>NC_139028.1:92991847-94191847 GCF_964662115.1 Mustela nivalis | reverse complement strand
TTTTTTTTTAGAAGACCATCTGGGTTAAACAAAATCTCTCACAGTCCACACTTACTCCATGGGCCACTAGTTTGTGACTTTATCTCAGGGGCGGCACCTACAGAGAACTCATGTATCCCTGAGTTAATCCTCCCTAACTGATAGCCTTTCCCACTGAGTCTGAATGCACCCTCAGAATCCATCCCAACACAACGCTCCAAGGGAGATGATGTTCCAAAGTATTCAGAGCTATGGAAGTTGAAATTTATCTGCCCTGTATTTTCTGGCGGTAACCAATGTTGCTCCACAAAAACGTGAAGATGACACAAAATGCCCTCAATTCTTCCCCTCCCTTCAGGAGAAATTGCCTTGGGGCATGCACACACAAATGCCAAAACTCTTTGGTGCCTGTTTCTATTAGTGCAAATCATGTTTCCTGAACCTACAAACAATGTATTTCCATTTCTTCTGCAGCCGGTCTCTATGTATGGCCTTTTAAATACCACTGTAGCTCAGCAAAGTCAACATCTTTTTCTTTTTCTATTCACTCTGGGCCTTCACCTCTCCTCGAAACTTTTTTTTTTTTTTTTTTTTTGAAATCTCTACAGCATTTCCCTAAACACCTCATTTTGCTTGATTAAAAACAAGACCTGGATGGTTTTCTCTGATTCTCTAATGTGATGATAACTGATGGAAAAGACTTTTCAAACACTGACCTCAGAACTCAAGTGCAGTGAGAAGATTCTGCAAGGCCTTTTTACTTCCTGCAAAGCCACTCGCTTTGTTTTCACCTGTGTTTCAATAAATGGAAGAAAGAGTTCCCATTCGTTCCAATTAGTTAAAAAAATAATCATTTTCTCATGCAAAATTAAAGCTTAGCAGGCACCTCTCTTTGGGAAGACATGAAGCTGAACACTTTTAATTTAAGCCAAACAAGCGCATTAAGAAGATGTATTTCTCTAGAGCTGTAGTCCTTCAGGGTCCTTGAATGCCAGTTATTGGCTTACTTTTTAGCCTGAGTAAAAGATCTTTTTGCTGCTGTCTTTAAGGATCACCATTAAGAAAAGCAGCAGCAGTTACCGCATTATTGAGTTTTCTTTGTCAGGGGAAGAGGGAGCAGGAATTAGAGTCTCAGACGTTGGATTGCACTGGCATTAGTTCACTGGGACCACCATAACAAAGCATCCCAGAAGGCTTCCACAACAGAAGTTTATTTTCTCACCATTCTAGAGGCTGGAGGTTCAAGATCAAACTATCAGGAGTTTCAGTTTCTCCTAAGGGTCTTTCTCTTTGGCTTGTAGATGGCTGCCTTCTCCCTGCGTCCTCACACCATCTCCCGTCTGTGTACGTCTGTCCTAATCCCTTCTACTCACAAGGACACCCGATGTAGTGGAGTGCAGCCCACCCAAACGATTTCATTTCAACCGAATTATGTCTTTAAAGACCCTATTTCCAAATACTATCACATTGTGATGTGCTGAGAATCAGAACTTCCACGTGTGCCCTTGGCAGCCAGGGACGGGGGGCGGAGGGGGGCACACAATTTAACCCATAATGATGACCCTGAGGATAATGTACATAGAGCGGAGTGTGTGTTTAGTGACAAACAATAGAAACTAATTCCTGCTGGTAAGTGCGAAGCAGCGGCAACAGCAACAGAAAGAAAGAAAAAACTCGAAGGCAGGAATGTAATCATGACCCATGAAGGGACAGGAACCAAAAACCGAAAAACTCTCAGAACTTCTCCCTCTCCACTCCTTCTGCTCATAGGTTTCTTCCCTGCCCACCTACCTCCTTTTCCTTCTCCCCATTTCACAGGATAGAATACGGTCCGTAGGCTTACAAGCCTACACAGGACAAATTTTACTATTTATCCAGATGAGCCAGCAAGAAAAACCAGCCCTGATTTCCAGGGAAGAGACTCTGACTGTCGCAGCTTGGGTCAGGTGTTCACCATGATCCCATTATAACGGGGCGATGTGGTCATCTGTTTCCAACGTGGCTGTTCCCCGTGAACTGGAGTGATCTCTATAGGAAAGGAGAGAGACAGGGGAGGTAGAGATACGTGATCATGGGCCTGCGAATAGGGCAGATGCTCTAACACTTGTCGCTGTATGGGTAAGAATGTTTGCATGTCCCACTCTTTTTTCAGACCCCAGGATATTGCTCCCCTGCTCACGAGCCTACTTAGATATTTCTCCTCTGGACATGTAGACAAGAGGTAACTATAGCAACTGGATGTACAGGTAATTGCTATAAAACCTTGCCCAGGGGTTGGAAAGCCACGGAGAAACTGATCCCTACATTCGACCGGGGCACTAGTTCACAGCTAAGGTGAGTTTCTTGTCCCCAGAACAATCAGTGTTTTACCTTTTAAAAATAAAGAAAAGTGTGTGTGCCACAATTCTGTCTGAAAGCTCGGGCATTGAAGTAGACCCAGGAGATGCAATTTCAAACAAGACTCACCTTTTCATCTTCCAGGTCTGTGACTTGGCTAGGTCTCCGTTGCCTCTAATCTTTTTTGTTCTCTTGGCTTCAGCTGCCCACCATTTCCAGAAGCGGGCTGACGGGCAACGACCCAGGTTTAATGACACCACCCTTGGATCTAAAAAGACATCATTCCTTCAGATGTGGCCAGTTCATCCCCTAAAGGACCATTCAGCCTGTTAGGCATCCCAGAACCTGGGATGATCTCCCTCTTCCTTAATTGCTTCTCACCTGGAACTCACAGACACAAGAACAATACCCTTCCCTCTTTCTCTCTTCTAAACTAAATATAGAATTGGAATGACTCACTTTTGGAATTGTTGAGATAAAGAAGCAGACGTAATGTGGGGTTTTAGGAGCTCAGCTCTCCCTCTTACCAACAGTTTGGGAGACAGCTCCGTGAGGAGCCCTTGGAACCCGGGGCAAGGCTGCTGAGGTTCAAAGCCACGCTCCACCACTTACTAGCTCTACCTTAGGTAAGTTATTAACCTCTCGGAGCTTCGCTTTCCTCACAGAGGTGTTGGGATTCTTAAGCAAGCTACTGTACCTGAGGTGTTTAGAGTTATGCAATTGATTGTTCTTACTATTGTTATAATACCAAATCTGGCCTGATGGGCTAAGGAGGGTTGGTCTCTGACAAGACACAGCGGCACTCCCCCTCCATTCCCCGTTCAGGGCACTCTGCTCTCCTGCCTCCTATTTTTTTTTTTTTTCATCCTCCCCAGCACCTGAGCATCAGGGAGCCTCCTGCAACCTTCCCCATCAATACCCACCCGGAACTCACTCCCAAGGTAGCAGCCCTCTCCGAGAGCACTGTCTAAGAGGCAGTTCCGTTTTCTCTGAGAAAAATACCTTTACTATCTTGTTTCCTTTTTTTGGATTTTTTTTCTACTTTTTCTCCCATAATGTGCATGCATCTATAGCCAACGAAGTTATGCCAGTTGTACAAAGGAGTAGTAAGATGCCAATGTCCCCAAGCTATCTCTGCCCCCACCATACTCACTGCAGCTGAGTTTGGAGCCCCTCCTCTCTCACTGGACCATGACATCAGCCTTCCTACTTGGTCACACTATCAATACTTTAGCCAATCTACTGCCCATAGCATTAGGAGTGAGCTGGACAGTTAGGCAGTCAGGGCCAGGGTCTCCAAGAAGAAAATATGGGGTCAGGACAGTTAAGATAAAACACCACTGACATCCTGTTTTGCAGCTTAGACAGGACCACACTAGCATTCTGCTTTGCAGCCTTTGCAGAAATGACTTCTGCAAAACATCCTAAAATAAGACCATTAACCACAAAGCATTTGTCACCATCACGGGCAAGGGGCAGTTAAGACATAAGTCCCCAGATGTCAGCAAAAAAGACCATCAGCACATAGACATTAACCTAATAGGTACACAGATGTGTGACCCAAAGCCCTGATGGGTACAACTCAACACACCCTGGTTGCTTAAGATAGTTCTGCAAAAGAGCTCCTAAAACCACTAAACTTAGAAACTCCAATGGCAACCCTCTTGGGTCCCCTCCCTCTCTGAGAATTTTACACTCTTGCTCCATAAAGTTTGCTTGGCTGCCCACCACTCTTCGTCTGGTCTACCTCTTCATTCTTCCAAGTGGCATGACCAAGAAATCCTGCAACGATAGTCCTAGCATAGGCTCTTCCTAAACATTTAATCACAAAGTAAGTATTTCCAGATTAAAAAACATTTAAAGATCCCTATTACTTAAGAGGTATGTTCCAAAAATTCTTGGCATGGCCCAGAAGCCTGCTTCTAGCCCCAACATGTCTCGTCTGCTACCATCCCTCTTTCCCATCACCCTACACTCTAGCCAGTGAAAATCAGAAGCCATTTGTGTAAATCATATGTTTCTTCCAGCAGGAATATTCCAGCCTTCTACTCCTCCACCTAGCTAGCTCTTACTTATTTTTCAAGCTGCCACTCAGCAAACATCTCCTCTAAAAACCGTCTATGTATCTCCCCAGAAATAATCCTCTCTATTCACTTCATATAGTATATATGACAAAGTGCCCTAATATTAGTTTTCTAGATTCTCTCCCACATTAAAAAAAAAAAAGAAAGAAACCTACTCTATTGAAATATGACTGACATACAAAAAGTATAAAGAATTCCTACAACTCAGTAGCAAAAAACAAAGAGCCCATCTAAGAGATGGGCAAAGGACCTGAATAGACATTTCTTCAAAGAAGACATGAGATTTGAAAAGATGCTCAACATCACTAACCATCAGGAAAATGCAGCTCAAAACCAAAATGTGTTATCACCTCACACCTGTTAGGATGCCTATCATTAAAAACAACAAAAGAGGGGCGCCTGGGTGGCTCAGTGGGTTAAAGCCTCTGGGTTTGGCTCAGGTCAGGATCCCAGGGTCCTGGGATCGAGCCCCACATCTGACTCTCTGCTCAGCAGGGAGCCTGCTTCCTCCTCTCTCTCTGCCTGCCTCTCTGCCTACTTGTGATCTCTGTCTGTCAAATAAATAAATAAAATCTTAAAAAAAAAAAAAAAAGATAAGTGTTGGCGAGGATATGGAGAAAAAGGAATCCAGGTACTGTGTTGGTGGAAATGTAAGTTGATACAGCCATTACGGAAACAGTATCAAGCTTCCTCCCCACTTTACCATAAGTTCTTTGAAGTCAGGAATCATGTTCAATCAATCTTGGTACCTCCCTCAGCAGCAAGCTCCGAGGAGAGTAGGAGCTGTTAGAAAGATGTGATGAACGAATGAACGAGGCAGGAGGAAGGTGCTATTCTTTACATATAAAGATGACATCACCACAACCCTACTAGCAGACTTCACTGTGGCCCCCGTTTCCCAACATTGGCATGGGTCGCATGGATAGGTCCCTATTCCCTCATCCTTGGTAACTGTAGGCCCAATGATGACAGAATGGCTACGTGAGAGCCTTCAACTAGGCACAAAGGACTAGGGACAAAACAGGGCTCTACCCTTGAAGAAAGTTCTAATCTCGGTCTCTATTAGTGTCACCCACTTGCCGGCTGAACCCGGCCCTTGCTCAAAGTTAGCTCACAGCATAGTCTGACAGTGGGGTTGAGAAATGGAAGGACAGATCTTCACCAACCTGCAGTAAAACTGAAAAAACATATGTGCTCCATCTCAGTGGATGAAAGACCCTCTTCCTCCCCACCTGCCTACCTTTCTGCTTCCTTCTTTTCATAAAGAATAGCAAAGACGCTGGTATAAACATGAACATAACAACTCTGGTGTTGATTAAACTCTTCATCTTCACTCCCTTGCTAATCAACTACAAAAGCCTTCGATACACACACCAACCTCAGAAAGGTTTTATCACTTAATTACTATAAAACAACCCCACAGGTTAACGCATGCTTGATCTCAAAGGAGTGGCAGTAACCATTATGTTATTAATATCAATTTCACAGCTAGAAACAAGTAGAGAGAATTCAGGCCCAGAAATATGGCACAAAGTCTGAGTTAATGGGATGTGCTCCCTGCCCCCGCCCCAATACTACTCCCCAAAACTCAACTTACCATTTTGTTATGGTCTGAAATTCTGGAACCAGAAATGTATTCCTCTGGGGTTTTTGTTTGTTTGTTTTTTCTGTTAAAATGCAAACATCATATAGGTAGATCACATATCAAACCACGGTCAATCATTTATGCCTAAGAGAAATCTAAATAAATTTAGCCACTTTTCTAGGGCATTGGTGGTTACAGAGGATAGAGAGGGAATGTGAAGAAGCAGTGACTTGAGTAACTGAGGCGGGCCTATCATCCTGTATTGAAAACAAGGATAAAGAGGACTGAGGGTCTGAGAGCAATCCTTACTCGGTTCACACGTGTACTTCCTGCTTGGCATTGATAAAAGTGTACGTAGGCAATTGTGTGGCAGTAAGAGGTTGAGGGGTCTGACTGCAGCTCAAATCCTATTCTGTAGGACTGAGTTACTGAGATCTGCTGCCTCTAATTTTGCATCATCACTGGCATCCAAAGAATGAGGCAGCGTGAATCCAGCTTGTGTTTCACTGTTTACGGTGTATTTGTTTCTGACAGGCTCTGGGTCAATAATTTTTCATAAGTCAAATCACAATATAGGTACTCCAGGAGAGAATTTGTGAGATCATCTTGAACAGTGAATATGTCTTGACTATTTTGTATAAGTGCATGCTTTTTTACATCAGGCTTGCTTGCTAAGAGGCACACTCACAGTGTATGCTACCTTTCCCTTTGGAAGGCAGAATATTTAGAACTCTATGGCAACTTCTGATTTAATTTACAAAATGCCTGCTCGGGTGGGCAAGGTTCTGCAGAGAGTCCTGGTGATCTCCATATGCCTGTGTGGAATGCACAGAATAAATATGATCATCCCCAAACCGCTAAGAGATTTGCTCACCTGACAAGTTGGTAGAGAAACAAGCAGACAGACTCTTCTCTTGGGAAACCCAGAGGATGCCAGGAACGAGGTAAGAGACTCCTTATAGCTACAGGCTCTTATCATAAGAACAACTGATAAAAAGGTATTTGAACAAAAGCCTCAGTTTCATTGAAATAGTTAATGGAAACTCAAGAATCATGACGTCTACCATTGTGTTACATAAGGTTAGACACTCAAGATTCTTCCAACACAGGTCAACAAGGTAAAGATTGTTGTGAATAGAAAAGCACACCTTATATCTCAACAATATAACTTGGTTTGCACATGATGATCCTTAAGAATATTTTCACTAACAAAAATAATTGGCTTAAAGCAGTACCAGGAGTGAACAAAGAACTTGGAAACAAGGGTGCCCACTAACAGACAAACCAAAGAAAGGGATCGCTGAATAGAAGAAAAGAAAAAGTCTACGAGGCCCTTCCAGAAACACAATCAATGATGTTGGCACATTGGGACCTCAGCTGGACCCCAGGCAAATACTCCTCAAAAGGAATCTGCCTCCTTTTGCTTTGAATCTGCACTCAGCCATCTACTGATTAATAATATTGCTCGACACCCAGAACAGGGGCCACCCATGCACATGCAGGAGTTTTCTCTTGTAAACAATCACGTTGGCATCCGAGTTTATCTGCGAATCTCATGTGAATTGACAGGTGAGTCTTCACTGCTTTAAATCCGATCAATTCTAAGTCCTTGCAGTCCGTGGACAGTGAAAGCAGCTGCTGCATTTTACCACGGAGACTTTGTGTCTCTATCCTTTCCTTTCCCGCTGATCTTTTTCCATTTTCCCACTGTTGTTTGAAAGGCTAATTTTCTTCAATGGTAGGACGCATATGCAGTATCTATCCCACACCGAAAGAGCTAGTTGATCCCTTTTAATTGTGCGATTAAAAACCTATTCGAAATGGTTATGTAGCAGTGCAGAGATGCAAGACCAGACTTCATGATTTTTAGAAACACCAAATCTTAAGCTTTCCTAGTGCCACTTTAAGAATCTGAGAAAAAGCTACGGCCCCTCTCTCCACTGAAATGCACAATCACAAGATTTGGAGTTTGGGGGTGGCCCACCAATCCCAACTATAGACGGCTACTTCAGAAGCCTAATCTCATGCAAACCCTTCATTTTGTAGATGGAGAAACTGAGGCTCAGTGAAAGGAAATGACTAACTCAAGGATTACACGACTTGTTACAGGCAGACACAGAATGAGGTCTTTAACGTCTTCCCATCAACATGCGTAGGACCGAGTATTTTTTCACTTTATAATGAGGCTTGTTGACATCCAGTAGACACAGTCGTCCAC
This sequence comes from Mustela nivalis, assembly GCF_964662115.1. Lineage (NCBI taxonomy): Eukaryota > Metazoa > Chordata > Mammalia > Carnivora > Mustelidae > Mustela > Mustela nivalis. The sequence goes on along the minus strand of NC_139028.1, from coordinate 94,183,644 downwards.
AGAAAAAAGTCAGTCCATTCTGCTCGTGCACCAGCCTATCCTGGGCCCTGGAAAGATCTCCTCACCCAGCCAACCCCCATGGAGTCGTCCAATTCCTGAGTCTTCATTCATATATTTTAAAAGGGTCGCTGAAGGAGGGAAGTAGAGCTGGCCAAACCAAACTGGAGAGGGACCCAGGAATTACCAGAGCTTCCTCAAGCAGCAACCTGAGCTACACATGATGCAAACTTCTGGTTTGCACAATGATTTCGGTCAAACAGATGTGAGATTATAGAAAGAAAACAGACAATTTTCCTGAACTAACCAGGCTGGCCATGAGAACAGACCATGTAAGAGACCCAGGGAGGCTTCCCCTCAAGCCATTCCTCTGTAAAACATGAACTAATGTGTCTTGGAGATTTTATATTTCATGAAGTGCTTTCGGGTACAGAAATCAACTGAAGAAGGAAAAATAAAAGGGAGGGAAAGGAGCAGCAGATCCTTAACAGTAAATGTTTTACTTCTAAAACAACCCTGAAACCAACACCTCTTTTTTTTAACCCATGAAGAATCAGACTCAGAGTAGTTAAGTAATGTACAAAGCCACAGAGTAATTATCAGGATTCAAATCCTGGTATCTGAGGAAAACCCTGTTCTACGGAGGACAGATTTCGATTCTAGAAGGTGAAGTTGCTGTCCTCGTTCATGCAGCGCCTGAATTTTGGAGCCTGAAAACTCGCGGGTTCACGTCCTACAGCAAGCTGTTGATTCTATGGGGTCCATGTGTCTCCACACAGTAAGCAGGGCACGAAAATGAGAATCACGCGGTTGCCCATTCTTTGAGAAACACGGGTCTTGAGTAGGGACTCTCAGAGACCAACCGCATTCACCACACCCGGGAGTTTGTTAGAACGGCAGCTCCTGGGCCCACCCCTGACCTAGGAATCAGAAACTCCATGGTGGGGGCACCCCACACTGTTTGACCAAATTGTCCAGGCGATTTAAGACCCACTTAGCCAGTGGCATACTCTCCTTTCTCACGCCCTGCATAAAAGAAACTCATTTACACTTGAACCCTTTCTAGAACAATTCTAACACCTGAAACCTCAGCTTAGGAATCGTGGCAAGACATTCAGTAGGTCCTCCAAGTCCCTCAGACGTGGCAGGAATACAAACGCCACAGCATTTGATTGTGACTCATAATTCATTTGGTCCCTTTCCCCCAGGCACAGTCAGAACTCCCAGGGCTCAAGAATGGTTCAAAGAACTCAACCCCGAAATTGTCCTCAGAGATCGCTTCCTACTCAAGAGGGAAACAATGCCCAACAATATCATTTGCTTAGAAACATTTCACCACTCCAAATTTTTTTTTTAATTTTAATTTTTTTTTATGGAGGAGCTTATATTAGAAAATAGAGTTTCCTCCAAGAAACCCAGCAGGGTAGGTTGTAAGACTCTGCTTCGGAGCTGAGCTTGGCAACATGATGTTGGTATGTGGGCCTTTCACAGTTTCCGTATTTCTTGGTGGGTGGTTTGTTTTATGACACTAAATGTTCTTCTCAAACAGGTGTTGGCTGGATGGAATAAAACTAATTAGTTCGATCTTGGGGAAAACTGAGCCTATATGCTGGAATTCAGACTCTTGTCTGCATTTGTTATTTGCTTGAATTACAAGAGTGTTCTAACAAGGGGTGAAAATGTATTACTTTTCCTGGAGTATGCTATATTTTATCATGGAAAACACAATCAGTGGTACCAAATACAAGTATAATGTTCGCTGGTTAAACCAACACCGTCCTGTGTCTCCCAATTTATTGCTTAGCAATTGAATTTACCTAGAGCCCAGCTGCGGGTGAAGGTTTTGCAAGGAACGATGCAAGATGCAACATTGCCACCATGTGGTCCCTGGCTAAAAATGGCAGCGGCAGAAAGAAGATCCACCCCCATTGCCATCGAAGCCCTGCTTCCCAGCCCTCCCTACGTGCTTAATCCTTGTGTTTGCAGCTCAGCAATCAGCTGGATGAGGAGAGACGAGACTTATTTCCAGATGGACACAAGGCATTAATCAGACGGTGCAATAGTACCGGGTAATCAGCTTACCCTTAGGAACTCCCATTTTCACCTCTTGTTCAATATATTCTGTTCTTTCCCTCCCCTGTTCGTTTTCTCCTTAGTAGCTATTATAGGACTCCTGCTGAATTGGACTCATTACCATTCCTGAATCTCAGCTGCTGTTATTTAGTGCCCTCTCCCCTATAAGTCCCCCCACCACACACACACACCCAGTTCAAATCGTGGGCCCCACAACCATTCTGATCCTCCAGGCTGCACAAAGTCTGTGCCCAATGATTAGGAACCAAATCTCACCCTGGTCTGTAGGAGGGAAAGGAGGAGGAGGAGGAGGAAAAAGTGGAAAACTCAGAAAACTTTAACAGTGATCCCTCCAGCAGGTAACCTGCCTGTTCTTTGACATTTCTTACCTTTTTATGAATCATGTGGGAGTTTTGAGTTAGTAATAATATCAAAGAATCTCACGAGCCACCTATAACTTTAGGAGAAAAAGAATTATTTTTCCAGATGAATCAAAGACCTATATGGGTAAGCTTATTTATGTGCAAAGAAGAATTCCCAAGACTTGCATTAGGTTTCCAATATCACATGATGACTTACAATCAGCCAGTGAAAACCTTGAGCATGTACCATGTGTACATGGTACCATGTGCCACATATGTTTTACAGGTAATAACCAGAACAGACACGGTGCCAGCTCTCACGTTGTTCCCCGTTCAGAAGGGAAGACACGTATTTAATTTAATCTTTTTTAAGATTTTGTTTATTTATTTTACAGAGAGGGAGAGAAAGGGAGGTCGAGCACAAGCAGGAGGAGCGGCGGGCAGAGGGAGAAGCGGACACCCCACTGAGCTGGGAGCCCGATGCGGACTCGATTCCAGGACCCTGGGATCATGACCTGAGCTGAGGGCAGACGCTTAACCAACTGAGCCACCCAGATGCCCCTAATTTAAAAAATGGTAGATGAGATCCGTTCGACAAAGGAGAAGTACAATATATAAGGGTTAGCTCCCCCCTAGGGGATTTTCTCATCTCTCCCAAGTGGAGGCAGTACAGGATCGCCAGAAGAGCATGGCTTTTAAATCAGATCAGATTTGAGTTCAAACCTTCCCACCCACCAAGCTGGGACCTGGGCAGGTCGTTTCAATTCTTGAAGGCTCAGTTTTCCTAGCAATAGAATCAGTTCATAATCCCCCCTACTTCGTGGGGGGACAGTAAGAGGATTAATGGTGATATTTCTTGAAAGCATGCACAAGTTTTTGGCACAGGATGATGAATGGTAGACCCTCCCCCACTTCAACCAGCACACTTCTAATAACAAGAGTCCCTTCATAGCACCTTCTCATGCAATTTGACCTTGTAGCTGGTGTGGATGTAAAGACTGAAGGCTAACTGAATATCCCAGAAAAATCTGGTCATCCCATATTTCTACAGTTACCCCCATATTATTAGGAACCCTATTGCCTATCAGGACCTGGCTAGGTCCTCCTTGCCCATGCAATTTCTCATTCTCAAAATTGGCTATTTCTAATTCTCAAAATACTTGCTTTCAAAGCTAAATACACACACACACTCCTAGTGTCTGGGAAAGTGCACTATTTGCAATGGGAGTTGAAGAATCTCTTTCACTCCCATACTGTGGCTGACAGCTTTAGTGTTTCTTTTTTTTTTTTTTTTTTTTATAAGTTAAATTCAAAGTGGCTTTTACCCTCATGCCTGGAGATGAGTTGGCATTGAATGTAAATTGAGACATTTGGGCTGACCTGGAGAAGGCAGGGTAGGGGACTGTTCTATGGGAATAAGCACGTTTTGTTTGTTTGCTAACAGCTCTAGCCAAACCTCCTGCCAGTTGGTTCAGGCTCCCAGACGCTCTGAAGCAGCTGGGAAGCTTTTCTCCCACATTCCCTCTACCTTGGGAGGCACTGCCTCCTGCGGACACTTTTGTAAACAGAGGTCTGAGCTGGGAGCTTACAGAGAAAGCTGGGAGATACTCATTCCTACAGAATTCTAAGAAACACGAAACACACACTGTAGCATGATCAATATTCACTTACACTATACTCACATGTACAAAAACAAATAGCCTTTTTATTCCTCTGTAATTGATCTGGCTTCCTTCACAGACCCGCACGCAGTTGACAGCAGGGGGCTGGGGGAGAAAAAAAGAAATGTTTGTCCAGCCTAGTAATCTCGTTTTTGTGGGTAGCACCTCTCTGCGTGGATGACTTGGATAACATGCTCAGTGTTTCAGAGGCTGATCCCCTCTTCCTCCTAGGATGGCTCCTTTGAGGATGGGAAGATCCATGGGACTTCTGTGACCTCCAGGGACAGAGGGCAGGTGGCTGGGGTCCTTAAAATGTGGGTTGACCTCTGCTGCCGCGGGCTCAGGCTGGGCTGACTCCGGGATGGAGACCACTGAGGCCTGACCCCATTCCCTGGTCATTCTGCTGATGCCTCTGAAGTCTATGGCTGGCCTGACCATCTACATTCAGAGCTTGCTGGCGTGGCACACATACCCCTGAGGCCTGGCCGGAGAGCCTTGACCTGCTGTCCTCAGCAACACCGGCTGCTCTGCCCACTGAAGCAACCCCTTTCTACCAAGCTCCTGAGTCAGGCTCTGTAATCCAGGACCAACTGAGTGGCTCGCTTTGGGGACATGAGGAATTCTTAGGTCCCTTCAGGCCACTTGAGAATTCCAGCTGGTTTAGAAGAGCCAGGCCCTCCTCCACCTAACCGGGATGTGCTGACCAGTGCCCTCTAGTGATCATACCCACAGGATCCTGCAAACCCAGGAGGGGCCAGATAGACCCAGAATCCCAAACCCACGGCAAGTGTTATACTCTCTCTCTCTCTTTCCCCAGGTCTCCAGGTCTCAGGTCCAGAAAAGAGAAATTCAAAACCGTGTGTTTCTACCCCATGCCTGAGGGGTAGACTGTAAATTTTCCACTTTCCCTGCAAATTATTATCTTCCTGGACATCAAGTCTACCCTACCTGTCCAAGGCAGAGGGAAGAGCCTCTGGGTGTGGAAATCTCTGTGCTTTAATCCACTGAGGCCTCCTCTTGATGGGGGGCGGAGGGGCTCAGGAAACCTTCTCCTTGCTCAACAGAGGCCTTATCTAACTGCAGAATCAAAAAATACTACTTTAAATACCAAATCCAGAATATTAACTTTTTCCCTTTGCAGGCCTCTGGTAACCCCTCTAAGAAGTTCAGAGGATGCCTCAGTCATCTAGGGAGAAGATGATGCATAGAGAAATGCAAAATTAAGTTAAAACAAGTTTCAAAACATCACCCTGTCCTGTAATATTCCCCCAGCTCTTCGGTTAAATTCTCCAGATCTTTCCCCAGTACCTGCTACCATCCTCAAGATTAGAAGAAGTGCTACAGGAAGTACAGGAGAAACAGAAGGCGCGGTGCCAGCCTCAAGGAAACTTCAATCTAATGGTAAGAAACCCTCTTGAATAGTTATAAAAGGTAAGAGCTGACTTGCCTGAACGAGGGGTAAAGTCAATAAAAGCTCTAACTGGCAGTTCAAAAGGCACTCTCCCGACCCCCGATTTCCCTTCCATTTCTGCTATTGTGAAGTTCTTTATGTTTTTAATCTCTCCACTGCTTGAAAGCAAAGCACTGAAGCAAAGAGAAAGCCAGCCACTGCTCGCGCATGTCTGCAGACAACCCTATTGTCGGGAAGAGAAATTCCCCAGAGTAGAAGCCGAGTGGCTAAGGACACCTACCCCCCACCCCGTATCAGGACTGCATATGCAATTTGTGCCTATAATTATTTTGATGACTTCACGGGTCACATAAGGCTTTACCAAGCAAACAGCCACTAATTAAATATTATGCAAAATGTCTCCTTCCCATGCAGTCTTCTATATGCGACATAGAGTCCAAGGAAAGAAAAGTCTTACATCGAGGATTTTGACCTGTCTGCTTTAATTTCAGCAAGACCCCTTCAGAGAATGGTAAAGGTTGATTTTTTTTTTAAAGTCAACTTTGGTAGACCGAAGACTTAAAAGGACAGAACCAAATGTTTCCAGGAGTTACCTAGGCTCATGTGTGTGTGTGTGTGTGTGTGTGTTTGTGTGTGTGTTTTCCTTCGTGCCTTGTTTAGGATTAGCCACAACACGTAATAAGCCAAAGAGAGCATGAAAAGTCACATTTGGAAGCCAAAATATCTTTACTGGATTTTCCACAGTAGTTTTGAGGATCACTTAGATTTCCACCAAAAGGAAAACAACAACACCACGAGAAGAACAGGAGACATGCTGACAGGGTCCCAAGGACAGATGACAGGAAGAAGGGAAGGTCACTGATCAGGGACTTCCAAAGAAGGTTTTCTATCCCCAAACTCTGGTCTTCACAGGCTTCCCTGGTTTTCTTTATCCTTTTGCTCAATGACCTTCTCCAGCAAACAGATCTCGCAATGGTCTCAATGTCCGGGTCCCTACCCCACAGTGTCATGCTATTAGGAAGTGGGACATTTGGGAGGTGATTAGAATTGGAGGAGGGTGGGGTCCTCCTGAGTGGAGTCAGTGCCCTTGGAGGAGGTCATCCTCTACACACTGTTCTAGCGATTCTGCACTCATGGGATAGCCTTTGATCACCTCCTTTTGTTTCCTTTGAAAAATCAAAGACTGACTTATCCATGGAGCTCCCATCTGCAGTAAGGGGACCTTTTTCTTTCAAAGAATTTTGACTTTGTCAAGCGCCTCCTGTCCCGGTGTCTCCTCCATCACGTGGTTAGGATCCCTGTAAACCCATCCGCGATCTTTTCCCATCACCAGGCATCTCTCCCAACGCTGCTCATACTTGCTTTTCCATTCCAAGTTCGCCCTTTGCAGGACTTTCCCCAGAGCATCTAGGGCCTCTGGCTATTCAGAAGCACCTCCTTGCACAGGGGCCACCGGGCCGAGCTAGACCCCGGCCTCAGGGCGCCCAGCGAAATGTCCCCTACACAAACAATTTCCACTCCTACGAAATCAAGCTCCATCAGCTTCATTTCCAGTGGGAGGCTGGTTTGCAACCCGATTTTGTCTCAGGGGCCACAGGAGCCCATTTATTAGGGCTGTCTTTCAGGAATGGGTCAACTTTGAGGCATAAAAACTATTTGCTCAGGAAAAACAAACAAACAAACAAACAAACAAAAATATTTGCTCAGGGCAGACCCTTTAAATGAGAAAGTTCTAAACTGCTCCAAATAGTCCTCCTAAGTCCTGTGCCTAGAATATCAACAAAGCGTCTCAAGGTCTTCTCTTTAAGGTCCACGGAGGCGCTGGCCCTTGCTGAGAAGGGGGGACACCGGCTCACTGCCCAGACTGCTCCCAGGAATTCAGGAGCCAGAAAAATTCACTTCCCACCTCCCTGGCTGCTCTTCTAGCCTCCACTGCTATTTTGGCTTTAAATATATCCTCGGGAGATTCCAGTTTGCATCCAAAATTGCAAAGACCGATGAAGAATAGATTTGGTCCCCAGGAGAGAAGCAGGTGAATTGAAGAGGGGGTGTATATAAAAGGCATACATAGTCATCTCATTTCTCTTGAGCTCAGCTTTTATGGCTTCATTTAAGAATTTTGTGATTTGCCAGAAAATCAGGCAACTCTTCATAAATTAGAGAATGCATGCTACAGACAAAAGAACATAAATGTTGGTTGTTGGTGTTTTTTCATAATGTTTTTGCTTTTGTTCCCCCTCTACTTTGCAAATTGTTAATATTTGACTCTCTTGGTTCAAGTTCATCTAATATCTTTGTGTCAGATGTCTTAATTTCTTGCCAAGTAATGGAGGGTAATGCGCTAGCAGAACAGGTGACTGTCTAATGCAAAGTGCAGCTGAATTTTACTTGAAATATATTTTACTCGAATTATAATTCAAGTAAGATAAATTCTTCACCATCCCCACATCCTTTTCACATGACCTGCTGTCCGCAGTTCTCTGCGAAGATCCTCAGGTTTCAAGGAACCTCAGGAGGTCATGAAAACAGATTGCTGGGTCCATCCCCAGAGCTGCTGGCTCAGGAGGTCTGGGTTGGGATCTGAGAATTTGCATCTCCAACTTAGGTTCCTAAGTGATGCTGATGTTCTTGTAACAGTAAATATGAATTTGAAATTTTTTTTTTAAATTAATTCTCGAGGTACCTGGGTGGCTCAGTCAGTTGAGCATCTGCCTTTGGCTCAGGTCATGATCCCAGGGTGCTGGGATGAAGCCCCACATTGGGTTCCCTGCTGGGTTGGAAGCCTGCTTCTCTCTCTCCCTCTGGGACTTGTGGTCACTTGCTCTCTGTCTCTCTCTTTCTCTGTCGAATGAACAAATATAATCTTTAAAAAAAATTAATTTGGGGTGCCCGGGTGGCTCAGTCAGTTAAGCGTCTGCCTTTGGCTCAGGTCATGATTTTAGGGTCCTGGGATCGAGCCCCGCATCAGGCTCCCTGCTCGGTGGGAAGCCTGTTTCTCCCTCTCCCACTCCCCCTACTTGTGTTCCCTCTCTCACTGTGTCTCTTTCTGTCAAATAAATAAATACAATCTTTAAAAAAAAATTAATTCTCCTTGAGGGGAGGAAAATGGAAAAAGACCTTCCCCCACTCCCTTGTTCTTCCCTTGTTCTGTCCCTGTTTCTTGCCAATTTTACAACCCAGAAATGTTTCCTCATGGACCAAGGAGTCATTTCTTTGAAACGTAATCATCAAGAAAGATAGGGCCCCATCTCACGTTCGTGGAAGGGTAAGAGCCTAACTTTATGGATCCATATTACAAATCCACCTTCTGTCATAAAGATATTAGAAATTTATTTTTCCTTTGAATAAAGGCACCTAGCAAACACAAATCATCATCCCAATTATCAGGTGGATTTGGGATGAACTATGTGTGGCAAAAAGTGCTGTCACATCCTCTTACTTGAAGACGAGTTATCATTTCTCTTGAGAACATGTACGTAATGGGTTGTATCTGCTTGGCTATATTAAAGGGTGAGTTCTCAGGGCACATGGGTGGCTCAGTCAGTTAAGCGGCTGCCTCCCACTCAGGTCATGATCCCAGCGTCCTGAGATCGAGTCCCGCGTTGCTGCTTCTCCCTCTCTCCTTGCCCCTCCCCCCACTTGTGTTTCTCTCACACACTCTGCTCTCTCTCTCGCAAATAAATTTAAAAATTTGAAAGTGTGAGTTTTCTTTCTGTCTTTGTAATTTCTTAGCAGATTGCCTGTGATGCACATCACATTCTAGTTTAATACTTAATTTAAAAAAACTGTTTTCTCTTTTATCTTTGTGGAGATGTTACTGGATTGCCAGGAGGCTTTGTTTTTCTTTCTTCCTTTATTTTTTTTTTTAATGTTCCAAACTCTCTGTTTTGAATACTTACCATGTTTTTGCTTTTTAAAATATTTTAATATTATACCATGGAATCAATGTAAAAATTAAACACAACTGAATGCTATTTAGTTGTTCTGGATTAAACAAATAGGGATTAAATCAGGAAGAATGGGTAATTCTGGAATATTCTGATCCTCTTCAACACAACTGATTATTATAGACCTTGGTTTCTCCATCAGAACAAGGAGGATTATGCAACGTATGTTAATCAATTACAGGATTCAGAAGATGTTTAAACATCTTCTCAGTATGTTCCAAAGTACAGTAAACATTTGGCTTAATCACACACCAACTATAGATAGGCCTTCCTATCTGTAAAGCTTTTTTTCTTTCAAAAATAAAATAAAATAAAATATAATAATAAAATAAATAAAAAGACCATAGATTTGGAAGCAAAGAGACTTGGTTTTAAAATCAGGATAAGCCATTAACAGTGGGTGTTTGGTCAGGTTATTTAACCTCGCTGCAGAGGTTCCTCAGGTGAAAGTGAGTTAAAATCAGAGAAGCTACTACCGTCAGGAAAGAGTAGCATCTCGTACTCTTTTTTTTTTTTTCAATATTTTATTTGTTTATTTGACAGCTAGAGAGAGAGCACAAGTAAGCAGAGTGGCAGGGAGAGGGGCAGAGAGAGAAGCAGGCTCTCTGCTGAGAGCCTGACGCGGGGCTCGATCCCAGGACCCCAGAATCATGACCCGAGCCGAAGGCAGCCTCTCAACCAACTGAGCCACCCGGGCGCCCCAGCATCTCGTACTCTTAACATAACTTCCCCCATCCAGCTCTGTCATTCAAAGGGATCAGCGTTCTTGGCTGCGCAGTCGCCAGCGTCTCCGTTCATGACCTCCGTAATTTGTCCTCTTAAAGCAACAAAACAGAAGTTGCCAAAGTGCCCTCACAAATGATCGTACAACCAAAAGCCAATAAAACTCATCCTGGCTTCCACATAAGAAACAGACCTTCTGGTTTGTCCCTTTAAGAAATGAGAATTCTGGGGCGCCAGGTGGCTCCGTCGGTTAAGCTGATGCCTTCTGCTCCGGTCAGGATTCTGGGATCCCTGGACTGAGCCCCGCATGGGTCAGGGCTGCTTCTCCCTCTCGTTCTTCCACTCCTCCCTGCTTACGTTCTCTCCCTCAAATAAACAAATTAATCTTGAAAAAAGAAGAACAAGAAGAAGAAGAAGAGAGAAATCAGAATTCTGGATCCACCACACAGCCAAAAATAAAAACTCAACAGCAGCGCGCTCCTATCAGAGAGGCTTACTGCTTTCACCCAATTCATCATTCTGTGGGACAAATCAGCATCACGATAGCACGTTTCAAATTAATTAAAAGACATTTCTTTCCATCCAAGGTATAATCAAGGCAATTTACTTCCAAACATAATCAAGAAATTATGTAAAGGAAGATTAACCATATGAGGAATTTTTTCATGTATGAAGTTAATTGATTTTCATATTTTTTTTAATGTTTCCAATAAGGATTCCGAAAGACTGGGTTTTCTAAAATGTCTCAACTCAGCGGAGTTTTGAAATACTTCTCCAAAGGAGATCACACTTTTTGCCAAAAAGTGCTCCCAGGCTGTGGAGGACACTGGGGCACTTAGTGCATTTGTCACGGACCTGCTGCTACATTCAGGGTTCCTGGAACTCTTGGTCAGTATTCCTTCTGAACATGCCGAAAGGGGCAGGAAGAACAATGAAAACATATCCTCTCAGGAAAGCTTGGAGCAATGCATCTGTACCATCCAGGTGGAGGCGAGACCCTTAGCAGCTCTTAGAATGGGAGAAGAACCAGGGATGAAAGAGGCTAGCCGTGTTTGCTCATCTCTGATTTTCGGGGGCAGAAAAACAAAACTGTTCACCTGCAATTATCAGGAGGACTGGTACCCTCTGCCAAGAGCCAAATAAGAGCTTTATTTAGACAGCAGACACAACTGTCATGACAATGGGGATTTGAAAAGGTTTCCCTGGTCCCAAATCTCTAGCTAGCATTTCCATAACCCCTTAAATTTACTTCTGAGTCACTCTAGGGAAGCCCTCTCTGACCCAAATATTGTGGGAGGGCAACATTACAGGACCATGAACAGTCTTCATGCATGTTTGCCCGGTATCCTGACAATTAAGGATCCCTTTTATTATAGCTTCTACACACGTCTGTGGAGTCCATGTACTGAAGGAGCTTGCCAATCAAACTAATAGCATTTATTAACAATTCTCTGTTCCCTATGTTTTTTAACGAATACAGGACAAAGAAAATGGCAGTGTAAGCTATGGTCAGCACAGAGCTACCAACATCACTACAGTGATTTGATGTAATCCCAACCAAAATCCAGAAAGAGCAGTTTAGAGACAAAATTCTTGAGCCAGAGCACCTGGACTAGAATCCCAGTTCTGTCACTTGCCAACTGTGTGACTTTGGGATAGTTACACAACCTCCCTGTGCCTCAATTTTCTCATCTGTAAGCTGCTAGTAATAATAGTACCAACCAATAGGGTTGTTAGACTAAATGTGTTAATATGAAGAACTTATAACACTGAAACATAGTAAATGCTAATTTATGGTAGCTCTAAATTTTTTTTAAACAAACTTATTTCTCAAAATATCTCCAGGAAATGCTCCTAGAAACTTATGTTCCTGGATATTTGGATCTCGTGAATGACTTTACATAGAGGCCTTTTAAAAATTCACCTTGGGGTACCTGGATGGCACAGTCGGTTAGGTGTCAGACTCTTGATGTCAGCTCAGGGTTGTGACCTCCGTGTCCTGAGATTAAGGTTGTGAGATCAAGGCTGTGAGATCAAGTCCTGTGACAGGCTCAGCACTTAGCATGGACTCTGCTTGAGTTCTATCTCCTTCTTCCTCGGCGCCCCCTGCTCGAGCATGTGGACTTGTTCTCTCTCTCAAATAAACAAATAAATCTTTTAAACACTTTAAAAAAATAAGTAATTCATCTTGTTTTCACATGACTCTCACCAGTGTAATTAATCATACCATTAACACCATCTCTCTGCCCCAGGTGAGATGAAAACAAATACAAGTTATCTGCAGCAGACTGTTTCAGTGACACTGATCTAGATCTTTTAAAATGACTATTTCTTCATTCAATAATGTTCCCCCCATTTTATTTGGAAACTCAAGATACGACCTTTTGTCTGATAGAAGACATGCAGTTGGAAGAGAGAGCAGTAATAGAAGAGCAGGAAAAGTCCATTGGTTCCATCAGATTTCTGGGGGAAATAGGTCAAAATGTCCTAACTGCTAAACTATGTTACTATGCCCAGAGAAAATGAAGTATCCAGTAATCTTGGCATAAAGAAAGATCTCTGAAATTGACAGTGGCCTGATCTTTCTAAGTGCTGATATGGATAAGTATCCAGAAGATGAGACAGCTGGGTTGTGCAATCCCCATGCCAGCCAAGCTTAGGGCCACAAGCACTTGGAAACAGACTTTGTAGACAGATACCCCCTGCTTCCATCAGTTTCCAATACTGGCTCTGTGACCTTTTCTTTTTTTTTTTCCCCTGGCTCTTTATTCTTAAGAAGCCACTCTGTGGCATGATTTCCTCATTTTTAAATTAGAGAAAATACCTGCACCTACTTTATAGGATTTTATAAGGATTAAATGACTTAATTATGTAAAGCTCCTAGAACAGTGCCTGACACAGACTGTGTTACCTAAGTCTAAACTATTATATTTATTAAAAAAAAATACAAATTCCTAGGTTTCACCCCAGTTCTAGTGAATCTGAATCTGCCATTCTCCCCTGAGTGATTCTGATGTGGAACAGCTTTGGGAACTACTGATTGGTGACTTTATTATTATTTTAAATGAAAATATCATTTGGTTATTTCATTTAAAATATCTCCAAATGGGGGATGCCTGGGTTGCTTAGTCCATTAAGTGGTTGCCTTTGGCTAATGCCATGATCTCAGGGTCCTGGAAGTGAGCCCCACATCAGGTTCCCTGCAGGGAGCCTGCTTCTTCCTCTCCCATTCCCCCTGCTTGTGCTCACTTTCTCTCTCTCTCTCTTTCTGTCAAATAAATAGATTTTTAAAATCTTTTAAAAAATAAAATATCTCTAAACAGGTCAAAAGTTACAAACTTCCAGTTGTAAGATAAGTAAGTCATGGGAATGTAACGTACAGCATAGTTACTATAGCAAATAATACTGTGTTGCCTATTTGAAATTTGCTGAGACAGTAGATCTTAAAAGTTCTTGTCCCAAGAAAAACATTGTAACTCTGTATGGTGATGGATATTAACTAGACTTACTGAGGTGGTCATTTCACAACATATACAAATATCAAATCATCACTTTATATACCTGAAACTAATGATATATGTCCATTTTACCTCAATTAAAAACATTTAAAGAAACAAGCCATTTAACAGGAAGAAGGAAAAAAAAAATCTCCCAATGGCCCAGAAACAGAAATATGAGACAGTTTGATGGATCTAGACCTGCAGTTCTAAACTGAGATCAACTTTGCCCACCCCACCTCGCCCAGCCAGGGCACTCCTGTCAGTTTTCAGAGAATGGTGCCTGTCGTAATTGGAAGGGGAGCGCTCCTGGCACCTAGTGGATAAAAGCCAGAGATGCTGCTAAACATCTGACATACAATGCATCAGACAGCCCCAAAATGTCAATAGAGCTAAGATTTGGAGAAACCCTGATTTGAACCAATGCTTCTCAAATGTTTCTGTAACATACAAATTACCTGGAGATCTCATTAAAGTATATATTTTGACTCTAGAGATTTAGGGCGAGGCCTGAGAGTCTGCTTTCCTAACAAGCATCACTGGAGAGCCTGTTAGGGTTATCTCAAGTCCCACCCCAGATCTGTTAGCTCAGCATCCATATTGTCACAGTTTCTCTAGAGGACTTGCATGCACAAGAGAGTTCGAGAAACATTGCTCAAAAAAATCTAATCAGATTCATACTCATCCACCAAAGAGAAAGCTATTTTTCAGACATTGACAAAGAGTAAGATTGAACCTTATTCTCCAGGCGATTTTTCTTTCATTTAAAAATGATGTAGAACTGTACTCTCCGGCTGCTTGAAGCTCGGCCGCCATCATGAACAACACAGTAACTATCCGGACCAGGAAGTTCATGACCAACCGACTACTTCAGCGCAAACAAATGGTTATTGATGTCCTTCATCCTGGAAAGGCAACAGTACCTAAGACAGAAATTCAGGAAAAACTAGCCAAAATGTACAAGACCACACCAGATGTCATATTTGTATTTGGATTCAGAACCCATTTTGGTGGTGGCAAGACAACTGGCTTTGGCATGATTTATGATTCCTTGGATTATGCAAAGAAAAATGAACCCAAACATAGACTTGCAAGACATGGTCTGTATGAGAAGAAAAAGACCTCAAGAAAACAGCGAAAAGAACGCAAGAACAGAATGAAGAAAGTCAGGGGGACTGCGAAAGCCAATGTTGGTGCTGGCAAAAAGTGAGCTGGAGATTGAACAACAGAAGGAGTAAAGATGCTGCAGTGGCTTTATCTTTGGTGATTGTGCAGATTTTTCATGAGAGGATTAATAAACTAAGAATGTTAATGTGAAAAAAAAAATGATGTAGAACTGTGGGCATCTCAAGAGATGAGTCCCTGTGTTGGGACATTCAGAGTAGGGCTTAGTCAAAGCTCCCCTCCACCCCAGATTGTAGGGGCATCCTGGAAAACTGAAGGAGAGAGAGGCAAGGGGGAAAGGAAAGAAGGGAGGAAGGAGAAAATAAAAGAAAGAAGGAGAGAGAAGTAGGAAAAGAAAAAGAGAAAAAAAGGAAAGGTAGGGATAGAGGGAGGAAGAAAGAAAGGAGGAAGGAAAAGAAAATGAGACCTCAGGGTTTGGGAGATGCGCCACACAAGATTAAACAGAAAAAAGTTTTCTTTACTGCAGGACTTCTCAGAGCCTTTAATGTTCTAATGTATGATTTGACATTCCAATGAATGTGTTTTAAACGTTTGATCATAGAAGCTTTTCACTGTAGAGTACGTCAAGTACTTGAGGAACTCACCTTTGGACATGCTGGTCTAAGTAAACCATTCGACTCCTTACCTGAGCATGGAAAGGACTGCCATGTCCTCTTCCTGGACCACTCAACTCCTAGGTACTTTGTACCCCTTAGAAATCAGAAGAGACACTAATAATAAAAATAACAGCCACCATTTTTATCGAGCACCTACAAGACACCGTGATAGAGACTGATACGCATTTTTTTCTCGTCATCACAGCAACCCTGCAAGGCAGGAATTAATCAGTTTACACCAGAGAAAAATAAGGCATGGAGACACTGAGAAAATTGCTCAGATCCACGCATGTTAGTGAAGCTAATCCAGCTCCATTTGATGGAACATTATGCTCCATGGCACAGAGGTAAAAACCAAGAGCCCCCTACCAGACTCAAATCCCGGCTATAGACACCTGGTCTCCTTGAAGCCCCAAATTCTCCTCTGCTAACAAATGGCCTGGCCTCTGTCCGGATTTTTAACCCACATCTCCCTCAACCTACCGCCTGGGAGCTCAGGCTCGCTCTCAGATTTCCCAGGAGGATTATGTCAGCACATCCGGCCCGAGAGGATGCCCACCCAGCAGAAGAAGGTATTGGCAGATGAACAGCTCCCATCGGGGTGTCCCCTCACCTGACTCAGTACCGAGTAAACGCTGGAGATTTGGCATCTGTTGTCACAGTGGAAAAACAGGCGGTCCTCCCACTGGACTTGACTGGGCAGCTTATCTTGTCACCTGATCCTCTGCGTTCATTACCCCTCCCCCCATCAGAAGCAACATCTGTACAACATCCCACTACTGAGTAATTATTCTGTACCAGGCACCCTGCTAAGTGCTTCCAAGTACCTCTTACAAGCCTAACAGCACCATGAAGTAGTATTACCCCCATTCGAAGAACAGTTAAGTAAGCGCCAAAAGGGTACATTATTCACACAATCCCCTAATACGTGCCGAAGTTAAACTCTGCTCCTCCTGATCCCACAACTCCTCCTCTTGCCCCATTAAGTCCTGAAGACCCTTGATCAAACAGTGAAATGCTCGGAGAACGCTACTGGAAGTGGATTAAAGAGGAGGCAAGGAAAAATCAGGCGTGTTGCTTGCTTTGCTCGTCAAAGGCACCTCATGAAGTTTTCTTGGCAAATATTTCCAATGACAGATGTGCAAACCGAGGAAGGCTGCTGTAACACACAATTGTATTTTTCCAGCCAAACTTACCACGAAGTGGGACTTTGGTTTATGTCAAAACAAGAGGCTAAACGTGGGTGCACAAACTCCAATTTCACAGAGATGTGGATTTGTAAAGAAAGTTCATCAAATCACAACACTGGAAAATGGGGACTGTGGAAAGCCACGCACAGAGCCTCAGCCCAGTTTGGGGTGAAAAAGATCATCGAGGGTCCTTTATCCTGGGCTTCGAGACCCTACAGGCCTTTTTCCTCTCAAAAGATGTCCTTAGGATATCAGTTACTTCATCTGTAAAATGAGAGAATGGAACTAAACAGTCTCCAAGTGCCTTCCAATTCCAACTTTTATGTCTCTCTGAAATGGCAAAAACAGTTTTAAATGGCCCACGGGGAGCAGCTTATAGAACATTTCTTGGAAGAGATGTAGATAGAATCGGTCCTCTCCACACATGGGTCTTCCATGATCTGTTCAAGCTCAGCTTCCTGCTTCCCTGTAGTGTGGACTCCTGGAATTCCCAGTCATTTCTTGCTTCTGCCCTTTTTTGGGACCCACAAGTGTTACACACAAAACAGGAGCCCTGGACTCCCCATAACCCGCTTGTGATGGGGGATAAGCCGAAGGGGGAAAGAGCAAGAGCCAGCTCGATTTCCCTGCAACGTCTTCCACCTGCCACGTCATGTCATGTTGCTCCCTGTACTTCCGCACCTGGAAGCACAATGACATTGTCTATTGGCCTTGATTAGTGCTTCTTAAACTATCTGGGGGGGAGGGGGACAGTTTTGTTTGTCCGTTTGATTTCCTATCCATCTCAGATAGAGAGTTTATAAAATAGAATAACAGTGAATTACTGGCGGGGGCGGGGTGGGGAATGAAGTGCTGCCTGGGTGTCACAGCAATTTCAAATTGCCATCAAAGTTTCTAAATGTTGACTCTTCATTTCCCAATTTGTCTCGCCGCAGACTTCCAGCAAACCGCTCAGAACAAACAGTTCACAGAACCACACAGGACGGTAGCCCACACAGAGCGGTACTGCCCTAAATCCCTTTTCAATTCAATTCCAGACATTTATTAGGCCATTCCGATGTCTGTGCTAGGTGCTGTGGGCACCAATGATATTTAGATGACTGGCTTAAAACCTCTTTCAGATGCTGAGATGAATCCGAATGAGGCTGGGCCCATTCAAAGTGAGAGTGTTATTAAATAATCCATAGGTTTTAACTCGAAAAGAAGGAAGATTGCATGTGGCTTGAGAAATATCACATCCAAGTCAGACGATGATGTTTAGGAGAGAACAAAACCTCCTATAATATCGTGCAATGCTGTGTTTGGAAGTTCTAGAAAAATCCCAAACTGCTATCAACATGTTTCTCTTTATCCTGGCTTTAACCCTGGGCGGTTAAAAGAGAAACCTGTACAGTAAAAATTTAAGATTTGGCCTCGGGCCCTCTCATCCACTCTCCCTGCCTATAGCTAAGCCCTCATGGAGTCCCGATCCACTCTGCCTCCAGAGCAGGTCCTGAATCCTGCCACCCGCCACCATCACCTCCCACCCGGGTTACTGCAATGCCAGCCACTCGGCTGGTTCCCGTGCTTCTTCTCCCAAACCCAGGACAACCCCATCAGGCAAAATGGAGCTCTTAAGCTAGAAATCACCTCAAAGGTTTAACAAGCAACCCAGTGGCTTCCCATAGCACTGAGATGGAAATCCAAGCCTCCACCATTACCCACAGTCTCTGAATCCCCCTGACCTGTCCGATCTCACCTCCAACAACCTCTGCGTCCCCTCTTTCCACCCCAGCCACATGGGCTTTCCTCCTGCTCCATTGACCACAGAGTCTGTTCCCCCTTGAGGGTTTTAGCCTGAAGCCTGGGTCAACCAGGAAGACGCTTTCTCCAGGTCCCTGCAAACTGGCTCCATCCTACTGTTCCACTCCCAGCTCCCCTGAAACCTCCTTCATGAGG
The DNA here is from genome assembly GCF_964662115.1 of Mustela nivalis. Taxonomy (NCBI): domain Eukaryota; kingdom Metazoa; phylum Chordata; class Mammalia; order Carnivora; family Mustelidae; genus Mustela; species Mustela nivalis. Next base: position 94,165,064 of record NC_139028.1, on the reverse strand, counting down.
CATGCCCTTCCCACCCAAATGCTCTCCGCCACTTCACCAGAACGGATACTCCTCCTAGCATTTGTCAGTAATAGGCATTATGTCTTTTTCCTTGCTTTCGCTGCAGAATGCCAGGGCCTTGCCTATAATAAGCACTCAATAAATATTTATTATCTGAGTTGCTACTTAGTATGAAGAACAATGAATTCACTTTTGAAAGAAGAGTGCAGTAAAAGAAACTGAGGGATTTGTTTGCTGACTTTCTTGAGATTTAATTACACAGAGGATTTTGATGAAAAGAAGGAAAAATATTGTAGTACATTATGGCGCTAACGTGTGGGAGTTTCCAGTGTTTACCCCTGTCTCCATCCTGGGGCTTTATTAATGAGCCACTCTCTTGTATGTGATAATGTATTACAATGAGTTCCATTTGGTTGTGGGTCAAGATAAAATAGCAGAGTGTAATTTAAACGAAACGATGTTTGCTTGGCGAATGGCAGACTCATTTAACATTTGCTTCCTTCTTTCTGCACATCAGCCAAGCACTCCCCAAGTTGAACAGACCCAGCCTCCCTCCCATCTACTTATGGGAGGAGATAGACAAGCCAGCTGCTCAGCAATCTAATCTGACCCCTGAAAAATGCAAGAATCAAGGTGGGCCCCCAAACGGCCACTCGTCAAAGACTCACCACCTTGCCTGCCAGCCTTTGAACGATCATGGGTCTCCTGACAGCCACCTGTGCTTTTCTGAAAAGTCGGGCAGGTATTCACCACCTGGTGACTTCTCAGAAGCAGCTCCATGTGCCAAAGCAGGGCACTGGTCCCAAAGGGGTGGCATTCCCCTCAACAGACAACCTTCAAAAGATGGGCAGCACCTTACGCCCACCTGTGTTAACTGCCAGCTGCCCACAAGAGAGGGTGCAGCGGTGGGAATGCCCCTGTTATCTTGGGCTTTCATCACTGTGGCAGAAAGAAGCTGTTCTTGTGGGCTGAGAGGGATGGATTTCAAGGGTTTCTTTGCCTTTGAGGTCAACCCTTCAGTACCACATGATGAACATGTGCCATCTGCGATCTAGCAAAGTGTCCAACAGGGACAAAGTGTCCAACAAGGAACCAGGACAGGCTAAGAAAATATAACCATAACAATAACACAGGCAGAAGGCAGAAGACAAATGTTATTTGTCATTGATGATACATAATCGAGATGAGCCTTCTTTCCCCAAAAGAACATCGAGCTCAACTTGTAGAAAGTTATAAAGCAAGTTGCTTCTCTGCTCTTTGCTGCAAAAAAAAACAGAATTTGAAGCAATGGGTCTAGCTAGCATAGCACTTGGTCACCCCTGGATTTCTTGGGATACTGCATTGATTTCTCTTTCCTGTCTAAATGGGCCACTCTGTAATGTCATAAAGTATATATTTGTTTTTTGGTTTTTTTTTCCTTCTCCGACATCTCACCTGAGATGCTTCTGGACATGCAGTAGACACTCAGGTGATACTTTGTATTTTCTTCATACTTTCTATTTTGGTCAATCATTGTTTAAAATGCAGTAACTGTCATATTTTGGGGACATGAACATGGGAGCACACTTTCTGCAAAAGGTATTTCATTTCTCAGTCTGAACTATTGTGACGGCATTAGACGGGGTATTTATCTGTTATGTAGCATATTAGAGTTTAATTTCAGGATGATGAGAAGGGACCCCTTCAGGTGCCATCTGGGTAAAACCCTCTGTGATCCTTGCAAATTCAAGACAAGGACTAAATAGGATACAATAGACTTGTTCGGGGTGACAAATACGGAAGCCATTATGGAAGCGAAGACACGTTCCAGAAGTGCTATGACCAGCACTTTACGCAGGCCCTGACATGTAGGCAGTCCACATGTCCTTAGTGTTTCTACACACAGCAGCATCTCAAGGCCAGCACCCCAGACCTCCTCTGCAACTTGCATACATTCTTCTGTTTTCTTAAACTGCACCCCCTTCTCCAGAGCTCTGTGCACCTGCACAAGGGCAGCCAGGTGTTCAGTCGTTTAAACACAACACAACACAACAAGCAACATGTGCCTCTCTATGTTACACTTACACTCGGTGGACTGGGGTAAGCAGACACAGATGCTACAGGCAAAGCCACAGCCCAGAACAATAGAAAGGAAGAGAGTCGAGTAAAAACAAATGCTGCATGGTTTTTTTTTTTTCCCTGAAAAAGGTTAACAAACTCCATTTCAGCCACACAGACCAATCTGTGAAATTTGTTGACATGTGAACGTAAGTCAGATTCACTGCAAAATAACATATATACACAGACATAGAAAATATATGCAAATCTGCATCGATTACAGGATGACACTTTATCCAACTGATTTCAAGAGAGGCATAAATAAGCCTCTTCAGGAATCAGCTGACCTTTATTTTCCAAGACACTGACCTTCTTAAACCCAAGGATTTAGGAAATCATTTTGGCAAAGGCATCTGAGACCAGGGTTTCAAATAAAAAATGCCCCAGTCTGTGTAGGACTCAAATCCTTCCCAGGTTTTGCCCATCCTCGTGGGGGCGGGAATGGAGGGGGAAGAAGAGAATAATTAGTGATTTTTTTCTGCCTGGTTGTTAAACACCCTAATTACTTCAAGCATCATTACCGCCACTTGCGCATAAGCCGTCCTCTGAAAAGACTTTTCAATCTAAACTAAAATTGATGCTAATTTCTTCTGAGAATATAGCCAATATTAACACAATTTGGAGAGTTACTGGATTTACTTTTTAAATCTTAACAGGGATGTCAATATTCTAAGTGCACAAAATGGAAGATAATCCACTGGCCTCTGAAGTAGAACCAACAACAAGAAAACTCTGGAAAGACTGGCCATTTTTATAGACATGAAAAGTTTTACAATTATGTATCATGTGCCATAGCCATTAGTACTGACTTGCCATTATTTTGATACTCAACTGTCCTCTTAGACTTGTTCAGGAAACATTTACTAACATTAGAATTATATCGTTGTGGGTTTTTCCCCCCCAACTTTCGTACTGGATGGAATTACTTTTTCTAATTGTTCTCTCAATACCTCAACATGCTGGCCTTGCTTGTACAGATATTTTGCATTCATTTCTTTACCGTCAATTCAATGGACTAATAAGTTATGACGTTAGCTATCTGTTTCTATAGCAAACGGCAGCAAAGGAGGCAAACGCTAGAAAAATATTAGTTGAATGAATAAATCTTCATTGATCCATGTTTAGGGCACTCAACCTGGATTTTGTAAGTCAGTGATGCCCGTGGTGAGAACCACGATGTTCAAGAAACAGTGCTTCCTAGCGCTGCAAGGGCAGTGGGATCTGGTGCTTGCCGTCGGGAATGGGAGGGATACGTGCACACAACTAATTCAAGGCAGAATGAGGCTCATGGTGTGACAGATGATATCAGGGTTCGGGAGAGATGAAATTATATCTGGTGAGAGACTGAAGTCTTCATGAAGGGGGTGAACTCTGGGGTCCATCTTCAAGGCCGAGCAGAAACGCAGTCGGCAGAAATGAAGGGTGACCGTCCAGAAAGAGAGAACAGTCGGAAGGAAAAGCGTGACGGTGGAAGGAAGCTGCGGCAGCTGCGTGTGGTCTGCTCCATGGGCTTCACGGGCATACACAGACCCGGGCCTGGAATGCCAATTGGGGGAGTTTTTAAATAAATAGACAATGAGCTGCTACAGGTAGTTCTGAAACAAGCTAAATGCCGTGAAGATGGATATGAAAGCAATGTGTAGAACAAGCCGGAGTGGCGAGAACAGGGGCAAGTCGAGTCTAACCGGGGAGGAGGGAGGCTTCCAGGAGAAGGGAAGTCGAAATCGAAGGTCTGAATAACAGCAAGCAGGATACAGGGAAGGGAATGCGGGGAAAAGGTAGCGCAGAGGCCAAAGCAACAAACTTTGGCAACCAACGTGGTGCCATCAACAGGAGCAAGAACATCAGAAAGGGGAAAAGGAGCCGCTTGAGGGGGTAGCACACGAGCGCCTCGTACATGTTGAAGGCCGGCAGCCGGAGACCCACCACCCTGGGCTGTCTTGTCGCCCCTCCCTCAGATCAAGGATCCTAGAACAGGGATCCGAGCCACCCCATGTTCACGCCTGGCGCTTTCTACACACGGCAGAAATATCCATGGCCCTCTCGACATCTCACCCCACTTCCTGTGGCTCGTTCATTCAACATGGTAAGCACAAGTGCGTCCCCTCAAGAAGCAACTCTTCTCAACACACGACCGAGGGTAACACACACCGCCTTCACCTTCCCGGTTCTGATGGTCTCGGCCCGATGCCGACTCCTGGCAGAACAGGATGTGCTTTCTTGGTGTTTGTCTTTTGTTTGGCTGTTCATGGAAATGGTTTTACTGTTTTGTAGACTTAAAAATAGTCTAAAATGCAAAAAAGAAGATACTATACCCACTGCCATAAAAGATGGGGATGATCAAGTTGAAAGGATCTCAGAACAAAAAGAGGAAAACAGGAGAGAAGGGAGTATAGGATAGGAAAAGAGGGAGTGCATTACAGGAGCAATCTAAGGAGTTCAACATCTGAAATGTGGACGTTCTAGGAAGAAAGAAAAGAGGAAGAGAACTAAAGGAAGAGAATCATCAAAAAATTTACTCAAGACAATTTCTCAGAACTATGGATGTAGTTTTCTTTTCTTTTCTTTTTTCTTTAAAGATTTTATTTATTTATTTGACACACAGAGATCACAAGTAGGCAGAGAGGCAGGAGGGGAGATGGGGGGGCAGGCTCCCTGCTGAGCAGACAGCCCGATGTGGGGCTCCATCCCAGGACCCTGGGATCATGCCCTGAGCTGAAGGCAGAGGCTTTACCCCACTTGAGCCACCCAGGCGCCTCCTGGATGTAGTTTTCTAAACTAAAAGCCTACTGAGTGCCTAGTATCAAAGGATGAAAATAGACCTGTGCCAATAAACAGCCTACATTTTCAGAAAACTGGGGATAACAAGACTACATACACTTCCAGAGGGAAAACCACGAACAGCCCAGCCCTGCATCCTCCTCTCCATGCCGACCCCTCCCCAGGATAGCACAGCGCACCCCGCCCTTTCCACCCACCTCCCCTCAAACCTAAGGCAGACCATGTCCCTCCTCTGCTTAAACCCTTCTGTGGATTGCACTGCACTTGGAATAAATGAAAATATAAAGAAAACGGGGGAATTGGACTTTAAGACACGTTTAAAGTTTGATGATTCTTAGGAGTATCAACATGTTTCAATGAGGGGCTGAAGGATTCTGCTTGATAGACAGCTACCAAAATGGAAGTTTTCCTCTTCCTACCTCTCTCTTCCAGGCTTGTTTTCTTTTCCCTTCCCAGTTTGGCTGTAGTCCATAGTCCATACTCCTCACCGCAGATGGTTGGCCGAATCAGTTCTCACATGAATTACTCCTGAACGGGATCTTTCATGGAAGAAATCGTAACAAAATTTCCAAAGAGCAGCTGAGAAGTGGGTGAAGTTCCCATGTGAACCAGGATTCTCTCAACTCTCCACAAGGTTATGGTGAGGAAAAAAAGAAGGCACATGGAACACGGAACAGTTCTGTTCAGTCAAGCGAGGCGTCCCAAATTGGCCGTGGCCATCACCTTACCATGAGTCTAGGAAGTAAGGACTTGTATATTCCCATATATAAACTGAAAAGGTGTCTACAAAAATTGCTCAACGTATGTCTAACCAAACTGATATGATGAAATGGACCTCCAGGTTATTCAAACTAATAAACTTATCCTTTCAGGCTTGATTCATTCAATAAATGTTTACAGGACACCCACTTTACTCCAGGCCTTTCCATCAATAAAAAGAGTAAGTCTATACCCGCTTGCAGCTTGTGTCCTCGTGGGAGCATCTGGTAATAAACAAGGCAAGGTGAGGGGATGCACAGCGACAGGGTGGAGGTTGTGAGATAGGAATTACTTTAGATAGGGTGGTCAGGGACAGACTCTGGGGAGACACAGTCCACCTGAGACCTGAAGAATGAGAGGATCCAGGGGCGTCTGGGTGGCTCAGTGGCTTAAGCCTCTGCTTTCGGCTCAGGTCATGATCTCAGGGTCCTGGGATAGAGCCCCGCATTGGGCTCTCTGCTTGGCGGGGAGCCTGCTTCCTCCTCTCTCTCTGCCTGCCTCTCTGCCTACTTGTGATCTCTCTCTGTCAAATAAATAAATAAAACATTAAAAAAAAAAAAATGAGAGGACCCAGCCATACAAAGACCAGTGGGTACCAGGCAGAAAGAAGAACAAGAGTAAAAAGGCTGGTGGTGGAAACAAGGTGGTGTGTTTGAAAAATTAAAAAGAATAGCAACTGGTCATAGCATCACAAAAAATAAAGAAGATAGTTCAAGACGGGATGGGAGAAGGAAGCAAGGCCCAGACTATGTAAGGGCTGGGAAGACCATGGTGAAGAATATAGATTTCCATTCATCTATGGAGAAATGGTTTTCTAGAAAATTCTTGGTAAGACTTAATAATAAGACCTAATAGGGGCACCTGGGTGGCCCAGTGGGTTAAAGTCTCTGCCTTCGGCTCGGGTCGTGATCTCAGGGTCCTGGGATCAAGCCCCACATCAGGCTCCCTACTCAGTGGAGAGCCTGCCTCCCCTTTTCCCCTTCCCCTGCTTGTGTTCCTTCTCTCACTGTCTTTCTCTCTATCAAGTAAATAAATATTTTTTTAAAAAATGGTGAAGTCTTTTCTTTATTCACGACACCAAAATGCTGCATATATGCTGAGACAAGGGAGTCCGGTCTTGTGAACAATTAGATCACGATGTGTTGTCTTCAAGGCAGTGTGTATATAGATCGTGTGTTAAAATCTTGTCTTAACCTCGCAGACGCTCTCTCATTTCCACATCGTACCAATCAATAATCCTTGCTTGTTTTACTTCCAAACCTCTAATCACATCCATGCCCTCCACCTCTACCTCCAGCGCCTTAATTCGAGCTCTTATCATCTCCTACGCAAACTATTCCAACAGTATCCAACCAAAAACTCCTCCTGATTGCTCCCGAGCAAACTCAGATGTCACCCCTTGATGAAGATTCCCCAGCTCTCTGTTCTTGATTAAATAACTCCACTCACTTTGCCCCAGTAGCTTTCAGTGCACACCACTCTTCCAACACGGGCTGCCCCCTACAGCAGGGCTGGCAAATAGAAATATGCACCATGTGTGTGGAATATTAAATGTTCTAGAAGCCTCACTAAAAAGGGAAGGAGAGATCAGTGAATTAAATATTTTATTTAACCAGAGAGATCCATAGCATTGACCCATATCATTTTAACATGTCATCCACGCACAAAAAAATAAGAAGAGAGTCTACAATTTTTCATGTTAATTCTTCAAAAATCCAATATGCATTTCACATTTATAGCATATTTTAAATTAGGTACTAAAGTTGTCATCAAAAATAACTGATCTGTATTTACCTGTCATAAAATTTAAAGATGAAAAAAATAGATTCCCATACCTACATTGTTTCAAATGTATACCTGAAAGTTTTATAATAACTCTATCAAATATCGACTTTAAAAAAAAAAAAGACCGGGGCCCTGTCTTTCTTTGTCATTGGCATACAGTGTATTAGTTTCAGGTGTATAAAATGGGGATTTGACATTCATACACACTGCAGAACGGTTACCACAATAAGTCTAATCACCTACCACTTGTCACCTTACAAAGTTAATAGAATGTTTCTGACTATATGCCCCATGCTGAACATTACATTACCTTTTTATTTCACATCAAAGGGAAATTAACATTTAAAAATCCGTCCCACGGTCATCCTAGCTACACTTCCCGTGCTCAGCAGCCTCGCGCAGCCTCACGCAGCGTCAATAGCTTGTGGCTATTCCATCGGACAGCACAGCTCTGCTGGAGTTAGTGTACGCATCTATCTTCCAAACTAAATCAGACCACGTCTAATTTACCGCCTCTTCCCCATTGCCTGGTTTAAGGTCTGGCACGAAAATAGTGTTTTATGAAAGTTTGTTGACTAAATAAAGAAAAATAGATGTGGAAATCACTTGACTCTATCATTAAAACAAGAATGTCCTTTGTAAGGAATATCAGTGGCACCCACAAGCACAGGCCTACATGAAAACTCATTAAGCCCACGCACACTGGACTTGTTACCGATTCCTTTAATAATGAAAATGACTTCATGCATACGATTCCCCCTTTTCCTGCGCCTTCCCTGTTCTTTCCTCCTTCCGTGAACACATTTATTGGGTATCCTTCCCAATGAGCACTTCATAATATGCTTCCACCTTCTCCAGTTACTTTCTCTACCTAAGTCTTGCCTTCTTAAATTATTCTAAGCTTCTGGATAGAGACACCATTCCTTGTACTTTGTAACGATCATCACAGAAGGCTTAATGGCAATGCCAAAGTACAAGAATTTAATATATGACATATAATCAATTCTCAGATGCCTCCTTTTCAGTGAAGCCTTTCCTGATCGATCCTAGGAGCCCAACCTCTCAGCACGCACATTCACACCCCAGTCTCCGGAGAGCTGGGACCAGTGACCGCCCCCCCCACCACCACTGTGTCAGTTTGTCTCTATGTGCTACAGTGTTTCACCCCCAAGGAGGTGGGATGATGTTTCCCATCTTTGTTGCAATAGCCCACATTACGTAGCTGCTGTGCTATCATCAGAACAGACCCTTCTGTTCCGTGCACCGTGGGTACCCTGGCAGAACGGGTGACGCTGAAGCAGGCACAGGCCAGGGAGTCCCAGGGCACTCTGTGCCTGGGGTGCCCTGGCAGAGGGGCTGGAGGTGAGGCAGCGTGTGGGACAGCAAGTCCCTGAGCTCTCCAAGCAGAGGAGGTCCTGGCAGGACAGCTGAAACTAAAGTGGGGTGCCAGAGAGGAGGAGGCTTAGGAGACAGGCAAAAACAGGTGAAGGAGAGTGGGAGATAGAGGCTTCCAGTCAGGGGAATAAAAGGCACCACCTAGGGAATATAGTCAACGATAGCGTAATAGCGTCGTATGGTGACAGATGGCTGGTACACTTGTGGAGAGCGTAGCATGAGGTCGAGTCACTGTGCTGTACACCTGAAATCAATGTAACATTCTGTGTCAACTACACGCAAATTAAAAAAAAATTAATTTAAAAAAATGGACTCTTCTGTGGGTATTGCTTCCTGTCCCTATTGGCCACCTCCATCTCCCCTCGCCTGCCATGGGATTTAGCAACACACGACAGAGGAGAATCCTGTAAGTGTACAGATCTCCCTGGTCTTGTTAGTCGCAGCTCCCTCTTGACAAAAACTCTGATCAACTCATGCACAAGAAAATTTCGACAAAGGGAATCCTAGTAGGTTTACCTTTTATTCTAATGTTGCTTGTATAACAACAAAATAAACACGAACACAAAGATGTCTCCGTGAATCAGCCGTGGGGTTCCTCTAAGTCTGTGTCGGTGATATCTCTTGCTTGGACAGCTGTGTGATCGCATCAATCTCTGCAGGAGTGAACTTGGGGGTTAGCATCACAGCGTCATAATCAAATTCTTCGTCAAGTGAGAAGGGCTGGACTTCATCTCCGAGTGTCTGTAAAAGGTAGAAGGAGAAAAATCCTACGATCGCTGTAAATGAGGAAAAAGTTGAAAACATAAACTCCCTATTAATATTTAATTCAACTTTTTTTTAGAACTTCAGCACTCTCCGCTGATTAAGCTGTTTTTAAGTAAAGGAATAAATTCAATTATTCAATTTGACCTAATTTAAGTCTCTTAATATGCCCCATTTGTACCATCCTGCATCGGAATGAATATCATTAACTAATTCCACCCACGGCAAGAATCAGAGAGTTTCTCTTGCACACATTCATTACATTTTTACCACTTGCAGTGTTAGGGCTCGAGGCATATGGAAAAACTAAGAGTTACATTAAAATGTGAGAAAATATACCTTGAGATTTGGATCAACCTTCAACACACCTTCACCATTTACTAAAAAAAGACTTGTATCTATACAACAATTTTCAAAGATAAAAATACTCTACACTTATCATACTTACTTCTTCAGATAATACTTGTAACTCTGCAGCCAATAACAGTGGGAATTAAAACACACACCATCTCCTCAAAAATTCTAGGATCTCTTTCTTCTCTCAAGAACTTTAAAAAATATTACAGAATTTATCTACAAGTCAGAGTAGCTGCAAAGTGGCACAATAATTCTGTACCTATTTATTCATAATCTGTGAGTTTAAAGACTTCCTAGAGGAAGGTAGATATTTTCCAATAAACAAAAAGAGAATACACATTAAATCACATTGTATTCACCTCTTAAAGAGCTGCTCTGAAAGCAAATGCTTTGTAATACAATAAAATTACCTTGCAGTTCTATGTAACTCTATGATATGTATGGCGATGCTAAAATAATTGAAAACTATGGTTTATGGAGGAATGAAAAAAAAATGCCCTGAAGCTATAATCAGCTTTAAATATTCTTGCATTCAAGATTATCTCATTGAGTGGATTTTGCAATGTTCTCAAAAACAGACCATGTAGCTGAGAAACCATGTGCTGTTATTAAAGGTGGGGGGGGGGGGACATGAAAAGTCGGTATCTCCTATCTGTTTGGCAAGTTGCATCTTGTAGTTAGGTGTGCAGTGCTAATAGCAAAGATGTAGCCATCTACCATCCTTTCTAAGTAAAACCAGCAAGAGAACAGACTTCAGAGACTTGTTCATTTCCTCTGTATTTGGAACTGTCTGCAGGCTTTCCTGACAAAGGCAATGATGGGAGCTGCCACTGAGTGAGTTCCCACCTCATGTCCGCCCCAGTACAAGGAACGGGGTGGGTAACAGCAGTAATCTTCAAACAACCTCTCTTCTGAAGCTCTGAAAGGTTAAGTGACCGGCCTGGGGCTGTATCGTTAGTAAGGGAAAGAAGCAAGAATGGAACCCAGGGCAATCGGTTTCAGATGAAGCTTACCCTCTCAACAAAAACACCAGCAAAACTCAACCTTGAACTTCTCACTAAGCCAAGTCATAGACGGCTCTTGCGGAGAAAAGACCTTTTCCAAATAAGCTAAGTAATTCCCACGGTTTATCATAAAATCCATATCGAAGGCTCCATGTAACACCATGACTGTCTTGAAAAGAGCGTGCGTGCACAGGAAGCCAATCGGTCTACAAAGTGACCAATCTGTCCGTTTTGGTCACTCTCTAAGATTACAATTATCTCCACAGTGGAAGTGACAGAGTGGTAATACGGCTAAGAACAGCTCAATGGAGGAAACATAAACAGTGACACAATATGTTCATTTCCTGAACGTAAGCATCCTTGTCGTCTCCATCTCTACTCAGCAGGGAGCACTGTGGCTGGCAGGCCTGGCCACACCCCACCCTGAGCCGATTCCAACAGATCCTGGGAGAGGACCAGAAAGAGTCCCCTCTCTACCAGTGTATCCAGCCTGATGGGATTCTTGCTGCCCTTTTATGGCTGGTTCGAGGCCTGGCATCCACTTATCGGCCAAGTTTCAGGCTGCAAGTACCCACGTGGGTCCATCGCACTAGGAATTTGAACCATCGCCCCACCCCCAGCCTCTAAAACCTTACCTACCCTGTACCAGCCACTCTCTAGATGCAGCCACTTTGCTTTCACCCACCTCCTTCTGAGGCTGGAATGCATTTAATAGGAGACAAATCTCTTTGCTGTGCTAAAATCCCGGTGATACCAGACCATCCTCCTCACATTCTCTCTATACAACACAAACAACCCTCACATTCCCACCTCCCTCGCCTTTACTTGTTCACTCCATAAACATGTATTGAGTGTTTAATATGTGTTAGATACAGGGAACACGGGATGAAAATAGCAAAATCTGTGTCCACCAGGTATCCTCCCTTCAGGGAGAAGACAGAGCAAATGAACAATTTCTACATCGTGTGCCATGCTCTCCAACTGAGAAATGCAAAGAGGGGCTGCAAAAACATAGAGGGGAAGTGCTGAGGCTTACCTTACCCTCAGCTGGGCATTGCTACTCTCCAGAAAATCCCACTTGCCTCCTCATTCAACACCCAACTCATGACCCACCTCGTATTAGCAACCCAGAGAGAGAACAGCTTGTGTGCCGTACTCCTAGACTCTCTGCTAAGGGCTCACTCCCATGGCCCACTTAGCTCTACAAATGGCCCAATCCATCACACCCTTATTCCTCTGCCTTGTCTGAGGTCCCAACATAACTTGCAGCTGTAATATCCAACACCGTGGTACTAGAGATGTAGAAGTTTATCCTTAAGTAGAAAAATCTTGTTTTCCTGTAAGTTTTTTTTTTTAATACACTTAAATTTTTTCTGTTAAGGAGTATGATTCCCTTCATTGGTCATTCAGTATTAACCAAAACAATAGCAAGGAATAAAGGTTTTAGCTGGTCAATAAATCTGATGGCAACACGAGAGTTACTCATTTATAATACATTTAGAGTTACAAAAATACACCTAAAAATATAAATTTCTTCACTTGGAAATGGAGTTATAATGGCAGCTATTGTTAAATTAACTCTCTAGGCAATCAATTCAGTGCTGAACTACAAAAGCAAGAAACCAAGAAGAGCAGTAATTTCATATTTGCAATGCCAAATGTAATGATACTCATGACATTTCAAACCATTTGAGGGTAGCCCTGTAATGTGGCCAGTATGTCCCTGATTCACAGTGTCAGAGGGGGCCCTCCTGCAACCATTCAGTGACTTTCCATTCTTTCCACAAACTCTATGCGCCTATGAAATTCTAGACACTGCGATAGGCACTGAGGATACAAAGATGAAGTCTTGTCTGACATCGGAGAGAAAGGAGATAGACATTTAACAAGTCAGTAGAGTAAAACGGAGTAAGTACAAACAGTATGTTGGGGGTGATGGGAACAGAGAAGAGACACCTAAACCCACTCGGACTATAAGGTACTGGGAAGGAATCAGAGACGGCTTCCTGGGAGAGTTGATATCCAAGCAGAATCTTAAGGATATTAGTTAAAAAGGTTGAGGGAAGAACTTTGCAGATAAAGGGAGTTCTAGTGAGCAGGACAAGGAAATAAGATGCCAAGTTTCACATGTAAGGATCTGCAAGTAGTTAAGTGTTAAGGGAGAGAGAAACAGGAGATGCCAGATCACGACAATCTTAGATGCTATTTATCCTAGATATGATGAAGTCATTGAAGGATTTCTTCAAAGAAAGGCAGATACTTGGTCATCCATGCATTTCAGGTAAATTCCTTCATTCCTTCAAATTTTAACCAAGCAACTACAATGAGGCAAGTGCTGGACGGACTGCTTTGTGAAAACCAGAAAGACGCCCTACCCTCATGGAGATTACATCCAGATGGGTTACTTTGAAGAGTAAGAAGAGGGTAGATTTGGAGTCAGGGAGACTAGTTAGGTGCCTGATAGAGCAGTCCAGGCAAGAGATAACGAAAACAGGAAGCTGACAGCAGAGATATGAAAATATAAGAAAGCAAAACTGGCACCACTTGAGGACTGATTTGGATTTGGAAAGGCAAGAATGCATGAAGTGAAGCAGGCAAAGAAAGACAAGTTTGGCTTTGGACATGTTGATTTGAAGGCACCCAAAGGAATCTAGATAGAGATATCAACAGGCCACTGAAAACCAGAACCTGAAGCTCCGAGAAAGGTCTGAAGCTAGAGATGCGGATTTGAGGACAGAAGCAGGAAAGGTAAAACCTAGAGAGGAAAATGGATCCAAGTATGTTAAATGGAAAGAAGTTTAGCACGGACCCCTGAGCAGTACCAACTCAGGGATGGATGGAGGGAAGCCCCCAAAGGAGGCAGGGAAAGAACAAAGAGAGAAATGTACAAAGAATCTGGGGAGAGCAGTAAAGTGAGAACCAGAGGACCATGAGGGTCAGGCACAGTAGAGCGATCCATTAGGGCGCCTGGGTGGCTCAGTCGGCTAAGCGACCGACTCTTGATTTCAGCTCACGTCATGATCTTAGGGGTGTAAGATCGAGCCCCATATAGCACTTTGTGCTGAGCATGGAGCCCTATTTTTTCCCTCTCCCTCTGCCCCCCACTTCACTCTCTCTCTTTATTTAAAAAAAAAAAAAGGACTGGAAAGTGTCCACTGAGATCTGGCAGTTACAGAGTAAGTGGTACCTTTATTCTGAATACATCCAGGCAGGTGACTAGAGCCAAGGACCTTCTGCAGGACACTGAATGAGGAATGAGGGGGAAAGAAGCAGAGTCAACGAGTGGGGTCAAGTCTCACAGTTACTGAAGTCTAGACGAGAACAGAGGGAGAAGAACGGACAGTAATCCAAAAGGGCCTGAGGTAGAGAGAAGGCTTTTTCCCTTTCCTTTGGTTTTGCTTCATTTCATTAAGGATGGGAGAGACTCGAACATGTTTACATGGTGAGGAGAATGAGGCAATAGAGAAGGAGAGAGAGAATGGCCCTGACCGTGTTGTTGTCACAGATAAACACTCTCGGTGGGTAATGAGGTTTTTCTTTTATTTATTTGTCCATTCAGTATTTATTGCATGTCTACCATATGCAGATAGCACTGAACGCGGCACTACTTCCTACTTTTTCTGCTTTTTAATTAAGCTTATGAAGACACACATCAGTGAATTCACAGTCCTCCAAGACAAGGACCACATTATGTAATCCAAAGCAGAGGTACACTGCAATTCAGAAGACATCGCGGTGATCTTCAAAATGGTAGCTTTTAAAATGCAGTCAAGTTGCAATTCTACTTGTGTATTTCGGCTCTCGGCTACTGCAGCCCACGCTGGGAATTCTCTTCCTTCGAGTTAGGTTCGTTTCAGGGTTCTAAGCTGTACGACTCCAAGGCTTTGGGATTACAAACTGAAATTCTCATTTATTTCAAAGAGGAGAATGGATGCAATGGAAAACCAAATCCCCTGCTACTAAAAAGAAAACAACTGTGAATTAAGTTATTAACTTGTTATTTTTGCCTAAGGAGCTGAGAGAAATATGTGGATTTGAGGGGTCTCATTTCAAATCTAATTGAAATCTTTTCCTAGCCTCTCAGGGAATAGAATTTGCACAGTGTTAGAAAACGGCTAGTTTCCTTAAAATTGCTCATGTGACTCATTCAAAGAGAGACCCTGTTACCAGAGAAATCATTTTCATTCATAGTACCACACAGGCAAATTAGAGAAAACAGAACTAATGCTCAAATCAATAAGAGCAGCATTTAGCTGTAGGCTATCTGACAAAGTAATATAGTAAATAAACCATCTTTATAGGTGAAAAAATTTAGAGTCCCATTACGAACCAGAAAAAAAGGAGATCTCCCATTGAAATACCACCAAAGTTTCTTCTATGATTTGGGGTTGGGGGAAAAGGGTGGAGGAGAAACACACAATTTTTCATCTTCCCAATGTTACTATAAAGCTGTTACTAAATTTATTGAGACAGAATTACTAAGGCAACAAGTTATTCACAAACGGAAAGATGGAACGTCCTTGGCAAATGTCTGACTCTAAGGGGGAGGTGCACATATATAAAACCCCAGTGACAAAATTAGGAAAAAATTTAAATTGGTCTAATCTGTATGAGGAAGTCAGAGACTCTACTTAGAGGAGGTCAAGATATCCAGGATTCATTTTCATCTTTGAGACTGATATCACAAAAAGAAGTTACCATATTTAGCCCCAAATTGCCCCTTGGTTGGTCCTTACAGGATATATTTGCTAGAAATTGATTATTATGATGTTTAACTGGCAGTGAGTGCTTTAAAATAAGATTAACCAAGGCATAGTTGGTAAAGTATTAGGATTCTAGACAGTTCTGAAACGTTTCTCTAACAAATTGTGGTCAGAAATAAAAATCCCAGCCAAGATAGTCTAGGTATTTGAAAACCAGCAAAAGCTCTCCATCTATGTTTTCTAAGTTTGCCAACACAAAATTTGTTCAGATCATTTTGATTCCAACATTTAAAAAATGTTCACATTTTCTGGGAAGAAATTGATATTTCTTTTCAAGATACAATCATATCCAAGGTTTTAACCTGCATTTTTTACTGGCTACTTGATGGATTCTAGGAATCATTCAGTTTTTTTTTTTTTTAACCCACCAATGGAAACGATTTTATAATAATTTCTATAATGGCACTAGGTGCCATGGCCACTGGCTGGCCCAGCAATTTGTATGGTCACAACTGAAGTCAAGAGCATGAACAAGTCTTTAAAAAGAAACTGATTCCTGCTAGAAATAACACTGCAATTTTAGTTTCTTACTACTTGGAGAAAGCAATCTGTAATTCAAAAAGCACATTGAAGAGTGGCTGTCCCCCCTACCAGTTTATCTGGTAGCCAATTCAGGGGTTTAATACAAGCCTGCAAGCCTCCCAGACACACTTCTGTGATGTCTGTAAACAAAAATTCTATGACAAAGAGGCAATTTAAAATGGGAACATGTGGGGCGCCTGGGTGGCTAAGTGGGTTGAGCCACTGCCTTCGGCTCAGGTCATGATCTCAGGGTCCTGGGATTGAGTCCCGCATCAGGCTCTCTGCTCCACAGGGAGCCTGCTTCCTCCTCTCTCTCTCTGCCTGCCTCTCTGCCTACTTGTGATCTCTCTCTGTCAAATAAAAAAAAAAAAAAAAAAAAATCTAAAAAAAAAAAAAATAAAATAAAATAAAATAAAATGGGAACATGTGGATTACCTTTGACTGAACGACTGCTTCCATAACAGAATGTCTTTTTTTTCTTTTAAATATTTTATTTATTTATGACAGAGAGAGATAGGGAGAGGGGGAACACAAGCACACAAGCACTGGGGAGCTGGAGAGGGAAAAGCAGGCTCCCCGCTGAGTAGGGAGCCCGATATGGGGCTCCACCCCAGGACACTACTAGGATCATGACAGGAGCTGAAGGCAGCCGCTTAATGACCGAGGCACCCCCCCACCCCCCTCCTGGTAACAGAATATCTTTAAGTGATAAGATCTGTAGTACCTGAATGATCAAATAGGCAATCCCTAGGAGTTTTATGAGGAAACAGTAATAAAGAGCTCTTCACAACTTCTTGTGCCTGAGACATTCTTCTGTTGGGAGTAAACATGGTGATCAAGGTCATACCCAACACCACCAGCAGCCTTAGTTAGTGCTTGTTTCTAACGTATGTGCAGACGAGCTGCAAACAACGACAACTGATGACTTTCTAGGTGTGCCAGTGGGACAGGAAAGGCATGGCAGAGATTCCGTGCCCCTTGACTATGAAGCGCTGGGCTAGGTGACACTTCCCAGTTCCCCCCAGTGGCTGGACAGGAACATACGGTGAAGTGGTTGCCAGTGGAAGGTGAGCAGAAATGAAGTCCTGAGTCCTAAGCCCTGGGGAAATGTGCAGCTCCCACACTCTCCCCTGCTGCCCCTATAGCAGGACGGTGACCTGAGCTGGAACATTCATAGGAGGACAATGTCCTGAGGCACAGCAGAGATCCAGAGAGCAGGAATCTGGGCCCCTGGTGACCCCAGGGAACAGAGAAAACACTCACTTTAAAGGCTTTCCATAGGGTGTGTGGATGGCTCAGTCAGTAAAGAATCTGATTTTGGCTTAAGTCGTGATCTCAGGGTCCCAGGATTGAGCCCCATGTTGGGCTCCCAATCAGTGGGGAGTCTGCTTCTCCCTCTCCTTCCGCCCCTTCCCCACTCCCTGTTTATGTGTGCTCTCTCTCTCTCTCTCAAATAAATAAATAAAATCTTTAAAAAAAAAAAAGAAGAAGAAGAAGAAGAAGGAGTTTTCCATAGACTGTTATCTGAGGGAAATAAAGTTCTATCTCCTTTTGGCCACTGACTTACTGTTGGGATTCTCTACAGCAACAGCTTGGCCTTACCTTAACCATTACAAGATGTTTATAGGACCTTGGATACAAGAGTAAAAAGCAAACGGCCAGTCCAGACAATAAGAGAGAATCTATTGCATAGTCCCCAGATAACACTGTCCTGCAGCATGGTCTACGTCATGAAACAAAAATAGTTTCCATGTAAAGAAGACATAACTGCTCTCTGTGTTTAAAAGAAATCTGCAGCGGTGCCTGGGTGGCTCAGTGGGTTAAGCCTCTGCCTTCGGCTCAGGTCATGATCTCAGCGTCCTGGGAGCGAGCCCCGCACTGGGCTCTCTGCTCAGCGGGGAGCCTGCTTCCCCCTCTCTCTCTGCCTGCCTCTTGGCCAACTTGTAATCTCTCTCTCTCAGTCAAATAAAATCTTAAAGAAAAGAAAAGAAAAGAAATCTGCACATTAGAGATAGATGGCAGTCAGAGGGACTAGATTAAGCAACATGAATTCTAAATTTTTCCAAATCTAAGAAAAATAAAAAAGCACAAAGATATGGCAGCATTTCACTGAAAGGACAAGTTACAAAATCAAGGCAATTTCAAAACTGACTGAACTCCCTATGGAGTACCTCTTCTGTTTGCTCGTCGGCTCCTCTCCCAGCAGGCCCTGGCTTGACCCCAGGGGCGAAGGGCTGGGCCGCAGAAGGGATGTAAGAAGGGACACGTGGGTAGATGTCCTCCTCCACTTCTCCTGGAAGCAGCAGCAAATCTGTTGGATACAAAATATTTCACGTGATGCTTTCATCAAGTTCACAATTGACCTAAATCACCTAAAAGCCTACAATAGTCAAAAGTATGAAGTAAAAATGCTCAAATAAAGTAGGTTCGTTGGAGACAATGCCTGCCCTCATTTGGGGATTTACCCAGAGGATTCCCTTTTCCATAAAATAGAAGTCATTTGTGCATTTATTTTTATCTTACTGTCTCAAGGTCACATTTGATCCAAAGGTTTGGGAGAAGGATTGTTTAGGGACTGACTTGATCATCCCTCTCACCCCCAACCCAATTTCTACCTCTGTAGGAAAATAAGGCAAGATGCTACCTTTGCCTCATTTTCCCACATTTTCCTGAGGGATGGAAAGAAAGGAAATGAAGTGCTGAATTCATCCTGTAACACTATGGCAAAAAAAAAAAAAAAAAAAAAAAAAAACCCATATATATATATATATATAAAACAGTGATGCCAGCAGGAAAGGACTTTAACTTTCAGCAGAAAAATGAAGTGCTCTGTCATATGCTGAATTCACGGTCTGATGTTCGATCCCACAAACAACTTGTTTCCAGCTTGTTTAGCACCATGACAAGAATTCAATAACCAATCTGGGTTTTCTGATCTGTCCGTTGTAAGTGGATCTGTGGCCTTATTTTTGCATGTGTGACGGAACATGGGGCATCACCATTAGGTCTTCCACAGCTTTCTTTAAGGGGGACAAAAAAGAAAAACAAATAGAAGCACAATAGGCCTCCTCGTGGATTCGGGCTTTCATAGGACCAGAAGGGCTGCTGGAGCTGGCCAGGAACTGCAGCTGTCTCAGGACCATGCTGCCTGCTACTCGACTCGATGATGATCCTAATGAAGACACTAATTAAGTTCTCAGTGGAAGTGATTAATGAACAACAGGCATGCCTTGGCGGTTGCCCATGGCAGCATATATAGGGAGATAATTAAGCAGGTATTGATATTCAAAAACTGAAACTTACTTGAAATATGTCTCTCACAACTGCAGATAACACCAGCACAAAAACATGTTAATTACAAAATTCTTAGGACTCCAGCAACAGAACATGGTCAGCCTAGAAACTGAACCTGTGAGTGGGTAGGGAGATCGTGAAGAAGATACTTCTACTATGATTCATTATTGGATCCTTAAAATATGACCAAATTAGAAGAAATAAAAACAACAGTCAACACGTATAGGAGCTGACATTTTACAGGCATCAGTTGAGCTCATCCTCCCAAGGATGCTATTACTTCCCATTTCATAGGTAAGGAGCTCTGAGCAAGGAGAGTAACCTTGTTCAAGGGGCCACAGCTAGAAAGTGTCAGAGCCGGGAAGTCGGCCAGCAGAGCCCATACTCTGCCCACATGTCACATGATGAACTTCTTTTATTTATTTATTTATTTTTAGGATTTTATTTTTATTTATTATTTGAGAGAGAGAGACAGAGACAGAGTACATGAGAGGGGAGAGGTCAGAGGGAGAAGCAGATGCCCCACTGAGCAGGGAGCCCGATGCGGGACTGGATCCCGGGACTCCAGCATCAGGACCTGAGCCGAAAGCAGTTGCTCAGCCAACTGAGCCACCCAGGTGTCCCCGTGAACGTCTTTATATTTTTACTTATTTATTTATTTGTTTAAAAGATTTTATTTATTTGATAGACAGAGATCACAAGAAGGCAGAGAGGCAGGCAGAGAGAGAAAGGAGGAAGCAGGCTCCCCGCTGAGCAGAGAGCCCGAGGTGGGGCTCGATCCCAGGACCCTGGGATCCTGACCTGAGCAGAAGGCAGAGGCTTTAACCCACTGAGCCACCCAGGTGCGCCCCCAGGAACTTCTTTTAAACAAGCAATTTCATTACATAAATTATTTAAATTTATCAGATTATACAACCAAACTCAGAGACAAGGAATGTCACTACCATAGCACATTAGCAAGGTTGGTCAGTATTAAGTACACGTAAACATTTTATACCCAGAGAAGCCATGTTTTTAAACTCAGTAAGGCTGATGGAGAGGTTGGCTTTCTAAGATACCTATTCATGAGCTCCAACGCACCTCCCTCATTGAGCTCCCTGCTGTAACTGCCTAGGACCGACACAAGCGTGGTCAGGGGCCTGCCAACAACAAAGGCAAGAAGAGAAAACCTCTTCATGGGAAAACCGGTACCTCTGAGACGACCGGCTGAGAGCACAAAACATCAGTTCAGACGTGAATCAAAATCAATTCTGCTTTCAGAGCTATCTAAAATCTGACTGACGATATTATGCAGTGAGGAGGACAACTCTCAAATTCCTGTGCTGAAGCTCGTTGCCTCCCCGATATGTTTGCAGAGAAGGGAGGATTTTCAACAAAAATGTTTCTTTCCTAAAGATTTTACTGCCATGGAAACAATTCCCTCAAAACAACAAGATTCAGTTTCCCCTACACTTCAAATTCTTGCCCCTTGTTTCTTCAGTGTAAAAGCAAAATGCGCAAATGCGTATTCACCAACGTCTGACACAACACCTGACACACAGCAAATTCTCAACAGATACTTGAGACGGGAAATGAATTCCCGCACCTCCCCTTCTAAACCGAACAGTAAGTACCAAGAGTTACCTGCCAGGAAGACATTGTAGATGTCTATATAGAGTCCTCACCCTCAAACACTAAATTCTATTACAGGGGTAAGATTTTCACACATACAATCAATCTGAGAGTGATCAAGAGTAAAATTGAACAGCATTAGCCCTACAGAGGATGGATTTATAAAAGAGTGACACTAATATGTACAGGGATAGTCTGGTAAGATGTACTTTATGAAGAAGGCTACCTTATCTTTCAGCCATTTTAAGATCACGCATAGGTTTATTTATACACTCACAGTGTCTCAGAGAGAAAAATTATTCTATTCATTGGTGGGGGAAGGGAAAATGGAATGTCTGAAGTCCTTTGTAAAATTCTCCAAAACTGAAATGCTTTATTAAACGTAACCTGTTCTTATTTTTTTTAATTTTTAAATTTTTTTAAAAAAGACTTTATTTAGTTATTTGACAGAGATCACAAGTAGGCAGAGAGAGAGGAGGAAGCAGGCTCTCCGCTGAGCAGAGAGCCTGATGCGGGGCTTGATCCCAGGACCCTGGGATCATGACCTGAGCCGAAGGCAGAGGCTTTAACCCACTGAGCCACCCAGGCGCCCCTTAACCTGATCTTATTAACTGCTGTTTCTGAAACAACCAAAGGCCTTGTTTTCATCTTAACTAAACACCATTATTTTGGTTGACGTGCATTGCACAGTCCAGCCCTCTCTCAGAAGCGAATGTTCATGTTCCATGGCAAGCCTGGTTGAAAACACTCCCATCTCTTCTTTCTCACTCCATGATAAGAATGTCAACATTTACAAACTATGTGTTTATGCCATTTGTATTTCTGTATGAAGTCAATAATCAACAGTCAAAAACTATAATCAGATAATCTAATATAACATTAAAAAGTAAGCAATCTACCTGATATCTCATAATTTGGACAACAATATTTAATCTGAGTGGCATATTTATAAAAATTAACCAATCTGTTCCTTTGTTGCTATGTAGAAATGGCCAAAATGAAATTTTGGGCCCTCCCCAAAACTAAAAAGAATATAGATAAGAACTGTATTAATAAATAAGGCCTCTTCAGCACACGGTTTTTTGTTATGATAGTCCATCTCACTGGTTCTTTTTCTTCAAAATTTTTGAGGACCCCAAAGAGCTTTTGTTTATGTGGGTTATATCACTCAATATTCAACCTATTAGAAATTAAAACTGACAAATTTGCAAATATTTATTTATTGAATCACTGACAATAATACCATTATATGTTGAAATACATATTTTTATGAAAAATCTCTTTCCCAAAAACAAAGAAAATAGTAAGGGAGAAACACTGTTTTACATTTTAAAAATTTTGTAAATGCCTTAGGAGAAAAAAAATCTAGGTTTTATATTTGCTTCTGCATTCAATTTTGGAATATGCTGTTTCAGTTGAAGTAAATGAAGAAAATCTAGTCTTCACAGAAATGTAGTTGGAAAAGAAAGGAGTACTTTGATAGTCTTTTTATATAATTGTGGATATTTTTCTTTGATGCTATACCAGATCTTGACAAACGATAAAGTTTTAAAAAATAGTTTCAGTGTGCAATCTGAAACTATTTCAGTGAATTTTTCATACTGTTACATTAAAATTCATTGGTCTATCTTACACACTGAACAGATCTTTCTCCTATGCATAATTTTGTAACATCATAAATTGGTCATTTGGAAAATACTGGTTCACTGTTTTATGTAGGTCTTCCAAATGTTGACACATTTCATTATATAGTATAAGGATCACATTAGTTAACATCACCAATTTTATCAGAATAGTCATCAAATATTGGGAAGCTGTCAAGCTCACAGTACTGGATACAAGTTTTCCAAAAATGAATTTTCACTTGATCTACTGCCAATTTTATCATTGGCAACGAATATTACCAGTGTTTCTCTTGAAGGGACAGGCTTGCTTCTTTCATTCTGAGAACTATAGTTTGTCTGTCAGTCATTCTTTTAAGTAAAAATGTTATTCCATGAAAGTAAGGGGCAAAAAAGAACTCGTTCAGCACACCATGCAATCACACAAGTGTTTTCCCATGAGACAACCAAGTATGGCAGAATGCCCCAGAAGTGCTTTGTGCATACCTATGGTTTCAGAACATAAAACAGTAAAAAAGGTGTATTCAAGAATCAAGATTTAATAAAATTAATAATTTTTACCAATTCATCAAGAACATGTTCAATGGAAAATAGCACTCATTTTATTTTATTTTTTTAAGATTCTATTTATTTGTTTGAGAGAGAGAGAGAGAGCGAGAGAGCACCAGTGAGGGGTAGGGCAGAGGGAGAGGGAGAAACATACTCCCTGCTAAGCACAAAGCTTTCCCTAGGAGTTTCCCTAGGAGTTCCTAGACCACATCCACAAGGGTCTTGCTGGTCTACCTAATACCATCTAACCCTCTGATCAATAAAAATAATAAAGCTAGATAAGTTACCAAAAAATCAACTATTTAAAGGCATTGGTGTGGGGCCCCTGGGTGGTTCACTGGGTTAAGGGCTCTGCCTCCAAATCAGGTCATGATCCCAGGGTTCTGGGATCGAGCCCAGCATCAGGCTGTCTGCTCAGTGGGGGTCTGCTTCCTCCTCCCTCTCTGCCTGCTTTTCTGACTACTGGTGATCTCTGTCTGTCAAATAAATAAATAAATAAATAAAGGCATTGGTAAGCTACCAGGGCAGCCTAGGACTTGAGCGGCCAAGATCCCAGAGAGATGGAAAGTACCGAGAAGGGAGTCCAAGAGTCTAAGATGCTTTTCAACTCGTGGCATTTACTGATTTTCAAGGAGAAACTGAGAGGCCAAAATAAAGATGAGAGAAGCTAAGAAGCTCAGAAGCTTAGCAGAATTGCCAACAGAAATCACAGTGTTATGAAGAAAAAAATTAGAGTTCAGGGTCTCCAAGAAGGCGATGCTATGATTTACCTTGAAGGGCCACACCCTAGAAGTAAGCAAGAACTAGAAGTAGAGCAGCCCCCACAAGGCCTTGACCCCAGTCCTAAATCAGCCCAATCCCAGACTGGATGAAGGTGACCTTTTACTACTCTAATTGCTAGCAAAATGTTGAACAAAAGCTATGCTAGAAAAAGATAACATCATCCAGTCCCTATATATTCTATATGCTATGTTCAACATTTAAACAAAAATTACCACATATACAAAGACATGAAATCAAAAGGAAAATGAATAATATAAATAGACCCACAGGAGATCCCAGGTATTAGCATTATAAGACATGAACTTTAGGGACACCTGGGTGGCTCCAACATTTAAGCATCTGCCTTTGGTTCAGGTCATGATCCCAGGGTCCTGGGATCAAATCCTGAATTAGGCTCCCTGATCAGTGGGGAGCCTGCTTCTCCCTCTGCCTGGTGTTCCTCCTGCTTGTTCTCTCTCTAGCTCTCTCTCAGGCAAATAAATAAATAAAATCTTTAAAAAAGAAAAAAAAAGACATGAATTTTAAAATAACTGACTAATATGTTCCCCCCAAAATACATTATAAATGGAGAATTTCACCACAGAACTGAAATCTCTCAAAACAGATATTCTAGATCTCTTTTAAAAGCTAAAATAACTGAGGGGCATCTGGGTGGCTCAGTTGGTTAGACCTTGGACTCCTGATTTTGGCTCAGGTCACAATCTCAGGATCAAGAGATCAAGCCCCACACTGGGCTCTGCACTCAGTAGGGAGTCTGCTTAGGATTCTCTCCCTCTCCTCTCCATCTGCCCCTCCCTGCCCCTAGTCTGTCTCTCAAAAAAAAAAAAGCTAAAATAACTGAAATATTCATGGCTTTTAACAGAAGACAGACACAATTGAAAAAAGAATTAGTAAACTAGAATACAGATGGTAGAAATACTTTTTTTTTTTTTTAAGATTTTATTTATTTACTTGAGAGAGAGTCCATACAAGTTGGGGGGAGGGACAGAGGGAGTGAGAGAGAAGCAGACTCCCAACTGACCAGGCAGCCTGATGTGGGGTTTCTATCTCAGGACCCTGAGATCATGACTGAGCCACCCAGGCATCCTGATGGTAGAAAATATTTTAACTGAAGCGAGAAAGGAAATTAAAAAGGATGGAAAATGCAGAAAAGAACATAAAAGATAGATGTATGGAATATGGTGAAAAGATCAAGGCACAAGTAATATATGAAAAGACAAGTGCTGAGAATTTCCCAATATGTATAAGAATCTCTAAAAACCCCACACAAAGTAAATTCAAATTAAATAACACCAAAGCACAGTGAAAGTACTAGAAAAACAAAAGAGAAACTTATAAAAGCAGAGAAATGAGAGGGAAAATATGTTATCATCAAAGGAACAACCAACAGATTGACATCTGGTTTGCAACAATTCATACCAAAAAGAACAGATTATCATCTGTAAAATACTGAAAGAAAACAATTACAAACCTAGAATTCCCAACTGAGCAAAAATAGTGGGCAATGAAATAATACAATAATAGCTGATTAATCTAAAATAAGCAAGAAATGAGGGGAGGGGGAGGCATAAAACTGGCAGGACAAATAGAAAACAAAATTATAAGGTACTAGGTATAAAGCCAAAGGTATCAGCAACTACATTAAGTGTAAATGAACTAAATAAAAGACAGAATTTTAGAAAGTGTGTGTATAGATGCATACATATAAACCATACATTGCTTTCAAGGGACACATTAACACCTATTTTGAGAAAAAAAAATGCACAATAAATAAAAATGGAAGTGAAAAGGAGGAGAAGATAGTGATGATGAAGGAAGACTTACTTCACTGGGTGGGGCTGGCATTGGACGGTGACAATAAATCATAGCTCTCTATCCTCAAATATAGAAACAAAAGAGGAATAAACACAGAAGTCAGAAAGATGAGGATTAAAACATGAGCTTTACAACTAATAGAGCTGAATTTGAAAACAGAGCTTGTCCAGCAGTCACATTTGGGCTTCTTATATATCAACCTTTCCTAAGTCTAGACCTTGGGATTCCATTTAACAGGAAGTCCACACAGCTGACACGGATCCATCCAGGTATAAGAATAGCTTCCCTAGAGCTCTTCAAGTCAGGCTTCAGAGAGTAATGCCTCCAGATGTCTGCCTAGAGATGGTTCCCAGCCTCAGCTGCATAGGAGAATGACCTGAGAAGCTTTAAATATCAGACTACTGAAAAAGAATCGCAAAGGCAGGACTTAGGTATCTAATTTTTTTTTAAGTGTTTCTACTGCATCTCTAAGGTTGAAAACCATTGAATAAGGTAGGCATTGGGCCCGCCTGAGGTGTGTCTACTATAAGAAAGATGGCACAGACACAGAGGAGAAGATATACATCTTCCAAAGAGCATGAACCTAAAAGAAGAAACAAAGGGGCTGATCCATAAATACATAGTTTCTTTTCCCAATTTCTCTACATAGATAAAGTCTTACATTTCCCTTGGGGAGAAACGGGCAGAGGATTTGGAAAGGGCAGAAGTATCTTCCCAGTTCTGTGCTCTTCTCAGGAATGGAGTTCAAGTTTCCTTGTATAATTGTGAGGCTCGGGCAACTGGTTTGCCCTTGTAGTGGATGTGACTTTCAAGCTAGGCCTTCATAGAGAAATTTGCACATACAAAAAATTGGAGGAACAGAAAAAAAAAAAATGGAGGAAGAGTGGATGAAGGAGAATTTGGAAGGAAGGATTTTTTTCTCTCTCTCAAGATGTTTTCAGTGATCTTCTGGGCAATGATAGAATAATTTTTTTTTTTTTTTTAAGTAGACTCCACACCCAACATGGATGCCAACATGGGGCTTAAACTCAACACCCAGAGATCAAGACCTGAGCTGAAATCAAGAATCGGATTCTTAAGAGACTAAGCCACCCAGGAATCCCTGAAAGAATGATTTTTAAAGTACTAGGTATAAAATAAACAAAATACCTAAATTACAAGTTGGCTGAAATATGTCTTTCTGAGCTCAGGACCTTCAGCGACTCATTCTTTATATCGCAGGCTCTCAGCATTCTCCGATCCTACGGACAAATTGAAGTATCCCTGCCATAGGTTCTCGTGACACGCAGAACAATTTAGAAACCTGTATTAGTGATTATCTGGTGAATGTCTGGTCAATGAATTCAATGAGGACAGAAGCCGGATCTGCGTATTCTTCATTAGATTCCAGGCTCCGGCCAGTGTTGTTCCAGGTCTGTCGAATAACAGTCCCAGGCCATTCACTGGCAGCAAAAGCTGCTCGAAGTTGCAAATAAGGAAAGAATTTTTTTTTTTAAAAAAAGAGGTGGTTGGGGACTTCATTAGAATTGGGAGTATCAGACAGCTTGAAAATGAAAATCAAATAAGGTTGCCAGTCTTTGCACAGGGCTGAGTTGCCTGTTCTCACCCACCACGATCCGCCACAGTGTAAGCACGCCCGCCACCAGTCAAGTGACCTGTATAAGGGGCACCTGGGTTGGCTCAGCGGGTTAGGCCTCTGCCTTCAGCTCAGGTCATGATCTCAGGGTCCCGGGATCAAGCCCGGCATCGGGCTCTCTGCTAAGCGGGAGCCTATTTCCCCCTCTCTCTGTCTACCTCTCTGCCTACTTGTGAACTATATCTCTTAAGTAAATAAATAAAATCTTGAGAAACAAAAAAAGAGAGAGACCTATATAAGACAAGATGATTCTAGAATAAGACCTCAAAAGACCATCTCCATGCAGTCAATTGCACTCAGCCCGGGCACCTGCTCAGCCGAATAAGGGGAAAAATAAATAAAGATGTCCAGAAGATTCTTCCTGCTCTAACGCCTCAGCATAATAACCAACACCTATTCCAAATAATCATTTTTCTGGACAACAGTCTGGGGCATGACAGTAACCATGAGGTTAACTACCCGACCTTGAATTCAAAGGAGGAAAATGTGGTTAACTCGATGTCAAATAAACACAGGGCACCAAACTCCCTGGTAAATGCTACCCTCAAACAACTGCTCAATTCAGTTGCACTGCCTTGGCTCTTCTGAAAAACCATCTCTGCCCGGGCTGCCCAAATGATAAGCCAAATCCTGGGAAAGAATCGTGCTCCTGAATCTTGGGGAATATTTATGAAAGCAAATACAGGGAACAAATAAATTCAGTGATAGAAAAACAATACCCAGCTCTCTTCCACGTTGCCCTGGGCAAATCTGTTGCTTAAACAATAACAACAGGATCTAATCAGTAAACCTCTCGGCTGCCAAAATTATACAAGCAACTTGCCTATTTAAAATGTCACATTTCCCCATCTGATATAAATATCTGCCGTCTGCTCACATTCCTAAAGTGTAATACAAATTAGGCCCAAACTAAAATCTACCGTGGCACAAACTAATTTTTTTTTCCCTTTCAAATGACCTAGATCTTGCATTATAAAAATTGTGAAGCCCTGGTGGTCTTTTCAGTAATTGGAATAGGTCAATGAAGCCTGGGTTGCTTTTCAGCCCCGCCTGTCCACATTATTTTACACATGGGATAGGCTTGACTAGCTCATTCTCTCTACAGAGACCTGGTTCAGCCTCAACAACCTCTTATACAACACCACAGCAACACTGCCTGTTATCTGATTGCTGGGAAAATCGTAGTAGTGAGCGTTTTTTATGCTACTGAATAGATCTGGTAATAAAACAAAACAAAACCAAAAAACACACAACTTGAAAAGTATTTTTTAAAAAAATGTGGAAATAATGGAAAAGGTAAAAAGGCTAATCTGAAAGACTAATATAACTATAATCAGATTTGTTGCCTATGTAGGTTTATGCCAGTATACAGATTTTCTCATTAATGCCAGGAAGCAAGAAATGTAAGCCATGAAAAAATACCCAACCTGTACACTTTGGTGCCTTCCTATAAAATTAAATTTATATTGCAAATGTACTACATGCAGACCAGAACCATTTGTCTCCAAGTGTCTTCCTTGGACACAGCTATATCAAGATCCCCTGGGGTAGTGGTAAAAAATGCTGTCACCAAACACCTTCTGAATTAGACTCTCTCTTAGGAACAGGACCCAGGTATCTGCATTTTCAACATCTCCTGTTCCCCTCAAATAGTGTGCTTACTCTGCAAACCCAGCTTCCTGATAAGTCCTTAGCTATCCCTTCTGATCCAATCGGACCCCCTAAGCTGCTTACATAGAGAAATAGCTGCCTGGGGTTTTACAGTTAAGAGAACCTCTCCCTGGAGCTTGTGATTCCTTTAGATCTCTGATCTCACTTGAACCAAGTTAAGTAAGGAAAAATTCCATGCAAAGTCTAGTGATTAATAGAGGGCAGAAGAAACAATACCTTCAGTGTAGTAATGTGATGTTTGGAAGCTGAATAAAAATGTTAACTGCTTCCAATCTCGAAAGCCTCTCAAATTCGGGCAACCAGAGAAGCCAGAGCCATTCCCAAACCACCACCACCCAGCACTGTCACTTCTGTGTGATTATAAACAAATCACCTTCCCCAATCATCAACACCAGCACCCATGTTTGTGATTACCTAAAGCCTATAACCAACAATTCAACACCAGCAACCAAACCCCCAAGGAAAATAGCCCCTTCCCTAATATTCACTATCAACTTTGAGATATTCTTGCACATTAAATTAGGAATGAGAATTTTCAAAACAAACAACTCTAATTTTGAACATATTTCAAAGGTCTTTTGAGCAACAAAGGATACCTATGTTTACACAGTAATGTCAAGCAGGAAAGGAAAAAGGCCTCATATGCATAAACATCATTGGACTGGCATTAAGCCTCTCCCAGTCCAGCTCAACTGGAAAAAACGCCCCAAAGAAACATTTACAATATGTCTTTATTCTTTAGTGTTTGGCTTATCTGTTTAATAAATACTTATGAAAGTCAAGATTTTGATTTTATTTTTTATTTTATGATGAATTCTGCTATTTTTATGATCAATTGCTATATGATGTTATCTCTCAATTTACACGGCACTTCTAAGATATAAAGAGTATGACTCAAATGGCGCTCCTTGAGAAAATTATCCAAAATTCAACCATGTGGAGGCATGTCGGGGGAGGGGGGCACCTTTATTTCATTTTAGACCAAAGACTTCACAACCTTCATCATGCTTTGACCTTTCGGCTGAAATCTTTGTTACTGAAAAAGAAATCGCAGGACTGTAGTTTTCCCTAAGTCAGGGAAGGCGCAAGTAGGGCTTGCCAAAAAGAAAAAAAAAAGAAGAAAAAGCTATCTAAAAGTCTTACTTGTAGTTTCTGGAAAGAAGTCAAGCAGTATAGATAGAGGAAACAGAAAGCATACCCTTACTCATTTGGGGCTGAGTCTCTTCATCCACATCCAAATCTTCTAAATCTAGGAAATTGTCTACCTAGAAAAGGATTAACATCATTGTTATGTATATTAAACCTAATGAAAAAGTGCAATTAAGAATCAATGAATCCACTTCCACAGCATTCAAAGTGTGCAACTGAATCCACTTTTCTCATTAACTTTTGAGTCCCAGCTAAAGGTCTTTGTGTTCACTGTGGTTTCCCAGAGATATCTGAAAGAAGCAGTAAATTTGGAAGTTGGCCTGGATTTCGTAGGCACCATAGTAAGATCTCTATACTGAAAGGGAAAGAACAGTCTGAGGAGTTTTTGAAAAGGGACTCTCCCAGGATATATACCACCGCCGAGACAGTCCAAAACAGTCTCTACTTTTTGTTTTCGTTTTATTGCTTTTGCTTCTCAAGCAAATGATGGTGGTGGGTCTGGCTATTACCATAATGGGCTTTTCACTCTACAGAGTCAGAGAGAAGAAACTAAAGAAAGCAAAAGAGAAAGGCTCATTCGAAACAAAAATCATCCTGCCCCAGGTAAATCACAAAAGAGGTGAGCGGGGCCAAAAATCAAGTGTTCTCTCTTTCCAGCAAATAAAACTGAAAATTACTTCAAAGGTAAAAAGCAGAGCAAATGACCTTTACAGCCACAATAGCAGCATTTCAATGAAAGACTATTCCACGTGGAATACTGCTTTCCACAGCAAGCTGACAATGAGACATTTCATATTAACCAAATGGTAACATTTCAGACACAAACTAATTCATCTCAGGTGAATATCAAAGAGTGTAAATAAGAAAATGATTTCACCACCGGCACAAAGGAGACCTAGCAGAGTAAAGGCGTAATGTCGAAATGCCTTTTATGCTCATGACCTAAAACGCGTTCATAACAAAATACCATAAAATTACAAATTTAGGTCTCCTAAGTGGAATTCAAAACATAGCCTAGGTCTTTCTTCCCCTAGCTCTACACCCCAGACCACTGCTCTTACATACGAATTACAAATGGTAGCTTCCATTGCTTGCACGTACATAACTGCTGTTCTTTCCTGGCATCCAAGTGACAGCAAAAATTTATCTTCCCCACGATGGTTTTAGTGCCAAAACTGCTAAGTTGTCATTTCTCTTGATGGTGTATGTTCAGGGTGACTGGAGTCATGTTTCTGTACTCAAGAACCCATTCCATTTGCTAAGCTTTGAGGAAGAAAGATCTGGAACCCAGCCAACTGAACGTAGTTTAAGATATTTAAACACCAATTAAAAATCATATATATATATGACAGAGAGAAAGACAAAATCTGCTAAATTCTCCAATTTTGTATGAGTGACAGCAAATGGGTCCTTTGGGATTTTTTGTTTTGTTTTCAATTTTTTGTATTCTTTGCCATGGAAGAAAACTGAATCATCCCTTACCTTCACCTTTCCAGCCCGATTCAGATCACCTTGAAAGGAACTGCCAACTTTTTGGCCTTCATCTATCACTATCTGAAAATGAAAAAAAAAAAAAAAAAACCAGTGAGGACATCTTGATGAGAAAATGAAACAACCAAAAATAAAGGAGCTGATCTTGTAGCCCTTCAGGCAATAAAACTCCCCTTCCGGTTTTTGTTAATTAGCTATGCATGATGGACCAGATCCACTAAACCATAGTAGTGGTCAGGGAATAGTTTTCAGGAGGTCTGACTTCTACTTGTGCTTGTAGACTCATCCACAGAATAACCTAGAGTAAATTACTTAACCTCAGTTTTCTCATGTGTAAAATAGGAACACTCCCCACCTCATTACCCCACCCCCCCATCCCACCCCAATGCACCTCTCAAGGACAAACCAGAGAATGCTAATACAACATTTTCAAGTTATTAGGAAACAATATCATTGAACAATTCATTGCCTCTCCACATGCTGGTTAAAGACTCAACAGAAAATGCCTCTCCAACTGCCAGCAATAGCCAGTATAAAGTGAATCCTCTAGGGGGGAAAAAAAAGTTCTGACAACACCCGGGTGGCTCAGTTGGTTAAACATCTGCCTTTGGCTCAGGTCATGGTCCCAGGGTCCTGGGATGGAGCCCTGCACCAGGCTCCCTGCTCAGCTAAGAGCCTGCTCTCCCTCTCTCTACTGCTCCCCCTACTTGTGCTCTCTCTCTCTCTGTCAAATAAATAAATAAAATCTTTTTTTTTTTTAAAGATTTTATTTATTTATTTGACAGAGAGAGATCACAGTAGGAGAGAGGAAGGGAAGAGATCACAGAGAGAGGAAGGGAAGCAGGCCCCTTGCTGAGCAGAGAGCCCGATGTGGGACTCGATCCCAGGACCCTGAGATCATGACCTGAGCCGAAGGCAGCAGCTTAACCCACTGAGCCACCCAGGCGCCCCAAATAAATAAATAAAATCTTTTAAAAAAAGAAAAAGTTCTGGTCCCATAATCATTTCATTGGATGTTAAGTTCTGGAATTAAAACACTGTAGGCCTCTGGCATACAGAAACACTTTTCTAACACAGAGACTTTTGTTCCCTCATATGAAACCACATCTCACATATAACCATAATTTTGTCCACAATAACACAGGAAGACATGATGAGCTAGAAAATAGAAAACTGGGGCACCTGGGTGGCTCAGTCCTTAAGTGTCTGCCTTCAGCTCAGGTCATGATCTCAGGGTCTTGTGATCGAGCCCCATATTGGGCTCCCTGCTCAGCAGGAAGCCTGCTTCCCCCTCTCCCACTCTCCCTGCTTGTGTTCCCCTCTTGCTGTGTCTTCTATCAAATATAAATAAAATCTTAAAAAAAAATAAAAGAAAGAAAGTAGAAACTCAAATGTTGTAAAAAATACAACAGCTTCCACTAGGGTTCCTTGAAAATTAAAAAACCATAGCTAAGGAGAATATAAATATTGTCTATTAAGTCTTAAAGATTAGGAAGAGAGCATCCAATATTTAATAACAAAATGTTGGAAAAAATAAGATAACAGATTTTACTTTAAGAGATGAATCCAGAGCAGATAATAGAAACTCCCATTTAACACAGAGAATTATAAAAAGCAATTCTTTTGTCCCAAATAGAGGACAAGCTAAAATATGTAAATAATTACAAGAATTTTTAGATGGCAGTTCCTTAAAGGAACTTAAAAACTTAGGGCTAACCAAGTTACCCTCATAAACACTGGCTGCTGAAATCATAAAATGTAATGACGATTTTTGGGGGTGCCTGGGTGGCTCAGCCAGTTAAGTGTCCAACTCTTGGTTTAAGTTCAGGTCATGATCTCATGAGTCCTGGGACTGGGCTCCACATTGGGCTCTGCACTTTGTAGGGAGCCTGCATGACCTCAGCTCCTCCCCCAACTCTCACTCTCTCAAATAAATAAATAAATAGATCTTTTTAAAAAAGGAAAAAGAAATAAAATAATGACTCTTAATAAAGTTTCCCAATGGCACTCCTTCCAGAATTAAGAATCTGAGTTACTGATCCAATAACTGTCCAATGTTTCTTATGTTTTTACAGTTTCTTTCTCTTTTTAATTCATAAAGAATGCTCTTTTTCCTGTTTCTATAAATGTGCTATGACATTACCTGTTCGTCTTCTGAACATTGTGATGAAGTATGAAGAAAGACGGCTTTGTTTCTAAGATGATGATCATTTGGTTCATTTTCATGAGCAAATTTTACTGAAGGAAATACGTTTTCTGAAGAATCAGTTCCAAATGCTCCTCGTTTGGTCACATTATCCTCTGAAATGATAAGTTACACATTAGAAAATATACAAACACCCAGTCTTGCTTATTTTGCATTTCCTGAGTCTTTCTTCCAAACAATAACAACAACAAATGCTCTTCAAAGTCTACAAGCAGAATGTTTGAGATACTGAGCACTCTGAACTTTACAAAATTTTTTCTAAAAATGCATAGAACGATAACACTATTTCATTCACTTTTCAACAAATACTAAGTGCTTACTATTATACCCAGCACTGTTCTCAGCCATTGTTAAAAGGTCAATGAAGTATGGTATTTGAAAAACTCTTAGGCATTAATTATCTCATTTTTTTCCCTAAATTTGAAGGGAGGTTTTCCTTATATGGAAGCAATGTATGTGTCATTTTAGAAAGTTTTTAAGAGAAAAAATTAAAATTAGAAATAATTCTGTAAAACAGAAAAGCTATAACAATTTTTTTTCAATGGCTATTTTTCTCGTATTTTATCTGTGGATCCATATACTTCTAAAAAGCAATGTTTGACTATCCTTGACTATTTAAAACTATAAACAATTAATACTTTTGTACTAAATCTATGCATATTCATGATTATGTTCTTAGGATAAAGAAAGTCTAAGATTAATCCTAAATTAAGAGATTGAGAAAATTATGATAACATGATGCCATTAACAGAAATGTGGGGGATAAATTCAGATGAGAGATAATGAATTAAGCTTTGATCATGTTCATTTGAAGTGCCAGTAGAAATTGTGAGGGAAATGTCCCAGAGGCAGCTGCAAATGCAGGCTAAAATGTGGGAGAGATATCAGAGCAATAGGTAAATATCTGCTAAAAATCACACTGAGATAATGGTCTAAGCCGTAAAACTGCTTTCTATATTAGAATTAATCATTAGGGTTAACATTTGCTGTGTGTCAGATAGTCTTTTATGAGCACTCATAAATCTCATTTAAAGCCCGCAACAACCCTATAGGTAGTTACCATTAGTACCCCCATTTTACAGATGAGGAAACCAAGGCCTACAGAGAGGTCGAGTAACTTACTCAAAGCTACATGGCTAGTGGGGCACCTGGGTGGCTCAGCGGGTTAAAGCCTCTGCCTTCGGCTCAGGTCATGATCCCACGGTCCTGGGATCCAGCCCTGCATTGGGCTCTCTGCTCAGCGGGGAGCCTGCTTCTCTTCCTCTCTCTCTGCCTGCCTCTCTGCCTGCCTGTGATCTCCGTCAAATAAATAAAATCTTTTTTTTTTTTAAAGATTTTATTTATTTATTTGAGAGAGAGACAGTGAGAGAGAGCATGAGTGAGGAGAAGGTCAGAGGGAGAAGCAGACTCCCCATGGAGCTGGGAGCCCGATGCGGGACTCGATCCCGGGACTCCGGGATCATGACCTGAGCCGAAGGCAGTCGTCCAACCAACTGAGCCACCCAGGCGTCCCAAATAAAATCTTAAAAAAAAAAAAAAAAAGTTACATGGCTAGCAAATAGCACAGTGGGGATTTGAAGTCAGGCCTTTAGACTCAGAACCCACACTCCCAACCACAGTGTTATGCCAACTGGAGTAATATAGCAGATAAAGGCAAAGAGTCCTTAGAAAACAGAAGAATGAAGCAGAAAAAAGACAAAGAAAAAATCCTGGAAAAGAGACAAGAGAAGTTTACAATAGCACCAGAAGAAGCAAGAGTGCATAGAAGTGGCTTGCTGCAAATGAGCAGAGCAAATGCAGGAATCTGTGTAGTGATCAACAGAAGAGTGATAAAGAGATTCAAAAGAGGTCAAGTGGCAGAAATCAAGCAACAAGCAGATTGGAGAACCCTGTTCCATCTCCTTATGGTACTCCACCATGAAAAAGCTCCAGGGTCACAAGGACTGTCTGATCTGTGAGCTTTGTAGGCAGGTGTCTGCTAAAGGCGTTACAAGACAGCCTAACCCAGCCCAGTGGCCAAGCTTGTTTCTCTTGAGCTGTTAATTGCATGGCTTCAGAGTCAGTGAGATTCTTGTTCACAGCTGGGTGCAACTCCAGAGTCCTTTGTTTGCTTCCTTCTACCCCATCACCGGCAGAGTTAAGACATGTGGGGGTACCTATAGGACATGAACACAGAGATACTGCTGGAGCACAGAGGTCACGTAACCTAGTCTATAAGCCAGTGAGGGAAAATGCAAATACTAACTGCACCACTTTCTCTTTAAAAAGAATTAAGAAATAACACAAGTTCAGGCCAGCTCTCTCTACTGACTCGGGAACCAACATCTGTGACTCCTAATGCTTTCCACAGGCACAGTAGAAACTCTAATGTGAAGCACTAGTCTTGGCAGGGGGCAGTGAGGGAACAGAGGGGTAGGAAGGGGGAGAGTGAGTGAGGTAGTGGGAGGGTTGCCGAGAATACTGCTGGAGTAATCGACAACAAAAAATTCTCTTCCAAATCCACAGGCTGAATGCTTGAGGTACTAAAAGACCAGAGAAGTGAGGTAGAGAAGGTCATGGGACTTCTCCTCCTGGACTTTTTTTACAGCCACAGAGGGGTCCTTCATCAGTCCTAGGGCCAAGATAAGTGATGGTAGCAGGGTAGAGGGAGATAAGCGTAGTAACAGGAGGAGTTCC
This sequence comes from Mustela nivalis, assembly GCF_964662115.1. Lineage (NCBI taxonomy): Eukaryota > Metazoa > Chordata > Mammalia > Carnivora > Mustelidae > Mustela > Mustela nivalis. Next base: position 94,128,336 of record NC_139028.1, on the reverse strand, counting down.
TCAAACTCCATCAAAGTTAGAGGCAAGAAGACTACCTGTGACTACCTGTCATTCTTCCTCAGAGCACTGTTCTCATAGGAGGTGGAAGTTTCCCTTCTCCCTGCTTATCCTTTATGTCTAGCACAACCTCAATCTAGTATTGACTAAGAAAACACTATGTCCCAGCACACTGTTGTAATAGTCTATTGACTTAAGAACCTGAAAAGCACAGCGATGTCTGGGAAGAATAGATGCTCTGTAAGGACAAGCTCTATTTATTCTCATAATCACTCAATGTACACCTCTGCCATTTCCAATAAAACATGCAGGTTATTTGACAGATAACCCGATGAAACTCCTTCAAAATAAAAAGCAATGTATCACAAAGTCCCAGGTTTTGATGCCGACGTTGGACTATTGTTGGGGTCTCAGATCTAACAAAATATTTGGCTCATCCTTTTAAAACTTTATTTCATAAACATAAAGCTTTCATTTAAAAAATACCAGAAGATTCAGAAAAGAATGTGTTCTCTCTCTGACAGAACCTATAGTTGAGGCCTCCTTCCTGAACCTTGAAAATCGTTCCACAAGAATATTTACTCGATCACTCCAAAGACCCAGAAGTGCTTCTCATAAAAGCTTTTATCATTTTTTTTGAAAAAGCAGCAAAATATAAATCTCTTGGCAAAATAAAATAGGAAAAAAAGTTCTTTTTTTTCAATATGATAATGTCAAAATGGCAGATGCTGGCACAGCCCAGAATCCAAAGTGGCCTACAGCCTGATCAGAGAGCCAGCTGCTGCCTCCTGGAGTTACCCCGGTGGCATTCCAAACGTGCCACCCAAGTGTCCGTCTCATCTCCTTCTGTTTCTGTGTTCCATTGAGCCCTCTTCCCCCTTTCATCTTATCCCTAATGTTCCTTGCTTTGAAATAAGTGTCAGACATAATACACTTTAGAAATCTAGCAGCAATATTTCAGAGCACAAGTAGGTTACTGAGACCTGAAAGAGAGTTTCTCTGGGTATTTCTGAGTGGAAACTTCAATACAGATGAAACAAAGGCTTTTTGTTGTTTTGTTTTGTTTTGTTTTTTTCCTCTCCTAAAGGTTGCATTATTCTGAAGCAATGGAATTTCAATTTTCTTTTGATACCAAACAGACACGCTTCCAACAGATCTCCCTTTCAAGGCCACCAACTAGACCCACCGTGTCTAATTTCAGGCCAAGGAAAAAGATTTCACTCCTTGAAAAGGTCGAAACCACAGATGCCTCAATAAATTAAACACTGATCGCATGTTGATTGTATAGCTTCTGGATGAACGTGACCGCTTTCAGAGAACTCCATTTTGAAAGAAAAAAAAAAAGTTTTAAAAAATTCAAATCCATCCATACAAAAGTCAGATTAGACTAGACCCCAGGTGCGGAGAAACATCACTGCACTGGCAGGAGAGTTTTCACAAATCAACACAACCAGCATCAGAATTCATGACCAAATCCCGACAACAACCTCCAGTGTCTTTACTTCTGCACCAGGGTCAGTGGCAATGTAAATCAAGAGCATGTTCTCAATCGTGAAGAGATATTGACCATGTGGCTAGAAGGAAAGAAAACTTCTTGGGGGGAAATTCTGTGCAACACTGGATATTTGCAGAAGCCCTCTGCAAAGAGAATAGGGGCTAAGCAATCATGCTGATAACAAGGCTGGGTACTTTGAAAGTCAGGGGGTGATTTTCACATTATATTCCTAGCCTGGAGCAATGTTTCTCTGGACAATAATATTTGCTCTTGATTTGTCCAACCAAACTACTTCACTCCACTGCTTCTTGATCACATGCTCCTTGGTATCCGGCCTCCCCTGGAGCGATAGTCATTAGGATTAAATAAGCAATTTAAAAACCAATCAATCATAAATCAGAATAAATCCAAAGAAGCTAAATTCAGCAGACAAATGTTTTGTCTAAATTCCCTTCGCAGTGTTCTGAATTCCAACTGTTTTATGTTCTTCATTTGAAAGGGCACAGGGAAGAGAGGATTACCTCAGCCCAGCCAGTCAGGAATAATTGTGCTTTCCCCCAGGCTGGATGATAATTGACTCATTATTCACAGTCATAGCTCTCAAGCTGCCAAGACACAAATGCACAACCCTGGCCCAGGAAAAAAAAAAAAAAAAGTGTGTGTCAAAGCCCAAGATGAGGGGCACAACAGCAGTAAGTTAACATTGTTGAAACATCCAGTTTAAGGTATTCATAGAGAGAAAAATGTGAAGAGAGTGTAAAGTGGTTGAAAGTTGATTTATGGGAAGAAAATCCGAGTGGCCGTTGAGTCATACAATCCGTTCAGTCTGGAAAATTATACTCCAGGCATCAACTATATGCAAGGTGACAAAGATGGGGAGCCCCAGTCCCTGCCCTTACAGAGTTTACACACCAAGAAGTTAACCCAAGTATGTCAACCACGAGAAGAGAATACAACCATGGAAGACAATGGAAGGGAGTCCAAGGTCAGAGAATGGCAAAATCACAACAGGTTTGGGAAAATCACAAGAGGCTTCACATAGGCATGGAGCATCTGAGTTGGGCTTTGAGAGACCGCAACAAATTTCAACAGGCAAGCACTGCTGAGGTTATCCCACAGAGGGAAAATGGCATGAACAAAGCCCCCAAAATGGGAAAGCAAAGCCCCTGGGGAAGAGTCACAAAGTATTCTAGGAAGAAGGGAGCACATGTGCTGTGACACATGGAAGGGCTGACATTTGGAGGGCCTGACAAGAACTCTGCAGTGTATTTAGGCCTTGGAGAGTCACAATTAGAGCTATGCTCTAAGGAGAGGAAATGAGTAGAAGGGAGCATTGTAGACCAGACACTGGAGTGAGCAATAGAAAGTCAAGGTAGTAATCCAGGTAAGAATTAAAGGGACCCTGAGCAAAGGATTTAAGAAAGAACTCCCTTTGTGAGTTCTTTTTTCATCTGTGAGACAGAAATGAAGACATTATCTCCAAGTGGTTATATTTCCTCCTCCCTGTAGATAACTCAGAATATTCACCTTATCTTCCCACTGGAATCTGTACTATTCTAATTTGGCACACCCTAAGTAACTTCTTTTTTTTTTTTTTTTAACAATCTCTGTGAAGATGGAAGTAGATAATACAGCAGCTTGCAACCTGTGAAAGGGATTACACTCTGGTGCAAAAGAATCTACACATGTCATCCCACAAGATAAGCTCACCTTCCCAGTGGATTCAGCCACGGAAGTGAGGTGGCCCGCGGTAGCAGCAGATAGGGCACATTTGAACAAAGCTTTCCTTAGCTCCCAGAATCCTTAACAGGGTGACCGCTGCTGCTGACACTGTCTACACAAGGTAGGATCTTGTTACATCCAAGAAGTTCCTTTCTTTTTCTATCACAATCCATACCTACTTAAAACTTCCAAGTCTATGCACATACACTTCATTTTCTTAGTCGGAAATATGAGGACAGACAAATAGGTCTCTCCTCATTCTTGAGCCAAATCCAGAGTCACAAGGCCATAGACTCACCTAGTGAAAAACTTACAACAAACATCTAAGTATCCATGAAGAGTAGCTCTACTTCTCCATTAATGACGTATAATTTATTAAATTCACTTATTTTAAATGTACAATTCAATGATTTTTAATCAACACAGAGTTGTGCAACCATCACCACAATTAAATCTTTAGGTCACGTCCTTCACCCCAAAAAGGTCTCTGGGGCGCATCTATAGTCACCCCCTGTTCCCACATCTAACTGCAGGCAAACCATACCACTAATCTACTTTTTATAGCTATAGATCTGCCTTTTCTAGACCTTCCATATAAATGTAATCATACAATATGTGGTCTTTGAGCCCGACTTTTTCACCGAGCACACATCTTTGAGCTTTACCCGTGGTAGCATATATCAGTACTTTGCTCTTTTTTATCTACTGTGTGGAGAGATGCCATTCTGTTTTTTCCATTCACCAGTGAATGGACAATTGGGGGCTTTCCACATCTTGTACCCCCTTGATTCTGAGGCTGAGTTTGATCAAGGACCACTACTGCTAACCCAGTTCTGTGCTGTGCCACTACAGGATGAAGCCGAAACAAAAGACAGAGTTCCAGCCTCCCTCCACACCCAGACAATGGGAAGAATGCACATACTCAGTGAAGCTGAAACTCTTATCATCATCTCTCTTCACATGGTCACAGCCTTACAATGAGGCCACTCTATTATTTATCTGAAGTCACCTGAAACCTTTCTTATTGTTCATTGTCTACCTCTTCCCAGTAAGCCTAAGGAAAGCAGGGACCTCTTGGTCAGGAAATTACTCACAGTTCCTGAAAAGGAAAATATTCATTCTCCACTCCAAAGGGCATATAACATTTAAGACCGAACATAGAGTGATGCTCAACCTTGCCACCAGAGAGTTCACTGTGTGAACTGAGCTGGAAGATTCAAGGAAGAGTTAAGAAAGTTATAAGATGGTCAGCTCCACTCAGGTCATGATCTCAGAGCCCTGCACTGGGCTCTCTGCTCAACAGGGAGCATGGATTCCCCTTCTTTCTGCCTGCTGCTCTGCCTACTTGTGATCTCTCTCTCTGTTAAATAAATAAATAAAATCTTTTTAATAAATAAATAAAATCTTTAAAAAAAAAAGGAAATAAAGTTATAAGACATGGCCTTTGTCTATGAGAAACATATAATTTATTCTCTTAAAATCTGTACTCACTCAAAGGCACAACATTTTGCATATCTTTCAGCCAGCATTTCCATGTCTAAGAATTTATCCAAAAGAAATAATTAAGTATGTGGGCAAAGATTTCACTACAAAGCCAAAAATGTCTAATATTTTCCCTTGAAATTTTTTACTTAATCAAGGCCTCAAATTTTTGCATATCTTTGAATTTCCATGTGTAAAAAATGTATCCAAAGGCCATAAATAAGAAGGGTACAAAGAAAAAAAAAAAGCATACAAAGATGTAGCTACTGAAAAAATAAATAAATAAGGCCAAAAGCATTACTAGGAATCTACGACGCTAGCCATGTCCACGCCTCAGCTGCCCTCCATACCCTCTGACCTCAGCTCCCCCCTCTCACCCTTGTTCCTGCCACTCAGGCCACAATGACCTCTTCCCTGCTCCTCAACCAGGCCCAGCGCTGCTGTGAACAGGCCTCCACTCTGGTTGTTCCCTTGGCCTCAAATGCCTTTCCTTCAAGAATCTACGGGCTTTCCTTCATCAGCTTCTTCCAATCTTCACTCACATTTTACCTTCCCAAAGAGGCCCAACAGCATCATTCTACATAAAAATGCAACCCTATACCTCCCCACCAGCACTCATGACCCTCAGATCCTGCTCAGTATATTTTTTTGTCTTTACCAGAACAGTTACTATCTTCTAACATAAATATTTTTCTTACTTATTATGTTTACTGTTCGTTGCTCTCTCCTCCTGCTAGGATTCAAATTCCCTGAAGGGTAATGACCTTTGTCTCTTTTGGTCACTTATGTGAGCATTACTTGGCACACAGTAGGTGTTCAATAAACATTTACTAAATGAATGAGGACAGACAATGCAACATCATCTGTAATAGCCAAAAATTGGATAACTAAATGTCCAACAAAAAAGAGAAGGGCGAAATAAATTATAGCATATCCACACAATTGAATACTATGCAGTCTAACAATTCTATTAAATTATCATATTTATTAATTGGGAAGTTCATAATACATTATGTGAAAAAGCAAGGAACAAAAAGTATGCATAGTATGATATCACTTTTATACAATAATTATAATAAATTTGCTGAATATATAAATGAATGAAAATATTAGGTTGAGACTTACTATAATTTAGGTACTGTTAATATAAATAAATATAAAAATATATGTGTGGTTTTTGTATATATGATTATTTAATCCTAATAACACATCTGTGAAGTAGAGGTTATTATACCCATTTTACAGATGATAACACTGAAACTCAGAGATTCTAAAAACTTTCCCAAGACCACCTCATTAGGAAACAGCGGAGCTCGGATTCAAAATCCTGGTTGTCTCTAAGTCACATGTTCATAGCTAATAAGTGCATCTATACACAAACTAATAGAATAATTCAGCAAGGAAGTATACACCCATGGTTTATCTTTAAGATACAGGATCACAGTTTTATTAATTAGTTAACTGGATACCGCTTTAGTTGTATGAAACAGACACCTCAAATAAGCATGGCTTAAATGAAATAGAAGTTTATTTCTCTCTCATGCATTAATACAAAGATGCAGAGAGTCCATAATAACATGGTTATTCTGCTTCCCAGAATTATTCTAGAACCCGGGCTACTTCTTCCTTTCTGCCATCCCTAGGGCACCACCCTTCTCCAACATGGTACACAATGGTGCACGACCCACTCTTGCTCTATGCAAGAGGATAAAGAGGAGAAAGTGTGTACCTCTGTTCCCTTCTGTCATTAGCAAAGGCATAGTTTAAGCTCTTCTATCAAGGAGGCACCAAAACAGAGCAGCTCAAACAGGAATTTCATTTCTCTCTCAGGTAATAGTTTAGGGCAAGTGGGCAGGCTGTGTTCCATGAGATGGTCCAAGCACACAGGCTGGCAGGATGCTGTGCCATCCTTGGCACATGGCTTCCATCTCTGTGTCTAAGGATCACTCCCACAGTTGTCTATTTCCGGCTGGGAGAAAAAGATTAAAGGAGCCTAGGCCATGTTTCTTGAAGATATCACCCCAGAAGTTACACATATCAGTTCCCCTCCCTTCTTATTGGCACAAACTTGGGCAGTTATACCCAGCTGCAAGGAGAGTTGGGAATGTCATCTTTATTCTGAGGGGCCATGCAGCAGCTAAAAATGTTACTGCTATAAAAAAAAGTGTATTTTTTGTTTGTGTGTGAGGGTGTGTGTGTTCATGCCTTTTTATTTTCTTACTTTCCTACCATGAACAAAAAAATAAACTTATCGGTAGAGGTGAAAAGCACTTTATCTAACCAAGTCTCTTCCAATCTAGGGAGAATACCTACAAGCATCTCCTTCCTTCTTAAAAAGTTGTTCCTAGAAATACTAAGAAAAGAATACATATACATACATAATATCTCACATTTACATTTCTTTATATTGTAGACACAAGATTCTTTTAATATTCAACTTTGATGTCCCTCTTTTAAATCCTAGTTATCTAATCATAAAATTTTACATCTCAATAAGTTTTAAAAGTACCTTCATTTATAAAATACACAGCAAAAAAGGTACAAAAAGCACTGAAATTACTGGAGGAACACTTCCTAGAAGTACAGGTGACAACATACCTTCATGCCTATGTGGTCTCCCTACACTGTTGCCTGTGCACTTGCCAATGGCAAAATGCTCATAAAGAACATAGTTCTTCCAGCAATAACACAAGTAGCCAGATTTTCGCTGTGATGGAATAACTCTGGCCCGTTCACACATGCTCTACAATCCTTCAGACTTGGAACAGAATATACGCTAATCCAAAGCTCACCTTAAAATTCTGTAAGCAAGTATACCCTGTTCTCCCTATCAGAGATCAGCAAGATCACAGTAAAATTATTCCTCTAACCCATCATTCTTTGTCTACTGTCAAAGTTCCTTTTTAAATAATATAAAATGGTGACATGACATTAAACAAAAGAAAATTATGGTGAAAGTAAAATAATAGTTCTTACTCCCTGGGCAGGGCATGTAGATGATTTCTTCATGAAAGCTGTGGACCTTATTCCTGGGAAAATGCAGTACATACAAAAGCAGAGAATTTTATGGAACACAAACATTTCCCCCTTCCTCTCCTTGATCTCATTCAGAACATATTTCTGAAAGTTGGTCTAGAAGTCAAGGCTCCTGGTCCATCCATACACTAGCACTGTTGAACTAAAATTTGGGGACTGATTCCCCAAGAATCCACATTTTAATAAGCTTATTAAATGATACTTGAGGTAAGACTCCCAAGGAAAGGTTTCTTGGAGTAGAATGCAAAAATTGAGAATTAAAAAGAGAGGAAGGTACAGGCTTCTCATTATAGAATGAAGAAGTTCACAGGGATGAAAGGGACAGCACGGGGAGTAGAGCCAATGGAATTTTAATATTGTTGTATGGTGACATAGCTACACATGTGGTGAGCACATTACAATGCACAGAGTTGCTGAATCACTATGTTGTACAACTGAAACTATGTAACATTGTGTGTCAATTATACTTCAATTAAAAAAAAAAGATGTAGTATCTGATATCTTTGTCAAAGTATATAAATACCTTTGCTTCAAGGTTCTGTGTAGACATACTATTTAGTCTATCCACCAGAGGCCAGTGTAGGATTATTCCCTGAACTGTGCAGTCTTACACTATATGAGAGACTCTATACATAGATACTACACAATATATACCATACAGAGTTCGTTTTGACTCCACCAAGGGTGTGGACAGCTAACACGGTAAACAATACTTTTACCTTCTTTATATTGTAGATTCAAGATTTTTTTTTTACTATTTAACCTTGATGTTTCCCTTTTAAATCATAAATAGCCTCCACAAATAAAAACCACACCGGAGTACATCTTTTTAAAACCTACCAAGTACCTTCATGTATATTTCATCGGCTTCACCTCACAACCATATGAGACATACTGAGCAGGCAGAATTATCCCTCATTTACAGATTCAGAGAGAATAAGCGGCAGGCCTGCAGTGTCAAAGAATTAATAAGTGCCTGGACCAGGTCTTCTGAATCCTGAGCTCAAAGAGAACCCTTTCCATAACACTGGCCCTGCTCGCAATAAAATGAGAAATAAAAGGGCAGTACACTAAACTCTTCATAAAACCAAATCCCATCAACCAAAAAAATCTTCCTTCACGCTGAGATCATACCCTCCTTCTGCCTGCCTACACAGTGATACATCAACTTAAGACAACCTTTTTTATGCACACAGGTTGGAGAAAGTCAGGGACTGCGAGGTTTTTCTACCCTTTTACAAATAAATGCTTTTTAGGAGTTTTCAAACTGCCCAAATTTGCAATAATCCAGGACCCATTTATTAGTATAAAGCATTGGGGCAATGCAAGAACACACTTAAACTGTACATGTCTCTCACATTCCCTCATTTTTTTTTTTTTTCCAGTGCACTTCAGGGTGTCCCTCATTTAAAAAAAAAAAAAAAAAGCTTGAAGTCAAAAAAGGAGAAAAAACAGTCTGAAAAATCTACTGTTCTAATCATTCTGATTTCTCTTTTTTAAACTCATACAGAGGGTTTATTCTAATCTAAAACTGAGTCCCCCAGACCAAAGGCAATATTCTGCATATTGTTTTTTCAGCACTATGTAAAGAGTGGTTAGTATTAGCTTACCAATTGACCTCTAACTAGAGTGTGCTTGACTGCCAGTGTGCCTTCACACATCTGGAGCATTTGAAACGCAGAGCACACAGAAATAAATAAAAATGACGTATCAGATTAGGGACTCTGTCTCGTTCATCTTATATTCCCAGATTTTAGCTCAATGCCTAAAATACAGCAGGAACACAGTCAATACGGAAATGATTTCAACATTTGCAAGAAGAACTGCAGTGACGCTTTAATTGGGGACTAAGCCTAATACTCAGAAATTAGATGACTGGCTACAAGTCACACAAAGCATAATTGATGGAGAGGAGGAAAATGTGGCACTTGATCCACAATCCCTTTTTTCTAATCAGCAATCCATACACTATAAAACCTAAGGCAAAGTCAGGCTAAGCTCAAAAAACACGTGAAAATGGTATGATTCTTCTCTGTGTTAAAGAAGCAGTGGGCTTCAAGGAGAACGAGTTAACTGGTGCCACTTAAACCTTTCTCATCTGGAGGGAATCCAAGTAGGAGGGGGAAGAAAAAAGACACTAACAATCTCAAACTAGACAGACTGTGGTTTGATTGTCATACAAAGAAGATGTGAGTTTGGCTGCAATAAAGTTTCCTGTTTGTATCCCTTTGGGTTTAGCTGACCATTTCAAAGAAAATATTATTGGTCTACGGCTGAGAGATTCCAGATTTGAAAGCCACACACATTTGAATACAGACCCATTCAACTGAATCAAAGGATACAGTCTTAAAATCACCTCAGTTCCAAGCTACACAATTTACTCTTTCTTTTCAAGCGTAACAGTACATTTAACAATGAATAATAAAAATAAAGTCTCAAGTTAAAGACCAATGCATACAAAACAACTGTGCACTCACTCAATATTGTTTTCATCAGCCTCTTAAAGGCTGACGGTGACCATCTTTAAAATTTCTTTGGCCACTAGCAGTTTTCTGCTTGTCTTTTGTAGAAGTTCAAGATTCCATTTGCCTGGGACACTTGGGTGGCTCAGTCGGTTAAGCGGCTGCCTTCAGTTCAGGTCATGGTCCCAGGGTCCTGGGATCAAGTCCTGCATCAGGCTCCTTGCTCCGCGGGGAACCTGCTTCTCCCTCTGCCTCTGCCTGCCACTCCACCTGCCTGTGCTCTCTCTCTCACTCTAACAAACAAATAAATAAAATCTTTTTTAAAAGATTCCATTTGCCTAAGAAAATTTACTTCTCTCATCTATATCCACACACACAATATATATAATATATACATGTTGAAAACATATACAGAGAATCAAAGAAAATTATTCTTTATTTATAGGCCAACCAAATTAAAAAGCTCATAATATTTTATTTCACTGAGAAATAAATTTATTGCAACAAAATACTATGCGTTAAAAACACTGCCAAAAATAAATTTAAAGCTTATAATTCAAAATGTTGTAAATACTTAAACATATTTTCTCTCCTTTATGCAATTACACCTGAACTATAGCAGGCACAGAAAACAAACGATTATCTATGGGCCAAATATTCATGGATAGAATATGAATCGTAACAACCACAGCTGAACATTTACGCTAATATATCTGAAACAAAATAGCTTAATCAGCTCAAAATGCATCGTAATTTGAGGGGAGAAATTTCCTTCTATCACGAACCAGTGGTTTTCTGTTTCCTAATTTGTCAATTTGTTCCCTAAATGTACTGATTTAGTGATGACAAAAGGAATAGAGAAAAAAATGAAAATTGCTTAATTACAGTTTACAGATGTTCCCCCAGAGAGAAAGAGTAGGGTAGTGCTGCTGGGGCTGTTTCTCCCACCAGGCTTGGCTCTGCTAGTAATGATTTCACTTCGTTCCACACTTTTTCCTCCTTCAGCCTTCTAGGTGGATTTTGGTACTCTATTTTGATGAAGTCGTCACATACATATGGCTACTGATATAAAACCAATATAAACTATATTTCTGTTCAGGGTCCTTGCAGGGCTATCTAACTCCAATGTTTCTCCCCTCCTTTGCAAAATCACTTGCACTGTCTGCTTCTCTGTGTGGGGGACTGCATTACCAGAACTGTAGTCTCAAAACTAGTGGAGCCAAATTACTAGTTAAGAGCCTTATAAATGTAAAAATTCCTGGACCCCTCACTATAGAGCCTCTCATTTAATAAGCCCAGGATAGTGTCTAGAAATCTTTAGTCTTTCTTTCTTTTCTTTTCTTTTTTTTTTTTTTTTGGAAAGCTTTAGTCTTATATAAGTTTGATTTATATCAATATAAAACCATGTTCTTTTTTTTCCCCACTCTTTCTAGCAATACAAAAAAAAAAAAAAAGAGTCAATGAAAAGCTTCGATGGGGCTTCCTTATTCTCTCCCTTGAGATGCCAAGATGCCAGACTAATTAGTGGGTTTTTTAATCACCTGGTTGCTTTCATTAGCAAGTCCTCCTAGGATGTCTCCTACAACTTTCCCTTGAGGTTAACATCCCAGTGGCCTATGTCTTCAGTCGAAGGATGGTGGCTGCTATTTGCTGGGCTGTTTCCACCGTGGGCTTCGGGCTTCGCTGTTCAACTCCCATTTCCAAACGTGCCTCCCAAGCAGCCTTTTTTTTCCCCCCTCAGTGTGACTAACGGAAAATTTTTTTATAAAAAGGAAAAACAGAAAGACTGCAAATGGCCTGTGAACTGAAAACACCACTCAATATTCAGTAGGGAATTAAAGTGCCTGATAACAACTGCCCAGAAACTGAGGCGTGCGTGCCACCTGGAAGCAGAAAGCGGGCCGTTCGCTCCAGCTTCCTCTAGCCGGCGATCTGCCAGTTGCAAGGGTATCAAAACAATGTTAAGCCCGCTGGTCTTTGTCTAATACCGACTGAAAACAACCGCAAAAGGCTACACAGCAAGGATTATTTTTTTGTTTTGGTGTGTTCTTTTACGAGTGAGAGAAAGCTGTTTTTTATGCTCCACTGAAATTTCTTTCCTGCTCTGAGATTGGTAAGAGGGCCAGCTGCTTTCGCTATTTTTTTCCTCTGTGGTATTTTTCAACAGCCTACCTTAAATGCATCCTTCAGACAGGGAAAGGACTCTCTGTACCCCTATGGAACTTTAAAGATGTGTTTTTCTAGCGTTCCCATTCAAAACAGCTTTGGGGACCAAAATGATATGTCAGCTTCGGAAATGTGTTGTTTTATGTGCTGTCACCACTTTCATTTTTAATTACATTTTCTAGAGGTTGTCAAGTATGCGGAGCGATATTCCTTTGCCTGAACTGACAACTCAAAACTTATCAGTCCAGAGGAGTGAAGCAAATCCCAGCTCAGGATTCTAAGCTCTTGACAGAAGTGACGCCCAATAAAAAAAGAAACAAAAGCCTCCTGAAAACGAGAAACATGGACCTTTGAACAGGTCCCTCTGCCTCTGCGGGCTTGGCCTCTCCCAGGCAGGACACCTCTGACTGCTCTTAGACTCTTTCTTCTCCCTTGTCCTCTGTGACTCTTGTTGCCAAGTGCCCTCCGGGTCTCATTACCCTTCCCTGCTTTCCTTGTCCCCCTCTCCCGGTCCATATCCCTAAAGCTGTATTTCTGTTCAGGGTCCTTGCAGGGCTCCCTAACTCCAATGTTTCTCCCCTCCTTTGCAAAATCACTTGCAATATCTGCTTCTCTGTGTGGGGGACTGCACTGCCAGAACTGTAGTCTCAAAACTAGCCAAATTACTAGTTACTAGTAGCCAAATTACTAGTTAAGAGCCTTATGAATGTAAAAATTCCTAGACCCCTCACTATAGAGCTTCTCATTTAATAAGCCCAGGATAGTGTCTAGAAATCTTTAGTCTTTCTTTTTTCTTCTTCTTCTTTTTTTGAAATCTTTAGGCTTATACAAGTTTGACATTGTAAAAGTCTTTTTGATACTCAGCCAACTTTAAGAACCACGCTGGTCTCTAGCAGATCTGCCCAGTAGAAATAGAACATAAGCCACAGGTGTGGTTTTAAATTTTCAAGCAACCACATTTTCAAAAGTTTTGAAAGTGAAGTTAATATTCATAATGTATTTTATTTAAGCCAATTTTCCAAAATATTGTCATTTCAAATGTAGTTAAAATAAAAATGTTATTGAGGGGCACCTGGGTGGCTCAGTGGGTTAAGCCTCTGCCTTCGGCTCAGGTCATGATCTCGGGATCCTGGGATCAAGCCCCGCATCAGGCTCTCTGCTTGGCAGGGAACCTGCTTCCCCCTCTCTCTGCCTGCCTCTCTGCCTACTTGTGATTTCTCTGTCAGATGGATAAATAAAATCTTAAAAAAAAAATTAATTAAAAAAATAAATAAAAATGTTATTGAGGTATTTTACATTCTGTTCTCATACTAAGACTTCACACCCCTGTGTATATTTTGCATTTATAGTGTTTCTCAATTCAGATGTGAATTTCTCATCAGAAATATTTGATCTGTATTTGTAGTAGTCAACCCCTCTTTCTTGAGGAATTTGTTCCAATACTTTCAGTGGAAGCCTGAAACTGCATATAGTACCAAACCCTATCTATACTGGTTGTTTCAAGTACATATATACCTATGATAAAGTTTGATTTATAAATTAGATACAGTAAGAGATTAACAACAATAGAGTAGAATAATTACAACAACATACTATAATAGAAGTTATGTGACTGTGGTCTCTCTAAAATATCTTATTATACCATATTTACCCTTTTTCTTCTTGTGATGATGTGAGATGATAAAATGCCTATTGGAAGAGATGGAGTGATATGAACGAGGCAGCAATGTGATGGAGTGTTGGGCTACTAGGACCTTCTGATGAGAATTCAGAAGGAAGACCATCTGCTTCCAAAGCCTGGTTGACCACAGGTAACTAAAACCATACAAAATGAAACCACAGATGGGGGGTGGGGAGGAACTACCATGTATCTCACAAAATTTACATTTGAAAAAATTGATTCACACATCTAAGTTGTCCCAAAAACATTTAAAAGCTTTCCAATAACTGAACTGAGAAGCAATATTTTTATTTAAGCTTAAAACAATTAAAATTAAGTGAAATTTAAAACTCAGTGAGCAGCACTAGCCACACTTCAAGTACTCAACTGCCTGCCACATGGGCTAGTGGTCCGTACTAGACAATGGGACCTAGTGATCACATCATACGGTAACTATACCTTCCTGAAATTTGCAATGGTGACAGAGCATTGGCATAGCTCCTTATAGAACTAAATGTGAATAAGTAAAAAATATATATATATATGGATTATACTCTCTTATGATTACGTAAGATTACTAAAATCTAAGATAAACTGAATCCTATTTAGAGGTTTTGAAACCCTAAGAGTTTGGAATAATCAAAGGCCGGACCACCACCAGTTTATAAATCCACAGGCATTGGCCATTTGGCCTGAATGTCCTACCCTCAGGAGGAATTTAACAAATATGAAGGAAGAGGGAGGTTGAGTCAATGGGTTTTTTTTTTCAAAGACGCATTGAAAGAATAATAAGACACTAAAATCACAAAGTATTGCAAGTGAAATGAGAAGAGCATCAAGAGAACTAGAAATGAAATCACACATCAAAATCAGAAACAAAATCTTTGATCTAGACATAGGAAAACAGGTTAGAGTAGATAAATACAGCAGTGCATAGAGAGCTGTTATGTGGTAATATAGAAACTGGTAGAATCACTGGGGAAGGGTCCTATGTGTTCTAAGATTAAAAGGAGAGAATGAAAAACAAAGAATTAGTTAACAGTCATAAAAATCACAGTAGATTCATTTCAATTTCCAAACTATTTTAAGTTAAACAGTTGGCAAAGTGGGTAACTTTAATGGAAATTAATCATGCAGCCTGAAGAACAAAATCAGAACAATGACACTATGTGTGTCTGAGAGAGAACAGAGAGACAGAGAGAGAAAGATGTTAAGATCTGGGTATAACTACTATAACCCTCCCCCCAAGGTTTCTACTATATGTAACAAATGGACTTGAAACAATTGAATGTCCATTTCTAAGTCACTGGCTTCTTAAATATATAATTTCTGTGTGACCACAATATGAGTAGTAACTAGCACTCTAAAAACTGGGAGCAGATGGCTCCCAAATCCGATTGTGCGGTAATCTTGGTGTGAAAGAAAGTTAGAAATAACCCTCACCCTTACTAAAACAAGGCTCCATCTCCACCTCCACCATATATTATTTAAAGAATATATATATTAGTACTAAAACAAATGGAAACATGATCTAAAGGACAATCAACAATGGAGGCATTTTGAACATCTTTCAATTTGGCTCTTATCTGCCAAAACTTCCTGCATTCTATTTTACTTATGTCTTAGGACCCAAGGCAATTTTTGGTTCAGCAGTTACTGCAGACTCACTATGGGCATCCTCTTCAATGGGTAGATTATACTGTCTTCCCCGCCCAAGTCAGTGCTGTATGTCCCTCTTATGAGCTCTCACAAAATTCTGTATTTTCCACCATTCTGGTACTTATCATACACTCATGTAACTTTTTGTCTACTTATTCATCTTCCCTCCTAGATTATGAGCTTGAAAACATAACCTATATCTTATTTTTGGATCCTCATCACCTAAAACAATAACATAGACCATTAGGAGACACAGATTAATGAGTAAGTGAATAAAGGCATTAACAGAAAATCAAATACGTTTTCACAATCTGTGTTTTTATAACTTAGGTAAATGACAGAAATATGTCAGACAAAGGAGGGAAAGGAGTGTTTTTCCTGTAGATGGATAGTTTAAATCACCTTTTTTAAGATTTTATTTATTTATTTGACAGACAGAGATCACAAGTAGGCAGAGAGGCAAGCAGAGAGAGAGGGGGAAGCAGGCTCCCTGCTGAGCAGAGAGCCTGATGCGGGGCTCGATCCCAGGACCCTGAGATCATGACCTGAGCCGAAGGCAGAGGCTTTAACCCACTGAACCACCCAGGTGCCCCTACATGTAGAGTTTAGAAAGACCTGTAAATTAGGGATGTCTGGGTGGCTCAGTTAGTTAAGTCTCTGCCTTCATTCAGCTCAGGTCATGATCCCAGAGTCTTGGGATTAAGCCCCTCAGAGGGCTCCTTGCTCAGTGAGAAGCCTGCTTCTCGCTCTGCCTTTATCCCTTCTCCCCGCTTGTGCTCTCTCTCTCTCTTTCTGACAAATAAATAAATTAAAAAAAAAAATTTAACCTGTAAATTAATCACATTCACAAAGAAACTGAGATGCCAAAGATTGAAACTTAGCCTCTTATCTTTACCCACAATAATATCAACAACATAATAACATCTTCACCAATAATGAATAAAACCAAATTCTGCACACTGACTTTCTTTTTTTTTTTTTTTTTAAGATTTTATTTATTTATTTGACAGAGAAAGATCACAAGCAGGCAGAGAGGCAGGCAGAGAGAGAGAGGAGGAAGCAGGCTCCCTGCTGAACAGAGAGCCCGATGTGGGGCTCGATCCCAGGACCCCTGGATCATGACCTGAGCTGAAGGCAGCGGCTTAACCACTGAGCCACCCAGGCGCCCCTGCACACTGACTTTCTAATACAAATCTTGCAACTTGGTCTTACTCTCTTGAACTGATGACAATACTGAGAATTCAATTATAACTGTTTGTTTAAAATAAATAATTAATATGTCTCTTTAAACATTTTGATAGAAGATTGTATTTATTATCAAGTATGTACCATGATCTAAAAAAAACAGAATTGCTTTAAAAAAAAAATACCCTGCCAAACGTGATCAACATCAACATACTGGAGCAAAGATTTTGCTACAATATTTACAGTTTCCAGTGATTTTTCCAACAGTCTGAAGCAATGATGTGAGTTTCTTACAACCAGGCTATAGTTAAATTTTTTCCAGGGAAATATTTTTAATAGGATTACTGACCCTTTTAACACTCTTGGAAAGAAAATGAATCCTATAAGCATTCTGGCATATAACTATTATAAAAATAAATAGAACAGTCAGTCAGGGGAAATCGTAATAGACTTGAGAAACCAAACTCTAAAGAAATGTACATGATAGTGTATTGGTAACCACTTTCACAGGGAGAAGATTCTACACATTAGCAAAACTGAGCACACGAAGACAGACGAAGGGCTGGAAAGAAGGGGCAAAGTCTGAAGAAACAGCTTTCCTGTCTTCCTTAAAACAGAATCACAATCACTTCGATCAATTCTGCGGGATGTCACTTGATGCTCAGGCTGTCCCTAAGGGCTGTTTGGTTTTTCAGAAGGTACTTAAATGTTTCAGGGGGGACAAGGACGCTTACTGATTGAAGACACATTTTTGCACTCACGATTCTTTGTGCTTTAAGAAGAATTTTTTCAGGTCATTAGTTTATAATGTGAACTGGCGCCTAGGGATATTTTGAAAGGAGAAAAAAAAAAGTGCGCTTGGAGATGCAGTTTATGTGACTTGTGTCATCATTTATTTCAGCTCAGTTTGGAGCCCAAAACTGAACTTGCAATGAAGTCACCATATCTGCAACAGTTTCTTTCTCAGCATGCAATGACCTAACAGAAATCTGAAAACAGAATATACACCTCTTGGCCTCAAAACAAAAACATTATAACCTCTTTAAAATATCCACGTGCTTGCAAGAAGTTCTTACTGTTTCAGAGTATGAAAATAAAGTCAGTTTTACAACTAATTTCCAAAAATAATTTGGATTATCAAAATGCCACTGTCATTCAGAATGTATTAATCCTGCTAGTGTTACTTGTTTCCAGGACCCTACCCCAACCATTCACGCTGCGCTGTTAGGTACAGAGAGCATGGAACAAAATCCTTAGGCTCGGGGAAGGCAAACATCTTCCCAAACCCAAGGTCACAGACCAAAAGATGATTTGGCCATGAATCAAGAGTAGTTGGATCCACATATCCTGTCAGAGGAGATCATTCACAACCCCAAAGTAAACTAGATATTACCTAATTTTTCCATTAAGTGCAAACAAAAACACAGTCCGCAGTTTAAAATTGTAAACAAAACAAATATGGATATTCCAGCGGATGAGGGAACAGAAGGCTGGCAGAGGGCAAAGCAAAAGCTGACACCCTACTCCTCCCCCAACCCCTGGGTGGGTCAAGTGTGACATTCTTTAGGAGTCTCCCAACTATGTTAATGTTAATACCTTGTTAAGAAGGGGAAAAGGACCTGGACAATGACAAGGCCTAATGGCCTCCAGTATTCTGTAGGTCCTCTTTAGCATATGAAAAGTTCTCCATCATATATAACCTGTCACGCCTCACAACCCCGGGGCAGCAGCTCTTTCTGCCTGTGGGTCCTGTCCCCGTGCTTTAATAAACCATCATTTTGCCCCAAAGATGTCTGAAGAATTCTTTCTTGGTCATCGGCTCCAGACTTCACCCCACTGCACCTCACCTACATTCTAAAACTTCATCACAACTATCTTGCAAAAGAAGCAAGGTAGACTCTGGACGCCTTGGTGGCTCAGTTGGTTGAGCATCTGCCTTCGGCTTGGGTGATGACCCCAGGGTCTTGGGATAGAGTCCTGCATCGGGCTCCTTGCTCCATGGGGAGCCTGCTTCTCCCTCTGCCTCTCCCTGCCACTCCCCCTGCTTGTGCTCTCTTTCTGACAAATAAATAAATAAAATCTTAAAAAAAAAAAGAAAGAAAGAAAGAAAGGTACAATCACTTTTCCTTTTCTTCACTGTAAAAACCTTTCTTACACATTTGTTAAGGACACATGATAAATGGTTTAAAATCATGAAGTCAAGTATCCTGACAAATGTCATCACCTCGGGAGATTCTGAAACTCCCTGTTCTCAGTCAGGTACACATTAGAATCCCCAGGGGGAATTTTTACAAAGTGCAGGTTTCTGGGCACCCGTTAAGACTCTGAGGGGGCCCCAAAATCACCGCGCTCTACAATACCCTCCGCTGAGTCCACAGTGCAGCAAGGGGGGAACCTACTGCCTCACAGATGTGGATTGATGACCCACAAAGGACCAGAATGAGAGCAGGTCAGCAGCAGGCGGGCTGAAGTGAAACCAAAACGAATAGGACAAACTCAAACGCCTACAGGCACCACTTGGGTGAATGAAGCAGGTGAGGCACACTCACGCATTTTTACCTTGTGTGAGAGCCAGAGGGTGTGACAAACGGGGAGCTCACACAGCAAGGGCTCCCGAACTCTAGCTGCTATTGCCATCAGGGAAATAAGAGATAACAGGTCTCCTCTCTTAATTGGAAATACACAAAGCAAGTTAATATTTTTATGTAAAATTTCCCATCCTTTAAATGTTAGCTCAATAAAAAAAAAAAAAAACAAGACATAATGAAACAGGCAATATGGGTATGGCCTTTAGGCTTCAATTTATCACTTCCGATCTAAAGGATTGTTTCCATTCTCTAGAAACCCTAGCATCATCATCATAACGATGACAAGAACACAATACCTAGCATTCATTAAGTATTTACACGCTTGCCACTAGGCTCAGAGTTTGACTTGAAATTACCTCAATTAACCTTCATCCTTTAAGGTACTGTTTTTACCCCAACCCCAACTCAAACCCCTCCGCCAAGGTCACGTGCCCAGAAAGTGGCAACACCAGGATCCAAATGGATACAGTGTAACTCCATAGCCTATACTATGCTGTATGTCTTAAAAGTTTTAAATACACTTTAAAAAACCTCCACTCTTTGCAGTTACATTTCTTCAAAAATAAAGGAATTACACAAAATTATTTCTCAGGTCCCTGTTGATTTTCAAATGCAATGGCTCTGACTCCATAATACAACTCTTGGTTGTATAAAAATGTTGGTATTTATATCCATCTGTCTCAAACACCTGATTAAAAGAAAGGAATGGATGCTTACTGCACAGTCTTTTTGAAAAGGCAGCAAAGACATAAGATTATAATAAAATCTATCTCTACTGCTGTAGAAAGTCTACTTCTCCATTTTACCTTTTGAAAGATGAGTAAAAGTGCTCAGGAATTCTTCGTATGTTTGTTCATGGCAATTTACAAACTTATCCAAGACTTCTTCAATTAACTGATCTTCATCCATGATCTCCAAATCTGATATTTGGGCAGGCATTCCTTCTCACAAGGCCACTTTACCTAGGAGACAAAGAAAAACACGAACTAGAGAGTTGTGCAGGACCAGCCTCCTTGAAAATGCTGTAGAAACCTGCAGAAATTCAGTCTTTCAAGGTGAGATGGATTTCAAAGTATGTCAACCACGCATCCAATGACAACAATAATAGCTTATATTCATAAGCTACTTATTTAGCATTTACTATGTATGAAGGGCTGTTCTGAGCATGATAATGTTAACTTTGTAACAATCTGAGCTCAGGTCACAGAGCCAGTAGGTAGAAGTAATGGGTTCTAGAGCCGGATCCTTAGAACGCATGCCCTTACACACTTTACGATGTTTTTCATTCTATCTGTTACGTGACACTCTGGCCCTACCATGTACTATTGTACTGTTGCGGCCAAACAATTGACTTGTCTGTGCTTTAACACACCCAGCGACTCGGAACTCTGAACATTCCAAAGAAACCTTTGGACAGCTCTATTAAAGACCTCTTTTAAACTCTCTCCCTGTACATTTCCCCAACTGGTCCCTGAGCCCCTGAGATCATACTGAATAATTTCAATCCTTCTTCTACAGGACAGCTTTCCAAATATTTGAACAAGCCTATGCTGTCCCTCCTCAATTTTATTTCACTCACTTAAATTTCTTTTTCAAAACCCAGCTCAGAATTTGGTTTCTCTCTTAGCCTTCCATCTCCCATCACCCCAGAGAGCTGATCATAATTTCTCTGGGCTGCTTCTGGACTCCGACGTACATTGTATTAGAAATAGCTGTGTACATTTCTGTGTCCAATTAGACACAAATCCCATGAAAGGCAGGGCCCCCGTCTTTTCATTTTTGTACTCCAAATGTTAACAGCTTAGGATGGGGCATACAGCTGGCAATCAATCAATATGAAGCTAAAATTACTCATTTAAGCAGGTACAGTAGTCAAATACTGCTAGAAGCTGGCAAAACATTCAACTAAAGTCGCCCAATTATTTCACCTATGCCTAACATGACATAACTTCAAGAGTTTCCCCCCTCCTGCTCAATCTACCTGGAAAAGATTTCATACTGTCTGCATCTCCCTTCAAAATATACAATTCTTGGGGCACCTGGGTGACTCAGTTGGTTAAGCAACTGCCTTTGGCTCAGGTCATGATCCCAGAGTCCCAGGATCCACATGGCACTCCCAGCTCCACAGGGAATCTGCCTCTCCCTCTGACCTTCTCCCCTTCTCCTGCTCTCTCTCACTCTCTCTCAAATAAATAAATAAAATCTTAAAAAATAAAAAATGCCATCCAAAAATGAAGCCAAGATCCCAGACATGGTCTGGATCCCGTGAAACTGGACTAACTCTCACATTCCAAACACTGCACGGTGTCGCCGACGCGCACCCACGTTGCCGGTAGCCTGCTCGCACTGTCAGTTCATTTAACACACTGCTAAATGCCTGTCAGCTGAGACACAATGCTTCCATCCTTGCAGTTCGAACTTAGTTTTTCCTTGTGATATTTCATCTTGTTAAATTCCATTCATTCGGTATGAAATATCATTCTTGCATAGCTTTGAGAAATTTACTATCTACAGAAAGCAGAAGAGTCTTTACTGCCTACACAGTCAGTGTAATTCGCGGGGGATAATAAAAAGGAGGGGGTTCTCCAACAGTGTACAGCAGGAGGAGAAAGGGCCAAGCTTCTTCCGTTTCTCTAAAACAGGAGAAAACTTTGTTATTTGTTACTCATTTTATTTGGTATTTACCAAAAGTTCAGAAAGACACAAAAGTGTTCTCATAAGATGACATCTAACATCATCTGGGGGCAAGACCTGATTCGAATTAACATGAAAGTATTTACGGCTTTTATTTCTTCTACTCAGGGTGACTGCTCATACATTTCCCTGAAGAAATCTTAACGAGCTTGTTTTTGAGGTGCTTTCCCAGACCCCACTGTAGATTTTGTGTCATATGTGGTATTATCCCTGATTACCTTTATAAACTCCAAAAAATTCTGAATTCTGAAACACATCTGACCATAAGGGTTTTAAATAAGCAACTGTGACTCCACACACCCCTCACAGGATCGCTCTGAGGATCAAATGGGCACACAAGGCCCTTCAGAACTGCCGGCCACCATGATCATGATGGTAACAGATCAGACTTAGTATTATACTCTGCCCTTGACCTGCTTTGACTGTGACCCCTCTGCCTCTGAGGGCACCAATGTCACCTGAAGATAAATAAGATAAGCACTCATGGTTTACACCTCTAGATAAAAATATGGTGTTGCAGAACCCCCCAAAATAAGATGGAAATAATAGGGGCACCTGGGTGGCTCAGTGGGTTACAGCCTCTGCCTTCTGCTCAGGTCATGACCCCAGAGTCCTGGGATCGAGCCCTGCATTGGGCTCTCTGTTCAGCGGAGAGTCTGCTTCCCTCCCCTTCTCTCGCTGCCTGCCTCTCTGCTACTTGTGATCTCTGTCTGTCAAGTACATAAATGTTTAAATAATAATAATAATAAAATAAATAAAATAAAATAAAATGAAAATTTTCTACAGAGCTGTAGATGAACTCAAAACCAAAGAAACGATCTCAAACTATTTGTACCTGAAAATTAAATATAGGAAAAAGCATCACTTAGGGTTTATGCAAATTTACCTGTAACACAGCCAGGCTTTGACAAGCCAAAGTTTAATAAATTATGCTACAGTTATTAGATAAAAAATAATAAATAAATTTGAAGGCGACTGTTATTTCCCTGTCAGTAGGATATGTATTTAATTACAGGAATGTTAATGTCAATCTGCTTTTCCAGAACTGGACCCCAGCAAAATTCCAACTCTGAATGACATCAATCTCTCCCTCAAACCATCTTGGGTAATCTCCTTCATCAAGCAAATACCAAACAGAAGCAGCCAGGTTGTGTTTTATATCGCTGTAAATGTCTCCTTGTGGATGCTTTAAAAGTGATAATAGAAATTCTTTCAAACTTCCTTTCCAATTCTCAAAGTGGTATATTTTGAGGTTTTTAGCCTTAACGCATCTCAGTTTTACCAAAGGGAAACAATTACAAGCTATGCACAGCGCGCATTCAAACTCCTTCAAGACCTTTAATTTTATTCATGTGGTTATCACAATACAGGAGAAGAAATGTTTTTATTGACTTTTTAAAGACTTTTGGAAAATCCAGTTTCCTAAACGGTCATTATTTGAAGAGTTTAACAAATACCCACCTGCAAATTCATAACTTTCCTTATCTATAAAAATACATATAACCCAATGTTGAAAGTCCCCAAGGACTGACAGAGCAGATAATCATTTACCAGACAGCCAAAGTGGTTTATGCAAATCCCAGTGGTTTTGTAGAAGGAAGTAATGTTTTTTCAGTTGCCATTCATGTATGTTTGTGTTATCGTGAAGTATTATTTCTAAAAGAAAAAAAAGGGAGACACACTTTCCCGTAGTAGGGTTCTTTGTTTTGGTTTGATTTTTATGTTTTAAGGCTTAGAGCTCTTCATGAAAGGCCCAGAACATATTGTGAAGATAAGTAAATGTGTAGAAATAATGACCAGTAAATCACACATAACACTTTTACAATCACAGCCATTAGGAGGAGACACAGGGAGGATGTTTTGCTCTACTTGGACTAGTAAATTTCACAGGAAGACCACAGGTTTGGTTCTCTTCCTCTCCAGTCACTGAGAAATGGAGAGAAAAATCACATTAATCTTCCTGGAGTCCTGTTCCTATCACTGAATAAAGAAACTAACAACCTCCCAAATTAGTTTGTGTTCTGTGCTCTCTGAAAGGACATCATTATGAAAATATGGCATGTGGAATTCTCACCATTGATTTAACGCATCTTTGATGTTTATCTTCGGATCTCTGCTTAATGCAACCCACCTAAAGAAAATGCAACTTTCAGAAGCAAGAGTGGTTAAATCTTTGGAAACAAGTCGCCACGAACTAGTCTCCTCTCAAAGTGTGTAACCTGTTTTTTAACAGCACAGAGAGCTGTGTGTTGGTAAAAATAGGGTTGTCTTTTTTAAACTGCAAGGTTTACTGCTGATATTCTAAAATAATAAATAACAGATTTTTAAAGAGTTGTGCAGAGGCTGTCAAAATCCACTTTCTCAAATTTTCATAGTTCTGCTCAATAAGAATCTCCTGGTGTGCTGAACTGTAAGATGGAATATTATCAAAAGAATTCACCTTGCCTACGGAAATGAAACCAACAACCTTGGTACTTCACAGGATGGGTCTCCTTTTATATTTCAGAAAATGGGCAAATCTCAAAAAGACCAAATTACATAGCAAGTGTACAGATTTATTTATGGGATAGAAGAGACCCAGTATGAACTGATTTCCTCTTCCTTGACTGAACGACACCGATTTTACATCCTTTAATATTTTTCATGTCTTTTAGATCGTATTAAAAAGAGAGAAAGAAATCCAATGACTGAAATTGTCACTGATTCTCAGGGCTGAGAGAAACCTGAAGGCCATCTAATCCAGTGATAGAGAATAAATCTGAGAAAAACACTTTGGGTAGGGTTTTTGTCAAGAAATGACTATTGATGAGAAACAGTAATGTGGTTCTCATATCAAAAGTAGTAATAGCATGCTTCTGATGATGAATTTCAAGGCATAAATAAAGTCAGCAGGAAATTAAGGAAAAGGCAGCAATCTCACCCAGATGGGTATACCCAGGCCTCCAAAAACACTCTGTACCCAGTAACATGCAAAACACCCTGAGGAAAAGAAAGGGAAAGAATATGTGCGCGCGCGTGCACGCGTGTGTGCATGTACGGGCACAGTAACTCTTCTACTGTGTTTTATCAGCATGAGATAAAAACTGCCATTCTAGCATCAAAGAATATGCTGTACTTTAAGTTATAAACTTTTCCCAATGACCCTTTCCTAACACTTAAAGGCACAGAATTCTTCACTATCACTAAAATGTTGATGCCATAAGCATCTAGACCTCTATATAGATTTTATTTTATTTTATTTTTTTAATTTGACAGAGAGAGACAGATAGCACCAGGAAGAGAAGTGATAGGCAGAGGGAGGAGGAGAAGCAGGCTCCCCACTGAGCAGAGAGCCCAATGTGGGACTCATCCCAGGACCCTGCAATCATGACCTGAGCCAAAGGCAGACACTCAACCAACTGAGCCACCCAGGTGCCCCTTGACCTCTATAAAAAGACTTCCCCAGGGCACCTGCGTGGCTCAGTCCATTAAGTGTCCAACTCTTGATTTTGGCTCAGGTCATGATCCCAAGGTTGTAAGACTGAGCCCTGCTTAAGATTCTCCCTCTCCTCCCTCTGTCCCCAGCCACTTCCTCTCTCTCTCTCTCCTCTCTCTCCTTCCCTCCTCTGAAAAAAAAACAACAAAAAAACGCTTGCTCTAAGTACACTTCTGCAGTAAATTTTAAAGGAAATACTTGGAGTTGGGAAAAGCTTGGAGATTACTATTGACTACAGAGCTTATGAAGGCAGAAGCAGTACTGCCATCCAAGCAAAGGTCTTAGTAGTAGGCATTTTCAGGTACATTTTTTTCCTTGACAAATCTCACCGTGAGGAAAAGAGAAAAAGCAGACACCCATTCTAAAAACTTTATCCAATTAAAAAAAAAAAAATGTGGACTAAATACATGCTTGCCATGAATACAGATCCCGCAAAAGCTGCCTTGATAGAAACAGATCTTGTTCCTTATCCTAAAGAGGATTATAACCTATGCATCCTATACAGGACTCCATTTTTGGAACAGGAATGACTCTGATGACCCATGTCGTGATTAGTTTTACATTAGAGCAATATGGAATTGCTCTAATGTATGGAATTGCTCTAATGTGTTCATGTCATGATTAGTTTTACATTAGAGCAATATGAAATTGAGTGAAAGTATTTTTAAATGAAGGCTGTAATAGGAGTAAGAATAATAAAAACATCTCAAGGTAAAATAGTGGATTTTATAAAAGAAGCACAAAAAAATACAGACAATCTTTAGGACATAGGACTAGGCAAAGAGTTCTTAGACTTGACACTCAAAGCATTCTCTATAAGAAAAAAAGTGATAGATTATACCCCATCAAAATTCAAAACTTTGTTCTACGAAAGATCTTGTTAAGAAGATCTCTTTAAGATCTTTATGAGATCTTGTGAAGAAGAGGAAAAGAAAAATCACAGACTAGAAGAAAATGTTTATAAATTACAAATACAATACAGGACTAACAAATAAAATATTTAAAGAACTCTCAAAACCCAATATTCAAGAAAAATCCAAATTAAAAAAACTAGAGACATTAACATTTTACCAAAGAAGATATATAAATGACAAATAATCTAATGAAAAGATAGTATCATTAGCCATTAAAGAAATACAAGTTAAAACCACAATGAGCTATTACTACACACTCCTCAAAATGGATGAGAAAAATCATCAGAAAAATTGTGGGGATTCAGCCACTCTGGACAATAATTTGGCAGTTCCTTTCAAAACTAAAAATGGACATACCCTACAAGCTAACAATTCCACTCCTTGGTATTTATCCCAGAGAAATAAAGACTTACTCCCGTGCAAGAACTTGTATATGAATGTTCATAGCAGCTTTACTCATAAGGCAAACCCAGAAAACTACCCAAAAGTTCTTTAATGGGTGAATAGTCAAGCAAACATGGTGCATCCGTACCACAGAATACTACTCACCAACAAAAAAGAACAAACTATTACTTGCACAACAACTTGGATGAACCTCAAAGAAATTGTGCTTAGTGAAAAAAGCCAATCTTGAAAGGCTACATACATACTGTATGATTCCATTCATGTGACATTCATGAAACAACATAATTATCAAGACAGAGAGAGACTAATGGTTGCTGGATTAGGGATGGGGGAGTGGATGGATACAGATATAAATAGGGTAACATGAATGGGGTAGTGGTGATACAGCTGAGTATCTTGACTGTGGTGGTGGTTATACAAGGCTACACATATGATATAGTTTAACCACACACACACACATTAGTGTATATATAACTGGTGAAGTCTGAATATGTTTGTGTTTTGTACCAATATCAGTTTAATGATTTTTATGCTATACTACAGATATACAAGATGTTAACACTGAAGAAGGCTGGAGCAAGGGTGCATAAAACGTCCCTACGCATTTTTTTTTTTTTTTTTTGGCAACTTTACGTGAGTCTATCCTGTGATCTGTAATTATTTTGAAGTTAAAAGTTTACAGGTGGGTGGGGGGCAGAGGAGCAGCAGAAGAAGGCTAAGTCAATGAAGGCAAAAAAGACTTAAGAAAATCATCACTAAAAGTTTACCAAGAATGTTGGAACTCATGCATGTTGATTGTCTTCCCCCCTGCAGAAAGTTCTGGGGGGATGGGAGTAACAGTAATCTATAAAATAACATGTTTAAGCAGGAACTTTTCTCTTGAAAAATTTGCTTGCCTTTCCAGCTCATCCATCCAAGCTACCATAATGAGATTTCTTGAGGCTATCATTCATTAAGCCTTGCTGTTCATCAGCAGATTGTATAAAATCAATTTTATTTCCCCAAAATATACTCTTCCTTCAAGCTGTTTAAGCCAATCCATAAATGTCTGCATTGACTCACCGAGGCAGGTCAACTGAGTATTAGACTGTTTTCAATTACACAGTTATTAATTCCATTAAACAAAGAAAAATGCAAACTGTTAAGCATTCAAACTTCCTCTTCCCACTCAATCCCTATTGTTTTATAAAAAGCAGATTGCCAGTGGATATGGTATCTGAAGGATATACCCATAAGACAAATTTCAGAAAATCTACTATTTTGGAAATCAGACTTCTTTTTCACTATCACTTTTGTTTATCCCATTTGTTGAAAAAGTTCAAGTTATGGATGATCACAAGTAAATACCCTGTCTTCACCCCCTAATAAACCTCCTACAAGTACATTAATTCTAGACTAGCACATTTATCAAGAAAAATGTTCAATACATGTCTTTCAACCACATTCAAAACTGATCTCCTATCTTCAGAAATGCAATCAACTACATCAGTGAGTTATGAATGATAACAGTTAAGTCTTGCACTGAACATTTTTTCCTCAAGGATCCTAACAAAGCTGTGAATCCAGTAGACGCAGTAGTTTCTGGGTCAACTTCAGAGCTCTATAATCACTCATTAGTATTTCAATTGTAAGAGATTTTTTAGCTCAGTTGTAATCCCATCTTCGCATGGGATGCCCCATTAATGTGGGCCATTAATATCTCATTAATGCTTATGTCTTCTCTACTGCAGAACAACTTTAACATAAAGGCAAACACTGTTAAAGTTATCCCCTTCTAGCCAGCTTCCTGAGCCTGTCAACCACCTGCATACTGCACAACACTTCTAAAACACCAGAAAGCTTGCTTTAAAGCAAAATCCACACAGCTAGTCAGGAGCAGGTGTAGACAAACCCAACTAAATCAAGTCTGCTTGCAGAAATTAATTTCTAAGTGTTTCGAAATGCCAGATCTTGCTAATAAAATCGACCTTTTCATTTGACATTCTCTTAAAAGAAACAGGATTTTAAGGATGCATTTCTCAACTATTTTTTATTCTAAATTCCTATGGCTGGAATAATAAATGAGCTTTCAGAGGTCATACAGTGCTTTCCCAGATTCCAATTAATCTCACCATTTTATTTGTAATTTTACCTCAATATATACAACATAACATACATACACCAACATGGCTTCTATATCCAAAGAGAGTAACTAAGAAACATAAAATACCTCCTTCTCTAAAAATAAAAATTTTTGAAGTGAATTTTTTTCCTAGTACAACATTGTAAATCACCTCTGAAATTTTTCTCCATTTTATTTTATGGCAAAGAGTGCACCTTAAATCACAGAACAATGAAACATAGGAAAATACCAGTCATTCTTGTCAGGTGGCCATATTTAATTAATTGCCCTAAGTAAAAAGTGACAAGTCACTTGTCATGTTCTTCTCTTGACAATCCATCACACTAACTGTAGATTGCTTCCTTCTATATATTTCCTCTTCCTTCCTCTTTTCTCCTCTTTGCCAGTTTCAGTTGTAGCTCCCATTATGGGAGCTACAAGTATCTCTTTTCCTATGCTATTTGTATTATGTCCTTAAAAATCAGCCACTTATTTAAAAAATAAAAATTATCTATTCCCATCAGAATGCTATGAAAAGTTGTCACTAACACTTAACTAATTCATCAAGCAACCATGTAATTTGTTTCCCCATTTATAAAATGGGGATAGAAATGCTTGAGAGGCACTCTGCACAAAAACAGTCACGAGTTCACACAAGAGTGCTTCTCCCCTGCCTCCCCTCAACCCACCCTGTATAACACCCCTGCAGCTGTGTTATTCTTG
This sequence comes from Mustela nivalis, assembly GCF_964662115.1. Lineage (NCBI taxonomy): Eukaryota > Metazoa > Chordata > Mammalia > Carnivora > Mustelidae > Mustela > Mustela nivalis. The sequence goes on along the minus strand of NC_139028.1, from coordinate 94,098,572 downwards.
TCGCATGGTTTAACTTCTCTGGCCTTAAGCTGTTTGAATGCACAACTAGAGGGACTGGACTTGAAGCTGTCTTCCATCACTGGCATTCTGTTTTTCTCCAGCAATGCTTCCTAACTGTTCGGTTACTATGTCAGTACAGCCTGCTACTTTCATCTCCCTGCTGCTAAATAAACAATATTTTATTCTGTAATTGCATGGACTTGCATTCTTTCATTATCTGCTGGTTTTGGATGTAAGGTAGGCAAACCAACATATTTCAGTTTAAATTTGATTCTGCCTCAAGGTTTAAGAATGAGCTGAGCAACCTATAATTATGATTTCTTGGTGAACTTTTCAGAATTTTAAGGGTGAGTGTAAGAAGTATGTAAAGTTGCTTCGTCCTACTACCATGTATGTTCCTTAAAGGCAAGCCCTGTGTCTGTGATAATTTTTCTCATTCTCCAATGCCTCTGTACATAGTGGATGATCAGTAAATACTGTTGATTATTTCACATTTAGTCTCTATGCTGAGCACTTTAAGCAAACTAGGATCTTGACTAACATCACTGCAAGTTCAATGTCCTCCTAATGGTGTGGCAAAGGCTGAGGGCTTTAAAACCCATTTCCAAATGTGTTGCTAATTTCCAGATGCTTCAGGAAACAAATAACCCATTCAGCAACAAACCGCCTGTTTTTTTTTTTTTTATGTTAGTAGTAAAATACAAAGGCAAAAATACTTGCATAAACATACCCATGGTTTCTGTGTTACATTGCTTATTTTGCATTTATTATGGAGATATCCAATATGTCAATTTTATGAGAGCTGTCATTGATGCTGGAATTTCAAGTACTACAATCATTATATAACACAATAAACAGGTTAGGGAAATAATCCAATACTCTTTTGCAGACAAAGAAAAAAATCATCATGGAAGTAACTAGGAGAGATGACAAGGCTTTTTTAAAGGACGGACCAACACTTCAAATGATGAAAACCAGCCAAACAACTGAGCTACTCATCAGTTTTTAAAAAGTCAACCCTGACACTATATCCTAAAATTTTGCAAAGAATTAAAATAGTCACTTGTTCAAATGTATTTATAGTACCATCATCAGACAAGATTTACTAAGTACACTCTCCAAACACTTTATATCCATTAATCCTTACAATAAGGCAGGTAGCATCTCTGTTTTAGAAATAAGGGAACTGAAGCTCAAAAAGATGATTTAGCTAGTAAGTGGCAGAACTGAGACTCAAAGTCAGACCTGTTTTCCTTTGATCACGCATTCTATCATCTAAGCTACATGGAAACTGATTAAATGACCAACAATTCCATTTACTTAATGGAATTCTAGGAAGTTATTAAAAATTATAAAGGTGAAAATAAAATATACGATTATAGTGTATATGAAATATTATATTAAAAAGATAAAATGAAATTTAAATGTACTCTCATTATAACCAGGTAAAATGTATATATATTTAGATAAACATCATAGTAGAGAACAAATCAATAAAAAATTTGATGATTAGTTGATGGGCTAATGAGTGTTATAGTTTTTTCCTGAAGTAACTGTTTTTAATGAATCGTTTTAAAATTAAATCAGCGATAGTAATCAAAATAGTGTGGTATTAGTGAAGAATTGACAAACTGATCAATAGAACAGAACAGAGAACAATGAAACAGACCCACATAAATAAAATCAACTGATCTTTAAAAAAAAAAAAAAAAAGAGCAAAGGCAACACAGTACAACAGAGATAGTCTTTTCAACAAAGATTCTGGAACAACTGTATCTCCATAGGTAAGAAATGAATCTAGCCACAGACCTACACCCTTCACAAGAATTAGCTGAAATGGACCACAGACATAAACAAAAAAAACCATAAAGTTCAGAGTTCACAGGAATGGCAACAACTTTCTAGATACAACACCAAAGGTATAATTCATAAAAGAAATAATTGGTAAGATGGCCTTACTAAAATTTAAAAACTTCTGCTCTGCCAAAGACACTGACAAGAGAATAAAAAGAAAAGCCATAGACTGGGAGAAAATATTTGTCAGAAATATTTGCCAGAAACCCAGCTGATTATCTAAAATATGCAAAGAACTCTTAAAATTCAAAAATAAGAAAACAATCTGATTTTAAAATGAGCTGAAGGGGTGCCTCAGTGGGTTAAAGCCTCTGCCTTTGGCTCAGGTCATGATCTCAGGGTCCTGAGATTGAGCCCCGCATCAGGGTCTCTGCTCAGCAGGGAGCCTGCTTCCTCACCCCCCACCCCACCCCTGCCTCTCTGCCTACTGGTGATCTCTCTTTTCCCCTCTGTCAAATAAATAAATAAAAATCTTAAAAAACAAAACAAAACAAAAATGAGCTGAAATTTAACAGACAACTGACCAAAGAAGATATACAGATGACAAAAAAGGGACATGAAAAGATGCTCCACATCATACGTCATCAGGGAAATACAAACTAAAACAACAATGAGATACCACTACACAGCCGCTAGGATGACCAGAATCCAGAACACTGGCAACACCAAATGCTGACAAGGATGTACGGCAACAGAAACTCCCATTCATTGCTACTGGGCACTGAGCACTTTAAAGACATGAGCTGACTTAATCTTTTTCTAACAATCTTTTGAGGTGACTACTTCTATTATCCCCATTTCAGAGACAGAGAAACAGAGGCTTTGAGATTAAGATGACTCCACAGGCAAACGGCAGGCTGGCAAAGAAAACCACATCACTTTGATGCCAAAGCCCATTCTCGTAATCATTCCGCTGTACAATATTATACCGCAGCTCCTGTATAAAATTGTACAAAGGAGGCCTCCAATAATTGGAATGACCTCTGAGCTTTGCATTAAACAAAATGAAACTGGGGCGCCTCAGTGGCTCAGTGGGTTAAAGCCTCTGCTTTGAGCTCAGGTCATGATCCCAGGATCCTGGGATCGAGCCCTGCATAGGGCTCTCTGCTCAGCAGGGAGCCTGCTTTCCTCCCTCTCTCTCTGCCTGCCTCTGCCTACTTGTGATCTCTATCAAATAAATTTAAAAAAATAAAAAATTAAAAAAATGAGACTACTAAAGAGCAGTTCAAAATCAAAATGATTGGCATTGGTATTGGTGGTCTCTACTTTAGGAAAAATAATTTACCACTGTATTCCTAATAGTATTAAAGTCACAGCAATTATATTTATTCTTTTCTATATTTTTCTAAAATGTTTTTAATAAAAACATAAATCAGGTTGCAGGCAGGATTTTTTTTGGGGGGGGGGTCTTTACAAATAGTGGATTGTGTTTCTATTGTTGCTCAGTAAGGAAATAGTTAAATCTTGAGCGTATGTATACCCTGGTGAATATCTCCCTCAACCATCTAAAGACAAGAAAAAAAAAGGTCACAGTCAGTTACTCCCGTTAGATCAGTGTTCACTGGAACATCTGTAGGCGCATTTACATACTCTCTTGACTGTGAGCCTCCTGCTTGCCACAGTCAGAGTGGTCAGTCAGTGAATCTTCCCCAAGTGCTGATATTTAATACCTGGTCTAGCGGCAAAGATTCAGAGAGGGGTGAGCAGCCCTTCTGGCCTTCAGGTAGGTCCAAAACCTTCATTTCTACCAAAGCTAAAAGATGGGCACCCACGTTTGTCAACTTTCAGGGAAAGGTGATGCTTCCCTGTACAGTCTGTTAGTCACAGATGGACTGGGTGTCCAGACGGGGAGGGGATACTGTAAAATTCGGAACTATGGGGCTTTCTGGTGTCAAGCTACTGCAAGGATTTAATTCCTGTGGCATCAGAGCCCATGTACATAAATGTTTCTCTGGCATAAGTGTCAGAAAAAAGACCTAAACCTGGGTTTCAGTGCCAGGAAAAAAAAAAAAAAAATCAAATAATATATGCCTGGAACCTGATTAGCTGTGCAAGATAGTGTTAATTCATGGACGGAATGACTACAGTTACATGAGGTTACCTGCTATTTTGGAGTGATCAGGAAAACATGGGCAACACCGATCAGTAAGATTTAATGCCTCCGAGTACAGTACCTTTCTTTGGAAGGAAAAAAGAGTTAGTTCAGACACAGGAAACTACAAACCCAGACCTCACACCATTAGTTCTCTTTTGATTCTCAACTATGCCCCAGCTTCACAGTGAATAAATGAAAACCTCCCTGCTGAGGAATGTTAGCATGGGGTTGGGAAAATTGTATAAATTTATTGGTCCTCTATTTCTGTCTTTTAAAAAGAATCTTTCATGTGTCAACTTTGAAACTTCCTTCAATTGAAGAACAGTATCTTCTTTTTCAAAATCTACCTTTTTTATCTAGCCTATTTAAAGAAAGTAGATTATTTTAGCTCTAGTATAACCTTTCAAAAACTCTTAAAAACCAAGATGTGATTAATATAGTCATATTAAGACCATGGGAAATATACAATAGTCTACTCCAGTGAAAACATATTTAAGTTAATAAAGCAAATTTGAAAAACTAAATAAATATGGTAGAATAATATGAAAACACTTTCAGTGTTTCAACATTCCTGTTTACCCTTTCAATACCTAAGTCATCTGGTCATGGTTTAAAATGGATATTCTAAAAATTAAATGCACAAATACTTAAAGTGTGTCACGAGAGGAAATAATTCATCCTACTAGTAATAAGCCTCACCACTGTTTTTAGGACCCTAAAATCATGAGGTATACCAAGAGCGGGGCATCAAAAGAAGGACAGGTCAGAAATCTTTAGGGACCCAAACTAAGCTACAAAAAATGGGTAGTATTTTTTATGCCTTGCCTAAGAAAATGTGTCTGTTAATCTACAGTAATCATGTTTTCACTTATGAGAAACCAAATTCCCTATGACAACCTTAAAATGAAGCCAATAGGCCACAATGAACACTTTAAAAAAAAAAAAAAAAAAACCTCGCTGTTTAAAAGCAAATGCTCTTGGTGTATGTTCAGCCCTTGGGATCTAGAATGCATTGCCCCTGTATGGCTTGCTCTACATCCCAGTAACAGTCTTCAGAGGTATCTAAGATAAACAGGCTTTGGCTTCAACGCTCACTCCACCAAAAAATAAACAACTCTCTGACAATCATCACATATCATGCTAAGTGTAATCACTTATGGTTTTCATTTACTGAATTGAGGGTTAACAGTATTTCCTTTTAATTCCTATGGAGAGCATTTTCTTAGTTCCCAGAAGTCTTCTCTTATGTATATTTGGATAGGCCCCAAATAAAGAAAACACCCATGTTATTTTGTAAGTAGGCCAAGTTGCTGAACCTATAAACCATCATGGTCTAAAGAGACAGGCTTGCTTTTGCAACTTTAGTAATAATGCTTCTCACTCACCATGTCCTCATTTGGTTTAATAACCCACAAGATGGGGAAAAAAAAAACCCACAAGATGATTATTAAAATATCACATCTTGAGGAATCTCCTAAGTAAACTAAATAGAAGAGAACATTTAGCAATTAATTACATCTGATCTACAGAAGTGCTTCAAGGCAAAAGCACCCCCCTCCAAGATAGCATGAAGACTGACCATAGATTCTAAATGGTCCAAGAAATCTTTGCAGGGAGAATAAAAATACAGTGTCAACTAACATTTATTAAATGCTCATTATATACCGGGCACTGTGCTTTGTGACTTACATGTGTTATCCCATTTATCCTTCAAAACAATCCAATGAATACGTACTAATACGATTCCCATTTTACAGGAAAGAAAGAACAGAGGAAAAATAACTTGCCCAAGATGGTTACACAGCAACTAAGTTTCAGAGCCCGGATTTGGACTCTGACTTCATAGTGTGCCTATTTAATGAGTGGTTAGAGAAAGGGTAACAGAAAAATAAATGAATTATTTCCTGTTATTTAAATTGAACTCACCACTAGCTGCTCCACTGATATGCTTATCCAATTCTCATTAGTCAAAAAAATTAATCAGTCTAAACCCACGGACCAAATCCCAGATCCTAACTCCCTTCTAAGCATCTCCAACGTTATATCATCTGCTGTGACTGCAGGTAATTGTGTACTAACAACCTTCCCTTTGGTAAGTTAAAGCATAATTATAAAAACTATCACAGTGTGCAAAGCCCTGTTCTAAGTGCTTTACGTGTATTAATTTACTAACCATAAATAACCCCGACCAAGGATGTAGTAATTACCTCATGTTACTGATGAAGAAACTGAGATAATGAGATGTAAAATTACAAGCTCATAGCATTAGCCGTGAGAGACAGGATTTGAATACGGTCCACCAGCTTGCAGAGTCCAGACTCTGAAGTACTGAGAGCCATATTCAGAGACACTGTTTCAAACTGTTTTTGAAGCATATTAACAATTTACTCTTAACAGTCAGGAATCTGTACTATTTTGTTTCCTCTAACCTTTGGCGTCTAGGACTTCACTTTTACAAACAGGGAGCTTACTTCTAAAGCTCCTGGAATCTCTGAAGGTAAGTAACAGTAATAAAAACTTAATCCAAAAAAAAAAAAAACCTAATCAGGTTTCCTTCATCTAATAAATACCTTTTTTAAAAAGTACTTTAATACTGGGGCACATGGATGGCTCAGTGGGTTAAGCCGCTGCCTTCGGCTCAGGTCATGATCTCAGGGTCCTGGGATCGAATCCCACATCAGGCTCTCTGCTCAGCGGGGAGCCTGCTTCCTCCTCTCTCTCTCTGCCTGCCTCTCTGCCTACTTGTGACCTCTCTGTGTGTCAAATAAATAAAATCTTTTTTAAAAAAGTACTATAATTCTGAAGGAGTAGGAGGCTGGCTGAGGACAAAGCAAAAGCTGGCGCCTTGCACCCCCCCCTTCACCCACTCCCCTCCATATGTGTAGCATTCCTCAGGCACCCCTGACTGCCATAAAACGATAAATAGTTAACTTGCTGAGATCACAATCCTGCAAGACAGGAGTCTCCCTTGGTTTGCAAATGTCCTTGAGATTACAACAAAGAAGTTACCTTATCGATAGCCCTAATGTCACCCACCCCTCCATAAAAAACCGAAGGAGGCGGAGGTAGAAGGAAAAGTAAATCAAGTTAAATTTCTTCTGAACCTAATTCTCACTAACAAGGATGCTTGATAGCAGGAATGTAAGATTCCACCAGGAGACTCCCAATTGTCTTTACTTGATAGTAACCAGGCCTTCAATATCCTGATAGTGCTTTTTTCCGCATGCGTGGGCTAACCGGCCAGTTCTGCTTCTGTAAGATTGCTTTGTCTGCTTTCGCGCTTTCGCGCGGGGGTCCCCTGACCCAATTCACTGACGCCAAGTATGCTTGTTCAAACTGTCAATCAATCAGCTCAGCCCCACCCGAAACTTGTTTGTACCTGTCTATAAAAACCCTGCACCAACCCAGCTCTGGACCTCTCGGCGTTATGGGCAACAAGCGGCGCAGAGGTCCAGGTTCGAACCTGCAATAAACGACCCTTGCTGATTGGCTTTGACTCACATCTCTGGTGGTCTTTTAAGGTGGGGGTAATATTCAATTGGCATTTCAATACTAGTATTAATCCTAAATAATTCTGGCACCTCTTTGCTTGGCGCCTGCTTACTACAGAATTACTGAAGAATTATTTCAAATGTCTTGGGCGGAAGAGAGAAATCTGAAATAACAGCCACTATTTTTTTTTTTTTCCAAGAGAGAGAGTGGGAGAAGGAAGAAGAGAAGGATGGAGGAGGGAGGGAGGTGGTTAGGAGTCTTCTTTGCTTCGCTAAAAGAATCCTAAACACCAGAGCAAGAGCGACTGCGGAAAACAAGGAGCCTTAGCAAGGCTCGACGCTTGCTAAAATCGAATTCCAGTGTTTCCATTACTGAACCATTATCTGGTCACTTCTACCCTGCACTCCAGGTAAACAGACGCTGGTCCTTGGCCTCCGTAAAATAGTCAAACAGTGGCAACCTTTGTGACCTCCGTGTCCCCCTCGTCGCACGCCCTCCCCCACCCCCCATCCCAGCAACCTAGGGACACTCAGAGCTGCAACTGAGTCCAGTCCCCCAAAGCGTCCCGGCGGGAGGAGTCTGCAAAGACGCCTGGGCCGGGCCGTCCCTTCAGGCTGCGGTTTCCAGGCAACCCCACTGGAGCCAGAAGCGGCTGTGCCTCCTACCGGGTCACCCGTTTAAGAGACCCCGGAGAGGAACCGGCAGCAGCCGGCAGCGGGCTGCCTGACGCCCCTCCTGGGGTTGCGGCCTTCCGGGAACCCGGATGTTGGGTGTGCGTCGGCCACTCTCACCTCCCATTCCCCAGTTTTCCGCTTTAGCTCCCATCTAGTCACTTTGCACTTTGAGCGTCTTTATTCAGAGAGGCATCCTAGGAGTCTCCCGTCCTGAAGCAACAAAAACAATCGTAGCTCCGTAGCCCGAGGACAACGGATTCCTGGGAAATGTAGTTCTTTCTGCCAATAAGCGGTGAGTCTGTGAGGAGAAAAAGGACTACAATTCCCAGAAATCTAAGGGAGACTAGTCCATGTCTAAAACATGTCCCAGTTGCTTGGATGCTCTTAGGAAGAGAGGTTCTGTGGCTCTGTGCTTCTAGCTGCCCGGGTTTTGCTAGTCCCACTACAAGCTTGTTGAAGAATTTTTTTTTTTTTAACAAGTTTAACATGTGAGGTGATCCAAACAGTGATTTGTTTGGAGAGATATATGTCACTTTTTTTTTTTTTTTTAATTCTTTCAGATAAAAGATCTCCACAGGATCAGAAAATATGTCACTACAGATGGTAACAGTCAGTAATAACGTGGCCTTAATTCAACCAGGCTTCTCACTAATGAATTTTGATGGGCAAGTTTTCTTCTTTGGCCAAAAAGGCTGGCCAAAGAGGTCCTGCCCCACTGGAGTTTTCCACTTTGATGTAAAGCATAACCATCTCAAACTGAAGCCTGTCTTTTTCTCCAAGGATTCCTGCTACCTTCCTCCTCTTCGTTACCCGGCCACTTGCATATTCAGAAGCGGCGTAGAGTCTGAAAAGCAACAGTACATCATCCATGGAGGGAAAACACCAAACAATGAGCTTTCCGATAAGATTTACGTCATGTCCTTTGTTGGCAAGAACAACAAAAAGGTTACTTTCCGCTGCACAGAGAAAGACTTGGTGGGAGATGTTCCTGAAGCCAGATACGGTCATTCCATCGATGTGGTGTATAGTCGAGGGAAAAGTATGGGTGTTCTCTTTGGAGGACGGTCATACATTCCGTCTGCCCAAAGAACCACAGAAAAATGGAATAGTGTAGCTGACTGTCTGCCCCATGTTTTCTTGGTGGATTTTGAATTTGGGTGCTCGACATCATACCTACTTCCAGAACTTCAGGATGGGCTGTCTTTTCATGTTTCCATTGCCAGAAATGATACCATTTATATTTTAGGAGGACATTCACTTGCCAGTAACATCCGCCCTGCCAACCTATACAGAATAAAGGTTGATCTCCCACTGGGTAGCCCAGCTGTGAACTGCACAGTCTTGCCAGGAGGAATCTCTGTCTCCAGTGCGATCCTGACTCAAACAAACAGTGATGAATTTGTTATTGTTGGTGGCTATCAGCTTGAAAATCAAAAGAGAATGGTATGCAACATCGTCTCTTTGGAGGACAATAAGATAGACATTCGCGAGATGGAGACCCCAGATTGGACCCCAGATATTAAGCACAGCAAGATCTGGTTTGGGAGCAATATGGGAAATGGAACTGTATTCCTCGGCATACCAGGAGACAATAAACAGGCTACTTCAGAAGCTTTCTATTTCTATATGTTGAAATGTGCTGAAGGCGATGTGAATGAAGATCAGAAAACACTCACGAATACTCAGACATCAACAGAAGACCCAGGGGACTCCACTCCCTTTGAAGACTCAGAAGAATTTTGTTTCAGTGCAGAAGCGTGTAGTTTTGATGGTGACGATGAGTTTGACACCTACAATGAAGATGATGAGGAAGATGAGTCTGAGACAGGCTACTGGATTACATGCTGCCCTAGTTGCGATGTGGATATCAACACTTGGGTACCATTTTATTCAACTGAGCTCAACAAACCTGCCATGATCTACTGCTCTCATGGAGATGGGCACTGGGTCCATGCCCAGTGCATGGATCTGGCAGAACGCACGCTCATTCAACTGTCAGAAGGAAGCAACAAATATTACTGCAATGAGCACGTGAAGATAGCAAGAGCACTGCAAACCCCCAAAAGAGTCCTACCCTTAAAAAAGCCTCCACTGAAATCTCTCCACAAAAAAGGTTCTGGGAAAATTATTACTCCTGCCAAGAAATCTTTTCTTAGAAGGCTGTTTGATTAGTTTCACAAAAGCCTTTCAAATTCACATGCATCAAAATTTTAAACCCATTTTAAAGAATCATAACAATGATGAAAATTATATTTCTAATTTTTTAATTGAAAATGTCTGGGTTGTTTTTTTTTTTTTAGTTTTATGAATTAAGTGCCAAGGAAAAGTGCTCATAATACAATGCTAAATACTTGAAAATCATTTACTCAAAGATATCTTAAATGAGAATTTCTAACCTGAATTTTTTCATCCAGGGAATCCTAAATCAGAAGCAGTAATAGTAATCAAGATATACTTATATCCCACACAGGATTTTTGGTTACAAGTAAGCTATAGGGTACTTAAGATGAAGTAAAACTGTTCAAGAAACTAACACCCAAAGAATTAAATAAATTATTTTGCACAATATAACAATTTGGTGGTTGGCCAAAAATTAAAACCAAAATCACTTATATCCCACGCTAGTGCTCTTTGTACACATCTAACTGTAAACTGACGTCTTAGTTATGCCTGTGAACAGAAGAAGGTCCCTATAGCTTATGTAAACTATAAGACAGTCTCCATTGACATGAAGGAAGAGAAAGGCATCTACAGCAAGTTTGTTACATTATATCAAGTTACCTGCATGAACTTTCTTCAGAGGATCCCCCCCACCATCTGGTGCATGGAAGATGAACCAAGGCCAGTCACTTGAACAAATTCTTTTTGAGAGATTTAATGAAAACTGAAGTCCACTGCTACTTAGAATTCTGGGAAAAGAGAATAAAAGTGAGAGCACACTAAGAAAGGACCACTGATTAAATCTCATAAAGAGCAACAGTATTATTTCCCCCAAATAAAAAAAGTTTGAAGGATTTTCTAAAGTTAATAGGTAGATGATTTTAAATGGGGAAAAACAAATTTGTGTGTGTATGCGTCTAGTTGATATGTGGAGTTTGCTGCCAATGAAAATTATAAAATCAATGTGCTTGCAATGGTTCATTTAGATACTGTCTTGAAAGAAAATTAAAAAGACTTCATTTTGAGGGTCCAAGACATCAACTGATAATCAGATGATCTTAAAGAAATGTCGTTCCTTTTGGAGTATTTTTCTGACAGAGCCTCTCACCTTATCCTAAGAGCTGGAGCCGTGGCTTCTTATTCATCAGTCTTCACTGAAAGTCCACAGTGTATGTGTGAATTACTATGGCCAGATTTAGGGGAAACGTGACCATATAGGAGATAAACCCCCAGAACACAAGTTCATCTACACCAGTTCCATGTGTTAGATACTAAAAGTAATTTGGATAAATTAAATCACATTCAGTTCATTTTAGTAATGTTGCTTAATGAATATTCCTTTTGAACCATTTATTATACCACTGTTTCATTTTTTGTTGTTTTTGTCACCTATGTAAAACTAATAGAATATTAAAATGTCTTCCATTGGTATTGATTTCCTCCAGTTATTAATTCTCCCAATTAGAGACAAAATTTTACTATTTCATTTTCTCAGGATCACTCTATTTGATTTCTTTTTTCCTGTTAAATGGAAGTGGTAGACGTTAAAACTGAAATAACCTTCATAGAGTTCAAAAGAGCTACTTCCTCAAGAGGTAGATACATTCTATTATCTTGACTTGTCTATAGTGACTAAGTGCCTAAAGAATTATTACCACATTTGTTTTGTAGTCAGTGAGATGAAGATATGATAACCAAGTGATTTAATTCTGAGCCCACTGGGTTCTGTAGTTAAACTCAGATCCCACCAGCATAGCTTCTTCTGTGGGGTGTGTGTGTGTGTGTGTGTGTGTGTGTGTGGTATATGAATGTATGTTACAAAAGCAAGTACTTTGGTTTTGCTTACCATCTATTTGAGTAAAAATAGGTCTTTTTAAGTCACCTCACCAGTGAGTCCATCAAATGTGACATTAAAGATAATGAGACTTCTGTTCTAATAATCATATGCAAACATTCAACTGAATCACATTAGAAGAGTACTCACTTCGGTGATGTACTGCTTTTGCTTAAAACGTTTCTCTATTTTTTTTGGATTTTATTTCTTTGAGAGAGAGAGCATGTGAGAGTGAGTGGGAGGAGTAGCAGAGGAGAGAGAAAGAATCTGAAGCAGATTCCACACGGAGCACAGAGCCCAATGTGGGATTCAGTCCCACGACTGCCATGAGATCATGATCTACGCCGAAACCAAGAGTTCAACCAAGGTCAAGCAAGTTGAGCTTAACCAACTAATCCATCCAGGCACCCCATAGTTAAAACATTTCTAGGACTCACATTTTAGTCACCTTCAGGGCTATGGCTTATTTCTCTCTCTCTCTTTTTTTTTTTAAGGTTTTATTTTTTTTTATTTGACAGGTAGAGAGAGAGCACAAGTAGGCAGAGCGGCAGTCAGAGGGAGACAGAGAAGCAGGCTCTCCACTAAGCAGGGAGCTCAATGTGAGGCTCAATCCCAGGACCCTGGGATCATGACCTGAGCGGAAGACAGACGCTTAGCTGACTGAGCCACCCAGGTGCCCCCTCATGGTTCATTTCTTTGAAGAAATTTAACAACTGCCCCTCTCCCACCATTAGAGATGGAATTGGTTTCTGGAAACAGACAAACATCATCCAAAGCCTAGTAGGGTCTAATGCTCAGTATTATATTACCACGTTAGGTAAAAAAAAGAAATTCTGAGTACAAGCTACAAGATGGGCTTTCTGATAGGGCACATAAATAAGTTCTAAAGATAAGTCTGGAAATGGTTTACGCAGAATAGAATCAATAAATAAGTATAGGGCTTTCCAAGGTGATCATTTTAGTCTACAAGTACAAGTGAATTTAATGTGTCCGGAAGAAGGGAAGTGTAAGAAAAAGAAATAGGCTTACGGCCCTGGGGTGAGGTGAAGGTCATCACCTTTGAGGAACTGAAAGGTCAGTCTGGCTAAAACATAGTAAACAAGGGGAGTATGGAATGTCCTGAGCCTAAAGAGAGAAGCAAGGGCCAGCCCCCTGTGGTTTTCCTTAGTAAAGTCACATACAACTTCATTCACAGTATTTGCCCTGTCCCCTGTACCTCCTGTTTCACTACTTCTTTCACTGCTTTCTTTCTTTTATTGTGCTCAATTTCTAGAAATGCTAAACTGATAACATTTCTAGTGAGAACTCTTAGTTGTCTCCGTACTCAGGGTTTTTGACAAACCCATCCTCTCTACTGGGCATACCTTTCCTCTTGTGCTTTATCACTCCGGCTAATATTTAGTCCAGCTGGCCCATTCCTGCCCACTCCACATCTCAGTTCAGATGCCTGCTCCCCAGGAAGACTGCTCTGAACCCCATCACCTCCTTGAGGGCGCTAGCAAATCTCTGCTTATATACTCAGAAGTACAAGAACAAAATTGTATTTTTCTGTAACTTATATTGTATTATGCATCCTTTTTATTGTGGGTTGGAAATTACATTTCGATAAATTTAGGGTCCTCTCTCTTCACCCAACTTTTTTTCTGAGTTCCAGGGAGAAACATAATGCCTGGTTGCCAGGAGTCGGAGTGATTGGGGGTGAAGCGTCTGATTCTTAAGGTCATCATCCTTCTCACTAGCTTCCACTACAACATCCACGCTTCCACAGAGCCTGAGGATATCAGCTTAATGATGACTCCTGAGTTGTGTATCCGCCTTAACCATAAGAAATCATTAGATCTAGTTCTCTCTTAGCTGTTTTTGGGTCCCTAGTGGGCTCACATAATAAGGAGATCATTCTGCCCCTTCATTTCCAAGCGTGGCCACAGTTGTCTCTGTGAGGCCACCTAGGACTCAGCTGTTTTTGTACCACTCTTGAGCATTTCGTGATAAATTTAGATTGAATAAGCAGCTATTCTAATCTACAGTGACAAGAATTCCACATTATGTATATGCCACCAAATTCCACTCTAGTATAGAATATTGCCTTTTGACTTGGAATGTATCATAAATGATATCACATTTCCCCAAACCTAGTTCTGTCAGGAAACATCTAATAAAGCACATTTATTACTAAGAGAGCTAACAGCTTATTCTGTCTCTAGATATCAACCCAGTAAACGTGTATTGGTTTACATTATAATTTTTAGAATAAAAAGGAAAATGCAGGCTCTGTGGATCCCCTGTTTCCTCCAGGATCATGACCTGAGCCCAAGGCAGACGCTTAACCAACTGAGCCACTCAGGTCTCCCTCATCAGCCTTTTAAAAGGGTTATGGGGTCCTCCAGATTTGTAGCTGACTGGCAGAAGTATGGGCAGACTGGGCACCTCATTTATGGCTGGTATCAAAGTGGGGGGCAGTCTTATGGGACTGAGCCATTCACCTGGGAGTCTAGGCTAACTTTGGATAGTTAATGTCATAATTGAATGGACTTATGGGACATCCAGTAGGTATTAGAGAATTGGAGAATTGATCACTGTGGGTAAAAACATGTCAATGAACTTCTCGAAGACAAAAATGGAAAGATATGTGACAGACCTCAAGGTATTTATTTAGACCTTGATCAGACCTTAGCATAAAAATACACATACTTGGCCTGCAAGTAACTCAGTGTGTATTTTGTAAGGACAGAGATACATTGTCACTATCAGGAGGGGGCAAAGGATTGTATAGAATCCAAGGAGAAAAGGAACTTCCCACAAAGAAGAAGGAAAACTGTCATGGGAAGAAATGCTAAATTCATGAAAAGATGATGGTACAGTCAAACCTCCCTTCGTGCTGGCCACAGTCGTCTGAGGGAGTGAGATATGTGAATTAGCAGGCCTGGTATAATTGACATTAAAAAAAAAAGTTTGAAATTACTACTTTGTCATTTAAATATATATGCATGACCCTTCTCAATCTCGGATAAATCCCCTCACAGTTAGACCTTCCGTAGGCATTTCACTCATGTCCCATCCCTGACTTGGCATGGATGACAACCATTGTCTGCTTAAAACTCTTCAAAGACTGGGACGCCTGGGTGGCTCAGTTGGTTAAGCAGCTGCCTTCGGCTCAGGTCATGATCCCAGCGTCCTGGGATCGAGTCCCGCATCGGGCTCCTTGCTTGGCAGGGAGCCTGCTTCTCCCTCTGCCTCTGTCTGCCTGTGCTCGCTCTCTCTCTCTCTCTCTCTCTGATAAATAAATAAAATCTTTAAAAAAAAAAAAAAAAACTCTTCAAAGATTTCCATTTGCACTGGGTAGGGTTCAAAGTCTTCTCCCAGCCCACGTATCCTGCATAACGAGGCCTCTGCCTGATTCTCCAGACACGCAACTCCTTTCCTGCCTTCACTCCTTCTGCCCCTGCCAGATGGAACTTTCTTCTGTTCCCAGACCCCACTGATTGCTCTTCAGCTCAGAGCCTTCCCACAGGCTAAGTCGGCCCCAGGTCCATGCCTCCTCATCTGCCCCCACCTCACTCCCTCTACCCATCTCTCCTTCAAGGTTCCTTCTTCCTAGACACTTTCTCTGATCTCCCAGTTTAAATTCCATTGTCCTACTGTACTCAGATTGTACTCAGTACTTTTTCTTCCTAACACCTACTAGAGTGTGTTGTGATGCATTTGTTAGGCTTACTGTGGTTTTAATTTCTACTTCCACCTAGTTCTTTGTGAGCAGAAACTGTGTTGTTCACCACTGAATGTCCAGGGCCAAGCACACACTGCCTGGTGCAGAAGACATCCTCCACATATTTCTTTAAAATATGGACTGAGGGGCTCCAGCGTGCCTGGGTGGCTCTGTTGGTTAAGTGTCTGACTCTTGATTTGAGCTTAGATCATGATCTCAGTGTCGTGAGACGGAGCTCCGTGTCGGCTCTGCACTGGGTGCAGAGCCTGCTTGAGATTCTCTCTCTCCCCCTCTGGCCTACCCCCCACTCATGCACACACACTCTCTCTCTAAAAAAATTAAAATAAAATAAAGGCTGAAGTAGTTAGAAAGGGTACCAGGAACAGTATAGAACTTAGCTGGGCCTTAAAGGGCAAAGAGATGCCTCCTTCTCAAATGCAGTGGTAACATTCAAATACTTAGTGAAAGGACACAAACTTTCAATGATAAGATGAGAAAGTTCTGAGTATCTAAAGAACAGCGTCCTGACTACAGCTGACAATACTGTATTATGCACTTGACATTCAATAGAGTAGATCTTAAACACCCTCCCCACACCCAAATAAAAGGGAATGATGTGAGAGGATGTATCAGTTATATTATGATAAATATTTTACAACGCATATCAAATCATTATGTCATACATGCGATATACAATTCTGTTTGTCAATTACGTCTCAATGAAAGTGGAAAAAATAAAACAAAACCAGGCAAGGATAACAGGTAAAAAAAGAAACCAAGTAACCGAGCCAAGAAAACAGTGCGGGAGCAGTCCTGAAGGCTCCCTGAGGTGCTAGGATTAACCTGTTACTTGCTGGATCTTGAGTTCCTAGAGGATGGGGCAGGCTGCCAGAATGGGAAGGGTCCTGGGGCCTTTGGGACACAAGCTATTTGCCTACAAGTACAAACATATTTCTGTATTTTAAAAACTGGCACGGGTGCCTGGGTGGCTCAGTGGGTTAAGCCGCTGCCTTCGGCTCAGGTCATGATCTCAGAGTCCTGGGATCGAGTCCCGCATGGGAGCCTGCTTCCTCCTCTCTCTCTCTCTCTCTCTGCCTGCCTCTCCAACTACTTGTGATTTCTCTCTGTCAAATAAATAAATAAAATCTTTAAAAATAAAAATAAAAATAAAAACTGGCACGGTGGCACAGAAGCACCAGGTTGAATCGTTGTTCTGAGCAGGAGAGAGCTCAGAGCTCTCCAGCAAAGGTGGTGCTGAGATGCTTGAAAACTCATGGTTGACAAGGAGACCACCCAGTTATGGGACGGTAAGACAGGCAGGACTGGATGGGGAAACCGGAGCAGTGGCTCTGCCTCCACGCAGGCTGAGTGGAGCTTCAGTGACCACGCACACGACAGGGAAGATCTGTGAGAAAACCAATGGCAATTCCTTTGACCCTGTTTGCGAAGGGGCAGATGTTGTTTTAGTAGTAGTAGTATCACCGGCATCATTGCCATCAGGAACACCACTGGACAAAAGAACCTGGGATCCAGCTCTGTACTGCCACTCTCTCTGTGACCATGGACAAGTCAACCACTCTGATCAAAGTTTTGAGTATATGAAAAATGTGAATTTTCTGGGGAACAGGCCCATATTTTTATCAGATTCTCAAAAAGAGTCAGAAACTATTGATTTTCAGAGTGTCTGGATGGCTCGTTAGGTTAAGCGTCTGTCTTCGGTCATGATCCTAGGATGTTATTTTTCTTTTTTTAAAGATTTTATTTATTTATTTGTCAGAGAGAGAGAGAGAGCACAAGCAGGAGCAGGCAGAGAGAGATGTAGGCTCCCTGCTGAGTAAGGAGCCCCATGTGGGTCTAAGCCAAAGGCAGACACTTAACCATCTGAGCCACCCAGGTGCCTCAATAAATAAAATCTTAAAAAAACAAAACAAAACAAAAAAAACTATTGGGATGCCTGAGTGGCTCAGTTGGTTAAGCGGCTGCCTTCGGCTCAGGTCATGATCCCAGGGTCCTGGGATCAAGTCCCACATCAGGTTCCTTGCTCGGTGGGGAGCCTGCTTCTCCCTCTGCTTCTGCCTGCTTCTCTGCCTGCCTCTCTGTCTGCCTGTGCTCACTCGCTCTCTCTCCTTCTGTCTCTGACAAATAAATAAATAAAATTTAAAAAAAAAAGCTATTGATTTTCAAATTCTACATTTTCTTTTCTTTTTTTTTTTTCTTTTTTAAGATTTTATTTATTTGACAGAGAGAGACACAGTGAGAGAGGGAACACAAACAGTGGAAGTGGAGAGGGAGAAGCAGGTTTCCTTGCAAGCAGGAAGCCCAATGTGGGGCTCAATCCCAGGACCCTGGGATCATGACCTGAGCCAAAAGCAGATGCTTAACGACTGAGCCACTCAGGAGCCCCTAAATTCTAAATTTTCGAAAAACTTACTATTCACTTCAAATATCCAGAAACAAATGGTCTCAGCTGATATTAGGGTAAATGATATCTATTAATCACTATTCTGTTGCCCTTTATTCTAAAGACCACCAAATTTATTTTGTATTTCCCTCAGGAAATATGCATTACTTCGTTTTTTCAAACGTTGCACTCAAGAGTATTATTTGAATATAAATCACAAGACACACTTATTTCCAAATTTTAAACCTTTATTTCAAATACTTAAGCATAAAATTGTTAACAATAACCATAATATTAATAAGAAGAAAAAATATTAAAATACGAAAGTAAGTATTGAAACACATACTTTATTTAATTTCAAAACATTTGACATGGAAACACAGGTCACCAACATCAAATAAATGCCATTGCATTCTGGCACCTGAACGTTCCCTAAAACACAAAAAAGAAGGCTCTCGGGAGCCATTAAACAAACTTTATGATTATTTGTTAAGAAAACAAACCGTAGGGCGGTTCTGCACAAAATATCTTATCAAAAATGATTTCCAAGGTGTATTTATGTAGATTACTATAGTTAAAGAAAAATAAAATAAAATAAAAGAGAACAAAATATCCACCCTTACTTAAAATGTCTTAACAGTACAAGAATGGAGCATCGCTCACACAAAAACTGAAGAGACATACATTATCCGCACTCAGAAATCCCTCCCATCACTTGGTGATTTGCTCCTCCCAAACACCACTGCTGCCGTCTCCTGGTTGTGCAGAATTTGAATTGTTTGATATAATGCGAGACCTGCATACTCAACCAACAAAATCTTTATCTTCATCTATATTGTGTGAAAACTAATTGAGGCAAAACTACATTCCAGCTCACCTGGAAAAAGGTATCTTTTCTCCTGCTCTGGCATCTCAGTGCTTGTTTATGAATCCCAGAGCACTTTCTGACCTCCCCTGGACCATTCCTCGGTTTTCATCAGCCATTCTACGGGTCCCTGCAGTGTGTCTCCGTGGGTTGGCAGGAAAACTTGTAGAATCAGGTTTCACGGGAGGAAAATGCATTGCCCTTCTGAAGCCCCAGTCTATACTCCAAAAAAAAAAAAAGAAGCTCTATCCTGTGTGGTTAATTTCCCTGGAGTATGTGACCACATTTACAATGGGCATTGTCAAAAATAAAACCTGAGGATAAAACCAGACCTTGGATATTGCAATCTCAACAAGGAGGGCTAACACAACCATAGGCAGCATTTCGACATCCTGAAATGTTTGCGGCCAGATGTTCCTGGGGCTTATCAAAACAGCATTTGATTAAGAGATTATTGCGAATGTTGTTTTATAAATCATACAGTGTGCCATATGCATTCAAAATAGTTCCTACAATGCTAGAAAAGGAAAATTTAATACCGGAAAGTATTTACAGTGCTACCAATCAGACAACAGAGTGGAAACGGGGCGGGCGGAGGGGGGAGGGGGTTGGTCTACAAATAACCAGCACCAGCATGCTTCGGGAAATGAGTGATTACATGAATTTAGCTGTTTATTAGTGCAGAGACATGCTGTAAGGATTAAATGAGAGGAAAGGAAGGGGTGGCCCAGAAGCCCATTAGTTTGCCAAATACAAAACTTGACATTTTCGAGAAAAATACAATTAAAATGTGTATATATTTTTGACAACTAAATTACAAATGTCTTTGTAATTTCTATATATGTTGTATATAAAAAGCAAGGGAAACTGCTGTATTTTTTAATGGAAAATAGGGGGTTCAATCCCTGCAAAAGCACCAAATGCATATCATTTAGGATAATGCCTCTGACACACGTTTGACAACTAAATTACACAGCTCTTTGGTATACTGTGTATGAATAGTAGCAATTATGGCCAATAAAATCAAAGAAAGAAAAAAAAACTAATTAACACTAACATATCATTATGACTCACTAGCATATAAAATCCTATGCCTGCTCTAAATTGCCAGCAATTGGCAATTCCCAAATTTCTAAGGATGAAGACAATAGTCTCCAAATAACTGGAGACATCCCAGCTTTGGGGGGGGGGGGCTCTCAGGAGCTTTCCCATCACTTTCTCCTATCAAAAGGCCCAAAGCACAATAATGACTTATCAACCCACCATCCCCACTCCCAAGAATTGTAAACTGCAGTGATTAGTTGGGGATCCTAAGCGAATTATGACACTGCCGTATTTAAAAAAAAAAAAAAAAGATGGTGGTTAATTTTTTTTAGTAGAAAGAGTATGGAATTTGGAGACAAAAGGCCTGAGCTCAAATTCCAGATTAGACATTTATTATCACTGTAACTTTGGACTGATTATTTAACTCTCCCTCAAGTGGGAATAGTAACAATGTCTACCCTCACAGAGTTGTTGTGAGGAGAAACAAAGCAAAATGAATGTGAAAATATTTAAAAATGAGGAAAAAAACACTCTATAAATGTTAACTCTTCCTCTGTGCTATGAACAGGCTTCGTCTAAATTTAGCAGGTGAGAAAAGTACAAAAGTATCCTGCTCCAAAAATCTGAATGCACTGAAAGTAAACTGATCTTAATAGAAAGAGTAACACACTTCAGAGGGAAAGACTCCATGAAATCTGGATTTAGTAAAATTGACTCAGGTTTCACATGGAGAAAAATCTGGCAGAAATTTTTGGTAAGACATTAAACCTGTTTTTACACAGTGAGTCAACCCAGATCTTAAAATCCTCTGTGGCTTTAAGATTCTATACGAGCATCAGAGATGCTAAATTAAATGAAATTAAAAAAAACAAAAATAAAAATCGTACTTGGCTACCGACAGCTAAGTAAAAATGAATTATCAGAAGACTTAATAAATAACTGTAGATAACAGTTTTATTCTTCCAACTTTATTCCTGAAAAAAATCATAGTCACAGATGACCTCCTAAACTCTTAAGGTCACTCCATGGTGACATCATTGAAACTCAGAAGAGGGCTGACTTTCCAAAAATTTCCTGGATGTAGGGTATTTCTGCATAAATGTACCAAGTAAGAAAACGCACTGAGGCACTCTGCGAAGGCCATCATGTCATACAAGCGTGTAAGATGTTCTTATTAAAGAAATCTGAAAAGCTTTTAAAGATTTTTTTAATCTTGTGGCATAAGCCCAGATCTGCAAAATTTACAAAATAAAGAATTCTCCAGAAATGGTATAAAAAAACAAACAAACAAACATGTGTATCTCAATACAAAGTATAATAAATTGAAGGGGTAGAGAATGGGAACCACAAAACAAATTCCTTTCCTGGCTTCCTGGGCTGTTTTTTGACAACCTTGGCTATGATTTTCCATGTCACTCAGTCACACACAATGCACATCTTTGTTCATCTCTGGTCCCCTGCAGTTACTCCTGTTCTGAGTTACTGAGCTTTCAAATAACTGATTTCTCCTGTTGCTTTTCTGAACTCCCTAAACGGCTCCAGCAATCAGCTCATCAGTTATCCATTCGTGACATGCATGTAGCACCGCGGGCCTCTCCCGTCTACCACTGCCTGGGTGGCGAAACCCTACACACAGGACTGAAGCATGTGAGGAGGGGGTCTCAGTGCAACCCAGAAGAAAACTGATTTGCAAAACCAACTCAAAAGCAGCTGCCCTCCTTAAAATTCCATCGAATCTTGAGTTTCCGGAGAGTCCTCTAAGCCTAAGGGGTCCCCTACGCCTGCCTGCGAGCTTAAGGTAAACCCGGAGTTTTTATATGCATTATGAGCATTCATAAACTTCTGCAAGTATTTGGAGGTATACAGCCAGTGGTGTTTCAAGACGTCTTCCATCTCATAACACTTGGACTGTCTGGCGTTCATTTTTCGGAAGCGCCTGAACAGTTTGTTGCCGGACTCATTTCCCTCGCTCGCCCATGCCCCAATGGAGCCATCTCTCTCAATAATTTCAGGGACATGTGCCAGGGTTTTGTGAAAATAATTGGTGATTTTGCCCTCATATCTATACTTGAACTTGGTAGAGAGGAGCTCAGCAAAACGCTGTGAATTGAAGCTATACTGGCAGAGAGATTCGGGGCACTCTTTGGCAGGACACGATGATCGCCACACAGGCTTCATCTTAAGGTAAAGGTCCATCAGCTCCCTCAGAGCTTCGTGCCTCTCCTCAGAGGGAATTAACTCACAGACTGCTTCAACGGTCTCTTTGGTCATGAGCTTCCTGGCAAAGTTGCCGTTCATCCTCATGATTGGTTTCAGGTTCATCTTCTTCCGGAGATGCTTATCCAACGTAGCCTGCCATCTCTTCCTTTCCTCTTTGGAGGCGTTGGGATTCTTGTACACCTCCCCTATCTCTAGCTGGAAAATCTTGTAGAACTCGGCTGCATTGCCAATGTCACAGTGGAGCGCATCAATGGAAGGGACCGTCTCGATGAAAGGTTTCGATGAGACCCCTTTCACCCGGTCCCGCAGCTCTTCCACGGACTCGTGGTACGGGTTAGAACGCCACACCTCATAGCGCTCCAGGTTCTCGGAGTGGCTTCTGGTGATGGAGTGGAAGACGAGATTTTGAGACGCTTCTAGGCGGGTGGCGTCACAAAGGGTACAAATGTAGACTGAGCCAGAAGCCTCGAGGCCTTCGACTTCCCGCACGAGTTTCTCATCGTAGCCGGTGCCCCTGAAGATGAACTTGAAACTCCGAAGGATGCCTCCCATCTCAAGCATTAATTGACTGTTCTTCATGGCCTCCCGCTCAGCAATGAGAGGGCTCAGGATGGCCGTCAGGGTCTCGTGGTCAGACTCATCCGCCAGCATGAGACACAGGGGCTTACAGCACAGTTCAGAGTTGGGTTTGACTTCTTCAAACACCTTCACATGTTCAGAGCCACGTGCTATCGTAATTTTCATGACCGTGAACGAAAACCGAACGGCCTTTTCTGGAACCACGGGCCCGCTGCCGTGCTTCTCGCTCACGTCTCCCATTCCGTCGCAAGACTCCTTCACCACGACGGTGAAAGGGCCGTTGAGGTAGTCATCAAGGTCTTGGGCTCTCATGCCTTCCAGGATGTCTTCCTCCATGTCCATCAGAGCAGACACCAAAGCTGAATCGTAGCGGAACCGCTTCGCAATGGTGTCCACGGGGTAATCGTCCACAGAGGAGGACAACCCTGACAGGCCATCAATAATGCCCACGTCGGTGCTGGAGGACACGTTCTTCAGAGGCGGCTGCCACTCAAAGGGGTGGTAGCCCGGCAGGAGGACCTTCTCAGCATTCCGAAGGGCATGCAAAGGCTGAAAAATCTGTCTCCCAGTGATGGCTTTCACAGTCCTGTACATCTTGTGGTACTGACTGCAGCTGAGGAAGGTGTTGACGCGGATGGCCAGGCAGACAGCTGGCTGCAGGCCAGAGCCCCGTCCCTGCATGATGGCCTCCAGCTCGTCCGCCTGCCTGTGCTCATTCCTGGCCCTCAGCGCCAGCAGGAACAAGGTCAGACACACCGATTTCACATCTCCACCTTCTTCTTTGTCCGCGAAAGCCTTGACTTGAAGCTTGAGCTCCCTCAGGCGGTGCTTCTGAGCCCTTCGGGTCAAGGACAGGAGATGCTGGCGGGGCCGACCCCCCTTGTTAATATGCACCAAAGTCTCCTTGGATTCCTTGTGGCTTGACACGTGGTGATTGTATTTTTCCAAGCTGATCTCCTCATTGCACTCTTTGGCTGGACATTTCACCATCAGGGAATTCAAGATGCTCAGAAAGGACTTCACTGGGCTCTCCAGGTCGGTAGGGAAGCAGGGATATTGGCAACAGGGACAGTAGCTGCCCATGACTTTCAGGCATCTGAGAATGCAGATCCTGCAAAACACGTGCTTACAGGTGGTCTCCACGGGGTCAGCCAGGATGTGTTCACAAATCTGGCAGGAGATGGATTTCACAAAGTGTGCCGGGAAGTCCACGGCAAGAAGCTTGGTACTAAGATGTATATGACTGCAGCTGGAAATTTTCTGCATCACTTCTTTGCTGCTAATCCTTGCCTTCGCTCTTCTCTTGTGCCGATGGGCTCTTCTAGCTCGGTGAACCGCAGTTTTGAGTTTTTTGCTGAGCTGCATGTTTGGCTGATGGCTCTTCCTCTTGAGTCCCTGGCGGGCAGCGTGGCAGATGTCACAGGATGGTGTGTGGGGGTGCCACTCCATGGTTGCATTCCTTGGGAAGGAAACCTCACATGGGGCACTGCTAAACTTCTTGTACATGATGCGCCAGCAGTTATGGCAGAACTCAGTGGGGTGGATGGAGTCAACATCTGCTTTCACATCCATCCGGAAGACCTTGGCAATGAGGTCTGGCCAGGATGTAGCTCTCCTTTCCTTCTTTCGTAAGAGGACTTGGGTTTTACCATCCACGGGCCCATGGACTGGATATCTTCTATTGTGCTCATCAGTTTTAAAAGAATTCCCACAGATACGGCAGAGATGTCGAAGGTTGGCTTGGTGGATGGCTTTGTCTCTTTCTTTCCTGTCATCATGGGATTTCTTCAGAAACTTAGGGTGAACGTTTACTGCTGGTTGACTCAGAGCTGGCTTCTGACCATCAGCCTTGTCCGGGACTGCTGGAGATTGCTCCAGAGAGGGTTTCCCCTCAGAGGAAACTTTCTTTTCTTTTTGAGCCTCTTCGGGTGCCTTTTCAAAAGATCGCACCCTGAATAGTTTAAATTTCCATTCTGAAAATTTAATATGCGGGTGCTGAATTTCATCTGGGGCAGAAGCGAGTCCCAGGGTGGGTGGCAAAGAGACAGCCATGCTGGCTGAGATTCCTGAGAACAATGAAAAAAGTCAGATGAAGAAAAAATTCGATATCCCACTGATGCATCTTAGAAGGAATGCAAATTAATACATTCAACTATTCATTCATTCATTGATCCAAAAAGTTACTTATTAAACCTCTTATTTTAATATACTCTGTTAGGTGCAGAGAACAGTCATTCTCTGCTTTGACCATGTCCATGG
The DNA here is from genome assembly GCF_964662115.1 of Mustela nivalis. Lineage (NCBI taxonomy): Eukaryota > Metazoa > Chordata > Mammalia > Carnivora > Mustelidae > Mustela > Mustela nivalis. The sequence goes on along the minus strand of NC_139028.1, from coordinate 94,073,389 downwards.
TCATCTTTACCAACATGCACCTCTGTGGTTCATTTTATGTATATTTGTATGATCTTATTTTCTTGCCACCAAAACCTTAAGGTCTTTGAGGACAGACTCTCTGAGTGATTCATCTCTATCTCTCCAACATTCCTAGTACATACTAGGGCTGAATATTTTTTTTATTTGTGGAATAAATACAAGGAAAAACTGGCTAGTAAAACCATGGAAAAGTCATATTTCCTGCATTGTATTAGCCTCATTGCACTAGCTGGACAATATATTTCCAGCTTTTTAAAGCAGTCTCCCAGGAGGTTGTTTGTTTATTTCTTCCGAGCGGGTCATAAAGGGATGATAAAGCTACAAACCCAAAGAAACTAATTACTCACTACTTGAAAGGATGAAGTGAATTTTGAGGCTTTATGAATGCTAACTAATAATAAGTATCATGGATAGTAATTATGCTTACAATTTTAATTAGTGAACACTGCTGTAAATTATAAGGCTGTGTCTACATTAGAAACAAAATACCACAGAACTCTCTAAAGCTGCCATAGTATGAATCTACAAAGATTCCCAAGGACTTTTAAAATGAAAAATTCAAGTAGCGTCAGGTAAAAAATAACACAGGTCATCCTGGAAGTCATTACTAGACAATGGTCATTAGCTTGATAGCTTGTAATAAGAAGAGGTAGGAGTAATATTTTTCTTCTGATAAAAAATATTAGCAATTACATCTGCCAGGAAACCTTACCAATCTGGGTAGGGCTGCGGAAAAAAAATCTGCAAATGCCATTTGAGTCCTCTCCTGATCCTTTTAGCCCAGTATTTTCAAAATGCCTTAGTACACATCACTGGAAAAGCAGCAACTGTGTTTCAATCCGTAATCTACTTATCCCAGATGTGTTGAGGTTAACACTCTTGACCCACAAATTATGTGAAGCAACACTTTTTCCCCCTGAATTAATTAGCTACCTAGATTGGGGAGCCTGGGTGGCACAGTCTGTTGGGCATCCGACTCTTGATTTCGGCGGAGGTCATGATCTCAGGGTCGTGACATCCAGCCCCACATCAGGCTTTGTGCTTAGCACAAACTGCTTGAGCTTCTCTCTCCCCTGCTGCCCAGCTCCCACCCCGGACTCATACTCCTTGTCTCTTTAAATAAATAAATAAATACAATCTTTTTTAAAAAATTAACTAACCAACTTGATTTTTTTTTTTTTAAGATTTTATTTTGGCAGAGAGAGACACAGTGAGAGAAGGAACACAAGCGGGGGGAGTGGGAGAAGTGATGGGGCCAGTGTGGGGCCAGATCCCAGGACCCTGGGATCATGACCTGAGCCGAAGGCAGACACTCAATGACTGAGCCACCCAGGTGCAGCTGATGATGTTTTTATAGAGTCACGTGGTCATGGAGGCTAATCCTCCGATGAACAGCTGGGTGGGCTGGGGCTTTCGGGGAAGGAGGTGCAGCGGTCAATACTGACTGCTCTACCGAAGCTTCTTTTCAAGTCAGCCCTTTAAACTACGGTTTGGTCCATCGTGTATGCTCTAGGCTTCAGAGGCTGATGTTCTTCATGAAAACTATAAGCCAATTTCCAAGACATGGTTAAAAAGGAAATCCTGTTCAATTGTTCTATATGCAGGACCGTGTTAAATCTAAACAATTTCAATCATCTTCAAGGTCTCATTAATCTCCAAAGTATTTCACCTGCAGCCCAGCAAACACTGGGCTTGTTGTTTAGGGTTCAGTTATGTTCCTAAATTCTGTCCTGTGTCAAGGGTGAAGACCTCCCAGGTCTCCCCGGCCCCACTGGCTAGAATTCCTTCTCAAATGCCTTTTTAATCCATTAGACTTTCCTACCCAGTGTTTTTGTATCATGAGTTCTCTGGATTTCCAAGATAGTCTTCTGAGTTTTTATTTTTAAAAAACTGCGTCACCATCACTGGAGTTAAATAATGAACTTTCATAATGAGTAAATCAACCACAGGCATGTTGGAGGGATCTCTAGAACTCTCTTCCTACCCTACCCACTCCCCTTCTGACTCCCACTGGTCTGAACTGTTATGTCCAAATCTGCCAAAATACATTCATTTAAATACTCCCAGAGAAAGCATACCATCACCAATCAATTATTAGCCATTGACCTCCAAATCAAACGTATTTGTTGTTTTCAACGCAACTGCTGAAACTTTATCCTAACTAGAAGCAAGAAGGGGGTAGAAGAGATGTGTTCTTCTTGTTTTGAGGGAAATATACACCAAGATGCTAATCGTGATTATCTGTGGATGTTATAGATTTTTTTTTAAGATTTTATTTTTAAGTAATCTCTATACCCCACGTGGGGTTCGAACTCACAACCCCGAGATCAAGAGTCACATGTTCCACCAACTGAGCCAGCCAGTCAAACCCAGCTATAGATGTTTTATGTTTTTTATCTTACCTATGATTTCTACTTTTTCTGAAATAAACATGTATTACTTTCAGAAGACAGAACTTTTAATAACTAGATCTAATGAGGTATGTTTTATCTATCTGGTTAACAAAGATTGAAAATACTACTACTCAACATTAATGAAAGTATGGGGAAATGCACGTGTCTTCATACATTCTTGGGAGGACTATAAATTGATATAATATCTCTAGTGAACAATTTAGCCATTTTTTAAAAAAGTTTAACTATATCTTTGATGCAATCAACTTGCTTTTAGGAAGTTATTCTAGAGAAACATTCCCACAGGTCATTTCTTGTGTGGGAATAAATATTCCATAAGTTATTCCCACAGTGAATATTGAATGGAGAGAGATGGAGACAAAGAAAGAGATTTATATTAAAAAAAAATTATTTGTTACTTTAAAAAAAAACCTTAAGCACTCCACTCCACTGTAAAACAAGGAAATAGCATAAATAATCACCAATAGGACATTATTAAGTAAACTCTGGTCCAGAAATACAATGGAAAACAACCCAGACATTTAACACTGCCATATGCTTTAATGCATATGTGCAATTTCTCTATGCATCAATGATGCGGAAAGAGACCCACATGACAATGCAGAAACAGGATAACAAGAGCTAGCAGGATTCCATTTACGCACATTTGCCCACATCTACAAGCACACACTTTGTGGGAGGATACGTCCTAAAATCTTAACAATTTTTATTCTCCAAAAACAGAGATACTGTAAGAAGGTCTCCTTAATTTTCTGTTTTATTCATTCTTACATCATTTTAATTTTTTATCACAAATATGTATTATTTTTTAAGTTTTTTGATCAATTTGCTTTAGGGAAAAAAATGTTTTAAAACTAGATTTATGGGGCTCCTGGGTGGTTCAGTGGGTTAAGCCTCTGCCTTCAGCTCAGGTCATGATCTCAGGATCCTGGGACTGAGTCCCACATCGAACTCTCTGCTCGGCAGGGAGCCTGCTTCTTCTCTCTCTCTCTCTGCCTGCCTCTCTGCCTACTTGTGATCTCTCTCTATCAAATAAATAAATAAAAATAAAATGTTTTTAAAAAAAAAAACGAGATTCAGGGGCGCCTGAGTGGCACAGTGGGTTAAAGCCTCTGCCTTCGGCTTGGCTCGTGATCCCAGGGTCCTGGGATTGAGCCCCACATCGGGCTCTCTGCTCAGCAGGGAGCCTGTTTCCTCCTCTCTCTCTGCCTGCCTCTCTGCCTACTTGTGATTTCCATCTGTCAAATAAATAAATAAAATCTTAAAAACAACAACAACAACAACAAAATGAGATTCATATGTACCCATTGTCATCTTTCTTTATTTCTTCCTAAATCCCCTCCAAAGTTTTAAGACCTGGCTAAGCTTCAGATCTGATCAGCAACCTCATTTTTCTTTTCTAGTGAACGAGTAGAAAGCCAACAAAAATATGGATCTCGATAGAGCACGAAGTTGGGATTATGTAAGAGTCATTGTGTGGCCATCGTTTGACACTCGGGAATCTTACAAACGCCAGATCTCTCTTCTAACGAAAGATCTCAGCAGCAAACCAGCCTCGCTTACAGGCTCAGCTCTGTTCCCCTGAGGCACTGCCATCTCAATGTGGCTGTCACCTGCCACCACAGCTGTGGGGTCTTTGTCAACACAGGGCACAGATTCATTTGGACAAAGCTGGCTGGGATAGCGTGGCCCGGATAAAAGCTTCAGTGTGGTGAGTGAGCGACAAGCTGGTTTCAGAGGCTGAGTCACACAGCAGCACCACCTCCCACTCCCAGCCCGGCCCCCACCTTACACACGCCTACATCCAAGCCCTTGACCTACAGTCTCCCCTCTTCACATCCTCGACTTGGTCTGTGTACAACGGCCAAGTGGCCACTGTGTGCCCAAGCGGGACCCCTCATTGTCACACCTATCCCACTCAGGTACTCATGCACCCAACCATTCACCCCATAAGTACCCATCTCTACTTTCTGCCCAACACGTTCATCAAAAAGTCAGCAGCAACAACAGCCTTTCTAGAAGTCTCAGGCATCCACAAAATGACTCTCAGATTCTTTCCCTTCCTCCAGGCAACCTCTTGCTTGAACTACTTCAGAAAGAGAAGGGCACAGTCACACACCCTAGTCTGGAATCCCAGTTCAAGCACATCATCTCAGTGTAGCATCTCTACAGGGGCAATTCTAAAAATTATTATGTGTTAGAATCACTGGGGAGCTTGTGTAAAATAATAATAATAATAATAATAATGCAGATCATCTGGCTCCAGAGGTTCTGATTCAGCTTATCAAGCATGGAGTCCAGAAATCGCATTTGTTAAGCATTTTGGGGATTCTGCTGTGAGGGGTAGTCCATGATCACACTTTGAGAAAAGCTGGTGTCCTACTTACTCCAATCGAGTTCAGGAAATTGCTGTCAATACTGGGAGTACCTGGGAAACTACATTTCCTCCCACCCTGAAATTCTGTTTGCTGATTACTTACCATGCCTAGATAAACACAACATTTCTTCCCAAGAGTCACACCTTCCTTCTGATAATTTATTTACTCATTTATTTGAGAAGCACTCCTTAAAGGTTTCTTCTGCTCACCATACACCTTTCCAGCAATTTGGAGATCTGTATCTTCTCTATGAACCTACGCTGTCTTTCTAAACTTGGCTTCTTATCCCTTTCCAGTTTTTACGCATTAGAAAGAAAAATTAAATTGTTGTCAGCTTCCCTTGATCCCTCCCCTCATCCCCTGCAAAGAAAAGAAGCCCAAGTCCTTCTGATTGGAAACACAAAAATATAATAAATATTGTGGCTCAGGGCATGAAAGTACAAGCGTTACCTTGCTCAGCAGGCTGCCTGGCCAAAGGGTTGGGATGTCTGTAATTCGGTTGATATGACGTGATAACCAAAGAGAAGGCCAAGTGTGCTCTCCTCCCCCTCTTGGCTCTCTCAGCGCCCCCAGAGCAGACAGCGGCATTATTTATCTGCTTCCACTGCCCTTCCCAGCCTCCCCCCACCACAGAGGGCTAACCACACAAGCCAGCAGCCAATCACAGGCCAGGAGCCTCCAGCTCCAGCTGGCACCTGGCTCTTCAGGAAGCTTCGCTGGGGACCCGAGTGTCATGGGGGTGTGCTGGAACGTTGCCAGAGCTGCCAGTTCACTCCCCAAGCCTGTCTGGGTTGGACATGAACTTGTCAACAGAAGTTCAGGCTTCTGCCAAAAGATGCAGCGATGGCCCTGTGCCTCAGTCTCCTCATCTGTAAGATAGAAAGGCTAACAGCATATACCTCAGAGTCAGCGACATTATACAGTGAGAATTATCACAGGAAAATGTGGGGGACAGAATCTGCCTTTAGTAGAAACTCACCACATACTAACTCTGATTATTTTTATTCTTACTTTTAAATAAGATCCAAACCCATCCCAGAATCCTCCTACCTGGGCAATTCTCAGTCAGGGAAGGTTGTGCTCCTTGCAACAACACTGGGTTTCAACAAGACTAAACGTGTTTTGAATCATGCCTCAGGTCTTCAATACGTTACTTAAATTTTGGGAGCCAGAATCTCATCTACGAACTGGATTGATCATTTTAGCCCCGAGCAATAGGCTAGGCTTCTAAGTGCTTTACGTATTATTTAATTGTCCCAGCAATCTATACATTTGACATTTTTATCTCTAAAGAGGAGCAGTACACGTTTAGAGCAATGGAGAACCCATCCAGGGTCACACAGCTACTAGCTGGTGAATGCAGGTTCCTTAAGCACTCCACTCCACTGTAAAGGAATAATAAAAGCCAGTCTGTAGTCGTAGGGGAAGATGACTCAAGAATATACTTCTGGGGATGCCTGGGTGGCTCAGTGGGTTAGAGCCTCTACCTTTAGCTCGGCTCGTGATCTCAGGGTCCTGGGATCGAGCCCCACATGGGGGCTCTCTGCTCTGCGGGGAACTTGCTTCCTCCTCTCTCTCTGCCTCCCTCTCTGCCTACTTGTGATCTCTGTCTGTCAAATAAATAAATAAAATCTTTTAAAAATAAGTAAATAAATAAATAAATAAATAAGAATATACTTCTGTTTACTTAACACCATCTCTGTTTCAAACCCCATTCTTAGTTCTTAGGCCAGGTTTATTCCCAAAGTACATCTCTGTCCCCCTAGTATGTGAGGGATCTTCTATGTTCTCTTAGCAAAAATTGTCAAAGGGGCAGGTGCAAGGATTTATCTGTGCTGTGCTGCCCGCGTAAGACACTCCTCTTATATCTCCAATATATTTTTTTAGTTATAGCCAATGTAATTTTTTTAAATTTTATTTATTTATTCATTTGACAGAGAGAGAGAGATCACAAAGCAGGCAGAGACAGAGAGAGGGGGATGCAGGCTCCCTGCTGAGCAGAGAGACCATGTGTGGCTCAATCCCCAGACTGTGGGATCATGACCTGAGATGAAGGCAGAGGCTTTAACCCAGTGAGCCACCCAGGAGCCCCATATCTCCAATATTTTGCACTTGGGCCAATCTAATGGCACAGCAGTCCTTGGGCACACACACAGCTCCTGCTCCCTAAGCTAAAGACAGATCAGGAGCCACTGCTCCTGGGAGAGATGGCCTGTGGTTTCTACGTGCTTCGGTGTGTTTGTGCTCACAGGAACAGACCCATCACCTGAGGTCCCTATGACACTGAGACAGGACAGGTGGGAGCTAAGAATTCCCTAAAGACGGTGTCCGTGTTCAGATCAGCAGGAAGCAGGACCTGCAGGATGGGTGGGCTTTATAGCCTTTAAGTCCTTCATTCACTGGGGTCAGGTAGAGAGGAGACAACACAGCAGACAGGAAGACGATGCCCTTCCCAACCCTCCTCCCAGGGTCCAAAACCCTGCATCTTCCCGGGACTCACAGAAAGAGAAAGGGCCAGATGTTCTTGCTTCATGTTGAAGGAAATAGGAAATTATCACAGAATTAGAAAAAGCAGGGAGTCCCAGCTTCCAAGTATCAGGCAGGCTTCGGTTCTAAAGACTCACCTAGAAGTTAAGCGATACTAAGGTAGCCAACCATCCCACTTTTCTGGAACATTCCTGAAGTCCAAACAAACAATGTCAGTGGGTCACGTGACAATGTCCCACGTGACAAGCAAACTCGGACTTCCGTCTTAAAACAGCAAAGTCAGAGCTGCCTTGGATGCCACGTCGTTCCGAGCAAATTAAAAATAAAACACTGCTGACAGATCTTGGCCTAATTTAGCAGGAGGAAAAGCACAAAAAGGCCAAACTGGTGTTTGGACGATTCAATGCCCGTTTCCAGCCTTGAGCCCGGCACTCCCTGCTAAGCCATTAGCTGTGGTTAATTCTGGAAGTGTCTAACGGTCCTGCACTGGCCTGGCTCCCTCTGGGCACGTGCACCTGGCCTGCCGGCCCTCCTTCCCCCAGCCTCTCCATCCAAGCCCCCAACTCTCTTCAGCAAGTTGCCTACATTTATCCCTCTTGGCTCTCTGCAGGCCCTTTGAAGAGAACTTTTCAAATTCAATTTCTTCCCAGACAGCCATGAGTTCCAGTTGTTGATACCAATCAAAATCTGCTCCCGCAGCTGAGGTCCGAGTGTGTGAAGGCAGCGTTTTGCGCTTTTATCATAAACCAGCAGATGCTCTTCACTGACATCGTGATTACACGTATAAGCTTGTATCTGTGTATCTCCAGCTTGCAAAACTCCTGCCTCCTAACATCACCAACCCGAACGCCAGAGCTAAAAGGGAACTTGGAGGTTATCGGACCCGATGAACACGTCTCATAGGTGAAAAACAGTCCCCAAAGGGCAATGTCACAGGACAGAATTAGAAGCAGAAATAGCATTACAGACCAGGTCTCTAGGATCCCAGGATCCCAGGACAAGATTTTTCCCACCGCGCTAGAATGGGAGCATTCCTCCCTCTCCTCTCCCGCCCCCGTGCCATCTGGCTTCCCTTAGCCTGGAAAGGAACTTGAGCTGGCAAAGAAGCAGAGTTTTCATAGGTCACTGCTAGATGAGAGCCTTCGGTGAGAACGTGAACTTGCCCCAGTGCCGGGAGCCGAAAGTCAGCATCTCTACACGCTCATTGCTCCCCCCTTCCCCAGTCTTGAAATTGCTTTCTAATTAACTCAATGTGGATTATCCCTGTTAGTAAATTTTCTAATGTGTTATTAATTGCTCTGAACGTCAGCTGCTGCTCATTCTCCACAAATTCTAGAGTACCGCAGCGGGCTTTCTGGTGTCCGGGAGGCTGTTTCTAAACAACCACTGCCATCGTGTGGGCAAAAGAAGTCCCTCAGGAAAAGCCTTTCTTGAGCCTAAAGCAAGTCTGAAATCGGATCCATGAACCGATTCCAGAAGTCATTAAGCTTGGTTCTCTTTTCTCCTCCCCTTATCCCCGACTTCTTCTTCTTCTTTTATTCTTTTTTTTTTTGTTTTAAGATTTTATTTATTTATTTGACAGACAGAGATCACAAGTAGGCAGAGAGAGAGAAGGAAGCAGGCTCCCTGCTGAGCAGAGAGCCCGATGCAGGGCTTGATCCCAGGACCCTGAGCTAAAGGCAGAGGCTTAACCCACTGAGCCACCCAGGCGCCCCAACTTCTATCCTCCTTAACCTTACCCTCCACCACCCCCTACCTCCGTCGGATTCCCCCATAATTCCTATGGAGGAAGAAACAATGCCAAAAGTTTAGGCTATCCAAGCAACTTCCTCAAGACCCCACACCTAGTTAATTGCAGTCTTCCCCTGAAGTCAAGGGAGGTCCAACATGAAATTCAGCATTGCTAACTGGCCCCAGAAAACATGTAATAAATACCTTCTCTTCACTCCGAAAATAAGTAAAGACATGAAGACCGTACCCTCACGAGGGAGTTGGAGGAACTTAGAATGATGTCCAGTATTTAGGACTCTACTAGACATCCTTTCTGATTTGCAGGCATCTGACCCATCTTCAAGCCCCAAATATAAGAAGTTGTTTCTTTCTTCTTTGTCATATTTAGCTGTCAGGGTCTAAGAATGAGTTACAACATCAGTGTAGGATGAATTTGATCGAAATTTCTTAAAGCTAGAATTCAAGTTTGAGGAATGAGCTTTCTCAGCCTAGAGTAAACATAACAGCCTGAAATTAGTACTCACAGGACAACAAAAGACAATTTTACAAAATGCCACACTGGACAACAAAAAGCTCTACAATTTGGGGGTTTCCAAAATTTCACAATGATTTTTGGAGGGTGAAAAAAAGATACTTTTAAACAAAGGGACTTAAACTACAATTTAAATTAATTTAACCATGTTTCTGTTTAATTTAACTGTTCCTGTCTATTTAACTGTGTTTCTGTTACAATGGGGTTTGATTTTTTTATATAATGAAAACAATTGCTATGTTTTTAATAAATGTTAGTGAAAAACTGCTCTTTTCAACTTATGAATAGTGGTTCTAGAGAGAGAGGGAAAGATAAAATCAACTCCTAATTATCAAGGGCAAAAATCTGCCCTTGAATTGTTTATAATGTGTTTCTTTCAAAATAGTTTATAATTTACTATGTGAGTCAAATACTTATCTTGTTATATACTTATCTTGTTATATACTTTTCCTGGGACATTCTTCCCACTCAAACAAAGAGCACAATTTCCAAATGCAAGTAAAATCTCACTTTGCCCTTATCATTACAGAAAAGAGAAATGTCTGTCTCTTTATTTCCACATCTAGGGATGGCTATTGGTAGTAACAATTCACTTTATTAAATAAGTTTTGTAAAGACCAATCTGGAGTCTACTCTTTCCTGTCTTCATGTCAATCTTAAAAAATATCTTTGCTTTGTGACAGGAAGGGAGGGACAAGCTGAATTGAGCTTTAGTGAGATTTGCCATCCTTTGTACTTCTAGCAAAAAAAGAAAATATCATCATTCTCCTCCAACTTCTCTTAACATTTCCAATCTCTTCAATACCCCCTGCCTCCCCAAAAATCACCAATCGTAAAGTAACTAAACCTGTGATAATCTTTCACTAGCCATACATAAGACCAAAAAAAAAAAAGAAAGTTCTCAATAACATGACATCATGAAGGGTTCTTAGACCTCCTAAGTCTTCTTGTGGCTTCTCTGTTTCTCATCACCCATAAACTGTTACGTAGAAACTATGTGTAAAATACCAGGAATCAACTCCAGGCTCATTGGCCTTTCAGCAACCTGGACTCATGACTCCCTTTCTCCAACAAAGCTATTTCTCCTTGGTAACAATCAGTAGCATGATAAAGTGTTAAGATAATTTGTGTTTTATTTATGCCTGTTGATCTGAAGGTGTTATGGGCTGAACTGTGTCTCCCAAAATTCACATGATGAAATTGTAACCCCCCCGTGCCTGACTGGATTTAGAGAGGCGATTAAGAAAAAGTGAAGTCATAGGGGTGGGCCCTAATCCAATCTGACTGATGTCCTTTCAAAAAGAAATGAGGTCACATCTAGAGATGCAGGAGCAGAGAAGACCACTTGAGGACACAAAGAGAAGAGGGCCATCCGCAAGCTGAAGAAACCACACCTGAGGCATCTTGACCTCTGACCTCTGGCCTCTAGACCTGTGAGAAAATAAAATTCTGTTGTTTAAACCACCTACTGTGTGGTATTTGGTTACGGCAACCCAAGCAGACCCTTATGGTATAGATAACGTCTCTTACTCTGGACACTTTCCTTATCCACCTACCTAAGGAAGAGGAAGCTCTTTAGATGGTCAAGTCTAAGGATACTCATTAGGCCTCAGTCTTCCTGAGCAAATATGGCTCTCATGGCCATTATTATCTGTATGGTGTTGGGCTGTGGTACTGGGTACTGCAGACTTTGGACTGACACTAACCAAAGTTTAAATTCTAGCCATTTGCAAGCTGTGGGATCTTGGGCACACTTCTTAACCTCTCTGACTCTATTTCCTTATTTGAAAATGAGAATAATAGTAATTCCTAGTGGGGTACCCAGGAGGCTCAGTCAGTGAAGCACCTGTCTTTGGCTCAGGTCATGCTCTCATACTCCTGGCATGGAATCCCTCATTGGTCCCTCTGCTCAATAGGGAGTCTGCTTTTCCCTCTCACTCTCCTCTCTGTTCTCTCCCTCTTTCTCAAATAAATAAATATTACTTTAAAAAAAATAGTAGTACCTGGTAATGTTCTTAGGAGAATTAAATGAACTAATACATGTAAGATGCTTAACCCTCAGTTAAACACAATGTTTCCTCAAGAACTCCCCATCCTCCCCCAAAACTCTCTGTCCTCACTGTCTGTTTCATATTCTTTAAAAGCAAATAACTCCTTAGTTCAACGTAAATGCCTAAAGTCATCCTTCATTTATCTTTCTACAAATCTTCACAACAAAGTCAACAAATTCTAGTCGTCTTAAAATTACAAGTCAGATCATTTTACTTCTCTGATCAAGTTCCCCATCTTGGTAAGAGCAAAAGCCAAAGACTTCACAAGGACAAACAAGGAGCATTACTTTTTTCCCCCACTTACTACAGTCGCACTGACCCTTATGCTGCTCCCCAGAAAGTCCATATATATTTCCGCTTGCTATCCTCTCTGCCAGAAATATTATGTTAGACACTGCTGTATTAGACAGGGTTCTCCAGAGAAACACTACCAATAGGAGATATCTCTATTCTAGAGATCCAGAAGAGGAATTTATTATGAGGAAGTAGCTCATATGATTATGGAAGCTGAGAAGTCCCGTGATCAACCGTTTGTAAGCTAGGACCCAGGCCAACAAGTGGTGTAAGACCGAGTCTAAGGACAAGAGAAGACTGATGTCCCAGTTGGAACAGTCAAGGAGACAGAGAGAGAATTCTCCCTTCCACTACCTTTTTGATCTATTTAGGCCCTCAACAGATTGCATGATGCCCATGTGCACTGAAGAGGGCAATCTGCTCCATTCATTCAGTCTACTGACTCAAATGCTAATATCATCCAGAAACATCCTCACAGACACAGCTGGAAAGAGTGGTTAGCCAAATATCTAAGCACTTTGGATCTAGCCAAGTTGACACATAAAAGTAAGCATCACAGCTGCCTCTGACTTCTATGAACATGCAATTTATTGTGGAGTTAAAATAAGCAAATCTAGAGTCGTTGGTAGAGTAGAGAGAGAGAATGAGATTATGAATCAAGAGTCGAGAGATATGAGACATATTTTCTGCTCTGTCACTCTGTAGCTCTGTGACCTTGAACTATTCACATAATGACACTTTCTTGGTTTAGCCTTATGTAAAAATGGGTAACACCTACTTTCTGGAATCCTGATGAGGATTAAATAATTAGAGGAAATGCCTGGATCAGAGTCTGATGCTATGCAGGCATTTAATAAACATCAGGAGCTACATGGTATATCGGAGAAATATCCACCCCCTAAAAAAATTTGAATCAAGTTTGCCTTCTTAGAGTTACACTATAAAATTAATCCACAACAAATCAGAACAAAGATGTGAAAAGTCATATCAAGAGGAGAAAATACATTGAGACGACGTGGATGGAACTAGAGGGTATCATGCTTAGTGAAATAAGTCAATCGGAGAAACACAACTATCATATGATCTCCCTGATATGAGGAAGTGGAGATGCAACATGGGGAGTTTGAGGGGTAGGAAAAGAATAAATGAAACAAGATGGGATCAGGAGGGAGACAAACCATAAGAGACTCTTAATCTCACAAAACAAACTGAGGGTTGCTGGGGGTAGGGGGTAGGGAGAGGGTGGTGGGGTTATGGACATTGGGGAGGGTATGTGCTATGGTGAGTGCTGTGAAGTGTGTAAACCTGGCGATTCACAGACCTGTACCCCTGGGGCTAATAATACATTATATGTTTATAAAAACATTTAAAAAAATTTTTTTAAAGAAGAAAATACAATAGTTTCCAGGCTGAACAAAACTTGAAGACAGATACTAAAATATGAAAAGAATTTATTAACCAAAGTGAGGTTGTTGGTCATTGTTATGAGCTGAATTATGTCACCTCAAAATTCATATATTGAATTCCCAATGCCTAGTACCTCAGAATTGACTATATTTGGAGATAGAGTCTTTAAAGAGATAAATTAAAATAAGGTCATAATCCAAAAGCACTGGTGTCCTTTCAAGAAAAGATCAGGACACAGACACACACAGAGGAAAGATCATGTGAAGGCACAGGGAGCAGATGGCCATCTACCAGACAATGAGAGGGCAAACCAGACTCAGAAGAAACCAACCCTGCTGACACTTTGATCTCAGACTTCAAGCTTCTAGAATTGTGAGAAAGTAAATTCTGGTGTTTTAAGCCACTCAGTCCATAGTGCTTTGTTATGGTAGCACTAGAAAATAAATGTAGTCATTAATGGAAACTTAGAAAGTTGAAGTCAGAAAGACCTACAGATATGCACATATATTCACTAAAAAAGGAGGCTATCAATCCCCAAAATGCCACTTTCCTATCACTGGGATGTGTATAGCTTGAAGAACACCTCAAGCTTATCGTTGCCTGAAATCGTTACCCTTTTGAATCACCCCACTAAATCTTTTGCTCTGGTTAGATTTTCAGCAAGCAACATTCTGACTATAATTTGAGTTTCTATAAGAAAGTTGATATCAGCTCTTTTGTCTGTCCAACTGAGGCCAGCTTTTCCCCCACTTACAGTGACTCTACCAAGTGGTCAGTCTCACAGCCCTGATTTCCTCACCAAGCCAAGGTCAGCTCCAAACAAATTTCCCAATCCCTTAGATATAGTGGCTGGCCAGAGTTAGTCACATGACCCTCAAAGGTAGAGTCTTTCTGGGAGATGGATATGAACAAATGAGAGGGACCCCCCTCCTCTCTCCAAGATTGTGGGCCCAAAAGGATTTCATAAGTCTGTAGCTGCCAAGGCCATCATGTTACCTTATGACAAAATCTATATGGGAATGAAATCCAAGTAAGCAGGTAAAGGAAAGAGACAGTAAGAAAGACTTGATGACATTATTTAAACTCCTGGATCCAACTATGCCTGAAATATGCTACAACCTCAGCTTCTCCATTATAAAAGCCAAGAAATTCCATTTTCTCCTTAAGCTGATTGGATTTCTGTCCCACAAAACCACAACAAGTCCTAACTAATATACATGCAGATCTTTTCTTCTGCCGTTGTGAATCTTCTAAGAAACCCTGGCTTCCTGGAAATTTGAGATAACATCATAAGCTTAATTTAATGAGTGAATTGTTTGAAACTTTTGAGCCTCTCTTAATACTGGTGGGCAACATAAAAATTGCAAACTTTCCTGAGTATAAGAGCCAACCGTTTCTGTTTTTATTTTTGTTTTTATTTGGTTCATTTTTGGGTTTCTGATGAAAGCAAGTGTCTGACTATCTTTTTATCAGGTATACAATTATTAATCAGTAAGACAAACTACTTTTTAAAGTCTTTTGAAAAACTAATTAAAAAGATGTTCATTGCAGCAGTTTTTTTTTTAAAGATTTTATTTATTTATTTGACAGAGAGAAATTACAAGTACACTGAGAGGCAGGCAGAGAGAGAGAGAAGGAAGCAGGCTCCCCGCTGAGCAGAGAGCCCGATGCGGGACTCGATCTCAGGACCCTGAGATCATGACCTGAGCCAAAGGCAGCGGCTTAACCCACTGAGCCACCCAGGCGCCCCTGCAGCAGTTTTTTTAATGAACATTAAAAATAATGTAAATGTCCATTAGCAGAAGAGCAGAGACTGGAAGAAATACAAATGTCCAGTCTTTATGGAGAGGAATTTGGCAAAAATTGTCAAAATTACCATGCAGACACTGTAGTAGTCTGCATGGGCTGCCATAACAAATACCACAGACTGGGTGTCATAAACAACAGAAATTCATTTTCTCATGGTTCTCAAGACTGGAAGTCCAAGTTCAAGGGTTGTAGTAGGGTTGGTTTCTGGCAAGGCTGGTTTCCTTGGCTTGAAGATGGCTGACTTCTTGCTGTGTCTTCACATGGTCTTTTCTCTTTGTGTGTGAATTCTGGTGTATCTTCCTCTTACAAGACATCAGTTCAACTGGATTAGAACTTTATCCTTGTGACCTCACTTATCCTTAATTACCCCTTTGGGTTTTGTTTTTTTTTTTTTTTTAAGATTTTATTTATTTATTTGAGAGAGAGAGAGAGCATGAGAGGAGAGAGGTCAGTGAGAGAAGCAGACTTCCCGCCGAGCAGGGAGCCCAATGCTCGATCCCGGGACTCCAGGATCATGACCTGAGCTGAAGGCAGTCGCTCAACGAACTGAGCCATCCAGGCACCACCTTAATTACCCCTTTAAAGGCATTTTCTTTAAATACAGTCATATTGAGGATTAGAGCTTCAATATGAATTTGGGAACAACATAAGTCAGTCCCTAACATGTGCCAATACTTTGACCTAGAAATTCCACATCTACTAACTTATCCTAGGGACATTCAAATATACCTGTTTGTCAGCAAAATGTTATATGTATGAAGTTCAGTAAGACATGTTTGCAGCAATAAAACCCTGAGAACAACTAACATTGTCCTTAGCTTTTCAATGGAATAGAATGAGTACATAAAAAGGAAAAAATAAACTGTATTTATATGGAACAACCTCCAAGAGTTCTTGTTAGGGGGGGAAAAGGAGGGAACAGAATGTACAATGTACAATGTATATGCTACTGTACACCTAAAAAAGAGGGAGGAGATATGTACAAAAATATTTTGCTTATATATACATCAAACAATTCTGGAAAGATGAACAAGAATGTAGTAACGTTGGTTGCCTTCAGAAAAGGAACTGTACTGGAGAGAAGCTTCTGGATTCTTCTAGTAACTTTTGAATTTTGGAAGGTTCTAGGGAAGAGTTGAAGAATTGGCTCCTTGCTTTTCCTAGTCTCCAGAGCAGCAGTGGGGAGGAGAGGGAGAAGCAAGGAGCCTGCCTGAGGCTCTGGGTACTTGATCCCAGTATCTTGGGATCATGACCAGAGCTGAAGGCAGATGCTAAATGACTGAGCCACTCAGGTGCCCCAATAAGTAAATCTTTCAAAAAGCCTACTGAAAACACTAAACATGCAACTAAAATATGACCAAGAATTGCACTCCTGAGTATTTATCCCAGATAAATAAAACTGTGTTCACCCAAGAACTTGTACACAAATGTTCACAGTAGCTTCATTTGCAATAACCAAAAACTAGAAATAATCCAGACATCCTTTAACAGGTGAATACTTAAACAAATTGTGGTCTATCAATACTGTAGTACTCAGCAATGAAAAGGAACAAACTAGTGATATACAACTTGGATGAATCAGGCATTTCTTCTACTATTGTGTACACTGCTAGATAAACTTGAATCGGGAACTCAGGCAGGCCATGACCACTGTCTTGGGAAGGAGAACAAAGACAATTCTTAACCTTCCAATAGCTTCCAATAGATTTGGACCAAGGTCTAAGACATCCCATTTCCAGATGTAATCATTATCCTAGGGAGGAGAAGGGGTTTTGGAAGGAGGGGTGGAGGAGAGGAGACAGACCAATCAAGACAGAGATGCTGATGAGAGCCCCTAAGAAGGGAGCCAGGGCTCAGCCTAGCTTGAATAAAATTGGGAGAAGGGAAGGTAACAATAAAGCCAAGTCCCAACACATTTGGGGAATCTGAGAGCACAGAGTATCTGACTTCCTAGGTTTAACCTGGAAAAGTGAGCAAAATCTCACAATTGCACTAAAACACGCCTTTATGTGCCTTTATGAGACCCAGCAACAGAGCTGATGACACTGTGTAGGGGTGCAGGGGATCAGAGGTCAGAGACAAGGCCATGGGTTCTCTGAGGCTGGTGTCTGAAAAGCACACAGGCAGTTGAGAGAAGAGGAAGCTGAACTAAAGTCAGATGACCAGTGATGAAAAACAGTTATGTCCACAGATCCCGGGGTGTGATGAAGTCCACACCCAAGCTCCTGAGCAGATGTCAGCTTGGTCCCCACCCTCCATCTCCAAGCCATAATGTCAGAAATGTAGGTGCAGGGACACCTGGGTGGCTCAGTTGGTTAAGCAGCTGCCTTCGGCTCAGGTCATGATCCCAGCATCCTGGGATCAAGTCCCACATTGGCCTCCTTGCTTGGCAGGGAGCCTGCTTCTCCCTCTGCCTGCCACTCTGTCTGCCTGTGCTTGCTCTCGCTCCTCTCTCTCTGACAAATAAAGAAATAAAATCTTAAAAAAAAAGAAAAAATAAATAAATGTAGGTGCAACCAAGGAAGAAGCATAGAGGACACGAGAGAAAATACAAGAGTGACTGGTTTCATCTGAAATGACTGGGGAAAATAAAGGACTTTTTAAATTAATTTCTAATCTTCAGACTGAATGAGAGTTCCTAATGGTGACTCTGGTGGCTTCTGAAAATAAAGAAATTCACTTACTTGCACAATTTTGTAATTGCTCTGCATATGGATTTTATATATAGTTTCTATTTGTACACATAGTTTTAAAATATATTTTATAATTGTTTTTTCATAGTTTTATGTATTTTTATTTTATATATTTTATATAATTTCTATTTGTATATTTTCATTCTTTATGTTTATGTTTTATATATTTAAAAATTATTTTAATATTTATATATTATATATAGTTTTAAAATAATTTATGTATAGTTTCTCTTTTTTCATATTTTTCTACAAAGAAGTATATAACATAAACAATAATTATTTGATTATTGAAAATAATCTAAAATGTAATTTAAGACCTCAAGATCAACAACTATTGACACCCAGCTTTGTTGCCTCTGCACAGCCCTGCCCGTTCATATGCCCCTTTGATTTGACTGAAAGTCCCCCCTGGTTTCTCAGGCCTTTTAACCCACAGAGACTACACTCCTAAATTTTAATATTCCTTCTCCCAGCACGGCTCTTCTCTGTTTCTTCCGGTGACCAGTGGAAGGATGGCTTCTGGGAGACCTTCTCTCGGTGTCAGGCATTGCCATTATGAAGGTCCATCCAGATGCCAAGCTCTGGTTACTTCCGGGGAGTCTCCTTTTTTTTGGGCATCCTGCTCATAAATCATCGATGCCACCAATGATTCCAAATCCCAATCTCACGGAAAGATTACAAAAGAAGCAAAGGGGCTGCCAGCAATCTCACTTTGTACCACCTTTGCTAGTTTTGCCCTATTCAAATAACATCCTGCACCATTATTTAATATTTGTCTCTAAAGGAAGTCACCTTGTTTACATGAGGAAAGACTTTCATATGTTATCTAATGGTAGTAACAGAAAAACAATATAAGAGGGAAAATGCTTTCTCTGTTCGAAGGGAAGGTTATCAAGTGTCAAGGTCTGCTGGCACCAGACAGTTTCCCCTTCCCAATATCAAAAGGACTGAAAGAACACTGGAAAAGCAATTTGCTGTTAATGCACATCCGACGTGAGTAGGTCTCCACCTAAAATCGTCTGATATCTTACCCCAAATCATTTCATGTATCACCACAGGATTTTGTGAAATACCAAAGGATATGATGGATAAGACTCCTCCCAACTCAAAGACTCCTTTATGTTACAAATCCTTCCACACCTGTCCCAGCCTGAGGGACTGTGGAAAGTCAGTTCAGGAAATGCCCAGTGGGTGGCAGCATTGAGATCCGCGCTGCCCAAGCAAGACCTTTCTTAATATAGCTCTGGTTGTTTACAGCCCGGTGGGCTCCAGCCGCTCTTCCTCCTCACCTGCTGTTTGCCTACATCTGCCTCTAGGTCCCCAAGGGAAAACGACAGACCGGCTGGTTTTTGTGTGGAAACCAGAACTGGGGTCTCCAAAATACATGTGTTGGGAGAAGGCCCAGCCCCCACCCTCATTCCCCATGGTATCTGAATTCACCATCTGAACCAGGAAACAGAAAGGATCAAAAAGATCCCTGTGCCCTGGATCCAATTCAAGGTCTTAAATCAATCAACCAACCCTCCAGCATTTTTAAGCACAGCATGGCATTAGACAGGAATTACGGAACATAATAACCTGCTGCTTGCAAGCTATAGGTTAACTGGGCAGATGATGTTAAAGCTGTTGCTATTAATGAGTGGAACAAGATACGAAATAACTGCTAAATTACATGCTAGAGAAGAAATGTGAAGTTTCAGAGGAGATTAAGGGAAGGCAAACAGACCCTTCTTTCCCAGTGCCCATTAAAGGGTCTATAAAACATCTAAAATGCAAGAAAAATTCATCAGGATCAGATATTAGGGATAAAAATGAGACCTATGCCAGGATCCCCAGGAGGAGTCCCTACAGATTAGCAGAATGATGGGTCAATAGGGTGTATATTAGCCTGTTAGGGCTTTCCTAACAAAACACTATAGACAGGGTGCCTTAAAGACAATTCTCCTTCTGACAGTTCTGGAGGTGGGAAGCCCAAGGCCAAAGGGTCAGCAGGTATGGTTTTCTCCTGCAGCCTTGCAGATGGCCGCCTTCTTGCTATGTTCCCACGGGGTCTTTCCTCTGTGCTCACATGTCCCTGCTGCTTGTTCCTCTCCATGGAGGGACACCTGTCCTATTGGATTAGAAACCATTCATATGACAGCATTTAGCCTTAATGGCCCCTTTTAAGTCCCTGTCTTCAAAGACAGTCACTTTGGGTGCTGGGGATGTAACATACAAATCTTGAGGGACACAGCTGAGGCCGTAACGGGATCCCCATCCACTCTTCAATTTTTGCAGAGAAAATAGGTTGGAAGTTAAAAAAGGAAAGCACAAGGAAGAAGGTAGACAGAAAGGAAGGGGGGCAGGGAGAAAAAAAGAGAAAGCCTGTTGACAACAGAAGTGAGGCCCCAGGGATACCTTCCACCTTGAAGATGGGGAGGGAGGCTGCCCCGAGGAGCAGGGTTGCTCAAAGTAAAAAGGTTTTGGAGCATGGAGCAGAAGAGAAAACGTACCTCAGATAAGCAGCTGTTCAAGTATCTGGGAAGCGGACTCCAAAGACAAAAATAAAAAATCCATTCCAGGCAAGCAGCCCTGCATTAACCAGAAAAACAGTCCGAGAGGCAAGGTTAAAGAGTCCCACAGACAACGCCCCTAAAATCCTCTCTGCCTCTTGTTGTTTTTTTTTTTTTTTTTTTTTAAGATTTTATTTACTTATTTGACAGAGAGAGACACATAGCAAGATAAGGAACACAAGTAGGGTGAGTGGGAGAGGGAGAAGCAGGCTTCCCCCTGAGCAAGGTTGCTGGGCTGGATCCCAGGACCCTGGGATCATAACCTGAGCCAAATGATTGAGCCTCCCAGGCGCCCCTCTTCTCTGCCTCTCTGCAACTGCAGCTTTACATGCACCTAAGACTTATTCTGAGTTCAACGGCTATGGATTTGTTTTACCATATGAAAAAAAAAAATTTCATGAACCTGAAAAGGGTCTGCAAATACGCAATAGGTCAGGTGCCTCTCCTTATTGGCCTTCTTATTCTGCCAAATAAGAACCCAGTGAATCAGGTAAGAACTATCTCAATGCTTTTGCATTGAAGAGTTTTACATTTGGAGAGAAAGCCAACATCGTTTTTCCTATCAAGGTAGGTCCAGCCTTAAACTCAAGCTGAAAATGCAGGAAGCCCCTGGAATGGCAAATCTGAGCATCCCAGTTGAAGTAGACAAATGTATACTTCAACATTTTCTCTACATAAAATTCTCCTCTTTTTAGGATGAATAATAGAACTCAATCAATATGACATGAGATGAAGAAATTCTATAGCACAAAGTAAAACTCTTCTGATGACCAAATAATTCAGTGGAAAAATGCTTTTTCTGAATCAGAAGAAAAATGGGAAAATACTTACTTACTTATGTCTCTAGAAAGAATCACCTCGATCGAACAAGAAGGGGTCAGCTCTGTATAAGAATTCACCAGAATTTTATTTTATTTTTTCACACACATATTTTTTTGCACATATATTTTTTAACACATGAATAGAGCATTTTATTAGTTTCCTATGGTGCTTAATAAATTATCACATATTTAGCAGTTTAAAAGAACATTCATTTACTATCTTACTGTTTCTTTTAAAATTATTTTATTTTTAATTTTTTCCCCAGCTTTACTGAAATATAATTGACATGCAACACTGTGGAAGTTTAAGTGTACAACTCATTGATTTGACATATTACACATCTTGCAAAATGATTACCACCACAACAGTAGCTAACACCTCTATCCCAGTACATAATTTTTTAACATAAAATCTACCATCATAATACTTTTAAGTGTACAGTGTACATGAGGAGATGAACCAAGATAGGAAGGAAGGGCAAGGAAACTAACACCCAGGACGAAGACATAAGATAAATAGATTGGATGTGCTAAAAAGACCCATTTGCAACTTGGTGATACAGAAGACAAACTGGAGAAACACGCTCTTGGTCACGCAGGACATGAATAAGAGATGAAAATAACAAGAGATGAAAATAACCAGAGATAAAAATAACAAGAGATGAAAATAACAAGAGAAAAGAAGATACTCTGGGACAAACGAAATGGAGATGTGAACTCCCAAGAATGGTGGTGCTCCCCCAAAATTAACTAATCCAGTCCGACGGAAGGGAATAAAAGCATTACTCAAGACAGAACTGAAGTCAGTTTTCCAGCACTAAACAAAGAAGGAAAGCTCATCATCATATTCTGATAAAGAGCAGAGATCTCGCCCAAAACACAGGCTTTTAACATTTTGAAGTTTAAATAATAACAAAGAATCTTGAAAATATCCACTCATGGAAAAAAATTACCTTTAAAAAACAGAAATTATGGGGGCAGCTGGGTGGCTCAGTAGGTTCTTTTTACCTATCCATGCTATTCTATCCTTTTAATTTACTTGTTTTTTAAATGTGCTATTAATAGGGGTACCTGGGTGGCTCAGTGGGTTAAAGCCTCTGCCTTTGGCTCAGGTCATGATTGCAGGGTCCTGGGATAGAGCCCCTCGTTGGGGGGGGGGGGGTCTCTGCTCAGTGGGGAGCCTGCTTCTCTTCCTCTCTCTCTGCCTGCCTCTCTGCCTACTTGTGATCTCTCTCTGTCAAATAAATAAATAAAATATTTTTTAAAAAATGTGCTATTAATATATTACTCCTAGAGAAGAGTGCATAAAATCATTTGTGCACAAATGTCTTCCTATTGAATTCAGAGGGAACCTGCGACTTGCTCTAAGTGAGGGAACGTGGCAAAGGCGACGATCACCTAGGGTCTATAATACCCTATCTTGGTAGCCAGGAGAGAGACTTTTCTCCCTTGTGGGTTTGAAGAAGCAGACTTCCACACTGAGAGGGCCCACGGATACCTCACCTGACAGGGAAAGGCTGGCAGCCCACCCCATAAGGGAGAGCAGGCCCCTGGCTAACAGTCAACAAGAAAACAGAGACAAATATTGCGGGATTCCACTTCTGTGAGGTGCTGAGAGGAGTTAAATCCATGGAGACAGAAAGTGTAATGGTGGTTGCCAGGGACTGGAGGGATGGGGAAGATGGCATGTTATTTCATGGGGTCAGAGCTTCAGTTTGGGAAGATGGATGAATGGTGGTGATCACTGCACAACAATGGGAATGTACTTAAGTGCCACTGAACTGTACACTTAAAAGTATTATGATGGTAGATTTTACGTTAAAAAATTATGTACTGGGATAGAGGTGTTAGCTACTGTTGTGGTGGTAATCATTTTGCAAGATGTGTAATATGTCAAATCAATGAGTTGTACACTTAAACTTCCACAGTGTTGCATGTCAATTATATTTCAGTAAAGCTGGGGAAAAAATTAAAAATAAAATAATTTTTAAAAGAAACAGTAAGATAGTAAATGAATGTTCTTTTAAACTGCTAAATATGTGATAATTTATTAAGCACCATAGGAAACTAATAAAATGCTCTATTCATGTGTTAAAAAATATATGTGCAAAAAAATATGTGTGTGAAAAAATAAAATAAAATTCTGGTGAATTCTTATACAGAGCTACAACTCAAATTAAAAAATATTATATTGCCAGCCTTAAATGAAAAAGAGAGAGTGTCTGCTTTATGCTTTTCCAATCTAGAAATACATCCCTAAGTGCAAGTTTTTGAAATCTGTATAAATTAAATAGTAATAACTTTTTTCTATGTCTGACAGTTTTTATTCATCTTAATCTTTGATGATTCAGATCTGCTTCGATTTCATTGCTATAAAGTATTCTATTGTATGAATATACCACAATTTACTCAAGCATCTACTGTTGGTGGCCATTTGAGTTTCCTGTTTTGACTAATAGTATTTCATTTGAACTGAGATTTTTGTAAATAGTATATATTGGATTTAGTATTTTAATCCAATCCTTCCCTTTTAATAGGTGAGTTTCATCCATTCATACTGATTATGACAAACAATACCTCTTTTCTACTTTTTTCTTATCTTTCTTTCCCCAACATGTGAAAGACACAATCCCTTAACCATTAACTCTGTATCAGATGTAGGGGATAAGGACATGCCATCCCCAAATGGGCCATTTCAGCATGAAGATAATTTTGAATTAAAAAGTAATAAAAACTTAGCAGATTCAGGAAAAGCTCTTTACCTCCCTCTCAGCTTCCTAAAAAGGCTTTTTTATTTTAACTAGGCTCCACACCCAATGCGAGTCTTGAGCTCATGACCCAAAGATCAATATTCTCATGCTCTACTGACTGAGCCAGCCAGGAGCCCCCTAAAAAGAATTGGGAGAGAGGGCCTACTGCGGGAAAAGAGCTATCACCATAGCTCTATCACCATAGCTCTACATTATGATCTGAAATAGGTATGATAGGGAGGAAACTAGCAAGATCTATTGGCCAAAGTCCTCTATGCCGCATTGTTTCCCTGTGGCCCTGCAAACATTTGTCTACCAAACCTTTACTGTTTTTCTTCTTCTTATAAATTGCATTTCTTCCCTTTGAAGTACCAGACCTAACCTCCTTCTTCTTAGTTCAGAATGACATATACCTCATTTTGCCTGTCTTTGGAATTTCCTTGTCTACATAGATTCCCCCCAGACAAATGCTATTAAATTCAATTTCCCCCGTTAATCAGTCTCATGTCAATTTCTTATTCCACCTAGAAGGACCTTGAAGGGGTTGGGAATTCTTGCTTCTGACAGAAATAAAGGAACTTGATATGGGTTCACTTTAGTCAGGCAGATCTAAATGAATGCCTGATAAAGACCAGAAATTAAATTATATATAATCAAAAATGATGAACTAATAATTATCTTTCATATATTAATGACAAAGCATTAAAATATTTAAAACCAAAAAAAAGAGGATAAATGGGCAGAAACTTGCTTGTAATGGGATATTTAACATTATACTCTCTGTCTATAATAAATTATATGTGTGTGTGTACTTCAAGACTTCATGTATTCTAATTAATGTATTTGAACGTACAAGCACATCTATCTCAAACTTTACATACAATTTAAAAATGTCCACAACTTCTTTTCAGGAACCCATGAAACATTTTTGAAGACTGTCCATATAATAATAAATCTCGATGCAGCACAATTATATGAAAAATACCCTCCCGTCAAAATGTAATATAATACAGTCACTAATAACAAAGATAAAGAGAAAATCCTGATGATTTGGACATTTTAAAACATAACAGGTAGGAGGAAAAGGAGCAAGATGGCAGAGGAGTAGGAGGCCTATATCTCCTCAGGTCCCAGGAGTTCAGCTAGATAGTTATCAAACCATTCTGAACACCTACAAACTCAACAAGAGATTGAAGAGAAGAAGAGCAGCAATTCTATGAACAGAAAAGCGACTACTTTCTGGAAGGTAGGACGTGCAGAGAAGTGAATCTGGGGGGAGGGGCCAGCACCCAACGAGTGAGAGAGCAGCAGAGCACAAAATCAGAACTTTTAGAAGTCTGCTCCACTGAGGGGCATCTCTCCAGAGGCTAAGTGGGGGCTGGAGCCCTTGCTGGGACAGTGTGGTCTCAGGCTCCGTGGGATCACAGAAAGATCGAGGGTGTCTGAGGGTTTGGAGACTCCAGGTGGGGCCATGCACAAGGGAAAGAAACACCCAGTCATAGGCCGGGTGAGCACAGAGCGCAGCTGGAGACCAGGGAAATGGGAGGAATTGACTGCTTTCCTCTGAAGCCACACTGAGGAGTGGGGCCCCGAGCTCTTGGCTCCTCTGGGTCATAGATTGGGAGGCTGTCATCTTTATTGTCCTCCTCCAAAGCTCTACGGGAAACATTAAGGGAACAAAAGCTACATGAGCAAACCCGAGCAGATTACTTCGCCTGACCCCTGGCAAGGGTGGTGCAATTCCACAAAGACATTTGAGAATCACTGCAACAGGCCCCTCCCCCAGAAGATCAGCAAGAACATCCAGCCAAGACCAAGCTCACTGATCAGTGAGAACAGCAGAACTCCAGAGCTATGGCAAATGCAGCACATAGAATTCAAAGCTTTTTTCCATGATTCTTTAGTCTTTCAAAGTTAAGTTTAAAAATTTTTTTTCTTATTCTATTTTTTTAAATTTTTCCCCTTTCCTGTTTTAAACTTTTTAACTATTTTATCAGTATCTTTCTAAAAATATTTTTAAGTTTTCATTGTTATATTTTATCCCTTCATTGTACTTAACCTTATTTTTTGTATACACATAAGTTTTTATTTCTTTAAAATTTTGAGACACAGTTTCTTCCAACAGATCAAAATATACCCTAAATCTAGTGTATGGCTTTGTTCTAGCCTCCAGCCTCCTCACATTCTCTCCTCTTTTTTTTTTTTTTCAACCAACTTCTTATCAATTCCTTTTTAAAAATCTTTTTAAATTTTCATCTTTACAGTCATATTCCATCCCCTCCCCCTCATCATGTTTATTCTTATTTTCATATATATACAAGTTTTTTATTCTTTAAAATTTTGGGAGGCATTTTCTTCTAACAGGCCAAAATACACCCAAAATCAAGTGTGTGGCTCTGTTCTATTGTGTGTGTGTGTGTGTATACACATATATATGTATATATATATATATATATATTTTTTTTCTTTCTTTCTTCTCTCCCTGGTTTCAAGTCGCTTCTGATTTGGTTAGTGTATATTTTTCTGGGGTCATTGCTACCCTTTTATTATTTTGTTCTCTCATTCTTCTATTCTTCTCTGGATAAAATGACAAGGCAGAAAAACTCACCACAAAAAAACAAAAACAAAAACAAAAAAACAAGAGGCAGTACCATGGCTAGAGACATAATCAATATGACCTTAGTAAGATGTCAGAACCAGAATTCAGAATGATGATTATAAAGATGTTAGCTGGGCTTGAGAAAAACATAAAAGATACTAGAGAATCCTTTTCTGGATAAATAAAATCCATTTCTGGAGAAATAAAAGAACTAAAA
Source organism: Mustela nivalis (assembly GCF_964662115.1). NCBI lineage: Eukaryota > Metazoa > Chordata > Mammalia > Carnivora > Mustelidae > Mustela > Mustela nivalis. Next base: position 94,046,633 of record NC_139028.1, on the reverse strand, counting down.
TCCAACCAGGTTGAAATCAAAAAAGCTATTAATGAGGTACAATAAAAAATGGAGGGTTCTTATTGCTATGATAAATGAGACAGAAGAAAGAATTGGTGATATAGAAGACCAAATGATGGAGAATAAAGAAGCCAAGAAAAAGAGAGATAAACAGCTACTGGACCATGAGGGGAGAATTTGAGAGAAATGATGGAGAATAAAGAATCCAAGAAAAAGAGAGATAAACAACTACTGGACCATGAGGGGAGAATTTGAGATAAGTGACACCATAAGATGAAACAATATTAGAATAATTGGGATCCCAGAAGAAGAAGAAAGAAAGAGAGGGCAAAGGGCATATTGGAGTAATTATAGTAGAAAATTACCCTAATCTGGGGAAGGGAACAAGCATAAAAATCCAAGAGGCACAGAGAACCCCTTGAAATCAATAAAAATAGGTCAACACCCCATCATCTAATAGTAAAACTTACAAGTCTCAGTAACAAAGAGAAAATCCTGAAAGCAGCTCAGGACAAGAGGTCTGTAACCTACAAGAGTAGAAATGTTAGATTGGCAGCAGACCTATCCACAGAGACATGGCAGACCAGAAAGGATTAGCATGATATATTCAGAGCACTAAATGAGAAAAATATGCAGCCAACAGTACTATATTCAGCTAGGCTGTGATTGAAAATAGAAGTAGAGATAAAAAGATTCCAAGACAAACAAAAACTAAAAGAATTTGAAAACATCAAACCAGCCATACAAGAAATATTGAAAGGGGTCCTCTAAACAAAGAGAATGTCTAAAACTAATAGACCAGAAAGGAACAGAGACAATATATAGTAACAAACATCTTACAAGCAATACAATGGCACTAAATTCATATCTTTTAGTAGTTAACCTGAATGTAAGTGGGCTAAATGCCCAATCAAAAAACACAGCATATCAGAATGGATAGAAAAAACAAGACCCATCGATATGCTGTCTGCAAGAAACTCATTTTACTCCCAAAGACACCTTTGGACATTTTTTAAAGATTTTATTTATTTATTTGACAGACAGAGATCACAAGTAGGCAGAGAGGCAGGCGGGGGGCAGGGGGGACGGGATGCAGGCTCCCCACTGAGCAGAGAGCCTGACGTGGAGCTTGATCCCAGGACCCCAGGATCATGACCTGAGCCGAAGGCAGAGGCTTTAACCCACTGAGCCACCCAGGCACCCTGACACCTCCAGATTTAAAGTGATGGGTCCTCTATGCAAAGAGGGAGCCTAAAAATAACAGACCAGGAAGTGAGTTTAGTGAGGGAGGAAAGTGAGGGAATGAAAAACAATTTACCATGTCAACAATTTTGACATCAAAAGAAAGCTGGGGTGGTAATCCTTTTATCAGATAAATTAGATTTTAAGCCAAAGACCATAATAAGAGATGAGGAAGGACATTATATCATACTAAAAGGATCTGTCCAATAAGATCTAACAATTTTAAGTATCTATGCCCTTAACATGGGAGCAGCCAATTACATAAGCCAATTAGTAACAAAATCAAAGAAACACATAGACCATAATACAATAATAGTAGAGGACTTTAACACCCCCCTCACTGAAATAGATCATCTAAGCAAAAAATCAACAAGGAAATAAAGACCTTAAATGATACACTGATACCAGATGGACATCACAGATATATTCAGAACATTCCATCCTAAAGCAACAGAATACACATTCTTCTCCATTGCACATGGAACATTCTCCAGAATAGAAAACATCCTGGGTCACAAATCAGGTCTCAGCTGGTACCAAAAGATTGGGATCATTCCCTGCATATTTTCAAACCACAGTGCTTTGAAACTAGAACTCAACCACAAGAGGAGAGTTGGAAAGAAGTCAAATACATGGACGCTAAAGAGCGTTCTATTAAAGAATGAATGAGTCAACCAGGAAATTAAAGAATTGAAAAAATACATGGAAACAAGTGAAAATGAAAACACAACTGTTCAAAATCTTTGGGATACAGCAAAAGCAGTCCTGAGAGGAAAGTATATAGTAATTCAAGCCTTTCTCAAGAAACAAGAAAGGTCTCAATACACAACCTAACCCTATACCTAATGGAGCTAGAGAAAGAACAGCAAAGAAAGCCTAAACCCAGCAGGAGAAGAGAATAATAAAGATCAGAGCCGAAATCAATGAAATAGAAACTAAAAGAACAGCAGAACAGATCAAAGAAACTAAGAGCTGGTTCTTTGAAAGAATTAATAAAATTGATAAAGCCCTGGCCAGACTTATCAAAAAGAAAAGAGAAAGGACCCAAATTGATAAAAATCATGAATGAAAAGGAGAAATCACAACCAACACCAAAGAAATATAAACTTACAAGAACATATTATGAGCAACTATACACCAGCAAATCTGATAATCTGGAAGAAATTGACGCATTCCTAGAGACTTAAAGGCTACCAAAACAGGGTGCCTGAGTGACTCAGTTGTTAAGCATCTGCCTTTGGCCCAGGTCATGATCTCTGGATCCTGGGATTGAGCCCTGCATCAGGTTACCTGCTCGGCAGGAAGCCTGCTTCTCCCTCTCCCTCTTCCATTGCTTGTGTTCCCTCCCTCACTGCATTTCTTTCTGTCAAATAAGTAAATAAAATCTTTAAAAAACAAAACAAAACTGAACCAGGAAGAAACAGAACATCTGAACAGACCCATAACCAGTAAGGAAACTGAAGCAGTCATCAAAAATCTCCCAACGGGTGGCTCAGTGGTTAAAGCCTCTGCCTTCGGCTCAGGTCATGATCCCAGGGTCCCGGGATCAAGCCTCACATCAGGCTCTCTGCTCAGCAGGAAGCCTGCTCCCCCCCCCCAACCCCGCCTGCCTCTCTGCCTACTTGTGATCTGTCTGTCAAATAAATAGAAGTCTTAAAAAAAAAAAAAATCTCCCAACGAACAAGAGCCCTGGGCCAGATGGCTTCCCAGGGGAATTCTACCAAACATTTAAAGAAGAATTAATACCTATCTCCTGAAACTGTTCCAAAAAATAGAAATGGAAGGAAAACTTCCAAACTCATTTTATGAGGCCAGCATTACCTTGATCCCAAAATTAGACAAAGACCCCACCAAAAAGAATTACAGACCAATATCCTTGATGAATATGGATGCAAAAATTTTCTCACCAAAATACTAGCCAACAGGATCCAACAGTACATTAAAAGGATTATTCACCACGACCAAGCAGGATTTATTCCTGGACTGTAAGATTGGTTCAACATCTGCAAATCAATGTGATACAATATATTAATAAAAGAAAGAACAAGAGCCATATGATACTCTCAATAGATGCTGAAAAAGCATTTGATAAAGTACAGTATCCTTTCTTGATCAAAACTCTTCACAGTGTAAGGATAGAAGGTACATACCTCAATATCATAAAAGCCACCTATGAAAAACCCACAGCAAATATCATTCTCAATGGGGGAAAACTGAGAGCTTTTCCCTTAAGGTCAGGAACATGGTAGGGCTGTCCACTATCACCACTGCTATTCAACATAGTATTAGAAGTCCTAGGATCAGCATTCAGACAACAAAAAGAAATAAAAGACATATGAATCAGCAAAGAAGAAGTCAAACTCTCACTCTTTGCAGATGATCTGATACTTTATGTGGAAAACCCAAAAGACTCCACTCCAAAACTGCTAGAACTTATACAGGAATTCAGTAAAGTATCAGGATATAAAATCAATGCACAGAAATCAGTTGCATTTCTATATACCAACAGCAAGACAGAAGAAAGAAAAATTAAGGAGTCTATCCCATTTACAATTGCACTCAAAACCATAAGATACCTAGGAAGAAGCCTAACCAAAGAGGCAAATAATCTGAACTCAGGAAACTCTAAAGTACTCATGAAAGAAATTGAGGAAGACACAAAGAAATGGAAAAATGTTCCATGCTCAAGGATTGGAAGAACAAATATTGTGAAAACGTTTATGCTACCTAGAACAATCTACACATTTAATGCAATCCCTATCAAATTACCACCAATTTTTTTTTTCAAAGAAATGGAACAAATAATCCTAAAATGTATGTGGAACCAGCAAAGACCCCGAATAGCCAGAGGAATGTTGAGAAAGAAAACCAAAGTTGGCAGCATCACAATTCCAGAACTCAAGCTCTTTTACAAAGCTGTAACCATCAAGACAGTATGATACTGGCATAAAAACAGACACATAGATTAATGGAACTGAATAGAGAGCCCAGAAATGGACCCTCAATTCTAGGTTCAACTAATCTTCAACAAAGCAGGAAAGAATGTCCAATGGAAAAAAGACAGTCTTTTCAACAAATGGTGTTGGGAAAATCAGACAGCCACATGCAGAAGAATGAAACAGGACCATTCCTTACATCACACACAGAAACAGACTCAAAATGGATGAAAGACCTCAGTGTGAGATAGGAATCCATCAAAATGCTTTAGGAAAACACAGGCAGCAACCTCTTCGACCTCAACCACAGCAACTTCTTCTTAGAAACATCACCAAAGGCAAGGGCAAAAATGAGCTATTGGGACTTCATCAAGATCAAAAGCTTAAGCACAGCAAAGGAAACAGTCAACAAAACCAAAAGACAACTGACAAAATGGGAGAAAAAATTTGCAAATGACATATCAGTTAAAGGGGTAGTATCCAAAACCTATAAAGAACTTCTCAAACTCAACACCCAAAGAACAAATAATCTAATCAAGAAATGGGCAGAAGACATGAACAGACATTTCTTCAAAGAAGACATCCAGATGGCCAACAGGCACATGAGAAAGTGCTAAACATCACTTGGTATCAGGGAAATACAAATCAAAACCACAGTGAGTTACCACCTCACTCCAATCAGAGGGGCTAAAATTAGCCAGTCAGGAAATGACAGGTGTTGGCAAGGATGCTGAGAAAGGGGAACCCTACTACACTGTTGATGGGAATGCAAGCTGGTGAAGCCATTCTGGAAAACAATGTGGAGTTCCTCAAAAAGTTGAAAATAGAGCTACCCTACAATTCAGCAATTGCACTACTGGGTATTTACCCTAAAGATACAAATGTAGTGATCCAAAGGGGCACATATACCCAAATGTTTATAGCAGCAATGTCCACAATAGCCTATGAAAACTATGAAAAGAACCTAGATGTCCATCAACAGATGAATGGATAAAGAAAATGTGGTATGTCACATACATACCATGGAATACTATGCAGCCATCAAAACCCCCCAAATCTTGCCATTTGCAACGATGTGGATGGAACTAGAGGGTATTATGCTAAGTGAAATAAGTCAATAAGAGAAAAATAATTATCATATGATCTCTCTGATATAAGGAATTTGAGAGACAGGGTGGGAGACCATGTGGGGAAGGGAGGAAAAAATGAAACAAGATGGGACCCAGGGAGGGAGACAAACCATAAGAGACTCTTAATCTCAGAAAACAAACTGAGGGTTGCTGGGGGATGGGGCGAGGGATAGGGTGCCTGGGTGATGGACACTGGGGAGGGTATGTGCTATAATGAATGCTGTGAATTGTGTAAGACTGATGATTCACAGACCTGTCACTCTAAAATAAATAATACATTATATATTAATTAAAAAAGAAAAGGAAAGGAATAAAAACAAAACCATAAACTTAAATGGCAGTTAGATTAAAAAAAAAAAAGGAAAACTACAACTTTGGCTATTTACAAAGTAATCAAAAAGAAGGGTGACTGGGTGGCTCAGATGGTTAAGCATCTGCCTTCAGCTCAGGTCATGATCTCAGGGTCCTGGGATGGAGCCCCGCAGTGGGATCCCTGATCAGTGGGGAGACTGCTTCCCCCCTCTCTCTTCCTGCCTTTCTACTTAACTTGTGATCTCTCTCCCTATCAAATACATAAATAAAAATCTTAAAAAGAAGAAGAAGAAGAAGATGAGGAAGACCACTACATGTTAACATGTGGTATCTGATAGGATACCAAAAGCCTTACTCAAATGGAAATTTGTAAGTCTAAATATATTTCTGATATTATGATATAATTAGACAAATATATTTGCTCTTTGTTCCTGGTTCCTGGCACAAAGCTCCTAAAATTCTTGGAATTTCCTGAGTGATAGGGTTAAGGCGAACAGCTTTTATTATTCATTTTAAGCTCCTTTCAACTTTATCTGAATTTATGCGAATAAGGTTACTCTTGGTGGGCCCCTGTTTAGCTTTAAGAGGGTTGGAACTTCCAGCCCCACCCCAAGCGAGGTTCAAAAGCTTCTGAGCTGGTGAACACAGGGAGGTTCTAGGAGGACGGCATGCTTAGAGAAGACATGGAAGTTTCTAGGCCCTTTGCACATACCTTGCCTCATCCATCTCTTCCACCCAGCTGTTCCTGAGTTGTATTCCTTTATAAAAAGTCAGTAATAATTTTTTATCTATTTTTATTAATTTGACAGAGAGAGACACAGCAAGAGAGGAAATACAAGCAGAGGGAGTGGGAGAGGGAGAAGGAGGCTTCCCGGTGAGCAGGGAGCCTGATGCAGGGCTTGATCCCAGGACCCTTTGGCTCAGGTCATGGGCAGATGCTTAATGACTGAGCCACCCAGGTGCCCCCCAAAATCAGTAATATTAAGTAAAATGACTCTCAGAGTTCTGTAAGCCATTCTTGCCAATTATATGAAGCAGGGATCATGGGAACCTCCAAATTCGTGGCCGGTAAGTCAGAAGTATAGTTGCCCAGACTTGGGACTGACTTCTGGAGTGGGGGCTATCTTGTAGTCTGTGGGTCTGTGCCAACTCTGAGTAGTTGATGTCAGATTTGAATTAAATTGTAGTCTGCCTGTGGGTGCCCAGAAAGTGGCAGAATTGGTTGGTATGAGGAAAAAATGCCACACATTTGGCATTAGGAGTGTTCTGTGGATAAAAACAGATCAAAATAGTAGTACTTACATTTTTTTCTTTTTTTTTTTAAGATTTTATTTATTCATTTGACAGACAGACATCACAAGTAGGCAGAGAGGAAGGCAGAGAGAGAGGAAGGGAAGCAGGCTCCCTGCTGAGCAGAGAGCCCGATGTGGGGCTCCATCCCAGGACCCTGAGATCATGACCTGAGCTAAAGGCAGAGGCTTTAACCCACTGAGCCACCCAGGCCCCCCCATTTTTTTCTTTTAAATACAATTGAAATCAGTACTCGACTGAAAAATTTTAAAAAGTTTTTAAAAAGAGAGAGAGATTTTTAAAAAGGAAAATTTAAAAATCCAAGCAGAAAATAATGGTGATCTATTGACTACAGAATGCTCCCAATTTTCACCCTTACCTGAATCTACACCTTTTGCAATGGGACCTTGCCACACCTCTCAAGACAAAGAGCATCGATTCCCCGAGTACCAGCTGGGCCTCAGGACTTACTGTGGTCCATAAATTGCAGCAGAAGTAGCAGCTGCAGCTGACAGAGGGAAAGAGTCCGTCCATCATGATCAGATTATAGATCAAGAGCTGAAACAAGACTTCTGTCCACATTTTACTGGGAAAGCAATCACACGGCCATATGTAACTTCGAGGGGCAGAGCAGCACAACCCTACTATGTGGCCAGAAGGAAAACCAGACATTTTTTGTGAGCAAATTAAATATAAGGTTTATTAGGATCTGACATCATCTTATTTGTTTAATAGTTTTTACTTCCTCTGGTAGAGCAAGGCAATTGACTGTTCCCACTCTGTCCCTCGCTCTTAGGACATTCTTTCCCTCAAGGGAGGTTTTTAAAAATAAATTATTATGTCATGCAAGATTACTTGGTAAAGAATTTGAAAATCTTACTACTGTGGAAAGTTTTTGAGGATATAATTTGAACCATAAATTGCTTCAGAAGTAGAATATCTGAAGAGAGCAGTTATGGAAGCATAAATATTTAAAACTGACCTCCAAAGACTCTTTTTTTTTTTTAAGATTTTATTTATTTATTTGACAGACAGAGATCACAAGTAGGCAGAGAGGCAGGCAGGCAGAGAGAGAGTGGGGGAAGCGGGCTCCTCGCTGAGCAGAGAGCCCGATGCGGGACTTGATCCCAGGACCCTAGGATCATGACCTGAGCCAAGGGCAGAGGCTTTAACCCACTGAGCCACCCAGGCCTCCCCATTTTTTTCTTTTAAATACAACTGAAATCAGTCAGGTGCCCCTGACCTCCAAAAACTCTTAAGGAATCAGTGATCTTTTTCTTTTTTTTTAGCTAATGAATTCTTTCAAAGTTCTAAAGAAGAGCTAATTATAGAGCTATATACATTTGATTCAGATTATTTAAAAAGCTAGAAATACATTTGTGAATCAGGCATAAGCCTTTTACCACAACCTGACAAAAAGTAATATGAGTAAATAAATAAAATATGACCAAATCAAATTCAGCATGGCATTATTAAAATTATTCCGCCTGTTTGAGTGGAATTTTTCCCTGGATGGTTGGATATTAGGAATCGATTAGTAATTAAATATAGTTTCTATCATACATGTGATCACCTCAGCCAAAAGTAATGTTTATCTCAATATCAATAATAAAGATACCTACTCCAGATCAAACCACCAACCAACACACTACTCAACAATGAGAATAGACACATCCTCATTTAAAACCAGAGGATGGGGCGTCTGGGTGGCTCAGTGGGTTAAGCGTCTGCCTTCCACTCAGGTCATGGTCTCAGGGTCCTGGGATCGAGCCTCGCATCGGGATCTCCCCCTCTCTCTCTGCCTGCCTCTCTGCCTACTTGTGATCTCTCTCTCTGTCAAATGGATGGATAAAATCTTAAAAACCAAACCAAAACAAACAAACAAAAAATCCAGAAGATGGAGAAAGCAACTAAATGCAAAACACAGTCACCATTATTTTACGTTTTCTAAAAAAAAATTTTTTTTAAGATTTTATTTATTTATTTGAGAGAGAGAGCATGAACAGGGTAAGAGAAAGAGGGAGAAGCAGACTCAGAAAGCCTGAGTCGGGGCTCGGTCCCAGGACCCTGAGATCATGACCTGAGCTGAAGGCAGACACCCCTAAAAAAACATTGTTTTAAAGGTTCATTACCCATTTTAGAGATCGAGAGCATAGCAGGAAGGGCAGAGGGAGAGAGAGAGAATCCCAAGCTGACGCCTCACTGAGAGTGGAGCCCAACGGGGGGGGGGGGGGCTCAATTGCTCAATTCAAGAGCCAAAACCAAAAGTCAGGTGATTAACCGACCTAGTCACCCAGGCACACCCAATTTTTTTGGAAAATTTTAACTAGGATAATCCAATATGAAATGGAACTAAAAAATTGAAAAGACAAAATTACCATTATTTCTCCTCACGATGGTTGCCTATTTAGAAAATACAGTGAATAAATTATAAATGTATAAGAATTATTAAAAGTTTAGTGAAGGGATTACATATGAAATGACTGTCCTGAAGTGTGATAACTTTCCCAGATTCACAACAAAGGAAACAAATCTCTGGGGAGCGTTTTCCACAGGTGAAATTATTACAATTACGTTGTTGAAGGAAAGAGAAAAATGTTCTGAATTATTGTTACATGTGTAACAACATGATACCACTTTTGTAAAGCATACATATAAATATCTGTTTTATTTTTACTTTTTTAAAGATTTTATTTATTTATTTATTTGACAGAGAGAGACACAGACAAGCAGGGGGAGTGGGTGAGGGAAAAGCAGGCTCCCCACTGAGCAAGGAGCCCAATTCGGGGATTGATCCCAGGACCCTGGGACCATGACCTGTGCTGAAGGCAGATGCTTAACAGCTGAGCCACCCAGACACCCTAAATATCTGTGTTTCAAAAGGATACACATAGGGGCGCCTGGGTGGCTCAGTCGGTTAAGCATCAGATGATTAATTTTGGCTCAGGTCATGATCTCAGGGTCATGGGATGGAGCCCCGAGTTAGGCTCCGTGCTCAGGGCGGAGTCTCTTATCCTTCTCCCTCTGCTTCCTCTCTCATGCTCTCACTTTCTCTCTCTGAAATAAATATATTAATAAAATATTTTTAAAAATAAAAGGATACACGTAAAAATACTAACATACTGTATATTCTACACAAAACACATGAAAATATTCCTCACAGACTAAGGGTAGACATAAAAATATTAACACATAAGATCTCTAGGTCAGAGAATCAAAAATAATTTTGAGTGTTTTCTCTGTACTTCCCAGCATTTTCTGATATTTCTGTTGCTTTTTAAATAAAACAACATTTAAAGAAAATTCAGAGAATATATATTTGAGGAGACTATCAGTCACAAAAGCAGAATATAAAATATCAAAATAGGAAAATATGAGATATTTAAAAATTTTAGTAAGAGATATTTGTAACTGCTCTAAACCTGAATCACACCTACCTTGCTGGTGGGAATATATAATAGTATAGTCACTCTGGAATAACACATGGCAGTTTCTTAAAAAGTTAAAAAGGAAATACCATGGGGCATCTGAGTGGCTCAGGTGGTTAAGCGTCTGCCTTTGGCTCATGTCATGATCCCGGGGTCCTGGGATCGAGCCCCCCACATTGGGTTCTATGCTTAGCAGGGAACCTGCTTCTCCCTCTTCCGCTCCTCTCTCTCTCTCTCTGTCAAATAAATAATAAAATAAAACCTTTAAAAAAAAAATAAATGCAAATACCATCATGACTTCACGATTATATTCCTGAATATCTGACCCAGAGAAGTAAAACTTTATGTTCACACAAAAACCTGTAGAGGAATGTTTACAATCAATTCCAATCCCAAAGTTTCCATGCTATACGATTCCATTTATGTAACAGTCTTAAAACGACAAAAGTATAGAAATGGAAAAGAGATGAGTGGTTTCCAGGTTAGGGAGAGAAGAGGCAGAAGCAGGTAAGCGGGGAGGGGGGTGCTGTAAGATAACAGATCCTTTTGGTGATGGAAATATTCAGTTTGATGGAATCGTATATCCGTGTCAGGCTATAGTTTTGCAAGATGTTATCATTTGTGGAAACTGGGTAAAGGGTAAGTGGGATTTCTCTGTATTCATTTTTAACAATTAACGTGGGAATCTATAATAATCTCAAAATCAAAGTTTAATTTTAAAAAAATTAGATAATGACAAGCAAATGCAGCTGCCAATTGGATTGGATGGGATGGAAAAATAAAGGATTGTTTATGGGAACAACTTAAAGAAATTTAGATCTGGGTGTGTATTGGATAATATATGTGGTACATTTTTGACGTGAGAATGCTATTATAGATATATTGGAGACTATGTAACTATCCTCGTTCTTAGTATACTTAAGTACATAGGGATAATATATAACAGGGTCTGCACCTAACTCTCAATTAAAAAAAAAAAAAACCCTCTCCAATAATTTGAAGAGGGGAGAGGGAGGGAAGTAGAAGAGAGAGAGTGAGCAGCGCCACGGAGCGTTTCTGAAAGATAAGCAAACAGGCAGGACACTCTAGAGTAGCGATGAAGAAAAAAGACCTCAATAATCAATAGTTATGAACTTTGACCCACACTAGGAATCTCTAATGTTTTACTTGCCCAAGCACTGTTTGCCCAAGACAAACAGTGGCTCCTTTCCATGATCGTAGGTAAATACCATAAGTTTTTTTTTTTATAAGCCTTTAATGTTTTACTGAGGAGATACTATAATCTTTTATCTTTTCCAAATATGTGTTATCAATACCTTTAAATTGCCATTTTCAAATTTGCCTATTTATGGCTCCAAAGTCCACCTCCCTTCCTGTCAGGACGTGTTTGGGACTCATCTTCCCCATTGGAATGTCTGCAAAAAACCACAGGCAATTCTCAGAGGTGGTAGAGATGGCACTCATGTCCAGAGTGTTGTGAACTTAATGAATGCGGGGATCCTGGTTGAGTGACCTTGAACCTCTAGCAGTTCACAGTCTGCTCCTTCCCAAATGGAGGTTACATAAATAGCAACACCTGGCTTTCAAATGTTAGGTTGGATATATATATCACAAGGGTGATATATTTACCTGAAGAAAGTAGAACTAGTTTCAAAAAATAAGGGGGAAAATCGCCATTCAGGTTTCGCCCTTCTGTAGCACTGATGTAGGAAACAAAGGCAGAAGGAAAATTATTAAATTTCCTTACTACCTACAGGCCATTGACAAGTCCTTGAAATAGCAGAGTGACATTCCTTCAAGGCCTCAAACCTCTCGATGTTGACACTTTGGTAAGGGCAAAAGGCAATCCTAGCCTGACCCCTCCCCCTCACCTCCAGGATCCTGTAAGCCTACTTTAACATATAAGAATTCTTTTGGAAATTCCTTTATCTCTACACACTCCAAGATATATATTGGCAATAGCTCCCCAAGCACATAGCCCACCGTTGTACACCTGAAGGGTCTCATGACTCAGGTTTTATTACACAGTAATAGATGACACTTTCCAAATGATAGCTAACCCCTTCAAGGTCCTGGAAACCTTGCTTTCAAATTCCTTAGAGACTTAAGCTGTCCCTAACCCCCTCCCTACCTGAAACTATATAATGGGCCACTCTCATGACCCTGGTGCAGCTCTTTCTGCCCACAGGTCCTACACCTGTGTCTTAATAAAACCATCTTTTTGCACCAAAGATGTCTCAAGAATTCTTTCTTGGCCATTGGCTTCAAATCCTCAAGTTTTTTATACATCAGCATGGCTATGTTATCGTGTTTGTGAATTTTAATTTTTTTAATGTTACAGGGGTATGTCTGGGGAGAGGTAGGTTTGCTTGGGAGTGGGGAGGAGGTGTTCATTTGGTTTTTTTTAAGATAATAGTCAATCCTAGAATCCTGGGGAAAATAAGCAATATATACACTAAGAACCAGATGGAAAACAAATTGACAGTATTTCTGAAAAGTCTCTTGTAACAGAAGTAGTAAATATTCATAGCCTTTGACCTACCAGTTTCCAGTGAAGGCATCCATCTTAAAGGCACAATGTTAAATATGGCAAAAATTCATGCACAGAAGTTCACTGATACATAAGAGCAAATATAGCAAAAACAGCCTTGAGGAATAGTTAAATTACTATAGGCATAGTCATAAACAGGAAACTGTACATTCTTTAAAGTTATTTTGAGGCATTTTAATTACATAGGAAAGGCTTGATACAAGAAGCGAAATAAGTATGAACTATTTTAAGAGCAATGGAACGAAAGCTGATGAATCATTCTGGATTCCAGTTTTGTTCCAATTTCTAACACTTTATTTCCTCTCTGGAATATGATATTTGGCACTTTCCCAATTTAGTTCTGAGGGATTTCCCATTAGGAAACATGCCTCTCTGGTCATGGCTAACATGATCTCTTGTTCATTGATTTCTGGCATTGACTGCTTATATCCTTAGCTCACCAATGCAGAAAACAGAAAATGTAAATGACCTTTAATAAATGCCTTATGAAAAATTTACCATCACCACAACCCTCAAAAAATTTTGAATATCTTCTAGTGTGCATATGTCAAATCTTCAAAGATCATTATTAATTTACCATAATTATTAGAATGCTGGATACCCCACAGAATTTCCTTCCGGAAAGAAATAGAGGATTAGCTGTTATTCAGAACACTAAAATTACTTTGTTATAAGGAAGTGGTCAGTCTCATTATTCATTAATGCAATGTTCTACTGAGAAAGTCCAGAAAGAAATCTGCTCTGTATTGGCAGAAATTGGGGTGTAAGTATAAGATTTTGGTGGATGAAATGCTACAAGCTTAATTTGAAATTGAAAATTATTTTGTTTGTAACAATCATGAAGTATTAACGATAGCACCATATGAAAAAGACAAATGTGGGCAAAGGCTTCAGAAACCTGGAATATGTCCTACTTTGTGTGATTAAAAAAAAACCAAAAACTAAAAGGTATAACAGCATTAACAAAACACACACACACACACACACACACACACACACACTTTCTCTTTATATCCTTTTAGCAAAACAGCTTTTAATTTGCTTAATTTTATCATTGTAATAAACCTCATTATAGGCTGTTCCCAATCTATAAAAGAACTGTATATTCTCCCCCAAAGCATTTTTATTTAGTTGTTTGGAACCAAATACATGTTTTCTATAAAAAACAATGTTATAAATTGGGACTAGCTTCTCAGTCTGCCCCACAAAAGACTATTTGACTCATACCATATCTGAAATACGTTTACAGTAAAAACATACAATTGCTGAAAATAATTCCATTGCATAAAAGACATTATTTCAACCACATTGTGGGCAATTCAAAGAAACTAATCGTTACTTACTTAATTGCCTTTTGGAAGAATTGTATTATAAATTCTAATCGGGAACACAGAAATAGTTTTTCTCTTCTTCCCACCAAGCAAGCTCAAGGCACAGATACTTTTTACCGCTCTGTTTCAGACCCTCTGCTCTCGTGCTGGTGTGAGAATTTCCACACCTAGCATCCAGTAGTACACACACAAATCAGGCTTTTGAACTTAGAAACTTCCTAAATGATAAGCCTCCATGTGTTCCAAATTACGGATAAGCCAAAAGCTTCTAGATACATTTGTGGTTTTGTGTTACAGTGCCATGATTAAAGTTTTCTAGAAGCATCTGGATGTCCTAAGAGGTTCGACATTATCCCATTCAAAAGATTAACCATCAAACATGCATAAATCTGACTGAGCAATTTGTACTCCAATTTTTACTCCATTTGTTAATATTGGAAAGAAGCAGAGTTGCGTAGGAATGTTATAATGTTAAGGTATAATTTTCAAAAAATACACACAAGGCTACCAGATAAATATAGGATGAACACGTCTAAGATTTTATTCAAACAATTAATGAGGGTATCTTTAAGATGAAAAAGCTGATTCAAAGAAGACTTGGAGAAGCAGATTTTATGTGGTCGGCCAAAGGAATGCCGAACTGAATTTATGGGGTTCCTAGATACAAAATTGGCTAATATCATATTGTGCCTTAGCCTCTGGGGTTGTATTTTTTAACCAGACAGAAATCTGTAAGCGACCATGTAACTTCAATGTGTGATTTCTAATCAAATAATAACCGGTAAAATCACACATAGGTGAATTCTCAGACACCGATAATTAAAGAATTATTAGGAAAATGTGTTATTAAATGACACTGAAAGAATACCAGCCTTCGTTTTCCTTTATTTCAATTTTGGATGATTTTTCTTGATAGTAATTTTTAAAAATATATCCAGAGAGAATGTACCAAAAGAAGTCATACGGTATCATTTACCTTGATTAATTAGCCTGTCCCTTAGCTCTGTCAGTTCAAAAACTGATTTTTCCCACCCAGTGTGCCCCTACATTAAGACAGCTCATGGAAAACAAATATACACATCAGACAAAAGCAATTTATTTACATTAAAAATACAACTCACAAATAGATACTCCCCTACTCTAGCTGGTACATTCTTTCTCTCAAGGAAAGCAGTAAATTGGGTCAACATATCATCTCAAAGTTCTTCATGAGCTGTGAACAAGAAATAAACCAGTCCCAGTGCATTGGACATCTACCCACCATCTCCCATTCTCCCACATGAAGAAAAAAAGAGAATCCCCTCCTTTCTCCAGGAGCAAGAAAGATGAATGTACTCAGAAAATGTCTAGGTTTCTGACTAGAATTTGGGAAGAGGGTGGAGAAGGACAAGTTATTTTTTTTTTTAAGATTTTATTTATTTATTTGACAGACAGAGATGACAAGTAGGCAGAGAGGCGGGAGGAGGGAGCGGGGCGGGGGAGGGAAGCAGGCTCCCTGCTGAGCAGAGAGCTAGATGCAGGGCTGGATCCCAGGACCTTGAGATCATGACCTGAACCGAAGACAGAGGTTTAACCACTTGAGCCACCCAGGCGCCCCAGCACAAGTTATTTTTAAGTTCTTGTTTAGGAGACAGGCTTTATCAAAGAAAACTCGTTGCCCTAACAATTTATTTAAAGTTTATTCACTTTCTTAGTAATCTCTATGCCCAATATGGGGCTTGAACCCCAAACCCTGAGATCAATAGTCACACACTCCTCTGAATGAGTCAGCCAGACCCGCCAGCCATACAGAATTTTAGGAACTTCTATAAACTGCAAAGCAGATTTAAAGCTAAATTTCTGCCGTCTAGTGGCTCAGAGTCTGGTTTCAACCTGGACAGGAGACTGAGCTAAGTGCATAGCCCCAAAGCCTGTTAGAACTGTCTGAAGTTCCCCTCTGGAGCCTTCTCATACATATCCACCAGTATATACACCTCACTCATCTTCCCTCTGAGCTCCCTACCTCCCGCCCCCACCTGCCCACCCTCACTCCTCATTACCTACTCACACGCCTGCTCTGATTTTGGTGGAATGGGAATTGGGTGGGGACAGGGAAAAAGAAATAAGGAGGGCTGTTCTGAAACTTAGCATAGTTGGCATATATTCCAAGACCAGAATCTTCCATTGGATAACATTCCTTCTCCTCTGGCTTTGTCTGGCCCCTGTTACCAATTGCTTCTACATGTCAAAGATTAATGACATCAGGCCATTTCCCAAATTCCTGCCTTTGAAAATAGAGAGCTAGGGGGAGAGTTTGATCCTGGGCACCTTCTCCCCAAAACAGAATGTACATGAGAAATGCCATATTGCATCTCTGGCCTTTTTCTAGGTTCCATCACTTCTAATTCCTCTTCTGATTGACTCATTCTTTCTTGATCTGTAATTTTATCAAATATTAACATATCTATTTTCTTGTTCTGACTGCTTCCGGCATGAGAAGGAATCTGACTCGAAGGTGCTTTTGTCCACACTGTGGGTATCAGATTGCATCCCTTCCCTAAGTACAGTCTCCCTAGGCGATAACATTCAGGTGATTCTAAACACTGTTTATATGGCTGCTCCTCACAAATTTACTATTGCAGGTCTGATCTCTCCCTTAGGGGTCAGAGGCCTTACTTCCACAGCTTACTAAAGATCTCTAATTGTGTACTAGTAGGTATTTCAAGCTTCAGCGGGTGGAAACATACAAACTCCGGATTCTTTACTCTCCCAGCCTGGTCCTCTCTCATTCCTCACCATCCACTCGGTTGCTCATCAAAAATATCAGAGTCCTGGGGAGACGCCTGGGTGGCTCAGTGGGCTAGAACCTCTGCCTTCGGCTCAGGTCATGATCCCAGGTTTCAGGGATCCAGCCCCACGTCAGGCTCTCTGCTCAGCGGGGAGCCTGCTTCCTCCTCTCTCTGCCTGCCTCTCTGCCTACTTGTGATCTCTGTCAAATAAATAAATAAAATATTTAAAAAATATATATATATCAGAGTCCTGGGGCATCTGGGTGGCTCAGTCAGTTAAGCGTCTGCCTTTGGCTCAGGTCAAGATCCCTGGGTTCCTTCTCAGCAGGGAGCCTGCTTTTCCTTTTCCCTTTGCCCCTCCCTCTACTCGTGCTCTCTCTCTCTCTCCCTCTCTCTCAAATAAGTAGGTAAAATTTTGAAAATATATAACAGTCCCTCATTATCACCTGCTCAGACCCAATCAGCAAGTCCTATGACATGGGGCTCTCCCTCCAAAATGCGTCCAGAATTTGCCCACTTCTAATTACATCCACTGCTGCCCACCAGTTCAAGTCCCCACCTTTCCTGGAACACCACAATGTCCTTTTCCCCTTCGCCCTTGCTTCCATCCTTGTCCTTAGTCTTCACACAGCAGCCAGAGTGATTCCCATGCATGATTTCACATCTCTTCCCTCTTATAAATCTCCTTTGCATGGATTACAAGACCTTGCATGATCTAGCCCTTGCCTGCCCTTCTGTTTCCATCTCTTACAACTCTCTACCTACTAGTCTTTTTTTTTTTTTCCTCTCACAAGTCCCTTAAAAGTGATTTTAAAACTGTATTACCATTACCCTATAATACCCACCCCCCCTTAGCGGTGAACATGAGCCACCTTTGCAGAGGTGGATGGGAATCTTTTGTGTATCTCCTGCAAAGTATCAGTGACATTCCTTTGACGTTTGCTTCCAGTTAAACAGGGAGTGCAGGGAGTGCAAAATAGCTTTCCCATGACAGGGACAGAAAAGAAGATGGTGTCATTAGCAGCAGTTTCAAAGATATGCTTAATATATGGGTTTGACTCCCTTCGACTGGTTAAAGGAGAAGGACCAGGTGATAATAACAGAGGGCTCTAAGTACTGTGGAAACTTCCTGGCAAGTTGGGGAGGGATTTAAGAATTCCCGAAGGTCAAGTGATCTAACCCAGCTGGGGTTTTTTCCTGCTTGGATAGGGAAGCTATAGAAACGCTCCACCCACCCGCCCACACAGCCACCCACACCCACACACACCAGTTCAGGACTGCGGTGTGTGGAATTCCAAGGTGGGATACCCAATTCGAGAGCCGCAAAGGAAGCCCAGCCAGAGCGCACAGGGTTGATTGACAGCGAGACCTGCCCCACACCTGCGCCGAAGCCTGCGGGGTCCGTGGAGGACTGCCGCCAGGGGGCACCCGGGCCCCGCTAGGCCGCTCTGTCTCCGCCCCCGCCCGATCCCCGCCCCTCGCTGCGCAGGGAGAGCGGAGAAGGCGGAAGTAGGGGCGTCCGCGGCTGGGGTTTGGGCTCCGGGCGGGCCCGGGGTCGCAGCTGAAGCGGCCTTCGGGTAGGGAGATTGGCTTCCAGGTCGCCTCAGCTCGGAAGTGAGGAGCCTTGGCGGAGCCGAGTCGTGCTGCCGGCTGGAGTCGGCGGCCCAGCGGACGAGAGCGGTGAGTCGTCTTCGGACGTCTCCTCCCGGCGGCCGCGGCCTTATCCCCGAGGTTGGGGACGCCGTGCCCTCCTCTCCGGTTCCTCACAGGTTGGGGTCGCCGCCCCCCTGTCCCTTCGCTTCCCAGAGGTTGGGGAGGCCGCCCTCTGTCTCCTCATTTCTCAGAGAGAAACGAGGGGACGTTTCCCCTGGGGACGCCGACCCCTCTCCGCTCATCTCTGCTCCCCCTGCCTGCGGGGACCCCCACCCCTCCCTCCCTCCGCCGGCGGGAATCCCGCGCCCCCTTCCTTAGCCCTGCCTCCCTTCGCCCCGCATATTCCCCTTTCCAGAAAAGGAAATTGCCTCCTGGATTTTCCCGTCCCTCGGAGCTGTTACCAGCTTTTTTTTTTTTTTTTTTTTTTTTAAGTTCCCATCGCTCTCTGTCCCTGTCGTGGGGGAAAGCTATTTTGGGGTTCCCTGTTGAACTCGATGGAGGTCCCAGGCATCAAGTTTAAAAAGAAAGAAAAAAAAAGGTTCAGATGATATGAATGTTTCCTCCTCCGCCCCTGCGTTCGGTAGTTGTAGAGATTGTTCCAGACGCAGGGCTGATAAAGCTGTTCCTAGTATTTGGCTATAGGGGAACCCCAGTTGAGAGTTAGGGCTGTCTTGAATGTGAACAGAAAGCACCTAAAGTATTAGCAGCTTGGAATATATAGTATTTGCATGTTTCTCTTGTTTCTCGGGAGAACAGGTTACTACTGTCTTGCTACACGGGGGTAGAAAGGAGAAAAACTTGTCAAGAATGTCTGAGTGCTGGCCTTGTGAACCCAACCCACTGCCATAACATCCACTCCTCTGTGATGGCTGGGGAAGATAGAAAGGGTTTTGCTGATTTTTGAGGCTGGGGTGGTTTAAGGACAGAGTGGCCTTTTAGTGACTCAAGGAAGGAATGTGTTTCATTCAGGCACTTGTTGCCCATGTGATGAGCAGAGTTTCAACCTGCATGTTCTATATACTTCTCAGTATTTCAGAATTGTAAAGGCCAGACCTTTTCTGTGGTAAGTTGGGATACGTGATGCTGATACACTGTTGGCTCTGTGGATTTTAAGAAGTGGTTCAGATCCTTGCCTCTAGGAGGAAAACAAATAGTGCCTAGGAAGGAGAATGCCTCTTGAATTTGTATTCAAAATTCAGATCTCACAGCTGACTGTTTTGCAGCACTCCTTGGCCAGTGCTGCACGTTTTGCAAGTCTTTGCATTTCAGGAATAGATTTTATTCCTGACAGACAGAGATCACAAGTTGGCAGAGAGGGGTTGAGGGAGAAGCAGGCTCCCCGCTGAGCAGAGAGCCCTATATGGGGCTTGATCCCAGGACCCTGAGATCATGACCCGAGCCGAAGGCAGAGGCTTTAACCCACTGAGCCACCCAGGCGCCCCCAGGAATAGATTTTAAAGAGTTTGTGAATAGTTGTTTCTAAAGCTAGTGGAAGAATAAAGGTACTTTCTCAGTATTTTGTTTTATATCGTTTTACTTTATAGGATTTCTGTGTTTTGCCATGAATGAATTTTCCATTGACTTAAAATTGACCAATTCAAGACATACCTTGTTGATTTCTTTAGTTGAGATGCTTTCTCTCATTAGTATCTGTTGATTGTAGAGGAGCACATTTTTGGCATCACCATACTACCCCCTTCCCTCAGATACTTAACGTTGTACTCTTTGGATTGTAATATAAACCCAGACACTAGTATGTGGATTTAAGCCATGATGTATGACAAGCCATGATTTATGACAATATTTATTCATTTTGTAGTCTAAATAAGTCATCAGTGGTTATATCCCACAATATTTAATTAAGGCTGTGCTTTGTCAAAGTTCAAAAACAGTTGAAGTACAAGCCAGCGAATCTCTGAAGTAGTAATTGGTAAAACTTTATTGTACACAGCAAAAAACTCTTTGCAAACCAGGAACAGTTGAACCAAAACATGGACTGAGGCTCAGGGGATATTGTTATAAAGCACCTTACAAGTGAGAAGACTGTGACTGTTCATTCTTCACAGCTATTCAGTTTAATATTAGAACTTCTTTAAATGATAGGGAATTGGCCAGTAGTTACTTTGTATCAACCTTGGGGGGACACTTCAGGTTTTGCCTATGATTTCCAGCAAGTTACTTAACTCTTTTATGCTCCATAGTTTCCACTTTGGTAAAATTGAGGCAGTAAAATTGTTAAATAAAATTGCTATATGGAACTGCACATCATAATAATTCATTCTTCCCGATGCAGTTCTAAGTACTTTGCACATACTAACACATTTAATCCTCAGTAATTCTGTGGTGGGCTTCATCATTATCTCTATTTATACATGAGGGAACTGAAGCATAGAAGGTTACCTGATTCATCCAGGTCCTACACCAAATAATGGAGAAAAGAATTAAACCCCTGTCTTCAAATTCCAGCATCTAAGCTTCACCCACTGCCTCTCCAGCCAGAACAGTGCCTCTTCCTTTGTAGATCTTTTTGAGAAGAAGGTGTCTGGAAAAAGAAGGAGGTATGGAAGTAAAAGATACAGGATTACCATCCTAACCCACTGTTTGGCCTAGTGGCAGCCAGGATTTTCATATGAAACTGAGACAGGGAGGGGGATAAACATCTACCATATTGACTAGAGGCTTACATTCTGTTTATAGAACTATATCTGGCACATTATTATATCTGTGCCAGATAATGCCTAATTATCAGGTGTAATTATCTGCAACAGAGACTTGGTTACATATGTTGGGTATCACTTTTAGACATTGGCTTCTAATTCATAAATAGTGTAATGGTTCAGAATTTGAAGGCGTCCCACCTCCCATGAAAGCAATAGTTTTCCGTAGGCCAATGAAATCTCATGTGTTTTTCCAGTCATTAATAATGAGACATAGTCACTTGACCTGACTGAAGGCAAAAGGACATACACATATATATTCTCAATTCCATTCTTTCTACATAATAGAAATCCCCACATTGAACATTTTGAAGTACTTGTAGAATTTTAAATCTAGAAGAAGAAACCAAGAGCCAAATTGTTAGGTTGCCCCAAATCCCACAACTGGTATTTGCACATGATCACCCGATTCCTTGCTCATTGCTCTTCCTTGCACTGCTTGCTGGTCACTCTGTGCTCTTCACCTTATGATACTTGAAGGAACTTCAGTAGCATAATTCAGGTCTTCAGCAGATGCTTTATGAGCAACTGTTATATGAAAGATCTGTGCTAAGTACTGAAGATACTGAGTTCAGTCACAGGAAACAGACACATAAGCAGATAATTGTGATAAAGCTAAGTGTTACTGTTGAGGTGCTTTTCTTCTCTCAATCTTATATTCTCTCTCCTAGATCATGAACTCCACAGCTCAAAAAATCATAGCCATAAAGCAAAGCTCAAAGAACTTTAAAAGTTTTCTGTAAATAATATCAGCATAGCTAACGTACTTCAACTAAAAAGTGATTTGCGTAGATAAGCTGTGACATGTATATGTGTGTATGTATATGTGTGTTAAGGCATTTTTTCCTCACTCTTTCTACAGAGCAATTGATAGTCACGTTACTATGAGTCTGCTACACTGTGAAAACAGCTGTGGATCCAGCCACTCTGAAAGTGACTGCTGTGCTGCCATGACCAGCTCCTGTAGCGCTGCTGCGAAAGATGACAGTGTGAGTGGGACCGCCAGCACGGGGAACCTCTCCAGTTCTTTTATGGAAGAGGTCCAGGGGTATGATGTGGAGTTTGACCCACCCCTGGAAAGCAAGTATGAATGCCCCATCTGCTTGATGGCATTACGGGAAGCAGTGCAAACACCCTGTGGCCACAGGTTCTGTAAAGCTTGCATCATCAAGTCAATAAGGTACGTGAGTGGGGTGCCTTGGTGGCACATTCATTTGAGCATCCGACTCTTGGTTTTAGCTCAGGTGGTGATCTCAGAGTCATGAAGGTCTGCACTCAGCTCAGTCTGCTTAAGACTCTCTCTGCCTCTCCACTGCGTGCATGTGTTCTCTCTCTCTCTCAAATAAATAAATAACTCTTGGGGAAAAAAAAAGGTACATGAGCATAAGAACTGTATCCAGTAATAGGACCAAATACAGAGAACATTATTACATAGAACACAAGACCTCCCAAGAGTAGTCTTACACATAAAAAGTTACTTAGGGAAAAGCACACTGGACAGAAAATTGAGAAATTTAGATTGTTCCTCATTTCTGCTGTGGTATGAAAGGTAACTGCTGCTCTGTCCCCTCCTAACCCTCAGATAAATAAATAGGCAAATTAGCTATTTCTTTTTAAAGCAGTTCTGTTGCAGACTACAGGGTGAGACTCTATGCTTTAAGAAAATAATATAGAATAAATGTGTCTTAGGGGCACCTGGTTTGTTCAGTTGGAGGAACATGCAACTCTTGATCTCAGAGTTGTGGGTTTGAGCCCCATGTTGGGTACAGAGAGTACTTAAAAATAAAATTTAGAAAAAAATGTACTTTAAATGATGATGCTGTTAGAATCTGATAATCCCAGCCATATAAAGAATGTTTACTTAAGTGATTTACTTAAGTTTACATAAGTGATTATTCTTATTTTAGCTGTGTTAAATTCTGTTACCTGGTGTCTATGGACAACTGTAAAAAAACGGGTATTTTTAAAGAAAGTATTAATTGATGGCTCTACCTTCATAATATATCCCAAATCAAATCCCGTCTCATTGCCTCCACTTGCTACTGCCATCTGACTCACTCACAGGCCTCCTGCTTCTATCCTTGCCTTCTTCCAGACTGTTTTCAGTACAACCTGGTAAAATAAGATGATATCATCACTTCTCAGAGCATTGCAGCAAGTCATCTGAGAATACAAGCCAAGGTCCTGTATGATAGTCCGTTTTCTGTCCACCTCTCTACTATACTCCCCTTCCTTCCAGTTCATTCTGCTGTTTCTTGAACATACCAAGCGTGCTTTGTTCTGGGGAGTTGGCTTTAACTGCTCTCTCTGCTTGGAGCACTGTTACTTCAGCTAATTGCTTAGCTAATACGCTTTCCTTCCCCCAGTATGGCTCACATCTCACCTTCTCATAGGTAATCGGGCCACCCTATTTATACCACAGCATGACTACCTCCCCCACTCTCTCAGTCTCCCATTATTTACTTTTCTTTCTTCCTTAGCACTTTTCATCTTCTGAAATGCTGGGTCATTTGTCTGTTGTCTGCTTGTTTTATGAAGATAAGCTCCATGAGAGCAGGGGTTGAGATCTCTTATTTCTTGATATGTCCTAATTGCCAGGAACAGTGCCTGACGCACAGTTGGTGCTCAGTAAATCATAGTTGCTTTAACCAATATGAAGGTAGATGGAATTTCCACAAGTGATTCAAATTCATCTCCTAAGAAATATACATTTTACTATAATTCAGAAGTAGATGGGAATATTTTCAGATGACTAAAGAATTCTATACAGAACAAAAATAATAGAAGAGGGACACCTGGGTGGCTCAGTTGGCTGGACGACTGCCTTCGGCTCAGGTCATGATCCTGGAGTCCCAGGATCGAGTCCCGCATCGGGCTCCCAGCTCCACGGGGAGTCTGCTTCTCTCTCTGACATTCTCCTCGCTCATGCTCTCTCTCACTGTCTCTCTCAAATAACTAAATAAAATCTTAAAAAAATAATAATAATAATAGAAGAAGTTGGGGGGGTTATGTTTTTCAGTCAATATCTAATTATATTGGTAAAATCATTCTTAAGTAGGTTAAGCTGGCTATTCACTTGTCTTATAAGTTTTTCTCTTTCAACTTTTAAATTTACTTTAGCATAAAACATGAATTTAGGGTAACTACATCCATACTTGGGACTTGGCTTGATTTAAGTTACAAGGAACATGGGACTTATGTCAATTCTTGAAAAAACTGTGTTACCCACTGTTGAGTTGGTGAGATCTATTGAGGGTAGGTTTTCTCACCCTCCTCCACAGCATTTTGGGCCAGATAATTTGTTGTGTGAAATTATTGTGGAATGATTTAGCAGCATCCCTGGCCTCTGCTCATTGAAACTGTAGTATCCCCCCTCTCTCCAACTCACCCAGAGTGGTCTCCAGATATTGCCAAATGTCCCATGGGGGGCAGAATTGCCCTTGTTGAGACCACTGGTTTAGAATGTGCATGAGAATGATGTTAAAGGCTCAGTTTTTGTTTGTTTGTTTGTTTATAATGATTTTTGTTTACATCATTATGTAGGCAATAAAAGTGTATTGTTGGTTTTCCTGTGGGTACAGATGTATAGTATTTTACCAAGTGTCCCACATCCGAGGAAGGTAGCTAATCTTTAGCAGTTTTTTAAAAAAAGATTTTATTTATTTGATAGAGATCACATGTAGGTAGAGAGGCAGGCAGAGAGACGGGGAAGCAGGTTCCCCACTGAGCAGAGAGCCCAATGCGGGGCTCCATCCCAGGACCCTGGGACCATGACCTGAGCTAAAGGCAGAGGCTTTAACACACTGAGCCATCCAGATGCCCCTTTAGCAGTTTTTTACTAGAGTTCATGCAAGTAGTGGGACTTGGTCTGAAAAGGAAGTAAAAGCCACAAAAGGAAGTCTGAGCCATTTTTTTTTTTCCTGTCTCCCTCTAAGTCACAAATGACCATTTAACTTTAACTCTGAAGTTCTTAAAGGAACCGTGCTGGAATTTTTCATCCCTTACAGTCATTCAAGGAATCAAAATCTATCTCAGTTCAATTCCATTTTCTTTTGGAGTGATTGCTAATACCTTGGACAGTGGTTTCCAATTTACTCTGTAAGGTTGTTTTTACTTTCTGTCACATAGGTTCTGGGCATCTATTTCTTTGCTTCCCAGAAAGTATTTGACAGTGTAGTAATAACATGCACTCTGAGAGAGGCTTCATAAAGATCATGGCTCTCACCTTTATTAATTCTGAGACCTTTGACAGCAGACCCATTTTTCAGCAACTTTTTACCTACAGCAGCAATTAGTTGGTTTACATGTAAGAGGTGCTCGACAAATATTTGAATGATTGAGTAGCCTACTTGACCTGCCATATTTTTTGAAGATTGAGATGTTCCAAAAAGTTAAAGGGGAGTGACAGACACCCAAGCTTCCTGAGGATGCTTTTTCTATCATAAGATGGAATAAACCACTGGGAATCAGTACACAGAGATGCTCTAACTCCCTACTACACTGTACCTTAAATAAACATAAAGGAAACCTTCTGTTGCCAGTGAGCCAGAGTATTGTAATGACTGTTCAGAGTAAACCCAAAAACGTGACCTTGTATGGGTTTTGCTCATGGGTTTAATTTTTTGTTGTGACCGAGCAGCGCACTACAGGCGCGCTGTCTGGCTGCTTAGGGAACAGAGGCCTGCCACACTGCCAGAGCGTCCACGCTTAACTTTCATTTCACTTCATGCCAATCAAAATAGTTTTATTCAAGTAATTTTTCTCATTTTTTTGCTTTAAATCTGTCCCCAAATCTAAAATGCCACATAGTTTTTGATAGGTAACCAAATGGTACTAGTTGTATTTATTTCAGTAAAGAACCCTTGTTAAATTGTCCACAAAAGAACAGTATATTTTGGTGATAGGCAGTATGACGTTGTTAAGTTACTTTCCATAGGAAATAATCAATGGAGAACTTATATGCGGTGACTTAAAGTTTTGTGTTTTCCAATGTTAATATTTGTTTAAATCTACTAGAAGTGTATGTATCTTGTTTCTTTTAGGGATGCTGGTCACAAATGTCCAGTTGACAATGAAATATTGCTGGAAAATCAACTATTTCCTGATAATTTTGCAAAACGAGAGATTCTTTCTCTGATGGTGAAGTGTCCAAATGAAGGTTGTTTGCAGAAGATGGAACTGAGGCATCTTGAGGTATTAAAATTATTTTCTAGCTGTTAGCATATATTCACAGCCATCCCTAGAGGATACGCACTTTGCTGTGTCCCATCTGTGCCTAGCATATAATAATTGGTTAATAAATTCTTGTTGAATTAATACCAATTCTTTCATAATTGAGTATAAATATGAGTGGAAACCATATATTTCTTATTCCATATACCCTGGCTTTGCCCCAGTGATAAGAAGAAAGAAATCAGTATTCTACTACAAATTTTTTAGGTGGACATTATCTGCAATAAAACCCAGGAGTATTTCAAATGTAAGTGTCACATGTTAATCTCTTAATTTTGTTTCTCTTCTTTTGAAATAAGCAGCAAACTCCATATGGTTGCCCATCATCTGAGAATCCTAACCATACTTTTTTTCTCAGTTTTTCTAAGTTGTGCATTTTATCATGAGCTAAATGGAGTCCTCCTACAGCTTGAGATTAGTTGACACAGTTAGCTAAAAGCATTAGCTTTTAAATTAAATAAAACAATTCTTGGTTGTTTTACAGGAATTAAATATTGTTTATGTTGTATTTGAAATTAAGTGTTTAAAATGTTTTTGTAGGGCACCTGGGTGGCTCAGTCAATTAAGTGTCTGCCTTTGGCTCAGGTCATGATCCCAGGGTGCTAGGATTGACCCCCATGTTGGGCTCCCTGCTCAGTGAGGAGCCTGCTTCTGCCTCTCCCTCTGCTGCTCCCCCTGCTTGTGCTTTGCTGTCTCTCTCAAATAAATAAAATCTTAAAACAAAACTTTGGTTTAACAGTGAGAAGCCAATTAAATCTTTTAAAAAATAATAATAATAAAATGTATTTGCAGCGTGCCCACCTTTACTTAGCTCCTTTTGAAGGAATGGTCCTTTTGACATGGTAATAAATTAATAATCAGAAAATCTGACTTCTTTCCCTAATGGGATACATGAACTTGACAATTCACATTCTATGTATAAACCTGTAATTCACAATCATAATTTAAATTCAGTAAGGCCAGGGGTACTTGGGTGGCTAACTCCGTTAAGTGTCTGACTCTTGATGGTGGCTCAGGACATGATCCCAGAGTCATGGAATCGAGCCCCGTGTTTGGCTCTGTGCTCAGTGCAAAGTATGCTTGTCCCTCTCCCTCTGCTCCTCCTCCTGCTTGCTCACTCTCTATCTCTAAAATAAATTAAATCTTTAAATAAAAAATAATTTCGTTAAGACTTTCATATGGTGTGTGCTAGACAAAGCAGGTTCAGTAGCCTGTTCTATAAAAGGGAACAGTACAATCTTAGATTTATTTTTTAGGAAATTTCATAAGGATTGCAAATACTAATCAATTACATTTTCCTTATTACAGGATCACCAAGCACATTGTGAGTTTACTCTCATGAATTGTCCCCAGTGTCAACGTCCCTTCCAAAAATGCCAGCTTAATATTCACATTCTTAAAGAGTGCCCGAGGAGACAGGTTTCTTGCATGAACTGTGCTGTGTTGATGGCTTTTGAAGATAAAGAGGCATGTACTCACTTGGATTCGTTCATTTCACTACTCCTCTCAAAAAAGTTTTAATGCACATTTGAGGATATAGAAGAGGATGTTACTCCCAATCTAAATCTGTATTATCAGGGGTGGGAAGATTGACTTTTAAGAAAGAGGGGCCAGTAAACCATTTTAGTACCTTAGAAAACATTGTTTATACTACTTAACCACTGGAGTAGATCTGCAAGTAACACAAGCTTCTAGGGAAGACCAATGCTGATCTCCTTTTCTATGGGATATTTTAAATGCACTAATTTTGGATTAGGGACAAACAAGTAGAATAAGTACTTTGTCAGACTTACACTTTTCTTTTTTGAAAAAGAGAATGGGTGGTTAAAACTTCTATGGAGAATAAATTAAAAACCACAAAATGTGTTCCTTTGGTGATAATTTATTGAGCTACACCTGTGTAGTGAAGCCACTTTTCTGTACATATGTTATACTTCAATTAAATGTTTATCTTTAAAAAGAAATGTCATGATGCTTGACAGCATCATACTGTTAGAGCAGTTTTCCATTCAGAAACTGAGATGTAAAGAGGTTAAGCAATTTTATGTTAATATAGTCAGTGGCAAAGCTAGCACTGAGATCTAGTCCAGGATCCCCATCCTGTGTCCTCTTTACTAAAATAACCTACCTATAAGTTATGTTTTTTAGAGCTATGAAGATTCTGCTTTAAACTTTACTTATTATAAATTTATCTTGATAATTTTTTTCCTACTTTCTTAGAAGGTCAAGCATAGTCATTAAGTGGATGAAATATTAGAGAAGTCCGCTAAATTGCTAAACACATAGAGAAATCTGAGGCAAAATTTGAGCAAGTTGATGTCTTCCTAAACTTAAGTAGGTTAAGTGGACTTAACCGGGAAGCTTCGTTACTTCTCAGTATATCAACTAAACCAAGTTCACTGTATTCTGGAAGGACAGAGCTCACCTGGGGCATATGAGAACTTGGGCACCAAAGCTTCTTGCTCTAATAATACTTCTAGTATTTTAACCTTCCTGGTAAGAGTTTTAGTTAAGTAGTCATCCTGCTGCTGTTGGACAATTATACTATTGGTAAATTTTATCCAAACTAGTCACAGAAGAAGTTCAAAAGAAATGATTTAAAAGATTCTTGTGTGTACTACTCATATTCTTCTAAAGAGCTGGAAGGTGAGATGAATCTGCCATTACTACACATGGCTCCCTTTGGAGAGAAAATAACCTTCGTACATTAATCTTACAATTGTGTTGGGCACCAATTGAGGTCCTTAATTTTTTTTATAGTGAATTACTTTTTATAAAAATAGATTACTTTTTCAGATTTTCTCATGATTTTTTTTTTATATTTCTCTAATAAAATTTAGATCCATGACCAGAATTGTCCTTTGGCAAATGTCATCTGTGAATATTGCAATACCATGCTCATCAGAGAACAGGTATAGTGATTCCCTTTTGTAAGTGAATATTTTCATTAGTAGATTAAAGAAATGAGTTAGGTTTTTAATGGGAAGTTTGAATCAATAAGGCAAAATGAATACAGGTTGAAGAAGTATTAAAACTGAAAAGTTTTCATGTAAATTAATATAGTACTTTCAAAAGAACAAAATATTCAGACCTAAGTACTTAAAATTCCTAAGTCATTAACCTAATACCCATGTTTATATATATTCATAAAAATTCCTACCAAACCTGGATCATTTTAAGATAAAAATAATTTTTAAAATACCCATTTAAAGAAAGAAAAAACTTAGAGAAATACGTATTTGCACACTGTGTAACAGGGATCTTAGGTGACAGTGAGAGAACAGTGAAACCGATGAAAGCAAGTCTGTTCAGTAGCCAAGCATTATTTGTAGCTGTAGCCCTGAGACATAGTGGGACATTTTGCGATTTCCGAGCTCGGTAGCGCCTCTATTCATTCTTGCCATAGACTGCTAATGGGCATCATCAAAAGTAGTAGTTAGAATAGAAAACTGCACATTTGTATTAATGGAGAAAGGAAAATTCCATCTGATTGTTATCCTTTGACATTTGGGGAGTTTACCCACAAAATATGAATATTAGTCACTAAATATTTATACACCCATGAAACCTGCAAACCCGAGATCATAATTGATTACCTGACTAAGTAGCAGCAAGCAAAACCCATCACTTGACTAAACTTTTCCATTTGTCTTTTAACAGAGTCTTTTAGGGCTCTTTTCCTAATAAAGCTTTAATTTGAAGGTGTTAAACTTCTTTTTGCTTATGAAGTCTCACCTCATTGGTTTTCTTTTTTGCTCTTCCTTTGAGGGAAACTGTGTATCACATATTAAACCCAACAAAAATAAAATAATGTAGGAAAAAAACTCGAAGTTAAGAGAAAACCTAGATTTTGATCTTGGCTGTACCCCTAACTTGCCCACTGGTCTGTGACAAGAAAAGTGACATTCTACATCAGGAATCAGCAGACCAGCCCATCAGCCAGTCTGGCCCACTGCTTGTTTTGTAAATACATTTACTGGAACACAGCCATGCCCACATGTGGGTGTGTTGTACATGGCTACTGTACCACAACAGTAAGAGTTGAATACTTGTGACAGAAACCGTAAGCCCATAAAGCTGAAAATACCTACTATATATCCCTTTACCAAAAATTCTGCAGACCACTGTTCTAAATTATGCAAAATGAAGAATTGGACTAAGTAGTTTCTACAGTCATTTCTGCTTGAAGTAGTTATGATGAATATAGTCTAACTAAATTTCTAAAGGGAATTTGGCACCACTTTCAAAGTACATGATTCTGCATAATGGATCTCACCTTGAAGAATGTGTTGTAGAATCCCCAAATCAAAGGCTGAGACTTTCTTTAGAACTTCTCTTAATGTGCTTAAAATACCTTCTGACATCTGCATCTGCCCATGGTAACCAAAACCTGCTCTGGTTAAAAGAAAGAAGATTTATGAGAGCCAGTCACGAGGGAAATAATGGCCGCAGCCAGTGGTTTCAGGGTATGCAGTTAACTGATCCCTATTTGCAGTCAGAAGGTGCTTTTTCTCTGAAGTGCCACTAGAGGGGGTTAGTTCCTAGCAATAAAAACAAAGGCATTTTCTGGAAATTTGAGAGGTTTGGGGCGATGGTATGAAATGTTGCTCTTTCCCTTCTCTGTGACTTTTGGAAGTAAATATTATTTTGATCTTTGAGGGCCACATGATTCCTATTGCTACTACTCAACTCTGCATTGTGCAAAAGCACTCATAGACAATACGTGATTTTGTTCAGATAAAATGTAAATCTTTATTTCAAATTTGATCATTAAACTAGAACATGATATGCAGGGAGAACCATTTTTCAACCTTCGTTTTGGTTTTCAGATGCCTAATCACTATGATCTAGACTGTCCGACAGCCCCAGTTCCATGCACTTTCAGTACTTTCGGTTGCCATGTAAAGGTAGGAGTTTTTTCTTTCTTTTTTATACTTGAATGTTGAAGAAGGGGATATGGTTGACATGCAGTGTGTAAGTTTTGAACTCCAAAGAGAAATTGGAACTCAGAATATTGATTTGGGGAAGTGGTTCATGATGATAATGGAAGGTCAATCGAGATCATATAGAGTGAATGTACAGGAAGGAGAAGCAGACCATCAAAGGAGTTATGAACAGACTGTATTAGAAATTGGTGACTCAGGCAAGGAAAAGGTGGTATTGTTACGTTCTCCAGAATTAGTTTCAATACTAGTGATCGGTTGTGTCAAATATTTGAGATTGATGGTTATTAAAGATTTTATTTACCTGACAGAGAGGGACACAGCGAGAGAGGGAGCACAAGCATGGTGAGTGAGAGGGAGAAGCAGGTTTCCCGCCGAACAGGGAGCCCAATGCGGGACTCAGTCCCAGGACCTGGGGATCATGACCTGAACCGAAGGCAGATGCTTAACAAATGAGTCACCCAGATGCCCCACTGATGGCTATTTTTTTTAAAGATTGATTTATTTAGAGAGCGAAAGAGCGTGTGTGCCCCAGGGGAAGGGGCAAAGAGAGAAAGTATTTTTTTTTTTTAAAGATTTTATTTATTCATTTGATAGACAGAGATCACAAGCAGGCAGAGAGGCAGGCAGAGAGAGAGGAAGGGAAGCAGGCTCCCCGCCAAGCAGAGAGTCCGACGTGGGGCTCGATCCCAGGACCCTGGGATCACGGCCTGAGCCGAAGGCAGAGGCTTCAACCCACTGAGCCACCCAGGCGCCCAAAGAGAGAAAGTATCTTAAGCTGACTCCCCACACAGAGCCCGCCCCAACTGAGGGTCTTGATCTCACAACCCTGAGAACATGACCTGAACTGAAACCAAGAGTCGGCCATTTCACTCACTGTGCTGTCCAGGCGCTCCAGAGAGCAGTGGGTTATTAATGATAAGTCATTCTTTCTAGAGAGTCCAGCTATACTTTTACTTTTCCATTATGCTTTTTAACCTTTTTTTTTTTTTTAATAAGCATGCATTTAGTAATTTTAAGAATAAAGTGAAGAAATGGTATACATTATGATTACATTTTTTGGGAAGATTCTGTATTGTATGCAGAGAGAAAAAGACTTGGAGGAGATATATCAAAATGTTAATGGGGGAGGCGCCTGGGTGGCTCAGTTGGTTAAGAGTCTGTCTTCAGCTCAGGTCATGATCCTGGTGTCCTGGGATTGAGCCCTGAGTCAGGCTCCCTATTCAGTAGGGAGTCTGCTTTTCCCTCTCCTCCCCACTCATGTTCTTTCTCACTGTCTTTGTCTCTCTCTCAGATAAATAAAATCTTTAAAAAAATGTTAGTGGTAGTTAGGTGAGATCATAGATAATTCTTTTTTTTTGGGGGGGGGTCATCTGTATTTTCTGTTTTTTGATAACATGTGATTTACTTTTATAATAAAAGTTATATCAAATATTTTTTCATATAATAAGATGTTCTTGATATGAGAAGAATGTGGAGACAAGAAAGATTATACTTTGTAGCATTTGGGAAACAAATTGGGTACAGCACAGATGGACTCTTTTCAGCTGTAAAAGGAAGAGGGAGAAAATGGTATTAGCTGAAGAGAGACACGAGCTCAACAAAGAGATGGACCCTTTTTTTCAGTAGAAAAGCTGTACTATATTCTGAGGGAAAGGGTAAAGGAGAGGGAATGAAGATAAAGGAGAAAGGGTATAACTGAGCAAAACCTCCTAGGTCTTAAAAAGGTGGGTGCCAGTGAGAGCCCAGGTGAAGCATTAATGTTGGACAGGCAGAGAGAGGGGGGAAGGATAGGTATAGATCCTGCTACTGTAGTAGGTGGGAGGGAGATTTCTCTGAGTGAAAGGTGAAAGTATTCAGCGCATAGCTTCACTTTTTCAGTGAATAAAGACACAAGATCATCTCACTGGATCAAGAATCTGACGAAGACGGAAGGTTGTGGGGGATTGAGGGAAGTGGTGACATTACTTCAGAACCTTTAATGTGGCTTGGCTAGGTCCCTTTCCTAGTCCTCACAGTATCTAGTCCCAGCCTAACGCTTGTGCTTGGTTTTTAGATGCAGAGGAATCACTTGGCTCGCCACCTGCAAGAGAACACGCAGTCGCACATGAGAATGCTGGCTCAGGCTGTCCAGAGTGTGAGCCTTGCTCTAGCTCCTGTACCTCCGCGTGACATGCCGCCGTACGATTCCTCCTCCGTGTCCCGGGTCTCCGCTTCATGCCACCCAGAGGTCCATAATTTCCAAGAAACCATTCAGCAGTTAGAGGGTCGCCTCGTGAGACAAGACCATCAAATCCGAGAGCTAACTGCTAAGATGGAAACTCAGAGCATGCACGTAAGTGAGCTCAAACGAACGATTCGAACACTCGAAGACAAAGTTGCTGAAATAGAAGCGCAGCAGTGCAACGGGATCTACATCTGGAAGATCGGCAACTTCGGGATGCACCTGAAGTCTCAGGAAGAGGAGAAACCCGTGGTCATTCACAGCCCTGGCTTCTACACGGGCAAACCCGGGTACAAACTGTGCATGCGCCTGCACCTCCAGCTCCCCACTGCTCAGCGTTGCGCTAACTACATATCCCTCTTCGTGCACACAATGCAGGGGGAGTATGACAGCCACCTCCCTTGGCCCTTCCAGGGTACAATACGCCTTGCGATCCTTGATCAGTCTGAAGCGCCGGTAAGGCAAAACCATGAAGAGATCATGGACGCCAAACCCGAGCTTCTCGCCTTCCAGAGACCCACGATTCCACGAAACCCAAAAGGCTTTGGCTACGTGACTTTTATGCATCTGGAAGCCCTAAGGCAGAGAACCTTCATCAAGGATGATACTTTATTAGTACGCTGTGAGGTCTCCACCCGCTTCGACATGGGCAGTCTCCGGAGGGAGGGTTTTCAGCCACGAAGTACTGATTCAGGGATATAGCTTCCCTGCATTTGTTCCAAAACCAAAAGCCATCTGGAGAAAGCAGTGTCTTTCCTTGCCTGGTTCACAGTAAGACGCAAAGCGAAAAAGAAGTGGGAGGGATGTAATACTCACCAGGGAATGTTGTTCGACGGGTCACTTACCACTTCTTCCTGTTACAAATCTCTGAAGCGGTTTTTCCCCCCTTGGGAATCTGCACGTTCTGTGCTTTCTCAAAAACTGAAGTGCCTGTGGCATATCGCAGGGGCTCTTTTGTCATTTAGTATACCTCTCTGTTGTACCTCCGTGGGCTTTTGCTCAGTGTGTTTGATTGTCGGAAAGCCCAGGGTTGGACTAGAAAAGCTCAGACCTTTTAATAATAATGGACATGCCTTAAAACTTCAGCTTATTTTTATATTATATGTAATATATTAAACTTGAGAATCACTACTGCCTCGTGCTGGTGCCAGCGAGAATTTTTACTCTGGAGCTGAGTTCTCATTTTATTTGACCTTGTATGGATTTCAGAGGATTTGAACATTAATCCTTGGAAAGCTTAAGTTCTCATTCACTCTAGCCCCCCTACTCCCAGGGTGTTACTAAGGATATACAGAAACTAGTTGAAACCCTAAATATGACCTTACTTATTTGGTGTAAACACCTTGTCTTATTTAAATATTCCATTCTGTCTGGCTTACATATTTCCTTAGGGCTACTGGTAGCATCTTCTCCAGAGTTAAGAATACTGACAACCACGTGGGTACCGACTGCCAGTGTTATGCTGTAAATCCCCTCTCTGTCCGTTCAGTGCAGAGTGAATTCCACAGAAGGTACTGAACACCTTTTGGTAGTTGTTAATTGGAACAAAATTGATTTCCTAAAAACAGAATTTCTTAATACTTGGAAGATCACTGGAGATAACCTGAGAGGTCATCAGATCAAGGTGGGAAGTCACAGTGATTCTATCAGGACTTAGCCTGAGTAGCTTGCTTTGGTCCAACAATACTTAGTTGAGGAGGATTGTGTGGAATGTATTGAAGTGGCTGAAAGTTCCTAATAGGGATAGGGAGAGATGATTTTTTGTGCCGTTGATTTGTTAAGGCCTGTAGATACTAAATATTAACTGAAATTTTGTTCTCAGGGAGTCCCACAGCTAGTATAGGCTCTTGGAAGAATCTGAGAGGACTCATACTCTATGCTGTTTACACAAGATTGTTTAATGCTGTCTGGTCATGAGAGATGGAATTATATCTTTCAAGGGGCCAAATCAGAGCTCCCTGACCAGCATTGAAGATGAGCCTTAATTTCAAGAAGAAGCCAAGAGGACCTTGTCTGTGTAGAAGAAGGTTTCAGTTCCAGGTAAACCTAGCAAGTGTCACTTTGACCTTTCCCTGTACTTGTGTTTCTGCCCTTCCTCTCTACCCCGCATTTAGGCTTCTGCTCTGATGCATTCCTGTTACACAGTAAAAATAAAGGTCATGCAGAAATCCTGTTCCCCAGAGTTACCAACCTTACCACCTGCTCATCACTGGTTCCCAGTTTACTTGCTGGCAGTTGGTGTCCCTTTGCTGTTGTGCCTTCCAACTAGCTCCTTAGAATCATTGCAGCACCCCTCTCTGGGTTAGGAGCCCTGCACTGCTACTGTTCTTGTGCTTGTTTGTCAGTGAATAATTGTTGAGTTCCATTTAAGAAGTAAACGATAAGCTTTTTTTGTTGCATAGAAAAAGTCTGAAGGAGATACACTCAACTATTTTTGATAACTTCTAGTCTTTGTGCTTTCTTAGTATGTTTTATATTTCCTACAATAAACCTATATTTTTATCAGAGGGAAAAAAAATGTTGCCACAAATCATTGAACCCCACCAAAAAAGGAAATACTATTTAAAAACTTCCTGGTCAAATTTCTATTAAAAGCAGGGCTGTGCATTAGGTACTGAAGCCAGTCATTTCCTGCTTTGGTTAGTTTATTTTTTTTTTTTTCCTACTAACTCAGTTTAATCCAAACAAAAGCAGTTTTTTTGCCTAATTTCAACTTCTAGCTTCAAGTTTCTCATCTTATAGAATGAATTGCTGTAGATGTGTTTCTAAGGTCCGCTTCAGCCATAAAATTCTGTTTTAAGAAATTAAGTCCTAACCAGTAGAGCGTTGACAATACTTATTAAAAGATTTTGCCAGTAGGAAATTGCTCTACCTTATTTTTTGCTGACATCATACTTTACTTCAAATGTAGTATCCCATCAGCTGGGTCTCAATTAAAATCAGCAGTTTATTTTTCACCCCCAAACATGTGGCATTTTGTAAGAAACTAGGCACTTTATATACTGGTCATTCACTGGGAATATAAAATGAAAGTAATGTTCAAACTGTCATTCCAGATAGAAATTTTTGTTAAGACTTGACCTCAGAATCAAGCCTGAGATGGAAAAGCCGGTCTCTTACATTTTTTCAGTCTACCCAACTCAAACATGCCGGCTTCACTCAACCAGCTTTCAAGTGTTTGCACCGTGTATTTTTATTTTATTAACCTTTGAACATGTTGATCTTCTGACATCATTCCCGAACATAGCGAAATTGTTTCCTCTTTTCCCAGAGAGGTCTAACCCAGTGTTGGAGGGAACTGACCACAAGTCATGTATTTGGCTGTGGGAAAACAAGTCAGGATGTTGATTAGTAGTTCGGGAGTTTTTACTGTCCTTTGGCCAGGACAGTGGTGAAGCTTCCAGCTTTCGTACAGGATGATTCAGCTTTTACTGTGGGGGCCAGTCAAGGGAAATGGAATAAAAGGCGAGTTTTTTCCTCTAATAGTGGGCTAATACAGAGATGTTGGATGATACCTGACAGTTTTGTGACAGGTGTAAAATTAAAGTGTCTATTACTGTTTCTGTACCAGTAAAGTCTTAGATAAACTAAGCATGAATTACGAATTAGGAATTATGCATGCAATTAGAATATATTCTCCTGTAAGAGGAGCAGTTGCTTGTCATTCCTTTATCCAGGGAACCCTCCGATCTCTGGTGACCGGAAAACATTTTCAATTAGGAGAGAGGTTTTTCTAACTTAAGCCTTGAAAGCACTGTACTTCAGTTACTCCAGCTCTCTTCTTGGCTTGCCTCAATTTAATTATGAATTTCGTTCATCGTTTATATAAAATACCATTAGGTCTCTTTTGTGGTGCCTAGTTCCAACAGAACCTAAGGACTGCAATGCCTTAAAGAAATGAAAAATAGACAATAGTCACTTGTACTTTTCTTTTGAAATAGATTTTTTCCCTAAATTTTCCAGATTCACATGATAAGTCACAGTTAAGTTTCATAGTTGATGCCGTTGCGTTCTATAGAACGGAGATGACACTTCCGAATTCCCAGTCTCCAGAAGTTGATTTGATGAAATCATTAATTAGATGGCTCTCTACAGATTGTGATGTTCAGTTACAGCCTTCACTTTCAGTCACACGCTTGGCAAAGAGAGGCCTATTTGTTTCTCTAAATGTCACCTAAGCCTTTAATGTTTTAAAGCTTTTTCCTCCCCCAAAATTGTTATTATAAAGTTATGAAATACTGAAAAATCATTCTAGATGGGGCAGGCATGTTGTAGAGCGAGGAGATGTGCTCTTTTCTTTCCTCCTCCTGGTGCTCTCAGCTGGACGCTAGCCCCGCGTTTAGGACAAGAGGGAAGGAGAGGCTGACTCTTCTGCTCTCTCAAGGTTTGCAGCTCTGAATGCCCCCACTGGAAAGGCACCAGAGAACCGTGGCAATTCCCCCTCCCAGCTGTGGTTTCTGAAAGGAAGAGCCTTCTCCTGTTAGAGCTGCCTTGCCTCTTCCAGCTGATGGCGTTTATCCGAGTCCTTGCAGGTAGATTTCAGGGTAAGAGCTAAGGGGCCAATGGGAAGAAGAGCACATGGATTCCTGTATTTCGAGAAAGAAGTGCTGCCAGTCTTAGAAGCCCAGAATTACAGTTTCACTCCCGTCCGAAGGAGAATGAAAATTGGGGGGCAGGGCCAGTGTTCTGTTCACGGTTTCAGCACAGTGCCAGGTTAAGATACACACTTGCATGTTTAGTAATGAACTGTTAATGAAAAAACTGGTTAAATTGGTTTTAATTTAATTGGTAGTTTATTTGTCATGTAAGTTTCAGATGGCTTGGTGTAGATGGGTTTGGTTGTTTTGTTCTGTTTTGTTGCTTTTCTCCCCAGTGCTTTCTTTATGAAATTTTTCAAACATGCAAAGACGTTGGATGAATTTTGTAGCGAACAGCCACCACCTAGAACCTACAGGTAACATTTTGTAACATTAGCTTTATCGCTTGGTACATGTTAATTTTAATGAAACTTCTTTAAGTTTGGTTTCTCTTTAAAAACTTCAGATAATTAATTAGCTTCAGTCAAGTTGTCTTAAACTCTTTGGTGAAACTTGTGGTATTTGAGTTGTAGCTAAAATTGTGGTCTTCACTTTCAGCTAGTTTTCAGTTTGTAAATCTGTTACGCTGAATTTTAATCTTATTTATTTTGCCTGAAGGGATGCTTTTTATAATGGATTTATTTGAAAGTTCTTGATCAGTTGTGCAGAATATTCTGATGTTATTTTCACACTTGATAAATTATCCAATTAATTTCTCTGGTGAGAATGTAATTTTTGGCCCATTTTGCTTACACAGGGTTCCAGGATTATGTTCCCAGAGAAGCAATGTAATTTAGTATATATACCATTAGACTAGAAGCTAAGAGACTTAGGTTTTACTCCTGACTGACCATGGGCAAATCATTTCTCTTTGTCTTTGTGTCTGTCTATTTATCTGTAAAGATTGGGATAGAATCTGAAATTTAGATACAATTAAGTAACAGGCAACATTTATTAATGCTTGGATCTATTAAAAAAGAAGCTTTACGAATCCAGGGAGGCTACTATAATTCTGTAACTATGCCAAGCTATGGGGTGAAAACTGACGTGAAAAATGGAAGCATGTGCAGGGGTCAAAGTGTCATCAAAAAGCCTGCTGTGGCTCAGAATTTACTTTGGCTACAGGAGTTGTGAGCAGTTTTCCTAATCCATCTGGACTCAAAATAATGCTTTGTGAGAGGGAGTGAATGAAAAGATGAGAGCCAGTGGCTCACCGTAGACCGAAAACCAGTGTGCAACGGAAGAGTAGGATATGTGGAAGGGAGGGCTTAAAGGCATTCTCCAGATTCACTGCCGCACACTGTTCACTGCCCCCTCCAACCATCCCTCCGTCCCCATGCCCCACACAGAGAACAAGCCTCGCGCCCCACCCCCACCCCAATCTCCTGTCAGGTCAGTACAACGGAGTTGCAGGGTTGGCGGCGGGACCAGCAGGGTCTCCCCTCCATTTAGTAGATACGTGTCACCTGTTCTTTCCAACCCTAGGTTATGCATATAGATTCACATTTCTGTCACAAAGGCACTTAGAGATTTTACATTACATCATTCTTACTGGTGGTTACAAGAATACAACCAAATCCGTGTTTCTTGAATGGCACCTTCCTGAATGTTAGTGTCGACGAAGACAAAGGCCAGACTGACAGTTCTACCCACTCCCATCTGTTGTGGATCTTCTCTTCTCAGCCTGCATTTAGCACCGATAGCTTTACCAAAGAAGTAGTCCTACTTAAAATGAACTATAT
This sequence comes from Mustela nivalis, assembly GCF_964662115.1. Classification (NCBI taxonomy): domain Eukaryota; kingdom Metazoa; phylum Chordata; class Mammalia; order Carnivora; family Mustelidae; genus Mustela; species Mustela nivalis. Next base: position 94,006,557 of record NC_139028.1, on the reverse strand, counting down.
ATATTAGAATATAACTGGTATTCCAAGTGTTTGTTTTAATAAAATAACCACACTGCTTTGATTTTTGCTTTACCTTTGTTTTATTTTGGAGACCAACTCACTACATTGGGAGGGAAGAATGATCCCAGGTACTTGTTCACATATGAAATACAATTAATATTTTGCTTCTCCAGGAAATGATAAATGAGGATTCATTCTAGCCCTTGGTTTAATCTGTAGTTTCTTGCTTGGTCTTTTTTTTTTTTTTTTAAGATTTTATTTATTTATTTGACAGACAGAGATCACAAGTAGGCAGAGAGGCAGGCAGAGAGAGAGGAGGAAGCAGGCTCCCTGCTGAGCAGAGAGCCCGATGCGGGGGCTCGATCCCAGGACCCTGAGATCATGACCCTGAGATCATGACCGGAGCCGAAGGCAGAGGCTTAACCTACTGAGCCACCCAGGCGCCCCTCTTCCTTGGTCTTTTCAAACAGCATTTTGCAAAGTAAAGTTGGGCTCAAAGAGAAAGAAACATTTCCACAACCATTTTAGGCCCAGTAGAAGCCAGAAATGGCATGGACTTAGTCCTAACTGATAAATGAAAAACAGCAACTCCAAGGGCCAAGGCCATCCCACCGCTCCTTCCTTGGCAAAATCCCCCAGACAGGTTTTTAAGTGATGGCTGCCTCTATTGTGCGGCAAAAAAAGCATTTTTAAGAAGCTTTCTATGGGTCAATCCCGTCTCTTCTAAAGTAGACTCAGTTTCCCTAAGTGGAACATACAGGTTGGTTAAGCATGCAAGTGTTCTACAAAATGCCATCTTAATTCTTGGAAAGTTCCAAAAGTAAAATACTGTTATTAATCCCAGAATAAGCCATAATTTTTTTTTTAAACTCCGCCTCTAATTTGGGTTTCTTGACACTTACCTTACTTCTAGTCTATTCTTGTCGATGCCTTGTTACACTTGTCACATTTTTAAAATTACCTTTTTTATGGGGACCAGCAGGGGCAGGGTTAGTTCCTGAAGTGACTGTCTTAATCTTGTCAGGAAATGATGCATAATCACAATAATTTTTGCTTGGTCTGCGTAGGGATTTGCACATTTTAATATAAAAGTGAATCAGCAAGTCTGAACTTCACAGAATTTACACTTGTGAAAACTAATAAAAGCACACTGAGATTCAGATTCCGAAATCCTGAAAAATAATCCTCATCATTACCCCAGACCTTCTCACTTGCTGCTCTGCCCTGATTGTCAGAGGTTGATTTAAAAACAACAACAACAACAACAACAACAACAAAACCCTGTTCGAGAAGTTTTAGTTTCTTAATCCCAGCTGCTTCCCTCTGGCCAGCCTTTTTTTTTAAATATAACTGTATTTTTTTTTTTATTATGTTCAGTTAACCAACATACAGTACATCATTAGTTTCTGATGTAGTGTGCAATGATTCATTAGTTGTGTGTAACACCCGGTGCTCATCACATCATGTGCCCTCCTTAATACCCATCGTCTGGTTACGCCAACCCCCAAACCTTCCCTTCTGTAACCTTCAATTAGGTTCCCAGAGTCCAGAGTCTCTCATGATTTGTCTCCCTCTCTGATTTCTTCTGCTCAGTTTTCCCTCCCTTCCCCATGGTCTTCCCGCTTTTCCTTCTGTTCTACATAAAAGGGAAACCAACTGATAATTGTCTTTCTCTGCTTGACTTATTTCACTTAGCATAATCCCCTCCAATTCCATCCATGTCAAAGCAAATGGTGGGTGATTCATTCTTTCTGATTGGCCAGTCCTTTAAGTGTCTACATAAAGCAGACAAAGCCCCACCAGAAGTGCTTGAGAAAGCTAAAGCTAACTTGTCATTTCCTTTAGAGTGGTTAGGAGCCTGAAAGTGAAATTTTTTTCAAACCTAATCTGTTATTCTCCTGGAGCCATTGTGAAAGAAGAAAGCAAGCAGGTTTCCTGAAAACAACTAGGTTAATAAACCTGAATTTGACTTGATTGATACCTGTAGGGTCGGTGTTTTGCAATATTTTTTTTTCTGTTTTGTTTTGTTTATTGTGGTGATCTTTTTTGTTATTTTTGTTTGTGACCCACAGTAAATTATATACACAGGTAAATATAGAAAGATGATAGGGATAAATGAATAAATAGTATGTACACTGACTCAGCTGAAGAAAAAGATGTTTGAAGCACTGGATTTTATTTCATCTTGATGCATTCTGGTATTTTCTGTTCTTTTTAATTTTTTAAAGTTTTTTATTGTTTTACTTTTTAAAAAAGATTTTATTTATTTGACAGAGAGAGAGATCACAAGTAAGCCAAGAGGTGGGGAGTGGAGGGGAAGCAGGCTCCCCGCTGAGCAGAGAACCCAGATGGGGGCTCAGTCCCAGGACCCTGAGATCTTGACCTGAGCCTAAGGCAGAGGTTTAATCCACTGAGCCACCCAGGCACCCATTCTGTTCTTTTTTAAATGAAGCCCCAGAACCCATATGAGTTTATCAGAATACAGCTTGTCTCTTGAGTCAAGATCTGAGGATTAAAAATAGCCCAGAAGGCTGGTGCCTCTCTCTCTCTCTCTCTCTCTCTCTCTCAGGGTATTATTTGAATGAAGGGGGGCAGGAGGGAGGAAGGGTGGAGAGTGGAGAGGCAGATTTCTTCCTGATATCTCCAAGTTACTGGCAACATTGTCTCCTTCATCAGACCATGAGCTTTCAAGGAAAGGACCAAACTTTCTCTATCTCGGTTGGGAATCTGAGATATCTAATATGATCTTGGCCTTCTCAAAAGAGAGTCAAACTATGACTCTCATATAAATATCAAATGAATACAAGTTAAAGATTTTACTTAATTCTTAATGAGGGAACCAGGTAGATGTTGTAACCCGTTCAAAGGCAAATCCGAAGAACAGACACTTATGGGCAGGGAATACTTAAATGAATGTCCAAATAGAGGCAAAACTACCTTCTCTCTTCCTAGCGAAGGGATGTCAGGTGAATCTCTCCCCACAGGATATAATTTGCATTTCTAAAAACAATTATTTTGCATTTCTCAACGTTATCTACAGGACAGAGCTGAAAAATAGCTTTCTTGGGTCAGAATCTGATAACTCCGAAGGCTGTGCTCCAGACAAGATAATGTAATGTTCCATCAAAGCACAAAATATCCATTCCCCCCTAGAAGTGGACTATTCTGACAGCTGGTGTGAGGTGACCGCTTGTTCCAGCTCCTACAAAGCTCCAAACTGGAACCAAGTCCAGAGTAGTGCAGACCCCGCTCAAGAACCATGTGGCAGTAGGGGGCAGCAAAGCTCCACTCCTAAAGAAAGCAGCCTTCACAAAAAAGAAATTTGTAAAATTGGATTGACCTGGGGTCCATGGACTGAGTCCCTGGGATTGTATGCAAAAAAAAAGTTTTACTTTTTACATTTTTCTGGGAGGAGAGTCTTTTTTTGTTTGTTTCTTTTTTTTTTTTTTTTTTTCTTTTTTGGCTTATGTCTAATGAAGCTACAGAGCACTTTCCCCAAGTATTGGAAATTCCATGTCCTCATTGTCGTATTCACAACTTGGTTGCCAAATTAGCTTTAAGTTAGAAACACCTGAGGAGTTATTAGGTTGAACCATACAAAACTGTCATTTTTGTAAAGTCACTAAAAGGACGAATATTGGCAATTTGCTGAGGTTCAACTTACATATACAAATTCCTGGTCGCCCCCACTCTGATACAGCCAGTGGGTAGATTAATACGTGAGATCAACTGCCACCTTCAGGTTGAAATTTAGGAAAATGGGCTGTTGGATTCCAATCCACCCCAAGGCCTAGATGTGTAACCCCAACCTATTCTGACCACTCTGAACAGTGAAAACCGAGATGGCATTAAGACCATCACCCAACCCAGTTCACTAGAGACTATCCAGAGAGTCTGCTCTGAGGACCACTGGCTTCAGAGTCTCCTGGGGTGCTTGTGAAAATGCATCTCATTAAACCCCCAGAATTAGATGGCTGGGCCCTGGGCTGGGGAATCTGTATTCTAAGTAGGCTCCCAGGTAACTCTGAAGCAAACAAAATATGAGAGTAGGTAACCCCAGGAGATAGGAGAGACTATGAGCTGAGGTCTATTAGGTATATCAAAGTATAACTGTTAAAATGGTAAAATCGTGGCTCTCATTCAAATATAGAATGGACATGTGTCAAAGGTTTTGTTCAGCTCATGAATTTATGGCAGAACCATTAGACGGTAAAGCTGATTCCAAGAGCATTTGGGGAAAAATAATTTATTAAGCCAACAGAAAAAGCATTTCAAAACAAAACAAAACAAAAGATCTTAGAATAAGATTGCTGGGTTAAATAAGAAGCTAGTTAATATCCTCCAGGCTAATACAACCATAACCTGTGGGGTTATCTTTCCTACCAGATTAAAAAAAATACAAATTAACATGTAACTTTGCAGCATCTGGCTATCATGAAACAATAAATAGCAAAGCCAAACACAAATACATTCTGCTAGAAAATTAAACATCCCTGGGTGACTTTGTTAAATAATTCCCCAGTATAACTTTGAAAGGACACTCAGCCCAACTTTTTGCCTTATTTCCAAGTTTTAAACAATTCTGTTCTACAGGGAGCAAAGATAGCAGAACATCAAGTGTGTGGACTCTGTTTCTCTTGAGTGAGAAAATTCAGGCTAGAGCAGATATATTCAAACCTGAGAGCCACCTGATCCAGAGAGAGGTGAAAACTGTCAGAAGTCACGTATAACCTCCTCGGATTTATTTCAGACACTAGCCATAATCACTTCCTCTTGCTTTGTAAGTAAGTGTTTTGTCCTCTTTCTAGTTACCTGACTTAGAAACTCGTCATTCCCTGATAATTTCTCTTAGAAGTTTAACTCAATAGCCTACTAAGGTTTTTTTAGCTTTGTTCTTTTGTGTTTAAAAATTCAGGCACTTTATTTGTTTAAACATCAGAAATATCCTCTAATTTTTATGAAACAATTGTCCAACTCCAGGAGTAAACTTTGAGCTTCATGAAACGTGAACTGGAATAGAAATACTGCGTGTCCCAACTCAACCTCCATATTTTTTTCCTAACTGCTTTTGCCGTTAGAGGGATAGCTTAGGAGTGAGTGTATCAGTATTGGAAAGTTCAGCAGGTGTCTTCATTTCAGTTCCTTCTACTGCTTTCAGGTAAAATTAAAATTCAGTCATTTTTAAAAAGTAATCCTTCAGTGGTTTTCTGGAAGTGAGATTACAGAGCTCTCTTTTCTTCTTTGTACTTTTTTTTTTTTGTATTTTTCCTTTTTAATTTTCTTAAAACTCCCTTTACTGATCAAATTTATCATTCTTTGAGTTATTGATAATAAGAGCATCTACGATGTATTGGCTCTCTAAGTTTTGAAAACATAATTGAAGTTTTATTTTAAAATACCTTTTCCAAGGGGCGCCTGGGTGGCTCAGTGGGGTAAGCCTCTGCCTTCAGTTCAGGTCATGATCTCAGGGTCCTGGGATCCAGCCCAGCATCAGGCTCTCTGCTCCACGGGGATCCTGCTTCCCGCCAGCCCCCCGCCCCCGCCTGCCTCTCTGCCTACTTGTGATCTCTCTCTCTGTCAAATAAATAAATAAAATCTTCCAAAAAATAAAATAAAATAAATACCTTTCCTGAGATATGTTCTATATATCATAACATCCACCCATTTCAAGGTATTTATACACTGATATAATGGTATTATTCGCACGAGGCAAAAGGAGGAAACAACACAAAAGTTCTTCGCTGGATGACTGATCCAAACAAATTGTGGTCTATATTTACAGAGGAATATGATTCAGCCTTAAAAAGGAAGGAAATAAAAGAAAGTAAGAAAAAAAAAAAAAAGGAAGGAAATTTTGACACATGCTACAACATAGATGAACCCTGAAGACATCATTTTAGGCAAAATGATTCAGTCACAAAAGGACGAATATTGTATGATTCCACTTACCGGAGGGACTATTCAAAGAGGGGGAATGTAAAATGGCCGCTGCAGGGGCTGGTGGGGTCGGAGGGTAGGGCGTGGGGAGTCTCTGCTTGCGAGGGACAGAGTTCACTGTGGAAAGATGAAAACGGTCCGGGGATGGATGGTGGTGACGGTTGCACAACAGTGGGAATGTACTTAAAACCACTGAACTCTACACCTAAAAATGATTAGAATGGCAAATTTTATGTTATGTATATTTTGCCACAATTAAAAAAAAAAAAACCTGCAATTTCAGTTGTACAGCTCAAGTTCCTTTTAGTAACTTTACCAAGGGATGGAACATCACCATCAATCAGTTTTCCGTAATTCTCATCCCTGCAGTAAGATCCCTAATGCCCACCACAGTCCATATGGCCCCATTCCTACCCCACCCTTGAAGCAACCACTAATCTGCCTTCTCACTCTATAAATTTGCTTTTTCTGGACTTTTCCTCTGTGTATATGGAATCACACAAAATGTGCTGTTCTGTGCCTGGCTTCTTTCATTTACCAGAACATTTCTGGAGTTTGTCCATCATGGAACATGTGTCTGTAATTTGTTGCTGTTTCATTGCCAGATAGAACTTCACTGTGTGGATATACCTCGTTTCGTCGACCCATTCATCAATAGATAGATGCTGAGGTTGTTTTTGGTTTTTGGTTTTATGTATAATGCTACCAAGAACAGTCATGACTTTACCTAACCCAGAGTCAGTTTAAACCTTTCCTATGCCATATGTATGCCTACATATGTGTGTGTAAGTATGTGTATGTATATGGGTGTGTGTATTTGTGTGTGCTTGTGGGGTTTTTTTTTTTTTTCCTCTCTAATCCAGCAAGACAGGCAAAATCAGCCACATTTCACAGAAGAAAAAGAGAGGTTAAGCAACCTGGCAAAGTTCACCCAGCTACTTTTGCTGGGCATGGGCAAAGGTCTGACTGCCCGCAGTGAGAGGGGTGACAGAGGAGAAGTTTAAACTATCACGAGTGGCCTCCGTGTTCTCCAAGGACTCAGACACTTACCATGCACTCACTGGCTCTCAAGTGGCAGGTTTTGGGGACCTAGCCTCACAGAGGCCCAGGCACACTGGCGGGGGAGCCTCACAGAGGGCATTTCCCTCGAGTGGAACTACTTCGTTTCGGGAAACCAGGAGCTCCAAGGGGTCCCCCAGCTAGCTCCTGCTTTCCCCAGTGGCTGTAATTCTGCTTGGTAATTTAGATGACATTTTCCAAGAGCAGAGGAGGAGTTTACCACTGTGGTTAAAAGCAAGGCCTCTGGAGCTGGACTACTTAAGTTCACATTCTGGCATCTGCTTAGCTCTGCAGCCTGGGGCAAGTTATTCATCCTCTCTGTGCTCCAGATTCTTTATGTGTAAAATGTGAATAATAATGGTGTCTACCTTACTGGGTTGTTAGAAGGTTTAAATGCGATGATAGAGAAGGAGCAAAGACTATGTTGGCACCTGGCCATAGCAGGCCCTGAATAAGTATTAAAAGTGGTTAGTGTAGTTACTTGCTACAGAAGGTTCCAGAAGCTTAGAAGATTCATGGGGCCCCTGCATCCTTCTGGTTGTCCATCAGCACAGCACATTATGCCCCAAACTTCAGTCTGTTTTCTCTGTAGGCTTTTCCAGTGGTGCCTGCCGAGGTAGTAAGAGGAGTGGCAGTTGATGACAATTGTCCCTGAGAAAAAGTTTGCCCCTGGTAGCTCACAGGCAGAGAGGGCTCCCGCCCAGACTGTCCATTTTGGAGAACACTTCATTTCGTGGTTTCCTCCAGCTTCCCCTCCTACCCTGATGAGAAGCACCTCTGTCCCCCACTCTCTCCTGGGGCTTCTTCTGAAGGAGTCTGCTGCCTGTCCTCCGCCTCAGCCATCTTATGTTTGACGTAAAGACCAGAGCTGGCGGTGGCTTGAGAAGGATTCTCTGGGGGTTTTCTGCTCTGGTTCCCACCCACCCACATAGGCATGGATTCAGTCTGGAGTTGGTGAGTCTCTCCTCCTGATAACTGCTGAGCCCTCCCCTTCAATTCCAAAGGAAGGACTTAGCAGAGCTAAATCTGAAACCAGGTTAAGATGGCGCGCTTCAGCAGCAGCTGGCTGACTGAACCAGGAGTGGTGTCGTGATTCCTGAACGTGACCATATTCTTGAGAATTCAGACAGAAATTCAAAGAATCGTGCTACAGTAGTCCATTAATGGGAAGGTCTCTGTCCCTCTTGGGGATCAGGTGTAGGGAAGAGCAAGTATTTACACAGAAGTGTGAGTGTGTGAGAGACAATCTTAGAGAGTTTAGTCTTGACGGGTTTCCAGTCCAGAGTCCCAGCAGCACCCATAGAATGTCTTCCGTTTGAGCTAAAACATACTCTTGTGCCCTCAGGGGCCCTCTCCAACTGGTTCAGGCAAACACACCACAGGAAGCAAAGCTGTGATTAAAGCTCATTGGCAAGAGGTCAGACGGAACTAGGTTTGAATCTTCTCTATCATTTTCTTAGTTGTGTGACGTTAGGCAAATTGTTCAGCCTCTCTGTGCTTCAATTTCCTCCTCTAAGGGGGATGATACAATGGACTTCAAAAAAGCCCTCAGATGATTACAAAACACAGTGAAATACTCAGATTGGTGCTTGACATATAGTTGATGACCAATAAGCGACCATTTAAGTATTACAATTTCTATCTTCCTTTTGAATCGACCCTTTATCATTGTGAGATACGCATGACTCTAAATACGCTACACCAAATTTCTTTTGCTAGTGTTTACACGGTAAATGTTTTCCCACCTTTTTAATTTTCAATCTGTGTCCCAATATTTAAAGTTGCATCCTAATAAATAGCGTATTGTTATTTCTCCGTTTTTGACTTAGACCGTCTTGGTCTTTTCATTGGAGTGTTTAGCCCATTTACATTTAACATAATGACTGCTATTGTTTGTGCTTGTCTACCATGTTGCTACTGGATTGGCTTTTCTGGGATCTCAACCAAAAGCCGGAACTTCTCCCCCACTATGCAGGACTCAAACCTCTGGCTCCTCGGCCTTATGCAGCCGCTGAAATCTGTTCAGCTCTTATGCTCCCCAGCTCCCCAGCCCCCCAGCCGCTGTTCTCTGCTGTGCTCAGTTTAGGAGTCAGCCAACACCTTGAGGGAAACATGTATGCAGATTTCTCACTCGCTCCTCTCCAGCATCCTCCCTTCGAGTTCCAGCTACTCTGGCAGCCTTCACCTCTGATCTCAGCCCAGTGAGAAGTCAGCTTTCTGCTCTCACCCACCCACTCCTCCCACCCCCACCCCTCCCGTGATTTGGGAAAATTCCTTTGGGAAAAAGTGGGATGACTGTCCATTTCACCCTTCTCGGGGATCACAGCCATTCAGACTTGTGCTGGGTGCTCTCCAGCTCCTTCAAACAGTTGCTCTATATATTGTGTCCAGTTTTTATCCTTATCTTGGCAGGAAGATTAATCTGATACAAGCCAGTCCTCTCTGGCCAGAAGCAGAAGTGTTGCACTGCTCCCATTTATTGAGCCCTTCTCAAAACTGCCTTGGAGTGGGCAACCGAAGTTTCTGTTGGCAGGCGACTGACTTGATCCTAGTTCAGTCAACAAGGAGAGGAAGGACCTTATAAGTTGGACCTCAGGGGTGCCTGGGTGGCTCAGTCAGTCAGTGCAACTCTTGGTTTCAGCTCACGGTCGTGGGACCGAGCCCCGTGTCAGGATTTGCACTTGGTGTGGAGTCTCGTTTGTCCCTCTCCCTCTGCTCCTCCCCCACCTCCGCTCATGCTCTTTTTCTCTCTAAAAAATAAATCTTAAAAAAAAAAAGAAAAGAAAAGAAAAGTTGGCTCCCAGACAAAGCTGAGATATTTCATTGAAATCAGACTGAAGTTTAGGCATTTGTTGAAAGTTATGTAGCCCTGAGAACCTGCAAGAATTTAGAAGTCTCTATTTACAGCTTTGGATTCTTCTCAGAGGCCCAGACGTAGGCTGAAAGAGTAAGAACCAAATTAATGTGTGACTTGGTGAGAGGAGCGTACTTCTGAAGGGAGACTGAAGAACTGGGCGATTGGATTAGACCATTGCCTACAAGGTCACTTCTCTTAGGTTATGAAGTTACTGAATAAGGAATCATAAACAGCATCCAGTGTCTCTGGGGATTCTGACAAGAGTCAAATTATGCTTTACCAGTAAACTCAAGGATGTGAGGAAGTCACCAAAATTACTTAAAAAGATGTTTTGGGGTGCATAGGTCAGGGTGAGAGGAATCGCTATGCACGTCTGAGGCTGTGGGTCGCATTCCCAAAGGAAATTTCTGGTCTGGAGTAACCTGGGTGGACAGAGAAGATCTGAGTCTTCTCGAGTGGGTGGTGTATCAGCCAGGGTGTAATCAGGGGACAAAAGCCGCATCTACCAATGCAACAGAGAATTTAACATACAGAACTGCGAGTCAGGTATTGGGCAAGTCAGCTGGCGAAGAGGAGACACGGAGGAAATCACAGAAGTGGAAAATGCAGGAAGCAGGTTCCACCCTTCAGAGGAGGGAAACAAAAGCCTGAGTTGGGGGTGGTTGAAAGGGCTAGAGGAGGGCCCAGGCCGGCTGGGGCTGCTGGCTCTGAGGGGTTGATGTCCTGAGGCCGCCTGTGGACTGCGGGAAAGCTGCGAACTGATCCCAGCTGCCACCGCTGAGCGCACCTGTCCTGCCCCGGATGTTGACAAGGGCAGGAAACAGGCATGAACAGGTCTCTGGTCTCTCCTCACTCCCCACTGCCTCCCAAACATCCCAGCTGCCCTCCAGCGCCTCCTACAGGCGGAGCCCCACAAAGCGGGACCGGGGTTTTAGACTTCAGCCCCAGCCTCCCCAAATACGGAAAAGGCCAGACGCTAAAGGACTACAGCTTCACAACCAACAGGCCAGAAAGATTTAGACTCAAGTGTGGGAAGATTTAAAAGAAACAAACGAGAGCGCTGAGACTTTTATGTGAGGAAGGAATCTACGCATAGTCGGTATTTTAGACACATGTGGTCTTTAAGAGAATAAGGCCCTGTTCGGTGACAGCTTTATAATTCCATTTAAAAATGGGTAATAGAGTAATTAATTAAGACTTGTGATTTTTTTTTTATGTTGTCGTCTAAGCTTAAGTAGAGCGTAAAAACATTTAAAGTTTCCCTTATTTATAAGCTTAATTGATTAGTTTCTAGAATTAGTTAGGATTGGGGAAGATTTTATATGCTGTTAGAAAAACTGAAGTACTTAAAAAGAAATATTAAATTTATAAATGTATTCAGAAGTGTTTGAAGTGCTGAGCTAAGCTTGTAAATAGGACCAAGCATTATTTAAAGGCTCCTCCAAAATTAATGCTAAAATCTGCTAGACACATAGAATAATAAAATTTCTAAGTTGAACTTAAAAGCCTAAGAAAGGCTTTTAAGTTTTTAAAATTTTTTTATTTTTTTAAATAAACTGAATATTGATTCCAAAAACATTAACTGAATTATTAAATGAATACTAATTATTAAACTTATTAAAATATTATTTTAAAATCCAAATTTAAACTTATTAGTTTTTTAAGGAAAAGGCCCACTGAAATCTTTTCTGAGTAGGAAAGTGACTGTTCAGGACAAGCGGGATTTCCCCACCCCCATGCCCTCCCCTCAGGAGGTGTTTTTAGAAGTAGCTGGAGAAGAGCAAGAGAGGCAGCTTTGCTTCTCCACTCTCTGGAGACCCTGAAACCATCTCGCCGTGTAGCGAGCTGAGGGGGCTATGCCCCTGACTTAGTTGTTCTGCTTCCTCAACCTCTACCAAGCCAGGACACTTCATGGGATAGAGGAAGGATGATCACTGGACATGAGGTAAAAGAACCCAAGCCTCACTTTCCCCATCTGCAAAATGGGGGCACTATCTGCCTTGCATAGTTGTTGTGGGGGACAGGATTGTGCTTGCACACCAGGGCAGACTCTAAAGCTCCCTGTTGCTGGAGCTATCCTGGGTTAGGGCCAGGAGGTTTGTGCCTAAGCACACCAGCCAGGAAGACTCCCACTTACTTCTAGGCAGGAGAACTTCTTCAAAGAGAAGGCTGTGTGCCAACAACGGGCACATGCTCCGGGCCCTGAAGGACTCTCTCACCACAGACAGAGAGGGGACACGCCCAGAAGGAAGCAGCTGGCTCGGGAGCAAAGCCGCAGTCCTGTGCACAGGGTTAGCCCTGTACAGGGACTGGCGGCCTCGGGCTGGAGCAGGAAGGGGAGGGGCTGCAAAAAGAGCCGAGGCCTGGCCCCCCTCCGTGTTCCCAGGTTGCTGGGCCACATAGCCTCAGAGGGAACACGACTAGGCAGCAGCATGGGGAAGGTCTCTGCCTGTGGAGAAAGTTAAGTGGGTGAAGGTCTATTGTACAAATAGACGGGAGGGAAAGAGTGGCCATCAGAATTACCACCGTCCCATTAATCCGTCCAATGCACTTGACTTAGAGAACTTTCTCTGTATTGCTAAGCCCTAGGCAGGCAAACACAAATCCCACATATCGTTGCCTTCCTGGGATAGCACCTGACACGTGCAGAGACATAAGTGTCTCCTACCTGGAGAAGCGGTGGGCAGGGCCCGCGGGGGTGGGGGAGCGGCAGGAACGAGGTGGGAGGGTGTGGGGGTAGAAGGCAGAACCATCCAGTGAGACGGACACCTGTTCACAGGGAGTCACAGAGCAGCAAAAGCAGGTGGGGGCCAGCTTGGAAAGCACCTTGAAGTTATGTTCAAGTGTGTGGATGTTATTGGAAGCCTGGGAGAAGTTTATGTTTTAGAAAGATCCACTCAGCCATCCATGGGGAGAGATGGCATCTAGAGCCAAAGACAGGGAGTACCCACAAGTCCAGACGGGAGGATGAGGGCCTGACCAGCACGGGAGATTAGAAATCAGAGAAAAGTCTGAGCAAGGGACTCCAGAATCTTAGTGCGTGTGGGAGTCCGGGCCTGGGTGGGTGGAGGACAGGCTTGAAGGCCCCTGGACACTGAGACCAGCACCGGCCTGCCCTGTGGAGCCTCAACTCTGTGGGGCCCCCAGCACTCCCTATGGTGGCTTTTCTCCTCTCGGGAGAGATGCTGGCAGTGAGGTCAGCAGAGGCAGTGCCCACGAAATCTTAAGATGGAGATCATGCTGTGTTGTCGAGGTGGGACAGACAGAATCACGGGGCCTTGAACGTGAGAGAAGGAGATAGAATATAGGCCACTGCGATGCACGTGTGAGAGGGGTTCCCCCCACCGTAACTGGCTTTGACGCTGGAGGAGGTGGCCCAGGAGCCCGGCATACAGGTGGCCTCCAGAAGCTGGCAAGGGGGAGGGAATGCATTCTCCCCGAGCCTCCAGCAGAGGCCCAGCCCTGCTGACACCTTGATCATGGGCCCGTGAGACCCACGTCAGACTTCAGCCTACGGAGCTGTGATAATGAATGTGTGTTGTTTTAAGCCACTCAATGCCATTACCATCTGTGGTCACTTGTGATGGCAGGTCAGGCAACAGAAGCTGACTATAAGGCCAGCTCGAGTCAACTGCAGAGAGAACTTCTCTAGCCACCCGACCCAGGGTCGCCCTCTCCTCTCCCGGGGCCACCGCATTGTCATTTGACTCCCCTGGGTTGTTGGTCGTTATGTGAAATGCCTGTGTTGACCTGATCGCCAGCCTGCCCCCATTGGATTGTCCCCAGGAAGAGTGGGCAGGCCCCTTGCAGACTGCCCATGGCTGTATCCCCCGCTCCAAGAGAAGGGCGTTCAACATAGTGGGAGCTGCCCCCAGCCCCCCACATTCGGTGGGTAGTTGAGCAGATGCAGAAGCCAATGTGACAGTGCCCCGGTGACGAGGAATCTCCCACGGCACAGCTCTTTCCCACTTTACGGCCTCAATATTCAACACAAACGGCCAAGTCCTGCTTTGCATTTCCCAGGACTCCTCAGTCAGCTTGGGTCACACCCCGTTAAATGCTCTTACTAATAACCCTTCCATCTCAGGTCAACTCGGCTCCGGCCATCCTGGGAAAATCTATGCAGAGAGTAACAAGAGTGTAGACTGAAGTCTTCTTCTGCCAAACAAAATCGGAGGGGAGTGTACGGAGAGAGTCCATGCGTCGCGGTAAGCCTCCCCTCCGGGAGAGCCCGAGCTGGCTTTAGAAGATGACTGCCCTTCCCAGACTTTGTTCGGTGTTTTCCACACTCCTCAGACAGCCTGCTGGTCCAGGAAATGACTTGCCAATCCAGCTGCGGATGGCAAACAAAACCAGGGGACGCTGGCTGAGGTAAGGCTGCTGCCGAGTCCTGGAGTGGAGGCGACAGGAAGAGGGACATGGAGGCAGGAAAAGCTGGCCGAGGGCATGAGGACAGGACGCACCAGGAGCCAGGGGAGTGCGGCGCTTGCCGATCCTGTCAAGCCACACAGCACGGGGACAGAGTGACGTGTACAAAACGATGTTTATTGAATCTATTTTGGAAACGGACAACATGAAACGTTTTTGGGTTGTGAGCTCGCCCAGAGCTCAGAGCCGTGATAGCTTCCTGTCATTAAAACGCAGCCCCCAGGAGATCCTAGCTTATCTCACAGAGGGAGAAAAAGAGCTTACAAACACTACAGCTGTCACCCTCGCCACAGCTCTGATGGCTAAAATGCCCATAAACATCAACATTTTTTTCCGAAGAGTCTAAAATAGGCGCTGCACAGTATCGGGCAGGACATCAAGGGTGAAATCGTCAACTGGCTGACCGTCAACAGCCGTTGAGTGTACTGGGGCTATCCCGACCCTCCGGTTCTCCACCCAACAGTTCACGTTTAACCCACGACTGCTGTTCTCCTAAAGGAGACACGCAAGGCATTTAAAAGCGTATATATCATTAATGTTGTAAACTAAAAAAGCAAACCCAGACATGATTAATGACTTTGCCTGGATCAATAAATACTAGTCCCAAGTGCTAAGTGTACCAGTAAGGACAGACCACCAGTCAAAGAAACCATCACGCTGTTACTCACGGATGTTCTAGATCGCTAATGCACGTTAGTCAATTTGTGGACCTCACCCAACGCAGACACAGAGATGATTTTTTTTTGTTTGACATTCTCCGAAGTTCTCCCTGGGGCATTTCTCTTCCACATTCTCTTAGAAGAATAAAAATGAGACAACCTTTTATACAAACTTTCCAAAGTACAAGCCATCCAAAGCATGACTCTGGTCCTAGATCTTCGCCCAGAAGGGATGTGCCGTCAAGGCTCAGATAGGCTGAGAAGGCCTCGTTCCCTGCTGGTGGCTCACACTGGCCTTGTCCCTCCCAGCCACCTCCTGCCATATTGGAAGCCAAGGTAGCTCATGCCTCATTAACGGTTTCTAAAGACTAACTGGACACCTAGAAGGTACCAGAAGGATTCAGGAGAGCCTTCTCTTTTTTTCTGGAGCTGTTACCAGGGGGGCCAACAAATACAGGCAAATACAGAGAACAGTGGTTCCAGGTGGACAAAGAGCCCAGACCTGGAGGGAGCAGTGTCAAGGACTCAGCACAGTACCAAAGCCTGCTGCCCCACACAGCACGTTGAGAGCTCAGATGTTAGAAATTCCAGGCACTTCTTCAATCACAGGGAATGAACATCTTTCTAAAAGGTCCTGCCCACATCTCCCTCATCTTCCCCTGCTATACAGCACTGAGACATTCCATTCACCACGACCCTCTGCTCCAGGCAAACTGAGGCTCCCCACCTCGGTGCTGTAGACCGTGACACTCACAAACACAGGCCACTCTGGATTCAAGTACGGCTGCTTCCAGCGCTCCGCAGCTGATCAGCCCCAACCACTACCCAGCCTGCACCCTGAGCCACTTCCAGGCTCCTTTCCTAAGGGGGGAGTTGTTTATCTTCTAGTTTGAAGACAAACCCCCTTGGAAATGAGCAGGGCAAGATCCTACGTGCAAATATTTGCAAACTATTTTTTTTTTTTGAAACGATGCACATTTAAAAAATTCAAGTCAAATCCAGGAACAGACTACTTGGTTGGCATCCACTGGCCCCACACCCCACAGCAGGAAAATGGTCAGTTTCTGAAATGAGAGAGGAACAAAGGCACCAGCTACTCCACCAGGGAGGTTAGTTCTTTGTGCTTGGGAGGAGGCTGGAGAGGAGAGCGCTGAAGCTTCATCAAAGAGGGGGTTTCTCTAGCCTTGTGGCCCCCTGGGAGCAAAAGCCAAAGGCGGCATGTAGGATCTGGATACAGGTGAGAAGAACCCGCACCCGCCGGGGTCAACTCTTCCCAGGAATTCCGAAAGTGTAATAAAGAAGGCGCGTTCCCAATGTCCTGTTTGGCAGGAGCTGCTGTCTGCTCTCACCCAGCGCAGAACAGGGGAGGAGAGGTACCGCTCTAGGAGCCCCGCGTCACCAGCCCCTACAGGGGAGCTCCGCAGGCCAGCGCACCCTTGCCAGCTTCGTGGGCGGCTCATCCGACCTCCCGCTGTCATCATGCCCAGGGGCCCCGGGCGATATGGTCGGGAGCAGCCGACAGCACTAATCTGGCGGAAGAGCCCAGAGAGGAGTATCCGGAGTCAAGCAAGCAGAAAGAAAGCCTCAGGCAGTTGGGTCTGTGTGGCTGCAGAGAGGGGGTCACAGTTATGAACATGGAGAGGTTCACAACCGGGCACTTGGACTTGGCCTCCAGGAGGAGCCCCTTGGTGAGCCCCCCTCCCCACTGACCCCGGGGATGGAGCCGTTCTCATGCCAGTGGCAGGCCGGAGCTGGGAAGTCCTGGGCCTGGGCGTTCAACCGAGGGAAGCACAGTTCAGCTCGGAGTCCTCCTCGCTGCCCGCGGTCCCCTGCTCCAGGCCGTCGGGGCTGTCGGTGATGTTGGGCTCGCTGGAGCACTGTCGGTGCGGGGGCGAGAAGCTGGCCGGCAGGAGCAGGCACTGGTCCTCCCCGCCAGGCTCTTCACCCAGGCCCGAGTGCATCATGGTGGCCATCGCCAGCAGCTGGATGTCCGAGTGGGCGTTGGCCACCGTGTGCCGCCGCACGCTGCCGCACTTCTCCAGGTAGGCCTCCCCCTCCTGCTCCGTCAGCGGGGTCAGAGCTGTCTCGTTCAGGGGCCGGCTGAGGGCGGCCGTCGGGCAGGCGTAGCTCAGGACCGCGACCTTGGGCCGGACCCTGGAGTGGCGTCTGGCTGCAAGAGACAAACCGGCAAAGGCTGTCACTGGGGAGGGGTGACAAGTGCAAAACCGGCGCCTCCGTTTGGGGGAAGAGGGAGGTGGTGGCTCCACGTCCAGGAACAGCTTGAGGTACAGACCTTCTGGAAGGCCGGGGAGAAACCCGACAGGCTGTTCTTGCAGCAATGCCTGCGCCTGCTGGACGCACCCCCAACCCCCACTCCCGCCAGAGCAGGGGGCCCAGAGGGCTTTCCAGGGTGCCTCCCATTCTAGGGCGTCTCCCCTCTTTCTCAGCTGCCTCCCGAGCTTCCTTGCATTCGCCCTATGTTTCCTTTCGGCCAGTCTCCTCTAAAGGCCTGGGCACTGGCCGGACCAGCTTCTAGAAGACACCCTCTGGCTCTGTTCAGAAGGAAGTAGGGGACTCTCGGGTGACAGCGATGACTTAGCCCCTGAATCCCAAGTCCAGCTAAGAGGACCTCGGCTATCAAAGCGAGGGCCATGGGACATCCTGACTGGGGACCACACGCTCCTCCCACCAGGTCAAGGGGCCGACACCAGTGTTCTGTTCCAGTGATCCACAATTCCAGCAGCCTTTGGCAGCACCAAGGAACGGGCGAGGCTTCACAGATGGCCCTGTGGAGGCGGACCCCAAAGGAGAGGCCTGGCCACAAATTAATGCAAAACCGCCGCTGCCTGCATGCCCCCCACATTCCAGAAGCTGCCTTGCTATGCACTCATCTTTTGACTGAGCCTTTTGACTCCTCTTAAAAATGGAGCTCAAGTCATGATATGCTATTAGCCCCACTTTACAGATGAGAACACGGAGTATCAGAGGGGTGATCATTGACCTACGTGCACACAGCGAGGCTGCAGAATGGCTGGGAGTGAGGTGAGGTCTCACTGCAGACCCTGCTCTTCCCAGAGACCCCCAGGAAGCAGGTGTAACTAGAAAGGGCTGAGGATCTCCAGGGAAGGGCGAGCCAAGTGGATGGGGTTCCGAGGCAGGACAAAGCGGATCCACGTGTCGGGGAGGACGTACCCTGGAGCTGAGCCTTCCATACGCGAAACCCCCAGAAGGGGGAGGGACAGCCACTTTGAGCCCCGGGAGCAGCCTGAGCCAGGTCTGAGCCAGGGGCGCCATCTGGCCACAGGCTGGCTGGAACATGGAAGACCCGCACAAGCAGGAGGGCCCTTGAAAGCCAGATGGAAGCTTCTGTGATCAGAGAAGCCGTGGGGGCCAGGGAGGCCTGGAGGCTGCGCTCCAGAAAGATGCACTTGGCAAGAGCGACACCGGGTTGGAGCCCGCAAGGCCGGAAGTGAGGAAAGCCGGGGCAACATCAAGCCTACATCCCCTCAGTCTTGGGGCAGTTACCTCCTATGCTCCTTAAGAGGCACCGCCCCTCTTCCCCCACATCGGCACTGCCTCTGTCAGGGGCCGGCTGGAGGACCCCAGGGAGACAGGGGACTGAGAATGGAGGCCTGAGGACCAAGTGGGTTCCGTTCAACCTTCCTCCTACCAGTGCACACTCCCCCCAGCCATCCAGCTGCCTACCCCATCTCATCTGCCCTGGCTTTCCACGGCTTCCATGTCCCTGAGACGCCCCAAAGAAACCCATCCCTTTCTCAGCAGGCAGCAGGGCAGAAGCGTGATGGGGTGGTGTTCCTGCACATAGACAGGATCCCCGGGGAAGACCTGGATTCTAGAGGGAGAGGAAACCGTGCAGCTCAGAGACTGTCCTTGGGGACACGCAGTCCACTCTGCTTTAGTTCACTCTTGGCTCTTGCCGTGGATCTGCAGGGCCCAGACATAGTGTCGTCCCTTCCAGAGCTCACACTCCTCGATGGGCGTGTCCGTCTGCAAGGCTCTCGGTGGCTCCTGTTTTATATGTCCACATTCAGTGAAGAGAGGTTGACAGGTTGAAATCCTAAGCCTTAGGACTGAGTCACCAAGTCTGCTGGCTCTGAGCCCCAAGGGAGCCGACAGGTAATAATAATTACTTCTCAAAACCAAAGAATGGTATGTAGAGTGTTCCCATCCATTTTCTCACTGCTGAGTCCCAGGCTCCCTTTGAAACACCGGGCTACTCTCACTCTTCCCATTGTTCAGATGAGGAAGACTGAGGCTCTGCCCAACTCTTGTAGGCTCTGAACAGCAGTGCCCAGATCTTCCCCACAGCATGCTACTGCGTCTCAGGGCTCAGCTGCTGCCCTCAGAAGAGGCACTCCTCTCTGACGCCATGAACAGCAGACACTGTCCCCTAGGAGGGGCCAAACAAGAGGCTGGTATTGGCTGGGAGAGGCTGGGTCAGTGGCTCTTCTCTTTGAGGAAGAACTAATAGGAGATGAAATGACAAGGAGCAACCGAGAAGGAAGAATCTATGTCAAGCACTGGCCGAGGTTCTCTTGGGAGCACGGGTGCTCATACCTTCAATGTTTCTATAATGTTCCCACAGTGTTACAATAACCATGTATAACATTTATAATCACAAAAATCAGAAACTATAAGACAGAGGCACCAGAAGAGTAGAAAGAAGCCAGGATCCCATTAATAAACCATCCTTAAAAAAAAATGCTCTTGAAAACAATTCGTTTGTCTCCTGCCAGCTGTTAGAAGCAAGCACCTAGGACTGGCAGTTGCAAAATCTACTGTGGCCCAAACCCTCAACCAGCTGGGCTGGAGACTGGGCTAGACCATTCTGTGAGCTCACACGCAGATGCAGGAAGACGAAAGAGCAGGAGCTAAGGCTGGGCCGGGGACACAGGGTAAGCTGAGGGCCTGGGGGACAGATAGTGGACACACTCAGCATCTCTGGAGGAAATGACCATTTGTTTGATCATTTCTGGGGGCCCCAGTCCAGCAGAATGAGCCAGGAAAGGTGTTTCAGACGGGTTGCCTGGTCATTACCCGTCTCTCTCTCTCTCTCTCTCCTGCTGTTATCCCAGAAGCCCAAAGTCCTCACAGGTTTAACAGGGAGCAAAAACAAGAGGCCACTTCAGCTGCTGCTGAGAGAACTAGAGCCACAGTGAGGGGCAGCTCCCCCGGGACACCTGCCCCCTTCTTCAACAGAAACTCTGAACTGTGATGTGCAAAACCCTGCAGTCACTGCTGAGAGGGAGAAATGCGAACCTGCCCTGGGGCCTGCCACAGGGGCCTGAGCCCAGTGCGCGTGCGTGAATGTGTGTGCCCGTGTGTGGTGAGGGATCGGGTGCTGGCAGCCGTCACTAGCTGAGCGTCTACTGTGGGCGGGGTACTGTATCACAAAAGGAGATGCTTCATTGACATGCTTGTCTTCTGACCATTTTGCAGAAAAGGAACCTGAAGTCAAGATGCTGAATGACTTTGCAGCCTGTTAGTGATGGAAGCAGGGTTCAAGCTGAGGGCTCACGGCGGAGCCCCCGCTTGTGCCCGCTGGGAAGCCCGCACACGAGTAACTGTTTGGACAAGGTCAATGAGTATGGAACTACCGAAACACTCTACTGTACACCTGGAATTAATGCAATACCATACGGGACCTGTAAGGGAATTAAAAACAGACACAGTCAACCAACGGCAGGGCAGAGGTAAAGGCAGGAGCTCGCTGGGACGTCAGGAGAAGTCCTGAAGAGGAGTCGTTTCTGAGGGGCGGGTTCCAGGCTGGCAGACGGACAGAACCCAGACATTCACTCACTCGCTCCCTCAGAGCAAAGAGCCGTGCTAGGGCCTGGGGTCCGAAGGGTTACACATGCTCCCCACTCCCAGCAAGCTGACAGACTGTGGGGGAGACTGACAGGTCATCAGGCAGGACCACACAGCATGGCAAGGGCCAGGATGTGGTCTTGGCTCCCAGGGAGAGGCACAATCTCTCCTCTGGAGTGATTCCAAGGAGGCCAGGCCACCCTCTAGCCAGTGCCCATAACCAGCCGGTATCAGCTCCGAAGGCCCTAGAGATACGGCACCTTCTTCCTTCTCTGTGCTCAGCCCTCTGCTGCTCAGAGACTCAAGTAATCATACCAAGCCACACAGCAGAAGCCCAGCCCTTGTGGTTTCAAGGCCAAGTTCCTTCTGTGGCCGGCCCCGCCTCTCTCCGTGAGGCTCTTCCCCTTTCATGACTCACAGGAGTGGCCTAGGACTCTTCTGCCTTCTGAGGGGAATGTTTTGGTTCCCAGGACTGGGTGTGGGCAGTACAGAGACCGCAGGGGCCGCTGGGCTGTGCGGATTCCCCTGGGCAGACAGTGTTTCCTCGATAAGCTCCCGCCAGACTCCAGAGTCCACCTCAGACAAGCAAGTCAGCTGCGTCCCCAGTGGGGTCAGGCCACACACTGGGCTGGGAGCGGAGACGCTACCCACACCGGGGCTGCCCCCCAGCTTCCCAGCCTTCTTATCTGTACCGGGGAGAGCCAGCCAGGCCCTGCCACTCAGAGAAGGAAATCTCCCCTCAAGAGACCGATTAAGCTGTGGACAGCCCCTGGGAGCTGAAACGTGTCCTTTCCTTGCAGGGGTGCCCTTCGAGCGGGGCGAGGAGCTGGGCCCTGCCCACTCAGCCAGCACCCACCTCCAGCCCTCCTCCTCCTGCCTTTCACACGGGGTGGGGCCTGGGGGAGCCTTTATTCCTTCCTCACTCCCCAGGCGCCCTGCGGAGCTCTGGGCATTCATTCCCCTGAACCGGAGCGGGCAACGGCAGCTCCTTTCAAAGCCCCGGGAGAAGCAGAGCCTGGATGAGGCGGTCCTCAGTGCCTCTGAGGGGCCCCCGGTTCCCAGGCCTTTGATCTCCAGGGCGCGCAGGAGCGGCCGCCACAATGTGGGTGTTGTGACTTCCGCACGCCAAAGCCCACCGTGGGCGTCTCTCTCCGGGCCCCGGGCACCTGGAAGCCCACGAAAGCCTACTTGTCCCGAGGAGAAGTTACAGTATCTTGAGGACAAGGGCCCTCCCCCTGGAGACATAACGGAGGAGAAGATCAGTGGGAGGCCAGGGCTTCTGTGGGGGAGAAACACAGCACGCTGAGTGCTCCTGAGTGTTTGCTCCGAGGGCCCCGGAAGCAGCCAGGCCAGCCGCCTGGAAACTCTGGGAACTGGAAAAGTAGGATGTGGGCCTGGCCTCTGACAAATTTTTATTTACTTATTTTTTAAAGTGTGCACCCTTCCTCCTCACCACCTCCCCACTGCCCTGGGAAGGTGACTGCTTTGGAGGAGAACCGTACATCATACTGTTGCTCCAACAGGACTTCAACATGACTCCAACGTGACTTCCCCCACCCCCCCAAGCCTTGCACGTTCAGGGAGTGAGGCTCCCTTCACAAACCCATCGGCCTCGCTCACAACAAGAGAGCCTTTCCAAGCATCCCCATGGAGTCAAACAGGCCTCCAAGTCCCCCGGGAACCACTCCTCAGGAGCTTTCTTTCCAAGTCGGAGCCTGAGGTCAGCACAGCAGCCACCCCTCAGCAGGCTGTACAAGGAAGACAAGCACCTGGGCGGCACCTGCAGCATGACAGGCATCTGGTAAGTGGTGGCTTCTGAGATGAGCCCTCCAGCTGTCTCAGACCATGCCCAGCCCCAATGGACCCTGAGTGGACCACAGCAAACCCTTCCTGGGGCTTTACACTCCGGCTGGACAGAGGTCCTGGTCTCCATTCTACTGAGGGGAAGACTGAGGCTCAGGGAGTCTTCACTTTATCTGGCAAAGGGGTGTCCTCAACAGGGAAGGGCTCCACCGTCATCATTTTAGCTGTTTGGTATGCAGAGGTTCAGGGTGAAAGGTCTGGCCCCAGAACCCTTCTGGGCTGGGGAACCCCCTCAGCTGTCCCTCGGTAAAAATCACCATCAGCTTCTAGAAACTGACAGGAGTAGGCAGGGGTGAGGTTGGAGCACGTAGGAGAGCTGCTCAAGTGCCACCAACGTGGGGCTTTGAAATCCCAGCTCCAACAGCCATGCGACCTTAATCCTCATTTATCTCACCTGCAAAATGGGTACACTGGGGCCCACTCTGTGGGAGGGTAGCCAGCCCACCCGGCAGAGGGCCTGCGCAAGAGGTAGTCTGTGGCCGAGCCTTCCCCAAACACAGGTCACTTTGTAACTCTGAAGGTCTTTCAGTTCCTCAAAGGCTCCAACCTCCTGTTCCCTACTCCCCCTCCCCCAGAGCCCTCCCAAAGATCCTTCCCTTTGCCTGGGACAACTGAGTACATGGGGAAGGCAGATTAACTCAAACTCATCCTACAGGACGCATCTCAGGTATCACTTCCTTTGGGGGGGCCTCCCCTGATCTCCCAGTCCAGGTGAAGGGCCCCTTGGCTAATGAGCTTCCCCCCACCCCCAAGAGTCCCTGTACACAGATGAATCATTGTTTGTGATCTATTGTTTGTGACTTCCCCCGCGGACTGTGCACGCCACAGGGCCATGACGGGTCAGTCTGAGTCACGGGTATACCCGCAGCACCACACCTCACACGGCACCTGGGGGAGGGCCTCAGGACACATTTGCTACAATAATAATAAAACAATCAAAAAGAGTCTCTTTCTTCCCCTTCTGCCCTTCCTGAGACAATAGCCCGGACAGGAGGACCGTCCTTGGTATAAGAAAACCTCAGGCCTTTATCATTTGCCAAAAGTATGTATTATTCTGAGTTTAACTGGAAAGCCAAAAGCATCCCTTCTTAGAGTAAGTACTCCTGAACAAACTTCCAAATCTATCCTTAATCCTGGCTCTAGGCCCAGCGGATGGCCAAGTGTCTGCCACGACCTAGTTCACCGGCTTGTATCCTGATTATCTGCCCGATTCCTCCGGCCATAGACAGGTTAGGGTTAGGGCTGAGCCGAAGCCAGAAGGTGGGCTGCAGGGAGGGCAGAGAAACGCGGCAGTCTGCTCATGGCTGGGGAGGCGGGGGGACAGCTTTCCTTCAGCTGGCACGGTCACTCTGGCTCGCACCAGCTCCTGGGTGGAATGAGCTGGAGGATCATTCCACCAGCTCAAGAGGAAGGGGTGGGGGGAGGGGGGAAGAACCCAGCAGGAAGGCTGGGGCCAGCACCCAGATGTGTGGTGTCTCCAGAGACACATGAAGGGGACAGGAAACCGGACAGCCAGCCCCGCTTTTCCTGCAGTAGTGAGGCCCAGGGAGGGGCAGAACCTCGCTGGACACAGTTCCTCTGCCCTTTCCTTCGAAGCTCAGCCACAGTTCCACAGAATCCAGGAGAGCGGGGCCAAAGATTCCAATTTCAGGGAATCCCTTGGCGCCTCTGCACCTCTGTGTAGGTGCTGGTCTCCCCTGCCTGGGGTACAACTGCCTGTCACCCACCTAAATAGATAAGTTTTTGAGGGTTGCCTACTATATGCGAACCAGCATTAAAGTTGCTGCAGATAGGAAAATTCCTGCGTTTGGGGGGGCTCTTGTTTCAAAAGGTAACTGAAGAATGTGTCTTGTGATAAGGCTAGTATAGGGCTATTTCTGCATCTGGACTGCAGTTTCACAGAAAGAAGGAGCAGATGCCATCCACCTCTAGATTCTCCAGGGTGTTGAGTGCAGAGGCTGACACGAATGCTGGCTTTAGAGCCACCAACAGGACTTGCCCCCCACATCGAGGAGCGCCTTTCCTTGGCAGTACCTACAGACAAGGAGCGAGGAACAGCAGTTCCATTTCATCAGGCCGAACACAAAACGAGCTGTTTTCCCATCTCAAGCTGCTTTCAAGGGAAAATCCACTACCGGTGGTTTTTCCACTCCAGTGTGTGGGGGGATGCACGCAACCAGGCAGTTTCTGGTTATCACGTACGGGAAAATGAACACCGCAGGCACACAAAAAAGATTGAAGCCACCGATCAAAGATGCAGATCAGACAAGCAAGACCACAGAGGCACAGCATCCGTCCCCCGGGAGGGATCGTGAGGCGGGGAGGTTACCGCGACACAGGCCAGTGGGAAACACAAGTGATTATTAACACGCGCAGATCGGCCTGGACCCACAGCAGCAGCAAAGAGCTTGCAACACCGTCCAGGCTCAGGAAGACATCGCTGGCAGCTCTCAATGGGGATCCCCACAACCCAAGAGCCTCGCCCCTTACCCGCCATGTACGTGGGACCCGAGACGCCGCGGTCCTCACTGATGCCCAGGAAGGGAGACACCACTTGCTTCACCAGCTCCTCCAGCTGCAAATAACCCTCACTGGGGCCCGTGGGCTCGTGAACACTCTGGAAATAAACAGCCGAGAGAGACAAAGGTCAGTCAAAAGCGGCCAGGGCCAGCGGGCACCCAGCCAGCAAATCCTGATTGCCCTCAGGCTACACTGGAAGCGGGGACACCAGCAGGCAGCATCCTCGTGGCTGGAATGAAGGAATCCGAGGCCCGAAGCCTGAGTCACGTGCCACAGGTCACAGTGATGAGAACTGTGCCCCCACGGCATCTCCTCCCACCGGGCCCCAGCCACGCAGGGCAGACGGGACACGCCAGCTCAGGGCTGAGGTCTGACGGGTCCCGACCACAGGACCCCACCCCACTCTCAACAGCAGCTGCTTCGCACTCGGCAGGCACTTTGCACATGCACTTTACACGGACCAAAGCACAGAGGTCTCTCAACAATGCAAGAAGCCAGATGCCCCCATCATCCCCCTTCTGCAGACAAGAAAGTGAAGACCCAGAAGGCTCGTGTAACCGAGGACTGGAATGCAGGCGGCTTTGGCTCTGAGACCCTCTTACCGCTACTTGTTAAAGAGGCTAGAAAAGAACGGGGAATAGAATCCAGCATCAAGATGAAGAGTCGGTTCAAAAGCCCAACAGGACAGGCGTCCTCAGGGCTAAGCCTCGGCAAACGCCAACTAACACCAATGACCATGGTCAAAAACAAAAAAAGGAGACCAAAAGTGACCCAGGTTCTCCAGAAGACCCGCACACTCTTAGGGAATCCAGTTTCTCTCTGGAAAGGACTCTAGAAGCCTTGCTGGGTATCGAGGAGTTGGAGGGGAGCAGAGCTGTGCTCAGCCCAACCGGATGTCCCACCGAAGTCTCACATCGGAAGGGAGGGTACATGACCTTCACTTAAAGAGTAAGAACCCCCCCCACCGTGCTGGAGTTTGGGGGGATGGGAGGAAAAGATGGTGGTGGGAGGCTGAAGCCAGAAGAGCCCGTCCCACAGGCTGGGGATGGCTGCGGGAGGCGGAGGCTCCCTTGGATGCCAGCTGACTTGACCCCCAGGGACAGGGAGGGCTGGGGGCGGTGGAAGGGAGGGGGGTTGGCTTCAGGAAACACAAACAGGCTAAGGAAGGGGGTTACAGGGCAGAAGACTCAGGGACAGGAGGGGGGTCAGAAGGGAGGACATGCAGAACAAACAGGCCGCAGTGAAGGCTGCCCAGCGCTGCACGGGCGTGGGGGGGGGGCAGGCAGGAGGGTTTTCATGGCCCCTGGGCTCTGACATCTGGCCCTCGGCCTGGGCTGATGCCCTGGAAAATCCAGCAGTGGAAATGAAGGGGGAAAGCACCTCAGCCAGGAAGGGACTCCTCCAGGCCGCAGAAGGGAGAAGGGAACCTCCCTTGGGCTCCCTGGAAACCACTCAGGACTCAAACCGGGGCAGTTTCAGCCCCAAAACCACCTGGACTGGTGTTCAGAGCTGAGGAGACTTTTCTTTTTCCTTCAATTTTTTTTCCTCCTTGATATTTCTCCTCTGCCTTATCGCCCCAAGCCTTCTCTCGACTCAACAAGAGAGGGACAGTGGAGAAAGGGGAAGAGACAAGAGGTGGGGAGAAAATGGGTAACCCGTGCATGGTTTGGAGCCGGACAGTTATCTCCCAGGGCAGCCGCGGACAACCCGACTTGCACACAGCCCTCAGCCCGGCCGCCAGGCTGGCCCAGCGCAAAATGAAAACGTGGGTGGGGTTCCTTGTGCAAAAATTACTAGGCATTTCAAGACGGCGATGGGAGAGAGTAAACCCAGCATGGGGCCCTGCTTGGCAGGGGACCCCGGGTGACTGCACGGGTGCCCCTCAGGAGGCACTGTCCCAGGATGATCTCAGGACCTGGCGGCACCTGCCCGGAGGAACCAGAGCCCAGGCTCAGCCTCTCCCTGGGGGGCAGCCCCTGGGGACAGAAGCGTGCCACCCAGAGAGCAGGGGACTTGGCAGCCCCTTGCATGTGTTGGGGAGGGAGGGGCTTGTTCCGGGACATCTGGAAGAGCAGTGGAAAAGGGACACTTGAAGGCTTGGGGAATGGCTCTTTTCACTGTATGAGGGTCAGGCGAGGAGAAATCAGCTCCAGATCTCGTGGCACTGGGGCAAGCAGGGGCCTGGGGAGAGAAGGGAGCAATTCTAACGACTGGGGCCCCAATTTCCTGCAGTGGGCATGGTTCCAGGGCATTCAGACCCAGCACTTGCCGTCCTGCTGCTCAGGAAGATAGACCTGGACGGGGCAAGGATCCCTATTCGTCCCTGTCACATTCCCAGCTCTGGGCTTTACAGTTTCCAGAGTGAGGAAGAACAAGAGCCAGGACTCGTCCCACGAGACCCTCCGGGAAACAGCGCCAAATGACCAGAACAGCGGACCATCTTAGAAGCTTCTGCGGTCTCTCCCAGGGCTCTTGGGCACTGTAGGAGGGAGGCCGTGGTACCTAAACAAGGCCGGATGGGTCGATAGAAAGACCAAGGGCTGAGGGAAGGGTGACAGATTCACTCTTATAAATTACTATGTGACCTTACGATGCTCGACCAACTCTGAACCTTCACCTCATCTGCGAAACTAGGAAAACAAGGACGCTCCCCTTGCTCAACGTCCCAGACACCTGTCCCAACCACAGAGCTTCTCTGTACTTCCTTCCCTCGGCCAGGAGAGAAATCCCTGCAGATGGTCACCATCAGGGGACTGGAGGGAGGCCAGAGGCCTGGGGTCAGTCCCGCTCAGGCTTTCGCTAGCTGTGCCATCCCTCGCCGGACATGTTTCATTAACACCTACCACGTGCCAACCACGTGCCTACCACATGCTTACCACGTGCCTACCATGTGCTGCGTGCTGAAAGCATAAGAGGGAACACGGACGGACCTGCCTTGCCTGGAAGATGGCTGTGGGCCCCGGGAGACAGTGTTCTCAGCAGAGGGAACCCAAGTGCGAAGACTCTCCTGCCGCAGGGGGAGGCAAAGGGACCAGTATGACCAGAGGCTCCAGGTGAGGCCGGGGAGGTGGGAGGACCAGAGGCCGGGACACAGATCAGGCCATTTTCCTCAGATCACTGGGAACCCCATAAACAGCAGTGCAGGCTAGAGGTGAGGGTGGGTGATGGAAGCGTCTCCTAGGCAAGCAGGCCCACCCCTGCGGGGCTGCAAGGGGATGATGGCTGCCTTCCCATACGGCTGTTGGGTTGTCCCATGTGGGAACGTGGTGGATGTTTTCCATGAGCACAGACAGAGGCCTTCCTCGGCTGCTATCGGCAGGTGGGGGCCCTCACCCCTAGTCTCCCACCAAGAACAAAAACAGCACCCACAACAAAAAATCACCTCTCGTCCTTAAAACAGCATAAACGGAAATAAGAAGGGGAAAGCTTAACTTCTCTTTCCCAATCTTCCCAATCTGAACCCCAAAGGGGTCATTGTCTAGACTCCTCACTCGGGATGCAAGCTCCACTTTACACTTCTCAGACATGAATCCTCCGCATATTTTCCAGACCCTCTTCCTTCTCCTTCCTGCCCGGAAAACACCCGACCTGGCTCTCCAGCCAATGACAAGTATCCTCATGGTATTAGGTAACTCGTGCTCCTCTGGGACTTCAGGAAAGGAGAAGGCCCAGAAGGTCGGCCCAGCTCAGGGACCCAGAAAACAGCAGCTGGAGGAGAGGGAGACCTGACCTCATGCCTGCTATAGGGCAGTGGGGTCACCGCCAGCCTGAGAAAGGGTGACACCAGCTGTCCCAGGGAGCAGCTCAGACCCAATGTTGTGATGTTTGAACTTGTTACAGAGATGGAGGCACCGGAGCCATCTTTTGCAGGAGGTGGGAGTCCCTGACCACATCTCTGTTTTGTGGGAATTATGCACCCCCATCCATAGGATTGGGCTCCCTGAGGCCATATTTATATACTTGACTGAAGGTCACAGCTGACTGGCAAAGGAGAGTTGGGTAGCTGGGGCTAGACCAATCCAGTGCCTTCCCCTGAGTGCACACAGCTCTGAATCCTACGACTTCTGGCTGAGGACCCTTGGACCAGCACATATGACCTGGGTTCCTGTTTCTTCACCTGGGAAATGGAAATAGCAACACCAACTACCTACAGGGTAATCCTCTGGATGATCTGATTCAGAACACACCACACAAAGTCCCGGGCCTGCACCCGGTATGTAGCTCATCTTCCTACAGTTGATATAGAATGGGGAGGAAGAGGCAACCATGTGGGTCATTTCTCAGTGGAAACACGTGAGCTGCGTGTGTGATGCCACATTTGGCCACGTGCAAACCGAGGAAGTGCACACAAGTCTGCAGAGGGAGGGGGAGAGACAGACACTCGGTCCAAGAGACACGGGGCAGGGTCTTCCCGGCATCGGAGAGACCGGGAAAGACCAGCAGGTGGCGACAGGCTGGAAGCTTTGGGGTCTGCCGTGGTCCAGCTTCCGCCTGTAGACTTGGGACGCCCACCTGCCCCTAGAGAACCTTCCAGTGACTATAGTCTGGCTCCACTCACCTGCAGGGGGCGCTTGCTGTCACGTGCTCCTTGTGGCTCACGGGTGAGGAGGGAGCCATGTCAGCTCCCTGAATGACAGGACCCTGGTTCTCTGGCGCCTCCCCCGCCCCACCCCCCACCGCCAAGCCATGTCCCCCCACAGCTGGGATCCCAGCACGGAGCACAGCCTTACAGGTGCAGCAAATGAACACACGCACTAAGGAACAGGAATAATGACACTCTAGCTTAAGAGCTGAGCTAAGGTGCCCAGGTCACCCAGTCCCATCCCCGTGCCATAGGGTCTCTTCCTAACCCACCTGCAGGATGAGCAGCATCTGGACGATGGACGGGGGTGGCGGGGACCGGGCCAGCAGCAGCACATCCCCAAGCTTCACCTTCAGCAGCACCAGGTCACGGAAGCCCAGCAGGGAGATCTGACGGATGGTCAGCTCCTGGCCCTGGAGAGGAGAGAGGGGGCAGCACTGGGAGGTGAGAGCCAGGTGGACAGGCCACCAACACAGGGTCCAGGACGCCCAGTATGAACAGAACACCAGGATGGGACAAGACAAGGTATGCGCAGAACTTGGGGAGCGGGGGCGATGGGTGCGCGGGGGTGGATGCTGCCAAAGAGTCAAAGACTTGGCCCTGGTCCTCCCCAAGGAAAGCTTCATGTACAGTAAGGCGTGACTCGACCTGCCTGCGTGACCCAAGATGATACAAGACACATAAATGGGGACCATGTTGTCATGAGTTTGGTGGGGGGAGGGGCGGTCAGGGAGGAGGAAGAGAGAGAAAGATGGGGGGAAACGAGAGAAAAGATCCACACCCCACCCCACCCCCTTCCAGGCTGCTTCCTCAACTCTGTTCAGTACGTGAGCACTTAGCCTGCACCAGGCCAAGAAGGAAAACACACAGACGAGTCTGACCACGCAGGGTGTGGGTGGGGGCTGGAAATAACTAATTATCCTAAGAGCTGACAATTTACTAAGCTCCAGGGGCTAGGCAGGACTTTCAATATTTTAGATGGAACTAACACGATTAATCCCCACCCTTCACGATAGGTACTGGTATAAAACCTACTTCACACACGAAACCTCTTGAGCCCAGAGTTATGGTTCTAGCCCCAGGGTAGAGCCGGATCTCAAAACTTAACTCTTTGATTTTAGGGCTCCCGAAGTTTCTCAAAGCAGAAAGAGAAAAGAGGGTCTCTCTCCTAGACTCCCCTCTGCGCGTATACACACCGCACACACCAAAAAATGGGGGCTGTTCTTGGCAGAGCCGAGGAGATCGGAAGGGACCTGTGAAACAGGATGTCACTTTTCATCCCTTTTCTAGCATCTACATTTCTAGAACTCCTCAGGGCTTCCCAGAAACACACAGAGTGCTTTTGTCTTCCCTGCATCCCTTCCTCTTTGCCCGCTTCTGTCCCCAGAGATACACACAAGCGCCCCTGGCACTTTCCAGGCTTGGGTCAAACACCCCTTCTTTGACTGCCTTCCCCACATGTCTCCAATGGCAGCGGTGCTTCCCCCAACTTTGCCTTTTCCAAGGCAATGCAGTCCACACTGACCTCTGACCTCATAACTATCTGTACCCTCGCTTCCTCTCCCAAATTCCTTTCACTTTCTAAGGTAGGAAAATGAAGGCAAGCTTCCACATCCTTGAACACAGTAGGTCTTCAAAACCCCGTCTGTCCACAGAGGAACTAGGTCTGACACAGACACCTACCCAGACAGGGGCTCTAAGGAGGATCGAGCTGACCTGACAGACATCTGGGTGTGTTACTAGCAGCAATGAGGACCCCTAACTCCAGGCCTCTCAAGGTGGGGGCGTCTGGGTCAGCAGCAGCACTTGGGAAACTGTGTGGGGGACAGGGAGTGGACAGGGGCAAGTCAACTATCACTGGAGCTTGTAATTTTCCAAGAGAAGCAGCTGGTAACATCCCAGACCCACACAACCGGGATCCTGCCTGGATATATGTCAGTGAGGGCCCTTCTTGGCCATCCGGTGACCCCACCAAGGCCACGCCCACTCAGATGCCACACTCCCATTCTAACCACATCCAGATACTCACACCCTGGAATTCCGTGCTCCTGGGGTCCTAAGACAGACACTCAGATGTACACACCCCCTCCAGTAGAGTTGCCAAATAAAATGGAGAATGTCCAGTTGAATGTGAATAATTTTATAGTAGAAGTATGTGCTAGATTTTGCATTATTCATTGTTTATCTGAAATTCAAATTTAACTCAGCATCCTATAATATTATTTGCTAACTCTGGACACACTATCTCCCAGGTTGGTCTTCTTAGGACCCAATGCGGGCCTAGGAGTGACCACTACCAGGAGGGGAGACGTCTGTGGGGATCGGAGCTTAAATGACCCCATACACGCTCCAAACCCTCTCAGAGGGGCATAGGACGGAGCTGAGGAGGGGGTGAAGAGACCATTGAGCTAACGGTCAGAGCTCTTCTGGAACTACTCGGGCAGGCCAGAAATGGGATACAGACTCTGTAGGCATAACCTCCCAATTTTTAGATATTGATATATATTTAACAGAATTCCAAGTTCCCATACAACACCATCCAGAGCAAGAAAAGCCTGTGGGACCTTATGTCCAGCACACATCACTGCCAAGGGCTGTGCTGTTGTGGGGCCCCACACCTGCCCTTCAACAAAGCCCCCATGAGATCTGCACCTTCACCCCAGCGGGCAGACCGGGGGCAGGATAAATGGAGGATGGAGATGTGAATCTTGGGGAGAACAATCTATCAGTCAACCCGACCGCAGGGGTGTCCACTCTGACTGGGCAGTGACCATTCCTGTTAACAGCCTCTGCAAGAAGGTGGAGGAAGTCAACTCAAGTGTTAGAATAAGCTCCGGTCACAGAGTAAGAATACCAAGGAGATGCTGCTCATTTTTCGCTGGAAGTCCCATATTTTGCAGATGCAACAGAGCTCTGCACAGAGAAATGAAATGAGTTTGCCCAAGCCCAGCTACCAGTGTCCTTTCTGCTCCCTCCTGTGGCTACTCGTCTTCAGGCATCCATCCTTTATGGAAAGCAAGCAACATGATTCCCTTCCTACAATCTGGGACAACAGCATCCGTGGGCTTCAAAGAAAGGGAGGGGGGAAGAAAAGAGAAAAGAGAAAAGTCTCTCTGCCCCATCTTTACTTCTGAAACAAACCGCTCCAAGAATATACAGGCAGACTCAAAACCAAGAGCATGACGAGGGCCTACAAATTGCTGGTTAAGCGGGCACTCTCCCTTTGCTTGAGGTTAGATGCTAAACATAGACCAGAGAGCCCTCCAGAGAGCACCGAGGTCCTTAGCCAACTCAGGCGCCCAACGTCCTGCCTCTGCCGCGTTCACCAGGAGGCCCCAGCTGGCCAAAGGCCAAGGAAGGAGACAGAGTGCCAAGGCCGGCAGGAGGTCGTTCCTCAGTGAGACTGACCTGAACTGGATAAAATATTGCCTGCAGGGTGGGGAGAGTCTCAGTGAAGAAGTGGTCCCACACTTCAGCCAGAGCCTCAATGCGATTTTCACCTACACGAGGGCGAGAAGATGGGAGGGGAGAAAGAAAGAAAAGAATTTATCATTACTTGCAGGACAGGCAGAGACAGTCCCGTGTCAAACGCAGCTTGGGGACAGGGCAGCTTGGGGACAGAGCTACAGAAGAAGCTCCTTATCTACATTTGCCCTGGGAGGCATTAGTACAAGTAAATGTAGGATTAGATGGGAAGACTTCACGGAAAAAAAGACAAATAAGTCTTCTATCCCCCGTGCCAGAAAAGGAAGCTGAAGTTTGGAAATCACAGGACCATTGTGCCATCATGGGAATGGTTACAACATTCGCAGGCACTGCGCTAAACAACTTATCTCTAGGTCATTTCATGAGTAAACTCATGACTTCATTTTATAGGCTCAGAGAGGCCAAGGGTCTAGCTCAACATCACACAGCGAGAAGGCAGAGCGGGGATGCCAGAACCCATGCTCTCGACAGAGTTAATCGGGGAGGATCATGGGCACAGTTATTTATTGTTTTCATTTTCTAATCATGACAACACTGTTTTTTTGTTTTGTTTTGTTTTGTTTTTTATATTCTGGATTGGAGCTGTCAGTACAGGGAGAAGAAAGAAGGGCCTAGAAAGTACCACTCCCACCCACTGGTTTGCAATAACCAGAGGCCAGGTAGAGGGTGGGACATAGCACATTCTGCAGTGGTCACCTGCAAGACACAGGACCCACCGGATGCTGCGCCTACTCTCGCCCCTGGGACCCAGACCACGGTCAGGCACCAGTCCCAGGCTGCCTATACACGGGTCACCCCAATGCCACCGAAAGGCGGTGCCAGAAACTTTGCAACTGCAGGAAGGCGGGCACGGGCAGAGAGAGGGGCCCGCACAGTGGTTGCTTTTTAATGACCTAGATGACAGAGCTGATTGAGCACTGTCTTTGCTCATCTGAAGCAGAGAAACTGGGTCGGCCAAGATTAGACACCGAGAGATGCACTTGGCAAAACCCTGCCAGTTCCACTGAGCAGATCTTGAAAGATTCATTTAGCATCTTCCGCCTATTAATTTAATGGACAATAAAAGCAGTGGCTGAGAGAGAGCAGAGCAAGGGCATAACTAGCAGTGAGCAGGGCCGAAGATGTGCCGAGTTTGAAAGGTCAGAGAGAAACACACTAGGGGGGAAATGCAAATCCATAGCACCCTTTAATTTCCCTCCTGGACTGCTAATTACAGTCAGTTGGAATTGCTTATTGACTTCTCCGCCCCCTCCACTAGAACGGGAATAAGCGCGTGAGCCCTGTCCGTCCTGCTCACCATTATTATTTCTAGTGCTTAGCACGATGCCAGACGGATCAATAAATCCATTTTTAGGAATCTTTCAGTAAATGAATGGCAAGGATCAAGTGTATAGGTTTTCCCAGATGCTAAGGCCGGTGTGTGAAAGGAGGTTACCATCTAATCTAAATATGGGACAGGGCAGAACAGGACTAAATAATTCGCTCCGACATTTTCCTTTGCTCTCAGATCAAGAAAACCTCTAAAAAGTGGGCATTCTGGTGGGCAGGGGCAGGAGTCTGTTTCCTTCTTCTGCAACCTTACCCGTGACCTTTCCCTTTGACCTTTGGGCCCTACTATGTGGATTTTACCTCAGCCCTTAATGCTCACCATGATCCTTCACACCACAGGGCTTTTGCATGTGCTAGTCCCTTTGCCTAGACTGTTCTCCAGCCCCCACCCCACTCTTTGCCTGACTTACATTTGTCTGTCCCTCTAGTTTTAGCTCCAATACTGCCTCTATACCAAAGTCCAGCCCACTGGTCAAACCAGTGGAAAACCTATGGACTATAGTCTTGGTACCTGTTGCAATTACAGTTTTATAGTTGATGATGATTTGACAAGTACCTCCCTCCACCACTGGTTGTGAGCTCCACGAGGGCCTGGAATCCTACGATGGTTTTGTTCAGCACAGTGTCCCCAGCACCTAGCAAAGTGCCTGGTACGTAGTGGACTAAAAATCAACGTCTGAATGCACAAATCTTTCCAAACGCAGGCTATGCTAGTTCACAGCAGAGAGGAGTTGAGGAGGTCAAAAGGAACATCTGAGATGTACTCATCCTGGTACCCAAGAACAAGGTGAACCCAACACCTGGATAATGTCCTTCCCAGGAGAAAGGGCTCCTCCAGCTCCTTTACATGATGGCCTGTATCCCAAGCCTTCTACGAGACAGACAAGCAGAGACCTTCTGGAAATGGAGGAAGGGAAGGGGACCCCTGCAGGTCAGTGCTGGTGCCTACGGACTCTCCTCCACCACCAAGACAGAACACTCATCGACACACAAGGCAATCCTCCTACTCAGCAGCAGGAAGGCACCTCTCCTGGGAACCTGGGTCTAATTGCTGCCTTCAAACTTCACAGAGTAATGGACGTTTTGGAAAGCATTCAGAGGAGAACATCAGACAGACACAGGCTAGCAAAACAGGGTAGCCCCGGGGAAGAGAGTTACGAGGAAGTGACTTCACCTTCAGAAAACAGCCCAGAGGACTCAGCTTCCTGCAAAGATGAAGGGCGACTGGATGGAAGGTTCTAGATAGACACCCTACAAACACTTAATGGGCCACGGGAGTTTTGACCACCGCATGACTACAGAAGGGGAATGAGAAACTCCTCACGGTCAAGGTTGCTAAAGCTTGGGGAAATGTCACTGGAATTATCGTGACAGAGCCTATCCGGAGAGGAGCTGTGTGTGTTGGTTCTGCGGCCTTTATGCTGCAGGTGCATAAACAGGGAGGTCTGTTCCATGAAAGGATGGGTACTAACTGTGGTTTCTGAGCCAGTGGATCCAGGGCACCTGGGTGGCTCAGTGGGTTAAGCCTCTGCCTTCAGCTCAGGTCATGATCTCAGGATCCTGGGATCGAATCCTGCATCAGACTCTCTGCTCGGCAGGGAGCCTGCTTTCTCCTCTCTCTCTCTCTGCCTGCCTCTCTGCCTACTTGTGATCTCTGTCAAATAAACAAATAAAATCTTAAAAAATATAGCCAGAGGATCCTTTTAGCTGAATAAAATATTTCTTGGAGGTGTAGTACATAACATAAAAAGTGGGGATGTTCGGAAGACAGGCAAGGCCCTTACAGGTTTTCCACAGGCCCCTTGGCTGTGCGGTAGAGCTGCTCAGACGCCTGGACGAGAGCAGACCCAGGCAGAACACCCGGTCCAGTGCCCCGTAGGGTGCTTGGGGGGCAGAGGCACAGAACCTCAGATGACCGGCATTCCTGAGCTTTCACTCCAAATGTATTTACAGTGAGCATCACTCAAATGAGAGGCCCTGAACTTCCCTTTAAAAGCACCATACAGCTCCGATTTTGCTCAATATCCTTTTCATGAAGCTGGTTTTCCACGTTTCCAGGAGCTTGTGATAACTCCCCACATGACCTCCAAGCAAATATCATGGCCAGAGACCATGTGCTTCTCTTCCCTCCCTTTCTGAGGCAGCCACCTCCCACGCTGGTGTACCAGCCTGACCCCAACATGCAAAAGGGGCACAGACTTCTTCTCATCAAGGCCAGTCACTTAAAAATAAGGCCTTGGCCAGGGGGGCGCGGGGCACCTACGTGGGTTGAACACCTGACTCTGGAATTCAACTCAGGTCATGATCTCGGGTTGTGACATCGAGCCCCGAATCAGGCTCAGCACCGGGTGTGGAGCCGCTTCGGATTCCTTCTCTCCCTCTTCCTCTGCCCCTCCTCCCTGCTTGCATGAGGGGGCAAAAAAGAGCACACCCTCCTGCCCGCTATGTCTGTGTCCAGTAGTAAATCTATAGTAGTAGATTGACCTCCAGGTAGAAGTTTCTAGGCTAGAGTAGGGGAAAAAAAAAACAAACCATCTGTAGACCTACTACATGCCAGATAATGGGGTTACACCTATTATATTCCCTACACTCCCTTTCAAAATCGTATCATTTTAAAAATGATTAAAAAAAAAAATCCAAAGAAACTAGAAACTTGCCAAAAGTCCCCCAAGCAACAGGTGGTGATCTAAGATCAGGATCCAGCTTCTCAGGATCCAGAGTCATGGGGTTGGCCAATTCTTGCCTTGGTCCCACCTCTCACCTCTATTTGGTGCCTCTCCATCCTGTCCCATGGGCTCTAAAACGTTTTAAGTCCAGGAACCTTCCTTTGCCCATCTTATCAGACCTCATGCAGCAGGGACCTGCCTGGTATACAGTCCCCCAAATGGGTAGGGGCCTCGTGAAATAGAAGACCTCAAGAAACATGAAAAAGGCCAATTGAGAATAGCCTGGATCAGACCAGAAGGAGCGGCGTGGCAGGATCTGGAGTGTAATCAATCCCTGCCCAGGAGACCGCCAGCACGTCCCCGGGGAGAACCCTCAGCAGGGTCTCTGAGAAGACCACCCCGATTCCACAGGACTTCTCAAAATACGATCGGACTCGCACTGCCACGAGCAGCCGACTGCAGGCGAGTGCGGCCGCCTGGCTGGAGGAGACACGGTCGGCGTGAATCACTCCCTTGGAGCCCGCCACTTTTGGACAGAAGCATTTCAGCTGTCCAAACACCAGAGGCTGAGTCACAGAGCCCGCTGTACGAGGGCTGCCTTGTACTTGCCTTCGCACAGCTTAATCTTCTCCTCCACGAACAACAGGCCTTTTGCAAGAAGCTGGTTCTGTCAAGAGAGAACAAAGAACACAAGGGTTGGGCTACTGCACAGAGTGATAAAACCTTCTTCCACTTCCAGTGGCTAAGGGCGCCGGGTTCTAGGCACTGGCAGGCTCTGAAGCCTCCAAGTCTGAGGAGACTTTTGTCCTCTTGGAGGATCAAGCTTCGGGAGAAGTCAGCGAGACATCCCGCAGCAAAAGAGGGAGACAGGGGCGAAACCCAACCGCCATCCCGTCCCTCCAAGCAGGAAGGAGGTAGGCCTCGCGCTTGGCTGGCCCTGTGGCACCCAATATCCTTTGAGCCCTTAATCTAAACTCAGAAGAGGGAGCGCTGAGGTAATGGGAAATTAGGCAGAAATAATGTTTTTTAAAAAAGATAAATTGAGGGTTTCTCACGCTAGCATGAAAGAGACTGTGTGTAAAACTTCAACCAGCTGTGGGTATGTGTCCGTCAGTGAGCGTGTGTGTGTTAAGCTGTGGAAAGGGAGAATAAGGTTAAGTCTTTTTTCTTTTACTTTTTTTTTTTTTTAAAGATTTTATTTATTTGACAGAGAGAGACACACAGTGAGAGAGGGAACACAAGCAGGGGGAGTGGGAGAGGGAGAAGCAGGCTTCCTCCTGAGCAGAGAGCCCGACGTGAGGCTCGATCCCAGGACCCTGGGACCATGACCTGAGCCACGGGCAGACGCCCACCGACTGAGCCACCCAGGTGCCCAGGTTAAGTCCTTTTTCAATCGCACCTAACAACTGTTGAGTGTTCTGTGTATGTCAAAGGGTTTACAGCCTTCATTTCACCTAATTCCAACCATCTCGAAAGTCTCTTCTGGTTGGTGCCATCACCCTTACTTGGCTGATGTCAGGAAAGACACTGCCTACAGGCGACAGAGCAGAGCTTCCTGGAGCCAGAAGCCATGTTCTCTCCACTCTGCTTTGCTGCCTTCCGGCAAGTCTTCCCACCCAGACCCCTTCCTTCCCTTGAAGGGCTACAGCGGGTCCCACAAGAAGTAGAACAGCCTCTCCACATGTCACAGAAGCTCCGAGAACAAGGACGTGCTGGTGCCTCTCCACCTCACCCCATATTATCAGATTCTCAAAGGCCTATGTTTATGGCATAGGGGGCCTGTGGGGATAGGACTCCTACACAAAAAAACCAATGCATTTCTTAGTATGCTCCTTTATAAAACCCTACACGGCCATGATGACAAGAGCATGCATAGCAGAGGGGAAAAAACTTAGATGTCAGATGGGTTCAAGTTCCAGCTTGGCCACATTCTAGCTGTGTAATCTCAGCCTTACTTTCCCTGATTCTTGAGTTCCTTATCTGTAAAATGGTACCCAACCAGCAATATCATAGAGTTCATGTAAGAATTAGTCACTGTAGGGCGCCTGGGTGGCTCAGTGGGTTAAGCCTCTGCCTTCGGCTCAGGTCATGATCCCAGGGTCCTGGGATCGAGTCCCGCATCGGACTCTCTGCTTAGCTCCCTCTAATCTTTTCTCCTGCTCATGCTCTCTCTCAAACAAATAAAGTCTTTAAAAAAAAAAAACAAAAAAAAAACAAAAAAGATAGGATCTAACTTCAAAAAGTAGCCGGGCACTGTTTGGTTTCAAGATGGAACCCCAAATTCAAGTTAGAGTGACATCTTATGGGAGAGCACCAACTCTGTTGAAGGATGAAAATAGCAATTCCTTTACAAAGAACGGCAACAAACAGGTAATTAAGGGGAAACCCCAACTGCGTCTTCTCCTTCCAGCCCAGCAAACATTTCCCAGCAGCTCCTGGGTCAGAAAGCAAGAAACCACCACGGCACCCAACTTCAGCTCTCAGAAGCAAGGCTCTGTGACAGATGAGCTGGACAGGAAAGGGTTCCAGAGGAGCTTCCTGGTGGCAATCGCTCCATCGGCATGTTTCTGGGCAACTGGGGCCTCAAGCCTCTGCGTGGGTCCCTTTCCCCCATCCGGATGAGTTCTCAGAACAACTCTGGGAGCTCTGTGCAAAGGCTCCTGATGCCATGACTCCCTGTCACCACCTCTAATACAGCACGGACGTCCCAGGCTTTTTCCAAAACAGCCCTACAAGCCTCAGAAAGCTCACGTCTCTGCGATACACCCACAGATGAGATCCAGCGCCCCTCTGAAGGCAGCTTTCGTGAGTGTGTTCCATCACCGCGGTCATGCACATGTTCAATGGCACAGGTCGGGGAGAACCGGAAGTACTGGGAGGTGGAGAGAGAAAAAAAGCCTCATCTTGGTCCTATCCTGAGTTAGTCAAAGAAATGAATTCAAACCTTATATCCTCTGTGCTAGGTCCTTAGGGGTGAGGAACGTTTCTTAGTTTAGTGCCCGTGGCTCTGAGAAGTGTCCCAAACACAGCAGATGCTAATAGACATTAGCTGAGTGTCCATGTTGCCTGTTTGGGGGGTAAGATCATGTTGAACTTTTAAGAAATCAAGATAAGAGACAGAATGTGTGTAAGAGGGAAGAAAGGGAAACACAGTCTCCCTAAATTTGTTGACATTTCTTCATTTGGTAAAAATCACTTTGTCTGGATCTTAGAGGATAGACTTCTTTAAAAGACGGCCCAGACTCTCCTTCCTTCTCTCTCTTACATCTTCCCCCTTTCAAGGAGACACTTGGGAAAAAAAAAAACAAAACTTTTTTTTTTTCTTTTTTCAAGGAAAATAAATTACTTATGGATTATAGAGAGATGAAAAAGAAATTTTTCATTTAAAAATTCTCATGAGAAGGGCGCCTGGGTGGCTCAGTGGGTTAAAGCCTCTGCCTTCAGCTCAGGTCATGATTGCAGGGTCCTGGGATCGAGCCCCGCACTGGGCTCTCTGCTCAGCTGGGAGCCTGCTTCCCCCTCTCTCTCTGCCTGCCTCTCTGCCTACTTGTGATCTCTGTCAAAATTTTTAAATTTTAAAAATCTTTTTAAAAAAAAATTCTCATGATACGCAGCATGGCAATCCTTAACTTAGACCAAATAGAGCACCGAAAACAGGCTTGGGAAGGGACTGAAGGGAGCATCTAGTCATTCTGCATCTCCCCAGCTCTGTGGTCAAAATCCACTGGTCACACACAGTTCCAATGGTATATGTGTGGACCTTTCCCAGGAAAGGAGTCTCTAAATTTTCTTCAGCACGCGTGCACAGAGGAAGGATCTCTGGGGCCAGCTAGCCCACAGCCCCCACCCCCTTTGGAGAAGCACCTGTCATCCACTTAATGGACCTGTGCCCCACTGTGCAAGTTCAAACCCCTTGACCCCAGCCTGTAGCGTTGGCTTAGCCAGCTGGCCTGGTTCCAACCCTACCCCTGACACAGGTCTCAGACTGAGCCAATTTTATCTCCTGGGAATCTGCAGTCAGGCAGGACCCTGTGGAGGTTAGGATCCTGTGTGACTGCAGGCCTCATGGTCTGAAGGGCCTCCCACTTGGGTCTAGTGCGCTGCAGTTACCATTTCAATTCTTAATATTTTTATCTTTGAACTTGTGTATTGTAAGTGAAATTGGATAGGACTATGCAGGACGTGCCAAGGCCTGGGGCCTCAGCTCCTCTGTGGTCCTGCCTCTTAACACCTCCCCA
The DNA here is from genome assembly GCF_964662115.1 of Mustela nivalis. Classification (NCBI taxonomy): domain Eukaryota; kingdom Metazoa; phylum Chordata; class Mammalia; order Carnivora; family Mustelidae; genus Mustela; species Mustela nivalis. The sequence continues at coordinate 93,965,104 of NC_139028.1, read as the reverse complement.
GGAGGGGTTTTCAACATCTGCTGTCCCCGCGCACTGGTGGCTGACCCCGATGCAGGGTCTTCTTCGCCCTGCCCACCTCCCACTATCCTCCCATTCCCAATGGTGGAAAGGGTCCGGCCGGTGGGCGCCCAGGCACAGGTGCAGGGAAGGGAGAGTTGGGTGCCCGCCTTGCAGCATCTCGGGGAGGGGCCTGGTGGCAGCCCTCCCCTCCCAGGGCTCACAGAGCTGTGCCTCAAGTGCTGGTGGCTCAGTGCGGGGGGGGGGGGGGGTTGCACATTTGGCCACCCTTGATCTGTGTCCAGAGGGTGCAAAGGTTACAATCTCTTCAGAGGTCACTTGGCCACCGTGGGTTACAACAGCAAGCCCACAGGAAGACGGATTTACCCACCCTGGCCATGACCAATTTTTTATTTTGCACCGGGCCCTGTAAATGATGAAGCCTACCTTGTCTGTCTATCACTTTACCTAAGGATATGCCACCTGACATCTGTGAGGCTCGGGAAGGGACTGAAGGGAGCATCTAGTCATTCTGCATCTCCCCAGCTCGTGGTCAAAATCCACTGGTCACACACAGTTCCAATGGTATATGTGTGGACCTTTCCCAGGAAAGGAGTCTCTAGATTTTCTTAAGGCTACTGAGACCTAAAAAAGTGGGGGAGGGAGGAACCAGCATTGAACTGGGCATCCATTGTGCACAGCCTGTCTTTCTAGGCACCTGTTCTCCCTGGAACTCACCTCACCGCACTCCCAGCCCTCGACAAGAGCCCGACTCCGGAAGGTACCGAGTATCTGCTCGCTGCGGGCAGTGTGGGGCCAGAGCTGGAAAGAACCTAACTTTCCTCTGGTCCCATTCTCCGCCCCATGGCAGCAGGACCACCACCTCCCCAGGCCTAAGGCTTCAAGCTAATATAACACATTAAACAGCAGCCACCTAGGAAACGACCTGGGTGGGACTTGGAACCAGGGTCCTGGTCACCTACTGCTTCACCCCCATCCTGGAAATGAACTTAGCCGTGGAATACACGACACTTTGTTGAAGTGGCAGACGTGGCTGGGTGTGAGAAACAGCTGACTTGTCTATTTTTTCTAAGGCATCAAAAAATAGGCTGCCCACAGAAAAGTAAGGTCCAGCTAGGAAAATGCAAAAAACAAGGATGTCTGGGGAAACGCACTAGAATCACCCAATCTTGAGTGGGCAGGACAGATTCGCCCCATCCTGTCAAGGGGATCATGGAGGACAGGCAGGAGGAAGCAGTGGAGGGCAGAGGAGAAGGTGGTCTTGTCACCAGTGCACACGTCCAGTCCACTCCCACCGGAGGGACTCAGGAAAACAGGGGACCCGTTAGGCTTGGGGGGTGGGGAGAAGGACATGGACCCCATCTTCCCAGAGGAAAGAACTTTCCACATAACAGGAATTCTGTAGATGCTAAGGCCGCCGGCCACCCTCCGCTTCTACTGCTTCAGCAGTGATGATGGAAGGACAGGAGAGTTACTTACTGGTTTTCACTCTTGTCAGGCACTGTATTAAACCCTCTGCATGCACTAGCTCATTACACCTTTGCCAGAAACGATGCCTGTTTTACAGATGAAGAAATCGAGGCTTGGAGAAGTAACCAGCAAATGCAAGACCAGAACTGGCACCCAGGTTGGTCTGAATCCAAACCCAGGTCTTTCTCCCATTCTATGCCCCTGGTTTATTTTAGCAATAATAATAAAAGATACAAAGACACAAATCACCATATGCTGACTGTTCCCTTTATACCAAGCACTTGGCCTATATAACAACTCCTCTAGGAACCACAACAACCTTTTGAAGTCGGTACCATGATTATAACTAGCGTACCACTCCGAAAACTAGGCTCAGAGAGCTTGAGTGACAGGCCTGAAGTCACCCAGCCAGTAAGGGTTCCAGTAAGGACCAGGATCCAGATGTGCCTGGCGGAAGGGCTGGTGCTTTCAGCCGTCCTGCTCTCCTGCCCTGGCACCTGGCGAGGCTGCTTACCTCCTTGCCCACAGGGGAAAGCAGAGGAGATGTCTTCCGGCTCTACACCTGCCGGGAGCAGTTGGCTTAGCCACCTCAGGTGAGGTCACTCAGTCCTACCACAAAGCCTCCATCCAGCTGGCTCATTCCTGATGCCTGACCCTGCTAGCAGCGTCCCAAATTCTGCTTCTCCAAAAGTACTTTCTCAGGCCTCCCTCTCTGCGATCCACTCACTGTCTAGCAAGGCCAACACCTGGCTCCCCAGCAGATTCCAATCCCAAACGAGACATTCCTTCCGACCCCAGAGGCGTCTAGAAGCACGCCCCTCTGCCTCCGGAGAACTTGCGTTACCCAACAATCCTGCTCCACGCATGTTTCCAGTGATACCAAGGTCTACAGAGGTTCCTGGCGCTGGCACCCAGCCAGTGATGGAAACGGTGGGCCACCTTCTTCTCTCCCCTCGCAACTCTGCAAGTACAGTCATCGTCCCTAAGGACGTCCGCATTTCCTGTGAACCTCAATACCTTCCTAGATAAACAGCGAGAAGGCTCATAAACATGACTCACCCCCAAGCCTGGAGAGTTCCTAATAAGCCAGTCCTGGTGTGTGTTTTGCACGTATGTGTTGTGGGGCGTGTGTGTGTGTGTGTGTGTGTGTGTGTGAGGGGGCGTGATAAGACCAGACAGAAATCCCCAGCTGGAGTGAGAAGATTTAAAACTCGGTACAAATGCCAATGCTTCATTTAGCCCTGCTTCAGGGGTTACTGAGAGGGTGTATTTGGGGTTTTAAAAAAGTTGTTTCACAAGGAAACTTGGAACAGTCCATGTCTGTTTCACTGGACACAAAACAAATGAAAATTAAAAACACTGAAACTTCTCTTCCCTGGGGCATCCTTGAACATTTAAAGTACAATCCAGAAGATTTTTCTTCTGCGGCCAGATGGCCCGGGTTTGGATACCTGCTCTGCCTTTCCCTAGCTGTGCGATCTTGCACACCCTCCCTTCTCCAGGTTTCGGCTGCACAAGAACAAAATCTTCCTCATCAGCCATCAGGAGGAATAAGGGACATGGCCCAGGGGAAAAAAGGTTTAGAGCATCTCTCAGAAAGTGCGCAGGCATCACAAGCATGGACAGCGGGGCCCAGGGCCCACACTTTCTGCTTCTGTGAGTCTGAGGCGGGCCCTGAAAATTTGCTTTTCCAACACACTCGCAGGTGGCGCTAAAGATGCTGGTCCAGGGACCACACTCTGAGAACCAGGGGCTTAAAACAATGCCTGGACCATGCTGTAAGCTTCCCCCTAAGCCCAGAAAGTGAAATTCCTTTCGGTGAAACTGGAGTTTCACTTGATACAGAAACACTGTCTATCCTCAGTGGCTCTGAATGAGCTAGTACCTAGGAAAGGGGGACATTTAGTCACCCTAATGCCAAAAGGTCATACATAGATGGCTTGGTAGCATTTGCTATAAATACCTCCCCCGGTTACCCATATCTGTAAGAGTCCCAGGAGGCCCGTTTCCTCCTTGGTGCCTCGTTATCAGGGAAGGTTCATTGAGGGCTTATGGCACCTGGCAGAGCCGAGGGGGAGACCCCTGGAAGCTTCATGGCCCCTGTGGAGTTGGAGAATGCAGACACAACAGGGATGTAGGTGAAGCCACATGGGTCCTACACCATGTAGCGTTAACCGAAATGCTAGCGTTAACTTAACCCGCATGGATGGTTAAAGGCTTCCAGAGAGGCCCGGAATCAGTAGATTTTGTAGGGGACAAAGATGGCGCCGGTAGGAATCCACAGCTAGTTGGGTGGAGTGATGATACAAGAGTGGGGAAAATCACTTGTGTGTGATTTTTTTTTTTTTTTTTCCCACAAACCCAACTGGAATAGAGAAGAAAGCTTTCAGCTCCTCTTTGTGGAGCCTGGGAAGTCTTCCCCAACCAGTGGGATTCCCCAAATGGAAAAAAGGGATCAGGGGGACAGAGGCTAGCAAGGGATGGGGCGTTGGACAAGTGGGCTGCGCTCCAGCGAAAAGACAAGGAAGAGGGGAGAAGACGATGCCCTTAGGTGAGAACACCGGTGCAGGCTGCATTTTGGAGTTGGCCAGTATGTGGAAGAAAGGCACTGTGGAGTTTGTAAGTATTGCGGGGATCGGGGGGAACAGAAGGAGCCCAGAAAATGCTCTCTGCAGCTCCTCCCATCCCCATGCCCCGCACCACCAAGGTGGTTAACCACTAATTAGGTGACAGAAAGACACAGAGCATTTCCTATCATCAGTTTGCAAAGTTATAAGGAACCAATTATCCCACAGAGCTGTCTCCATGACATGGAGTTCCCCTGGGAAACCCCAAGTCTCCTTCCAGGAGCAATTCAAAACAGAGGGCAAAAGAAAAATTCAATACTGGAAATGTTCAATTTTGGGGGGCCCATGTCTTCTGGAAATCTACCTGTGCTTCTGTGGCTCAGACGGCCTGTCTTCTGCATGTGCATGATAAGCACCGTGTTTCCACCTGCTTCCCCTCTGCCTCCACCTCAGGTCATGGCCATCATTCTTCACTGAAGATACCCTTTCATGACTCTTTCTTTAAAGCTACAACATGAGGGGTGCCTGGGTGGCTCAGTGGGTTGAAGCCTCTGCCCTTGGCTCAGGTCATGATCCTGGGATGGAGCCCCGCGTCGGGCTCTCTGCTCAGCGGGGAGCCTGCTTCCTCCTCTCTCTCTCTGCCTGCCTCTCTGCCTACTTGTGATCTCTGCCTGTCAAATAAATAAATAAAATCTAAAAAAAACTTAAAGCTACAACATGAGAATGTTTACTTTCAGACACAGAGTCACAGAGAAGACTCAAGTGGAGATGTCCAGGTTGGGGGTCTGGGTCCCAGGCGATGGGTGTCCATGGATAAACGCAGATGGCCAGGAAGGAGTCATCTGTCCACAGAGAGGAACCCAGTGCACCAAGAACCCATTCATCATCTTCTCAGGCAGCCACATCCACAGCATTGGTGTCTTACCTGTCCACCCCTTGGTTCTGTTCCTCATGTGTCCCCAGACCAACCCCCTCCCTTGCTGGAGAAATGTTCTTCCTGGAGCCCATTCAGACTTTCCTTCTTGAAACTATATCTGCCTGTAGAATGCGAAGGCTGGCCTCTAAAACCCTCGCTCCTGGATGCCCCTCCCCCTCCAGCCTCCCTCCTGGAGAGTTCTACTTGGTACAGCTGGTTTTGGGACCAGCCCATTTTTGAGCGGTGCCTAGCAGGGGGCTACCCAAACCCCGAATCTCTCTCCAACCACTTTCAGCCTTTGGCCATAGCCAGGGCCGCTTAAACGGTTAACTCTTTGCAGACTACTTTTCTTAAATCCATCCACTTTTTAAAACACACACATGTTTAAAAATGAAATTACAGCAACATCATTTGCCATAAATGGAAGGTAACTCAACCATCAACTCAACACACACGCACACACAAAAAAGTTGTGAAATCCTAATTAGCGTCCCTAGCTGAATGTTCTACGTTTGAGGCCTGCTCTGTCTTCCTGAAACACCATCGCCAAGTCCCACAGAAGTGTAAAAGACCCCGGCACAAACCAAGACCCTCTCTGGCGTAATCGGCAGCACTAAAGGAAAAGGAAGGGCAACACTTCCCAGCCACTAAGGCGAGTGTTCTTTAACGCCCTTGTCTCCACCATCTAAAATCATTTACCTGCAGCAGACAACCCCTTCTTCTCTCCCGAGAAACTTTACTGAGCATCTACTCTACGCCAGGTACTTTCCAGGGGCTGGGGAACCAGACACCTCTTTTTATAAGGGGCTCTGCTCCTCCAGGAGACTTCAAACCTACACTTTATAGAGACAGCTAGACAGCACCCAGGCTAGCTTTCACTCCAGTCTAGCACCTTACACTAAGGAAAAACCCAGATTCAAAACTGTGAAAATCAGCTCCTACCCCACACCCCCAGAGACTCACTATTTGCCAAGCAGTTTGTCTGATTAAGCTCTCGAAAGAAAAGAAAAAAAAATGATGTGTGGTTATTAGTTAAGTGTTTGGCATACTTTGTAAGCAGCATTAACCGCCCCCAAAAACCTCAAGGCTTCCCAGATAAACAAGTCCCCACCCAAATGCCCTTCCCCACCCATCCTAGGGTAAGCCCCCCATGCCAGAAGACAACTGACATTTAAAACCCGATTGAAACCACAGCAAATGCTGTCTATTTTAAATGTCAACAAGGAAGGCAGCCAGGCTGGCAGGTTCCTCCAGGACTGATTGAAAAACCACTTTTCTGGAGCTGGATTTAAAAATCAATCACCACAGACAGCAAGAGGAGAGGCTGAGGACAAGACTGACCTTTGAGTCAAGGGCAACCGAGATGATGCACATTTGTAACTCATTACCTCTTTCTTAATCTTTATGTTTGTCTCTCCCTGGACAGGGGCTTTCTTTCCAGCAGCTGAGACATCTGAGCCAAGTGAATTCCAGGCTTCCGCAACATCTCACTTTGTCCAGATTTACAGTGGCCATTTTCTGCTCTGCATGTGTACATGCGTGCTTGTGCATGTGTGTCTCAAGGGATTGACATCTGTCATTCTTTAAAAGTGCACCTAAAGGGCTCCTGGGTGGCTCAGTTGGTTAAGTATCTGCCTTTGGCTCAGGTCACGGTCCCAGGGTCCTGGGATCATGTCCCATGTTGGGCTCCCTGCTCAGTGGGGAGTCTGCTTCTGCCTCTCCTACTCCCTCCCCCTGCTGCTCTCCCTGCTTGTGCTCTTTCTCTCTCTATCAAATAAATTAAAAATCTTAAAAAAAAAAAAAAAGTGGGGACTCCTGGGTGGCTCAGGTCATGGTCTCAGGATCCTGGAATTGAGCCCCGCATTGGGCTCTCTGCTTAGCGGGGAGCCTGCTTCCTCCCCCTCTCTGTCTGCCTCTCTGCCTACTTGTGATCTCTGTCAGTCAAGTAAATAAATAAAATCTTTTTTTAAAAAGTGCACATAAAAATAGAAGCTTGTAAAAGTAGAATCTTGGTTAAAAAAATAAAAAAAGAGAATGCCTGTGTTTTTAAGACCTAAAACCTCTTTCAACTGTCTTAAAACTATTTTCTCCTAGGATATGGAATAACATCACCAACCTGAAACCAAAATGTTTTCTGTTTTTATGTTACTTTCCCTTTAAAAGGGATGGATGACACCTTAGAATAACAAACATGCATATGTATAAATTTAACGACCACGTTACTCTGTCTTCCTCTGTGCTCGTCTCTGTCCTGAACACTTGACAAACAATAATCCAGTTAGTCCACAACAACCTCATAAGGTTTGGTCCTATTACCCCTGCTTTTATAGAACAGAAAACTAAAACACAGAGAGGTAAAGCAACTTGATCAAGGTCACACAGCTAGTACGTGGCTATGTCAGGCATAGTAATCTGGAGTCAGGTAATCTGGATTTAGGGGGCACGATATTGACCACTCCCTCCCCACTGTGTCCCCCCACTTCTCTCCCCACACACTCTGTGCTGAATGCTTTACAGGTGTTATTTCATGTAAACCACTCAACGACCTCTAATGTTTTTATTCCCATTTTACAGATGGGGAAAACAAAGCATCTTGCCCGAGGACCACTCAGCTAATAAGTGAAAAGCCAGAGCTCAGACTTCACCAAAGTGTCACCTAGTCAGTTACTCAGTCAAACAATGTGTCCGTCCCCATGGCCTCCCCTGCCCCCATGAGCCTGTGGTTAGAATCAGGAAAACAACTTGTATTTGTCCTCTAACTGAGCCTGGAACCTTGAATTCAACAGCCCCGTAACAACAGGGTTTGGGATGTCAGATCCCCTGATCCAATGAACAGAACAGACCAGGAGGCTTAGAAACCAGAAATAAGTTGGCTGAAGGGTACTTCTAGTTATGGTGACTTAGATGCCATCCATGGGGTGCGAGGGAAGGTAGCTAGAGCAGCAATTCTCAAAGGGAGGTCTGGGGTCCTACGGGAGATCCTCAGACCTTTTCCACGTGGTCAAAATTATTTCCTCAGTTACCCTAAGCTACAGCTTACCCCTTTTCTTGTACCCCTCCATGAGTGCACCATGCAGTTTTCCAGAGACGACAAGACGGGCCGTATCGCAACAACTGAACGGGAGACAGATACCAGGACCCGCTCTCCCCTCTGAGACCAGACGGAGCAGAGTCACAAGCCTAACACAACGCTACTCTTCGGTGAGTTTATTCTGGAAAAGCTATCTTTCACAAAAATGCTGTTTAGGCTAAGGGGTAATAGGTCTATTATTTAAATGAATTAAATATTAAATTAAATAGGGACGCCTGGGTGGCTCAGTTGGTTGGACGACTGCCTTCGGCTCAGGTCATGATCCTGGAGTCCCGGGATCGAGTCCCGCATCGGACTCCCAGCTCCATGGGGAGTCTGCTTCTCTCTCTGACCTTCTCCTCGTTCATGCTCTCTCTCACTGTCTCTCTCTCAAGTAAATAAATAAAAAATCTTAAAAAAAAAAATATTAAATTAAATAATAAATTAATAAAATAATAATAATAAAATAAAAACATATAGATGTATAAATATATATAATATATAATACATAATATAAGTATATATAAATATATGTAAGTATATATGTATTTATAAATAAATATAGAAATAAAAAATAAAATAAAAATAATATAAATAATAAATATTACATATTAAATGAATTAAATATTTTAAAGTTTTTCAGGTTTCATTTCCAATAGGGTAAAGACCTAGAGATAACCCAAGAAAGTGGTCATTTGTAAGAGCGTAAAGGAGTCGTGAGAGTAAAAAGGCTGAGGGCTGCTGCCCAAGACCATCATGTCCATTATAGGAGGGGAGGGGCCACACTGACTGTGCACCTTTCGGGGACTCGGTGACCGTAATTCTGGATGCTGAGGGAACGGTACATGCATCCACGTATTCTAGAATGACGGATACTCAGACCCACGCAGCTTACCTGGAAATAGTCCGTAATGAATGATCCAAGTTCACTCTTCAGCAGCCTCCTGGGGAGAGAGAAACACTGTCAAGCAGTCCTGGATGGAGTTCCCCGGGTCTTGTTCACAGATGCATGACGACAATGGAGTGCTCCCCAATGGCACAGGGACCAAGGCTAGGTCTAAGAAGGGAGTGTGTTAGGCTCTCGTAACCCAAGAGTTCTTAGGGAATTCAGGCAATGGAAATCCTACAGGGGATCCAGGCAGCCACATCAGATTCTTTTTTTAGAGAAAGAGAAAGAATGAGTAGAGGGAGGGATAGATAGAGAGGGAGAGAGTGAATCATCAGCAGGCTCCATACCCAGCGAAGAGCCCAACACGAGGCTCAATCTCACGACTCTGAGATCACGACCCAGCCACTGGACATTCTAATAGGGTTGGTAGAGGCAAGCCCAGGGCACCTGGCTTCACGTGGAAGCGGGGGAAAAAAAAAAAAAAGCAAAGAGGAGAAAGACCATAATTTTAGAATCCTCCATATTTGTAGACTTTATGGTTTAAACCACATCTGTCATACATTCTTCAACCCATGATTGTAAAATATGTGCGAAAGGAAGGTAATTATTATCCCTCCTATGCAGATAGAGAAACGGAGGCTCAGAATAAGCCAGTGGCAGAGCTGAGACTCAAACCCAGGCCTCCTGCAAATTCAACATCTTTCCCCATAATCCCACCCGGCCTCTCCTCCAAATCCATCAGCTCATTCAGCTCCGTGCCGTGGCTGGGCTGGTCTTGCTGCCCATCCCGGAGGGACTGAGGAAGTCCTTCAAAGGCGACGACAACAGGGAAAAGGGATTCTACTGACCCCTGTCCTTCACGTGCCAGACACTGTGGTGGCACCTGCTACCCGGAAATGAGCACAGGAGGTCTCGAGGCTCACAAACACACTCGCAAGATGACTTCAGAATCTCAAGAGCTAAAATGACTTTTTATTTTTTTAAAGATTTTATTTATTTATTTGACAGACAGAGATCACAATCAGGCAGAGAGGCAGGCAGAGAGAGAGAGAGAGGGAAGCAGGCTCCCTGCTGAGCAGAGAGCCCAATGCGGGGCTCGATCCCAGGACCCTGGGATCATGATCTGAGCTGAAGGCAGAGGCTTTAACCCACTGAGCCACCCAGGCGCTCCTAAAATGACTTTTTAAAATAGAGGTCTTGGCACCAGCCCCTCTTCGCCCCATGACAGTCATGGGACTGGCCCCACTGCTCTTTCTTTCATTGGATCCAAACAAGGTGAGAAAGCTAAAAACAAGAATTCATTCCCCAGACCTGGGGCGTTCCCTAGGGGGGTACGCTCTTCCCCGCTTCAAATGATGTCGCTGACCCATCCCACCAGTCATGGTCATGAAGGGGCAAATGCTCAGGCTTCTGACAACACCTGCTGGGTATCACCCCCCACCCCAACAATGTGTTCCCACATGTCGCTGGAGGAGAAACAGGAAGTCACAGCGAGGTATCATTAGGGGCAGACCACAGATGCAACAGGATTGCAAAAGAAACAGAGAGAGAGCTCCATGGTCCACATTCTCATACCAGAGAGACCCCTGGAAAGCTGCAAACACGTGCTGAGCTAGGAAAATACCTTCCTTGGCCCACAGCTGAAAATGTGCATGTGATGGATACTGCATTCTGAGACCTAATATCACGGGGGGCTCCTGGAAGGCCACCCCACAAACACAGCCCAGCAGCTCACCCCGTTGTGGGCCTCTCTGACAAGAGGCAGGGGAACCTGCATCAGTCAGCAGGCCAAGGGCTGGTCAGTCACCAAGGTTCCTGGAGGCTAGAGGCGTCTCTCAGGCAGAAAAGAAAAACCAGTGGGGAGCCCCAGGTGCAGGCTTTAGAACAGGAAGAGTCAGGGAAGCCGCTTCTGACTGCTGGAGGGAGAGGCACCTCCCAGAAAGATCTTCATGGCCACCAGGAAGCCTTGAAACCCAGAGGAGGAAGGCAAGCTTCTTCAAGGAGGGGACAAAGAAGCCCTAATAATAACGGACTACCCTGAACAGAGCTTCCCAAGCACTACTTGGGTCCCCGTGACACTGAGGGACGGACACGGCTTTGAGATCAAGTAACGGGCTATGGAATTGGTGTCCACGAGCAATCCGTGCTGGGACACTGCTGGTGAAGGTGTTCCGGGGGAAGCGTAGTCCTTTGAGGTCAGCTGCTATGGGAAACCCTCCCGGAGCACCGTGGAGAAGGGACCCATGTCAATCGTTCATTAGACTGGATACGGTCAGCAGGTGATTACTGCCCAGGGTCGCTGCCGTGCTCGGAGCATCCCCACACTACCCAACTGAGGAATCTGGGAAGCATGGTCCCGGACTGGTCAAGGGAGGAAGAAAGGCTGCACCCACAGCGAGGGGAAGGTACAGCATCTTCCGGTCCCACCAGGGCTGCCACCAGGCATGGCCACAGGCAGATGCTGCAGAGCATTGCGGAGAGACAAAGCTTGCAGGGGGGTGGGGACCGGCTGATAAAGGATCAGAGGCTAAGGAAGGAACTTGACACAACCAAGACAAGGACAAACTTAGAAGCTTCAAAAAGACTGAAGCTTCTAAGACTGGAGTTAGAAGCAGCCACACCAGGAGCAGCGCGATGGCGATGGAGAAGATTGAGCGGTGGAGCTCGGAGATGCTTCCACCAAGCTGAGAACGTGGGAGGACCCTCAGCCCTTTACTGAGGAGGAACCAGACAGAGGAATCTGCACGACAATCCGCCTTCTACCCTTTCAACCTAATTAATGGATTACTTCTGCTCGGGTATGGTAAGAGAACCAGACGTGTGTTCTTTCCTCAGTCCCGAGTTCAAACTCCTGTCCACTAGGTCTCGTGATACAGATGAAGCCGAACGGAATAGACCCCATTGGATCATTTAGGTCAATGTTCTGTTGTCCTGAGGAGGAGAGGGGCCAATCACTAGTCAGTTCTGTCCCTTACAAAACCTGTCCTACTTCCGAGCATGTTATGTGTTAGACAAGGTCACTGTATCTATGTCCAGAGTTTTTGCTGCAGCAAAATATAGGAATCATCATAAACGGGCACCAATAAAGTAAGCACAAAAAATTATGGTTCACTCGTACAAAGGAATTTTATGCAATGGTTAAAAAAAAGAACTCTAATGATACATAAAGATCTAGGTCATATAAAGTCTTAAAAAAAATGGAAGATGCTGAAAGGTGTATATAAAATGCTTCCTTGTGGAAAGATAAGAGAAAAATAAGAATATGTATTTTTATTTACAGAATATGAATTAACTCAGGTGTCACATCTGTTCTTTGAACTTATTGCTCTGGAACAGTGATGTGATTTGGTTTCCAATAGGCCCTTTGAACTGAAATAGACAGCACCTTGATTTTGAAAACACACCAAGCATGTATGCATTTTAAAAATTACATATAAATGCACTGGGTTCTGTCCCCTCCTCTCCATCTCCCCAAGTAAGGAGCTGGAGAAAGTTGCAGCCAGCTGGAAATTAAGCAAGGCAACAAATCACATCAGCAAACTTTATTCCCTGAAGTTAGGAGGAGATAGAGATCCCAGTCTGTGGACCTCCTATAAACTGCTGAGTGCCCCCGGCTGCTTGTCCATATATATGTTCCTTACCTATGCATAAAGAAGTTCTGGAAGAATGTCCAATAAGCTGCTGTTCTAGTAATTATCTTTGGGAGGGGTACTGAATGAGAACTAGATTTCTGGGGTATGGGAGATTCTTTTTTTTTTTTTTAAGATTTTATTTATTTATTTGACAGAGAGAGAGATCACAAACAGGCAGAGAGGCAGGCAGAGAGAGTGGGGGAAACAGGCTCCCTGCTGAGCAGAGAGCCCAATGCAGGGCTTGATCCAAGGACCCTGAGATCACGACCCAAGCCGAAGGCAGTGGCCCAACCCACTGAGCCACCCATGCGCCCCAGGATTCTTTATATTATAGCTTCTTATTTATTTAAAATTTCTCTACCCCATGAATCCTATGAAAAAAAAAAACATACATTTAATTAACAAGAGCCACCACCAGAGTTACCACCAAATGGCCTGCAGCCGAGAAGGAATTCTGGGAAGGAGTTGCCATCAAGGTTGCAATGTCAGGAAGCGGGTGGTCCCAGGGAACCCATTTCAGCCTGGCAGCCTGAGAATTCAACTCAGAGAGAGAAGTGGGGAGGCAGCCAGAGCTGGCCCAGCCACGGGAGAGCAGACTGTCGCTGAGTCACCGCACAAGCTCCAACCTGTTTCTATTCTCGGTGTTTATTCTGCTAGCACTTGATTTACAAGGAAAGAGTACTTCTGAAAAACATGATCTTAGCTGAACTGAGAAAAAAAGGGATTTTCCACCCCTCTGTCTTGATACACCATCTTCAGGGGAGGACCCGGCAGGAGCTCTCCTCCAGAGCCACCGAGAGAGATTAGAGATCCACGAATTCATTCACCGAATCACAGCCGTTTCCGGAGCACCTGCTGTGTGTCAGACACCGTGCGAGCTGCTGGAAGGGATGAACAGGGCCTGGACAGAGATTTCTCCCCGCCGGGGCCACGGTCTCATGAGGCACAGGAGCCCCATCTTCTCCAAAAACAGACACTACGAGCACCAAGGCGTGAGAGGTGCACAGACCTAAATTCACGGAGAGTCCACTCACCCTCTAACCTTCCTCGCTAACTTCGCCAGTAGAGTTTGGAAAGCACCAGAAAGGAGAGCAAAGCGGGAGGAATGACAACAGAATTAACGAGCCTGTGGTTTGTGGTTCCCTAGATCCGAAAGAGGTGAAAACTCTCATGGACTCCAAGCTCTAGGCTGCGTGTTCTGGCTAAGGCACGGGGGGCTGAGACTCTGGCAGCCCCCCTCCCCCAGGGAATTTTCTCTGAAAAGAGGAATGTAATTCCTTATTGGAACAAATAGATAAGAATAAGGAATCAGCAGTAAATGCTCCCCAGGATGGAGCAGGATGATTTTCCCCCAAACTGAAGGTTTCTAAGCCCAGGCACCAGGCGCTGTGGTCCACAACAAACACAGCAGGTGCTTCCTCCTGTAAGCCAAACAGAGCCACCGGTGGTGGTAGTGGCTCCACTTCTTATCCACAAGGAAACCGACCTCAGAGGTCAGTATGGACAGAGAGGAGAGGGGCCTCGTGGAGCGTGAGGACCGGGACTGAAGCCCACTGTCAGCGATCACCCCTGCAAGTCAGCATCACCGGTCAGTCCCTTGGGCCCGGTCCCCAGCCGGAGTTCAGAGGTAACGAGGATACCACTCTATGGACTACTGCAGGGGTTAAAGGAGTTCATCCTGAACCGGGCAGTTCCCAGAACAGGCCTGAGGCACCCGAAGCCGGGCAGGTGCGTGCCACCCAGGGCTGCGGACCTGGACGCCCACACTCCCAAGAACCTGACCCAACGGTTTCTCTGCATCTCCTTCGGAGCACGGCCGGACTAAGCCTGGCAGGAAGGGCCCCGGTGAAACTCATGGAGGAGGCCAGCCGCGGGGAGCCAGACCTTACTGAATGAACGAAGGGTAACAAAGGGAGGGAGGTGGGCGCAAACTTGGGGGAAAAGGTGGCTTGATGAAGATGGAGGGGACGTCCCGGCTCACGGGGCTCCAGCTGCGCCCGTGTCACGTATGAGGCTTCCAGGCCAGGCCTTGTGTGCAAACAGCGTCCTGCCGCTAACCAGCAACAGCAGCAGCAGCAGCCCCAGCCTGAGCTGGAAGGAGGAAGTGGGGACCCGGGAGTAATGGCAGAGGATGCTCATGCGGACCCAACCCAAAAGGGAACGGGGCACGACGTTCAGTCAGAAGCCAGAAAGGCCACAATAGGGAAAAAAATGGGGAACCACACACTGGCCTGTATTATCTCACCCTTTCTCCCCTCCCAGGCTGACTGGGCGAGACATCACCCCAGATGACAAGATTTCCTGTTATTACACAGACCCGCCATCTCGCCCCTCACTGTCTTGTCAACTCAACTTCCCACTTCTGTGGGCCTGAAGAGTAAACAAGACCGGGCCAGAGCCGGATCCGGGCTGGTGGTGGGGCACGGGGACCCCGAGGGGGCAGGTGGCGCAGGAGCGGCCCAGAGGACAGAGAGAAACCACCGCGGGTAGGAGCCACCATCTCCCTGGCACATGGGGAAAGACCCAGAGCA
Source organism: Mustela nivalis (assembly GCF_964662115.1). Classification (NCBI taxonomy): domain Eukaryota; kingdom Metazoa; phylum Chordata; class Mammalia; order Carnivora; family Mustelidae; genus Mustela; species Mustela nivalis. Next base: position 93,950,011 of record NC_139028.1, on the reverse strand, counting down.
GCCAAATCCCAGGGGAGGAGGCCGTGGTTCCGAGACAGGCGTCATGGGGCTCGTGGTTCCCAGCATCCATCAGGACGGCTGGAGGAGCCGTTCGATATTTCCGCAACTAACTAGGGGCTGCCCCAATACTCAGGCCCCCCAACCCAGCGCCTTGGCAGGATCCAACCCAACCTCCTCGTGATCCAGGCCTTGTTCTCAATATGGTAGCTGGTCAGTACCCTCCAATCTGAACCCCAACCTGACTGCTGACTCCCCTGAAGATCACTTCCCTCGTTTCTGCAACAGAACACTCTTTTAAGGAGGCAGCATCTTTAAGCACTTACCTGCCGATGCCGCTTTCCTCCTTGGGTCCATTTGACTGGGGACCACTGGAGGCGATGTCCACGACTCATGGAAAATAAATGCAGGGACTCCCATACCTCTTGCTTTCCTACACCCTAAGCGGGGAGTGGGGACAGTAAAAAAAAGATGGAGACAACCAACAGAGAGCTTCCACGGGCCTTCCTTTTTTTTTTTTTTTTTTTTTAATGTAATCTCTACACCCACTGTGGGGCTTAACCTTACAACCCCGAGATCGAGAGTCACAGATGAGAGGAGGCTGATGGCTCAGAGCCTTGCCCGGGGCCCTATACATAGATCCTCACCCAAAATGAGGCCGACCTCAAAGTCAGCCCGTGGTACCCCACATGCTCACAGGGGCAGGTTGGTAAGACGGGTGGAGGACACGGGTGGGCGTGAACGGGGGACGCTGCAGTGCACCCCCTGAAAGCCAGCAGCCAGGCCTTGGCTCCCACTGACCAGTTCCAGGCCAGACTACACTTCCAGTGTTACCCGATGTGAACTTTCCAGAGAGGCCTGGATTTTCAGGGGAGACTCAAGACACCGTACGGGCCAACCGTCACCACAGGGGCCAGCCCCAGAGGTTTCTGATTTGTCACTTCCCTCTCACTACTCTTCCCGCCCCCAAAGTCAAGGGTGTGTATCAGCCAGAACAGACACAGGGACAACACATATACTCAGGCAGAACCATCTGGGCTGAAAAGAGACTCCATCGTAAGCCCTCCCAAAGCAGGGTCCTCAGAAAACAATGCCTCGCCTACCTCAGGATCTGGTAGTGAATCTAGGTCCTATACCCAGGGGCATCAGGCCTAGATCTAGACGATGCAGGCTCTGCGTTCCTCTTGTCCCCTGCTTACTCGGTGTTTAAGAATACGGGAGACTCGGGTTCAAATCCCAGCGTGGCTGCTGACCAGCTCTGTGACTCCGGGCATGTTGCCCCGGTTTCCTGCGCCTCTGTGTCCTCATCCGTAAGACGGGGATACGGGACCTGCCTCAGAGAGCTGTGGGGAGTTCCAGAAGAACGGCCATATTGAAAGCATTCAGAATCGAGTCTGGCACACACTAAACCCGACACAAACGTCTGCCATCGTCATCACCTCCGGGAGCCTCGCCGCAGACCCTGCCGGCCTCTGGGCCGCATCCAGACTCTGCTCCTCCCCAGCTCGTCCCAGCGCTTCCCCCCATGTGGCTGCGGGTCCCACGACCCAACCAACAGACTCCCTCACAGAGATGGGAAAACCTGATGGGTGCATTTCCCTTTGGGGCATGGAGGGGCTCAGGCAGCCAAATGACTCAGAAGAAGGGCGTTTCAACTCAGACCCGTCAAAGACCAAGCGCAGTTCTTGGAACCTCTTTCCTTGAAAATCTCTGGGGTTTCCTCCACGCCGCCTCCCTCCCAGCAAGAACAGAAGCGGCGTGGTTGGAGAAGAGAAGGAAAATGTGAGTTTCCTGCCTCCGGCCAGCTGCAGATAACCCATCTCTGGCTTCTGGAAACCTGGCCTCTGAGCATTCATTAAGGCAGAGGGAAAAAAAATGCTTCCAGGGGAGGAGGAGGGGGTGGGAAGGCCTGAAGACGGCCGTGGCAAGGAGGTTATATCCCGACTGACCCTCGCCTGCTCATCCTCTAGATTTCAACATCCTCCAACTATCACCTTCCCCCCAAAAATTCCGTGCCCCCCTTTTGGACTCCCCCGGCACCCTGCCTTGTGCTCGTCCCCCACTGCACACACGGTCTTTGGCGAGCTCACCAAACCCAAACCTCAGACCCAGGTGTGCCCCTACTGCCAAACGGCAGCCCCATCAGCATTGAGGCCGGGGACAGGATTAAAAACCACATTGATGCCCCCTAGAGAGTTTATACTAAGAGGACCTCCAAGTACTCACGATCACGTACTAACCCTACCGCTACAAAGAAGGCCAGGGCTGGCCGTGGGGACGTGGGGACGCTGATTTCGGCTTTGATTCTGGACTTGGACGTCCATCAAAGTTTATTACCGTTTGGCTAGAGTAGAACAGAGAACGGAGAGAGTCATTTCCTCTCGTTCTTTTCTCGGCGGAAAGGACAAACAGCTGGCTCCTTGTAAGCACCCAGCCTCACCCAGACTCCAAGTCCAGCACATTCTTGGAGGAGCCCGTCCTGGACCTCTCTTGTTCAAAGTGAGCTCACTGCATCCGAACTGCTGGAGGGGTCTTTAAACAACACCGCCCCTGCGGCAAGTCACCACACTGCCCTGTGCTCTCACACGTGGTACTCGTCCATCAGTTATCACTTTACTATCACCACCATTTCACTAGGATAGGCACGTAATGGTTAAAGTATTTACGCACTAGACCCTGCCCTCGTGACGCGTTTAGCACCATCTTGTTCCCCCAACCACCTTGAGGTTGATGCTACCTATCCCCGTTTTATGGAAGGAAAAACAGAGACCGAGAAAAACAAAGGAACTTGCCTAAGGTCACACAGCTGGTCTCCTTTTGATGCCCAGTCTCTCTGAATCTGGGCACGACTCTCTTTTAAAATTTTGTTTATTTATTTGACAGACAGATCACCAGTAGGCAGAGAGGCAGCGAAAGGAAGGGAAGCAGGCTCCGTGCTAAGCAGAGAGCCCGACGAGGGGCTCGATCCCAGGACCCTGGGATCATGACCTGAGCGGAAGGCAGAAGGAACCCACTGAGCCACCCAGGCACCCCTAGACACGACTCTTAACAAGTTAAAAAATTCTACTGGACCTGGCACAGATCTTCTGGCACAAAGACCCATCACAACGGACTGCGAAGCGGGCTGGAGAATCACGGGTCTTCTCTCCCTCCACATTCTCTTCCCTATGTTCCTTCTGTCCTGTGCCCCCGCCCTCCCCCCCATACACCCTCCGCACTGGGCATCCCTCCACCCTGCTAGGTTTATGGACCTACTTCCAAAAGAGAAAAGAAAAGGAAAACCAAAACCCAAATGTCTCCACAAAGAGCAGCAGGGCTGTTCTGGCATCTTAATTGCTGAAATGAGGGGCAGCTGTGTTCATTCCCACGCAGGCACCTGCAGATGTGGGCACGCATGCCGGCCGGCTCACCTGACTCCACTGCGCACCTGACTCCACTGAGCACCCGGCCACACCGACACCTGGCACGCCTAGCACATGCCCAGTCAGGCTCTGAGCCTCTGTGATGTGACAACCCATCTCCACACTAACCACTCTCCTGGAGAAGGCCAAGAACGCCGGCAGCTGCAAGTCTGGTTTTTGACAGCTTTGACGTCTTCCGGGCTCACGTCACATCTGGGCAATCAGTGTCAAACCCCAACCACGCGTATTTCTCACTGGCCGGAAAATTGCTCAAAACATAGGAAAGAACAGCCAGCCCTGCCCTCCCGTTCCCCAGACCCAACAACTGGAAAGGAGTAGAGGCGGGGGCGGCGGGGGTGGTCATGCTTTGCAGAGGGGGGTTAAGAATCATAGCACATGATGAAAGACGGGGTCTCAGGGGCCTTGTGAAAGGAAAGCAGAAGACCAAGACCATCCGTTTAAACTTTCTTCCAGTCTGAAACCTCCGACTCTAGGAGGTGGTACTAAGAACATAGGTGTTGCTCCAGGCTGACCTGTGTCCCTGCCAAGCTCCTGTGTTAAGTCCCCCCCTCTCCCTGTGCTGGTACTTGGAGATGGGGCCTCTGGAAGGTCATCTGGTTTCCATGAGATCATGAGGGTGTGGCCCTCGAGATGGGATTAGTGACCTTATTACACGAAACGGGAGAGCTTGCTGAGCACAAAGGGGCGGAGCCCTGGGAGGACACAGTGAGCGAGCAGCGAGGACCTGGGCTCTCCGCTGGAACCGAATCTGAGGGCGCCTTGACCTCAGACTTCCCAGCTTCCAGACCGGCGAGAAGTAAATGCCTATGGTAGAGGCCACCCGGCCTGTGGCACTGATGACAGCAGCCTGAACAGACTAACACAGGTGTCTGAGACAGGGGGTTCAAGTCCCGACTCTGCCCTTTCCATAGCTGGGGGACCTTGGACGAGAGTTATTTTATTTTCCTTATCCACACGTTTATGGATAAACTACAAGAACAACAGTTACCTCACACGGCTATGAGGAGGGTCGGCTGTGAGGAGGGTCGAGGGGGCCGATGGAGGTGAGAGGTGCTCCGTGCTTTTCCAGATGAGCTCCCTTCCCCCATCATGTGAACTCGGTGCTAGGCCAGCCCTCATCAGCATGGCCTTCACGCACACTGGGGCTCCTCGGGTCAACACACAGCCTCTGTCCCATTCAGCCCACAGATACATTTTGTTTGACCTGCACTAATGTTTGGGGGAAATTCGGATTGTTTATTAACATTTAAAAGCCAGGAAATTTCACATAAAAGTCTTAATTTCCGGTTGAGAAAGAGGCTGACATGGCACCCGCCCCACGTTCTTCCAGGGCGATCCACAGACCCCTCTCCACACAGGGGCAACGCTCACCTCTGTGCCTCCAGCCAGCCTCCCACATTCAGAAGACTTGCTGGGCACCTGCAGGCCTCTCAGTTAGCAACAACCCCCCAGGGATAAGAGGTCTGGTGGAATCTTCCGGGGCCAGTACTTTTCCTCGCTGCCCACAAACAAAGATTTTAAGTACAATTTCAGGATCGGTCTCCCGAAGTGAAGAACAATTAGCACGTTCCTGAGTCACTGTTTTATTTATTTATACTTCCACTTTGAGCTAAAGAACCCTCCCGGGGAGGCCAGGATCTTAGTTCTTGGAGTAAAATAAGAGTTCCTACAACCCAGGGGTTGGCTGACCCTGCTTTGCCCCTGTCACTTGACTTCTTGGGGCCTCAGTTTCCTTCTCTGTAAAAGGAGGCCTTGGGCTAGACCAGCTCTATTGTCTCTTCCCTATTTGGGTAATTACTATGTGAAATTCAAGCTCCTGGGTAGAAATTCAACACACCTCAGTTTACTTCTGAGCCCCAAAGGTTTTAATGAAAGCAGAGCTCTTAAAACACCTCACTGACCCTCAAAACACACAACTTTACTAAATGTAAACAGGACCCAAACAATGGCCGTGTTGATTGTTCCGCCCACTCCAGGGCTGGGTCTTTTGCCTTGATGTTCTGCACTTAACACACCAGATAAGCAAGAACACTAGGACATTAAAGGGCCTAATGTGCAACCTCCTTCCCCAGCTCTGGGCTTGTCTGCCTCTCTCTGTCCTCATTTCCCAAAACACAAACCTGACCGTACCACCCCCAAACCTCGGGCAGTCTCTGCTCGTAGGCCTTTTCTTGGTTTCTTGCTCACTGTCACCACAGGACCTTTGTACCTGCAGTTTCACCTGGTGAATTCCCACCGGTCCTCCAGAAGATGGAACAAGCAGGACATCACTCCTGGCCTCGACAAGATGGGAGTCATAGAGATGTGCTTTCCTCACAGCAGCTCTCACAACAGCACTTTTACATTTTATAGGTATAATTAGTTGACCAGTGATGGTCCCCCCGACTGAATACTGAAATCACAGGACAGCAGGGTGCACCTCGGTCTTTGCTCAGTGCTGTCTCTCCAGTGCCTGGCCAATAAGCAGCACTCAAATATTTGTTGAAGGAGTGAATAAATTTATGAAAAGCTGACACTACTGAGAAGATTCTGGAAGACAAGAAACCCCTCAAGGACCACATCTTACTGAGGGTTGTATTGCCAAAACTTTACCGTAATGACTGCCACAACGCACACAGTCATAAGAGCCCCCAGTACTTCGAGAGCCCCGACCCTGTCCTAACAGGTCATTTATACAATATCTCTATTTATTTATTTATTTATTTATTTTAAGATTTTATTTGTTTATTTGACAGAGAGAAATCACAAGTACACTGAGAGGCAGGCAGAGAGAGAGAGAAGGACGCAGGCTCCCTGCTGAGCAGAGAGCCCGATGCGGGACTCGATCCCAGGACCCTGAGATCATGACCTGAGCCGAAGGCAGCAGCTTAACCCACTGAGCCACCCAGGCACCCACAATATCTCAATTTAAATCTCTACAAGAATCCTAGGAAGTAGGCACATTTCCCATCCATACTTCATGTAAGAGGAAACTGAGGAACAAAGAAGTTGGTAAGAAACTTAAGTTAGTGAAAGCCACAAGGGCAACAGAATTCCAAACAGTCTGGTTTTAGCCATGAGGCCATCTTGCCCAATATGGCACCTATTGATTAAGCAGGGCACAATCCATATGTACAGATGTGACATATGTGACATCTGCCGTATGTCAACCCTCCACCCCGTGGTTGCCCCCACCGTGCCCCACACAGGAATAAATGGATGAACCCGCCATGGATCATTATTATCTAGACAGATAAGGGTCTTGGAGCTTAGTAGCCCTATGAGCCAGTAAAAGTTGACAGAAGCTATAAGAACCAAGCAGACAAAAACTTTAAGCTAAGGCTGCCAGTGGGACAGCCCCCACTGCCCCAGCTCAGGCCGACAGAGGGGAACCTCAGGTCCACAGGTGGAAAATGGCCCCTGACCTAGTCATCCACGTACCTGATGTTTTCATTCAGTGCATACAGCTCGTTGCTTTGCAAGCCACCTCCTTTGAAGACGTTGATCACGGCAGTCTGGACGCTATGGGGGAAACAGAAATGAGCCCTCGTTAAAGGATCTGCCTGCCTAGGGCAGCCTCAATCAACAGCTCAGGGCTAAAAGCAGGTGCAAGGGCCAGGGAACCCATGGCACAAACAGGGCCCCGTTTTCCATCCCTAGAAATCCATTATTTCCTTCCCCGGGTCAGTGGAGAGACAGGAAGAGTGAGACCAAGAAGATCCAAAAGCAGACCCCGCCCCCCAAGTTTCTCAAAGGCGAGCCGGTCTTCCTCACTGGCCCCATCGGCCGCGCTGCTAGCAAGCAGCCCTCACGAAGGACAGATGCTGGGATGTGCTCTCAGGACGCTGGGCCTGGAGGAATTCAAAATGGCGCAAGCGGATGCCTGGGGTTCCTTCACTTAGGAGGTCCCTGTCCCTGCAAGGTCCCTGTCCTTGCCTGTGTGCCTGGGGCTGATATGAACTGCTTTTTCCTTGTCTTTTTGATAGGGTTACCTTGGAAGAGTCTCACTGAGGCTAGCCTCTCTTGCCCCTTCCATTCCCCTCCTGGGAGGTGCAGAGGCATTGGTGGGTTAGTCCCTGGCGGGGCCACAGCTAAGTCTTGACTCCACAGGCTCTGCGGCACCAGCCCAATATGTCAGCAAGCAGCAGACTGCAATCTCTTCTTTATCGAGGACCCCAGGGCTTTTTTTTTTTTAAGAACACAGATCCATTCACAGCGAAACATGTCAGAGCCCCATCTTCAGCCCCATTGCGAGAGTTGTGCATTCATGAGAAAATCCAGAATGAGTCAAAGCATAAAGAATTCAGTAATGTTTTAAAATAATGATATGCTAGGTGCTTGGGAGGCTCAGTCAGTTAAAATCATGAGGCATTTAATTCATCCAAAGAGTAATGGCTAGATACGAAAGCAGCAGCCCAGAGGGATGCAAAACATGGTGTTGATTCTGTCTCCACTCATTGCTTGGTGTATAAAACATCGACCAGACCCTGCATAAAAGCCAGTGTCACCTTCCCCATGCACCTGTGGCTCATTATACCACTCATGGGGCTTATGTCTTACCTTCCCAGAGAGGTAACAGGTGACTTGAGGTTCCTTACTCGGGCCCACCCCCAGGTACGTGAATAGGCTGGGGTTGACCGAGAAGCAGAAACAGAAGCTGTCAATTCCAACCCAAATTTCCTGGGCCGGTTAACTGACTTGGGTTGCCAGAGGCCACCAGGGGCTCAAACAAGGGAAGGCAGCGGACATGTCGTCCACAGGAAAATGTGCTTTCTTCAGCAGCTGCCTAGCTGTACAATCATGACCTTCTGGAACAGAGCTCTCCAAAGGAGCAGAAGCTAAGCCAGTCCCCAGGCCCTGCTCTGGCCGTTGGCCACCGTCCACTTCACGACAATCGCCCCCTCCCCGTTACCTGTTCCAGGCCGAGTTGGAGCTGAGCTGCAGAGCCTGCCGGGCTGCTTGGAACCGGGGCAGATCGCTGAGCACTGGGGAGCTCATGAAACGCGGCCTGGGCCTGCGGAAGGAGCCCATCTTGTGGAACTCAGTGGGCAGACTGGGAGCGAAGCCGCGGGTCATAAGTCCAGGTGAGGGGAGCGCCTTCTCCTCTGGACCAGAAGGTTCCGAGTGCCCCCGGGAAGGGCTTCTCCCAGGGCTGCCCTCCGGTTCTCAGGATTTCTTAAAACCACAAATTTAGCCAACACCTGAAAAGAAAGGACGCTTTGTATTGAAAAGTCCCAGGTTGAGCAGATCATTTTAGAGGAGATTGGCGGGGATTATCCAGCCACACCATTTTAAAAACGACTCCAGCACCCGGCAATAACATCCATCCCCTACCAGCTCCCATTCACAGGTTTTCACGGGTCTCCTTTTGACTCTAACACCGTGCTTGCCCCAGGTGGGAAGCCAGTGACAATGGGCATAGGTTAAGGCAATCCTACAGAAAAGTGATTTCTTTTCTGTGCTTGACGGTGGTTCCTATACACACCAAGGTCTGGGCACTGGCTGGGTTTCTGTAGACGCCGCATCACTGTGCATTAAGAGATGGCTTTTTAAAAAACTCCTTAACAAAAGAACACAGGAGCTCCTTCTCCTGGCACTAAAGACTTTCCATGATCTGCCCTGAGCATGCCAGCCCATGTGTAGTGCTCAGTATTTCCCGAAGCATCAGTGCCTCCTCACTCGGGCCCATCTCACCATCCTTATGTGCTGTTCACTCATTCATTCCATCAGAACATATTTACTGAGTGTTCGTCATCGATTAACCACTGGGAGCTGTGGAGCATCCAGATTTCTAAGACGTAGTCCCTGCCCTCAAGAGGCTCAGGGTCTACTGAGAACACAAATGTCTGTGTATCCATATACACAATAATTATTGTTTCCTGATTTTATTTATTTTTTTTATAAATTTTAATTCCAGCCGAGTTGACATCAGTGTTGGTTTCAGGTGTACGACACAGGGATCCAACACCTCCACGCATCCCTGGGGCTCTTCGTGACAAGGGTCCTCCCTAACCCGCAGCCTCTGCTCCCCCCACCCCCCCCACCACCTCCCCTCCGGTCACCCTCAGTTTGTTCTCTATAGGTAAGAGTCCGTTTCTTGATCTGCCTCCCTCTCTATTTTGCCTTTGCTCGTTTGCTTTGTTTCTTAAATTCCAAATGAGTGAAATCGTATGGTATTATTCTTCCGCTGACTTATTTCACTGAGCGTAACATAGTACACTCTAGCTCCATCCATGATGTCGCACATAGCAAGATTTCATTCTTTCTGAAGGCTGAGTAATATTGCCTTGTCTTTATACACCACGCCCTCTTCATCCACTCATCAGTCCGTGGTCACTTGGGCTGCTTCCCTATTTTGGCTACTGCAGTTAATGCTGCTATAAATAGAGGAACGCACGTATCTCTCTGAATTAGTGTTTCTGGTTTTTTGTTTTGTTTTGTTTTGTTTTTTTGGTGTTTTTTTGTTTGTTTATTTTTGTTTTTTGGTAAATATCCAGTGGTGTGACTCCTGGATCATAGGGTGGCTCTATCTTCAAGCAATATATACTGACCATACATCATGCACCGGCCACTCACCCAGGTACTGGGGATGCAGTGGTGGCTCTGGACAACACGGTCACTGCCCGGTAGAGCTCACCACCAGTGGGCAGGGCTCCACGCCATGCTTCTTCCCTCTCCCTAGCTTCTGATCGTTTTTACTGCTTCCCTTGCCCAGAATTCCCTTCCTTTTCTTCTCTCCTTATCTAGATCTAACTTATCCTGCAGGGCTGGGCTCAAGGATCCTGTCCCCTGAGCAGTTCCCAGGACTTGATGGCTTTTTGGTTAATGGTCATGGCTTTGGAATGAACCCGGGTTTGAGTCTTAACCAGGCCCCACCCCAGCTGCATGACCTGGGGCACATGGGGTCCAAGAGTCCAAGACTATGAGCAGTGCCACCCACGCAGGTCTGACGAGAGGAGACATGAGATTGTGTGATGCACCCAGCAGAATGGCACGCCCAAAACTCGTTTTCCTCAGCACCTCTGCTACTGTCATTTTAGTCTCAGATTCTTTTTTTAATTTTAAGATTGTATTTATTTAAAGGAGAGAGAGCAAGAGCCCAGCAGGTGGAGTACCAGGCAGAGGGAGAAGCAGGCTCCCCGCAGAGCAAGGAGCCCAACGTGGGACTCGATCTGCCCCTCCACCTGCTTCTCAGGATGAACCCACAGTGACTTAACATTTTTCAGTATGTACCGCAGAAATCAAAATAGGCCTGCTCCCTTTCCAAGTCTCAACGACTACTCAAGTGCCACTGGAATTTGGAAAGATCTTTGCAAATCATCAGACGAGGCCAAGAAGAAATAAAACCATGGAGCCCCTTCAGAAGCCTTCCACAGGTTGGCGTTGGGATTTCATTTGCCCAGTAAAGGTCCCACTGTTGAAAGAGGATCCATTTTGCTGCCCTTCTTTAAACGCGCCTGCTAAGTGCAATACATTGGTGTAATTACAGGATATTAACTCCTTTTACGAGGACCTGAGACTTGAGGTGACCGAGCGGCCTCCCACTCAGGGCACTGCTACAGGGAAGTAGAAAGGTGAGCTGAATGGCCCGTCCTCGTGTTTTACTTCCTGGCTTCCTGCTGCAACAGCCACAAACCCAGGAAGCTGTGGGACAGGGAGGACTGTGGGGCCGGCTCCTGTCCCCTCCCGTGCTCAGTCGGCAGCCCTCAGGCCTCGCGCTCCAGGATGTGTACACATCCACCAAGTCACACGGGCGGGCAGCCCCATCCACCTGAGGCCCCTTTTAAATAAGAATAATTTTCAGCCCTAAGAATGATGAGCACAGCCCCCACACCCTGTCACCAGCTGCAGAGTGACACACAACAGGCAGCTGCCACCAACTCCGTTGTCACCTGTGGGATCTGCCCCCCGCAGACCCCGACTGGCTGAAGACTGTGATAAGCTGCCTCTGTTTGCACCATTCCTGCTTCAGGAGAGAGTCAGGAGGCCTTCCCCAAGCATGGACAGGAGCAGCCTGAAGGGAAGAGTGGGTGCTGTGCCCCACCCACCGTATCCGCCCACTGCCACTGCGCTGGCCCCTCAGGCAGACTGGTTCTGACCTAACCATGACAAATCAGAAAATGACAAGACAGAGCCCTGTGTACAGATGGCCAAAGTGAAGCCCAGAGGACCAGAGCAACTTGTCCAGTGTCTCTCAAGTAGGAGCTGGCACTGGCTAGAACTCAGGTTCCCCAGCTACAGATCTAGAAAGTTCCCCAGGCCCCACCTAGGCTGTTCCATAACCTCCTTAAAGAGGCACCAGCCCTTCCTCCGTATCCTCAAGCCTAAGCTCGCTGCCCAAGACACAGATGAAGAAAGGATAGGAACACACAAGGCACTGACGGCCTGCCTGTCGCGGTGCCAAGCACTGTCACAGCAGGTGAAATTACCACCCTCACAGAACCCCACTTCAAGATCCGAGTAATCTGCCAGAAGTCACAAAGCCAGGTGACAGACTGCTGTCTGGTGTCCAGACTGACCTAACTCCATAGCCTGTCCCAATTTTGTCATGCTACCAAACTCAACCAAGAACCAGAAGCTACGACATCAGTCAAGTACACCTACTCATGAGATTTCATTTCCGTTTAAATCTCATGTGCCCGAGACAGATAAATGGGCATAAGGAACTCTAGGACCACATCTGACAGGGGCAAGAGGAGCCGTGGGGAGAAGGGAAGAAAAGAAAAAGTGTTGACTGCCTTAGTTAGACACTCCATTCCTCCCCAGCTCTGTGACCTTTGTAAGTCACTTGACCTCTCTGAGCCTTGACATCCTTCTGCATGAAATGAACACCCTAAGGGTGACTACCTCAGCATCGTAGGGGGATAAAATGAGCATGTATTTGTAAAACACTTAGAGAGGATGGGTAGTGGCAAACAGCTATGTAAGTGCTTGTTAAATAAATAAGATAACTTGTTATTCTACATCTCCAAGCAATGACAGCAGTGGAAATACAGCAACATTACCCTGTTTCTGGTAACCTTACTGACATCTGGAAAACACTCCGCTCAGGAGGATACAAGGCCTCCAAGCTGCCATCGTGGTCACAGAGCTGAGGCCGTGCCCCCTCATGCCTCCGGCAACATACTTCTTTACTGAACCTTCACCTCCGTGTGGCCGTCCCTCAGTTTCAGAGCGTTTCCACACATCGCCACACTCGTAAATCTTACCCTAACCCTGCACGGCAGGTTGAGAAGGGATCCTGTCAGATCAGGAAACTGAGGCTACGTGATTTGACCACAGCTGGGAGGCAGTTAGGGTGGGGAACTAGATCTGACCCCAAGTCCTCTAACCTCAAGCCTGTCCTGCCAGAACATTCTTCTTTTTTCCCCGTATGTATGTTAAAATATTTTCATTATGCAATTACGTAAAAAGGAATTTATACACACACGCAAATATATGCGTTATAAACAATGATAAACTTCCACCTGCTTAAGAAAGAGGATGCTACCTTGGAAACCCCCCCCCCCCGTGTTCTTATTTTTCAGATAACAGCACATCTACTTACTTATCATTAAAAAAGGAAACATGCACATAAATCTATAACATACAAAGTGAAAAAGGCCTTACTCTGGACATGTAGTGTCGAGAAGCTCTCTGCGCAGAACTTGCCGGGAGGACAGACATGTTCTAGATCTGTGCGGTCCAAGGTGTAGCTACTAGCCACGTGGCCAATGAGCACTTCCGACGTGGCCAATGTGGCTGAGGAAGCGAATTTTATTTTAATGTAATTTTTAACTCCATACACACGTGTCTACACACTATCTGAATAAAAAACGGGTCACCTGTTCTTTCCTCTTAAGACATCATGGCTATCTTCCCGTATCACCACATACTAACCTACTTCATTATTTTTAATGGTTCCTTTATTCCGTTTGGGGGGATACCACACTTGATGTAACCAATCCCCATTTTGGTGGCTTCCAGTTTTTCGTTCCTGCAAAGAATGAACGTATCTACCAGTTTCGAGGACCCCATGCCTCTAACACCCACTGCCGCTCTAGCCAGAAATAGCGCGGCCGAAAGGGAGCTGGGAGGTCTCATGGCTGTAGCTCCCAAGGATGAGTGGCCACGAGTGGCTTTGGAATCAGGCAAGCCCTGGCATCGAGGAACATTCTTTTTTTTTTTTTTTTTAAGATTTTATTTATTTATTTGACAAGCAGAGATGACAAGTAGGCAGAGAGGCAGGCAGAGAGAGAGGAGGAAGAGGCTCCCTGCTGAGCAGAGAGCCCGATGTGGGGCTTGATCCCAGGACCCCAGGATCATGACCTGAACCGAAGGCAGAGGTTTTAACCCACTGAGCCACCCAGGCGCCCCAACAAAGAACATTCTGCTGCTCACTGATGGTGACAGGCAGGAAGCCTGGTGCCCCAGGGGGAGCTCTGAATATTACGTTCGATGACAAATGACGTGATTCCATTAAAGATCACGAGAGAATGAGCTCACCCTGGATTTGCCAGGTGGGCCACAAATGCCACCACTTGTATCCTTACAACACGCGGGCAAAAGACGCCAGCAGCCACAGGCAGCAGCTGGAAAGGGAACCACGCAGATTCTCCCACAGTACCCCCCGGAGGAAGCACAGCCCCGGGACTCCTTACTTCTGGACTTCGGACCTCCGGAATTACAACAGAACACCTTGAGGCTGTTTTAAACCACCAAGGTTGTGTTAATTTCTTATTGCAGCCCCGAGAAATGAATGTATTCACAGTGTGGCCTGGGACCACCCTGACTGCAGTCTCGACATCCAGAAAAGGGGGAACAGGAAGAGTTACTTTGGAGACCTGTGGCGACATGGAGGAGGAGGAGGAGGAGGAGCTGTGAAGTAACCTGGCAGGGATCCAGGAACTATTAGGGGTGACAAGCAGGTGCAGTGAAGGTTCTGAGCAAAGGTGCCAGAGCCGGGCTAGGTGCCATCACTTACTGTCTGACCTGGCAGGGGACTTAGGATTGGTATGAGGGGTGAAAGAGATGACTCAAGTAAGGCTTAGAATAGTCCTGGTATACAGCAAGTGCTTGATAAATGCCACCTATTCTTTTTATTTTTGTTACCCCTGCCACCACCACGGTGATAACCCGCTCAAGCTGTTGCAACCAAAGACCGCAGACTGCAGGACATAAACAACAGAAATGAATTTCCTCATAGTTCTGGAAGCCAGAAGCTCAAGATCCAGGTGTCGGCAGAGTTGGCTTCTGCTGAGGCACCCCCCTCCTTGGCGTACAGATGACCACCTTCCCCCTGTGTCCTCGCAGGGCCCTCCCTCTGTGTACGTCCATCTCTGCGTGTGTGTGTCCAAATTTCCTTTTAGTATATGCACACCAGTCGGGCTAGATTAGGGCTCACCTAAGAGGCTCACTTTAACTTTATCACCTCTTTATTTTTATTTTTTTAAGACTTTATTTATTGATTTATTTATTCATTTGACAGAGAGGTAGAGAGAGCCAGAGAGCACAGGCCCGGGGGGTGGGGGTGGTAGAATGGCAGAGGGAGAGGGAGAAGCAGACTCCTCACTGAGCAGGGAGCCTGATGCAGGGATTCAATCCCAGGACCCTCAGATCATGACCTGAGCTGAAGGCAGACGCTTAACTGACTGAACCACCAGGCGCCCCTCATCACCTCTTTAAAAGCCCTACTTCCAGATACAGTCACATTCGAAGGGACCAGGAGCCAGGTTCTGAACATACAAAGCGGCAGCAGGGGGGTGGGGGGGATCACACAATTCAGCCACAACCACCACCAACACCATCATCATCATCATCACAAAAATTTCCTTGCCTAACGCGTCAGAGTTAAAGAAACCGGTGTTTCGATGGCTGTTCTCCTGCGGAGGACCAGTTAACATTTAGAGGCATGTGCTTCTAAAAGGATATAAATGGTGAAGTGGTGGGTGCTTACGTTATCTGGAAAGCTGGGGTCCCGGACACATGAAGGGCTGTGGAGGTTCCCCTCACTGGCCTTGCTGCCCAGGCTCACTACACAGGGATTTCTTTGAAAACCTCCACACGCGAGATCCAAGATAGGTTTCTTGGAGGGGAAACAAACACACAAACAAAAAACAAAAAACAAACCAAAAAAAAAAAAATCCAGTGGTGTCTCACGTTCTCCTCCCAGAGGCCTCCGCAGGGGGGGAGCGGGCACAGGCCTGCAGGCCAGCCCAGAGGGCCGAGGAGGGCAGTGTACTTAGTAGAAAATGCAAATCAGTTCCACTCAGGCTCCAAAGCTGCACTCTGAAAGGGGAAGTAGAACTATGGCCCAACTTAAAATAAAGAAGTGAGTGGCTTATAATGACTCTGAGGCTTCCAGGAAAAAGCCATTCTGAGGGTAAATAACAAAGAAGTCAAAGAAAACTGAGAAAACACAGTTGATGGGAAGGCCCAGAAAACAAGGAGAGGCTAGTTCCCAGGGAAACCGTTGAGAAGGCCGAATTTACACTCCCCCTCAGGAGCTCCTGCAGTCAGGAGACCCCCGGCGCAGCTCCTTCGCTGGGACCTGAACACAGACAAGAAGGGCCAGTGTCCTTCAGCACCGTCAGGATATGCCCAGTCGGCTCTGGTCGCCGCCAGAGTCATCTCGATGGTAACGTGGATGAGGACAGTGATAGCTCCACTTACCGAGGGCCGCTGTGAAACACACACTTGACATATTCTCTCAGTGGTTCCAACATGAACTTAGGGGGTCTCGGCCAAAACCTTTAACAGATGAGGACAGAAAGTATTAGAGTGCGACCCATCTTGGGGACGCGTGTATATTACACATGCGCTCATGTGTGCGGAGTCTAAATGAATTGCTTATTTTATACTGTATGTACCAGCCGAATGTTTGAAAGAATCCATGTGCTGTGACCATCCCCACCTTACAGAGAAGGAAATGGATGTGCTCAATGTTTACCTTGTCTAAGGTCATATAGCTTATGGCAAGAAACTCACCACCCAGAGCCCTTGATATCCATGTCACTTTGTTGCTCCCATGCCTTCGAAGCATCCCACAGCTCTCAGAATAAATCCCTAAACCCCATCCTCATAACCTCACCTCCTGCCACTCTGCACCCCAGCTCATTGGTCTTCTTTCATTTCCTCCAACAGGACCTGTTCTTCCCTGCCTCAGGACCTTTGCATATGCGATGCCCTATGTGAAATACTGCCCATCCACTTCTCCAGGCTCAAACCCACAGACCCTTTATCACCTGTCTTTTACTTGCTGAGAGAGCTTTCTTTCCCCTCACTCTTGCTTGACCCCAGAGAATACCCTCCTCACCCCCTTTGTTGTCCTGTCACCCAGTAAAGGACTACAGAATTAGTTTTTATTTTTGTGAGGTCCATAAAAGCAAGGACTATGTCTATCCTGTTCCCAGGCACTTGGTACAGTGGAGGAATTCTGCAGACACTTGAAGAATGAGCAAATAAACCAGCCACCATGAGAGGCACTACTACTGGGAGACTCAGGAACTGTACGTCCCTGTCAGCTGAGAATACCAGCACCCAGAATTACACAAGGCTTTACCATATGAAATATCCTGGGATTGAAATCTAAGAAATCTGGGCTTGAATCCAACCTCTGCAATTGATTATCTGGGTGACCTGAGTAAATGACACAAGTTTCCTCATCTTCAGGGACGTCTGGGTGGCTCAGGTCAGTTAAGCATCTGCCTTCGGCTCAGGTCATGATCCTGAAGTCCTGGAATTGAGCCCTGCATGGGGCTCCCAGCGGGGTGCCAGCTTCTCCCTCTCCCTCTGGTGCTCCCCCTCGTTGTGCTCTCTATTAAATAAATAAATAAAATCTTAAAAAAAAAAAAACAAAGCTTCCTCATCTTCAAAAGAGTGGTGTGCCCATCTCCATGAGATAACCTAGATCTCATGTGGCCAATCCAAGGCCCCTCCCTTATACTCATGGCTAGTGTTAATATTTTCATAACACACTGTGTTCACAAAACCCTCGCAGGTTCCAGGAGATGACCTATAACTCGGATATGGGGTAACAGGCACTGCCACACACTGCTGGAAGGAGAGCAGTGTGGGGCAGCCGCTAGGAATGGAAATCTGACAAGATCTACCATAAGGACAAAGGCTATGCTCTCTGACCTAGCAATTCTACTTCCAGAAATTTTACTCTAGGCATGTCAAGGGACTTACATAACCAGGGTTTTTACCACCGCCTTCTTTACAACTGTGGCAGATGGGAAATAACCCAGATGCCCAGCAACAGAAACCTGGCTATGGAAACCTGGGTGTCCCCCACGCTAGAATCCCACGCAGCTCGAAGAATGAATGGGAAAACTACGGGCTGACTGACGTGCCCTCCCGTCCAAATGAAAGTGTGCTAAACACAGAATCGTGTGTATATTATGCTACCATCTAAGTTAAAGAAGATGAAAAGAGCATTTATATATTTCATTGTGCTGCATAAAGTATCTCTGGAAAGACAAGCCAGAAATTGAGAACACCTGTTTCCCCCAAGGAAAAGAGCTGAGTGACAGGGACACAGGGAAGACTTTTCTCTGCAAACCTGTTTGCACCTTTGAATTTTGAAACATGAAAATGTACGACATATTCAAATAAATAAGTAAAACAACGGTGATGCTTCCCACCCCACTCACAAAAGACAAAACACAAAGGTTATTAATTTGTTCAAAGTCACTCAGACGCTTGGAAGAAGTACAGATTCGAACTCGCCTTCTGATCCCAAATAAACGATCAGTTATAGTTCATTCAACACAAATTTATTTCTTCACTTATTCTACAAGAGGACTTGCCTTGTACAGGGACACACAGGTCAGAAAAACAAACCCTAGGGGAAGAAAAGAAAATGAAAGGAAGACCAATTTCTTTCCCTTTTTTGCCCCACGTGTCCCAAACTGGCCACACTTTGTAGAACATCACAGACAGCGGGCAGGACCTGTCCCGGCTAAAGAAGGCAGTCCCTCCTCAATCCACTACGGCTTTTGCCACTTCAGGACACAAGCTCAATTTTGCCAGATCTGAAGTTTCCAACAGATGCCAAAAATCCAGGTTTTTAAAAAATGCGAAATCATGTGGCTCGGCAACAAATCCATCAAGCCCACTCGCACTTTAGGGTCCTAACGTAGAGGTTTGGGACCTTTATTTTATCCCATCACAGCTCTGACCACCAGCCCTCTCACACCTTCCCTAGGGGCCTCTCTCAGGTGTGACGTAAGCCCCCACAAACCAGCCACTGTGGGCTTGGGCAAGTCACTTCCCTTCCTGAGGTCTGCTGGCTTACCAGTTGATGAAGAGCTCGGCCTCGCTGGTGGCCACCAGCCCCTCGGCATTGCCAGCTCTCCATTCAGCCCCTACCCTGACTGACTGGCCTACAGAACCGAGCACCTCTGAGAGACAAGGCAGCGTGACCATGACCCCGGCCATGACAGGGCACAAACCTAAAACCAGCCCCCACCTAGCCACCACCCCATCCAAGTCCTACCCACTCATTGACTGTGCCCTGGAACCACGAGCTCCCCTTCGTATTACAGACACACTCTTGCAACAGGGTGAGCCAAGAGCACATGGGGCATGGTGAGAAGAAACCTACAGTAATAACCAGGACCTACTGAGCCAACCCAGGAAACTAGATCTGACCCCCACACACCCCACCTCAGCCCACCAGACTGGAACCAAGTCAGAAGTGGGTGTTCAAGAGCGCAGAGACCATTCTGTGAATCCTCCACCATGACTTAACTTTACTCCATCACCAAAGAGAATATACTAGCTTTCATCAGGGCCAGCCAGGACGGTCAGGAAGGCGCCATGCCTGCTTCTATCTAGCATCTCAGGTCATCTCCACTTGAAACTAACAAGGCAGGTTTAATCTTCCCATGTCCCCGATGAAGAAACTGACGCACAGGGATTAACCTGCCCAAAGTCAGAAGATGAGTAAGATCCTACCTGATTCCACAGCCTGAGCTCCTAACCGCTGGGGTTTAAGCAACACTCCCATCTGCCACACGCAGAGGTGAGAGGTGACCACCACCCGGGGCTTCCCTTCATGCTCGCCATCAACAGCTTCTTGCCTGGCACACTCTGCCTCTCGCAGGAAGGAGGCACCGTTTTTTCAGGGCCCTAACCAGCTTGTGAGGTCATTGTGCTTGTTTACTTGTTCACTGACAAGCCCCGATGGCATGTAAGTTCCTCAAAGCCTGAGACCTGGCCTGTCCTGTCCCCTGCCGTGCCCTGCTGCGAGCACAGTGCTGGGCACATACAAGGTAAACATCTCTGAATGATGGAATGACGCGTGGACGTCCAGGCCACCCAGCAGAGCAGCCTTCCCGCTGCTGAGGGACCAGAAAAATTCTCCCTGGATGACCGAACTGGGGTCTGCCTAAGGATGACTGTCCACAGGAACATGGCCCGTGGCTGTGTGGGCCAGGAAGCCTGGGTCTGATTACCCATGCATGGAGCCTACAGATGGGGCCCAGGAGAGGTGCCTGGGTGCAGAGTCCTGCCTTTGTTTTTGTTTTTTTTTTTTTAAGATTTTTATTTATTTATTTGACAGACAGAGATCACAAGTAGGCAGAGAGGCAGGCAGAGAGAGAGGAGGAAGCAGGCTCCCCTCTGAGCAGAAAGCCCGATGTGGGGCTTGATACCAGGACTCTGGGATCATGACCCGAGCTGAAGGCAGAGGCTTTAACCCACTGAGCCACCCTTTGGTTTTGATTAAGGACCAAACTTCTTCGCAACTCTTGGGAAACAAAAGCCAGCCTAGGGACAGACTCTCCCACCAACAAGAAACCATGAAGAGTCAAGTTGGGACTATGGAAAAGGCCCCACTGGAAGAATGAGACAGCTTTCTCAGCGCTCTGCTGGAAACGGACGCAGACAGAAGAGTCCCAGACAGAAGAGTCCCGAGAAGGTCAGTTTCGGCAACAGTAAAAATATTGGCGCAACAGGATGCAAGCTCCAGCGCTTATCTCCGTCTCGCCGAGCCTTCCCAGTGCCCAGAGGACTCAAAGCGCTGTCGACTTGGGCCGGGCTAGCAGTCATGACTTCATCAGACCATCGCCCTCACCCTGGCCCGCAAACTACTGTATAATCACCAGAAAAAAAATCCCCTCCTTCGGTACAAGTCCAGCCACACTGTGGGGAATAACCACACATCTTATTTACTCATCTGAGAGCCCCACGGTAAGGATGGAGTTTCTTGGAGTGCAAATTGTGAGGGTGTGGCCGGTCAATGCCTTCCAAAAAGCGAAGCTGCAGAGCCCACCAGACAACACACCAGAATGTCTAGACAGAAGCCGTCGCTGAGGCTGACCATTACCTGCGCAATTACACTTCCGACACGTACCATCTAAAACCCTGGTGGGTGACCCAGCGCTCCAAAGCTACTGTCTGGCCGACAACAAGAATTTTCAGCGTGGGGAAATGTGCTCCCGGTTAAGCTGTGCGATTTGTTAAAAATGAGCTTCACCCTCCCACTGCAAGAACAGAGTGACATGCGGGCGCCGGGGTGGCTCAGTCAGTTAAGCCTCTACCTTCAGCTCAGGTCATGATCCCAGGGTCCTGGAATCGAGCCCCGCATCAGGCTTCTTGCTCAGCGGGGAGCCTGCTTCTCCCTCTCCCATTCTCCTTGCTTGTGTTCCCTCTAGCTCTGTTCCTCTCTGTCAAATAAATACAAAAAATCTTAAAAAAAAAAAAAAAAGAGCAGGGTGACTTTTTTTTTTTTTTTTTTCCCATGAGAAAGCGGGATCAAGGGAAAGGAAACTTCTGGGTCCCATAGCCAAAGACAGAGAGCACTGAATAGAGACTCAGAAAACTAAAAAGAGGCTGCCGGGATCTGATCACTTCACAGAGGTCACGGGGCCACTTCAAGTTCATTCAACAACCGAACATTAGGAGGTCCAGCGTGTGCCAGGATCTGAGAAGAGAAAGCACAGAGGGAAGGAAGAACAAAGTACCTGCCTCCCTGGGGCTCAGGGGCTCGCCAAAAACACTCCCCAGGTCACAGGATGAATGCAAATTGACAACCCTACTTGGAAGATGGGCAGTGGAGACAAGATTGAGGCAGAAAGGGGAATCACCTTTTCTAGTTACAAGGCAAAGCTATTAAGGGGTGTGTGGACGACTCAGTCGGATCGGCTCGGGTCATGATCCCAGGACCCCTGGATCAAGTCCCCGATGGGGCTCCTTGCTCAGTGGGGAGACTACGTCTTCCTCTGCCTGCGGCTCCCTGACAAATAAATGTGCTCTTTCTTTGACAAATACAAAATCTTTAAAAAAGACAAAAAAAAAAGGCAAAGCTATTAAGAGGTCAAGTGAAAAACACGGGTTCTCCATTTCTCACCAGTTACTCTAAAAAACATGGATGCTGGAGCCTAGAAAGGAAATGTGGGGAAGGAAACACAAGCTTTCGTGAGCCTTTCAGAAGCTTGAGTATCTTTTTTCAGTTGTGATAGGCAAGGACAGAATTTTAAAAAATCACAGGTCGGGGGCGCCTGGGTGGCTCAGTGGGTTAAAGCCTCTGCCTTTGGCTCAAGTCATGATCTCAGGGTCCTGGGATGGAGCCCCGCATCGGGCTCTCTGCTCAGCAGGGAGCCTGCTTCCTCCTCTCTCTGCCTGCTTCTCTGCCTACTTGTGATCTCTGTCTGTCAAATAAATAAATAAATAATCTTTAAGAAAAAAAAAAAGTTTTAAAAAAATCACAGGTCGACAACTATTTCATGAGCACCTACTACGCTGAACACAAACATGAGCCAGATGTAATCCTACCAGCAACGAAGACACTAGAAGAGAGAACAAGAATTCGATTGTGATTAAAGACAAAGACAAGGAGGCCTGAAGCCGGGACGGCAAACTTGATTCTTATCAGGGCCGTGGCAGGGAACACCACCTCGCCAGAGAACCCAGCCTTTTTGTTGTTGTTGCTTTTTCTTTAAAGCTGGAAACCTCAAGTTTAAATATCAAGTCTCCTAATTTTCATATTTTAAACCGCAGTGGACCAGTCCCATTACTTTGTAGGTAGGGAAACTGAGGCCCAGAGCAACTGAGCAACTTGATCACGGTCCAACAGCTGGCCCACAGCAGAGTCGAGATCAGATTCCAGATCTCAACTCCTTGTCCCATGTTGTCTCCAAGATGCCAGTTAGGACCAACGCAGGGGGCTCTTTCAACAACTCCTCTCTCTGCAAAGTTGATACCGACACCTTTCCGCGTGTCTTGAAAGTAATCGATTGTCCTATTGGTCAAGGTCAAGAATGTTTTAAAACTTTTCTCAGAACACAGCAAAGGAATACTTTGTTTACCCACCAATTTTGCCTCCAGAGACAGGTGAAAGGGGTCACACAGCTTCGTGGTGGGGGACTTGGGCAGCTGGTACCCTGCAGCAGAATTCCCCGAACTGACGGCTGGAGTTGACATACCGCAAAGACGTCTGGGGAATGACGGTGAGCCAGTTCCAAAGGAGTATGTGGAATTAGACGGCAAGCGTTAATGGGTTTCCACAGAGGATTTACGCAGCTGAGGTCACAAGCAGGTTGTAACAGGGGCAGAGGCAGCTCAGTTCAGCACAATATGCACATCACAGCCCTGGCTGGATCCCTGTCCCCGGTCCTTGGGAAGAAGTCAAAAACAAATGCTTCTTCGAGGTATCTTCCCAGGCTCAGTTCAAGGGGACATATACTCTGGTTCCTCAACGAGGGAGCCCAAAGTGGCCCCTTAATCCTAGTCTCTGCTAAAAACCTAAAAACCTAACTGCTGTCACAGATGCCTTTCAACCAAACACAGAACCCAGCCCGGGTCAAAAAGAACCAGCCAAGCCAGAGCAAGTTCTGTAACAGGTAAAGAGGAGCGAGAAAATGGTAATGCTGCTGGCAACCTGCTGTGGCGAAACCAGGACACTGGTGAACGCACTGGAAAAATCATATACTTGCACCCCAAAATTGAGGAGGAGGAAAGAGAATGAAAGCCTAGAGACATAAATACATGCCTTCCGGTAACATACGATTATACACAAAATAAACCGTACAAACACGTATGATGGGTTCTTTGGGCAGTGGCAGGGGTAACTGTTGATCATATTTTCCCACGGGGCATGGGCGAAAGAAGGAGAGATCTTCTGGTGAGTTCTACCACTCTCTGAAACCCTCTGGGCAGAGGTCATCCGTGAGCATACCAGGGCCCCAAAGAGGGCCAGGCAGGTGAGGCGCTGTCTCTTAGGGCCATGCCCTTCGTGGTTATACCCTTGATGCCTCAGTTGCTTGACCCTAGTCCCAGACCCGAGCGCACACACCACCCCCTTGGATAAAGAGTACTCCGGTTTCTGATTCAAAGCCCAAGCACAGAGTAAAGGTGGCAGATTTTCATTATTGGCCCATCCTTTTACGACGGAGATAAAGGAGCTAGTCATACTCCATCCAACCAGCCTCCGTCCATACTCTGTCCATACTCTGTCCATCCCCTATACTCCAGAGTTTCACATAGGTGCCCCTAAATTTCCGACAAGGAGCTCAGTTCACCAGCTTGCTTTCCAGAGGTTGACAGAGCCAGATGTACCTGGCTAGGAGCTTCTGCTTTTCAATGAAGCCAGTATATAATAACACCATTTATTATCCTCCTAGAGAAATGTAATATGTTTAAAAGGTGGGGAGAAAGAGAACGCCCTCTACACATTTAAGAACATAAGAAAGCCTCCAAAACCCCAGAATATGTTAGAACTAGAACTATCGTGGATTAAAAAAAAAAAAAAAAGCTTAAATTTAATAGACCGTTTAAATTCCTAGTTGATGGTAATTAGAGAGCAAGCAACATTTCTTTAAACGCTGCTAGACAGAACTTAATCCAATTTAGGTAATCACTAACCTTTGCAGATTTTTTTTTTTTTTCCCTCCCTCTCTCTCCTCTAAATGAAATCCAAGGATTGATCTACAAAGGCCATAAACTGGCAAAACATAAGAAAAGAATATTTAAAGACAGACACTAGGTGACTATTACCACAAAAGGCCAAGTCCAATTAAAATGGAAACAGGTCTCATGAGCTCCCTAATTTATATTGCCTATAAACTGGGGTTCTAACCAGGCATCATCACAACTGAAGGTATTCTGAGGGGGGTGGGGGTCCTTCCTTCCCTGCTGTCCCCCTCTGGGCACCTCCCAGGGCAGGCCAGTTGCCAGGTCTTGCTTTATGGGGTGAGAGCCATCCCCTGCCAGACCAAGGCTAGTAATCCTCTATAAAGTACCTGCAGGGACTGTCTCCTCCCATGGAGGAAAGACTCAGAACTACCCAGCTGGTCCCTTAGGTCCCCCACTGCTCCCCCACCTCCTACCGCCTCATTTCTAGAGCTCCCACACTGCTCAGGTACCCACTTCTGCTCCAGAAACATCCATGTGAACCACCAGGACTTTCTTGATTACTTGGCACCCTGGGTTCTTCACGGAAGGCTTTCAAGGGTATATATCAAAACGTCCCAGAAAGCACAAGGTGCTTAAGTTATTGGCTCTTCCGTCAGGAAAGGAACTGACCTCTCTGAGTCTCTCTTTTCACACCTTCAAATAGGGAAAAAAATATTCACCTGGTCAGATCGCTGAGAGGCTCAAATGACATCACCATGGCTGTACCTGGCTCATAAAAGCTGCCCAAGAAATACCTTGGCTTGTTTGTTTTACATGTGTAAGTTTCAAAGTAAACCTTGGATCCCGGTCCCTGAGAAAAGTCATCATTAACTCAAGTTCACCTCTGATGTCTCATCATCGCTTGGCGTCATTTACACTCCCAATCCCAACCTCCTTCCTAGCTCCCTTGCCTTCTGCTTATCAGGATATCACTCCCTCTGTTCCCAAATCCCTAATCCAGCACAAAACCCCCAAAATACTGTATTCTCAACCTTCAGCAACAAAGATATTCACACTGACTTGTTAACGAATGATATGGTCTCTAAGCATTACTTCGAACATCTGCATACAGAGGAGGCAGCTCTAGAGAACAAACTTTAATGACAAACATTAAACAGAGTAAGGATCTCTCAGAGAAGCTCACACCCTACTTCTCAAATCAATTCTGTATTGGCCTAGCTCTGCAAAAACCATCAGAAGGAAAAAGGCTGCAATTCAAGAAAGATTTCAGTACACTTGACCTTGTACAAGGGCTCTGCAAAAGGAATGACCACAGGGAGTCATGAGGGTAGAAAAATCATCCAAAAATCCACAAAGTCCTAATAATTCCATTTTCTACAGATAAATGGTTTAAATCTTGCACCTACACCGTCTGTAAGCAAACTGAGGATGATGACATTTAGGTCTGGACTACCAGCATGAAATCTTCAGGTTACCAGAGTAACAGTTTTCTAAATACAAGATTAAGATTGTTTTTTCCTTCAATAATTGAGCCATTCTGTGCTACTATGTGACATAGAGAAAAAATAAGAAAGAAGAAGCCACCAAATGACTAGACTATAAGATGATCTAGCCAACAACTGAGAAACAAAAAACTGAAGGGAAAGTTCTCCAGGACCGGCTCCCACTAGAGGCCTGGAGTAACAGATCCAAACCCCTTCCTCGGCTCCACTCCTGTGTGTGTGACTTGGAACAAACCACTTCAATGGTTTGTCCAAAGCCTCTGTGGGCTCCTCATTATAGTGGTGGGGATATAACGGTACCTACCTCATTGCTGTTTCCCTGCAGATTTTGTTCCATTATCAATGTCAATCAGAGCCAAGTTTAAGACATAGTAAAGCTCAAGGAGTGTTTGCCCCCCTCTTCCTCCTTTTCTAAATAAAGGCCTATTTTTATAATGTTCAAATAACAATCATTATTGAAATATCGCCCCCCCAAAATAAATATCCATGAGCCTCTGCATCTGAAAGAAATGAGGTTTCCTCCTTAAGAAACAAGGTAGTCTAAACTAAGCCTTGGAGCAGTAAGACAGTTGGGCCAGCTCATTTCTAAGGTCTTTTTTTTTTTTTTTACACTATTGATGGTTCAGGCTGTTAGAAGCATCGGTAAGATACAGAAAGGACAGTGGTTGGTGTTGTAGAAACCAAAGACAATTTTGTGGACCACTCAAGCATTGTTCCCTTTATCTGCTATAGAATGGGCTCTGGAATGCACCCTCGGTGGGTTAAAAGGGCTCAGCCCTGCGGCCAGGTTCCACAGAGAGGACAGCCCACCGCACCTTTCTAGTACCGGGAACCTCAACAGAGGCTTACATTGAAACCGTTTCTAAATTAGCCTCTGCAAGCCCCATTTCCCCTCCTGACCCACTTGCTGCTTCAGGATGTCAAGAACAGCGCCTTCCAGCAGAGAGCAATTTACCAGAGCTCAGCACCGGGGACTTTGTGCACCGCGTAGACCAATGAAATGTCAGGACAGCAACACACGGTGGTCAGGGTCACCAAAGGGAACTCCAAAAGAAGCAGTGTTCGAGGCTTGATCAACGAGCAGCCTTTGGAGGGGCAGTAAGGGCTGTTAGCGCCCTTGACCGCTTTGGTCCTTTGCGTGGGCCATTTTGCACGGATCCCGGGGACAACAGGTTCCAGAACCCCGCCCCGGCAGGGATGCCCGGGGACCCGCCCAGAGCGTTGAACGTGCGGGTCTCGGGAGCAGACGTGCCTCTGAGCGGCCGCGCGTGAGCCTTGCGTCCTGTGGGGCGCATCGCAGTAATTGAAACCTTACACACCGCAGGACTGCAGCGCCGTCTATAAATACTCCCCGCCTTACTGCTGACAAACAAAACGCGGGCTCCCCGCCCCGCGGAGGAAGAGGCGGCGGCATGTGACCGAGGGCAGGGGCAGGGTCAGAACCCTGTTGTCTACCAGGGAGGCACCCCAGGGCCGATTGCTGAGGCACAGTTTGCAAGCATACCGCCTGAAGTGACCCGGGGCGCCCGCCCTCAGGAACAGGGGCCGAGGGCCGGGAAGGGAGGGTCGCAGCCGCGAGAGTGGCGGGGCGCGGGGTGGGGGGATCCGGAGAGCCCCCTGTGCGCGGAGGGCCCCCGGCGTGCGCACAGTAGGCGCGCAGACGAACGCCTCGCCAAATGGAGGGCGGGCGGGAAAGCCGCAGCTGAACCCGGGTGCCGCCGGCGCCGAATAGCCGCCCGCCCCGGCCGGGTGTCTCGAGGGCTGCGCCCCGGCCCGCCCCAGGCGGCGGAGCCCAGCGGAGCGCGGGACAAAGCGGCTGGCCTCCCTGCCCTCCCTCCCACGCCTGTCTCTGCAAATAGGGGGACGGCAGGAAAAGATGGGCAGTCTCGGGGCGCCCGATCGCCCGCGCTCCAGCCGCGGCAGCTCTTACAGATTTGCCGCCTCGGGCCCAGGGAGAACGAGGGAAGCAAACAAGCAAACTTTCTTCTTTAGTCTCCTGGCACAGCCTGGGTCCCGCGGTCGGCAGCATCCCCCCATCCCGCGCTAAGCAGCACGGCTTTCTCCCCCGCCCCAACCCGGGGGGCGCCAGTCCGCTCGCCTCCGTCCTCCTGCTGCGTGCGATCCGAGGATCCTGCACCGTGCTGGGGTCCCCATCCGGTTGCCCCCAAATGTGACGCTTTCCCTAAGCCCCCGCCCCGGCTCGTGCCCCGCCAGTCCGTGCCTGGAGTGCACGGTGATTTCGTGCTCAATCCCGTGCGGTTGCCGGGCGTACAACTCCAGCCCCTCCCCGGGACTTCCCCACTCACCCCCTTGGGGTCCCGGGGCTGAGTCACCTCGAGTTGCGCACACCCGCAGCTCGCCTCCGCCCGAGACGGCGCGCCTAGGACAAAGTTTCCGGTCTTCCCGAGAAAGTTTTCTCACCGGCGAGCAACGAGGATCTGGATCGCTCTCCTGCAGCGCGCTGCCCAGCTCTCCCTCCTCCCTCCCCGCGCAGCGCCGGCCTCTGCGGGGTCTAGTCCAGCCTCCCGACCGCCAGCGCGGGTCCACGAACTCCGCGGCCGCGGAGCTCCCCGAGCCAGGCTGGTGACACGTTTCCCTCCTCTCCTCTCAAGGCCGCCTCCTCCCCCTCCTTCTCCTCCTCCTCCTCCTCCACCTCCTCCTCCTCCTCCTCCTCCCACTTTTCCTGTCCGGTGCTCATCGCTTTAGTTTCTCTCCCGCGGCCCCCACCCCACCCCACCCCACCTCAACCCCTCCTCCTCCTCCTCCCCTGCAGCGACTCTCACACGGCTGGGGAGGGGAGAGGGGGAGGGGGCGCCTGCACTTTCATCCAGATCAACAATTTCAGGAAATCCAACTCTTAACTTGAAAAGCCTGGGAGGATGCAACAGGTCGAGAGAGCTCACACCAGAGGAGGTCCCCCTCTAACCTCCACCGAGGGATCTCCACCACGTCCCCCTACCAAGGGAAACTGTACCAAGAAGCCATGGGACTGTTTCTGAGGCTCACCAGAGTCCCCGAGAGCCTGGGACTTTCGCCCTTGTTTCAAGGAACAGTCCCCAGGCCGTTTCCAGGAACAGTTGTTTCAAGCGCATTAATGAAAATACAATTCCAGTGAAGTCTCTCCTTCAGATTCGCAAAACATTTTTCAAGCTCCCAAATTCTCTTTCCAGCTGAAGGTTTAGTGAATTGGAGGGCCCCTCAGAGTTTGAAACAACAGAAAACCCCCAATCTCAAAATTAAAAACAACGTAAAATTATTTTCTTTTTGCAGGTGGTTAAGAATTTGAGGCAGCTGTTTTCAGGACTCACTGGCTTGTATAATTTCACCCTATGGTTGAGCAGGAAATACTTTTAAAATGCTGCCCGCTCAGACATCACACTTAGGCTTTGAAACCACAGTGACATTTGCTGAAGAAAAGATGTGTCTTTTTATGTCAAAACTGAGGGGGGAGATGTTTATTTTGATCACCGTGACCTTACAAGACCTATGTAAGCAAGGATTGCTGTTCAGGGTATGCCCAACGGAGGGAGGGCTTAAGGGGGGGAGGGGGTTGATGAAGCTCCGCTTGTCCAATGATATTAACCAATTCTCAGTACAAACCCCAGGGTACTGAAAAGACTTTAAATCTCATCCCAGAAATCACACTCATGGAGAAGCAACAGATTCCAGGCACGTGCCTGGGAAAGGAAAACATGAGGACCAGGGACTTGAGGGATGTCCTTGAGGCAGCTATGGGGAGGTCTGAAGAGCCAAAGCCTAGAGCCAGAGGCCAAAGTTTGAATCCCACCTCCTCCTTTTACTAGCTGCCAGATATTAGCCAAGTTAGTTAGCTCCGCTATGCCTCTGTTGACTCCTGTGAAAATGGGGATAAAAGTAGGAGTGACCTCAGGGGCACTAGGAGAATGTAATGAATTCAAATAAAGAAAGCGCTTAGGATCTCTGTCAGATTTCAACAGAAACTAAGCCATTATTACTACTATTATCATCTCGAAGTTCAGGACAGTCAAAAAGGAGCCATGTCTGCAGAGCAGCGGGAAGCTAGGAAAGCCTGGGCACACTCATTCGAACCCCCTCATCTAGGGAGGCCCACCCTATTTTGTTTCAAGTTGTAGCTCCTTCCTCCCTCCCAGTCCCCCTCTCTAGACTCTACTTTTCCTTTTGTCCATTGCATTGATCACCTTGTGGCGTATCATAGAATTTACATTTTTTTGGAAAATGTATCTCCCACCACCTCCTACTTCCAGGGCCAAGACATCAACTCTACAGGAACATGAGTTTGTTCTGTTCACTGATACCATTCAAGATCCTAGAACAGTACCTGACACACAGTTTACACCTAGTGTAAATATCTTTCCCTGAGCCCGCCCCCACCCCCACCCCGGCTCGTGCCCTGCCAGTCCATGCCCGGAGTGCATGGTGATTTCCTGCTCAGTCCCATGCAGTCGCTGAGAATGGATTCATTCAGCAAATTGAAACTGTGCTGGTGAGATGGGTTGGGCATTGTGCAATAAGAAAACAAAAACTTAAGGGGTGCCTGGATGGTTGGTTAGGGGTCTGCCTTAGGCTGAGGTCATGATCCCAGGGTCCTGCGATTGAGCCCCACATGGAGCTCCCTGCTCAGCAGGGAGCCTGCTTCTCCCTCTTGCCTCTGACTGCGCGGCTCCCCCTGCTTGTGTTTTTTTTTCTCTCTCTCTATCTAATAAATAAATAAAATCCTAAAAAAAAAAAAAAAAAAGAAAAGAAAAGAAACCTTAATCATTAGGCCTATCCAAGGATGAAAGAGGCTCCCTCTGGAAGAAGTGTGCTCTGTAGTAAAGAGAAGTACCCTCAATGTAGGTGATGCCAGCTTGGTGGGGAAGCCATAAAAGAGTATTCAAGAACCAGAAGGGAGGTTTAAAGAGGTTAAAATCTCTTCTAAACCTAGGAGTTGTGAGTTTTGTAACCTGAGTTTTCTTAAAATGAGAAGTAGCCAACATTTGGTGTAAATCGAATTAGAGCTTCTAAGAACAATTACTACCAGTATCTTATACTTGTCACCACTCACATTTTTACCAAAACTCTATCTAAATGCCAATGGAACATTGCCTTTTTTTAAGAAACAGAATTTTATTAGGAGAAACCAATACAGATCATTCTATTTATACTTTTGTTTACAGAGATGAAAACTGTAGTTCTTTGGAAGACCTATCAGGTATGCAGCTTGCCATGGCCCCAGCCTGTGGAATGGAAGGTGGCTGAACCAAGGTCCCTGCTGAAAAGGCAGGCCTTAGGCAGCCCTTTTAAGATCAAGGGCAGGTACCAAACCCAAATGCCGCCAAACTCTGTAACAAACCTCTGTGACCAACTGTGGCCCAGAAAAGGTATACTGGGCCAATCAAAATCCCTTTCAGGAATGCAGACACACACAGTTGCACGCACACAGAGCTAGTATCCAGAACAGATGCTGAGAGGTCACGACTTTATCTAAACTCTCGATTCTAGTAGCTGCATCATCTATGGACCAGCTAGATGTAGATTACAGGCATATTTTTTGAACCCCACAGTATCAACACTTTTTAAATTACTCGCCACTATGTAAGGATCAAAACACTTCATGCAAAAATGTGGATTTTCAGCTGACACTGACAAATCTGAAAGGCGTGGCGCTGTTTACTCTGCAAGCCCGCCCAGCCACGGAGCACAAGTGCTGGAGCCCATCTCTGTCTAGACAGGGCCAGGAGGTTTCAGTGTGCCACAGTCTCAATCACTGCTTGACCCCACTTCCCTGGGTGAGGCTAGAGAAGGGATGCTGGCACCTAGGTAGGATGGGCCAGAGCCACGAGGAAGCAGACATAAAGCAAGAGAATGGCATGGGTTTGGATCATTTTCTCCCCAGCAAGAGAACCTTTCCTTTCAACAAAACCTTGCTTGACATGACCTGACGTGCACACTGCTGAAATAAAGGAAACTGGCAGAGATACGGAGGCAAGTGGGCAGCTAGACCGGGAGACACAGAGGCCCCCTAGGGGCTGCCCTGGGATCAAAACCACCATCCAGTTTCTGTTCTTCCTGGAGGTGTGCTGTTCTCCTTTTCCTTTGTTCCCGTAACAATGCCCGCCCACCCCATCTTCATCACTCATTCCTGTCCCCAAAGTCTAGCCAGACCAAGTTCAGAAAGGGCAAGGCGGGGCACCTGGGTGGCTCCATTGCTGGGCGTCTGCCTTCGGTTCAGGTCATGATTCCAGGGTCTTGGGATCAAGTCCCACATCGGGCTCCCTGCTCGAAGGAAAGCCTGCTTCTCCCTTTCCCACTCTCCTTGCTTGTGTTCCCTCTCTTGCTGTCTCTCTCTGTCAAATAAATAAGTAAAATCTTTAAAAAAAAAAAAGGAAAGAAAGAAAGAAGGAAAGAAAGAAAGAAGGAAAAGAAAGGGCGAGGTGACTTGTCCAAAGAAGGATAAGGCAGGGATCCCTGATACCGGTTCAGCCCTCCTGTACTACGCGATGCTCCCTCTTGGTAGGATTAACTGCATCTGTCTCTGAATGATAATTAAAATCACTTGAATTTACAATATCCTAGTACTGAATGCCTTGAGAATCCGTAGTAAAACAAGTACGTGCTAACTTTGGGCGTTCAAGTTTGGACCTCCTTCTGTAATACTTTGACATCTCATACAATGTCTTACAGGCGTTCCAATGAAGAAAAGCATCATCTATTTTCATATGTTTTCTCCTTTTTGCAGATAGGAAGATGGAGGCCCTGGAAATCCAAGATCCCTTGCTAATGCTGGGCACAGAGTTTGTGAGCACAGGCAGGTCCCCTAAGCGCGTGCAGCAGTAGAAGACACAGTTTTTCAGGTTCTCAGAGCTCTGGTCATAAAATAAGTTAATGTAGTTACTCATAATAAATACCAATCTAGACACAGAACTTGCGTAAGCGCTCAGTATACATCCACGGCTCTGCACCGTCCATAAAACAGGACCATTTGAGAAATAAGCTCAGAATCTGATCTAACACCAGGATGTAAAATCAGTGACCTTTGATAGAGCAGGAAGACGTCATGCACAGATGAAAAAAAACCCTTGCCCTCCTGTCCTCTTTTTTTTTTTTTAAGATTTTATTTATTTATTTGACAGACAGAGATCACAAGTAGGCAGAGAAGCAGGCAGAGAGAGAGGAGGAAGCAGACTCCCCGCTGAGCAGAGAGCCCGATGCGGGGCTCCATCCCAGGACCCTGGGATCATGAACTGAGCCGAAGGCAGAGGCTTTAACCCACTAAGCCACCCAGGCGCCCTCCTGTCCTCTTTTTAACTTCCACAGCGTACAAACCGAGGAACCGGAAGTTTGTTCTTTGAAAAATTTTGGATAATAAAAAAAATTATTTTTGTCCTCTTCAACCTTTCCTCGGGCAAAATGACATGTTCCTGGTATGGTGGTTGTTGGTCTCATTTTTTACTTCAGTATGGAGAAGTATCTGGCCTCTATTTGAAAGGGGCTGGTCATTATTTTGAGATCGTATTTTGAGAATGACTTGAATGAGCGCATCTTAAGAGTGAAAAGAACTTAGCAATCCTACCCGAATTTTCCCCGGGGAATCCAGATTTCAACTATTCCTTTCCACAGTTCCAAGTTGGTCTGTTAGTTGATAGGTACTGACAGGTCACTTGTTAGTACCAAGTACTAGGGATGCCAGTGAACAAGACCATCTCTACCATCAAGGCACAGCAAGCAACAATAAACATATAAATGAACACACAGAGGAGATCATTTCGAGGACTGGCCTTTGTTGCGAGGAGGCTATGGAGTGCTAGAGTGACCATGGGGAAGAAAAGAGCTTTATCCAGGGTCATCCGGGATGGCCTCTCAGCCAGGGTAGCTTTGGCACTGAAATTTAAATGAAAAGAAGAATCTATAGCAACAGAGGGATGTTCCAAACAGAAGACCTGGCCAATACAGAAACCTTGAGTCAGGAAGAAGCTTGTCAAGTGAAAGAGATGAGAAGAAAACCATTATGGTGGAAGCATAGAAGCCAGCTGGGAAAAGGAACAAGAGGAGGTCAAGAAATAAATTGGGGTCAGATCCCATAGGACCTGGTAAGTCAGGGTAAGAGTTTGGCCACAGTGGGACATCATCAGAGGGATTTGGAGAAATCATAACATGATCTGGTGGATGGGTGGCAGATGGACTAGAAGAAGAGCAAAAGTGAGGGCAGTCCCTTTGAGGAGGTGGCCTCAGTAGACCAAGAAGAGATGATGTTTGGATTCAGTGTGGAGCAATTATATTTGTCAAGCATGGAATTAGAGATGATGAAACTTTCTGATGGGTTGGCCACATGAGGAAGGATAGGCATCATGGGTGAGGCTTCAGTTTTTTGAGCAGCAAGGTGGAAAGTGGTGTCATTCACTAAGGTAGGAGAGACAGATGGAGAGTGCAGTCAGAAGGAGAATCCTTAGTTCTATGGTAGCTTCGTGGAGTTTGAAATGCCTGGGTGAGAGCCAAGCAGAGATGTCCATATAGACATTTGCGTATATGAGATGGTTTGAGGGATGGATAAATTTGAGAACTCTCGGTGTATATAAATGATCCTAAAAACCAAAGGACTATGTGCGATGCTTTGGGGAATGAGTATGGACAGAGAGGAGAAGCCAGGAAGAATAGAGGAGTCTAATAAAAGAAGAGTAACCAGCAGAGGAATGGAAAACAATGAGATGCTAATGAGACGGCAAAGTCAAAGGGAGCCCTAGAGAAGAAGATGTACTGGGAAGGAAGGCTTGGCCAAGGATGTCCAATGCTGTCAAAAAGTGAAATGGGAACAGAGAATTAACTTTTCTTTGACAAAGCCACATTGGTGACCTGGATATGGGTCCTTTCAGTGGAGTGGTGTGGGAGGAAATCACATCAGAGGGCTGAGGGGAGAAAGAGTTGGAGAGAAGGAGACAGGGAATACTAAACTCTTTCAAAGAGTTCTGCCATGAAGAGGAGCAGAGAAATGGGGCTGTACCTCAGGGGGATCCAGAGTTAAGAGAAAGTGTGTTGATGTGATGGTTTGATTACTTTTAAGTGGGTGATAACGAGTAAGACATGTTTTGAAGGCTGATGGGCATTATCCAATGAAGAGGGAAATTGATTTATGTCCCTACTCACCGTTCAGTGGGATGGGGTAGGAGAAGTAAATGCTCGTTTGAGCTCATTCTCCAAAGGTGGCACATTTAAACACACTTTTTAAAATTTTATTTTTTATTCACTGAATGTTTATATTTGCAAGCTCTTTTACTTTCCTGTGATTATGGAATTGTGTTGATCTGGTTGGAAGACTTAAACATTTTTGCATGCAATACATTCCCATGTTGAGACTATGATCAGATGTTAGGGTGAACACTGCCAAAGTTAGATTTTGACAAGTACAGGGAAGGTTCTCGTGTCCGTGCTCTGCCTCACACACTACAACGGACAGCAGTCACTGGAATTACAGTGTGAACAGTATCTTCTGCAACTGGGCAAATGATAGGCTTGAGCTAAAGATTCTTTGGGCCAGCTCCTCCACCAACCAACCATGGGTGCAGATCCATCTCCAGACTTTCTTCACTGACATAGGAATCTGACTGTATATATGTCAACCCGCTCACCACTGCCACATCCAAAGATGCCGACATTGTATTTCCTGATCCATCTCTCAGAAGACCTTTTTCATCCAGAGGCAATGGAAGACGTTCATAGCAAACCATGTACCCCAATTTTTGGTGTCACAATGTAAGATCAGCACATGCTCAATCCAGCTCTGCACCTTCAGGCAAAACCGAATGGAAAACATTCCAAATAAATACTCAAAGGTGTTCTCAAAAAATTCTTTCATTTTCCTTGGCCATTGTAGCAGGCATTCGAGAATGCCTGCCCATACCATACCCTCTTTTCCAGCCAACATACCCTCTCTTCCAGATTTTGCAGAACAGGACAGTGAACCATCCTACAACTTATGACAGATGGCTGGTCTTGGGAAGGGGCACCTTACAGAAGAGCAGGTGAGAAGCACCAGTCAGACTACCCTTTAAGGATTCAAATACTATGTAAGATGGTGGTCCCCTGGCGCCATGTCTATCCCAGCAAGAGCTGGCTCGGTGTACTCCTGGCTTTCTGGCGGCACTCAGACTCAGATTCATCACTACCCTCTGTCTTCAAGTACTCAGAACTGGCCTCCCTATGGTCTTCATCTCTGTCTCTGCCCATCAACACAAGAAGCCAGGGATCAAGGTTACCCTTAATCCTCCAGACTATCATCACCACATGGCCATTTCCATTCCCATTTCTGAGCTGTCTCCTAGCCCTTCCCTGCTCCCCAGAACCTTCTGCCATGTGCTCTGGAACCTTCAGTCGACACTCTTAGAAATCATTGAGGACTCCAAAGTACTTTTGTGGGTGGGTTATATCTATCTAGATATACTGGATTTGAAACTGACCATGAAAATTAATTTACTAACTTTAAAATAACTAATAAAGCCATCAAATATTTTATGGAAACTAATGGTGTTTTTTTTTTTTTTCAAAGCCACAGGAAGAATGGAGTTGTTTTGCATTTCTGCAAATCTCTTTAACTTCTGGCTTAATAGAAGGCAGCTGGACTCTCGTATCCACTTCTGCATTCAATCTGTGGTGTTATCATACATCATGTAGCCTCTGGAAAATTCCACTGTGTACTTGTGAGAGAATGAAAGTGAAAAGACAAATAATACTGTAGTCTTACTTTGAAGTTTTTGACTTGTGGATCTGTGACAGGGTCTCAGAGACTCCCTGGGGTTCCTAAACTACACTTTGAGAGTCACTGTTCTAATGGCGCCTGTGTTCTTCCCTGAGGACCTCTCCTTCCCCCCAATCCTCTCAAATGGTGGTGGGTTTTCTCCAACACTCCTTCTATCCCCGTCTCTTCCTAAAAATCCCCATCAAACCATCAGATGAGTCAACTCACTTCCCCTCCTTGTTGTGGTCATTGCAGGCTCTTGGGTTTTTCTCCTCTCTTTAAGTCCCCCCGTTCATGGTCACTGCCTTAGCTACTGTTCCTGTTGCAATTCCTGATGATTTCAATATTCATAGACAAAATCCTTCCAATGTCCTGGCAGCTCCATTCTTTGACCTCTGCTCCAGTGACCTTGTTCTCCAGTCTACCGCAGTCACTCACTCTCTTGGTCAGCCTTGACTTTGTCATTTCCTATAGCTACCTTCTCCCACTCCCTAACTTTGCAGTTCACCTCTCCAGTACCCTGACTCCCAGAATTCTGAAAAGCCTGAAATCCATTACCTTTCATGGCTTGTCATCCCTCCCTTCCCTCCTCAGCCAGAGTAGATTCTATTATCATATTAACTTCCTTTCATGCTCCCTACACTCCCTTGCGATTTCTCACTACATTGGATCTACTTTGCTAGGTCAAGGTTTTCCAGGCTGATTCTCCTTCTCCTTGGTGCCTGCCTCAGTTTAAACATGCCTGGAGAAACACACCCAACCACACTCCCTGATTTCACTTTGAATCCGCACTCACCACCCTCTTGGGTTCCAGTGCCACTCAGGACCCACACCAGATGTCTCTAGTCACTGTCCCACTGTCTCCAACAATCCCAAACTTTCTCACGCATCCTCACTCTCATCTGAGAACCTTTGCTCCTTTGAGAACATAGGAACAAAATGTCCACAATGCTAAGGACTCAAGGTTTGTCTCCCCCCACAT
This sequence comes from Mustela nivalis, assembly GCF_964662115.1. Taxonomy (NCBI): domain Eukaryota; kingdom Metazoa; phylum Chordata; class Mammalia; order Carnivora; family Mustelidae; genus Mustela; species Mustela nivalis. Next base: position 93,912,583 of record NC_139028.1, on the reverse strand, counting down.
TTATACATTGAACCCTTTGTCCCCAGTGTGATGGTATTTGGAGGTGGGCTTTTTGTAAGGTGATTAGGGTTAAATGAGGTCATGAGGATAGGGCACTCATGGTGGCATGAGTGCCCTTACCAAAAGAGAAAGAGAAACAAGATCGCTAATCTCTGTCTGTCTCTGTCTTTCTCAACCAAGGAAAAGTCATGGGAGGGGGCATCTGCAAGCTGTGGAAAGGGTCTTCACCAAGAACTAAATCTGCCAGTACCTTTATCTTGGATCTCCTAGCCTCCACACCCATGAGAAAATGAGGTCTGTTGTTTAGGTTCCCAGCCTGCAGTACTTGTTATAACAGCAGAGCTATGACTTGTACGCTGCCACTGCTGTGCCTATCCACCTGCCAGAGTCTGCTTCCATGCTCTGCCTCCTCCTGTTGCTGGAGATGAGCTGCCAGGGCTGAATCTGAGGCTAAGCACTCCGTTGTGCACCAAATCCCATCCCCCACATGCCTCCTCTGTTTGGGGGTGCAGGGGGTTGTGGAATGCCCTGTCACTGCTCCCACCATGTTGGTTTACATAGAGCAGAATACCTTGAAAGAGTTTTCCATATTCATTGCTCTCATTGCTCCTTCTCTTTTTCTTTCTTTGGCCCTCTCCAGTCAGGCTTTCTCCTCTCCTTTCTGAGGAAACCACTGTCAAGGTTGCCCGTGATCTCCACGCCGCATAGGAACTCAATAAATACTTGTTGAAGGAATGGATGAATGAGTCTTCAGATCATGAGGACAACCCAATAGAAGAGTTGCACCAGCATGAACGTATGCACACACAGACACACACGGACAGAGGGAGGTGGGGGAGGGTGGTGAGGAGCTTCTTCCTGGCCCCAGCTCCCATGAAACCCAGCTTGTCCTTGGTTCCCTGAGAGGGCCCTGCCTTTTCATTTGAGATAGTGGGGTACAGGGTACAGGGCGCGGGTAAGGCTGTCCTTGGCGACACGTCTTGATCAGCACAGTCATCCTATTATAAGCCAAGCTTTGCAGTCAAGAAGTGTTTCCTTGTGGGGAAGAAGCCTAGACTTTGGTACTATTCAGGGGGCAGTTCCTTGATCTGTGGGAATCCATGTTGCAGACACAAGTTGGCTAAGGGATTTTGTAAGATCTATATGAGATTTATGAGAGTTCTGTGGAGAGTGTATATAGTGCTTGCCCCACTATTGTACAATCTGTTGAGTGGCCAGAGAAAAGTAATGAAGCGTCACATTCAAACATTGTGTTTGTTGTTCATAGTGTTTGTTTTCCTAGATAAATAATCCCGATTCCTTGATGGTAAAGCCAAGGATTGTCTTCAGTTCCCAATTTGGTTCACGTATGTTTTATCCTTTCTTTATACTCAAATGTTTATTATATAACCATAACACAAACCTACCATCATGTTAAAAATACTGCTGAATGTAAGGGAGATTTCAACCAAGAACATGGCAATCTTAAAACATGACATTCAGGGGCACCTGGGTGGTTCAGTGGGTTAAAGCTTCTGCCTTCAGCTCAGGTCATGATCCCAGGGTCCTGGGATCAAGCCCCGCATCAGGCTCTCTGCTCAGCAGGGAGCCTGCTTTCTCCTCTCTCTCTCTGCCTGCCTCTCTGCCTACTTGTGATCTCTGTCTGTCAAATAAATAAAACCTTAAATCAGTAAACAAAACAAAACAAAACAAAACCATGACATTCAGACCCTCCCCACGTTGAAAACAGGTAAAACAAAGTCTAATCACATTACTATAACAATGTAAGATAGTAGTCTGTGTTGGATATGTACAGAGGCAAATGCAATAAACAAAAATGTGTTTATGCTTATTCATTCCTGTCTGAGGGGGAGGTGAGAGCAACAGAGGAAAGGGAAGTGATGGGAAGAGGAGAAAGAAAGAGACAGGGAGAGAAAGACAGAGAGTCCTGGCCAGCACAGTTCATCTAGGCTATGGTCAAGAGGCCTGATGAAAAATCCCTTGGGACAATCTAGGCCACATTCCTCAGAGTCAGAACTGCCCACGCAGTCCTATCTATGAGTATGGTGTCCTGGGTACCATGATATACCCTCAAGGAGCATTCTGTGCAAAGTGAGCTTTTTGGTATTGGTATTGATGCATAGTAACTAGATTCTCCAGAGCCTGATGTACAAATTAAGATACTAGTTAATCTATTGTCAGTAATATTGGTTTCTAGGACTCTTCTTAGAATCACATTGGTAAATGATCTCTTTAGGTGAAAGAGTCAGCATTGGTAGGAAATTTATTCATTTTCCATTGTAAGCCAATCTTCCTTTGCAAGATGGAATCCTCATTACACCCAAAGCATTGCACATTCTTTCCTCGCCCTTCCCTTCTACCTCTTCCTCTTCCCCCTCCTCCCCCTCCTCCTTCTTGTTGTTCTCTCTCTCTCTCTCTCTCACACACACACACACAGGAAAACACAAATATGGAATCAATAACAACAACAACTTCAATTAACATAAACATACGATGTATTGACACCATGTCAGGTGTTTTGAACGCAGTATCTCCCATCTCAGACACTCGGACATAGATGCTATGATTACTCCCATTTTACAGAGGAAGAAATCCAGGCTCACAGGGGTGGTTTAGTCCTTTCTCAAGGTCACACACTTGTCAGAAGTAAAAATAACCCCAAGGTTTTATTTCCCATTGTAAGCGCTTCCCTCCCCTTAGTCAACTTGACCTCCCGAATGAGGGAGAGGAAGTTGCATAGCTGTTTGGGGAAGATAAATATTCTCATTCACACCACCAACTGCAGGGAGGGTTTGTGCTGGACATGGGAAATAAGGAGATTTCTGCAGCAGCAGAAAGCGGATGGAGGAAAGATGCCCTGTCCCCTAGGACAGCAGTACCCAGCGGTCCTTGAATGTCCCCTGCAGTCAAGATGAGCCAAGCTGGTAAGTGGATGGCCACCTTTCACAAAGAACTCCCTGTTCATTCTCTAACATTAAGTGGGGGCAGTTCTGGCTTGATAGGAGCACAGACCAGCCCATTACTCACCACGTCTGTTCTATTTCTCCTCCTAAGTACAATATTCATTTACTAGAGTTTGGGTGTTTCGGCATGGCTTCCATCAATGACGTCTAGCTTAGATCTTGAGGATGGGCGACTCTTAGGCTGTCTTCTGAGCAAGGGTGATACCAGAAGACGTAGTTACTGTTGCTGGAGAAAGGCTCCTTAGCCAAATAATTGGGGAAAGTACTCCATACAATGGCGTAACAGGCATCAGTATATCAAGAACTTGGAGGTGGTCTGCAGGAAAGAAACTCAATCATTTAATTTCTTTTCATGGAATACTATCAACGTTTGAGGGTATGGTGCTCCACAGGACACGAGGAGGGTGATGCTATCCTAGGCAGAAGTGCCTGCTTGCCAAATTTGCTTTGAAGAAGGCCCGGGATCAAATAAGATCAAGGCAGGATCTTAATTGAGTCTACTTGGTAGACTCTGCTTTCCGATTTTTAATTTCTTGGATGACTAATCTACTGATAGTATCCAAATTTACAGGGAAAAAAAATATCCTTGCTTGACTTTCCACTGCAGAAACAAAACAAGTAACCTTGAACGATCATTCCCCGACCTGCTTAAGCATCTCATCTGGGCTGGAGAAAAGAGTGGAGAACCAGTCACCTTCCTCCTAAGAGACGATGGTGAGAGCAGAGACAGATGTGAACTAAGGACCTCTGCTGGGAAATTAGCATGAGCAGCCATGTCAGCTGCGGACATGCTGGGTATCAGGCCCCCTGCCGCCCCCCACCCCTGCTGGGCCCTCAGCCAGACAGGCAGTCATTTCCTCCCGCCAGTCTGCCTCGGTTGCACCACTGACCTGTCCATGGGGGAAACACCCAGAACCCAGCACCGTGCCTCTGTTGAGGAGACACTCAATAAATATTTATTAACGGAAGGAAGGGAGGGAGGAAGGAAACAGATTGAGGTTTGTAGATGGTAACTTGCCCAACGTCACACCTCTTGCAAGCAGGAGAGGCAGGACTCGGAGGTAGCGTGGCTGAGATCTTCCACACCTCGCCAAGCTGCTGTGTTTTTGCTAACCAGCACACAGCCGGCCCCTAGGAGCTGGCTTGAACCTCTAGCCACACTTGCTCAGGGTGTCAGCTCTGGCCTTACTGTAGTTGGTGCAACAGAAATTGGTGCATTAAAAAAAAAGAAAAGAAAAGAAAAAGAAATTGGTACATTTATAGGCACTTTAGGAGGTTGCCTGATAATCACAGCTAAAAAAATTTTTTTGAAAGATTTTATTTATTTATTTGACAGACAGACACACACACACATACCACACACACAGAACAATAGCAGGGAGAGTGGGAGAGGGAGAAGCAGGCTTCCCGCCAAGCAGGGACCCTGATGTGGTCCTCAATCCCAGGATCCTGGGATCAGGACCTGAGCTGAAGGCAGACACTTGACTGAGCTGCCCAGGCACCCCAATAACAGCCAAAATTCGTTGAGCACTTACTATGTGCCAGGCACAACACTAAGAACTTTTATTTATTTATTATTATTATTTTAATAAACATATAATGTATTTTTATCCACAGGGGTGCAGGTCTGTGAATCGCCAGGTTTACACACTTCACAGCACTCACCATAGCACATACCGTCCCCAGTGTCCATAACCCCACCCCACTCCCCCCAGCAACCCTTAGTTTGTTTTGTGAGATTAAGAGTCACTTATGGTTTGTCTCCCTCCCAATCCCATCTACAACACTAAGAACTTGACCCAACTTGTTTCCATGACTCCCGGGAAATCGGTGCCATTATAACCCCCATTTTACAGATGAGGAAATTGAGGGGAAGGGAGACTAGGTGACCCCCCCCCCAAATTAAGTGGTGGAAAGAGGATCTGAACTGAAGCAATTTCACCCTCAACTCCCTGCTCTTAGCCTCTTTTCCTAAATCTGTTCCCTATGACCGATGACGGACGTCCTGAAGGAAAGGAAAGACAGAGCACCTGAAGCTGGATCATTAAACACATTTATTTCATTACTTTTGACCCATAAAAGTGTTTGCATCGTTCTAAGCACATCCCAAGTATCAACTCATTTAACTCTCATACCGCCAGGATTCAACAGCACGAGGCGGGTCCAACTGTTATCCCCGCTTCATAGATGAGCAAACAGAGGCATTGTATCCATAGATGGGAGACTTGCCCACCCAGCAGGTGACAGAGATGGGATCCAAACCAGGAGAGTCGGGCTCCCTAGTCCTTGGGCTGAACCACGGAGTGCTGTCTGCTGAGAGCAAGCGGGCACCTCATTTAAAAGTGAGACACCCGAGTTGCTTGGGTGGCTCAGGCGGTTGGGCATCTGCCTTCGATTCAGGTCATGATCCTAGGGTCCTGGGATCGAGCCCCCCATTGGGCTCTGTGCTTGGCGGGGAGCCTGCTTCTCCCTCCCCTACTCCCCCGGCTTGTGTTCCTGCTCTCGCTGCCGTTTCTTTCTCTCTGCCAAATAAATAAATAAATGGTCTTTAAAAGTGAGACATCTTCCCACTAGCAGGGGGCGAGGATGGCCGCAAACAGGAACACAGAATCGTCCTCAGCTCTGGAAATTAATGGGGCCAGGGAGCTTGAATGACTTAATCACTGTTCAATTTAGATTTCCTGGCTGAGTGGGTTCCTGTTCATCCCACTGGAAATTAATCACTGATTGTTTCCTTGCATTCTTGTGGGGGGGGGGCATCCTCCTCGGCTGCCATGGCAGGGGAAAGTAAGCTCTCAGCCAGTGTCAGGCAGGTCAAGGGGACGAAACCCCTGCGGCGGAGATGGGTCACCTTCTGCTTACTTGGCTCCTCTAGGAGCTGGACCCTGTTCTCCCCAAGGCAGGAAACCTGCCCTGGGCTCAGTTCGCAGCTCTTCTGATGGAGGGAGCAGGAGTTTGGAGCGAGGAAGCAGGGATGGAGGGAGCAGGAGGAAGGAAAGGAGGAAAGAAAAAACGAGTCAGGTTATTTGTTAGAAGAGACAGAAGGTCTTCCGAGGAAGTGATGAGAAGCATCCGTGGGAGTGACAGAACCAGCCACAGGGCATCCTGCCTAGCTCAGCAAGCCGGTCCCCAGCTACACCGTGAGGAGGCAGGACAGGAGCTTCAGACGGTGGGAGTGGTGTCCGTCCAGGGGCAGGGCAGGGCCTCAGTGAATGGATGGTAGCTATCCTGGGACATGAATGTAAGTTAACAGCGCCTCAAAGTGTTGGGCCTTACTTTTCTCTGGCCCCTCAATGTCTGCCTCCCTTTTCTGTTTATCCCTGGGACTAAAGGGATGATGCTAAGTGAGGCCTGGACCGCGGGCCTCATTCCTGGCCACTCTTTTCCTCCACCTCCCCTAGTGCTGGGTCCCACGGAGCTGCTGGTGGTCTGGGAAACGGCGGTGCCGCACACCTGTCAAGAGTGCAGGCTGTAGAGGTTAAAGCAGGTTTCAGGGTTGGCCCAGCAACATACCAGTGAGACCTTGGGCAGCTTACTTAACCTCCCAGGGTCTAAAGCACCTGGTTCTCTTGCTCCCCCTGATAAACACCCACCTCTGCTTCCATGAGCCGGGTCAAGGGCTTATCCTTCCCCAGCACCTCAGGCAGGTGGCCCCAGCACGGGGGCCCCAGCAAGTCAGAGCCTTGCTTCCATGTGTAACTCACCTGTCTCCACTCACCAGTCACGCAGTCAACGATGCCTTGTTACTTATCCCCAAATCCCAAACCCTGAGCAATTCCCGACGTATCACAGAGGCTTTAACAGGAGAGGAGAAGTGGGAATGAAGAAGGAAAGACAGATGCCGGGAGGAAGGGAGGACAGGCACACTTGATCAGCCCTTTGAAACAACAGGCATGGCTGGAGAAGGGCTAGGAAAATGTTCTTTCCCCCAAATGTCTGTACAGTTTGCCCAGCCTCTAACCTTTCCTGCTTAGGAGATTTGTTCCTCAAGGGTAACGGTGTTGTCTCCGGAACTTCCTTGTTTCTTTTCCAAGGGTAAGGTGTTCAACTACGTATAGCCAAGCACCTCAACATCCATTTATGAGATCGATTTTCAGAAGATAAGTGGGGGGAAAGCCTGTCAGGACTTTGGTGCTAAAAGCGAAGGAAAGAGGCCCCAAAAAAGGGAAGGGAGATATTAGTGACTAAAAAAAAATGTCAATCTCAGTGAGTCAGAGTCATAAGAATGAGAACACGCGATTCCCATTCCCACTCTGCCGACCACTTCCCTGTCCTGGTTCTCCCTGGCACACACCCCTGGGAGAAAGTTCTCTTCGGGCTCCAGGTGGAACCCCAGTCTCATGAGCAAGGTTGAAATCTCCAGGGACTATTCCACTGTTTTGGTGCTGACAGAATGTCCCTCTCTCTCTTTCCTTTTAAGATATGGACCCATTGGTTATCAATGGGTGAGTTATCAACCCGTGAGTTTGGACTCTCATCTGCCATTCTAGAAGGTTAAGAGACCTCAGGGGTCACTATTCCCAACTCTCTGCCTCATGCCGACCCTTCTCCAGCACCCACAGGAAGGTCAACAAAGGTCAACAATGGCTTCTACCTGGACCCTTGGAGGGAAAAGATGGAAGAGAAGTTCACTGCCTCTTGAAGCAGCCATTCCATTTTGGGACACCCCAGTGGCTAGGTGTGACCAGGAATCAGCCAGCCTGAAACTTTAATGAAGGAGGAAAGCAAGTGCGTCGGATGCCACTTTGGGAAATTCTGAGAAGGTCATGGGTAAGGAACAAATAGTGTCTTTGCCTCATTTTTTGATAGACATAGATTTACCGACATAAATGACCAAGTGTGATGGTTAATTTTGTGTGCCAACCTGACTGGGCTAAGCAGTGCCTAGATGGCTGGTAAGAGGCTTCTGGGTGTGTCTGGGAGGGTGGTCTGGAAGGGATTAGCCTTTGAATTGGTACACCTAGTAGAGAAGATCATCTTCACCAATGGGGGGGAGCCTCACCCAGTCCCTTGAAGGGTGTGTGTAGAACGGAAGGCAAAGGTAGCGTGAATCTGCTCTCTGCCTGAGCTGGGACATCCCTCTCCTCCTACCTTTGGACGTTGGTGTTCCAGCTTCTCCTTCAGCCTCAGACTGGGATTCACCCATCGCATGTTAACATAAATGGCATTTTTATGAAGACTGACTCTATCTTCCAAAAGCAAACTAAATGCAGTGAGAAGAGTAGCATTGTTTTTCATTTCTGCCAACCTTTTTAGTGCCGGGCTTAAGAGAAAATAACCGGATTCTTCTATCTGCTTCTGCATTCGGTTATAATAGCTATGTCCTACAGTTGCTGGAAAACGCCGCCGTGCTCTTGAGTGAGACTGGGAAAAGAAAAGGCAAGTAAGGGAGCCCCGTGTCATCGATGTATTAGTATTGAATAGTTTGGAGCTCATGAACCCCATGGCAGTGTTCTCAAATGACTAAGGCTCTCAAATAGTAAGACCAGAGACATCGCTTCAGTGCAACTGAAAATGTGGGGTCCCTTGTCCAAAAGGTATCGGGCATTTCAGGGCGACCACAGCAGAGCGTTACTCCAAGCCGGGCCCCCGTCGTGACTGCACAGCTTCTGAGGCAAGTTCGGGGGCCACCAGACCACGCTTGGAGAACTGTTACTGTGCCCTATTACTTGCATCTTGAATCAAAGGGCTGGCTTAGGGTCACAGTGTACACCGAGGTGCTACAGAGGTAGGAGTGTGTGTGTGTGTGTGTGTGTGTGTGTGTGTGTGTGTCTAAGCTGCCGGATCACTAGGTATAAGTGATCTTGAATAAGAGCATATCCATAATGAGAGAAAGGTGTCATTGTGCAGGTTTTTCCCTGGGTGTCTGCAGAACCTTCCACCCTATTCAACCTCTTATTCCATACTGACCACACACACACACACACACACACACACAGAAACACACACCTCTAGCTAAGGCACTGCACCCCTTGTGTTCCACATGGCTGCACACCAGAGAGTCAGATACTAACCATGGTTTCCTGTTTTGTGTTTTTATTGTGGTTACGGGCTTTGATCAGCAAAACTGATACGAAGAAAACTCCTTTTCCTGTTTGGTGCCTTGGCACATAGTAGGTGCTCTGCGCATCTGCAGAGTTACAGTTCTCGTGGCTGGGGCAGATGCTACCTATTAAATGCTGTCACCAACAGATGGCTGGCCACACAAATACAACCTTTGGTCCTCCTTCCCGACAACGAGGCTCTTAGCGCAATCTGCAATCCTACCACCAACGTCTGGATAAGCGTAGCCAAACGACAAAGCTCTGTTCTCCAGCAACCAGCTAGCACTATGGCCCGAGGCTCACATGCGTACATGGCTGATAAAGGACATACCGTTGTCGCTGTTGTTGTTTAAGGAGGCTCCACACTGAGTGGAGGAGCCCGGCGCCGGGCTTGAACTCACAACCCTGAGATCAAGACCTGAGTTGAAACCAAGAGTCAGACACTCACCTGACTGAGCCATCCAGGTGCCAGATTTCTGGTAACAATTAATCCATTTTAAGGAACATTATACACATTTACAAATATAAGGCAGACCCATTTACAATTCTGGTCAAATTACCTCCCTCTCCGGCACAGAGAGAAGTGACTGCGGCTGCTCTCCGACTCAAACAAAATCACACGACAGGGGAATGCATCTCTTGCCCAAAGTGGCAGGACATTTTTCTGTTCATATTAGAAGTTCACCCTCCTGCCGGTGCAGGGACCCAGGATCTGTAGTTCAACTCTGCCCCTTGACAGATGGGGAAATTGAGGCTCAGAGACAAGAAGTGACTTATTTGGGGCGCCTGGTTGGCTCAGTCAGCTAAGTGTCTGCTTTCAGCTCAGGTCAAGACCCCAGGGTCCTGGAAGGGAGACCCACATCGGGCTCTCTGCTCAGCAGGGAGAGCCTGCTAGTCTCCCTCTCTCCCTCTCCCTGCCGCATCCCCTGCTTGTACTCTCTCTCCCTCTCTCTGTCAAATAAATACATAAAATCTTTAAAAATTAAGAAAAAAAGAAAAAGTGGTGCCCAAATTATGAGTCAAGACAGGAAAGGGAGGGGCATGGCACCTGGGTGGCTCAGTCGTTGAGCATCTGCCTTCAACTCAGGTCATGACCCCAGGGTCCTGGGATGAAGCCCCACATTGGGCTCCCTGCTCAGGGAGGACCCTGCTTCTCCCCCTACCTCCACCTCTCCTCCTGCTTGTGCACTCTCTATCTCTCTCAAATAAATAAATAAATAAATAAAATCTTAAAAAAAAAAGAAGTGACTTATTTGTCCAGGAACACATAGCTATCTAGTGACAGCTCTGAGACAGACCCCACTTCTCCGAACTATTAGATAACGAACCCTCCACATCAGATGAATGTGGGCTTTCAGGCCAGGGTGAGTGTAGGTTACTGGACATTTAACCACGGATTCATCAGGGGATCATTAACAAGTAAAGCCGAAAACATCTCTTCCGAGTCCGAGCTGGACTTCAAAGCCTCTGCTCATGCCCCGAGAGCATCATTCCTTCCCAGAGGTTAATTTGAAATATCTTTCCTCCCGCTTCAGCATCTCCATCCTCTTCCCCTCTATCAGCACGCTTTCCTTCTTTACAATGTGTATTCATCACCTTGGGGAGAAGAAAAAAAAACAAGCCTTCCCAGAGCAGGCCTCCCTTTTCTCACTTCCCTGGGTGCCCGGAAGCCTTTGCTGTCTGGCTGCCATCCCAGCGCTTTGCAGAAACCACCCAATCAAGGTCAATGATGTGCTTGTTTCTAAATCAAACGGCTTTCTCCTTGCCAGCAACCATGCTTCCCTCATAGCGATAGTCGTCCTGATAATATGGAAACTTTTATACTTAAACAAGGTCAGGGGTTAAAAGGCCATTTGTAAGTTCAGTAGTTAAGAGCAAGGGCTTTGGAGCCAGACTGCATGATTCACCTCTTGGTCACAGAATGGGCTGGCTGGATCCCTTAAGCAAAGCTGTGCCTCAGCTTCCATATCTGTAAAATGGGAACACAGCAGTACCTCATAGAGTCTTGGGGAATGTCCACGAAATGTGCTTAGCGCACAGCCTGGCAGGTAGTACGCGCTCAACAAAAGTGAGTCATTGTTGATGTAAAATTCGTAAATCTGAGGTGACTGAGGGTTTTCGTTGGCAGGACCCATTCCCATAACACCAAATAGAAGGGCTAGTTTATGCTCTGAAGGTTATGTTCCTCCTTGCTGCTCTCAGACATCCCTCTCTTGGCCATATTTCCTTAAAATAGATCCACTATTTGGAAATCTGTTGAGGTGAATGGCACTTCCTCCCCAGAGGGTCTCCCTAAGTGTCTCAGAGAATTATGGGATCCATACTCTGATCATCCAAGATTCACTTCAATGAAGAACAAATTCAGATGAATCTTAAATTCACGGGACATCCAAAGCTTGCAACAAACATCACCAAGCGGCACTTTCCACTTCCCGCAAGCTAAGCCCCTGCATTCTCCAACCCCCAAGCGCCTCCTAAATTTCCATGAGGTTCCCAAGACTGACGCTCCGCCGTAGCCATGTACTTGCGATTTTTTTCCAATCGGCTCTTCACTTTTCCTTGCCCCTGGCTGGTAAGTGTAGCGTGCAGAAGCTCAAAAATCTTTCAGGAGCTATTTGATTCCTTCCTTGTTCTACATAATGATAAGGATGAGGACGGTGGTGGTGGTGGAAGGTATTTCTAGGCTGCTTACTAAGTTCAAAGGCGATTTCTAAGCACTTCGTGGGTATCATCGTCCCTGCTTACCAACGCATTCTTTCAAATTCACGTGCAGAATTCTGCATTTTCTCATGCCCAACTTTGAAAAAAATGACCTTTGCTCTCATTTCCACGATGAGCCAATATCTTTTAAGCGGCACATTTGGCAACCTCGGAGCTTTCGCGCATATAGAAAATGAAGGGTTTAGTAATAGGCTCAAAGCCAAGCACCCATACAACCCAGCAGACCCATACAACAATCAGGTGGCAGAGGCTGAAAGAACTGTCCCAAGGTCTTACTCCTCTTTGGTGGTGGTGGATCTGCTTTTACCTAGAGCCCGGCTTTGTTCTTAATTATAAAACAGTGCAAGCAGAGCAATGATTCGAGAAGCTTCTACATCACTAGCCTGAGTGCTTACCAGGTCCCAAGCTCCGTGCGAAGAGCTTCTCATACGTTATCTTACGGAATCTTCAAAACAACCGTGAGTTGAGTATTGTTATTATCTCCATTTTACAGATAAGGAAACTGAGGTTAAGAAAATTATTTGCCCAAGTCACACTAAGCTGAGGTTCAGTCACAGGTGCACCTGACTTCAAAGCCCAGGCTCTCAGGGGCTCAGTTTCTAGGCTGATTTTGTGCAGCAGAATGCTCTCCCTGTTGTCCATCCACACATGACTGTCCATGGCCTCCCCTGGCTTCTCTCCCTTCTTCTCCTCGCTGTGGGACTCTTCCATTTATTTTCACAGCATCCCCGATCTTGCCCAGAAACCCTTTAAAGCCATCTCATGCACCCCCTATCTCTCTAAGGACTTCCACAGCGCCCAGCACACAGTACATAAACAATACGTATTTGTGGAATGAATGAACGAATCGCCTAACAATTACTTGCAAAATGTAAAGCATTTCATCCCCAGCAAACAATCTAAAAGCTTTGGCTTCTAAGATTTTGTGGTTTGGGGCCCGTGCGGGGCTGGAACTCTCTGCAAGCACACCCTTACAAGGTGATGGTTCTCAGCCTGGAGTGGGTTTGGACCGTCACCATCTTCCTGCCCAGGATATTCAGCAACGTCTAGAAACATTTTTAGTTCCCATGGCTGGGGGTGGGGAGAAGGGGGTGAGGACATCGTGGCATCTAAGGACAGGGTGCTCCAGCACGGGACAGTCACCCACAGCAAAGAATTTCAGTTTCAGAATGTCAGTCGTGCTGAAGTTGGGAAGCCTGATGGAAGGGTTTCTCTTCCTAAAAGTGGTGTCCTCGTGGCCGAGACGGGTTGGGAATGCAAAAGCCTTCCTGTTTATCTGAGTGCCCAGGGCTGAAACCCAGGGTTGGCGTTGGCCTCTTGTTTGAATGGAAGGAACAGGGAAGAAACTGGGGATCCTGCTCGAGGATCCAGAGATCCAACTGATGGCCCTGACACCTTGGAATTACCATGATGTGCTCCTCTAGGCGAGATGTTGGGTTCCACTTTTCATCTAAAATGTGCGTGTGTGTGTGTATGTGTGTGTGTGTGTGTGTGTGTGTGTGTATGTGTGCGTGCAGGGTGGGGAAAGGGAACCCTTCTAGCTCTAAAATCCTCTAGTTTTAACAAATGCTGAAAGTCGAACTTCTTGTTCAAACTTATCCCCCAATTCACATCCAGTTTCAAGGCAAGCTTTATGTTCACTTTTTTTTTTTTTAAGATTTTATTTATTTATTTGACAGGCAGAGATCACAAGTAGGCAGAGAGTTAGGCAGAGAGAGAGAGAGAGAAGGAAGCAGGCTCCCTGCCAAGCAGAGAGCCTGCTGTGGGACTCGATCCCAGGACCCTGAGATCATGGCCTGAGCTGAAGGCAGAGGCTTTAACCCACTGAGCCACCCAGGTGCCCTTTATGTCCACTTTTAAGATCCTCTTGCAATCGCCTCTTTTCACCACCCCCACTGTCCCTACACACACACAAACTTGCACGCTCGCACGCATGCATGATTCCTCTCCTCAGGGCCCCACTATCCCTGCCTGGATTACAGGCCGATGCTCCAAATCAACCTCCCTTTCTCCAGGGTGAATCCTCTGACCTGGATTCCCAACAGCCCCTCCCATGTGACCTGGGGAACGTTCTCTCTCTTCTTCTCGCTGTCCACCCTCCCTGGAGGGCAGCTTCAGAATCCTTCTTCATGGAAATTTCCCCAACGTCAGCAGAAGAGCCTCTTCTTTGTTCACACTCTAGTACCCTTCTCTGCCTAAAAGCTGGGCATAAATTTCCCCTGTGAAAGATGGCCTCCTAGTACCAGGAAGAAAAGAACATTCTACTACCTAAGATGGAAAGCTGACACTAAGATGAACCTGCACTTTAAATAGCCCTTATCTTGCCTTCGTTTCCCCGATGTGTTTCAAGACAAGCTCCCACACTTTGCCACCCCAGAAGCCCAAAGCCCTCTGACTCATCCAACTACTTTTCTGCAATTTATCACCCTTTGTTAAATGGCATCTAAGCTCCCTAATCGAAGAGCTTCTTGGAGATTTTCGTTTTTTCTCTATGAAGCTCCCCATGCCATGTAACACCACGTAAAATGTGTGTGCTTTTCTCCCATTACTCCATCATTTGTCAGCTTAATTCACATTCCTGAGTTACAGAACCTAAGAGGGTAGAGGAAAAGTTTCCCCTCCCCTACAAAGGTAAAAGTATTATTAGACAACTACCCACCACAGCTGTTTCTGCATTACGTGCACAGTTAGAGATATTCTCTATTGTCACCATGGTGGGAGAGGGGAGAGGAGTGGACTCATCTTTTGTTTAAAAGAACATGGTGATGAGCCCTTAGGTATAGAAGATTCTCTGGCTCAGACCAGAATGAGGAAGCAGAAACAAAGGAAGCAGAATGTGTTCTCTGTAATTAAGTAATAAAAATTCTCTTTCCCCTTGCAACCTGGGCTGTACACACATCTGAGAGGCCCAGGAGTCTATGGGGAAGAAAATGAAAGCAGTTACTCCTCAGGGTCAGAGCCCACACAGGCCCCAGCAATACAGAGCTTGACTAGGTCAAGGTTGGAGACCTCTCAGATGCTATGGCAGTTATTCAGTAACATTATCTAGTGCTTAGTTATCCAGAACCGTGTCACCAGGCGTGGTTCTGAGCCCCTCACAAGTGTCAGGTCATTTAATCCTCACAACAATCCCCACTGGTATTGTGACCTCCCTTTTACATATGAGGACACTGAGACACAGAGAAGTTAAGTGACTTGCTTTACACCAGCCAGCTGGTAGGAGGCACAGCTAGAACCCCACCCTGGGCAGCCTGATTTGTGCTTTTCACTGCATTTCTGGTATTACACGTCAGTGTGCTTGCTCTGTGATGTAATTCTGTTAGCTCAGAAGAATATGGGAACTAAAACTGAGAGAGCACTAAATATACCCCCTTGCCCCAGGGTCTACGTGGTGCAGAGAGCTGAGCAGCCCCAGCATCAGTGAGGAGGGGGCCGATGGGGATGGAGAAATGCCCATGGCAGGAAGTTTGCGATGGTGCTGGACTCTCTCCTTTGCCGAGGCCTCGTGGGAATGTGCAGGTCTCAGAGTCCATTTTTGTTCTGTTTTGTTTTGTTATTTGTTCTGTTTTCTAATTATTGGAGGAAAGAGTGAGCCCAGTTACATCTGGACCATCTGCAAGACGCCTTAGGTACAGGAGGGTTCAGAAGCTGATGAGTTGTTAGGAAAAGTGATAAGCTAAATCTTCCCGTCCTTGCCATCAAGGAAGCAATGAAGGAGACTGCACCCCCATTCCTACAACCCTCTCCCCCAAGGAGGGGAAGATGTGGCGTGCTCTGGGGCAGGGATGTGCATTATTTCGGCTTGCTTAAAGAGTGGCATCACGGGATTCTGGAGAAAGAACAGAAGGCCCCTTGCCTTCCTTCCCATGAACAATTGACCAGAAGGAAGCAGGGACACTCCATCCCTGGATTTCCCCGCAGGAAACCTGGACCCTACTAGGGCCTCCTGCTTCCCCTCCCTCAGCACCCTGGGTCCGTTCCAGGTGAGCTCTCTGCCTGTTTGGAAAACAGATGCAGAAGGGGCCAAGTGCAAACTCAGCACCCGCGCGCGCGCGTGTGTGTGTGTGTGTGTGTGTGTGTTGCTTCTGAAAGCAACTCAGATGGTTTTAGAAATAACAATTTTAAAATTTTTTTACATTTTTAAAATTTTAAAATTAAATTAAGATCTTTAAAAAGCCATTTTTTTAAATTTTTAAAATATTTTAAAAATTGAAAATTTTTATAATCTTCATCAGATAGGGAGCACCAAAGGTATTTTTCTTCCCGTTTACCCTGCACCTACTGTGTGCTAATACCCTGGCTAGCCCCTAGAGAGAAGGAAACAGTCTGCCTCTTCAGATGCGTGGGTGGTGCTTAATTACTGAAGCTGCTTAATGACATTCCGGCACCCTGTTTTTCATCCATAAAGTGAGAACGCTGGTAGCTGCCTTGCAGGGGTGTTGGGATAATCTTAAATTTTAATTCCGCGTGAAGGCATCTAGTGCCATAGCTGACACCAGCAATCCCCTCGAGCTCTGCATCGATTATCAGTTTTTCATGATCTCTCATTAACAGTTATGACTGGAGCATACCTAGGATGGATTCCAGCTCTCCAAAGCTGTGACCGTGACACATACGTGGGAAATGACGCACATGTGACACAGAGCAGGACGACAGAGCCTTACCAGCCCAGACGGGCACAGGGACAGAAGTGCACGAATGTTCTGTGGCAGGAGATCCCCACGTGATCGGAAGAGCAGGACTTGGGTGTGCACAAGGGTGAGGTGGGGAGCTCTAAGCTTGGGGTGTCCTGTCACCTTCCACTCGTCTCCCTCACTGTGCTTTCCTGGGGTGGACCCCTGACATCTTTCATGCATCACCTGCCTTACTGGAGAGGCACAAGAGCTACAACGAAATCTGTGCTGTAGATGAGAAAACAGAGACCCACAGAAAGCCATCTGGCCAAGCATCCACTTGATGTTGTCAAAGAAGACCATGTAGCAAAAGTTGTAAGGTTAAGGGGGCGGGCTGGTCACACTCAACTTCAGGGGGGAGCTGAGAGAGTAACCTGGCGGTTGTCATAGTGACAACCCGAGTACTAAGGACCGTGACAACAAACTATTAACGGTTACTAAGCGCTCATTTGTTGTGCCCCGGTGTCATGGAAAATGCCGTGTGTAGACTCATCTGGTTCTTATGGTAACTTTATGAAAGAGGTAGTATTATTACTATTATTATTAACTTTCTTTCCTTCACATAGGAAAAGTGGGGGTGTAGAGAGGTTCAGAAACTTTCCCCAAGGTGGCTGGCTCTGAACAGACAAGGTCAACTGCAAATCCACGGAGGTCTACCCTGAAGCTCGGGAGTCAAAGCACCACAGCAGCTGCTTCCTGAGTCCTGCGGAGACCAGCATGTTCTAGAGCATTTTAGAAAGGGGCCCTGTGGGGCACCTGGGTTAAAGCCTCTGCCTTCAGCTCAGGTCATGATCTCAGAGTCCTGGGATGGAGCCCATATCAGGCTCTCTGCTCAGCGGGGAGCCTGCTTCCTCCTGTCTCTCTGCCTGCCTCTCTGCCTACTTGTGATCTCTCTCTGTCAAGTAAATAAATAAAATTCTTTAAAAAAAATTACTTTAAAGAAAGGGGCCCTGTAAGGAATGTCTAGCTCACTCTCATCCAATGCTCCCCATGACTGGACCGTCCTCTGCCTGACAAGAGATGGCGGGTCACAGTGGTGTAGACACAGACTCGGGAGTGAGGGTGAGTGTCCCCTTTGCACTTCACCACCAGGTAAAGACCCTAGCATCCTCCACGCCCGCCCTTCCTCCAGGCTAACCACGCTCCTCTTCACAGAACTTCCACACCCTTCCCATTCCCAGGCTCTGTCTCTGGCAATAGTCCAGCTTGCCCATGCCTGCCTTACAACCCAGCACCCCCAACTCAAAAGAGAGCCCTGATGTGACTCGACTGGTACAAAGAACATTGGTACCCTTTCCCTCACCTTTCACAAAATCACACTTTCACTTTCATGGCCTCAAACGGCTCTCGGTCTTAAGAGACTGCTGATTTGAATGGAGATCGTGGTCAAATAAACCTCTTTAAATCAAGTCAAAGCTTTTCCAAAACTCTGTGGGCAGAGGCACTCTGACACAGCTGAAAAATGCAAATGCTTTGTGATGTCATTTTAGGAATTCGAAGAAGAAATTTCAAAAGCAATACACGGTGTTCCATTTTAAATTAAGCAACAGAGAACCGAGTAAAGAAAAAGCCAATGATCTTCATACTCCCCATACCATCCATTTTCTCTCCAATATAACCAATATTAAGTTCGGATCCTACCTTTGCAAAACACACACACAAAATAGAAGGGTTCCTTTAAAAAAGATTACTTCCTATGCCAAGTGTCAGCAAACCATGACCTGCAGACTAATCTGGCCCGCTGCCTGCTTTTATAAATAAAGTTTTATTGAAACATAGCCAAGTCCATTTGTTTACATATTGTCTAAAGCGGCTTTTGCTCTGCAATGGCAGGATCTGAAATATTTGCCCTTCAGCCCTTTATAGAAAATGTTTGCCCCTCTCTGCCCTATGTACTACACTCCAACCTTTCACTTTAGATAATATCATGAACATCTCTCAGGTCACTGTGTATAGATCTAACATTCTTTTTAAAAAGCTATCTAATGGGGCGCCTGGGTGGCTCAGTGGGTTAAAGCCTCTGCCTCTGCCTCTGCCTTTGGCTCAGGTCATGATCCCAGGGTCCTGCTCATCAGGGAGCCTGCTTCCCCCTCTCCCTCTCTGCCTACTTGTGATCTCTTTGTCAAATAAATAAATAAAATCTTAAAAAAAAAGATTAAAAGTTATCTAATATTTCATAATACAAATGAACTGCAATTTATTCTACAACGTCACTACTTGTGATCTTGTGATAAGAAATGTATATTTTGATTTCCTCTCTGGTTGCTGGCAACGAGCTTCTAAAACCCTCGTATTTTCCTGAGCAATGGGTTGCGAGGAATATTTTGAGTCTTCATTACAAAGCCCTTTCCTACAATACCTGAGTTTATGCTAATGAGGTGAGGCTTGCTGGGCCCCCTAGAGAATTTCAGGATGGGGGCTGGGTGCCAAGGGATGCAACCATGTGATTAGAAGGTTGAAACTTTCAGCCCTGCTCCCATACTCCTCTCCACCTCCAGGGAGGGGAGTGGGGCTGGAAACTGAGTGAATCACCGATGGCCAATGATAAAATCCAGCATGCTTATGTCATGGAACCTCCATAAAACCCTTTATGAAGGAGTTCAGAGACTATCTGAGATGGTAAGCCCATCATTGTGCGGGGAGGATGGTGCCCCCCCAAACTCCACAGGGATGGAAACTCCTGTGTTCAGGATCCCCCCCACCCCCCAGACCTTGCCCTATATACTTCTTTATCTGGCTGTTCACTTGCATCCTTCCTAATATTGTTCACAATAAACTGGCAATAGCAAGGAAAGTGTTTCCCAGGATTCTGTGAGCCCTTATAGCAAGTTATCAAATCTGAGGAAGGGGTCATGGGAACCCCCAATTTGTACCCAGGTCAGACAGAAGAGTGAGCAATCTGAGAGCCCACCACTGATTGGCATCCCAAGTGAAGCGGGTGGTCTTTGGGGACTGGGCCTTTACCCTCTGGGGTCTGGCTAACTCTGGGTAATTCGTGTCACAATTAAATCAACTCATAGGACACCTGGCTGGTGTCCACAGAGCAGTAGAGAATTGCTTGGTGTGGAAAAGTCACACGTTTATAAAAAACAGATCACAGCAGTACCATGGATGGCACCCACCCCTCCCGCCAGGCAGGGTATTTGTGCCTTTGGAACAGAGCAGAAGGAGTTTGGCTCTGGGGACAGAGTGCCTTGGATCCTAGAAATGGAAAATACACACAGATCATGCTGTAGATGCCTGAGGGCTAAAGATCCCCCGCCCCCCCGCAACCCCAGAAAAACCTGTGTATTTTTCTGTATGAATTCAGCATAAATTCAGAGATGGCACAGAATTCCTGGAGATGCTGTCCATGGCACACAACTCTTAGGTTAACCACCCCTGCCCCAGGTACACGGCAGTCACGTTCCTTAGGGAGGCTTACCCACCTCTTGTCATCACTTTGACACAGCAAATTTCTCTGTGATTCATTAACTCTTCCTTCCTTGCATCACTGACCTTGTGCCTGCTGTTCCAAAGGCTGGCTGTCACGTGCCTCCTTCTTCCTCTGGCTATTCTGTTGGGCAAGATAAACTCACTTCCCAGCCCTCAGGCACCTCCTGCCTGGCACGAAATGCCCACTGACCAACCCCACTGACAAGAACCATTCTTCCTGCTTCTCTCACCCTGACCTGCTTTCCTAGCCTCCCGTGAGAGCCTACATTGGAAAGAGCCTTTTCCCTCAAGCCCTTTGCCATCTGGATCAGTCTTCCGGAACATTCTTGAAAGCCATAAATCTTTCAGGTAAACTAGATTTTCCTTTCTGGCTCTTGCCTGTAAATTCGGTGGCTTTGTGTGCCTAATTTTAACAAAGGAAGTTTGGCAAAAAACAACAACAAAAAAAAAACCTACAAAAATGTCAAATTCAATGGCCAAGGGCTCTCCACTGATATTTGTTTGTGCTGCCCCCTACTGGTTAGAAAAGTAGCACCAAACAAACCTGCCAACTGGTCTGTCCATTCTTGGTCGAAATGCTCACTGGTTTATCTTGATTTTTTAAACAGAGTCTTAGAAAGTAATGCTTAGAAAGTAATGTTGATCTTCCTTATTTACAAAATCAGAGTACCCTGTGGTCTATTTTAATGCCTCATAATGTCCATTAACCGCTCTTACCCTTTGACCCAGAAATTTCCTTTCCAGGAATCTGCCCCAAAGTCATAGTAAGAAGTACAAACGAGAGATTATCTCCAAAGAGGGCCACCTTGTTATTGGTGGTGTAAAGAGTCAGAAGGAAGTCAAATGCCTGACCATAGGTGACGTGACACAGACCTCTCGTTGGAATATTGTTTGCCTTAAAAAATGATGTTAATAATTATCAATGATAAGAAAAAATGTTTATGTTAAATAAGCAGGACATGAAACCATGAACCCCTGTACAGTCTCAACTAAGTGTGCCTAAGTAGTGCAATGAGGCTGTCTTACACACTCATACGTTTCCCTGCTTTCCCATGAGCATGTGATATTTGCAAAACCAAGAAAAAAAACATACATCTTATTTTCGCATGGTGGAAAGGTCACAGAGAATCATTGAGTGCATTGAAAATCAAATGACCCCGATTTATAGAGATCCTGACTCTGTGCCCTTGGATGAGACACATCCAAGACCTGTTTTCCCAGCAGTAAGTGGAGGTCTTACGGTGCTTGCACCACAGAACTAGTTTAAGACTTGAATATGCATTGCAAACCTTCCTGCACAATCCTTGTCGTCCATTCATTCCTCCCATATATTTACCTCTGCATAATTTGCCACCTCAAGAAACTCACGCCCTCTTCCCACGCCTCAACATTTTCCCACAGTTCATATCCCTTTTAAAAAATGGTGTATAAATTCCCAGGCTTAACCACTTTGGGGGTTTTTCATTCTTTTCTGTGGGCAACCCCCCCAAACAAAATAAACCTTTTTTTTTCTTGTTCACCTGTTTTTTGTCAGTTTAATTCACAGTCCCCAGATACAGAACCTAAGAAGATAGTAGAAAATGTTTCCCTCCCCTACACTGCCCACAGATGCTAAACTTTAGTAGGGAGCAGGAATCATGTAGTTCCCCCAACACACACTATGTGCTCAGTTGAAGTCCCTTCTTGTCTTTTTTGGCTGTTCAGACCAACCACCTTGCATGTGTTAAAAGATAAAGTGAAATATATTAAAAATGTTACGTTTATTTGAGCAAAATCAACTCAAATCAGGCAGCACCCAATCCAGCAGAAAGATAAGTGTTTCAAGGAATTCTATGAAATGAAAACTTCTATATGAAGGAAGCAGGAGGAAGCAGGAATAAGGAGATATTATACTAGAAGGAAAAAGTAGGATTGACTATTGCAAGCTTAGTTTCCCTTAGGGGATGGCAAGGATCTATCAGGCAGAGCACCAGGGCTGACCGGGAGATTTCTGATTGAGTCATTTAGGATTCCATTTCTGGGAGACCTGAAACTGTAACTAAGTCAAGTTTGGGTTTGGGGAAGAGGGTAGCATAAGCGACTCCATTTTGGGAAAGAGGCTTCAGTAACCAAGAAGAAATTCTCAAAATAGATAGAGGGCTATTTAGGGTCATAAGGATTAATTCTTACATACTTTTCACATGAAGGTGGGGGTACCAGTAATAAAATATTTTAGCCAATCTATAGACCTTGAGTAACACTGTCTGATAATAACTGAGACCCCCTTTCTGACCTCCATTATTCCCATCAACACGTTGCTAGGATCACCAAGGCAAACCCATTTCTGACACTTAGCTGGCTAATGGGCAAATCACCTGGTGTTTCTTAGAGGTGTAGGTAGCTGAAGCCCTTCAGACGTCCCTTCTGGGATTAGACTTTTCTGACATCATGCTCGCGGACTACTTGGGAGCATGGACAATCGATTGGAGGGGTAGCTGCCCCAGGCGTCACTTTAGATAATACACACAAATATCACACGCTTTACGCTGACATGATGCACAGGGAACTACAGACATAGGACCTATAAGCAGTACCACTAGTCCTTGACTCGGGTCCACACACAGCAATTAGTGATTATTAAATCTGCTGCAAAAATTTTAGGTAACACCAACTTCTGAATTTGACATTGCATTGTACATGCATTTTACATGTACTCCCTTATAGATTATGAACTAGGGATTCTTCTCTCCCTCCTCCCCTCCCTCTCTTTTTCTTTCTCTTTCTCTCTTTTCTTTTAATGAATTCTTTTTTTCCCATTCCTTTCCGAAGTGTGGCCAACGTTTAATGGGGAGGTAGGCTGCATGGTAAGGATCCCCAGTCAGAACACTGAACAAGTCAATGCTGAATCCAAGGTTCCCAGGGCAGAAAGGTGATCTCCACCCCACCCCCATCCCTTCCAGGTCTCACTGCACCTCAGGAATCCCATAGAAAGGCCTCCTTTGGTATTCTGAGAGCTCTCTATTCAGGGTGGTTTTATCAGAGAAATTAAACCAGAAAGCATTCGGCTCAGATAACAGGATTAATTAACATTCTTCTCATTCTGCAAACAAGCCCTCTGGGAGGAGTGCCACTCAGGTCTTAGGAGGTAGGACCGGGGCCGTCCTGGAGCTGCCCAAGGCTGGCCGATGAGGTTGGTTCTGCCACACGCGAGGCTTTTCTTCGAGGAAAGAGGAATGGTGTGTTAGAGTACAACAGCCACCTGCCTTGTCCTCCCCCTGCTCTCGTCCTCAGGGGGCAGTTCTGTCCTCCTGTCCAACCCACCCCTGAAACAAAGGTTTTCAGCTTTGTGTTTCCAGGTCGGTGTTGATAGACTGAATGTGACCTTCGAACATGGTACGAACGGTTGCAGTAACGTGGTACGAACGGTTGCAGTAAGAAGAGGCAGGAGGTAACACCAACGGCGCCCCCCCTGTGGTCTGCAATAGGCTGAGCCCTCAGAATTCGTAAACTCCAAAGGAGAGAGCCTTCGGGAGTGGCTGGTTTCAGCTCTCACCACCCACCTACCCTGAGTCCAATGCATCCTCCCAAAACATCTGCCTGATCAAGGATTCATGGCAATGGCTCTCCCACTGAAGACCTGTGAGCCTGTTGGAATCACACAGCACACTGCACAGCCGCGACCTAGACAGCTTCTCCTTGGCTGTCTCCTTCCACTCCACACCCAAATTTCTTTCCTCTTTCAGTTGTCTCTGTTTCTCCTCTTTCTCTTCCCCTCCTTTGGCCTCTATTAATTCCCTTGATTTTCCAGAGCCATTAAGCACTAAGGCTCACCTTACAAAGCCGTGGGGCATCTCAGCTTACAAAGCCGTCTCAGTCCCCAGAGCCCAACAACTTGGCCTCCAGCCCTCTCCTCGTGCGAGGGACCTTTCAGCACATTCCAGCCACATGATCTGAAATAATCCTCGCATTCTCGAGAGGTAAGAACTCAGGACGGTTATCATCCCTGTGTTCACAGCAATAATCGGTCAGAGGTGAACTTGCCCACAGAAGTTGTCCAGAGCCAGGAGGAGTCTTAAAGGCTCTGTTTGCTGTGACCACAAGTCCCAGTGAGCCCAGATCGGCCCACCTGAAGCCTGTGTGCTTCACTCTCCAGAATGCTCTGCTCTGGGATCTTAGGGTCACCCTGACTGTGCCAGAGGCTCAGCCAGCTCTGTATCCACAGCTTCAGAGATGCTTGTCCCTCGTGGGACAGCTGTCACCCACCCAAAGCAGCTGCATCCCTCCTGCCTCTGCCTCAGGGTACTTGAAAGCTGACCAGGCAGGTGACCCAGCCCAAGGCATCCCTCTCTGTGCCGCAGGCTCCATTCATTCCCCCTGTGGACCCACTCAGCAGCCCAGGTGGGCTCAGGCAGGCTGGGGACCTTGGAGGATGCTAGCGTGAAGGCCACGACGTTTGCCCGGGCTGGCATCACCTGCCCCCAGGGAGCCCACGGGGCTGAGATGGATTACACTTGTTTATGGGCTAATGTTTCAAGTGACAGTTGGAGGGAGGCTTAAAAGAATCAATAAATTCTCTTTTCCAAGAGAGACCGACTCGGAGTTTAGGGAAAGCCATCCCCCGCAGCCGGCTGGCTCTGAGATGGCCCCAAAGGCTCTCACCCAGCTTCCCTTTAGGGCCCTGATTTCCTCTGGTGCAGGTTCCACTCAGTTCAGAGCCTTTCTCTGTTTGCCTGTTATTGGTATCTGAGGTCAGCTCTCTGGGGTTGTGTTTTTGAGGTGGGGCAGGGACAGGGCCCCTCTTGTCTCGCTCTCCCTTTCCAGCAGGGCTCCACAGCGGGGGACCAGTGAGGGCTTCAAGGCAAAGCCCGGAGCCCGAAAGCCTGGGTGAGTCCCAGCCCGTCCACGACTAGCAGTGTGGACCTTCACTTCCTCATCTGTAAAGTGGGGATAGGAGCAGTACCTCTTCCAGAGCCGGCCAAAGCGATGGAAAGACATGCAGCACGAGGTCTGGCGCGGAGGGTCGATACGCGTGCTTCGTGTGCTGAGCAATGTTTGCCGCAGACGGGTCAGAAACACAAAGGTGGCCCTCGGTGTCAGGCTACCAGGGAGGAGGACACGGTGCCCATTCAGAAGGAACAGCCTCCGTGGAGCCTGGCAACCTGGGCCCTTGGGCAGACAGACCCACTATTTCTGAAATCTTCCAGTGTTTCAAAAGAAGCCAAAAATCCAGAGTTTTGCATGGCATCCTCGAATTCATAGATACCGACAATGAATTTATAAAGAGTTATTAAACACCAGGCTGCCCAAGATGAAGCGAGTCAGGGGGGCTGATCCTGCGAGAGGTTTCCAGACTGCAGCCTCTGCTCGCTTCCACCCCATCAAGTCAGAGGAGGTGAGAGTGAAGCTATGCTGCGATGGCAAAATACAGAGGTGCTGACTTGTTTTCCTTGTAGCCAGAGGAGGATTTGATCATCCCAAGGGAACGAGAGGGGACCTGGGGTGCCGCTGAGGCTCAGATGGTGAATGGGAGGTTACAGGGCCCTGTCTGGGGGGCATGCCTCAGGGAAAGGCCAACCCAGTCGAGGAAATCTTCTGGTTGGGACAAGGCGACAGGAGAAGCCCCAGTTGTGGGTGGGTATTTTCAAAGGGCCACTAAATCTTCAAATCATGAGGTCACCCTTACTTTCTAGCTACCTTTTTGATAGTGGCTCCGAGCCTGGGCTCAGGAACCAAGCTGCCTGGATGAAATCCTAGCTCCACCCCTTACCAGCTGTGTGACTGCGAATAAGTGACCTAAGCTCTCTGTGCTTCATTTTTATTTGTAAACATCAGCAGTGTCTATCTCATAGCTGTTGAATAAAGAAATTAAGTGGATACATGTGAAAGGCCTAGCATGTAGTAATTACTTGATAAATGTTATTTTGAGCATAAGTAATAATCATTTATGTATATGCCAGCTCTTATCGCTCAACAGTGCAATGGAAATTTGTGAAGTCCGTAAGGTGTGCAAGTTTTTATTTTTTGAAGTTTAATTTTAATTAATTATTATTATTATTTTGTAATCCACCAGGGTGGGGCTTGAACTCATGACCCAGAGATCAAGAGTTGCACACTCTTCCGACTGAGCTAGCCAGGCGCCCCTACGTTTGCAAGTTTTTTGGTTTTGTTTTTTGTTTTTTGTTTTTTTAAGTAGGCTTCACACCTAACACGGGGCTTGAACTCACGTTCCTGAGATCAAGACCTGAGCTGAGATCAGGACCTGAGCTGAAATCAAGAGTCAGATGCTCAACCAACTGAGCCACCTGGAAGCCCCTACGTTTCTAAGTTTTAATAAGACTCCATGGGAAATATTAGGACTTGGAAGACAGGTCCAATGCTTTATTTATTACTACATCCCCAACATCAAGCACCCTGCTGAATATAAGGTAGGAGGCCAGTGAATGTTCATTGAGTAACGGGCTGCTGTCCTCAAGGAATCTAGAATAAGGGATGGGGGCAGGAGACAAGACCTAAATGTATAAAAAATTAACAATTAAAAATTCATGCTGTTCAATTCATCGGAAGAAGAACAGTCTGAGATAGAAGTGTGTGGATTTCTGAACAACTTAAACACATTCTCATTGCTGGAAGAGCTCAGCCTCAAAAGAAACCATCTGAGATTCAAGCAGAGAGGCGGAGGTCTCATGGTGACAAAGGTGTGGCTTGGATATGAAACAAAAAGGCATTCCAAGAGGGCTGAGTAAACAGAGACAGGGTGATAAAGTACTAGGTGTGTTTCACAGACAGTAAGCAAAGGAATCTGATGGGGACAGAATGTTCAGAAGAGCTGGTTGGTGAAGGAAATCTGGAAAACTGGGTTGAAAAAGGCTTCTAATGCCAAGCTAGGGTAGAGATTACTAGATATTGCCCTTTCCTTTTTAATAAAACTTCCAATTTATTTGCCCAGAATGCGCTACACTCCTTAGCCTCATTGGTAGCTGGATGCAGCCATGTGACTAAGTTCTGATTTGGTTAAGACTTAAGTGAAAGTCCTACTTGCAAATTCTGTAATGTGGGCACAATGGCTGGAGCTTTGGCAGCCATCTTAGATCATGAGGCAGACTGCTCAGGTTGATGGAAGAGGAAGGAAGGATCCAGGATCCCTGATGACTCCACCAGTTTCAGAAATGATGGTCACACAAGAGAGAAATAAACTGTGCTGCTTAAGCCACTGTTATTTTGGTGTTTATTTTAAAATGCAGGCAAACCTAATCCTAACTGATGAACAAGCCAAAGACTTCATACTTTATCCTGGGATAGTAGGCTAACACTGGAAAGTTTATGAGCTGGCAAATAACAAGATGAATACATACATATATATTATTCATAATTATTAATATATATTCATATATATTAACCACACACACACACACAAGAATTGGGTTGTGCAGTTTTGGAGGTTGAGAAATCCCAGTATCTGTAATCAACAAGGAGAGCCAATGGTATAGTTTAGTGTGAACGCAAAGTAAAAGAAGACTGGGCACCTGAATGGCTCAGTCAGTTAAGCATTGCACTCTTGATTTTGGCTCAGATCATGATTTCAGGGTTGTGATATTGACCCCTATTTTGGTTCTACGCTGGGCATGGAGCCTGATTAAGATTTTCTCTCCCTCTCCTGCTACCTCCCCCACCTCTCTCTCTCTCTCTTTCTCTCTCTCTCTCTCTCTCTCTCTCACTGTTTTTCTCTCTCTCAAAAGAAAAAGAAAGGAAGAGGAGATCAGTTTCCTAGCTTGAAGTGCTCGCTTCGGCAGCACAAATACAATTTCCTAGCTTGAAGACAGTCAGGTAGAGAGAGGAATTTTCTCTCACTCAGCCCCCCTTTTTTTTTTGAATGCAGGCCTTTGACTGATTAGATGAGGCTCACCCACATAGGGAAGGGCAATCAGCTTTACTCAGTCTACAAATTCAAGTGTTAATCTTATCCAAAAAAAACACAGACACACACACAGAATAGTGTTTTATCAAATCTGGGCACCCAGTGGCCCAGTCAAGTTGATGCATAAAATCAATCATCACAATTGAGTATGTGCTAGAAACTGTTTTGAGGGAAAAGCGTCCCAAGAACTGGCATAAAAATGTTAAAAATCCACATCCTTCTTGATTGGTCTAACTAAAATCAATGGGCTCGGTAGCTCAGCTGGACCAGAAAAAATAAAAAAAATCTAGTGTACTATTTAAAAAGAAGGGCTCCTGAGTTAACTGCCTGAGGTCAGATCCCTGCTCCTTCAATTACCAGCTCTGGAACCTTGGGCAAGTCATGGAACATCTCTTGGTTTCTTCTTCATCTGTAGGACAGTGTGGATAAGTTTATGTGCTAGCGTTGCTGTAAGAATCAGATGAGATAAGCCACTCGTTCGGACACAGGTGTTTATTATACCCGTTACGTGCCTCACACCGTGCTTGGCACTGGGCATACAGAGGTGGACAAAACTGTTAAGAAGGGGGTTACCTAGCTAGTGAGTAAGACAGTAAGTAAATGATGAAATGAGATCACTTCTGCAGTGATGATTACTTAGAAAAGTATGGCACAAATACAAAAAACAGTGCAGACAACCATAGGGGAAGGAAGGGAAAACTGAATGGGAAGAAATCAGAGAGGGAGACAAACCATGAGAGACTCTTGACTCTGGGAAACAAACCGAGGGTTGTGGAGGGGGAAGGGGGTAGGGGTAGGGGGTAACTAGGTGATGGGCATGAAGGAGAGCACATGTGATGAGCACTGGGTGTTATATGCAGCTGATGAGTCATTGAACGCTACATCAAAAACTGGAGTTGTACTATATGTTGGCTAATTGAATTTAAATTTTAAAAAAAGAAAAAAAAATGCATGGTGCATCATATACCCTGCTAGTGACATGCAAGAGGGTTTTACATGGGAAGCAAATGAACAGTTTTAGTTGTTTGTGATAGCCAAACACCGATAACGTATCTTAGAGAAACACTTGTTTCTCTATGGATGATGACATTTAGTCATTCAACAAACACTCTTTGAGAACCTACCAGGCACTGTATTTTCCAATGAGGGGATCCAGTGGAGAGCAAAACAGAAGAATTCCTGACCTGCCTGAGCTGACATTATACATTTTGTTTACAATTCAGTTAGTTGTCCTTTCTAAGTCAATCTAAGTTTGGAGAACAGAATTTATCTTTTTAAGTAAGCAGTGCATTGTGGGTAGGCAGATAAGGCAAAAGTGGTGACAGTGGTACAGAATGATCCAGACCTGGGACACGCTGGGCCCAACATAGCTTAGTGCCCATTGGAAGGAGTTTCCGGACTTTTGCTCGCCACAAGAAATGCATGCCCACATCCCCAACTCCCAACTTCCTGCTCATCCTCTGTTTATATCTCAGAGCTTTTGTTTATTTCTTTGACTATGTTCTGCAGAGTATGCAAGAGTTAGTAAGAGTATTTCCACTTTGAAATTATAAGAAAACCCACTAATTGGATTAACTGTGGCAAAAGTTCGGAAATCAAGGAAACTTTGAATAAGAAAATATTTATAAAGAAAAGTGATTTTCCCTTTTGCTTATTATATAGTTGGCTAACCATGGGTTGCACCATGAAGAACCTGTTTTTCTGACTCTATTAATATCCTATAATTACTCTGTCAAAGCTCCCACTTACGCAGACCATACTGTATCTTCATTCTAAATAAATACCATGTACTTGAGAATAATTTGTCCCTCGAGTAGATGAACAGAGTCTCACTCCCCAGTTAAATAAACAACATAAAAATGTTGCTGCCCTCCCCCAAGCCCTTTGCACGCCACTCCTGTTCCCACACTCAATAATTCCAATGCCCCCCCAACTCCCCTCCAGGGAGCCGGAAGGTAATGAACCGTATAGTAATTTTTATTTCCAGAAACGTTACTCATTTCACCCCCCCCCCCCGACACACAAACATCCTGCCACCTAAGCAGAAAATACTTATGGAAAGATCGTCCCTCAAAACACAGATGACCATTTAGGATGGAGGTACACAGCGAGTGATCAAATAAAATACGATTAAGCCTTTCAAAACTGACACCTAACAAAGGTAATCAGGGCTCAGCAGAACTACAAAACTTCTCCTTAGTCACCTCACTTCGATCACCAGTCCTGGATATCTGCATTCATTCATTCTCCATTCATTCATTCATTCACACACTCAGTAAAAGTGTATTTAGCTCCTTCTGCCTTGTTAGGTACTCCCTTAGACACTGGTGTGTACAGGCAAACAGAAAGGAGATTACAGCCTAGCGTGTGAGAAAGATAGTGATCCTACCGACACACTAATGTAAGATTACAAACTGTGAGAAGCACCATATAGGAAAGGTATGTGTAAAATAAACAAGGAATTTGCCCTAAGCATTGGAGTCAGGACGAACCAAGAGCTGAAGGGATAGGGTTGTTAACTAGGCAGAGTGAGGGGCAGGTGTTCCAAACAGAAGGAAGCAGTAAATGAAACCCTGATGTGCTAGTATGGCTAAAGGCAGGAAATACTGGCCAGAGCTCCCCAATCCAAGAGTGTAAGGTACAAAGGCAGGAAGGAACCAGATCCAGCACCTTTGGGGAGGTCATGCAAGGAGTTTGGCCTTGATTCAGAGATCAGTGGAAAGCCACTTGAAGAGTTTTAAGCAGAGAGGGTTCTATGATCCCGTGCACAATATGAAGGCAAGACATGAAGAAGCCTTTGTAAAAAACTAAGTCAGCTAACTGCTCCTCTATTTGTTTTCCCCTTCCTCTGTATACATGTGACCATCTGAAATAAAGACTACATTTCCCAGCCTCCTTTGCAACTAGATATGTGTATGTGACTAAATTATGGCCAATGGCATGCAAGCAGAATTGTCAGGCGGGAGGAGCTTCTAAGACCCTCATTTAAGAGCAGCAAACTGCATGTGCTCTTTGCCTTCCTCTTGGTTCCCTCCTCCATCCTGCCACTTGTCATCCAGATGCTGTCATCTTGGACTATGAGGAAGATGCCATGCGGGGAGAAGCAATGAGAAGAAAGATGCAGGGTTCTTGACATTATGGAGAGCTTACCAATCTCAGACTGCTCCTTCAGCTTTTTAATTTATGGAGGTATATCTTATATACAGTTTTTATACACAAAAAACCCCTCCTGCATTCATTTGAAGCATATAATTTGGTAAATCTGACAGTTCTCCACATCCATGTAATGAGCAACTTGGAGAATATTTCTACCATCCCTAAAAGATTTCTTTTTAAAGTATTCTATACAGCATGGGGCTCGAACTCGAAAACCTGGAGATCAAGAGTCACATGCTTTACCAACCGAACCAGCCAGGCATACCCCCACCCTCCACCCCCCGCCACAAAAGATTGTTCTGTGCCCCTTTGCAATTCACCCATTCCTCTATTCCCAGCATGAGACAACCACTGATCTGCTTTCTGCCACTATAGACTAGCTTTCATTTTCTAGAACTTTATATAATGAAACCATACAGTATATACTCTTTTTTTTGTCTGACATCTTTCATTCAGTGTAATTATTTTGAGATTCACCCATGTCACATCAATAATTCCTTCCTTTTAATTGCTCAGTAGTATTCTATTGTATAGATCTAACTGTTCAATCCATTCACCAATTGATAGACATCTGGGTTGTTGACTCTTTGGGGCTCTTGTGAATAAAGCTGCTTTGAACATCTATATAAATCTTTGTGTAGACATAGGATTCATTTC
The DNA here is from genome assembly GCF_964662115.1 of Mustela nivalis. Classification (NCBI taxonomy): domain Eukaryota; kingdom Metazoa; phylum Chordata; class Mammalia; order Carnivora; family Mustelidae; genus Mustela; species Mustela nivalis. The sequence goes on along the minus strand of NC_139028.1, from coordinate 93,881,040 downwards.
TCTAGGTAAATACCTAGGAGTGGAATGGACACATCATATGGTAGATATCTGTTTAACACTATGAGAAACAGCCAAATTTTCAAAGTGGGTAGAGCTTTCTACATTCTCATGAGCAGTGAATGAGAAGGCCAGTTGTTCCACATCCTTGCCAATACTTGGTATTGTCAGACTGTAAAATTTTAGATATTCTCATGGATGTGCCATTGGGCTACCTAGATTTTTAGATGAGAAAAAAAATCACCATCTTCGTTGTGTTTAAGCCAATGTTACTTTAGATTTTCTGTTACTGTCAGCCAAAGCTCCTGTTATGGATTGCAGAAAGTAAGACTGGAAAGAGAAAGACCAGATAGGAGACTCCCAGGGTTCAGACAAGACATGGTGGTGGATCCAAGTAGGGGAGGACAGTGGAAATGGAGAGAAATGGATGGATTGATGAGGCAATTAGGAAATAATGGATTTAGGATCAGAAAATTAGGTATGGAGGGGTGCCTGGGTGGCTCAGTGGGTTAACCCTTTGCCTTCGGCTCAGGTCATGATCTCAGGGTCCTGGGATTGAGCCCCGCATCGGACTCTCTGCTCAACAGAGAGCCTCCTTCCTCTTCTCTCTCTGCCTGCCTCTCTGCCTACTTGTGATCTCTCTCTGTCAAATAAATAAATAAAATCTTAAAAAAAAACCTTTTAAAAAAATTAGGTATGGATGAGGTATGGAGGGTTAAGAAAACCACTTAGGTTACATAGCAGAGGAGCTGGGTCTCAGATCCAGGCTCATTTCGTGCCACAGGATATTCTCAACAACTGCTCTTTTTGCCCACCAGCTGTCAAAGTCCTATGAAGGAGAAACCAGCAACTGATCCAGCTTCCACTGTGGCCACTCTCTGGTTTTTGCTGGTTGAGCTGTGTCTTTGTTTTGGTGGAGAGGAGAATGCTTTGGACAGGAGTGAGGAAGATGTAAAAATGCTGACGTAGGCATTCATGAAGATTTTTGGGAATATTGTTACTATTTTTGTTAGTACTTAAAAATAGCTCTTATTAATATTGATTTCTGTGTGTATCTCTTCTTTTAACTCCAATTCCATGGTGGCAGGAAATCAGAGGGCTTAAATACATGTAATCCCACTGGAAGCCAAAAACTAATCTAAGAGCTCTGGGTGGATAATTTTTATTTCATTCTTATAATAATCCTGTGTTTTTCTGCATTTTACAGATAAGGGAGACTAAGACTCAGAGAGATTAAGCACCTTGCCGAGGGTCACACAGCTTGTAAGAAGTGATGCTTCCTGTGTTTTGGAGCATCAGTCCCAAAGCAGAAGGATTATAAAGAAGGGTCTGTTGGGATTCAGATGGGTGGAGAAGAGCACAAGAGATTAAACAAGAACAGCCAAATGGTGATTAGTGAAGCTGGACAATAAGGACATGAGGATTCACGGGACTCTCCTAATTTTACATTTTCAAGATTTAAATAAGCAAAGTAATATAAGACAGCACACGTCTTTGCTGCTAATGTAAATTAATACATTTTTGGAAAGCAATTTGGAATTCATATCAAAAGTACTAAAGATGCTTACTTCTTAAAAGAAAGCCTCGACATTTTTGTAGACTCCAACAATGGACTCATAGGCATGCATCCTAAGGAAATAATCCCAGATATGTGTAAAGATCTTTGAGAGGATGTGTGTTCCAGAGGGCGTTATTATGTCAGAACAAGGAAAACAATCATAGTGACTCTGAGTAAAAAAGGAGTTAAAAGAATAAAAAATAATAAAAATTTTAAAATGAGTTCAAGAACTCATAGCGAAAGAATGTGTTGGTGCATTATGCCTTCTTGAAAATGGTGCTGTTGGAGAATACTTATGGACATAAAAAATGTTCACAATAGGTTTAAAAAAGGTAACAAAACAATTGGTACCCTATGACCAGGTTCTTCCTTGACTTAAAAGAAAATGGAAAGTCAGAAGTCAACAATGATATTTTGTAAGTGGGAATGTGAATGACTTATTTTCTGCTTCTCTGCATTTTCTAAAATTGTAGCAAGAAATATGTATTTGTTTTCAGATAAATTAAGAAAAGAATAGGTTAAAAAGACTTTTAATGTTAAATAACCATGTTTTATAGACTCAAAAATCAGTTTATTTTTCTTAGAAATTTTGGCGTGATAACACCTTACAGCACACTAATTTCAAGTGCCCAACTTGGTGACTTTTCTTTACATATGTGCACACCCAGGTAACCATTACCCAAATCAAGATTTAGAACATTTCTGCTTCCTCAGAAGTTTCCCTCAGACACCCTTCTAGTTCGTTGCCCCCTTCCCTTCTCTTAGAAGTAACCATTGTTTTGACTTCTATAAACTTTGACAAGTTTGTGCTGTTCCTGTTTTTGTAACTTATTTTATTTAAATTCAGTTAATTAACATACAGTGTATCATTAATTTCAGATGTAGAGTTCACTGATCAATTGCAGAGAACACCCAGTGCTGTCCTTAATGTCCATTCCCCAGTTGTGTGCTGTTTTTAACATCATGAAATGGAATTATGTGGTATATAGTCTTTTATGTCTGCTAGTGTAAATTAATACATTTTTGGAAAGCAATTTGGAATTCATATCAAAAGTATATGAATTCCATATACTTCTGGAATTCTAAATGGAATTATGTGGTATATAGTCTTTTATGTCTGGCTTCTATAACACAATATATGCAATTCATCTATATTCTTATGTGTTCCAGTGGTCTGGTCTTTTCTACTAACTGAATGGAACTCCATTATATAAATACACAATAATCTATGTATTTATTATCCTGTTTCTGGGGCATTTGAGCTATTATTGACCCCTAGTAATAATTCTTTTATGGACTTTGTAGTTTGAGTCTTTTTGTAGATATATACAATCATTTTTCTTGCGTGTATACCTAAGAGTGCATAACTGGTTAACCTCTCCTAACTTGTAAGTTATTTAACTGGTTAGCTGGTCAAATAATTGCCGAACAGCTTTGCGAAGAGGATGGACCATTTTATAGCCCCACCTGCACTGGCACAAGACTTTCAGAGGCTCCCTATCTTTGCCACCCTGTAGTACTATCAGCCTATTACATTTTAGCCCAAATAGCTTTAGTAGGCATTCTCCAACTAAGCAGCATTAGAGCTGGTGATGCTGGACTAATCAGGACCATTGTAAGTGCACATGATGGAAAGCCAGGGCAAACTGTGTCTGCAGAATGGGCACTGACTGGTTCATGTCCCTCGGAAGGCTGTGGAGTAGGTTAACCCTTCCCAACGTTTTCATATCGTGGTATAGAGAGAAAACGACAATGTATGTAGAGTGTATGGGGGTAATACTAACTTGAGTTGACTCTGGTGGCAGTTGGAGGCAGCCTGCTCACCTCATCCCCAACCTGGCTACATGAGAGGCTGAGGAGACCCATTTCTCAGGACACCTAGAGCCCTGCCGCCTTTGGTGCCCGAGCTGGGACGCTCTGAGGTAGGTCGAATCCAACACCATTAAGAATGGCTATGGGAACAGGACCAAGAGATTAAAATCCCTCCCTACTGGTCCATCTCTCATCTCTGTTTCTCTCTTTCTTTTGGCCTTACTCTTTCTCCACCGGCTGATGGAGATGGTCATCACCCAGAATCCTCAGCTTCAGCTTGCTCTTCAAGAGAATGGGCATTGTACTGGTTTCCTGAGGCTGCTGTGACAAAAGTACTACAAACTAGATTTCATTTTTCACAATTCCATAGGCTCAAGTCAAGGAGCCACCAGGACACGTTCTCTCTGAAGGCTGAGGGAAGAATCTGTCCCACGTCTTTCTCTTAGGTTCTGGCGCTGGGAGCCATCCTTGGTGTTTCATAGCTTATAGATGCCACTTGGCTGTACTATCACTCCAGTCTTTTCCTCCGTCCTCACATGGTATTCTCCTCATGTGTCTCTGTGTCTCTTCTGCTCTTCTCGAGGGACACCAGTCATATTGGATGAAGCCTCACCCTAGCTGGGTAGGATTTCATCCTAACTTGATTATATCTACAAAGACCTGGTTTCCAAATAGGGTCCCATTCGCATGAACTAGGGATGAAGAGTTCAACATATCTTTTGAGGGGCACACAATTCAACCCACAACAGGATGGCTATTCTCCCTCTCCCTTTCTCAACATTCAGATAAATCCTGACTCAGCCCATATTTTCAGTCCTCCAACTAATCACCATGTCCCAAGGACACAAGCTGTGATGAAGCCAGAGTAGTAATGGTAGTGGGCACTAACTTGATGGTTTAATACCCAAAGGTCACTTGGAGCAGAGAAGTAATTCCCCCAAAGAACCCAAGAGAAGTGGAATGACCAAAGTGTGCTAGCGCATGAAACTAATAGTCACCACAGTTCACTCTAAACTATTAGGTTCCATTTTCTAGGGTTATATGTATTACCAATTCATTTTGAGAGGTTCACCAAGTATTTATGTTGAGTATATTAAAAAATAAGTACTTGAATTACTGGTAACACCTGCCCTAAAACTTTTTTAAGGGAAAAGTGTCAGGCAGATGAGAGATTTCCTGACTGTTGAGAGAATCTCCTGGATAAAATGGTTGCCTTCATCTCTGAGGCAATGCCAGTATAGGTTTGATTCAAAGAATGCTTTTGGAACAATTATAAAGTATAACTATACACCAAAACTCTTTAAGAATGTTTTTCTGAGGAGTAGTCATGGAGGCTGTGAACTGTTATGGGCTGAGCTGTGTCCCTAAACCCTCATAGGCTGAGTTCCTAACCTCCAGTACCTCAGAATGTGACAAAATTTGGAGATAGAGCCTTCAAAAGATTATCAAGGTAAATGAGGTTTTTAGGATGGGCCTAATCCAATCTCATTTGTGTCCTTCTGAGAAGAGGGGAGTAGAACCAAACACACCCGGAAGGAAGAGCAGGTGAGGACACAGCCAGAAGGTGGCCATCTGCAAGCCGAGGAGGGAGGCCTCAGAAGAAACCAACCCTGCCAGCGCTTTGTTCTTGGATTTTTAGCTTCCAGAACTGTGAGGAAAGAAATTCTATTGTTCGAACCATACCCAGTCTGTGGCGTCTCCTTACAAGAGCCCTAGCAGATGAATGTGGGGACTGACAAACCACACAGAGGATTAAAACGGGTGGAGGAGAGGAGTGGGTGCTCTGGTCTTACAACGTGGTCACGGTCACGGTGGAGGTTCCGACGGGCGCGCTGGTCCTCACCCTCGGGGATGCTGCCCGGCCAGTCAGGCTGCTCCGCGGGTTAAGCTCTAGGACAAGGCTGAGCACATTAGTGATGCCCAACCTCGGCGGACACAATTTCTTTCAAGAATGAGTTCGCGACCTCACCCGGGCAAATGAGCCTCGAAAGGACTTTTGTTAGAAGCTTACGGTAAAGAAACTTCCTTGCTCTTCTGAGAGCCACTTGGAGAGAACGTTTCTCTTTCTCTAGGATGAGGAGGCAGGAGTGCCTAGATCTACGGGCACCCATCTATGGCCATGGACTGAGTCTCTTTTTACCATTTCATGACGCCCAAAGAAGGCAGAATGTAGAGAGAGGAAGAAAATAATATTTGAGGACATTTTTGAGTTATGTATTAAGCTGTAGAGGACTTGATGATGACATGGGACAATAAATGCCCTTTCTTATATAAATCTGTAACACTAACTGAAAGCATCCTACTCTAATAGTTAGAAAATCAAATATGGGTTTTTTTTTTTAATAGGCATGTTTTCTCACAGATTGCATGGAGCACTGGGTGTGGTGAAAAAATATTGAATACTGTTTTTCTGAAAATAAATAAATTAATTTAATTTAAAAAAAAAAGGCATGTTTTACCTTTACAATTTTAGAGAAGTAACTAAAAGCAATCGACAGCACCAAAACTCAAAGAATTTCTTTTGAAAAATTGCATAATAAGAACAGTAAAAAGAAAAACAACAAGAGGAACTTATTAGCAGGAACCTATTTCTAAAAACCAAATAAAACGGTAACAAGCAATTAGAATTATTAAAATAAAATAAGCAAATATAACAAATAATAAAACTATATTAAATGTAAATTATAATAAATAAAATTAATTACACTTTCCAGATTATCTATTATGTACTAAGCATACTGTATGCAGTATCTCAATGAATCTACACAACAATCTCATGAAGGTCATATAAGAATCCCATTTTACAGAAAACAACACCAAGTTTCCAAAAGTTTAAATAATCTGCTCAATGTTATAGCAAGAAAAAGGCTATGCAAGGATTGAGTCCTGCTAATCTATAACTCCAAACCCCAACTCTAAAAGGACACACATACCACTTTTCTAAGCATAATCCTAATCCTCACACCCTTTCCAGGGTAGAGTCAATAACAAATGAGGAAATTCGTACTCACATAAATTCAGTAATATGAAGGAGTTCCTGCAGCTAGTGACTATGCAAACAGGTGAACCACAGGGCAAGGAGTATTAAATCTTAGAGGCCAACAAGCCAGGTAATTGGTACATGAAGAAACAACCAAAACTTGGCACTCAAAGGGGCCTTAAAGATCCACATTTCATCACCTTCTTTTTGTACTTAAATTAAGGCCCAGAGAAGTTTCGTATCTCGCCCAAGGCAACACAGCATGTTAGTGACAGAAGTACAACTGGGACCTGGGTCTTCTGTCAAGGAGAGTTTTTTTGTAGCACACAAAACTGCCTGTGATGAGCTTCATGTATGGGGTGCTTGCTGGGTATACTTGATTTTGGAATCTTTTCCTGTCTCTCTCTCTCTTTTTAAAGATTTTTATTTATTTGAGAGGAAGAGAGATAGAGAGAGACTGAGCAGGGGGAGGGACAGAGGGAGAGGGAGAAGCGGACTCCCTGCTCACCAGGGAGCCCTATGTGGGATTCCATCCTAGGACCCTGGGATCATGACCTGAGCCGAAGGCAGATGTTTAACCGACTGAGCCACCCAAGAGCCCCCTTTTCCTGTCTTAATGGAGTAGATCAACCCCCAGTGCTGGTTATTCTGATAATAGCCCCCTAATTTTCCCTACAGAAACACCTCCTTCTCTGCTGCATGTGGCCTTGGAAGGATGGGTAAACTGCCTTCCTGTGATCATGTGACCTGAACAATGGGAATCTTTCTTCTGGGAATTTGAATTTTGCTACACTCTTTTGATAATAAATTTGTTTTCCTTAAGGAGTTCAGAGTCAATTTCTAGTGTCCACAACCCATGAACCTGGGTCAGTTAAGGTTTTTTGAGTTACATTAATTAGAAAACCTAACCCAAATATGCTTAAGCAAAGAAGGGGATTTTGTGACTTAGATGAGAGATCTGCAAACTTTCGATCTTGGGCCAAATTCTGCCCACCACCTGCCTTTGTAATAGTTTAATTGGGACACAGCTATGCCCACTGGTTTGTTGTTGTCTATGGCTTTTATGCTGCAACACCAACGATGAATAGCTATGACCAAAACAAAGCCCCAAACCCTTATTGTCCACCCTCTTCCAGGAAAAGTCTGCAAATCCCTGACTTAGAAGTGAATCAGGTGTAGCTTGATCCAGGGGCTCAATGAAATTTTCAAAACCCAGGCCTTCCATCGCAACGTCCAGCTGCTTTCCTCCACGTGAGAGCAGGATTCTCGGACTGGCTCTCCCCTTATGGTTACAGGCCACCAGCTTCATCCCTTCCACACCCAAATAAAAGTCTTCAAGCAGACACTCATCAGCCGGTATCAGCCTTTCACTGTCTTCAGAGACATGATTGGTTTAATTCAATCAGGGTTCATCCCCTGGAGCTGAGAGTGGGGGTAAACCAGGATCTGGGGGAAAGTGCCCTGATGTGCTACACTAGCTGAATTCCCTAGTGTAAATTCTCCTACCGTGGCCGACTTCGAGCTCTCATATGTCCCAGAATGCAACGCTGGAAAGAGCGGGTAGCACACTGTTATGTATTTTCCACCATAGATACAATAGACTCATGTTCTCAAGGGCAGAGATAATAAAAAATGTAGCAAAATAATTAAGAAGTGATAAACTTGGAGTGTTTATTACTTTTGCTCTTTGTATGCTATTTAACTGCATGTTTATGTAATTTAAGTTTTACTAATGGCCACGTTTGACAACTGACTGATCCTTAACAGTCAGCTCTAATTCACCAGCTCAGACCCAGCACTGGGCTACATGCACCCAAACCATAATGAGGACTTCTTCTACCAGAATAAAAATAAATCGGTAATCGATGGTAAGTAAGACAAATGAACAAAACCCCACACAATTATTCACTATGGAGCACTAACTGATAAACCAGGTAAAATGGGAAATAGTATGGGGGTTTAAGGAAACAAAGTATTTATACCAGTAGGCAAAACATTTGTGGTGCTAAGCAGAAGATGCTAGAGATCTGTGTGTTTATACAGGCTGCCCATTATCCCTCAAGGACCTCCATAAAGCAATGGTTTACACTGACTTCAGGTGAGTCCCCAAGGTAGGTAAAGTAACACATTACATCATACCAATGGCTGATTCTGACAGCTCCATAGAAAGAAATCAGGCCACTTAGGAGGGCCAGACTCCAAGGAAACTTAAAAGCACAATACCATGGAAAAACAGATAAGTATTAATGCTATTTCCATGAGACACAATTCGTTAATCACACAAGTGGTCTCTGGAAGCATGTTTTTAAAAATATTTTATTTATTTACTTGACAAACAGAGATCACAAGTAGGCATAGTGGCAGGCAGAGAGACAGAGGGGAAAGCAGGTTGCCCACGGAGCAGAGAGCCCGATGCGGGGCTCCATCCTAGGACCCTGAGACCATGACCCAAGCCAAAGGCAGAGGCTTAACCCACTGAGCCACCCAAGTGCCCCTGGAAGCATTATTAATAAGAAAAGTAGGGGCGCCTACTCTGCCCAGCAGGGAGCCTGCTTCCCCACTCTCTCTGTGCCTGCCTCTCTTGGGATCTCTCTCTCTGTGTCAAAAAAATAAATAAAATCTTTAAAAAAAGAAAAGTAATAAATGTCTTAAGTATAATGCTTGACAGCTTTCAAAGGACAGTTCTATGCACTGCCTGATTTTGGCCCCATGCTCACTCTCTGGAGTGATCTCTACTTTATAAAAGAGAAAATAAGAAATGTGAAGTGGTTATAGCTGGAAATTGAGCTATGCTGGTCATTCTAGTCTTTTAATTCCAAACTCTTTCTACTCTACAAGCTGTAATCCCTCAAATAACATGCTTTTGCTATGGCATGTGTCCACACACATGCAGGTCAAAGGTTAAGCAGCAAGTCACTACCAAAAAACCCCATATACTAACTACTTCTATTTAAGTTTTACTTTCACAGGCTAATGAGTCTCGTAATGTATTTTGTACTAACTAGCTATGTTAGTGCACAGAAAGGTGTTGGTAAATTTGGCTCCACTAAGCGGTAGATTTCAACACCCTTCGTTGTGGATAAAATAGTGGTTTGGAATTCAGATTTCAGGAACATGGTCCTGGATCTCAACCCCACCAGCTACCTGGGAATGATGGGCAAGGTGCTAACCTCTCTGCAGCTTCTTTTCCTTATCTGTAAAGTGGGATAATAATGGCGCTTAACTCATAAGGTTATTTGAAGATTAAGTGAAATAATACATGAAAGGTGTGTAGGGACACCTGGGTGGGTGATTCCATTAAGCACCTGCCTTGGGCTCAGGTCATGACCTCAGGGTCCCAGGATCTAGACCCCTGTCCGGCTCCCTGTTCAGTGGAGAGCCTACTTCTCCCTCTCCCTCTGCTGCTCCCCCTACTTGTGTGCTATTTCTCTCTTTCTGTCAAATAAATAAATAAAATCTAAAAAAAAAAAAATGCTTAGAACAGTGGCTGGCCCGTGGAAAGCCCTAACAGATGTTGGTGATTGGTACTTTTATCATAATCAGCACAATGATCCTGATCATTATTAATGATGGCCCAACAGGAATTTTACATTGTAGGAATATTAGCTTCACAAGTCAAATTTTAAGTAGAAACTCTGCACTTGGGAGTTGTTTATTCCTGCGAGGATCTTTTATTAGTAAAAACCCCGTACATTCATATCCACGTGTTTTGTCTTATACTGTTCAAAGCCTTTCGGAAAATATTCCCTCCTTTTCTTCTCCAACAAGAGGACTGGAATCCTTTTCACGCTGGACTGATATGGAATCTGAGACTCAGAAACCCAATTATTAAGCAGAGAGATAGAGGGGGAAGCAGGTTGCCCACGGTTTCTGAGACTCAGAAACCCAATTATTAAGCTTCGGAGTCACGATCCAGCCAGGTCTCACGACTCGGGCAGCAATTTCAGGAAGGTGCGCTTTGTTTGCTTTTTGGCTCCTAAGTCACAGGTCACGAAGCTTTCCCGATGCTCCAACCTCCCTTGCTAGGTCTAACGGGCCCTCCCCCTCCCTGGCACCAGCTTCCTTCCGGTTACTGGCGAATTCACTTGTCCCGGGGGCTCAACCGGGCAGCGTGGGCGGGACCAGGTCCACACCCAACAACAGGCTGGAGCCTAATAAAGAGAGCCCGTGATTGGGTGAGGCGAGGGCACGTGACCCGGTGTGGGCCAATGAGAGGTTGTGAATCCCAGGTCTGCGGTGGAGACCTTAGACAACCTTCCTTGTCTTTCGGTGTTGGGTGTAGGGTGAGGGCTCCAGCTGCTGTAGCTGTTTTGCTCTTGCGACGAGGGAGTGAGGAGGGTACCTCGGGGTGGGAGTGACCATGCATAACAGCAACGGATGAAGTTGGTGAATGCAGAGCAAAATTATGGAGAACTGGTGATGTCCCTGGAGTGGCTGGGTAAAGCCACGCTCCAGGCCCAGCATCCACTCTAGACTCTGCCGATCTGAGAGTCACCATTTCCCTTTTACCGTTGAAGCCTTCAGGTTGGATTTCAGTCACTTAGTAGCAATCGAGAGTTCTTTGGGATAGACGGGGGCTCCCAATACGGTCTACACGGAACCCTCAAAGACAAGGAAGGATTTATTTTAGGCTGGACTAATTGTATAATCTTGACATGGGATATATATTCTACACGGTGCTGGCTTCCACTTCTAAAGTTCCTTTACAACTTTTATGTTATACAGCACCTATTCAAAAGTTAATAACCCATTTTATTTCCCATCAGGAAAAAAAAATGGTGGGTATGAAGTGCCTCCAGTATAAAGAAAGGGCGTGGGGAGAAAGAAAGAAAAAGAAAAGAAAAGTCATTACTATGTGATTTGTTCTTTTAGGACCTCCTACTAAAAAATTTGGGAAAATTTAAGAAAACCCTGAACACCTTCTTTTGTTTTATTTGAGTCTCTGATGTTTGCTACCAAATTTCTGTCTTTTCCTTTCATCTCTCTTCCCTCCCATCTATCCTGGGACACCCCCCATCTCAATTTCTTTTCAGTTTTCCAGATATCCAGGACATTCCCCAGGCTACACTGCAGGGATGCCCAAACGCTCACCCCTGACATCCTGCCCTAGTTCAGGCTTCCCATTCCCCTTGTACATCATGGTTCGGAGCTGACAGTAGTCCTTGCATCTATATCCATCCTTCTCAAGTGTGTTGAAGATGAAACCAAATGAATACCAACTGGCTAAGTCTCATGGATTCATTAAATCTCAGGATTAAAAAGAAATGAGTTCATCCAATGGTTCTAACTGGTGTGCCTTGATCAGCCGTGTGAAGTAACAAGCAAGGGCATATAAATAGTACCCAGTAATTTACTTAAGTCATTGAACCTTAAGACATCACAACAAAGGTCAATAAATAGCCAACTATATTAAAATCAGAGATTTCTGTTTGTCAGAAAACAGCTGACATTCTCAGATCCAGACTACAGAAAGAACTGCAACAAATCAATAAGAAGACTTGGCCCTCCAACAGGCACTTCACAGAAGAGGATATTCAAATGACTAATGTCAAGTGCACAAACATTACTTACTGGAGGACACCAGTGAAAACCACCAGAAACCAGAATCATAAACAATGGGAGCTCTTATAACAAGGCTCATGGAAATATAAATAAATATAGCCATTTGGGAAAATTACTTCACATCAACTAAGCAGTTGGATGTCTAGTAAAACTGAGCATGTATAACCTGCGACCCAACAGTTCCAGTCCTGGGCATATCATGGGACTAATAAAATAACTGAACATAGACCAAACTCGGGGGGGGGGGTTGTATTCTAAAGTTTGTATGAAAGGTGGGGGGAAAATCCCCCAAAGGCAAAATTACTCTCAAAGCTTCCTTAAGTTGCTCATAGAAGACAATATTCAGACCCACTATATCTGCCATTTCGTGTTTGCTAAACTTTATAAAACATGGTTCATTTAATTCCCATCACTCCATGACACAAGTTCTAACACTCCCAATTTTACAGATGGGCTCAGAGGGGTAAAATAACTTGCCCAAGGTCACACAGCAAAATAAGGACAGTGCCAAGGTTTAAACCCGATCCCAGTCCATCCCCACATTCTGACCCATACTCTACCACCTTTCTAGGTGGCTGCCTTCCTTAGGATAGGCAAGCCCTGTAAAGGAGGGGAAGAGAAGTTTCCCTCCACCCCAACTTTCCACACCCCTATGTCATCCATCAACCCAGATGCTAGCCTGCCTCAGGAAAGTGTTGGTTTGGATTGTCTTCTCCAGTTCCCCACTGGGAGTCTTACCCTAGACCAGGAGTCCGGAAATACAACCTATGGGCTCAATCCAGCCCATCATCTTTCTTTCTTTCTCCTTTCCTTCCTTCCTTCCTCCCTCCATCCCTTCCTTCCTTTCCAAGATTTTATTTATTTGTTTTAGAAAGAGAGAGAATGCAAGAGAGGCGAGGAGCAGAGGGGGTGGGACAAGCAGATTCCATGCTGAACACAGAGCCCAAAGCAGGGCTCGATCTCATGACCCTGAGATCATGACCTGAGCAGAAACCAAGAGTGGAGGCTTTAACAACTGAACCACCCAGGCTCCCCCACCTGTTTCTTTATGGTTTTATTGAAATACAGCCAGATCCATGAGTCTACGTATAGACTATGGCTATTTCTGACATACAATGGCAGAGTTGAGTCATTGCAACCCTATGGCCTCATGTGTATTTATTATCCGGCCCTTTTCAGAAAAAGTTTACTGACTCCTGGCCTACCCTAATCAACTTTCCTTGTAGTCAAACCCCTCCAAGGACCAGGATGAGGTTGTTTTCATCATCTCTTGGTTCCAAACAACAAGTTTCCTGGTCACCCAGGCCCTATCCCAAAGGAGAGACATCAGGATGCTCTGAGGGTCCCCAAAGTTGCTTTCTGCTCCAAAATCCCCCACCCCTCTTCCTCTGGTAGCTAATCCTGGAAGGACTTCTCTGGGAGCAAGGAAACTACAGTCATCTGTGTGAACTGCATTTATGTCTAATTACCCCACAGCACAATATTGATCTTGCATCTCCTTTACAACATCACATTAAGTTTGTTGCAAGCCTTATTTGATCTCAGCACTAAACTCTGCTCATGCATATTCCATCTTCATAACTAGTTGCTCATGGAATATGGCCAATTGCTCACAGTTTACACAAAATCAAAGGGAACACTGGTCAGAAGTGCTGAGCTATTAGCTTGTACCTCAAATTAATTCTTGACATGTAGCTGATGAGAGGAAGCTACTACAGAGCTAACAGCCCACAAAGAATTTAAGATTTCCAAAATGAAATATCAAGAGAGAGCCATTAGTAAGTTTATGAATTGTGTAGTGATTTAAAATTTCTAAAGCCGAAGCTATCAGCTTAAATTAATCAATTTCTGTCTTGACTACAGCAGTCAGTAAAATAGCATTGGGATTTCCTAAATGCATCTGAACTTTGCAAATTTGAATTTTATACCCGAAAAAGAGGCAAATACATTTCCCTATCCTAGCAGTTCAGTTCAAGGCATAAGCTTTTAATAATAATAGCTACAGTCTTCTAAACTTTCACATTGGACCATGGCTCTGTTTTCATATGCATTATCTCATTTAATCCTCCCCACAGCCAAATAAATAGGTACTATTATTATCCCCATTTTACAATGGAGGAGGCTAATGTTCAGAGTGATTAAGTAACCTGCAAAAGTTCCCAGCATCATCTAAATAGACCTAAGTATTCATTCTTTTATGTCCCATAGTGCCTTGTACACATCTCATAAAAAGTTATGGATGCCCGTTTTTCTGCTGGGAGAAATCCCATTTATGTTTCGTGAGAGATGAGGCTATTATTTATTCAAAAAGCATAGATTGCATTGCTGTGCAAAACCGGGCAGTGCTCTGGGTTTCACTTTGGGTCCACAACAGCCCCTCCAGGCGTAGCCTCACCTTCGTTTTTCAGATGAGTAACGTGGGGGCTCAGAGGGGTTGAGTAACTTGCCCACCAACACAGAGTTAGTAAATAACAGAGCAGTAGGGACTCAATCTGGGTCTGGGCTTTGGGATGTCTGCAAAGTGCTTTGATGTACCATCTTGATACGTCTACTGAATCAAGGTGGAGATGTTGGCCATTGTGTGTTTGATAGGGTAAGTGCGCGCTGGACCTGGGACAGGGTCAGACAGCCCTGCTTACTACAGAGAGCAAGGAATTTAAAGTTCCCAAGAGGCAGAGAGAGAACATTGGAGGCTGGTGTGGGGAAAAGGGCAACAAGGGAAACCACCCAAGTGCAGCCAAGCTTTAGAGGGAAGAAATCCTAAAGGAGGTGTGAAAGTCATTTGCGGTGGTGTGCACACACACGTGTGTGTGGGGCTGTGCACTGCGATATCCCTCCAATCAGCCCCTCCTCACACCTCATGGGGATGCTGTTAGTAAAATTCGCCTTGCTCACTGACTTGTAAGGAGGCTCTTCTAAGGTAACTCGGTGAGGCACCGAGATCTGCAAGGCCAAGACAGAGATCGCTCCTGTGGACGCAAACACCCAAGTCCAAGGGACTCACTGACATCCATCTAGAAGTCATTTACGGGGAGCTTTTTATAGTTCCTTTTTGCCAACTACATGATTCAAATGAATGGAGTGTTCTTTAGTGGGGTGGGGTGGGGGCGACTCATCACAGGGTGTCCGAGACCACAACTTTATATCACTTACCATGAAACAGCCACTTGACCTATATTAACTCATTTACCCTCCCTGCAGCCCTATGAAGGGGACGCTATTATGATTGCCATTTTGCAGAAAAGAAATCGAGGCACAGAGAAGTGACTGGATCAAAACCACTCAGCTGCTGGTAGGCAGCACAGCTGGGACTTGAACTCAGGCAGACCATTTTCAGAGCACATGGTCTGGACCCCTAACACTAAACCGTCCAGCACATGCTCCCTGAAGGTTGGTGCACTGAGGAGAATGGCTGCAATGGCGGGGTGCTAACATCCGACGTCTGGTTGCTGAGTTGGCAGTGTCCGTACTCTCTCTAGTATTCTTCCTCCATGTAGAGTTAATTGGCATTGTACGTATGGTCAGTGGCCCTTGGCTGCTCTGGGCCCCTTTGCTGACGTGTTTGGCTTTGTCCTACAGGAAAGACACTGGGGCTGAGGTGGGGCTGACATGCCAGATATCTGGTCCCCAAGTCCCGCTGCTCTGAGCACAGCTTACTCTGCCCAGTTATATCCAAGGGCAGGCTTGTCTGTCATCGGCTCACCTGCTGCTTCAACAAGAGACAGTATTTAGCAACACAACAAAGCAAAGCTTATCTCTGACCAGAACATGGGGACCAGGACAAAACTATCTTCGATGTATTAAATGGTTTTAAAACCTGAAACACACTTAACTTTTTGAACCTTGGACATTGCTGTGGCTTAAAACTTCTTTTACAAGATGGAGTAAAAAACAACAGAATTAATCAAGGGAGCTCTCTAATGACACCTGTTTACTTTTTCTTCACCACAACTAAGATCAGATCATCACCAGCAGAGTTCCAAGTGAATTTCTCACTCAGGGTGTCATCAGGTCCATGGCTCCTTTCCATGAGACAGGAAAAAGGCTGAGAACTAAGGACCTGGTGCCATTGGGAGGAGGGAGGAGGGAGGAGGGTGCGGGGTTCTCCTCTTAGAGGAACCATTAACTTTTAGAGTCATTTCCACAATAACATTAAGCCATTTACTTTGCAATTATGCAGGGGATAAACATTGATAGGGTGTTCTGTGAGCACAGCTGCATGCCAACATCTGGCATCACCTCTGGAATCCTAGAGGATACATCTGTCAGCAGAGTTGCTCCTCCGGTGAGCCCCACCCCAGGACCTTAGATGCTGGAAGGGCATCTAAGGCAGGCAGATGCTACATGAGCCAGCAATGTCAGGAAGGGTCAGCTGCCCTGCCCAGGCAAGAAGCTAGACTCTGTTCTGTCTTCCGTGAAGAGTCGGGATCTGTGCTACCAACCACAGCAATAAATGATGAAACTGGCAAAAATGAATACCAAATGCTCTGGAGCATCTCTAATGGGCCAGGTGCTGTCCCATGCACTCTTGTGTGTGACTCTTCATGATGGTGAGGTAGGTGCTAGTATTTCTCTTGTTTTTCACATGAGGAGGAGATGAATTAGACACTCACACCCACACATCTGGTTAGTGGTGGAGTCAGGAACATAGTCTAAGTTTGCTGCCGGGTGCTGTGCTCTTAACCATCACCCCATACTGCCTCCCAAGTGGGTAGCAGCCAAGAGCTGTGCCAACAGGTTATTCAGAATCCTGGTGCACTCAGACCCTGGCAGTTGTATTTCTGGGCACCTCCTCCGTGTAAGGTACACCCAGTGAACGGAGATGGGAGCACAGCAATGGCACAGGCAGCAGGTGCACACGGTAATACTCTGCCTTCATGAAGTTCTTCACTTGTACCTTCTCATATTTTCCCACCCACCACTCTTTCCGTCTCCTTTCCTGAAATCATGACAAGAGATAACCGGGTGACTTTTGAGGAGGGGCAATAACTCTTTTAATCCATCCCATCTATGTCCCCTCCCTCCCCCGAGTCATTTTCTAGGTGTCTAGCCATATAGGTACTGATTTACATGTTTCCCCAAAATGGTATTCCATGAAAAGTCTCCCTCTCACCCAGGCCCCTACCTACCCTGTGCCCACTGCCAAGCTCTACCTATTAGTATTTTCTTTAGTGATTCCCTCTAAACATTAGGTTCACCTAGGATGCTACACACTTATGTTTCCCTCCCTCTTTCCTTCCCATTCTTTTTAGAGCTCTTCCCCTGTCAATACCCAGAGCATCTTCATCCCCCTTTTTTTTAGCTGCATAGTATTCCATTTTCTGGTCATTCCATATTTATTTACCCTTCCACCTATTAATGAACATTCAAGATTGTCTCCAATGGTTTGCTAGTCATCAATTGGTACTTTGCTTCCTTGCGTCTGTATATCAGTTGGTTTGAATTCAGGAAGGAGACAGATTGATGGTTATCCCCAAATCCCAACGCTATCCACCACTGCACTCTAACAGAACAAAGAAGAAAACCACACTCAGCAAAAGCCCCACCGTAAGAAGATCTTTCTACACCAGGAGAGGCTTCCATGTCTATATTTTTCCAAATATTCCATTTCTCTTTACCCCAAAGAAAAAATGACATCTTGAACTAGGTGATCTATACAGAGAGCATTTTTTAAAACTACAACTTCAAGGGGTTCATTAAGATAATAGACAATTCAACCCAGCCTTGCCTACCAATTCAAGTGAAGGCCAAGTTTGGGACCTTTGCCTCCCTGACACAGCCCATGAGGGGCTAAGAGATAGTCCTCTCCACTAAGACCTTCGCTTCCCCAGCCCTCCCCCATCTGAGCCCAAGATGCATGCCTGCAGTTGGACAATGAAGTGCTGGACTTGTCACCAAGGGATGTTGCGTGTTTCTTTTTCTATTCCTTTATAGTTGTTTGGGGGGGGGGTTGTTTGGTTTTGTTTTGGTTTGGTTTGTTTGTTTTGTTTTTTTGCTAAAAACAGCTGTGCCAAGCAGCCCCTCCTTAGAATGGGACTAGCCCTCAAAAATGAGAATTAGGACAATTTGGATGCTCTTTGATTAGTCCTAACATCTCTGCCTTCCCTAAACTCAGTCAGTGTGTTCTCAAACTATCTCCCCCGTCTCCCCCAACCTGCAGTTGTTGGTGTTGGTGGCTCTCTCACATTCCCATGGGTGGTAACATTTCAGGGCGTGTGGGTCTGATTTTCCATGACCAGAATCTGCATCTTTTGCCTAAGGGCTCTGTCTGGCTACCAGGGTCTGTTTTATTCATGCATGAGACAGGCTACAAGGGGTCAGTGATTAATAAGACCACCATGCCTGCCTGGCAGCATTCAACCCATGACTCCCTCAAGCTGGTATACATAGATATGCCAGCTCCCTTGCTACTCAGGGGGATAAGTCTAAGGATTGCATTCTATGTCTTTTTTTTTCCCGATACCCCCCCCCCCCCAGCAGGTTTAAGCTCATTGTGGTAACTTGCTTGATAATGTGCCATTTACCAGCTTTCCCTTGGTGACTTCCTCCCTCCCTGCTAGTGCTTCCTTCATTTTCCAAATGAACTGCTGGTTCTGGAATCCTTGTCTCCAGGTCTTCTTGGTACCAGAAGTTTTCTTAAGAAGCAGTATCTAAGGATGGGACTCTGGAAGATGGAAGGTGGCAACAAAGACCAGTTGCTGATGGCAAGTGAGGTGTTGTCAGTAGCATCACAAGAACCAAGACTATAGGAGGTGAATTGGGATGCGTCATGGATGAAAAAGAATGGGGTATCCAGGGGCACCTGGGCGGCTCAGTCAAACATCTGCCTTTGGCTCAGGTCGTGATCCCACAGTCCTGGGATTGAGCCCCACATCGGGCTCTCTGCTCAGTGGGGGAGTCTGCTTCTCCCTTTACCCTTCCCGCTTGCTCATGGTCTCTCTCACTCTCTTTCTCTCTCAAATAAATAAATAAAATCTTTTTAAAAAATGCAATATCCAGCATTGGAGAGATGCGGGATCAAGGATAATTGTAAGGACTGCAGGGCTGCTTGGTTGCTCAGAAGTGAAGTAGAATAGGAGCACTGAAAGAGAATGACAGGCTCCAACCACCCAGCTAGCAGCCCAAGTTATGGCTAAGAAGCCAGATAGCCCCTCTTAAAGCCCTTGAAAACAGTCTCATGTCCTACAGCCAGACAGCAGATACACCTAACGTCAAGCACAGGATCTAATCATGTGAACAGCAAAGTTGCGAAGCCTGATGAAGTCATACCCCAGAATAGGAGAAGCCTGATGAGTTCATAGCCCCAGCAAGTCTCCTATGACCAAGTGGAAGTCCTGATAGGGCGGCGAGACTGGGATGGACCACGTATTCCAGTTTGCCTTTCCTGCCTTCAGTGCCTCGGTTAGCACTACTGTCTGAGGGCTCACAGAAGGTCTGATTTGTTAGAACATGGGGTCTGCATAGCATTGCCTCACCAAAGGACTCATTTTTAGCCAAGAAGGGATGATAACCACAGGATCTACTGGTCCCACTGCATATCACATCGCTCAGAAGCTGTTTGTCTAAGGTAAGATTAGAATGACTTCATAAAAATGCAAGTAAGATAAGATGCAACTTTGGTTGGATGCAGGTAAGAGGACACTTTGTGGAGTGAGGTGCTTTGAGACGTCGTGTAGACTTTTAACCATTGGTCCCTGTATGGTGCTGTGTCTCCAATGGCTGGACCACATGGGTTTGGATACCAAGGAGTTTAAATAGGAGTGGCTTCTCTTGCCATCATTCCCAGTGAACCACTTAGAGAATTTGTACTTCTCCATTCTCCCATCTTCAGTATCTGCCAAGTCCTAATGCACAGGGAAGACAATGTTTCTAACAGAGACATGATAAGAACCACACAAAACCTAAAACTCTAACTGATGCCTCACCATTTTGGGTCCCTAATTGCTAGTAAACTGGGGTGCAAAGGAAGGAATTACTATCCAGGCAAAGATGTCAGCCTTGATTATTTAAGGAACCTAATGAAGGCAGGGAGGAGTATGTCTGCAATTCAGAGAATCTCTGGGGGTACTGGTACATGTTCCCATGTGCAGTGATAACTGTGAATGGTCGGCCACAGTAACCATGGGTTGCCAGAGACACAGTAATCCAAGGCTCAGATCCTTCAAGGATGGAGGTCTGGGTGGCCTCGGTGTATAAGGCACTCGAAGCAATGGGGTTAGGGGAATTAAAATGGAGTCGAAGGTTAGGAGAGCAGACCCCAGTTCCCTTAGCATGTGAATGTGCCCCCACAAGTTTTCTGCTTTCAGCCTTTTAGTTTACTTTAAAGGAAGTATTATGTGTGTTGTGATGAGCACTGGGTATTACACGCAACTAATGAATCCTTTAATCCTACATCAAAAACTAACAAAGTACTATATGTTAGCTAACTGAATATAATAAAAAAATAAAGGAAGTATGATTGGTCATCATCTTGAAGACTCAGTGACAGAACAGAAAGAATTTGAAAGAGGACAAGGGGAGATCTGAATGGTACAAGGGGTGGATTGTAGCGGGTACTTTCAGTGTTCAAGCCTTGCCATCTAGATGCGTCTCTTTACCTAAGGTCATTCTCTGGCCACCAGGGTTCACTCTACTTATGCACATGGCTAGAAAAGTCAGGAAATGCATGTGCTGGGAGCACACTTACCCTGTGGCTAAGGAATTTGGTGTAAATACCCCATATCCCTTTCCCCTTGGGTGGGATAACTGTACGATGTGTTTCCCATGCTAGTTCCCAGGGTTTCTTAGGATTTGTCTTCAGTTACACACATAGTAGTTTGATTGACAACATATCCATAATTGGTTACTTTCCCTTGCATACATCAATTCCCTACTGCTATAGTACTGCTTCCCTACCTTCCAAGTAAACAATTTACATGTGAATCTTTGTCTCAGGATCTGCTTCTAGGGGAACCCAAACTTAGACACTCTATCCCATTCTCATCTAATGTTCTTAAAAGAGACTCTGAGGAACTATTTCTGATTAAAGTGTGAATGACTGATAGGGCCCAGAGAGGAGAGTTTAAAAGAAGAAATATCCTTAAGCAGTGATTCTAAAGCAGTAGGCTTGGACACACAGGAAGCTTCTACAGGCATGCTGACAAATTATGACCTACAGGTAAAATCCATCTTTTGTAACAATTGATTGCACTTATTATTACACACTGTCAGACAGACTTGTAAGTTGAGAATGTCCTTGAAGACAGAGTAACACGGGGCCCAATTTGTAGCATGCAAGAATAAAGAAGCCCTGTGTTATATGGAGACACAGAATGATCATATGTTCTTTTGAGAGGATGCAAAGTTTTCCAGGTCAGAGTGGTACATTACTTTGCTCAAATAGTGACCTAGGGTGGACCAGCAACTGTGTGACTAGAGGGATAACCACAGACGACTGCACATACACGGAGTCACTGTAGCAGTGACTTTGTTGTAATTATGGTTGACTTGTTGAAGTTGATTGAGTCTCTTCAAGCTTCAGAGTGTGTCAAAACACACATACACACACTTAAATCTTTACATTTGGTTTTCAGATTCCTGTCAGTGGGAGAAATCTGGGAAGAAGAGAGGGCAGGGAAACATTTTTGGAGAACATACACCAGCACCGCCATCCCCAGTACCATCACCAAGGCCATTTGTAGAGTGGTTTTACTCTACAAATTTAATCTGTAATTGTTTTTAAACGGGTGTTAGGGAACTCTAACATCCCTGTGAACCTGGCAGGTTCTGCCAACAATGAAAAACTTCGTGCCAAATAAATATTTAAGCAAACTCTGTATCCAGTTATTAGTCTTATATATTGATTTTGTTAGGAGAAAAACCTCACCCACTAGAAGTACAATTTGGAAACCATAGATACGCATGATTATTTTATTCTTGTAACCACCCCCTGCCGACACCAGCTTGCATAGAAGGAAAATGAGGTTCATAGGAATTAAATGACTTAGCCAATATTACAGACAAGACCTGAGCTGAACTGTGGTACAGAACCACACCACATCCAGCACTCTTTCCCCTACATTCTACTACATTTGAACACTGGTGATGAAACACGTGGTTTAGCAATTTATTGGCCAGTAAGTCTGTTTTGTTGAGAAGGGGTCAGAGAACAGTTTATAAAAAGTTCTTAGAACTTGGGTCATTCCAAGAAAATACCAAAACATCTCCAGTTCATTCCCTCCCTGAACTATGTTCAGCATGTGGTATTCCAGCGGTTGTTTTGATGGGACATGTTCTCATAGCTGGTCCTATGGGTCTTCCACACCAACCAGACCCTTTGGGCATCACTCAGAAACATCCCTTGTAGCAGTCAACTTTGCTGCAACACTGCTGCAGAAGAAAGACTTGGCGACTTATGAAAACAAGGCATTATTTTTCTTGCACACAAATCTACAGGTTGGGCAGGGGAACTCTGCTTCCGCTGGGAGTTTGGTCTGCTTCATGTGGTTAATCCTTGGAGGCCAGAGAGAAGGGACAGTGGCTCCCTAAGGTGTTCTCTTCTCATGGTGGTCACAAGAGCACAAGGGTAGCACACCCTACTTAAAGCCGCTGCTAGAGTCCTATCCATTCATATCCCATTGGCTATGTCATGTCAATGGCCAAGCCCAAAGTCACTGTGGGCAAGAAATATACTATGTCCTAAGCCGCAAGGGAGGTGAATGAAAATTTGTTGACTGATACTCCAATTTATCACGATGAGCTAAAAAAGTGATTCTCATGAAGGGAAGCCAAATACCTCTTTCTGAAATCTTCTAAATCCGTAAACTGATATTGTCCTATTAATAAAGTCGGTCCTATAAGCTGCCAAGAGGAGATCATCCCAAAGGGGCCTTTCCTGGGAGACCCCAGGGGAGTGTGAAATGGCAGCTCTCCAGACTAGCAATCCCAAAATGGAAATTACCTAGTTGCCACTGGGATATTTTTAAAACGCACTACTTCACTTGCAGTGATCTGCTGTAAATCAAGCCTCCAAGCCTCCCTTCATAGAGGATGGGACCTGCAGACAGAGAGAAGGGGTGGATGTGTTTGATTTATAAGCTCCACCTTAAAAAATCAATTTCCTTCAATGGAAGTCTTGGCCACAATGCAGAACAGTGCAGTAACTAGAAAGAAACACTCCCAACTTTGACAGTATAAGTCTCCCCTTATGTTGGATAATATGGCTTTGTCCGCTCAACTCCTCAAAACACGCATTTCCTCTTCCCCTTCCAAATACACTCAGTTTTGCTCAGGGAACTCCCTTTCCTCAAGGAACAGTGACCCATCCCCAGTACAAACCCTGGGGACAGGACAAATTTGTCGAGAGGTAATTCCATTCACTTTGCCCATGGTTGGTTCAAGAATAGGTAAAGGACCTAGAAGCAGCCCAGGAGACAAATTGCGCCTATGGGAAAAGTTTGCTAGAAGGATGCGGGCAGGGCTTCTAGAAAAAGTTATTTCACTTTAAGGAGAAAGCCCCAGAAATAAACTGACCTTCTGTCTTTCTCTGAACCCTGCTCTGTCTAGATAGTCCTGCTAGAGCCCTATTTCTTTCTGAAGATGGAAACAGGAAGATGGCAAAGCAAAGAGTTGAAAAGGTTGGGTGTCCTGAAGATATCACCAAGCCACTGAATCAGCCTCTTCCCTGAAGCTTGCTCTAACTTTGTCCTTACTTTTATTTTATTTTTTAGAAGATTTTGTTTATTTGATAGAGAGAGTGATGACAAGTAGGCAGAGAGGCAGGCAGAGAGAGGGAGAAGCAGGCTCCCTGCTGAGCAGAGAGCCCAATGTGGGGCTCGATCCCAAGACCCCGAGATCATGACCTGAGCCAAAGACAGAGGCTTAACCCACTGAGCCACCCAGGTGCCCCTTGTCCTTACTTTTAAGTGAGATAATAAAAGATCCTGGCGTGTGACTCCTGACTCACAGCTAAAGGCCTCTTCAGCCATATCTATCTCAGTCACCTCCTAACCGCGCATTTGGGCAATCGCTTGATTTTTCCAGCTCCTGTTTTGCACCTGTAACTATGTCACAGAATCCTTGTGGAGGCTAAATGACGATGCCCACGAAGTATTTGCGAACTTGCAAGATCTGGTGTCTGGCAGCGGTGCAAATGGTGCGCAGGTATGGTTTTTTGGTAACACTGAGTGAGAAAGCCTGGCTCATAATTGCCATCTCTGCACTTCCCTATGTTATTGTCCTCTGGCTATTGCAATAAAAGCTTCATAATGGGAAGGACCTGTGTCTTGGTAGGGCGGACTGATAGGTGTAAAGTCTCCCATTCTAACCACTAAAGCCGGCAAGAGTTAAAGTCCCATGGTTTAAATTAGATGGGGGATACTTTCACTCATAAGTATTATGTAATTATGTGTTCTGGTTTTTTTTTTAATTAAGAGAATTCTTATTCAAGTGTAATTAGTATACAGTGTTACAGTCGTTTCAGGTTTATGATAAAATGATCCAACGGTTCTACCATTTCTCAGTACTCCTCATGATTAGTGTACTCTTAATTCCCTTTATCTGTTTCACCCAGGCCCCTATCCACCTCCCCTCTAGCAACCATCCATCTGCTATATTTAAGAGTCTGTGGAGTTTGGTTTTGGGTTTTTTTTTTTTTTTGCCTCCTTTTAAATTTTGTTTGTTCACTTGTTTTGTTTCTTAAGTTCCACATAAAAGTGAAATCTTATGGTATTTTCTGATTGATTTATTTCACTTAGCATTACATACCCTCTAGGTCCATCCATGAAAAGATCACTAATCATCAGGTAAATGCAAATTAAAACCACAATGAGATCTCACTTAACACCTGTCAAAATAGCTAAAATAAAAAACACAAGAATAACAGTGTTGGCAAGGATATGGAGAAAAAGGAACCTCCGAGCACCGTTGGGGGGAACGCAAACTGGTGCAGCCACTATGGAAGACAGTATGGAAAGTCTTCAAAAAAGTAAAAACAGAATTAACGTGTGACCCAGTAATTCCACTACTGAGTATTTACCCACGGATAATGAAAACATGAATATGAAAAGACAGATGCACCCCTGTGTTTATTGCAGGATTATTAACAATAGACAAGGTGAAGAAGCAACCCAAGTATCCACCTGTAGATGAATGGAAAGAAGGTGTGATATAGATAGATAGATAGATAGATAGATGGATGATAGATAGATAAATAGATAATTTCACTGGCATATCAATCAATCAATGGAATATTGCTCAGCCATGAAAAAGAATGAACTCATGCCATTTACAACCACATGTTTTGTTTTTGAAAATATGAAAAAAATTCAGATAAACACTATGAGAGAAGAAAAGATAATCCACACATGATCCCATCACCTGAAGGAAAACCACAGTGAACAGTGATCTATGCTCTTCTAGATTTTTTGTGGTGGCTACTTCTTTGAAAAGAAGAAAGGAGAAAAACAGACATCCTGTGCACTACTTTTGACAGTGAGATGGTGAAGATGGTTTTGGAGGGGAACTTTGCAGTCTTTGAAATTTAAAATATTAAAATTTTTTTAAATGCACCTGCCCTTTGGTTCACCATTTCTACTTCTGGGAATCTCTGTTCCAGAGCGACACCAGGAATAGTGGATACTTAGAGCTTCCAGATGCCCGGGACTGTTCTCTGCATCAATATGCCATCTCAGTTCATCCTCACAACACAGGAGGGTGGTCTTACTATTATTGTTAAATAATAGCTCTGCTGAGATACAATTCACATGCCATACAATTTACCCATTTTAAGGTATACAGTTCAATATTTTTTTAGTATATTTGCAGAGTTGTGCTATCATCATCACAATTTTAGGACATTTTCATCACCCCCAAAAGAAGCCCTGTACTTATTAGGAGTCAATCCTCATTATCTCAACCTCTCAGTCCCCTGAGAACTACCAACCTACTTTCTGTTCCTGTGGATCTGCCTATTTTGGACTTTTCACATCAGTGAAATACACAATATGTTGTCCCTGGTGACCGGCCACTTTCTGCTAGCTTAATGTTTTCAAGACTCATTTATGTTGTAACATATATCAATACTTCCTGTCTTTTTAATGCCAAATAATATTCATTGCATGGACATACCACATTTTGTTTATCCATTCCTCACTTGTTGGACATCTGGATTGTTTCTAGCTTTTGCCTAATAGGAAGAAGGCTGCTATGATCATTTGCATACATGTTTTTGTGTGGCCATGTGTTTTCGTTTATCCTGGGCCTCTACATCAAAGTGAGAGTTGTTGGGCCATTTGCTGTAATTCTCTGAATTACCTTTTCAGGAGCTGCCAAACTTTCTCCCCAAGTGGTTGCACCATTTTATATTCCCACCAGGGGTATACGAGGACTCCAATTTCTTCATAGCTTTGCCAGCCAACACTAGTTAATACCTGTCTTTTTGATTATAGACATCCTAGCAGGAATAAAGCAGCATCTTGTTGTCATTTGTTTGCATTTCCTTCATGATTAGAGGGAGGTACCATTATTACCTTCAGTTTACACATGAAGCAACTGAGGCACAGAGAGGTTCATTAACTTACCCATGGTCACTCAGTACATGTATGGACTCCCATGTGTACAGCAGTATATGTAGAAGAAAGTTGGCTGCAGCTCTGTGGGTGGCAAATATTAGAAGAACCCATATGTCTACCTGCAAGGATTTATCCTGCAGAAGACCATCACACAACTATCAAAGACGGGGCAGGTCCGTTTAGGCTGACATGGAATGGGTTCCAAGACACTGTTAGTGAAGAAGCGACTCACAGAATCGTGTGTACAACGTGAACCTAGAGACCCAGGCCTAGAGACAGATGTGATACAGGCATAGACAGGTTACCCACAAAGCTCCTCACAATGTTCCCTGGGAGGTAGGCTCCCAGGAGGGCACTGCTATATCGCCAGCACCTAGAACTGGACGTAGCCCATAGTAGCAACTAAATAAATATTTGCTGTTAAATGAACGATTTCCTTGGAGAGAGAGAGAGAGAGCAGTATATACAGAAGAGCTCATGTTGTGCTCTGAAGCCCCACACCCTTTGCATATAGAGAAGTGGCCTCACTGGCTTCCCAGATGCCAAGAGATCCCTCTCAGGCCACAGTGCCCCTTGCTTGAAGCGAGTAGTCTCTAGCTCCCACCCCGCCTCAGCCCCACCACGCTCCATAGCTGGAGCTGACGACCCAGACAGGAGACAGGCCCATACCCGCCTTGCCGGGCACCCCACCCTGATCGATGAGCCACTCTTCCAGCTAACAGGAATCCAATGTCAAGATGACGGCAGTGAATCTCGTTTTCATGCCTGGGAAGATCTTAAAAATCAATAAGCATTAGAAGGACACCGCCAAGTGTTTTTCTTTTTATCGTTTTTCAATATTTGTTTAATTCGTCATCCGGGCTGAGCCCAGGGAAGGGGGCCCGAGGATTCAGGGCCCCTGGCGGAGCAGCACAGGCCTCCCCTTGGCAGCATTTTTGGCTTACGGTGTGCTGGGTGAGCTGGGAGACAATTAGGAAAACAACTGGGGGCTGTGGCCTCCCAGAGCCAGAAAACTTAGGGTGCAGAAATGACAAGGACTGTAGGTGATGAAATTCTAACAGTGAAGATAGCAAATGGCATCAGAAATGATGGTTAGCAGAGGCCAGGATGAGAGATGTGAGTCGGCTGTACGATAGGCTGGTCCTCGCAGATGGAGGTGATGTTAGGGATCTGCGCATGCCCTCACTGTGTGTCATGAGGAGAACTGCTCCAGGTCCCCTTTCTCCTGCAAAAGTGGGGCAGGTTCTCAGTGGGGTGTTTGACTCCCCACCCCACCACTCCATGCCCTGCCAACACACACACAACCATTTGATCACCAAGTCCCGCGCTTTCCCTCTGAAATAACTCCATCCTGTCCATTTTCCCCATCTCTGCTCTTTCTAGGTTAGTTCGAGTCACCTTCCCCACTCACCAGGGCTCTTGCAACTGCCTCCTGAGTGGTCTTCCTGCCTTGAGTCCTGTTTGCTCCCAGATCTTTTTCCACCGAGAACAGCCTGGCCCTGAGAGGTGGTGGGTGGCCTTGTGGGTTAAAAGCATGACTCTGGAGCCAGGCTGCCTGGGTTCCGACCTGCCTCCTCCAGACCTGTTTTGAGCCACTTGAGCCACTACTTCCATGTTCTGGGCCTCAGTTTGCCTCATCTGTAAAACAGCGGTGCTGATCGCTAGGTGCTGGGAAGCCAGTGAGGGTTAAGTGGACTACTACAGACGGAGCCCTTACAGCAGCGGCTGCCAGACCCAACAGCTCAATACACGGTAGCCTCCTCTTTCTGAAACACACCCCCCTGCTTATATTCACGTCGGGACAAAGTCCAAATTTATCCACAGCACCCGTGCCTTCTCTTCTCACCTCCTGGTAACCCCTTGATTGACATTCAACACTCCCATTAAATGTCTTTGTGTGTGTTTTTATGTGGTTCCTCTAACAAAACAGGCTACCAAGCATTCACACACGTTGCCTGTTATATTCTCCCCAAGGCACTTCCCCATTCCCCTGTCCATCGTCCATTCATCTCTCCGCTCTTAGATGTTATTTTCTTTGGAAGGCTTCTCTCACTCATCAAATTCCAATTAGGTGCCCTCTTTTGTGTTCCCACTGCACCCTTACTTCCCATTGAGGCACTTGTTACCTTGTATTTTTAAATCTTTATAATGAAAGTTTTCACATGGAAAAACCCAAAGCCCAAAGAATCGTAGAACAGTACAATGAGCTCTCATAGACTCCCAGCAACTGGTAACATTTTACCATATTTGCTCTCTCTTTGTGTGTGTATTCATTTTGTTGCCAAGTCAATTACTGACATCATGCTCTTTTAACTTGCATCTCCAAAAAAGGAAGCAAACTGAGGAGTATTCTCCCACCTAAAATACAATGCCATAATCACACTTTTAGAAATGAATCATTCTCTAATGTCGCTGAATACTTGGCCTGTAACCAATTTTCCCCAGCCCTTCCCCAATTCCCTTTTACAGTCTTTCTGCTACATTTCATTTGAATTGCTCCTTCACTTGGGCTGTAAGCTCTGAGAGGAATGGAATGTGTCCCCTTGGTTTCCCTCTCCCCAGCACTCAGCTTATGGCAAACCCTCAGTACCTATTTGTTACAAGAAAGAACAACCTCTATGCCCCAATTCTTTCTGCAGAAAAGGGTCGTCAGCCAGTTCCAATCCCAGCACAGTTGCGCCCCCCCCCCACACACATGTACACACTCACCCTTTGGTAATGCCATAGCATCACTTCCGTGGGCCAAGTCAGAAACCAGAGGAGCATTCTAGATGCTTCCGTCGGTTGACCCCACTTAGCTCCCACACTGTCTCCTGTCTAACCCATTCCCCTCTCCATTCTGGAGGCCAGGACTGTGGTCTGGTCCTTCCTCCTTCCTTGCCCAGCTCTGGGAGTCTTGACGCTTCTGATTCTCCAGTGGTCCAGTCTTGCCTCCTCCAAGCCCTGTCCTGCCCCACAGGTCACTTTTCCCAGGGACCATTCATGACCCGTCGCTTCCTGGCAGAGGACCTATAAAGGCCCTGAGTGTAATAGATATTCACTAAATGACTGCTGAGTGCTTAAAGAGAAATACTATCCTCTCCTTCTTCCCTGGTCTAAGGGTCTAAGTTAGCGGCAACCGCATGCATCCCTGTCCTATTCCCTGGGCCCCAGACTCCAGGCCAGGCCAGGCCAGTCCAGCGCTGCCTCTGGACAGATCCTGGATATAGCCTCGGCACACAGCTTCCAAACAGCCGCCAGACCCATTTGTCCTTCTTCCTTCCCTGGGAAGTTGTGCAAGGATGCGCAACGGTAGGCCCGAACTTATATTTAAAGAAAACAGTTAAAAATCTAAACAGAAAAAGTCAGCTTAAAAATCAAGGTCTTTCTATTTTGAAGTTTTCTTTAGGTCAAGTACATCTTAGGAGATACAGGGTGAGACCATACAGCCCCTTCTGCCTCAAATAAGATTTTCAGGATGCAATTTTGCTTTTGTGCGCTTCTGCAAAGAAAGCTGTTGCACCGCCCGCCATTACTGCTCTGAAGGAGTTACGCTGGGGCAGGGGCAGAAGGTTCCAGCAGAGATCCCTTGGGGACACAGAGCCCCATCTGACCCTGGACCCACCACCCCAGCACCAGCCCCTGCATTCCAAATGCAGCATTCAGACTAGGCGGGGACTCCAGCTTTTTACCGTGGTGACATTCTGCTAAGAAGGAACTTCTTTCCAGCCCAGAACAAAAAAGGGCAGCAGTCTGAAGCTCTCAGAAGCCTGGTGGGGAAGGCCGAGGGGAGTGACCGAAGTGGGTCAAAGAGGATCTCTGCTCCCCGCTCCCCAAGGTCTCTACCATCTACCTTGGGGGACGTTCCTGAACCGGTCTGAGCTCCAGCTTCCCCTCCTTCGGCTCGACGAGGACACCGTCCTCTTCCTCATGGGGCTCCTCATGAAAATTAAGTGCGGCATCAGAGGGATAGCAGAGTGGGAAGGCTACCTGAATCTCAGCGTGTGCTGAAGACACAAGCCATTCGGGGACACATCCCAAGGGAGCTGTGACGCCGTCATGCAGGACTTGCAAATGATACCAGTTTCCCCCTTTTTGGACCATCCCCAGCCCTGAAAGGAGGGCTGGACGAGGAAACAGTGGGAGCACGGAGGGAGAATTTTGGAGTGAACAACAGAGGTGCTCCCAGTCCCAGCTGCCCACTCCCCACCTCCTGGGAGTGAGCCGCATCTCTGTAGCTCGAGTATCCCTAAGGACTTTTGTCTGCATCACACCTTAGAAGCCCAAGGTGAAGAGAGACGGAGCACCCAGCAGGAGGGAGGGGGCCGGGAGGCTTTGGATTTTCTGGGTAAAGAGGAGCTGAGTATTTCTGATAAGCCAGAGGTGTGCAACAAGGGACCCTGGGAGTCGCGTAGATCCTCTGGAAGAGGGCCTCCAGGAGAGCACGAACCCTTCCCCAAATAGAAGCTGACGGTACCTGGCCTGGCTGAACTGTGCCCCCCTACCCCAGCCCCCTTCCAGACTCATATGTTCAAGCCCTGACTCCCAGTACCTCAGAACGTAACTGTATTTGGAGTTAGGGTTTTAAACGAGGTGACTGGGTTAAAATGAGGTCTTTAGAGTGGACCTTCATCCAATCTGACTGGTATCTTCAGAAGAAGACAAGATGTGGGAATGCACATAGGCAAAGGGAAGATGGTGTGAAAAACAAGGAGAAAACGGCCAAACCCAAGCCAACAAGAGAGGCCTCGGAAGAAACCAAGCTTGCTGGGTGCCTGAGTAGCTCAGTCAGTTAAATGGCTGCTTTGGATTCAGGTCATGATATCCGGGTCCTGGGATCGAGCCCTGCAGTGGACTTTCTGCTCAGTGATAAGTCTCCTTCTCCCTCTCCCTCTGATTGCTTTTGCTGTCTCTAAAATAAATAAAATTAAAAAAAAAAAAAAAAAGACACCAAGCCTGCCAACGCCTTAGTCTCTGTTAAGACACTCAGCCTGTGGTATTTGTTTTGGCAACCCCACCAAACTAGTAAGCACGGCTCAGACTTGGAAGAAGGAGTCTTAGGCAGCCAGCTTCAAAGGATCGGGAGTTTAGAAATCCCCAAAAATGAGGAAGGAGGGTATTCTCTGAAGTATTTATAAAATTGTGCCAAGAGAGAAAGAATCAGGTGCCAACACCCACCAGGTCCAGCCAGCTAACCGCAGTGTTAACCAAGTTAAGAACTTCCCTGCTCTTCTGGGTCCTCCTCTCCCCCTCTCCTGCCCCTGCTGGGGGTCAGAAGCCTCAGTGAGCCAGCTGGCAGCATAGGCGGGAAGCGGGGAAACCAACCACAGTCTCCCTTTCTTTGCTCCAGGCCCCAGCTGGAGGTGGGAGAGAGGCTCCACGTGGAACAGCCTTTGAAGGTCTGAACTGAGACTGCTTTGGAGCTAGAAAGGTAGTCAGCATGGGCCCACCCTAATTTCCATCCTGGGACAAGGAAAGAAGGGGACCGTGTAGGAAAAAATTGAGGTGCGGTAATAGACAAAAGTAAAGTTGGCTTCCTGAATGCCCCCCCACCCCATGAGTCCTGTTTATTTACCATATGTCCTCCTGCCCAGGCGGCGGCTCAGCCCAGGCTCTGGCCAAGAAGGAGACAGGTTATTTGTGAAGCAATTATCATCCCTGCAAATTTTTTCTGGCCGCTGTCGGGCAGGTCTATCTTCATCGAGCAAGGCGAAAGCGAACAACGGACAAACCATTTCAGACCTTCTGCACTCCTCAAGCCAGGAACGTTAAGCGATGTTCTGCAAAGCCAGGGACAGAACGCCACCCTCTCTATCTCATGACCCAGAGGAGGCCACTTAACTCCAAACTGGCCACGGGGCTGGGCAGGCTTTAGAGTCACACAACACTCTAGAAAGAACCAAGCTCAAAGCCTGCCTCTGCCACGTGACTGCGGTGTGACCCTGGGAGAGTTACTTAGCTTCCCTGAAATTGCCACCTCAATAAAATGGAGACCATAAAAGTATCCTTCCAATAAAGTTATTATCCAGAATAAATGAGGACATAGATGCTAAACCCTTGGAACATTGCCTGCCACAGGGCAAAGGTCTCACTATACATACTCCTCGTAGTTATCATTATACATCACTGCCTCTCAAGGTGCAACCTTGGAGTGACCTTGATTTATTGTGCAAAACATTATGTAAGAAGCATGTGATGAAAAGCACAGACTCTAGGACCAGACTGCCTGTTTTCCATTCTCTGCCAAGCGAGAATGGAAAACACATTGTTTAAGTGTTTGCTGTAATTGCTATCAGTACCATAAGATACATATAGTGATCTGCACACAAATACAGGAAGTTCAAGAAGAGCTTAATAATGACAGCAATGATTAAGGGAATAGTCATTTCCATAAATCCACGCAGACCCTGAAGTTTCTTGTTACCCGGACATCAGAGGCACTGACTAAGGGTCAGACAGGCAGAGTGTGTCCCTAATCAGGAGGCTGCTGAACTTGACCTCAGTTGCTTTGGCTTATTCATTTGTTTGCCAGCGGACCGTCACTCTCCAGCAAGCAGGGTATCTAGAAAACAGAAACCCATCCTCCTCGGGCTGGACCCTCAGCCACCGCTTCCAGGCCCTGCTTCCCACCAGCAGCTCTCTGCCTGTCTCTCATGTTACCTGGTCTGGTTCCTTCCTCCAGGACAGGTGCCATCTCGCAGGGGAGAGGTGAGGTGCCACTGCATTCCAGCCTCCTGAGAAGGTGACATTCTGATGGGCTCCGCTGTCGTTAGGCCTAGCTCTCCATCAGTTCCCACCGACCCGGGGCCTGAGCACTGCCAGAGAAGCAGACAGGAAAGATGTAAAGCTGATACCTCCTGCAGGAAATAATTGTCTAGCTGATTCCAGAACTGAAAAACACAAGTATAACATTGGAGAAAGGAGAGCAAAGTGCCATTCAAGGCCATTGTTACAGCCTCCTCTCTGTGTATCAGGGAAACAAAGAGGCCCTGTGTGTGAGGACAATGCCGTGGCTTACCAGCCACTTCTGTGTTACTCCTGGGGACGGGAGGGTGAGAAACGAGGCCACGGTGCCCTCCCAGCCCGATGCGCCCTGAACTCCACTAATCACAGCCTCCAGGCTAGCCAGCTCCGGGGAAGAAATCTGGACTCCCAGCTCATGGGGTTCTGAATTGGGGAGACAGGAGACGCCCCCTCAGGAGGGACCAGATGGGTATCCACTAGTCTTCCAGGCATCACGTGGTGACAAATGCCCCTCTCCTCTCCCTCCCCTCTTCTCTTGCTACCTTTCAGAGACTCACCACAAGTTAGAGCTAGAAAGAATGGCAGACATCATCTCTCCAAACACATATGTCATCTACTCCAACCCCTGGCTTTAGTGAGGGGCACCTGACCAGGACGAGTGCCTGGCTGTGCAGCATGTTAGCAGGGTCTGCGAACCCAGGTGAATCCTTATGCAGCAGCCTCCACTGAACCACCCCCTGCCCCCCCCCCGCCCCCGCCATGGACCAAGCGCTCTATTATGAGCAAACTCGCAAAATGACCTCATTTGCTCCTGGCTTCAAATCCTTGGTCTGCCACTAATTATCCATGGATTATGAGTTCATTTTCTGACCCTTCGTTTTCCCACTTGTAAACTGGGAATATTCATGGGTGACTGTGAGAACTGAATGAGTTTAAACATGGCAAAGCAATTAGGACCATGCTTGAGCTGTACATGTCACTTGAGAAGCATGAATGGGAAATTAGATGTCCACCTGAAACTTGCTTAAGCTCATGGTGAGACGCAAGGCAGATAACTAGAAACCCAGGATCTTAAATACAAACTTGGCCTGGCCATCGACTATGGCCTCACTTTACCCCCATA
Source organism: Mustela nivalis (assembly GCF_964662115.1). Lineage (NCBI taxonomy): Eukaryota > Metazoa > Chordata > Mammalia > Carnivora > Mustelidae > Mustela > Mustela nivalis. Next base: position 93,846,736 of record NC_139028.1, on the reverse strand, counting down.
GGTCCCTGCCGAAAGCTAGGCCCTAACGAATAACCCCCCAGCAGGGATAAGGCAGGTGACGTGTGGGGAGGACCAACTGTGACATAACACAGAGCATTAGGGACAGCGGGGATTTGGAGAGCCTGTGCCTGTCTCCAGGGTGGCAGCCAGGACTCAGCTCCAGCCGACTGCTGCAAGGTGCACGGTGGGAACAGCATGGCTAGGCCTGTCAGTTTCTAGAGAAAAGCCAGGAATCTAGATTTTTAGGTCACATTTCCCAATTTTAAAATACTGCATTAAGGAAGACATTGTTCGTACAAAGTGAGTCCTGGATCATGCCTGATCTGGACAGAGACAGCGTGTGCAAGCCAGGGCACACCTGTCATTTTCAGGTCTTCTGTCCCCAGTTTGCCTGCAGTCTCCCAGGGAGCTGATCGGTTCACTTCAAAACCAGTCTTTGACTTAGAGCAGGTGGTATAATACCAAAAAAGTGAAGCAGCCCCTTTCTCTGTGGACACCTGCATCTCCGTCCGTGAAATGAGGGTGAGAAGGAAAAATGGGGAAATGAGGGTCTCTCCCTAAAGGACCGCAGGCCCCTCGGCCTCATCCAGCTCATGCAGGTGTTCCTCTGATAAAGAAGGCAGCCCAGACTTAGTGGCAAGACCCAAGGGCAGACTGAGGTCTTAAGCCCCCATAATCTCCAGCAGTCACCTCAAATGAACGTCAGTGGCCTCAATGATAACATGGGCTGGCTACGCAAATTTCAACCCTGAAGCAAGCTTGCTGGCAACCAGACACCGCATCACACCCACCAGGATGGCTATAATCAGACAGACGGATAATAATAAGTGTTGGCGAGGATGTGGGGCAATGGGAATCCTCAGACATTGCTGATGGGAAGGCAAATGGTGCAACCACTCTGGGAAACAAGACTGGCAGGTCCTCAGAAAGTTAAACACAGAGTTAGCTTGTGGCTCCTAGGTATATACACCAAGAGAAATGAAAATACCCATTGACACAAAAGCTTGTTCAAGAGTGTTCACGGCAGCATTACTCATGAGAGCCAAAAGGCAGAAATGACCCAAATATCCATCATCTGATGAATGGATAAACCAAATGTGATCTAGCCATACAAGGAAAATTACTCAGCCATCAAAAGGAATGACGTCCTGATACAGGATACGCAGCATGGATGACCCTTGAAAACATCAGGCTAAGTGGAAGAAATTGATGAAAACAAGCGCATCTTGTCTGCCATGTTGGGAACACGTAAATCAAGAAGAGAGAAAGGAGATTCGTGGGGGCCTGGGACTAGAGTGTGATGGAAAGAGAAGGGGGGACAATAGCTAAAGGGCATGTTTTTCTTTTCGGTGGTGAATATGTTCTTGAATTGTGGATGTACCAAAATCCACTGAATTATACACTTTCAATGGGTACATTGTAAATGCGAATTGCCTCTCAATAAAATTGTTGGTAACAACAACAAAAACAGCAAGAGCTCTTGAACTAAGATTGCTGCCCCTAATAACCTTTTATTTAAAAATTCTCTCTCCTTGCTGCTCCCTTCACATCAGGCCCCCTGGAGAAGACAGGACAAGTGGCTCAGGGCTCACGTGAGGGGGACTAGCTAGACCTGGTTTGCCCAGGACTGTCCCAGTGTTATCACTGCAAGAGTTGTGTCCCTAGAAATCCCTCCTTCTTAAACTGAGATGGTTGATCATGCTACTGGCAACCCTTTCTCATAGCACAGGAATGCTCTGCCCTTTCGGGGCTCAAATGGAATCACCAAATAAATAACCCTTCTCTCTCTCTCTCTCTCTCTGGGGTATAAATCACCCTTGAACTCCCCATAAAGGTCAAAAGGTATTTTAATTGTTGTTTCCATTTTACAGATGAGGAGACTGAGGTTCAGAGAGATGAAGGAACTTGCCAGAAGAACACAGGAGCCAGGAATTGAACCTGAGTCTTTTTCCAAGGCACCCCCTCCATTCATTACCTTATCTCTTATCACACCACTGGGCTGACTATCCAGGAAGACCTTCAGATTGTTCTGCTGCCTTGGGAAGGGAGTCAGACATCAGACAGAAGAAGTATGAATTTTCAACTATGGGAAGACAATGAGATATATATAGCTTGGCAATTAACAACACAGATTCTGGAGCCCAAACTGCTCAAGTCCGAATCTGGCTCTGCCACTACTTAGCTGTGTGACCGTGGACAAGTTACTTAACTTCTCTGTATCTCAATTTCCTTGTATGTAAAATGGAGAAAATAATAGAAGTGTGTGTGTGTGTGTGTGTGTGTGTGTGTGTGTGTGTATCACATAGGTTTGTTATAGGAAGTAAGTAAATCAGTAAGTGTGAGAAGCTTAGAAAGAACCCTGACACATGGCAGGCTTATCACATAAATGAAAGTAAGCACAAATTAATAGACCCAGAATTGGAAAGAAATCAGATGAGGCCTAATGAAAACCAGGCAGTGGGACCAAATTCTGGAAATAAATTCTGCCACTCTATTCTGTTCCTGTCTGTGAAAACATTTATGGTTTAGAAATTGCTGTAAGCTCCCCAGACCACAGACAAACCTTTCTTTAAATGCATCATGGTGGTGGCAGTCTGGAAAGCCCCACCAAAATGGGATGACATAGTGCAGGGTTGCACACCCTACCCATCGCTGACTGGAGCCCAGAGGAACCCCTGGTAACACACCTGCCCACAGGGCCAGGAGAGCTGGATATCCTCCCTGGGGGAAGCACCTATCACTCCGCTCTGCTCTCTGCAGTAGGTGTGATAGACCTCATTTTACAGATGTGGAAACCGAGGCTCAGAGAAGCTTGAGAACTTGCTCAAGATACAGTTAATAACATGTAAAGTTGGGATTCAAGCTTAGGTGGAATTCTAAAGCCTTTATGCTGTATTGCCCCCATGTATTAGTTATTATTGCTGTGTAACAAATTATCAAGCTTAGTGGTTTAAAACAACAAACACTTATAATCATACAATTCTTGAAGACCAGAAATCCAGGAGCAGCTTAGCTGGGTGGCTCTGGTTCTGAAAGTCTCATGAGATTGTAGTCAGTGTTGGCCAAGGCCACTGTCATCTCAAAGCTCGGCCAAGGCTACAGAATCTGCTTCTAAACTCAGTAAGGGGGTAGTTGGCAGGCTTTAGTTTCTCACTGGCTATGGGCCAGAGGCTTCAGTTCTTTGCCACATGGACGTCCAGGAGGGCTGCTCACAACATGACAGCTTACTTTCCCCAGACCAAGGATTCAAGAAAAAGGAGGAGACAAAAGAGAATACCCCAAGCTGCAGTATTTTTTTTTTTTTAAGATTTTATTTATTTATTTGACAGACAGAAATCACAAGCAGGCAGAGAGGCAGGCAGGGGTGGTTTGGGCTGAGCAGAAAGCCCAATGCCGGGCTGGATCCCAGAACCCTGGGATCATGACCTGAGCCGAAGGCAGAGGCTCAACCCACTGAGTCACCCAGGGGCCCCTGCAGTCTTCCATAAATAATTTTAGAATTAACATACCATCACTCTGCACATGATATTGGCAGCACAGACCAACCGTGGTACAGTGCGGGAGGGGGCTCTATAAGGGTGTGTCTATCACCTGTAGGTACATTCCCCAAATCAACCAGCCCTCCCATACAGGTCAAGGAAAATCAGTTTTTCCTGTCTTGGTATGTAGACAAGCCAAGCCAATTTCCACCCGGGTAAATCACCCCACACCTGCGTCCTCCAAATTCCACTGTCCTATAGTCCCCAGAGTGAGCCATCATCCGGCGATCGCGTCCTATGGGCCCCTCCCCATCCCGCAGCGCCAAACCCCGGCAGCCGTCGCCATCCCGAAGGACTACAGCCCCCAGCATGCCCTGCGGCGGCCCCAGAGCCACGTGACGGCGTGTCGCCGTCAGGTGACTTGGGGAAAATGGCCGCGTTGACAGCGGAGAATTTCGCCGCGCTCCAGAGCCTGCTGAAGGTAAGTGGAGGAGTGGGGACAGCGTGAGGCGGGCCTTTGTCCCTAGGCCTTGGGACAGAATAGGAATTGGGACCAAATGGACCCTGATTCAGAGCCATGAGTCTAACCACTACCTTTCTGGGTGACTCCGTTGTTGCGCCTTTCCGAGCTTTTAGAAAGCGGGCTCGAAATTAATACTGTCCTGACAGGATGGCGGGGGAACAAATAAGATAACGGACTTGAAGGTGCTGTGCAAAGGCCCCCTACTAGAAGTCTCTGGGGCTGGTGTTTAGGACTGGCGTGTTGAGGTGGTAAGTGCTAGACCCACGTTGCCAGTTCCCCATTTCCTCCCGCAGCCCCTCTTTGTTCCGTGGGTGAGAAATCTCTCTCTCTCTCTGCGTCCTCATGGCCCCCCTTGGTGAAGTGGGCGTTCTGTTCTCCCGAGTTCCTGGTTTTCTTGCTTTGACCTGTGTAAGGGCCTCAAAACTCTGCTGATAATCTTTTGGAAGATTGTGAGGCTTCTTAAAGCCAAATGAAATGATGGGTTGGAATTACTTGCTTGATTTCTGATTTTCCTTATGGAAGAAGGGGAGGCTTTATCTTCCTTTGTAGACCTTATGCGACTATTTACCTGTTTTCTGCCTTTCTTGCAGAATGTAAGATCCAGTTGGAACTTTTTTTTGTTTTAACTCCAGATGAAAAGAGTTGAGTTCATAGCACTAAGCAGTTCATGGCACAGCATCATCATTGATTGGTTCATGCAACGGTCTCTCCTTTGTTTTAAAATTCTCTGCAGTGCTCACTTGTATGCTCCATCCCTAAAAGCAACTACTCTATGATATCCACAAACGTATCCCCAGCCAGTGTATCCTCATGCTCCTGGCACACAGCATGTTGTTAATACATAATTGTTATATGAGTTAATGAATGAAGTAACAAAGTTGAGATTGGAAACCTAGGGCTTTCAGCTCACAGCCCTGGTCCTTTACACCCTCGTCGTGGTGGTTCTGCTTACTCCCCACCTAATGCCTATTCATTGTATGGACTTTTTGTTGTTGTTGTTAATAAACTTTAAAATAAAGTATTATTAATGTGTAACAGAAAAATACACAAATTGTAAATGCATAGCTCAGTGATTTATTACACACCCATGTAACCATCACTCTGGTCAAAACCAAAATATTACCAGTACTGCCGGAGTCTCTCTGTTCCTTCGGTACTTCCCTCACCTCCCCAGGAGTAACCACTATCCTTGCTTTTAAAATCAACTTAATATTGCCCATGTTTGAACTTCCACATAAATGGTGTAATACAGCATATACTTTTTTATTCCTGGCTTTTTTTTTGCTTGCCAATATGTAGCAATAGTTGGGGCGTCTGGGTGGCTCAGTGGGTTAAAGCCTCTGCCTTCAGCTCAGGTCATGATCCCAGGGTCCTGGGATGGAGCCCCACATCGGGCTCTCTGCTCAGCAGGGAGCCTGCTTCCTCCTCTCTTTCTCTCTGCCTGCCTCTCTGCCTACTTGTGTTCTGTCTGTCAGATAAATAAAATCTTTTTAAAAATGTAGCAATAGTTAATTCATTCTTATTCCTATCCTCCTATGTGTTTTCTTTTTTAAAAAGATGATTTAGGGGTGCTTGGGTGGCCCAGTTGGTTATGCGTCTGCCTTCAGCTCAGGTTATGATCTTGGGGTCCTGGATTGAGCCCCATATCAGGCTCCCTGCTCAGCGGGGAGTTTGCTTCTGCCCCTCCCCCCACTCTTGCTGGTGCGCTCTCTCTCTCTCTCAAAAAAAAAAAATCTTGAAAAAAATTACTTAAGGTTTTTATTTTGACGTAACTATAGATTTACATACAGTTGTAAAAAGGAATACAGAAAGGTCCCATTTACCCCCCTATAGAAACATCTTGCAAAACTATAGTATGATATCCCAACCAGGATATTGACTTTGATACACTCAAGATACAGATCGTGGCCATCACTACAGGATCTTTCCTGTTGCTCTTCTATAGCCACATCCACTTGCCCCCTGCCCTCACCCTCTCCTAACCCTTTGGGGGATGAGGCTGGTGAGAAGAGGACAGGCAGAGGGAGACAGAGAGAGAATCACAAGCACGTTCCACGAGCACAGAGCCTGGCATGGGGCTCAATCCCATGACCAGAGATCACCGCCTGGCTGAAATCAAGAGTCCAACACCCAGCTGACTGGGCCATTCAGGCACCCCTTTACTCCCCCCCCCTTTTTTTTTTAGATTTTATTTATTTGACAGACAGAGATCACAAGTAGGCAGAGAGGCAGGCAGAGAGAGAGGGGAAGGGAAGCAGGCTCCCTGCCAAGCAGAGAGCCGGATGTGGGGCTCCATCCCAGGACGCTGGGATCATGACCTGAGCCAAAGGCAGAGGTTTTAACCCACTGAGCCACCCAGGCGCCCCTTACTTTTTCCTTTTTAATAAGCACACTGTCCTATTGGATTAAGGTCCACCCTATGACTTCATCATAACTAATCACATCTGCAACAATTCTCTTTCTAAATGAGATCACATTTTTGAGGTACTGGGAATTGGGTCTTTAATGTATGAATTTTAGGCAGACACCATTCAACCCCTAACAGGAGCTTTTGCAGAGCAAAAGTTTTAATTTTGATGAAGTATAATTTACCAACAGTTTTTCCTTCTATGAATTGTACTTCTGGTGTCATGTTTAAGAACTCTTTGCCAAGCCATAGATCTCCAAATTTTTTCTTTTTTCTAAAAGTTTTATGTTTATGTTATATTTTACATTTAAGTACATGATCAATTTGGAGTTAATTTTGTATATATATTTTTTCTGCCTGTGAATGTCCAGTTGTTCCAGAACCATTTGTTGAAAATGCTGTCTTTCCTCCACTGAATTGTCTTTGCAACTTTGCAACTTTGTCAAGAATCAGTTGGGCAAATTTCTGGATTCTCTGGGGTTTTTTCCCATTGATTTTTTTTTTCTATGATAATACCTCACAGTCTTAATTACTGTAGCTATGCAATAAGTCTTAAAATCAGATTGGCTGATTTTTCCTACTTCATTCTTTATCCAATTTGTTTTAGCTCTTCTAGTTTCTTTGGCTTCTTATATAAACTTTGGAATGATTTTGTCTGTGTTTTAAAAAAACCTGCTGAGATTTTTATAGGAGTTGTGTTAAACCTGTATATCAATTAGGGGAGAATTGACATGTCGGGGTAATATTAGCTTTATGAATATGAAATGAATCCGAAAGTGTTCTATCCTTTTTTGTTTTCTAAAAAAGATTGTGTAGAATTACTTAATTCTTTCCTTAAACATTAGAATTCTTCAGCAAAACCATCTGGGCCTGGAGATTTCTTCTTTGGAGTTTTAAATTACAAATTCAACTTCCGTAATCATTATTGGGCTATTCAAATTATCAGTTGCATATTTGGGGAACTGTGGTAGTTTGTGTTTGTTGAGGGATTTATCCATGTTGTCCAAGCTCCCAAATTGTGTGTATAGAGTTGTTTGTGGTTATTCTTATTTTCCTTTTGAAGTCTTTAGGGTCTGTAGCGATATGACCAGTTTCATTCCTGATATTGGTGATTTGTGTTTCCTCTTTGTTTAACTTCGCTGGTCTTGCTAAAAGTTTGTCCATTTCATTGATATTTTCAGAGAACTAGTTCTTTGTTTCATTGATTTCTCTCTTTTTCTTTTTTTCTATTTTCAGTTTCATTGCTTTCTACTCTTTGTTGTTTCCTTCCTTCTTCCTTTGGGTTTATTATGCTTTTCTTTTTCTATGTTCTTGAGGTGGGAACTTAAATTATTGATTTGAGAACTTTTATCTTTTCTAATATATGTGTTTAATGCTGTACATTTCCCTGTCAACACTGTCAAGCCTGTGTCCCCAAAATTTTGTGGGCATTTTTTTCACTTTTATGCATTTAGTGTAATTTTTATAGTATAATTTTTAAAATTTCCCTTGAGGCTCCTCTTTAATCTGTGGATTATTTAGAAGTGTGTTTAAGTTTTCCAATGTTTGGATATTTTCTTGTCATCTTTCTGTTAGTGATTTCTAGTTTGATTCCATTGTAGTCATCAAGAATATATTCAATATGATTTCAGTTCTTTCGAATTTGTTCAGGTTTGTTTTACAGCCCAGAATATGTTCTGTCTTGGTATATGTTCAGTGGACACTTGAAAAGAATGTATATTCTGTTGCTACTGGGTTGTGCTCCATAAGCGTTGAGTAGATTGATCAATGGTGTTGTTGAAATCTTCTGTGTTCTTGTTGAATATCTGTTTAGTTGATTCTATCAATTGTTGAAAGATGGATGTTGAAGTCTCCAACTGTATTTGTGGACTTCTCTGTCTCTCCTTTAGGTTCTCTTTACTTCTCATGTTTTCTAGCTCTCTTGCTGGGTGCATACATATTTAGGATATTTTCTTAGATATAGAACCTTTTATCATTATATAATGTTCCTTTCTGCCTCTGGTAATTTTCTTCGCTGTGGAGTCTATTTTGTCTGCTATTATTGTAGCCACTCTTGATTTTATTTCATTAATATTTGCACGATGTATTTTTTTCTATCCTTTTACTTTTAATCTGTCTCTATCATTATATTTGAAGAGCATTTTTAATAGACATCATTTAATTGAGTCATATTTGCAGCTTGTATTTAATTTCCCACTTACAGCTAATGTAATTATTGAATATTAGAGCTTAAGTCTGCCATGTAATTTTTTTGTTTTTATCTGCTCTTTTACGTTTTTTGTTTCTTTTTACTTTTTCTTGCCTTCCGGTGGGTTATTTAAACCTATTTTTGGAATTCCCTTTTGACTTATCTGTAGCATTTTAAAATGCATTTCTTTTTATAACATTTTTAGTAGTTGATCTGGTTACTACATTTATAAATATAACATCACAATCTATCAGTGTCATCATTTTACCAGTTAGATCTGAAGTATAGAGACCTTACTTCCCTTTCTTCCCTTACTCATTTGTAATATAATTATCTTAAATATTTCCTCTACATACATTTAGAGCCACATTGGACAGTGGTATAATTTTTACTTCAACCTTTAAACAGACTTTAGAAATTCAAGAGAAAGAAAGTCTATTGTATTAACCCATATTTTTGTTTGTTGTGTTCTATATGTCTTCCTGATATTCCAAGGTTCCTTTTATTAATTCCTTTCTATTAAGAGAATGTCTTTTGTCTTGTGACAAATTTTCATAGTGTTTTTTTCATCTGAGAATGTCTTGATTTCCTCTTTACTTTCTGAAGGATATTTTTTGCTGGGTGTAGAATTCTGGGTTGACAGTTCTTTTCTTCCAACACTTGAGAAATATTGTGCCACTTCCTTCTTGCTTCCGTGAGTTCTGATTTGATGAGTTCTCATGAGTTCTAATGATCCCTTATAGATAAGATATTGTTTCTCACTGCTTTCAAGATTTTTTTCTTTGCCTTTAGTTTCCAGGAGGTTAATTATCGTGTGTCTTGGTATGGATTTCTTTGGGTTTATCCTGTTGAGAATATGCTTGGGTTTTTTAATGCACACAGTTATGTCTGTAGCTATACTTGGAGAGTTTTCAGCCATTATTTCTTTAAGTACTTCTTCAGCATTGCCCTCTTTTTCCTCCCTTTCTAGGACTCCAATGACACGAATGTTAGATTTTTTGGTATAGTGTCACAGATCCCTGAGGCTCTGTTCATTATTTTCAGTCTGTTTTCTGTGTGCACACTGGGTGATTTCTAGTGGCTCAGTCTTCCAGTTTACGTGATTCTTTCCCCTGTCTCTTTCATTCTGCTGCTGAGCCCACCTACCAAACTTTGTTTTGGTTATTGTATTTTTTCAGTTCTAAAATTTCCATTTTGTTCTTCTTTATTTATTTTCTGTTCCTTTGTTGGGACATTCTGGTATTTGTTTCAAAAGTGTGTATTTAGGTGTTGAAGCATTTTTGTCATGGCTACTTTAAAATCTTTGCCAGATAATTTTAACATCTGTTATCTTGATGTTGGCATCTTATGATTGTCCTTTTTCATTCAGTTTGAGATCTTTCTGGCTCTTGGTATGATGAATGATTTTCTGTTGAAACCTGGCATTCTTGTGTTATATTCTGAGATTCTGGAGGGTTTCTGCCCTTGGCTCCTACTGACACCCAAAAGTGGGGGTTCCTTGTTACTACTGGGCAGAAGTGGATGTTCTGGCCCCCATATAGTTACCATTAATAACAAGGCATGGTGGGACTAGCTGCTGGTTGATGGGGATTATGGTCCCAGCTCCCTACTTAGCCTTCTCTGATACCACACTGGTGGGGGTGTTGGGACACCTCATTGTAGCCTCAGGAGGGTGGAAGTCTACATTCCCCACTCAGTCTGCTAACATAGGTGGGAGTGGGGCTACAGGTTTTTCTGTGGTATTTGGCTCAGTAGAGCAGTTATCACGTAACAGTTTTCTGTCTTGCTAAGCTTTCTTGGTCCTTTGGCTGGAGAGAGCAGATATTTGTTGGGAGTTCTTTGTTTTGTTTCTCTGTACCCATTGGCATTCTGGGTTGCCCTGTTCCTTAGCCTGAAGTCTGGGATATATGAACAACAAGAAAATCCAGGAAACTCAGCACTATGTTGTTTCTTGGTCTGGAGCAGGGAGGCCCACAGCAGGTCTGTCTTCTCCACGCTCCCTCTTGAGTGCTCTTACATTCCTTTCCCACATCGTGCCCAGCACTTTTGGTTTGCTAAGAAGGGAGAATAAGAACAACTACATCTACTTCACTGCCCTGGAAATGGAGCTATCGTCTGCACCTTTAAGTCTTGAGTTTCAAAGGTATCATACCATGACTGAGACAATATTATGTTCTGAAACATGTCTTTTCAGAGTCTGAGTGGTTTTCTTTTCTCCCCATCTGTGAATTAATTCACAGGCCTCCTCAAAAGATGTTGTCAGACAGCTGTGCCAAGAGAGCTTTTCTAGTTCAGCCCTTGGCTCAAAGAAGCTCTTGGATATTACATGTTCCAGCTTGTCTGTGACCCAGGAGGAAGCAGAGCAAGTAAGTATGGTCAGAGACGACCTTTGACCACTGGCTTCTCAGCTCATTAGTTTCCTTCTTAATTTCCCAATCATTGTCACATCCAAGGAAAAATTTCCCCTGCAACGTCTGTTATAACAAACTTAAAGTGGATTTTCATTTTAATGTTAGAGAACTTAAAAGCTATTGTCTTTGAACCTTCACTTCCTTATGATAAATGAGGCAAGGATGGGAGAACTATACCCAGAATCGGAGGTCCCGGCCATTTCCTTTTCCAGACTTGTTCCCTAGACAGTGTGGCCAGAAGCCAACCATTCTGCAATTTTCTTTCCCTTTAACTTGCTGCTACTGATAGATTGTCAGCCAGATGGCTTAGACAGACTTCTTTGGGGGCCCTGGGCAGAAGCTCTGAGGCCTGAGTATGACTTGGGGAACATGCTGCTGGACCCCACCTGACCTCAGCTGGTGGCCAAGAGGAAGAGCGAGCGAGGTGGCTCAGTTTATGCAGTATTCACAGCCTTCTCTTTTTAGGGCAGATATGCTTCTAAAATAGGAGTTCATTCAAACAGGCCTGCATATTATTATTACTATTTTAAACCAGAATTCTGTTCATTGAAGTCAGCTGTAGCACAGTAAAAGGCAGCAGCCACATTTTGGAAGTGAGTTGAACACTTAGTTTGGCTTCCCCAAAAGTAGACCCTGAGGCTAAGAGTTGGTTGCAGGTACCTGGGGAGGTGAGTCTAGAAAGCATAAAGGAGGGAGTGGGACAGAGGAACAGGGAAGTGAGACCAAGCCAATAAAGAATGTGTTGATGACCTGCAAGGGGCTCAAACTTGGGATCCTGGAAGCAACCCTGGGGACCGCACCGCAGAACTGTCACCCTGGAGACCAGGGCATAGATGCGCTGACCTCAGCCTGCAGCCGTGGAGGGGAACATCCCCTGGCCTCTTGGGTTGTGCCTCTGCCGCTGAGCCGCCTCCCAGGGCAGCAGAGAAAGCCCTCACTCAGGCAGTTCCCTCCAGAAGGTGCTCTGTCTTGTCTGTCTCCGTTTGGCTGAGCATTGTTGCAGTTTCGGGCCGGCTGCCACAGACCGTTGGAAGGAACCCAGCAAACCCGCAGGGCCGTGTCAGGCCTTCCTCCTCGCCAAGGGAGTCAGCACAGCCCACCAGGATCCATGTGTTTTCTTCACCTTCCTTGGTGACAGCCTAGGGCCAAGGACAGCTTCGATTCAAAGCCCAAATGCCACTGGAGCCGGTACCCCGGGTAGCATGTCAGTGAGCACAGCTTCGGGGTTTGGCGGATGCAGCCCCGCTCAGGGGAGCCCATGGCCCTGTGCCCCCGGGGGATTCAGGGTTCGTGCAGACTTCCCAATCCAGGCGCAGGGGCCAGTACAGCGTTGCCTAGTAACCCAGCTGACTTTTCACTTCTCTCATGTTACCAGGGAACGGGCTAGAAAGTGAACTGAAGGTCAGATTCTGTGCACAAGGAAAGAGGACGTACTAACCCTTTGCTCCCAAGTAGAAGTTTCTGGCACATTGACAGGCTCCTATGTTGGGCAGCTACACCTGTCTTCTAAAGTGACAGGGGAACTTAGAGGTGGGCTGGGGCATGTGGGCATCAGCATCTGGGACTGAGGTCTCAGGACCCCCGGGGGCTGTTGGGACGACTGTGGCAGGGTGTGGCGGGGCAGGGGTGGAGCCCTGTCCCCTGCCCGGCTCCTCACCATGCAGGCCTGTCCCACAGCTGCTCCAGGCTCTGCATCGCCTCACCAGGCTGGTGGTGTTCCGTGACCTGTCCTCTGCCGAGGCGATCCTGGCTCTCTTTCCTGAAAATTTCCACCAAAACCTCAAAAACCTGCTGACAAAAATCATCCTAGAACACGTGTAAGTGCTCATTTCTTGAGAGTTCCTGATAAGGCTTATATAACGATATTTTAGGTCAGTAAATACTTACCTTCAATATCCTTTTTAATGGTTAAATATATTCTTTACATGGAGAAATTATATAAAATTTAGTTAAGAAATTCCCTGGCGTTGGGTGTTTAGGCTCTTGGCAGTTTTCACTTCAGTTTAGTGTGGAAATGTTGCTCACGAGCTCGGTTATCTCCGTGCTGGTTAAAGGTGGTAGTGAGGCTTCTGCTGCCTATTCCCACGCTGACCGTCAGTCAGAAAGATTGCACCAGCTGGCATTCTGCCAGGAGGGCACGAGTGCGTCCCCCTCCTCACACCGTCACCAGCACCGAGGGAATTGTTTTTACATTTTCCCCCAGTTCACAAATGGTAAATGCACCTCACTTCAGTTTGTATATCTTTGATACTAGTGATGTCAGATATATTTTTCATATGTTTAATTGGTCATTTTGGTTTTTTGTGAATTATCCAAATATTTTCTATTGCTGTTGGCCAGCAGCAGGCTTGACCAGAGTTCGCGGACAGTAATAACAGATAATGCTCGCTTGCCATGGGTTTTATTGTTTATTTAGAAAGTTCCTCACACGTGACCACATTTTATTCTGCCTCTGCTTAGCGTCTCACTACAGTGCTTTTTGCTGTAGCATTAGACAGGTCCGTTTGGGTGTGTTTTGCGTAAAATGCAATACTTTGTGGAGCAGATGCTTAATAAAAGAGAACCGGTCGACTTTTCCGGCTTCGTCTCTCAGAACGGTAGAACAGTAAGAACACAATGCATTAAGTCTCTTCTTTCTTTTTGCCCCCTAAGCTACAAAAACTAACAGCACTTATGGCTTTAACATCACTGAGCTATGCGGAACAATCCAGAAACTGCTTCTGCCACGCAGCAGACGTTTCTGTGGTCCTTTCCTGTCAGGGAGTGATGATAGGCTCAAAGATCCCAGAAGGGGTAGAGGCCCCGGTCCTCTCTCATGATCGGTTCTCATCCTTTTTCTATTCTTTTTTCCTCATCTTTTCCTCTTAAACAGCTCTGCTTGGCGAACGGAAGCCCAGGCAAATCAGAGTGAGTACCAAGAAACCCGCCCCCTCACCTTTCCTTCCCGGACCCGGCTTAAACCGTGCCAAGCGGCCAGGGTTTGTCACTGAAACTCAGCCTGCATTAACCTCGTCCCAAACTCCTCTCTCATTCTGTGCCGACATCTGGAGGCTCGGATGTGCAGGCAGGAGCCTGGCCTTCCCCCACCCCGTGCTTCCGTGCCAAGTACAGGTGGCACGGATCCGTGGCGAGGAAGGCCCCGACTTCCGTCTCCCTCGGAGACTTGTCCTTTGGCTCAGGAGCATGACCAGCCATCAGGGCTGTCCGTCCCAGAGCGAGGGCTTGGTAAAGTGAGCATGTGGGCTCTGAGCTGGCCCGTCCCCTTCACAGTCTCTCTGCCGCGCCTGGTTGACCTGGACTGGAGAGTGGACATCAAGACCTCCTCCGACAGCATCAGCCGCATGGCTGTCCCCACCTGCCTGCTGCAGATGAAGGTACGTCCACCGCCGCGCTCCTGAGAGGGAAGGGAGAGGCCGCGGTGACCTGGCAGCCCTGCGCACCAGCGGAAGTGCCAGTGTCTGGAGCTCTGGGACCTCCAGCCCCAGAGAAGACAATTCAGCACCCCCAGATGCGGTCTCTGTCTGTCAAGTACATGGTCACTACTGTCCTAACATATTATAGACATAATAAAACATACACCGAAAGTAGAAGTTTTAAAACGATAAGACAAATACCAAACAAGTTTTAAAAATGGCTCGCTGCCCCCTAAAGTTTCCCTTCTACACTAATGGGAAAGCTTAGCTGTCATGATGGGGGCGTGCCATCAGTTTTCAGATTGCCTTCTTGATAATTCTGGGGACTCTCAGGCCACCGCTTGTGACGCGGCTGAGCCGGAGCTCCCGCTGGAGGCTCGGGACGCTGCAGTGCTTCGTGCCCTTGTTTGCACGCTCCGGCCCCCCGTTGTTAGTTGCACGCTACAGATCTTTTCGGGACTCGTTTTAAACCACACATCTGTGGTTTGGGTTATTTAGTGATGCTGTGTTGACTTAACCGCAACCCCAGAAACGCAGCCCCTGTAAGAAAATGAAAAGGCATGGGTGCCTCTAACAACTAAGTTTTTAAACATTAGTACAGTTGACTTTTGTTTTTAAGGAAACAAATAAATATAACTAGGAGCTGTAGTGGTTTTTATGTGTGCCGGGAATCTCACTACTCCTAGAGCCCACTGCGTAAAGTACCCGTATGGGCCAGTGCAGTGTCTCCTCACTCGAATGCCGAGAGTCAGGGGTCCGAGGGGTGAGTGGGCCTTGGCCTCTCCGATACCCACCCTGAGCGCTCCTCTCTCAAGCCTCTGGGAATCTCCTTCCGTGTCCTAATTGCTAGATGACGCCAGGGCTGGGACTCTGTAGCCTCAGCAAAGAGCCTGTGTTCAGAGGTTCACTGGAATGGGGGAGGGCTCCCAGGCCCAGGGCGGCTCTGACATGCGGACCCTGTTCTCTTTCCAGATCCAAGAAGATCCTAGTCTGTGTGGAGACAAGCCCTCCATCTCGGCAGTCACTGTGGAGCTGAGTAAGGAAACACTGGACACTATGCTAGACGGCCTGGGCCGCATCCGTGACCAGCTCTCCGCTGTGGCCAACAAATGACCCCAGGCAGCTGTCGGCCGCACGGCCAGGCCCCAGCTGCTGGCCGGTGGCGTGCGCCTCCCAGCCCCCGGGCCGCCTCCTGGAGTAGCAGCTGCCATCCGGAAGGCCAGGCCGTGGGGACGGGGCGGGGGCTGCCATCCGGAAGGCTCAGCTGGACCGGGAGGAAGCGGCCATGTCCCCGCACTGTTCTCCCCCCTCATCCTCGTCCCTCTTTCTGAAGCCGGTGAGCACAAGCCTCCGTGTCTGGAAGATGCCCTCGCCACTGTGGCGGTGTGAGGGGGCATCTGCTTCGTCGGCTGCCTCTGTGTGGCTGGCTAGAAAACTCAGGCCCACATTGTGGAGCTCATCTAAGAAGTTCCTTTCCAGCATTAGGTCTGAGTGGTTCTTCTCCAGCCCTGGAACTCAGAGGGGTTCATGCGCGTGAGGCCAGCAGTTCACACTCCTCCGTCCGAGAAGCCGGCCAAAGCCTGTAGAGCGGGGCCGCTGCAGTGGGGCCCACCCCCGGCCCAAGCCCACAGCTTCCCGAGCCCCCCTCAACCGCGCGGCCTGTCCTTCCAGCGTCGGGAGTCGGGAATGGGCGCTCACTTTCTCCCTCGTGGAACCAGAGGGCCCTTCCTTGATATAACACGAGGGTAAAGAAGTGGCAGTGAGTGGAAATAAAAAGTTCTAAAAACTTCCCCACTCTAGTCACGTTTTTCGAAGCTTCTGCCCTTGACCTGAGTTGTTGCCTCTCGTTCATAAAGACAGTCGCAACTTCTCATTGCCAGCTAAGCTGGTGAGCATGGTGTGACCTGAAACTGGGCTTGTGACACTCACCGCCTTCCAGGTGTTCGTCTGGCCCGTGGAGCCGAGGAAAGCCAGGCCGACAGTCTGCGTGCTTGTTGCAGGGGCTGGGGTGAAAACGCCGCACAGCCTGAGCTGTCCCTGTCACGTGTGCGCCACCTCAGCGGGGCACGTGTGTAAGGCTGTCCCCCTGGGGTGACAGCACCTGGCCTGCTGTCAGGGCTCTGTTCTGGTGGCTGTGAGCAGTGTGTGTGTGGATGCCCGGCAGGGCGGGTGGAGGAGGCAGAGCCCTTGGGCCAGAGGATGGGCTCCAGTCGGGCTGCCAGGGTTGGAAGCCAGCCCTGCCTCTCAGTGGCCAGGGGCTTGACCCTGCCTCTCAATTCTCCCTTTCCCATTTTTATAAAAATTAAATGGGGATAATAATAGTACCCCCTCCATAGGGCTTTTGTGAGGATTAAATGATACCACGTCCCTGAAAGCACTTCTAGCACCATGAGGACATATAAGGCTCGATCGTGTTCACTTTGATTCTTAAAGGAAAGGAAGGTGGAAAGCTCTCCGCAGTCATTTACCGTCGCAGGGTTGGTGCGACAGTGAATGTCATTATCCTCTCTTTATCGATGAGGAAATCAGCTCATTGAGGTTAAGTCACCTGCTGGTAAATGGCCTCATTAGGACGCAGGCCCAGATTTCTTCGCTTTCTCTCTACCACACAGAGCTTGGTGAGGGACGTGGAGTTCTATGACTTGGGCTCCCTTTGGAAAATACTGGAACTGAAGTCGAGATGAGACAATCACTGCTAAGACACTAGGAATGTCGAGGAAAAAAATCCCACACCCCTCTCTGCTATTTCTTGGAAGCCGAGCGACCTTCTCTTAACACGGCAGCTCTTAACATTTTGGGGGCTATAACCAGCGATGATCTGTGATAGCTGCAGATCCTTTCTGTAGGACATGAACGTCCCATTTTTTATATCTGTGACAAGAGTTCGAAGACGCTGGGAGCCAGCCCACTGCTTCCAGATTGAGAGCCCCTGGTCTTACTCTCAGGTTGAGTTCAGCTTTGTAAATTCAACCCCTCTGTTTTCCTTCTAGTGCCAGTGACCCACCGTCCCATCTCCAAGTCCCTGTTCTCCAGACCTCCCAGGGGCATCTGTAAGGCAGTAACCTGAAGCAGCATAGGGGTCTGGGCAGCTGGACATCATTCCTTTAGCGAGCTCGACCGGAACAGAACCATCTGGACGCATGACATACAGAGGGCATTCGACAAATAACCGGAAAATTCAACGATTACGAATGTCTGCTAATCCTCACCCCACGTGCTCACTTAAGAGGTTTTCTACTGTTAGGGAGGACAGGTGGTTTTTGCCAACCATATTTCTAGTTGGCCTGATTCTAGCTCAGAAAAGTATCTTAGCTTCTATCTATTGTCCTCAAAGCTAGCTCCCTCATTCAGCGCTTGTCTCATTTTCCAGTAGTACTTGGTGAAAGGAGCAGCCATCTGCAGACCACCCCTCCCGTAGGACATGGCAAGGTGCGGATGTTCAGATTCCATCCACAAAAGGGCAATGATAGATCTGTCACTGGTGCCTGGGCTCCTGGCTGCCCAGCACTTGCCACCCACCAGGCCTCAGTGGGGAGCGTATCTCTCAGTGCTAATCAAGGCGCATGCCCCAACGATCGTCTCATGATTGTACATGACCCAGACTGGCTCGGTCTGAGTCTTTCCCTATGACTTTTTCTGTCAGAACCTGCAGCAAGAACCATGTGCTGCCTCTGGGCCCTGGCAATGAAGCCTGGATGCCTGGGTTCTTTCTGCTACATGCAGAAAGCCCATCTGCAGGGGGAGAGTCTGGCTCAGAGGAAGGCAGAACCCAGAGATTGGGAAGAGGATGGGAACATCTGGTGTGTCTGATACCAATCCCAATCTTCATCTTTTCTAGTGTAAAAACATACCTGGGATTTGTTTTTATTGGGAAAGATAAGATACGCATGAAAATGATTTGTCAGGAAGGAAGTTTATACACACGGATCCCTAAAATCAGGACGCATGGCACATCGCACAAGGTCATCTGGGGAAAGACCAGGGTTGGTCAGGAGGCAAGGAGAGCAAGGGGGAGCGTGGCCTGGAGTCTTTACTGGGGTTTTCACAGGAAGGAACGGACAAGGCAGAATAGGTACATTGAGTAAGCTCAGCACTGGCCAGGTGAGAGTTTGATAAAAGACAGTCAGGGTGTGGCTGTGGATTGGTTGATCTTTGTATCAAAGCCACATTCTCAGGGGAGTGAGGAATTAGCCCTTCGAGGGAGAGTCTCCGGGATCAAGGCCCCAAATGCCACAGCATCAAGGATACAGAAAATAAAATGTGGGCAGTGGGAGGTTATGCAGCAAATCACGAACAATTCCAAGGTTGCAGCGGCTTTTAGCTTCACGGATTTTCCGCCCAACCAGTGGAGAGTGGGGGCAGGGAGTAAGCGTTCGCCTCAGCATAGTCACCAAGAACGAGGGAGACTTTGTCCCAGCACATGTCTCCAAAGTCACTGATGATATGGGGTGAGGGAACGTGGCAGATGGCACGCTTGCTCTTAAAGCTTCTGCCCAGGAGTGACAAGCAAGTTACACGGTCACACCAAACTAAAGAGGGCAGGGAACGTCAATCCTACCACACACCAGGAAGAAAGGGAAGTGGGATCTTGGTGTTCAGCTCTGATGACGACTGTCCACCATCACCTGAACCAGAAGATGCCTTTTCTGTGCCAGCTGATTTGTACTTACAAACAAAACCTCGGTGAGCAAGAACACAGGTGCCCTCTCAGTATCCTTCCTCATGGTCCACTCGTCACGGCGTTATCTGTGTGTTCTACTCAGAGGTCACCTTGTGAGGCCCAGGGTTGTCAGAACTTGAATCTGGATCTTTCCACTCCAAGGCCAGTAGTGTCCCCATCTCTGCTTCGACTTTGGGAAGAGGACACTTGGGTCCTTCACAGATGGCTGACCTTCCCCCTTAATCCAGCGACTCTCCCCTCCCTGCCTCTCCTGTCCTGACTTCCGACTTCAACCTGGAGCCCCCTTTGGCTCCCTTTCTGGTGATTTTTGGGTCCAAAGACCCTGACGTGAGGACCAGACATTTGAGTCTTTATCACACGAGCCAGTTCTCTAAACACACAGAGTGGGCACCGTGTCCAGTGACTGGTCACGCTCTGTGGTCTGGTATTTACGAATTTCTAGGAAGTGAGTCCAGGATCGTGTAGAAGACCGCTCATTATTTCGCTCAGTAAGCTGAGATCGCTATCAGAAGTGAAAGGGAGTTTTTATTCCTTTTCAAAAATACTTTCATCCAGAAACCACTGGCTACCTGGCATTTCGAAGGCTTTCCCGTGGTTGAACATTTACAAGAATGATTTTGAACCAGTAACCGCTGACTTCCAAATGCTAATCATTACTAAATATCCCCGACCTGCATGATACTGCCTTTTGTCCAACTTCCTGGTTTCTTTAGCACTCACATTTCAGTGGCTTAATTGTCCTTTTTACAACTGCTCTAAGAAAAGGAAAAAAAAGATTTCTTAATGGTATTCCCTGGTTTGTGCCAAAGGATCCTAATCTCCAAGGAGAGAGAACCATTCTTCGTTTGAGGAAATGTCAAGAGCTCTTCAAGGTAAGTCTGAGAATCTCAGTTTCCATTAACCCTGGGCTCTTGGGAAAGACTCTGCTGGGCTTTCTCGCGCCTGTAATTGGAGATAAGGTGACCTAGCTAAGGCATCTTGCGGATTTGCAGTGAACTGTGAAGCGGGCCCGTTGACTGGAGAATGGGGCTTTCTTGGTTATTGGTATCCATGTTGCTGTAGCCACACGACCTTAGACACCTGCCACACAATGGAGTATCACGTTGTCCCAACAAGCGGGATGATGAATGAACTGAGAGATGGTAGAGGATATCAGAGGGCACTGGGGTCCCCCTGCAGCCATCTTGCCACTTCACCAATCACCAGGTGTTGGCCCTCGTCCTGGGTGCAAAGCCTGCTCACCACTATGCTCCATGCTTGCCTCCCAGCCTACAGGAACAGGAGACGAGGAAGAGGAGGGTGTACCCCAACTGTTACCCCATATTCCACTCCTGTTTAACTGGTCACAATCACGGGGCCTTACTCAGCTTCCTCAGGTAGGTGGGGAAGACACCATCAGGTGTCTGACCAGAGCTCAGGTAGAGGTGGCGGGAAGCGTGGGCCAGTGCTCGTTACTATAAAAGCAAGGAGAGAAAGGATAGTGAGAGAACCAGAGACACGGTTCCAAAAACAGCCCCTCACTTGCTCAGTGTGGCTACCTGGATGGGCTGTGCTCCCGGGAGCAGGCATCATGGAGGAGAAGAGCAGAGAAGGGCTACGTGGGGGTGCAGGCTGGCGGTGGGGGTGGGGGAGGGTGCTTCCCAAGGATGAGCCGGGTCTCCTCGCGCTGGGATCCACCGCAGCTAGCCCAGTGCCCTGCACACAGCGGACGGTCCAATTGATCCCACACAGGATTTGACCTGTATTAGTCGATGATGGATGAGTTACAGCCAATTGATTAGAGTGACAGACCGATGGAATTCATGCCAGCTCGAATTGCTCTTCCGAAATCTACCTGGGCAGCGCTCCCTTTTACTTCAGATCGGTTCCTTCGTCTGCGGGGGACCTGCGGAGGCCAGGTCCTAATTCACCAGCCAGGATCCTTCTCCCATCTTCCACCATGCTTTCCAGCCTCGGCCGGCTTCAGGTCTGTGAGCGGGTACATGCCTGCTCGGAGAAGTCTCCCAAGCACTGTTGTCTGGGGGGAAGGGAGAGCCCCACGGTGAGGGTAGGGGGCAATCCCCTGGCAAGGAGCAGCCATAGGCCCTCTGAGCTCCTGCCACTGTTTTCAGGGACCAGCATTTCGGGGGTGCCAGTGGAGCCAGGGTGCTGAGTCGTCCAACTGCTGCAGGGACAGGAAAGGAGCAGCGAGCCCTGGGCCTGAGCAGGGACAGCAGTGGACTTTTCTGGAATGTCTTGCATTAACCCTGGTTTTTAACTCCTCTTCGTCCTCTGGATTCAGGAGCAGCACCTAAAGGGACCTAGGGAGTCAACTCAACTGGTCTGCCTTCTCTGCCTGTATTTTTCCCCAACGTTCCTCTTACCTGAATGTAATTGTCTTTATATTCTACCCCCCACACTGTTCACCATTGTGTCCCCCATCCCCCAAGGGCACAGATAATGGCATTGACAACTTCTGCCACCAGCTGAAATGGGTTTCTGTCCTCAAGCTTCTCCTACAGAAGATGTCCCTTGTTCCTTGTCACACCCACTTCGGGGACCCAAGACTCCTCTTACCCTAAAAGCCCCCACGGAAGGAAAGCTTCCCCCTCCCGCTCCCCTGGGCGTGGCTGGAGCTTCCCTGGACGGCCAGCAGATGGAGCAGTTGTCCTCCTCATCCTCTCTCCCTGGCCTCCCCTCCCAAACAAAGACCCCGAAAGAATGGGGAAGGTGGGCTCGTGGGCAGGCCTCTCCCAGGACCCACAAGGGGAGAAACTTCCCACAAAGAAAGTCCCCAGGCCCCCTCCCCTACAGAACTGTCCCTCTTGGGCCAAGGGCCACCAAAGAGAGAAGGAATGTGGGGCTGTCCCCAGCCCTCCAGGGAGCACGTCCATGTCCCAGGCCCAGTGTCAGAAGCCCCTGCTGTCTCCTCATTGCTTCTAGTGCAGGCGGGTGGATGCCAGAAATCCCCCCATCCGGGCCCGTTAGATATGACTGTAAGGTTTTGTCAGAGGCAACCGCACAGGGGCAGCGCGCGGCCCCCTGGGCCTTGTGTGCTGGAACTTTCTAGCTGCCAGCTCTGGGTTCGTGGCAGCAACTCAAATTCAGGGCGGCTGGAAGCCAAGTCTCAGTTTCTTCATCTCTAAGAAAGAGAGATGAAGTTTAATTTTTCCTGACAACACAGCTTGGAGGGGATTAATTATACACGAAGGTGTCTGAGAAGCGGAAGCTGCCTGATCCATGTTGGTTAAACTTCAAACACGCGCAGATGCCTCCGGGGGAGACGCCGAGCGGGGAGACCCGGCCGCTCTTCTCCGGCAGTGGGTTGGGTGGGATGCGCAGGGCAGGGCTGGCCAGGAGCCCTGGTCCTCTCTCATCCGGACTATCCCAAAGGCCCTCTCTGTGCTCTCCCCGCCTCCAGCCCTGCCAGCCTCTCTCCTTCCTCCTCCCTGCAGGTGTTTTCTCTATAGAAATCACACACCCTTCCTTGGCCTAAAATACGTATATGGCTTTTCAAATGCTCTCAGAATAAAAGCCAAACTCAGAAAAATGTCATTCCGTGTTCCTTGTTATTTTTTTTTTAAAGACTTTATATTATTAATTTGAGAGAGAGAAAGACTTCCACTGGAGAGAGACTTCCAGACTTCCACTGGAGGAAGGGGAAGCGGAGAGGGAGGGGCAGGCTCCGCGCTGAGCAGGGAGCCTGGTGTGGGGCTCGAGCCCAGGACGAGCCTAGGACGCGCGGATCGTGACCCGAGCCGAAGGCAGCCGCTTAACCGACTGAGCCCCTCAGGCGCCGCTCAGCGCTCTTTACACCTGATTTCTGCCCCCCACCCCGTGTTAGCCTCACGAAACAAGATTAAATAAAGGGGCTTAACCCAGATGGACAGCATGAGGTCCAGGGGCTAGAGGGAGTGGGCCCTGCATGACAACTGGACGGGTCTGAGCACCCAGAATGGAAGTGGGACGGGCCGAGGAAGGAAGGAGAGAAGGGGTTGGCGGCTGGCACTGCCTTGTTCATCTGTCCCTTCTTGAGGACGGAGCCCGGCTCACGCTCACCATCTTGTCCCCAGCACCGGGGAGCCGGATGCCGCTGGAGACATGCCACCGGCCTCCGTCCAAGGGATGCAGGCACAAATGAATGAACGAGTGAGTGAGTGAGAATCCTGACGGGTCCGGGGTTGACTAGCCAGGTTCGGGGTCGGCTAGCTGCGGCCTTTCTCCTGCAAAAGGGTCCCCTCCTTCCCCCCCACCCCCCGTCTAACTGTCTGCTAACCTCCGAGGCTGGAAGGGGCAGCGCTACCGGACAGGAAGGCCAAGGAGAACGCGTGTCTGGGGGCACCTAATCCTGGGATGGAGGGTGGAAATTCCAGAGCCTGGTCCACCCCATCTCTCTGAACGCCCTGACCGACGCCTCGCAAGGAGGTCACCCTGGCAGCAAAGGGTCGCCCTGAGTCTGTGCTCGTGGCCAGCCAGGTCCTGAGGGTGGATGCTGGCTCCTGGTTCCCCAGGCGGCCCCCTCCCTGGCGCAGCTGGTGCGCGGGCCCTGCTTCCTCTACTGCGTGGCCGTGGCCTCTGCCCCGTCGTTCCTATGACCCCATTCTCCACGCCCCCACCTCCGCTCTTGCCCATACGATGGCTTCCCTTCCGTGTTCTCCAGAAAGCACTTCTCCCTCTGGCTGGCTTGCTCAGCCGCCTCGCAGACAGAATCCCTAGCATTTGGAGAAGCAGAAACTCTTTGCTCGTTCACAGGGACGTGGGAGTGGCCCCCCCCTTTGCACAGTCCTGGTCCTCTGTGGTTCCCATCATCATTGTCACCTGGAACACTGGATCGGCCTCTAATTCACCTCCCTTACCCCAGGCCCGTCTTCCCCTAATCCAGCCTCCACAGTGCTTTCTAGAAAGTACATTTGACCTTGTTTCATCCTCCGAACCTGATGTCCCTTTACGCAGCCTTCTCCATCTCAGCCAAGAACAGTTCCAACCAGAAACGTGGGAGATGTCACTGCCTCCTCCCTCCCCCGATGCTGCCCACACGCACCCCCCACCCCATTCCCTCCACTGGCAAGCCCTCGCTTCTTTCTCAAAATATATTCATGCTGACCGTTTTCTCTTCCCCTCTGCACCAGCTCCGTTCACGGCACGGTCACTCGGCAGAAGTCCCTGCCCACGAAGCCATGTCAGCCGCTGTGTCTTGATCTCACGCCACTTCCCTAGTCGTACCAACCTCCCATCTGTACCAAGGGTCCTCTAAGCGCTTCCTGCTGTAGGTCTTAGCACTTACAGCTTCCCCCAACCCCTCCTGGAACACCCCTTCCCCTGGTTTCCATGAGACCAGCTCCTTCTCATCTTTTAGGGTTCAGCCAGAAGCCACTTCCTTACAGAGACTTTCCTGGGTTACTCTCTCTCAAAGGGATCCCTCCTTTTCATCTCCGTCCCAGAATCCTGTTTCTTTCCTTCCTCATCCCCAATACAAATTCCTTTTAATTGAATGAATTTGTCTACCTACTTATCTAACCTGTTGTCTGTCTCCCCATTCGACAGTACCACGAGGGCACGAAGCTTGTCTGTCTTGTCCAACGCGAGATCCCCAGGGCCCACCACAGGCTTGCGTGGAGTATGTGCTCAATTAATATTTGTTAAATCAGCATCACAGGCGAACGGCAGATCCCCCTGTCACTGCCCTGTGTTAGTCCATCATTGTTTCCCCCAACTCCCCAGGGCCCCACTGCAGTTTCTTCACCACCTGCTCGAGCTTACCTCTTCTGCTTCCCTGCCAGGCTACGGGGAGTCAATCAAGTGGAAAGGTTAAGTCAGAACAGGGGCCATGCTGCAAACGAGAGTGCTGTGCAAGGAGGTTTCAAAAAAAAATGTGGGGAAACATGGGACAAATGACCTTCATGATCTAGGCAGGGCTTCGCTTCTGTGATGTCTTTTTTTTCTTTCTTTTTTTTTTTTTTAGTCATAGCAAGGATTAAACTCTGGACCAAGAAGCCAAGGGAGCAACTGGAGACCAGAGGGGGCAGCCCTCGCCATGGTGGGTGGCAGGCGGCTGGGACTCCCCAGTGCCCACTCAGGCCGGGCTGCGTCCGAATTCTTAAGAGAGCAAGTCCTCGGCAGGAGCAGGTCTGAAAGCAGGGACCGAGCTGCTCTAGCTCCTGCTTCCGCCCGGGGTGTTGGCACTGTACTTGGCCCATCACGTGTCCTCAGAGGAGAGAGAAAGCATGTGCTTGGGGGCCAGAAAGCCCCTCCCACTCACTTCCCAAGTGAGGAGCGGTCAGACCACAGGGAGCCCTCAGAGACGGGGGTCCCTCTAAACGAGATGCCTCTCTAGGTGGCAGGGGAGGGGGCTGTCTGCCCATAGCCATCCCTGCCCCACCTGGGGTGAACCAGTCCCGGGGCTCTGCTTCTGTTCTGCTCCCCACGAGGAGACATTCATCAGGCAGGTCAAACCCATCTCGGCCATCTCCTTGCAGAGTTGCTCCGTGCTGAGATTTCTCCTCCGCTCTGCCCAGCCCAGCACCAGGCAGCCGCCAGGGGTGCAGAAGGTGTTCCTGGGGCTCGGGGTCAGCCCCTCTAGGAAGCCCTGCCTATGGGCCTGGGCTGTGGCTTTGGGTATGGCCCTAAGCACAACTTTAGATCCAGCCTCCACCGGGGGAGGGGCTCGCGGGGAGGGGATGAAGTTTCCAGAAGGAGCTGGGGGTATCTGTATGTCTTTCCACCAACCACAGTCCTTCCAAGCAGCAGAGCTTCTCCATAGCAAGGTCAGATACCGATTTGGGTTTCTGGTCAACCCCCTGAGATCCGTCTACCAGGAGGCCGGAGTATCTCCACTCTCAGCCTAGGCACCAGCAGTCGTCACAGATAGCCGCTGGCAGGCAAGTGACCTGGGTCGTCCCCCAGATCAGAAACTGGAGGCTCCGAGACGGACATAGTCAGCTGGAGGTCACGTAGCTACATAAGTAAGTAAGTAAGTGCCTTCTGGTCCCAAGGCAAGTGGTGTCCTGTTTCTGGGGAAAATAATGAGGCTCACCGGAAGTTACAGTGTGGAGAAGCATCGTCCCCGGCAGGATAGAAGTAGTCAATGACAAGGAGCGGACACCCCCGGGAGTAAGGGCGATCGGGAGCTCTGAGCTCCAGGCTGCCTCCTGCTGAGAAGGAAGCCCCCCAGGATGGATCTATGGACAGAGGGACCTTGGGCCACGAAGAGCCAGTGGGAACAGAGGATGGAAACAAAGAAGAAAGCTGGAGGTGGGCTGGGGACCCCTGTGGCCGGGCGCTCTCCTGGAAGGGGGTAGACGGGCTTCCAGGCAGCCGAGGGCAACGCTGGAGCCAGCTGGAGGGTGGGAAGAGCCCCGAGATGCTGCAGGCTCTGTGGGGGATGTTCTCTGGCTCTGGGGGGATAGTTGAAGCTGCTGATTTAATTTGGGGCACTTTTCGGGGGTTTCTCGGAAGCCTCCATCTGAGCATCCTAGTAGGAGCCCGTCTCCTGCGGGCCCCAGCTGTCCTGGCTCACTCCTGGAGGGCATATCAGCCTCCAGGTACCCGGTCTGGCTGGCTCTCCCTCTTTCAGCCACGTGAGATGCAGAGGAGCTCGGGTGTTACAGTCCTGCTGTTGTCGCAGACGCCTGCTGCGGGCGTCATCACCATGCCCCAGACTGGCGGGCGTGTCACCATGGGGATGTATCTCTCACAGCCCTGGGGGCCCGGTGTCCAAGATCAAGCCACCGGCCGCTTCCGGGTCTGGGGAGGGTCTGCCTCCTGGCTCACAGGCAACCGTCTTCTGGCTGCGCGTCCTCACACAACGGAAGGGGGTCTTCAGGGAGGGCCCCGACCCCTATCCCAGGGATCGCAGAGGCCCCCCCTCCTGATGCCGCCCCGCCCCGGGCCTTCATTCTCAAGGTAGGAATCAGGGGACACAAGCGTTGGGTCTGTAGCCTGTGCCCCGTTCCCTTACCCACCCCCTTCCCACGCCCCCGCCTTTTCCTCCTTCCCTCGTTTTTCCTCCTGGCTCTGGTGGTGGCATCTCAAAGGCTGTTGAGTGAGCGAGTGAGCGACTGGCTTGTGTCTGGGAGGGGAGGGTGCAGTCTGGAGACCGTTGCCCGGAGGAGAGCCAGGTCTCTGGTGGTCTCAGCATCAGGACTTGGGGCCCCTCCCCCTCCCCTTCCCCACCCTTGCTGCCGGCGCGGTGGTGCCTTCCCTCCCAGCACCTTCCTGAGGTCTCGGGCGGTGCCCAGGAGGCAGGCCGGCGAGAATGGTGATCCCCAGGTCACCGGCACTCCCTTCAGACTTCCTCCAGCCTCCTGTCCCCTCTGGACGCGGCTCTTGAGTCATCTCAGGGCTCCATCCAGGGCAGGAGCTGAAGCTGGGAGGGAAGCCTCCCCCTGGGGCTGGGCCTGCCGGGGCCCAGGGGCTACAGTGGCACAAAGCCACGGTCCCCAGACACACCAGATCCTGGCTTGAGCCAGCGCCTTTCCCCCATCCTCCCAAAGCTTCTCACTTTCCAAAGCTCCGCCTTAATGTTCTCATTATACCCGCCAGAAAGGCCAGCTGCCAGCTGCCCAAACCTGCTGTCTGCTGAGTCCCAGGATGCAGGGGATGGCTCGTGTTGGGGAAGGGGACGGAAGCAGGGACCCTCCCCAAAGCCTTTTCTGCTCTGGATGAGCAGGATGGGCCGGCGCCAGCCCCCTCTCCTCGGAGCTCTGCCTCACACCTCCCTTGAGCAAGGGCCTCTGCGGCCTGAGCCCTGGAGCGAGGTTCTCGTCTCTAGTTAGTTAACCGCTTGCTTAGCTCACAAGGCGGAGAACATTCCAGACACAGGCCCTCTGCAGATGGACAGTGCCTTGATCTCAAGCCCCGAACCTCAAAATCTAACCGACTTGTCCTTTTCCTTGCCCCCGCCCACCCTGCCATGCCCCATGCAGGACCCAGCAAGGTCTGCAGGTCCCGAGGTCACAATATAGCTCCACCTGCCCCTGCCCTCAGTTCTACCCTCCACCCTGATTTGGGACAAAAGCACCTCTCCTCAGGACTCCTCAAGCAGAGATGGGGGGTACAGGCAGGGGGCTGGGACGAGGTGTTGCTGGGGAGAGACCCGCGGCCAGCTGACGTGCAGGAGTGATGGCCCTGGTGGGTTTGGCGGGATCACTTGGCTACCAAGAAAGTGTGGACATCAGGGGGCAGCAGCAGAAGCAGGGAGACCCGACAGGGGAACCTGAGGAGTCCTGAAGAGAGCTGCCCCCTCTGTGCACCAGAGCTCATCCCGCTCCAGAACGTTCGCCCCAAGATCTACCTGACCTGCTCAGAGCTCAGCCCAAACCAACCTCCTTGTCCTGGGGCAGCTGGTCGAAAAGATCAGGGGTGGTGCCCTCTGTCTCCGCCCCATGGAAGTCACTCTCTGGGACAGTAGGAACCTAGAGTGTCGAGTTCACGGTGGTGCCCCCACCTTCAAGAATTTGCACTCCCTTCTCCGGTAGAGCTCCCCCAAAGCTGTATCTTGGTCACATCCCTGGAGCTTTTCAACAAACACCTGCATGGGGCAGGTGGGCCTCTTAGTTTTGGCTTCTGAAACTTAACTACAATTCACAAATTAGAGCACCGATCCAGTCTCAGAGGATGGGGAATCCTCCCACTAGTCGGCCCCTCTCTCCTTTGATGTGGAGTCTTTGATTTCCTCCACCTGCCGGCCTCCCTCCTTCCACCCGTGTTGCCCACCCCCAGCCCCAGCCCTGCCTGCTTTCCGCTCCCCCATCAAAGGAAGGCAGGGTCCACCGGGGAAGCCCTGAGCTTGCCAGAAATGAACAAAAGAAATGAGGGAAGAGAGACAAAGACAGTGAATGTGGAGGGAGGGCTAAGAGCACCCCCAGAGCCCCACCCACGGAAGAAGTCAGTCAAGAGTGTGCCAGGCGTCCCTGAGGGCACCTGGCCCTGGTCTGGGGGCTCAGAGCATCATGGACACAGGCTCAGGCAAGCTTGCCCCTGCACGGCTGGCACTCTCAACTGACCTAGCTGAGTCGAGGGCAAAGTCCCCGGAGGAAAGAGACATTTGAACACCAGCTTCGCCTTGGAACTGCTCAAGAGTCAGGGATGGGAGTCTGAGCTGATCACCCATCTCTTGATTTCCCTGTCTCTTTGTCTCATCCTTGACCTCCATCCCTGGATGATTTGAGAAGGAAGCATCACAGCTCATAATTTTGAGCCTGTGCTATCAGCCAGACACTATTCTGAGCCTTTTAAATGCTTAGGATCACACAACAACCTTGTGAAGGAAGAACTATTCTTATTTTCATTTGGAACAGATGAGAAAAACGGAGACCCAAGGAAATGAAGTAACTTGCCCAAGTCACACAGCTAATAAAAATGAGAACTGGAGTTTGCTTCAGGCCATCTCATTCCAGAACCTGTGCTCGTCACCAGCCCCCCTGCATGGCTCTCAAGCAAGATAACCAACACGAACGAGGCTTGTTAAATATGACAACCCCATATAATTCATCATTAAGCAAGCTCTTTGCTCGTGTCTTTTAACATCCTTCTGTGTCTCAACCTCAGAGAGACCAAGGGACCCAGATGGGAGTCCTCCCCTCTGGGAGCCCAAGCCTAGCACCAAGCCTGGCACAACAGCCACGCAAACGGGTATGCAGTTGGGTTCCACTCAGGAGGGCTGTTGAGGAAGAAGTGAAGAATGATAAGATACTACAGGAGCTGGAGGTGCACGTTATAGATTATTGATCATTCTTTTTGTAATAAAAAAAAATAGCTGCTGTTTCTTTCCTGCTACTCACTTGGCAGGCATCATTTGGAGCCTTTCTGATATTAACTGAAATGCTTACCCTGTGCAGCCTTACAGATGGCCCCCAATGACCCTCACTTTGTGATATTCTTTACCTAGTTTAGTCCTGTCCCACGGTGAGTCAGGGCTGACCTGTGTGACCAGGAAATTATACGATGGAAGTGATAGCCTGTGAAGGCACTGCAGCTTCCTCTTTGACGTCCTGGATCACCATGTGGAAAGGAGCTGAGGCTTCTGGTCATCGGCTGCTTGAGGGCGCCATCTTGGAAAGGGATCCTCTGGCCCCACTCAGGTCTCTG
The DNA here is from genome assembly GCF_964662115.1 of Mustela nivalis. Taxonomy (NCBI): domain Eukaryota; kingdom Metazoa; phylum Chordata; class Mammalia; order Carnivora; family Mustelidae; genus Mustela; species Mustela nivalis. The sequence goes on along the minus strand of NC_139028.1, from coordinate 93,816,567 downwards.
GATTTTTTAGTGCCAGCCCACATCTGACTGCACCCTCAGGAGAGGTCTTGAGTTGGAATTACCCAGTGGAAAAAAACCCCTGAATTCCTGTGAGAACTGTGAGGAACTGTGAGAGATAATAAACAATTGTTTCACACTACTAAGTTTTGGGGTAATTCGTTATGTAGCAACAGATAACTAATACTCATAGAAGCATCATAACAACTCTGTGAAGTAGATACTTTAATTGCCGAAAGCTTATAGCAAGAAGGAGGAGGAGGCAGGATTTTACTCAGGCACACCCCTGTTCCCCCAAAACTTGCCTTCTAGATGCCTAATGGAGAATGGAGATTTACATTTCACCTAAAGGAGAAATGTGGGAGATTTACTGGGGGATGTTGAGCAGACTACCAGTGCCAGGCTCCCCCAAATGGCCAGTCCTCAGTGTCCCCTTATTAAAAATAAAGAACTCCCAGGACCTTTCCCCAAATATTTTGGCTCAGTAGGGTCTAGAATGAGACCTTCAGTTGATTTAACCCCTGAATATTTCAGGACTCACTAATATTTCCAGAACTCCTCAGCAGACAGCTATGGCTCTCCCATTTGACTAGTTAGGGGACACTAGATTATACAGCAGTGACCAGAAATTTCAGTGCTTTAATCCCCAGAGATTCATCTCTCCCTGCCCTCCCAGTTTGATACCAGTTGGGTGGTCCTCTGCCATCTTGAGCTATGCTACCTGGAGCACGTGACTTCCTCAATCACTACTGCAAGGCAAGAGGAAGAAACGAGTGATCATGGGACTTGTTTGGAAGGGTCAAGCCTGGACGTAACTTATGTTAAATCCACCCAGATTCATTAGCCGGAACCACAAGGAAGGCTGGGAAAAGGGAAGAGCAGGTGATTGTCTGGTGGACCACGGAAACCCTCAGGACACCCACTGTTCAGCCTCTACTTTTGTACTGTGTTGCATATTGATATGTTCCTCCTGATTCCTCGTTAGCTGTGAATTCTCTGAGGTCAAGAGCAACCTTGCCTTTCTTCCCTACAGGACTGAGCCTTTGGGCACTGCTTGATATATTCTTCTAGATGAATTGGTGATAAATGGCTCTGCATAGTGGCCCTGTGACAGGAGGGTCTGATAGGTCTGGGAACAAATTCTGTCTCCAACACTCCCTTGGCACATTTTCTGAGCCTCAATTATTTTTCCTGTAAAATAGGAATGACGACTGCCTTGCAAAGTGAATGGGGGACCAAATGAAATGATTTAGGATATAAATTACCTGCCACGCTTCATGGAACATAGTGAGATTCAAAAACTGGAGGCTGTTATACCCTGTTGCACTGGGGGCACTATGGAGGTGGAGCTTCCTGGGGTCTGTTGAGCCCCTGGAAATCATATGCAAACATGCATGTGCATAATACACAGGGACCTTCCCTTCCTCACCTTCTCTTGATTCACAAAAGCACACATGGGGTAGTTCTCGGGATAAAATCTTTAGACATCACAGATCACGAGAGCTTGCCCTTTTTTTTTTTTTTTTTTAGATTTTATTTATTTAATTATTTATTTGACAGAGAGAGATCACAAGTAGGCGGAGAAACAGGCAGAGAGAGAGAGAGGAGGAAGCAGGCTCCGCACTGAGCAGAGCGCCTGACGTGGGGCTCGATCCCAGGACCCTGGGACTGTGACCTGAGCCGAAGGCACAGGTTTTAACCCACTGACCACCCAGGTGCCCCAAGAGCTTACATGTTAATGGCTTCCTGCAGGCCAGGCGGCTCTGAATGCATGACTTGTTCAGCCTTTGCAGGAACCCCGTGAGGGGGCTACTGTCATTACCATCTCTAGGTCACATTGTACAGACGAGGAAACCAATTCCGAAGTCATTGATGGTCCTGCAGCTGCTAAGTAGATACGTTGGTTTCAACTCAAACCCACGCGGCATGACTCCAAGACTCTTACCCACCAGGTGTGGGTACCTGGTCTGGCAGCCACGGCACCTGGGAACATGTTAGAAAGACAAATTCTTGGGGCCCCTTCAGACCTGCAGAATCGGAGCTCTCCAGGTGATTCTGGGACTCCTTGAGGTTCGAAAACCCTTCACTGTGCTCTTATGCAGCTCCTCTGTGCCCCACCCCACCCCTGGCAATTCGTCCTTCTGGAGCCCAGAGGAGTGCCGCCCACTTACTAGTTGAATGAATGAACGCTGACCCCCGCTCATAACTCCCATTCACAGTCCTCCTTCCTGCCGCTGAGGTCGGAAGCACCAGAAGGAAACCACACACCGCCCGTGGAAATGCCCCTCCTTCCTCCTCTTGGGGCACCTGCCACTGAGTTCTCCTCGAACTGGACAACTCGGCCATCAGATTCGCTCACTGGTCAAACCCGGGCCCATGCCCCCTGCTCCCTGCACGCCAAGGAGAGCGGCAGACAGTAGCTGGCTGGATCCTGAGACGCTCTTTTGTTCCCAGCCCCAAACTGGGCATCTCCCACGACGGCACAGCAAACAGACGGCAGCCCCGGCCTCTCCGGGCCCTCTGCCCCAGCTGTTCCTGCCTTGGCAGCCGACTCTGTCTGCGCTCCCTGTCGTATCCAGATGGAAGCAGACTCAGCGGGCGATGCACCCCCGGCAGGCAGCTGCGATCGATTAACAAGAGAGCCCAGCAGACCGGCCTATCTGGAGGGCTCACAAAGGCAGCGCAGACGCAGCCGTGAAAATGCCAGCGCGTCTCAGCCCCGGACCAGCCAGCCAGGGGAGATTCTGATGTCTGTTGAGTGACATCATGACAACCGCTCAGACTGAGCGCTTCCTGGGAGTCAGGCAGCCTGTACTACAGCAGCCCTTCTGTGGAGGCAGTGTTAGAGTCATCCCCCTTTCACACGTGAGGGAAATGGATCCCAGCTCTCAGAGCAGAAACCTACTGAAGACAGGACTCACGCCTCTATGTCTAACCACGGCTCTCGACGGAGGAAACCAGCATGGCACACTTGACCTTGGGCCTAAGCTGGCCAACGGGGGCTCTTCATGGGGCTATGACCCTCTTTACCAGCCTCCTGGGAGCATCTCTCAAAGGCTGCCAGTGTTCTTGCCTATTTACTGAGACCATTTACCCATTTACCTGTTTTTGTTTAGAATTATGACATCTTGTTTCTCATAAATATACAGTCCATGGGAACAAGGATGGGGGGGGGTCCCTGATGGATTTCCAGCCGACAGACTAGTACCTGGCACACAGTAGGCACACAAGAAACACCTGTTACATGTATGAGTGGCCCTGATCTCCAGATCTTGGCCTGTTGAAGCCATAGGGAGGATGTAGTTCTCCATTTGCATATTTTAAAAAATCCATTACCACCTGGAAGGACTGGATCTAACCAGTAAGTGCTTCTGCACTGGGGGCGAGTAGTGAACTATGGGACGAAGCTCAGTGTGCAGTGTGCCCACTGACTCCCTAGAGTACATTCTAACAGCACTGAGGCTGTTCCTGCTGCAGACTTGGGATGACAGTGGCATTATTGGGATCAGTGTGATCTCGGAACATTCCTCCTCTGGCTTTTGCAGTCCCTGGAGACACGCTGCCTTTTGGTGTTCTGGTCTGGGAAAGTGAATTCCGGAAGGTGGTAAGGCAGAGGGACACAAGCATTGGCTCTCTGTAGCTCTGTAGTGCTATGACTTCGAGACAGGCTATGCACTTTCTCCAAGTCCCATTCTCTTCCTCTGTGAAATGGGATAATAACAGAACTTCCTTCCTATGGTTCTTTTTATCCCCACCACCTCCAACCATCATGACCACCACGCTTTGAGTCTCTAGGGAGCTCTCTGTGTCCAGCCCTGGACTGTCAGGTTCCTGGTTTCACCAGGGATGGACAGAGAGATCATGGGCTCTTCCAAAGGCAGTGGAAGCAGAGGTCAGAGTGAGGAAGCCATGAGACAATGTGGCAACCTCTAGAAGCTAGAAAAGGCCAGGAATGGGTCCTCCTCTGAAGTCCTGAGCAGAAATCCAGCCCTCACCTTGATTTTAGCCCAATAAGACCATTTCAGTGAGACTAAGACTCCGATCTCCTCAACTGTGAGTTAATAAGCCACTAAGCCCGATAGCATTAAGAAACTAATACAAGGACCTCTAGTCTCGCTTTATTCTTCTCTGAATAAAGAAGACTCCAGCTTCTATTTCATTCCATAAAAATAAAAACATACTTTGTTATATTAATTAGTTCTAGTCTGGAGAAAATACAATTTTCTGATGATTCACCATAAGGCCTGTCCCATGGGTGTTCCTGGGCCTGTGCTGGTCTGCGTCAACCGGTTTGTGTTCTGATCTATGCACCACCTTCCCGTGCTCAGCTCCACACTGCCGAGAACTACATTTTCAAGAACCTCCTTGCAAATGGCTTCCAGCTAGTTTGGCCAAGGGGCAGCACTAACAGAAGGTACAAAGAGTGAAAAAATCATAGCAGTCTGCTTTCCAGGTGGCGTCTCCATGCTGGGATGGGAAGAAAGTCAGAGACCTGAGTTATGGGCTGAGACTGGGGTACGGATGTTAGCTGGGGCCTGCAATGGGGTCATGAGCCGTGGGGTGCAAACCAAGAAAGTACCCCCAAACCAACAGTTGTCCCAAGGTCCTCGTTCTCTCTTGGGGATTGGGGTGCTGATGCCCAGACCACGCCCAGCACTGGTCCACGAGTAACCTGCGGACCACCGTCCCCTCCCCACTTGCTCAGGCAAATGAGTCTGTCGGGAGGGGCAGCGGCCTGCTTCATCACCCTAATTACCTTGTGGTTTGTGTTCATCAAATAAACAGCAGGGATTCCAAATTAAATTCCAACATACAATTTATTCAAGACATAAGTCCCATTGAGAGACTCTGTGCAGACGGCCTTGCCCTCCTGCTCAGAGGCAGATGCTTCTGTTGCCCAGGCTGCCGCAGCCCTTCCTGGTCTTCTGGGACCAAGGCGCTCTGGATGGGAGATTCTCCCTGGGCTGTTGGCCAGCTGCTTTCCCATTTTACAGATGGGGCTGCTGAGGCACAGAGAAGGGTCTCGCACAGGGAAACCATCCTGGGGACACGGAGGCCCATTCCAGCATGGGCTGGGCAGTCTTTGGGAATTGTGCACGACCAAGTGTCTGTCTGGCATGCCCTGAAGATGACAAATGAGCCAATTCTGAGCGGTAGTAAGGGCCGTGGGAATCTCATTTGGAAAACCAAATCATCCTGCCAGCATTCATTGGCCTGAAAGGGGCTTCTGAACAAAGTGCAGGCACAAAGCCACTCGCTCAGGCTTCATACCGATGGGCCAACCCCTTCTGGGCAGACCCTCCTGGCAGGGTTTCCAGACTGGAGCCTACCACCTGTTTTCGCCTGGAAGGTTTCATGGGTCACATGGACCCCAGAATGGAGATGATAAAGTCGATGGGAAACCACAGAGGGGAGGAAGCCACTGAATGGATTAGGTACTCGGCAGAGACTGCTCACACGCACACGGGCTGCACTCTGGCTCTTTTCCTTGTTCAGTTCTGCGCAGACAGGCACCTGGTGGCCCTGAAAGCCCCCCTCTGGGGCGGCACCCTGTCATGGCCATCAACACTTCGCGGTCAGAGACTGATTCCTCCCAGGTAAGCTTTGCATTCAGATGAGAATTAGAGCAACATGCCCACTCTTTGGTGTTTGGGACTCAGGGGTCCCTAATGTGCAGGAGGTGTGGTGTAGGGACACCAAAGTGATATGGGCTGAAACGCGGATGACATGTGTTCTGGAAGGAAGACTTTCCACAAAGCCAGCTCTACCTGGCAAAGCTGTGTTTCTCTGGGTCCCTGGAGTCAGCTCCTGAACCAACACGGGCTTCCTACCACTTAGCAGACAGCACCGTGCCTTTCGGGAGTAGATTAATTTTGAGATTGATTTTGAGAGCAGTTAAGGCAGCAAACGATCTCTAGGGAAGCAACATCCAGTTCTGACTGAGATCCTGGAGGCGGGAAGAGGACATTTCAATCCAGGCCTGCTGCCGTCATTCGAAGGAGGCAGGCGCTGACTATCATTTGCCAGTTTCCCCGCAGGAATGGGGCTGGGCGGGGGCATGGAGAGGAGAAGACATCACTGCCGTAAAATGACTGGAAGTTTAAAACTTAGCGGTTGCAGCCTGGCCTTTGAACTCAAATCTGACATTGAGTCCTTTCTGGGTTTAGGTCTTAGAACAAGCTCTTTTATGTCTCAGGTCCAGTTTCCCAATATGGAAAAGTGGGTGGAATAATCATATCCAACTCTCAGGCTTCATTCAGAGCAAGAATCAGCAAGTTTTTCCACTAAGGGCCAGATGGTGAATATTTTAAGGCTTTTGGGCCAAATAGACGCTGTTGCCGCTGTGCCTTGAAAGCAGGTGTAGAAATAGTAAATGAGAGGGCATAGGTGTGTCTCAATAAAACTTTATTTACAAACACAAATGGCGGGCCAGAGAGTTATAGCGTGCAATCCCTGATTAAGAAGATTATATGAGCCAAGGCAAATGATAGCAAAAGAGCTTGGCACAAAATTGCTGACCAATAAATGTTGCTATTATTATCATCACCTTCATCACCATCATCATCATCAATCATCATCATTATCACCACCGTCATCATCATCATCAACATCATCATCACTGCTCTGCATTTGGCCCTTGGGATCCTCAGGTGCTGCTTACTAAATACCTCTATCTCCCCTCCCTGCATTTACCAACTTATTAAACCAATTTCCAAAAGGGCATTTAAGTGAATTAATTCAGACTCCTGAGTGCAAATGCATTCAGGACTTTTCCCTGAAGTGGTCTGCTTCATGCAGTTTCCAAGATCCCTTAGCAAGACAATTCTCCAAAGAAGACGTACAAATGGTCAACAGACACATGAAAAAGTGCGCACCATCACTCGGCATCAGGGAAATACAGATCAAAACCATAGTTTTCATCTGACCCTGGTCAGGATGGCTAAAATTAACAAGTTAGGAAATGACAGATATAGGCGAGGATGCAGAGAAAGGGGAACCCTCCTACACCATTGGTGGGAATGCAAGCTGGTGCAGCCACTCTGGAAAACAGTAGGGAGTTTCCTCACAAAGTCGAAAATAGAGCTACCCTACAAGCCAGCAATCGCACTACTGGGTATTTACCCAAAAGATACAAATGTAGTGATCTGAAGGGGCATGTGTACCCCAATGTTTATAGCAGCAATGTCTACAATAGCCAAATTATGGAAAGAGCCTAGATGTCCATCGATAGATGAATGGATAAAGAAGATGTGGTATATATATATATATATATATATATATATATATATATATATAATTAGAATAATACTACTCAGCCATCAAAAATGAAATCTTGCCATTTGCAATGACATGGGTATTATGCTAACCTAATAAGTCAGAGAAAGGTAATCATCATGTGATCTCACTTGTATGTGGAATTTGAGAAACAAAAGGATCGTAGGATCATAGGAGAAGGGAGGAAAAATGAAACAGGAGGAAACCAGAGAGGGACACAAACCGTTAGAGACTTAATCATAGGCAACCAACTGAGGGTTGCTAAAGGGGAGGGGGTAGGGATGGGGTGACTGGGTGTTGGACATCGAGCAGGGCACAGGATGTATTGAGCACTGGGTATTACATGCAACTGATGAAATCACTGACCTCTACCTTTGAAACTAATAATACATTACATGTTAATTACTTGAATTTAAATTTTTAAAAACCTGGAAAAAGAAAAGAAAGAAAAAATATCAATAAATCCACTATCCAGAAATTAAAAACAACAACAACAACAACAACAACAAAACAAGGGTAGCTTGGACCCCTGCTGAAGTCACATTGATAAGACTTCCCATTCAGAGTTTCCCCTGCCCTTCACCAGGGACTTCAGCTCCAAGATGGCACGGATTTCCCACTGCTGCTTGAGGAAGTACAGATGTTTTTGTGGACAGGACACTGAGCTTTGGTTAGACCGACTTGTGTGAAGTCATGCCGAGGTGCGGGAGCTGGGCTGAAATTTGCTCTCAGGTCTGTGGGCTCAGAATCCAGTGCTCCTTCCTTGCTACTGCGGGTTTAAACAAGAAAGGAATTCATTGAGTCAGTGGCTTGGAGAGTCGGTGGAACAGAGAATCAGGGTTGGGGCTTGGGTGGAGAGCGCCACCCCAATGATAATGTTGGGGGGCTTGACAGCAGGGGCTCTGGTGCAGGAGCCACGGCTGCCACCAGTGATGCTGAGCACCTTTGCTGTGGCCTGGGGCCTGATGTTCCTTTGTCACCCCCAGAACTAATTCCGTCTGTATGGTGCCTCCTTCTTTACCTTCTTTTCTTCCAAAGGCAAGTCTTTAAGCGAGGGTCCTAGGAGCAGAGGACCCTAGTTCCCAAGAAGCTTGTCAGGGCCCTAGTTCCCAAGAAGCTTGCCCAAATGAGTCCCTCCTTCTTTGGGGAGGCAGGACTCATAAGAGGGGACTCCCCCAAACCTAGGAAGGGTATGGAAAGGGCACATGGCCAGCTCCCCTTGTGGGTATACACTCCAAAGAAGTGAACGCAGGGACTCAAAGATCCACCTGCACGCCCTTGAACGAAGTCGCCATCGCCAAAAGGTGTGACAAGTCATAAAGCCCATCTAGGAATGAAGGGATAAACTAATTGTGGGAGATACCTCCAACGGAATCTTACTCAGCCTTAAAAAGTTGGAAATCCTGCCCCATGCTGCCACATGGGTGACCCTTGAGGACATTATGCTAAGTGAAATAAACTAGACCCAGAAAGACGCTTCTGCTTATATGAGGTGTCTGGGCTATTCATAGATTCAGAAAGTAGACCGGCGTGTGCCAGGGCTGAGCAAACCAGAGGGTGTGTGTGTCATGGTTTAATGGGGACAGAGATTCAGTTTGGGGTAATGAACATTTTCTGGAGATGGATGATGATAACGGTGGCACGAAAACGTGAGTGTGCCCAGCGCTGCGGATCTGTACTCTTAAAAATGGTTATAGTGGTAAATCATACTTTGTGTATATTTTACCACACACACAGGCTAACGTGCTGGGCATGACACACGTCCATTGCCAGAACTTAGGTTTGCATTTTCCAGAATGGAAACTAGATAGTGACACGACTAGATAGTGACAGGACTAATTAGTGGCAAAGTTGGCAACCATCTGAGTCCCTGGTACTTGCTCTTTCCAGAAAGAAACTGCTGGTAGAAATTTGGATGCCGTCTCCTCAGCCTTGCTCCCTCCAGGATCTAACAAGTCGGACAGGGGCCAGGCCAGCAATTACATAAGTGGAGTGGGCTGGTTAGGAGACGGGAGGGAGAAGCCGTGGCCGTAATGAGCAAACGTTCCATGTAAACAGTCCAGAGAGCCCGACATGTTGGAAGGGAGCCCAATGTGCTCTAGCTTATGGTTCTTCCAAAGAAGCCAGACATCCTGATATAAATGTGAATTTGCCTGAATCTTAATCATTGGCAACAGATTTAAACAAACAAACAAACAAACAAAAACTAGTCTATGAGCCAATGAAAAATACATGTATGGGTTGAGTACTACCCTTGGGTTTCTGGTTTGCAAACTCAGTGTTTGAGAACAGAGACAAGTACCCAAGACAAAGAGTTTTGGTAGTAAATGCAAGTTTCGGGCACTATTTCAGTCTAGGCTTCCCAGTAAAGGCTGGTAAGTAAACAATGGCTATTACCCAAGACCCAAATGAGAGCCTCCTGTTACATTCTATTTCCCAAATGTAAACCCTTGGATCTTCCAGGGGAGAACTAGGACTGCAGATTATACTCAGAGGGCTCTGAGCCACCTCGCTTGCTCCAAGGAACATGAAGAGACCTATCTTTAAAACTCATAAGCAAGGAATGGAACTCCGGAGAGAGGACAGGAAGGAGAGGGCAGGAGGGAGAGAGATGGACAAGGAGGACAGGAACAGAAGGGTGGGAGAGAGTGGATGTGCATTCCCCTTTCTTCCTTCTGGAATCTTCCTTCCTGGAATCTCTGAACTCCTGTTCATGCTTTGAGCAATCTGTTCCCCAGTTGACATGGCCCGATTGATAGGTTCACCTCAATGACTCTTAGCAAATTGGCTTCTGTGAGGTGTTAGTGAGCAGAAGGGAGGAAAACTATGGGGAGAGGGGCCAGGAGCCTTATCCTTTTCCATGTTTTTTGGTTTATTTGACTTGACAGCCAAACCTAGGGTCAACCCACCAGCCATTTCTCTCAGGGGAGGAGGACTGTATCTTACTCCTACCTGCATAAAGTTGCTCACCCAAACATCCACAACTGTCCCATTTTGATTTTCCTGGGGACCCACTGTATAGTAGGAAGTTCTGTTCAGGGTCAAAACAGATCACTAGTAAAAGTAACTCCATAGCAAACAAATCCTTTTCTATTTCCTAACACAAATTGTCCAAACAGCTTACCAAAAATTATACCAAAGAATATAATGGAATCATCCCAGTATTGCAAACTATGGACTCCAATGATACGGACTCTAGGTATACCTGGAAAAATTAAGGGTCAAAAATGAAATTCCCTTTCCTCATGAATTACACGAGGTCCAACCCTCCCTGGACCAATTGGCTACATAGTAAGAAATCTCACCTGGAGGATGGAGGGTCTGTTCTGGAAATGACTGCGTGGACCGACATCCTGGTCTCCCCAGTGGGCTGAGGGCCCATTGGCTCCATTCTCGCACAAGGCTGGGAACCGTGCTTCCCAGAATCCCCTTCCCCAAACGGCTCCAGGGCCAGTGTGCCCATAAAGGGAACTCATGTGAGGTGTGAAAGGTGGGGGTGCAGAGGCATTCATTATTCTTAGGGGTTTGGGGCTGAGATCAGACCCATGGTTTTACAGTTCTGTGAGCTCTCTCATCACAGTACAATTTTGGGGTTAAGGTAGCTTCTCCAACTGCTTTGCAAGCTCTGGTTTCTCTACCTGTCCCTGGATGAGGCTGGTGCCATTGGAAACTGGGTCTGGGGTCCTTTCAGGCCATCACTCGGCCAGCTCTTGCACATCTGGGTAAGCCCCCATGTCCATATTCAACGCCTTGTTCCTGTAATGCTTGCAGTGGCTCTGACAGATCCCAGCGGACACCCATCAGGCAAACACAAATATCATCTTCATGAACGAGCTACTTATTAGATGCAAGCCGAGTCAGCAAGTGGGGTCAAGACCCTCACATTCAGTCATTTCCCGGCAACTGCTTCCAACGGGAGGGATGAGTTATTTAAGCAGTTTATTTTTCACTTACAAGGAAGCCATCTCCTTCTTTTCTTTCTATAATAACCCTGTAACTCTTCCCTGTTTGAGCTAGATGCTGGCGCCTCATCTCTGACCCCAGGATGCCACCATTTCCAAACAGGAACTGGTGATCCTAGAAGTTTCCAGGCTCATCGATGTGTCCTTTAGTTGACTCACAGGCTGATACACCAGAACGCCCTTCAAGATGAAGGTCTGCTTCAAGTTTTTCTGCCAAAAAGTGCCACATCATGCAGGGATCACTGAATGAGCTGGCCCCCCGGGGGCCTGTGTTCTAGTCCCACCTCCATCCCCAGGTCCTGTCCTGCACAGTCCAGTGTATTAGCTCTAAGTTCAAGGTATTTCTTAAGTTGGCTCACCTCTTGACCCTTGGCTAATATTAGCATTGGTCCAAATTACATTTCCAGACCTCACTTTTTGAACACATTCCCCAGAGTTCCTTCCTAAGTTCCCATATACTGCCTGGTTCAAGGAATCCCCCCCAAATCATTTAAGTGGTAACTAGATCTTGCTCAAGAGCAAGCTCTGCTATTTCTGTTTTCCAAGGGTCTCCAAATGACCACAGCTGAGGTCCCTAAGATGGCAATATAAAGATTCTAAGTGAATGTGGGTCATGATGGCTCTCTGATGGGAAGTATTCCACGTGTCCGGAGATGGGGGTTCAAGGTAACGCGAAGACCAGGAGCAAAGGGCCTGAGTGGGGAGCGCCTGGTGGGTTCCAGATCCAGCAAAGGGGCCAAACTGGGGCAGGAGATTAGTAGAAAATGAGATTGGATAGGTAATGGCAGCTAATGGTGTAATGTCAGCAGATCACAATTCTGACTTTTATTCTGACTGACTTGAAAGTTATTCACGTTGAATTAAGTTGAAGGAAGGCGATTAAGAGAATTAAGTAAGTTGAAGGAAGGCAATCTAAGAAGACAAACCATGAAAGATACGTGGGGTTGAGAAATCATCCTAATAGGGAAGCCACATTTGGATTGGAGAGAGTTTCACAATCCTGGACACGGAATCTGGTTAGATTCAGAATCTGGTTGGGTTTTTTTCCTTGGGGAAGGGATGAGTGTATTTTAAGGAGGAAAGAAGTGTACAAACATATATTCAGTGGCTGGTGCCAAAATCCACTTCCGGTTCTTCCAGGATATGTAGCTAAACTACCTTCCCAGCCTCCTCGCGGTAGGTGTGGTTGTGAGACTAACCAGACCCTGGGCAAAGAGGTGAATGGAGGGGTATGATCACTTCCCGGCCTGGCCCATAAATGCTGCCTGTGTGTGCTCCATTGTAGAGGAAAGTCCATAGGATTTCTCCATGAGCCCTTTTTTCTGCTGGCTCACTGGAATGATTTATCAGGATGAACTTGAAAGCCCAGAATGGCAACTACTGCCTGGTACTGGAACTTAAGAGGGAATCACCTTGCTCAGTCCACACACCCACAACTGGGTCTGAAGCATCAGTCATGTTAAAGTAAACAAGTTTGCTCCAGAATTGTATCCCGGCTCCCTATGGTCATGCCTTCAAGTCCCCACGGTGATAGGGATTCAGTCCCTCAGGTCTTGTGACATCAGCTGCCTCAGAATTTCTAAGTTGTGGTTCTCTGGATATTGATGCATCCCAGCTCTTGGGGTGGGGGCAGGTAAAAGGGTTAATTTGGAAAGCTTAGTTAACAGCATGGATAATTGAATCGAAGTCTTTGCATACTTCGGTGAAAGGGTGAAAAATGGGAATATATTTCTGATCCAACAACTTAAAAATCCTGTGCAAGTTGGGGATGGATCTTGGTAGGATCACTGCACCATTTCCACGCTTGCAGAGGTCCGGGGAGAGTCCGGGAACCCACAAGGCAATTTGGGCTTCTTTAGGATGGAACTCTTCCTATTTTGGCTTTATCCATGTGACCTCCCCCAGATGAATATCTCATAAAAGTATACCTAACCCAGGCCTACTATAGCCTGAAACTGACCATGTCTCCCATGTTTAGAGAAAGGATGTTTTCTCCTGAAATTTTCACTGTAACACGGCCTCTGCTCTTTTCAGACCTATGTTGCCTGAAGATTGAAGTTATAGGAGTTTTCCTATGTGTACCAAAAATTATGCCAGTCAGTTGTGTGTCCCATTCCTTGGTGAGGGTCTACAGTAGACATATTGGTATCTTACCTACTACCAGCCCTCCCACGTGGGAATCATCCCTTTCCTATTTCATGTAATTCTGCCAGGACTGTCAATCAAGAGATTCCCACCCACAGCAGTAGCTATATGACCAAGGATGACCAGTCATAACTCCACGTAAGGGAATTTCTAGAGACACTAGGAGAAGAAATGGTATCTTTTTTTCTGAGATTGCAAACTTGGATCTTCTGGGACCCTCTTTTTCACCTAATGTCAAGCCATGACACCAATGCTGGGCAAAATAGGGCTATGAAGTTGAGAGGGAGAAACAGAGTCCTAATGACAGTTATTGAACAACTAGATCCAGCCCAACCTGAAACCAACAGTTCCATACCCTTGGACTTAGTTGCATTAGCCAATATGTCTTTGCTAAAATTTAATATAATTGTAAATGTTATGAATTGGGTTTCTATCACTTGGGGTTAATTGGGGAGTGATCCATGATCTTACCTAACTATAAGATGTCAAAGGAATCGATATATTTTCTCATTGACATTGTTCCTGAAGGTCTCACTGGGTGCACTTACCACACCTCCACCGTAGTCATTTCAAGTTCCTTCTTCTATTATTATTATTATTATTTTGTAATTTTCCCTTTGAATCTACCGCCTTGCCTTCAGGTGGCAAGCTAAGTGGAGAATATGGACAATACTTCTCAGAACACTCATTCCCATGGACTTTGCTCTGAAAGACAGATTGTTGTGTCAGTTTATCATGTTAGAGAATCCCTCGTGAGAGTAATATTTTGATTAGGACCTCTGCATTCAAAACAACTGTTTAGGACCTCCTTGGGAAAGACACTCATTTAATCCTGTATTTTCTTATGCACCGGGAAAGAGCTTATAGGGTCAATTAAAATGAATTTCATGGGTCCTTAAATTGCTTGTTTCGTAAGTTCTCCTATTTTTATTTTTTGGAGATTGGTGGCATTTTAAGGGTTCTACTATTCCAAGCCATTGACATACCATTTCTTTTCTACAGGGCCTCTAGTCTTGGATCCATGAACCCAATGTAGGAATGCTCTTTCGTATCAAGGGCTAGGGAACCCCAGCCCATGGGCTAAAATCCAGCCAGCTGCCTATTTGCATAAATAGTTTTATTGGAAGCACCCACACCCATTTATTTATCATCTGTGACTATTTCTGTCATTGCCACGAAAACCATATAGTTGCAGAGCCAAAAATATTTAGTATCTGACCCTTTACATGAAACATTTATTGATTTCTGCTCTAGAGAAGTGCTTCTCAACCATTTCCTCATTTTGGCACCCAGTAAATAATGGTGCTCAGAGAGATGAAGGGACTAATATCTTGACAAGCCTTTGGAACATACCGCTTGAAAAGGTTTCCTCTAGACCACTTGGGGCAGGACGTGGCCTGCTATAAAGCTGGGATACCACGGTCTGATAGCCCAGTCTTCTCTTTGAGACACGTGGGGACAAATACGTGATCTAAGCCTCAGTTCTGCACATTCTACATTTAGAAATCCACGTGGATTTCAATCTTGGCCAAGGCCAGGGTTATTTCTCCTGTTCATGGGTGATCTCTTGGGCATCCTGACTTTCTGTGGAAAGCTATCCATGTGGCATCATTAACATGTAGTTCCAAAATGAGACTCAGGAAAGCACAAAGATGTTACCATCCCTGGGGCCAGTCTGAGCCACTGGGGTTCAAAACTCATGACCACCTCTACGTATGCAAGAGCTGCAGCGTGCCCCGGAATATGTGGTCAGAATCTGTTTCAGCTGTCACGGTCACTTGTCCTTTTCCCTCAAATGGCAGCCTAGTGACGGCAATTAGCATCCGTCTTCTGAGCGGACACTCTGGGTGCCGTGATGCTAACTGGTGTCCAAGACTTCACTTCTGTATCCCATCCCCATGAGCCATGGCATCCTTAAACACCCATCACATTTTGAGGTCCCATCACTACAGTTTTCCTTTTTCTCATTTTGTGATGGTTTAAGTTCACTGCAGAGGCCACGGGATTGACCGTTCCCTCTTCAGTTTGCCACAGAGGAGAAACATGGGTTAAGAACCATTCAGACCAATAGAAAGAATGAAACTGCCAGTTTATTTGAAAGTATAAAAATTTAAAAAACAAAACAGAACAAAAACCCAAACCAAAACCTAACCAAAACACGAAAAGGAACCACACAACAAACTTTCCAGTTTACATCAACTTTGAACATCGCACGCTATTCATCAACCACTTTGTTGCATTTTTTTTTTTAAAGCCAATTTTGGAGGGGGGTGTTAAGTCAGGAGGTAAGTTAAAGGTTACAGGGATATGAATTTGAACGAGAAAATAAAAAGAGCTTGCTGGTCTCCTCTGAGAAAAAAGAGGAGAGATGGTTTTCTGGCTGCTGTAGACTTAGGCCATGTATTTAAAAAAAAACAAAACAGCCTGGATGGAATGAGTTAAAAAATATTGCTGGTCACTTACTTGCCATCTCGAGCAGGGCAGAAAAACCAGGAAAAACCCCTGCAGCTTTGGTGTCCTATTTATATATTTTTAAAAAGATTCATTAAAAAAATCACATCTATAATAAAAATGTCCCTGTGTTTATTTAAAAAAAACACACACACACATTAATAGGCTTTCTTATCTATGAAGACCATTTGTTTTTCCTAAGATGCCTGGAAGCAGAAAAGCGAGTGAGATTCACTGCGTAATTAATTAAAATTAGAATCCCTTCCTCTAAACAACTTCCAAAATACCAGAAAGAAGCATGGGCCCATCAAAGGGAGAAGAAAGCAAGCCATTCTGACTCAGAGGAGATGAAATGCTCAGCCAGAGTTCCTAGCACACTCCGGCTCCCATCAAAAGTTCTTTCTTTATTGGATTATAAGGAAAATAACTCAAGTGTTATTTTAAAAAATGAAAGACGCAAGCAACTAGGCTCCTTTTCTTTAACTTAAAAAAGACAAAAAGAAATCGCCAAGCGGCTAGCCTTCCTAGAACACAGTTTGGATTTGGTTAAAAAAAAAAAACAAAAAAACCACGGTCCCAAGAACAGAATCATTAAATGCCATGTCATTCTCCCACTTGGGCAGGCTTCATTGCAATTTGCATCAACGAGGTCACTGAACACTTTTTCTGCTGTGGAACGAAGTCCTGAATGGGCGACAGCCGCCTGGAGGGGTTCCACCTGTTTCCAGTTTTGTTCCCCATCAGTCAGTGTGGTTTCTTGCCACGGATTTCCACCCACTATTTCTCCAGGGCGTGGGCCCTCTTTCTCTGGCTGGGCACAGAGACCAAGGAAAGCTAGCCTAAACACAGAGTCTATGAACCGAGAGAGAAAGGCATCCCTCCTTCTGCATCCTTCAAGAACTCGATAAATAACAACTCAAAGTGCGGCAACGCACAAGCGCTAGCACCCAGGTCAGTCTGGAGTGACTTGGTGACAAGGCTCAGCGCGACCAAAGTGTGATCTCCTTTCGCATCTTTCTTTGGACCTCCCTCAAGGAAAAACAGACAAACAAACAAAGACAGCTTTCCTATACACATATAAATAATCCCTTAACTAGAAGGGAAAAAACAAACACACTGTTTCAAATGCATTTCTAAGAGATTAAAAAAAAAAAAAAAAAAGTCCGAATGGCAAATCTTGACTCCAAACTGTCTACTGTCCATGTCTTTTAGAGAAACTACGGCAGGTCAGGAGAAGCCTGAGCCTGACTCTGACCCGAACCCTAATGCTAAATCAGGGCGCTGGTTTCTGGGCCTCGGGAAGGAAGCGTGTGCAGCACACGGAGCCAGGAGCTCTGGTGGGAGGTACTGAATATGGTTCTCACGAGTGTCAGGAACCAGTGTCCTCAAGTCCAAATGCACAGGTAGAACGACTTCTGGGGCTTCAGGTAACCTGGGAAGCCGGTGTGGAAAGCTGTGTGAATAGGCAAGACAGGCTGTGTGTGGTTTCCAGGGACAGAGGACCAGGTCAGATTTTTGGCCAATACAAGACTGGGTCCTCCTTCCTTGGCTCCGGGCGGGTCACGGCTGGAGCGGGGACAGTCCAGCAGCCGGGGAAGGACTGTGGATCAAAGCAGGCCCAGGCTCTCGAGAGCCTACAATTTAGGAGCTGAGAACTCGGATGAACACATGGCAAGGTCTCCCTGCCTATTCTGGGGCGAGGCTGAGGACAGACGCTACCAGAGAAAACTCTCAAAACGAGGGTTCGTGGGCCAGTTTTTAAAGCCCGGGTCTCTTCAGAGTAGATGGTTTCAGAGTCATTCAGAGAACCCATAGGGCCCTGCTGATGGCTGAAGGGTGTATCTCTTGGCCAACGTCTCCACTTTCTGGCCGCTGCTCTGCTGAACTCAGAACGGCGTGTACGAGAGTGAGAGCAGGATTTGATGCTCCCCTGAATTCTTTCCGGGGTGGCCGTCCACACCGGCCTCCTGGGAGGATCACCCAACCCCCATCTCCAATGGAGCTGTAAGGTAGCAGCCCACGGAGGACCTGGTCCGGTGTCTTCTGCCCTTCTGAACATCCCACGTGGCCCAGAAATGTTGCGTTCTTGAGGACTCCTCAGATACTGCCTTAGCCTGCTGCCGGCAAACTTAGGCTGCCTCTTCAGCAAGAGGCCACCAGTCAAGTGAGGTCATGATTCCAGGCCCTGAAGGCCAAGTGACCTCCCGGACAAGACACACAATACATCAGGTCACCCGAGAGCCCAGAAAAATGTCGGGTCTCCCTTGCAAGAACATCCCTGAAATCTGGGGCGGGGGGGTGTGGGGTGGGAAGGGGAATGGAGAGACAGCTGACACCCCAAATCCCTCCTTGAGGCACCCTGAGGAGCTTCCCACGACAGGACGTTGTCAGGATGGTAACAAGTCAGAGCAGATGAAGCCATATGGACTTTGGAAGCGCCGGATTTAGACTTCTGCGGTGTCCTGGCTGGGCACGGAGTCTCTGGGCCCCGTGACACTCTCCGGAGGAGGGGAGCTGGCCTGGCCCGGGCCCTGGCCGCTGTCTTCGGTGCTCAGCAGGCTGCTGGCCGCCTGGGAGCCGGCGCTGTCGGCGCTCCCGGAGCGCGAGCGGTAAGGGGGCAGGTCGGCTTGGTTCAGAGACTCGGTGTCGGACGAGTAGGGCGGTGGAGGAAGGTCGTACCATGCGGGTCTGAGAGGGATAAAGCAGGTTGGGGCCGGAGAGGCAGGGGAGAACAGAGGGAAGACAGACAATGCGTTAGGAGCCAAGGTCAGGCAGGCAACCCCCGCCACCCATCTCAGGTGTCCCCCGAGGAAAACAGCTGTCCAAGAACCAGAGACCCCTGCAACAAGACCAAGGGAATGGGAAGAGGTGGGTGTGCTGCGGTTGGCGCGCGCCGAACAGGCAGTGCCCAAACCACGTTCCCTGGGTCGGCCCAGGGGGAGGATGCCCCGAGCCAGCCAGGGGCCCTGAGGCCGAGCAGCTGGCCGGCGGTTCGGGTTGAACCTGACGGTCCACAGCATCTGCGCTTCTTACTGAAAGCCGACTTTCCCGGCTATGTGGACTCGGGTGAACGGGGGTCTTCCCAGTGACTGCGTCTCCTCTGTCGGAGGGGACAGTAAGGACACTGGCATGCCATGCAGTAACTCCACAGAAAAGACGGTTTATTCTGCCGTTCTCACTGCAGGGTTCCTGCAGGCTTCCTGTGAGCCGGGCGCCGTGCCATCTGCTCTACGGTCACTCCCTCACTTAAGGCTGATGAGAACACTAAAAAGTAGGCATTCCTTTCATGCCCATTGTACTGGGGAGTAAACCGAGGCAAGGGGGCATGGAATGACTTGCACGGGGCCACAAATAACTAGCAAGCAGCAGCTCTGGGATCGAAACCCAGGTGTTACAGCTTCACATTTGGCAATTTTAACTTGACTCTACCCTGGCTGGTCCAAATGAAGAGGCTGAATGCGGAGTGCGGTCCTGGGCTCTCACCCTAATTTGCGAAGATGTCCGGAAGCCCTGCCCCCTAATGCTACCTTTACCTTGGATGAGGAGGAGAAACAAAGAGTACAGGACACAAGAGCTGCTGCTGGACAGGGTCCAAGAGGAGCCCAGTCAGGCTGGGAACATGACCAGCAAAATGCCTCTCGCCACATCTGGTGAGTCCTGGGCTCAGAGGAGGAGAGCGCCGGGGAGCTAGAACCAAGTGGACTTCCAACATGGGTTCTCTAGGATCCTCTGAAAGTCACCAAGGAAAGGAGGAGGAGGCTGAGCTGGCAGAATTCAGGTCTGCCAGCTGCTTCAACTACAGAATTCTGCCTTTTGACTTTCTCCCTTGCACCTTCTGGTACAGCCCCATTTGAAATGAGGATCCTACTGTTTTATAAAGTTTGAGAGTACTCTATGCTACCTCCTTTGTTTGATAAATGAAGCCAAGCAAGGAACTCATTCATTCATTCATTCATTCACTCATTCATTCACAGTACGAACCAACCCTGTAATACGGCCTGGCCACTGTTCTGCATTGGCAGGTGCGGCCCCGGAGCCAGTCAGCGGCCTGACCGTGTGTCAGCGTGGCATTACCAAGGAGGAACAGGGCTCTGAGGTGACCAGGATCCTACCTCTACGTCCTCACTTAAAATCCTAGAGTCCATTCCCTCATCTGCAAAACTGAGGCCCTCCCTGCTGTGATCTGCAGAGAGAATTAAATGAGATGATGTGGGGCACCTCCGTGGCTCAGTGGGTTCAGCATCTGCCTTTGGCTCAGGTCATGATCCTGGGGTCCTGGGATGGAGCCCTGCATCGGGCTCCTTACTCGGCAGGGATCCTGCTTCTCTCTCTCTCCCTCTGCTGCTCCCCCTGCTTGTGCTCTCTCTTTCACTCTCTCATTCTCTCTCAAATAAATAAATGAAATCTCAAAAAAAAAAAAAATGAGAGGACACATGTGAACTGTACTGCCAGGACCCAGTACATGCCTGGCCCCTGCTACCACCATCAGCAGCGGCGTGTGGGCTCCTGGGAAACCCCGGGAACCCACTTTCCCCATCGATGACCTCCCGCCCCTCCCCCCCACTTCTTCCATCCAGCACGCACCTTTGGTCCAGGAGGGCCTCTGAGTAGGAGGGCGGGGAGCCTACTTCCGACGCATTCTGCTCGGCCTGGCTGGCCACATACTGGATGCCGTTGTTGACGTTGTAGGTGACGTTGCAGTGGTGCGGGTGATCCAGGACCACCAGGCGGGACAGAAGCACAGGATGCTGCAGCCGGTGCACCGGCAGCGTCATGAGGTTGTTCCGCTTCCGCTGGTGGTGCAGGACCAGGGCCAGCAGCGCCACCACCAGCACGAAGATGACGGAGCTGCCGATGATGGCGTAGGTGATGCTGGGGTAGTACACGAGCTGGTTCTCCGACGTCACGAACACCTGCCCGCTGCCTGGCTCTGGGAGACCCCAGATTGTGGGGGAAGGGGGTGGAGAAAAGGAGAGAGTTTACTGCTATGGCTCGCCCTCCTGCTTCAGACTCAGTCCCTGGAAGCGCGAGCGAGCGTTTGTGGCGACATAGTTTGCAACCGCCGGGAAGCAGGAAGCCACCCCCGTGTTCAGTGACTGGTGACCAGCTAACAATATGTGGAACAGCCACACGACGGAGTATGGTTTGGCCATAAACAGTACAGATACGTGTTACAACACAGATAAAGCTCAAAAACCTTGTGCTGAGCAAGATAAGCCAGACTCAAAAGGCCATACGCTGTCTGATTCCATGACATGCAGCCTTTAGGAAAGGCCAAGTTACAGAGACGGGAAATGGACCCGTGGTTGCCGAGGGCTGGAAATGCACCGAAAATTCACCAGAAATGCGTACTATAATGGAAGGGAAGAGGGCTGGTCGGCATGTCCGGGGCTCCTCATGTCTGCAGAGTGCTTCCTTTGTGTCCGGCCCTATGCCAAGCTCTCAAGATAGAGAAGCCAGCAGAGGACAGGCAGACATCGGGGACTCTGGAGCCAGACTGGGTTCAAATCCTAGCCTCTGTGCTCTCTGGAACGTACTATGTACCCCTTGTAACCTGGCATAGGGAATCATGAGGGAATCATGACGCTACTTCCAACAACAGCTGACCCTGCGCTATGCAGGTATGTGGCCCAGAGGGGTGGACACACGCTTTATTCCCTCTACTCGCCTCGCAGCAATCCCCTTAGTGGCGGCGGTGGCAATGGTTAAACCATAGCCAAGTCCTTGGATCCTTGGGAGACTAAAAGACAATATACGTGTCAAGTACCCAGCAAGGATTTGCCCTCAGTGAATGTTAGTTCTTTCTGCTTTTTTTTATTGTGGGACAATATATACATAGCTTCTAAAATTTACCATTCTCACCATTTTTAAGGGTTTGGTCCACTAAGGGTTTGGTGGCACGAAGTACGTTCACGTTGCTGGGTGACCTTCCCTACCATCCACCTCCAGAACTTCCACCTTCCCAAACTGGCTCACGCTAATTCTGAGTGTTCACATTCTTTCAATTACCCCCACCAGCTTCCCAGAGGCAGAGGCAGGGACAGTCCCCTGTGCAGGGGGCAGAACGGAGGAGAGAGGAAGGACCAAGGGGGTTCCTTTTCCCAGGGCCGTGTCTCCTAAAAAGCAAAAGCTGGTGGGAAACAAACAGGTCCAGAGATTTTTAAAACACTGGCTTCCACGTAACCACTTGAAGTTTTAAGAATACAAGAGGGAGAGCTTTAAAATGAACCGAATCGGAAATGATGGCAAATCCTAACAGTCTCATTTACGTCTCCAAAAGCAGGCTCTCTCCAGATCGGCCCACTTTGGCAGGCGAGAAGCGGCAATCACATTTACTCGAGAAATTATGACGTTATATAACTCAGTGGTGCCTGGTCTCGCTTCTGCTCTGTGTGTTAAATGTCATCTTGTATTAATTCATTAACTAGATTCACTTTTCTTAAGAGCTTAATGAGCCCGCTGGCCAAATTACTAATATGAGAGTTGCCTGGGACCTGAGTTCTAAGTGCATAATCCATGGATAATGAAGTTTCCATTTATTCTGACCGTCCCTCAAGCGCATGCCCTCGTGCTCCTCGGTCAGGCAGCTTGACTTTTGTTCTTGTAGCTGCCGCTAGGAGTGCAGCAATCGTGGGCAATCTGTTAACCCCCCGAGACCACTGTGCTCTCGACGCTGCCAGGAGCTCCCTCGGCTGCCCCTGGGAGGGCCGGCTAGATTGTCCCCAGCTCCAGGGTTGCTCGCCTCCGAGTCATCACAGATTTCTATGTTATCACAACAGCTTTCTGGCCAGTGGCAGTCAGGTGTCCTGAGGAGGTGTGCCCTTTCCTAATTCACACAGAGCTGCGTGGCCCCACGGAGGCAAGGTGGGGATGGGATACTTGAGATGTGGTGTTCCTCTGCTTTCGAAAACATTCCTTCCTCCAGAGGCAAATCGAACTTCCTAGAAGGTGCCATTTCTCACCTATCACACTGGTAAAGGCAGAGCTGGATCTCCCATTTTGCTGGCCAGGTCTTGGGGAAACAGGTAGCCCCCAGGGTGGTGACAGGATTCACCATCCACAATGACCTAAAAATGTACACGTCCTTTGGTCCAGCCGTTCTGCTCTCAGGAGTCTATTTACTAGATGAACTCATATGCCAGAAATAACTTCTTAATATGCGTATCAACTGAAGCATCCTTTGTAACAGCATCCAGACCAGAAATGACCCAAACGTCTCCCAAACGGCAGCCGGGCTAAATTAATCTTGGTGCCTCCATACGACTCCACACCTATTTAAAAAATCAGGGCAGCGCTACGTATACTGGTGTCAAACAATCTGAACACGATCTTAATCCATGAAAAGAAGGTGAAGTTCAACAGAGAATGCGTGGGATATTTCTAGTGCGGACGCACAGAGGTATCTATATTTGCATACAATCCGTTGTCCCCTTTGCAAATGTGCCGGGAGAGGTGTTTCACAGGAAGTTAAAAGTTGCTTAACCATGACCACAAAAGAGACCGGGGACCTTTGCACGCCTCCCCAGAAGCTCTCTCTTGCTCCTTTGACGTCCGGGCACAGCCCCTGGAAAACATGCATCTGTTTTCTGCCCAAATGGACTCACTTTTCCCAGCAAGGGTTGTCACTGGAGTCACAGAGTTCGCAGCCTGTTGCATCTGTCTTCCTCCACTTGACATCTCGTGCTCCTGAGAGTCCGTGTTTCTGAGCATTGGTCTTTTCCTTCTTCAAGACGCGCTGTTCCATTCTGTCGAATGCAGGGATCACAATCTGTGTTGAGGGAGGGAGCTGGGCTTTCTGCAGTTTCTGGAATGCACGACATTGAACGGACATATAGTTTTTGATATCTTGGGTTTACCCCTTAGGGGGAAGGCTGCTGGGCCCTATGGGAAGCGTATGTTTAACTTTACACCGGCCGCAGCATTCCGTCACCCCCCAGTCACTCTGCACCCTCGCCAGCACTCAGTGCAGCTAGCCACGCCAGCAAGTGAGCGGTGAAGGCTCCCAAGGTGCCAAGTTGCATTTCTCAGCGACAAATGATGTTGTGCCTCTGTTCTCGTGCTCATTTGCCACCTGCAGATCTTCTTTGCTGAAGGATCTCTTGAAATCTCTTGTCCATTTTAAAATGTGGTCATTTGATTCTTTAGTGAGTACTGAGGATCCCTTGTATGTTCCAGGATACAAGCCCTTTTCCAGAACCGGGTCTTGTAAATATTTTCTCCCCAGTTGGTGGCTTGTCTCTTCCTTTACCTTACAGTGCCTTTTTGAAGAGAAGTGCGTAAACATTTTCTTTTCTTTTTCATTTTTTTTTTAAAAAGGATTTTATTTATTTATCTGACAGACGGAGATCACAATTAGGCAGAGAAGCAGGCAGAGGGAGAAGGAAAAGCAGGACCCTGGGATCATGACCTGAGCTGAAGGCAGAGGCTTTAACCCACTGAGCCACCCAGGCACCCCTTAAACATTTTCTATGAAGTCTATTGTTATTAATGATTTCTCTTTATGCTTCCTGTATTTTGTACTCTGTCCAGGAAATCTTTGCCTAGAAGACGTTTCATAGCTTTAGCTCTTACATTTACTTCTCCGATCCACTGCAAGTTAATTTCTGTTTATGGTACAAAGTGCAGTTCAATGTTCTTTTCCCCTACCCTTTGGGTAATCAATTGTTCCAGCACCATTAGTCGAAAACTTATCTTTTCCTATTGAATTACCTTGGCACCTCTGTTGAAAATCAAGTGACCATACAAGTCTAGGTCTGTTTTTAGATTCTCTGTTTGATCGAACCCTCTACCAATCTTCACGCCAATAAGTGTGTTGGTAACTAGAGCTTTACAGCGAGTCTCAGAATCAGGTATTGTGAGTCCTATATGTTTTCCCTTCCAAACTGAACTTTATTTCTGGTTACAAAAACCCATGGGGAGGGGATAAAAAAATCCATTAAAATTAAAATCGAAATAGAAATGTTCATGGCTTTCCCTCCCCCAGATCTACTAAAACAAAAGAGTTAAGAGTCTGGTGCAGACGAGGGTTTGGCAACCTTTTACTGTCAAGGGCTCGACAATCAATATTTCGTGCTTGGTGGGGCACACAGTTTCCCTCCCAACGATTCAACTTCTCTGTTGTTGTACAAAGTCAGTACACCCGTGAATGAGGACAGTTATGTCCCAATCAATTGTTATTTACATAAATAGGCAGCACCTTGGCTCACTGGTTGTAGTTTCTTGATTTACAGGGGGTACCCTTCAAAATTCTTCTCCACGCAGGTCCACACACACACAAATACTTTTGTTCCTGCATATAAGTATTTCTGGACATATAAGCATGGGCAAGTTTCCTCACCCACCCAGCCACACCTTTGTTAGACCACCCTAGAGACGCATCACAAATTAACAACCAACACCCTGGTCATGTACATTTAGGTAGCCACCCTTTTCTTTTTTTTCTTTTCCCTCTTGGTACTATGATCAACAACGCGACACCACCACTCAGACAGACTACACGGACCGTCAGAGTCACGGGAGTAGAGAGGGGCTTGCTTTCTCCCCCATTTATAGTTGGTGCTCAACACATATTGAATGAGTTAGTGACCTGTGGTCACCGGTGTCATTTCTTAGGACAGACTCCCAGATGCTGGTCATGTCCTTGGCCCTCTGTTCTTCCAGGTTGAACATTCGGGCTGTCTTGAACTCTCTCTTCTTCTCTGTCCACATGGAGCCACCACATGTGGTCCGTTTCTGCTGTGTGGTGTTTCTCCTGTCTCTGCTTCTGCGCTCCAACTGCATGGCCTCATCTGTGCCCAGGCTAGGAAGAGAAACTGCCTTGTGGGTCTTTCCATCTTCAGCCACTTGTCCTCCAATCCTTTGGCAACACTCCCATCAGTTCGTGTCGCTGTGTGATTCTTGTAAAATTCTTTGAACCAAGGACCCTCAGTGGCTCACATGGCCCTCATTGGCCAGGCATTCAGACTCTGCCTTGGCTTCCCAGTACCAACCCTGAGGAGGTCTGGGCAAAGAAGTGCAGGGCTGGAGAGAGAAACACTATTTGCCTTGGGACCTATACTCCACTCCTGATTTGAATTAAATAATAACACAAAAAATACTAACCACTACCACCACCTCCACCATCCATATTTGTTATGGACTCGGAAACAGTAATAGCAATGATATCGTCATAGCAATGATCACAGCAGTTCCCACCCTCCTGGCAGTACCCTCTGTGATGTGTATTCACTCTTCTAATCCTTCCCCCATCCGTCATGAACTGACTGAGGTCCTCCACCTCCAAACACAGGTCCACTTGGAACCTCAGACTGTGATCTACTTAGAGTAAGGGTCTCTACAGACCAAATTAAGGTAAAGCTCTCAAGATGAGGTCATCCCCGATGAGTGTGAGCTCTCCATCCAGGGATGAGGTTCTTGTAAGAGAGAGAAAAGGAGAAGATACCAGACAGATGAGGGAGAGGGTTGTGTGAGGTGGAGGCAGGCACTGAAGTCGTGCAGCCCAAGCCAAGGAGAGAGGCAAGGACGGATTCGCCTCAGGGCCTCCACAAAGAGCCAACCCTGCCAGTGCTTTGATCTGGGGCTTCTGGCCTCCAGCGCAGCAAGAGAGTATGTTTCTGTTGTTTTAAGCCATCCAGTTTGTGATAGTTTGTTATGGCCTACCTAGGCCACAAATAGAGCATCGTCTGAGGCAGACCATTTTACAGAGGAGGAAATGGTAACCCGGGGAGATGAAGTAACGTGCCCACGTGGCCCAATGCCTCGGTTACTGTTCACAGCTACTGTTACAGCTTCCTAGAAGGAAAACCAACCGAGCCACCAGGCGCCCCCAGGAACCCTAGTTATGATTGACAGCTACCATACAGGACTTTTCAGAGCCTTTACCAAGCGCATGTTCATTGTGAGGCTTCATGAGAGGATGTGGCTATTTCACCAACCTCGGTGCTATGTGAGATGAACAGGACCCCCATCATGTTCCAAAAAAGCACTTTTGCAACCTCCTAGAAGTTGTCTTTTTACAACTCAGATGGGGGCATCCCTGGGCCTATTGTCAGGAGGAAGCTCTGTGACTGTGGCTGCCCACTTAGGAGGTGGACGCTGGGAAGCAAACGCCTCGGCCCCCTCGCCTGTCCATGCACAGCAACCCCCGCCTGGGGAGGAGGCACCAGGAGCCTTGACCGACTGCCTACCAGCTGCTGAGTGAAAGAAGCTAGACCGCGCCTGCAGAGCTGTATGACAGGCCCCCTGACACCGCGGAGTTGGCAGGAGCTGATTCTACTCAGATGTGCCTGAAGCCCAAGGCTGCCCTGGGTCTGTGAGTCATCAGGGCTGCTGCAGAATCAGCTCACTCGTGCGACGCCTGCCCTGGAAACCTGATTACCCAGGGAACTGCTGAGTGGGCGCCCTTGGAGCCTCTGAATGTAGGAACTTTCTGAATAATTTAGGGGAAATGGCTGAAGAGAGAAGCATTACAAGAGGGGCTCCTGAGAAGGAGCTCTACTGACATGAATGAATTCACGCCTTCTGGAGATTTCAGAATGTCTTAGCGATATGACTTGGGCCCCCACACCCCAGAGAGAAGGGCTATCTGTTTTGCACACCCTGGGGTCTGGTGCTCCTGTCCCAGTGCTCCCAGTGCTGGAAGTGCCGGAGCGCAAGACATAGCTGATCCCAACGAGCACCCCACACACCATCCCCCAGCCAGCCGGTCCTGGTCTCACACCCTCCACCACGGCCACCCTGTCCCCGCTGTGGTGGCTTCTGCCCCACCTCTACTTGCCCTCTGGCCTTCCTTTGGCTGCACACTGGGTCCTCTGAAACCTAAATGCCTTTGTTCATGTCATTCCCCTACTCAGAACCTCCCAGCAGCTTCCCACATACTCCATATAAAGCCCAAATCTCCACCAGGGTCTCCTCTTCTGTCCCTCCCTGGCGGCTTCTGCTACAGACTCACTGGCCTCCTCTGGTTTCAAAATATACCAAGCACATGCCTGCCCCAGGGCCTTTGCCCTTGCTGTGTTCTCTGCTCTAGGTGGTGCTCCGTATCTGCATCACTCACACTCTACCCCACCAAAGTCCCTGCTCCTAGCTCAGTGCTAGCAGGAAGACATCCTGAGCCACCACCATGTCTCTGTCCATCCCCTTCCCTGACCTTCTCTTCCTTCACAGCACCTGCCACCACCTGTCATGTCCGCTGTAGTTATATGCAATCCTCTCTTTCCTCCTGGAATGGGACTCTGGGTGGCTGTATTCTGCTCATCACCATGTCCCCAGGGCATCAGGTGATGCTCTGTACAACTGTGCTGGTGGAAGTAGACAGAATGTCACCAGCTCTGGTGGCTCTCAGAGTCTGTGCTCAGCCTGCTGCCCTCCCACCAGAAGCACCTGTGTCTTCCACGTGCAACTCCCCCCTCCCATGCCAAGTGCTTCATGGCTATGAGCTTAGCCCCGCTGTGAGAAAAGTCAGTCTCAGAGAAGTCAGGTCCTGAGTCCTGGGTCACGCAGCTGGGAAGTGACAGAGATGAGACTTGAGCCCTGGTCTGCCTGATCAACACCCAGAGATTCACATAGTACAAGCTCTGCCAGCTCAGGGCTATAGAGAGTTGTGGACTATAGATAATTGGTGTACAAAAACACAGTCCCATCCTTCCAGAACCTTCCCTGTCATAAATCAGATAGGGGCAATGTAATCCCTTCCCAGAGTCATGAGAGACCCAGAACCTCATGGGGCTGGGAGTGTGGAAATAGCGCACGGTGTGCCCTTCTGGAGAGCCCGCGATGTCTCCCAGATGGGGTCAAGCCTGTGGAGACCTGCAGACTTGACCTGACTCTGCCACCGCTCCCAGCCCTGTCCGAACCTTCTACTTCCCAAGGGCAAGGTCCCAGCTCCTCTGGGACGCTCAGCTCTTCCCGCTTGGTTCCTCCCTCTTCCTCTCTCCTCTCACGGCTTCCACCCCGACCTGCCCTCCCAGGCCCTGGCCAGCCCAGTCTGGAACAGGTGCTCAGGTCTTCGGGTCCACCCACAGCCTTCCTGCCTGCTGCCCACCGCCTGTCAAAGTGTGTCCCGCGGCCTCCTGGTTTCACGAGGAGAACGGAAGCTTCACGAGGAGGCTGGGAAAGCGATTCCCAGACTAAGGCCTGAATGGGCAAGCTCGTGGTTCCTAGGACCGGGGACACCTGGGAGCTGCTGGCCGAGGACTGTGGCCCCCAGCAGCGTGCGGCCTCACGGACAGGAAGCAGAGGAACAAATACGCTGAGTTTTCCTCTACCTGCCTTTGGTACCTCCCGCTGGTCACCACTGTCAGCCAGCAGCCAGGATGAAGGCCCAGCAGAGGCAGCGGGGGAGGCAGATGGCGGTGCAGGGAGAGGGGCTGGAGGGCGCCCACCGAGCGCACCCGGGGCGGGGCTCCTCGCTGCTTTGCTGCGACTCCACCCCCTCCCCATCGCGGCCTGGCACGATCGGCCACCCTCCCAGTGTGCCCTCAAATGCTACCGCTTTCATGAAGGCTTCTGTGTCCCCTCTGTGGGACTGACAGGCCGTCATCCCCTCTGCTTGAACCCTCATGACCTCTCGCTGTCTGCCACATCTGACATCACGCAGCAGGTGAGGGCGCCTGGGGCACGGCCCCTACCACGGCCCCCGCTGGCCCAGGGCGGAGCACACGCAATGGCCATGCCTGTGTCCCCACTCAAAGAAGCACATGCCCTCACGCCCGCTTCTTCCTCATGCACCAATAAACGAAAACCAACCAAAGGCGAAAAGCAAGGCCTATTTCTTCAGAGCTTGCCTAACGAGGGGGGCAGCGATTAGCCACAGCATTCGGGTGGAGCCCCAGAGGCAGGCCGAGGCGCGGGAAAGCTTCAGCATGGTCCAGGGAAGACCTCAGGGGTGCCCCGAGGGGGGGCTGGGGGTGCACACACCAGAAGCAGGACACCCCCCGTGATTGGCAATGCAGCTGGCTTTCTCTGCTTGGCCCCGAGCTGGAAGGAGGAGCGCAAATGAGGGAAGCCGTCAGTTTATTAATCGGGTCTTGGGATGCTCTGGGCCTACTGTTGCAAGGGTCATCGTTTGGCTTCCCGGCTGGTCACTGTGGCAACTGGACCGGCATCCTGGGCTCGCTGCTGGAGGTCGTGGGTCACACATCCACGTTCCCACGCGGTCTGGCCATTGTTTATGCTCCCTTCCACCGACGATCCGACCCACGTCCCCGAGTCTGGCCCCAATCCCACTCCTGCTCGAGTCTCCGTGACACCTCGGGCCGGTCTAATGCTGGGTCTCCTCGTCTGTACAGTAGGGGCAGTAAACACCCCCTGCCCTGCCCTGTGGGGCGGAGCACCGACATAGGCAGAGACCTGACGGGGGCAGGGCAGTCCACCCACGCAGTCCCTGGTAGTGCCCTGCGCACCCGTGTGCTCACAGAGGGAGGGGAGGTGACGCACGAATGGGGACAGGGGGACCCAGCTAAACAGGGGCAGCGCGCAGGGTGGTTAGTCTGTGTCTGGGATTCTGACCGACTGGCGGAGAGATGCTTACTGCATCTTTGTAAGCGTCCTCTGTTAAACTGGAGTTAAAAACCCGTACCCAGCACAGAGCTGATGGGAACATTAAAGGCTATTGTGTGAAATCAGAACCAAGTGCGCCGATGGGGAGCTGGCTTCTGGGACTCCTATCGCCTGTGCGGTCTGGTCCCTCATGTGGTTAGAAAGGGCCTCGTGAGTGCGGGCTGGCGGAGAAGAGGGAACACTGCCCACGGAGGCAGGAAGGACAGCAGGATTTTAGGCGCACAGAGCCTGTGGCCTTCCAAGGGTGGAAGGGAACTGACACTCCCCAGTGGGCTAGTGGTTAGAATTCCATGCTCTCTCCAAGGATGGAAGGGAAGACTGAGGAGGACTGTCTGGCCCTGTGCTCAGTGCTGGGGATTCTAGAACCAAAACAGCGGAGACCTAACCGGGAGGAGCTCACTGTAGAGAGAGGCACCGGGACCCACTTTTCTCCAGTTCCCAGATGACCTCTATTGCCTGCGGCCCATTCTGTCCAGCTGGGAAGCTTTCAGGAGCTCTTTTGGCTATTGTAAACCAAAAGCATCCACCCTTTCTTGTAAAAAAAAAAAATCTCCTGGGGACTGCAGCACCTTTATGGGTCCCTATTCCAAGCACATCTTGTGTCCTAATTGAACAACGGACTGAAAAAGTTTAAAGGGCAGACCAGGAAATGCCTGAATCCAAAGAGAACCACGAAAACCCCACTGAACCATTACCATGGCAACTCAAGTTTCTAAAATTAACTGGAAGAAGGGGGAGGGGAAAATCCATGCTGCCAACCTGCCCCGCATCAGATGGACCCCCGAGCCCAAGGAAAATCAGGGACCCACCTGCCAGGAGGGAGCTAGGACTCCAGGACCACCCCCCCACCCCCCACCGCCCGCCCCGGGGGAAGGAGACAAGCACAGAAGATTAGGTGCAAAATGAGAGAAAGGGGAGAAAGTTGTAAAACTAAAGACAGAAGGAAGCAGACATCTTCCTGGGAATTCCTTATTCTAAGCAACCAAAGGGGTTTTGCGCCCCACCCCCAGCCCCCCATTTATGCCTACTGTTGGGCAGAGGGGGCAGGGAAGCATCCTTGAAAGGCCCTGCATTTTCAGCACGTGCTGCTGAGATAGCCAGCAGTTGCCAGGGGCCCCTAATTTACAAGCTGCCCCTGACCAGAAGGGCGTCCTGGCTTGGCAGAAACTGCCTGGGATCCTGGAGCTCTGGGGCCTGCTAAGGACCTCTGCCCACCCCCAGAGCTTGATCTTGGCCTCTGATGAGGGAGGGTGTCAGCGATAACCCGGGGGGGGGGGGGTGAGCTGGCGTAGGGCCTTTGCTAAGGAACAGGCACAGGGCAGTTACAGAACTCGCTGGGGACTTAGGAACT
Source organism: Mustela nivalis (assembly GCF_964662115.1). NCBI lineage: Eukaryota > Metazoa > Chordata > Mammalia > Carnivora > Mustelidae > Mustela > Mustela nivalis. Next base: position 93,784,827 of record NC_139028.1, on the reverse strand, counting down.
TAATTGGTTGCTTAAGGTAGAAAAGGGCATTTTTTATTAGGTACTCAGATTACTACCAAAACGCAGTGATGAGGGTAATTGGAGCGAGGGCCTGGGTGGCCTTTTTAGAACTCTGTTCAATTGTGTCATGGCTTTAAAAAATGTCAACAGAGGAGCACAGTGGAAGCCAAGGGGAGGGGCGGACAGTAATCTCGTTCTTTGGTGCTTCTACTGCAGACCACAGAAAGCGAAAGCCGGTAGGAGCCAGCCGAGGGTGTGGGACTTGGTGATGAGCTCCAGGACTGGGATCCGTCTTCTAATCATTCCAACCATCAAAGGGGACATCTCCGGGGCACTCTCCCTCCGGTGCACAAAGTGGCTTCGGGCAACCCAGGCTCCCCAGGTGAGAACAGAGGTCACTCCTGCGCATGCGTGCCTGCTTCTGAAGGATGCCCTGGCCTGGAATCTGCAGAATTACTCTTTCTACGGTTTATTGTATCTCAACCTGGAGTGTTTGGTGGAAGCGGCAAAATTAAATTGCCTAGCAGACATTCTTTGAACGCGATGGTCAGTTGGTTTGTGGTCTGGTAATACGGCGGGCTGCAAGGCGCTGGTCTGTGGGGTCTGCAGTGTCAGCGGCCCGGCCCCAGGGGAATCCTGCTAAGTCAAGTGGGATGTGGGGGTGGGGGGGTGATGATTTGATGAGTTTGTGAGACCCGCGTAATCGTACACAAGCAGCATTGCAGGGAGAGGCTCCCCTTAAAAACCAGGGGGAGGGAAAATCAACCACAGGCATGCCAGCTTGGAGGCAAATAAAATCTCATTAGCGGGACCTGAAAAAACAAACAGCATCAATATCTACTATAACCCCCCAGGGGCATCCGGGCCATCATAGAGTCGGACGTCCCAGCTGGGTCCTGCTTTTCCTTTTCCATTCATGACCAACTCGTGTCGGGGGCAGGTCTTGCCAACAGTGTTCCCAGATGTGGATTCCTATATGACCTTCCTAGCTGGCTTCCCACTGTCTAGTCCTGTTCCTCTCCATTTTCCACGACGCACGCAGACCGCTTTTTAGGAAGTAAGTAAGACGGCTGCTTTGTCCTTGAAATCCAACTTCCTAACAGCGGCCTCCAGAGGCCTCTTGGATCTGGCCCTTCACGCTTGGACACCCCGACTGTACCCATTTGCCTTCTGGCACCATATGCTCTAGCCCGGGGATCAGGGAAGCCTGGCCTGCTGCCTGTTTCTAGAAATAAGGTTGTTTACGTATAGTTTCCATCTGCATTTACGCTACTGGGGTTGAGCTGCGTACTTCTGACGACAGGCTCTAGGGCGCACAAAGCCCGGAACACGGACGACCTGGCGCACACGGGTCTGATTCTGATCGCTTGAGCAGCCCGACATGTAATGAGTGATGAGCTGAGAGGGACACCAGCCGCCTTCATCCAGGGCACGGTCTCTGGGAAGTCACTCCACTATCCCAAATGCAGCAGTCGTAAACAGCTCATAGAACCGCACCGAAAGGAGACGGAGAAATGGGGACCATCAGGGAAGAAATGGAGCACACCCCTTCTGGCCATGCCTCCCCTGGCTCTGGCTTTAGGTTGCCTGTAGAAGCTGGTGATGGAGACTTCCCAGAGGATGTGACAGACTTGGCATCAAGCCAGACTTCGAAATACCTGAATGGTTAAAAAGCTGCTTGCTCTCTGCGGCCACTACCTCCCCGTGTGGCTGTCCAGTCCCGCCTGACTCGGCAATCCGGTCTTCGGAGAGGCAGTGGGAGGTCTCCTGCTTCCCCACTTCCCGAGAGCAAGGCTGGTGCAGCTTTTACTGTTCTCCAAGACAAGGTGCTGGAAGGTCCGTTCTAACGCCAGAGGGCCCCCTGGGCACCAGGTCACCGAACCTGGCTGTTCCAGAAGAGAGGACTAACTATGGGGCTGGAGGCAGTGGAGGATTCGACTACCTGCTTGATTCTTTAAAGAGGAGACAATCACCACGTATCCCCAGGGCCGTTTTCAAACCCACGCGTCCCTGTCAAAAGCTCTCCAGACACCGAAGACAGGCCAGAGAGCTCAGGCAAGCATTTTTTAAACGCTAATGGGGCTGTGTTAAAACCAGCAAGTGAAGAAATCAAAGCCTCCTGGCACTGACAGAGGGCCCAAGCAGGCCTCCTCAGGGAGAGAAACAAGACGACGATGACGATGAGGACGGATGCGATCAGTCCCATGCCAGGCCAACAGCAGAGCAATGTGCATCTCCATTAACCATTTACTGACCATCCATGGGGGGGAGGGGCAGCAAGGGTGCTGGGACATTCCAGGTCCCTGCGATGGGGCTTGGAATTACTGGAGAGTGGAGAGAGCGCCCAGGGAACTTCAGAGCTTTCATGGTGGCTTAGATGTTTTTTTATTAATTTATTTTCTGAGTCAGCAATAGATGCCTGGTTCAAAACTCAAAAGGTAAGGAGCTGCAGAGAAAAGTAAAGCTGTTTCCTCTCCCTGTCCCCCAGCCACTCCACCTGGGGAGGGAGTCCCCTCCCCAAGAGGCAGGCACGGGTACCATTGTATTTCACGTGGTCTTTCAGAACTAGTCCGGGAATACATTAGCAAATACCTATTACTTTCAGTACACATTTTATATATCTATTATTTTTACTCAGAATTTTTTTTTTCACCTAATGACACATATCAATACACTAATTTTTTTTAAAACCAAATACCATTTTGCCTTTTTAATAAATACCTATCCAGCACTTAGTATAGGCCAGGTTCTCCTTTCAAAAAACAAACAAACAGACAAAAACCAAAGTTATTTTGAGGTAGATCTGGATTTACAGGAGAGTTGCAAGAATAGAACAGAGACTTCTCATACACCCCTCCATCCAGCTTTTCCCAATATTAACACCTTACCTAACCACAGAATGATGGTGGAAATGAAGAGATGACTTTGGTTTAATTATATTCACTAAATTCTAGGGTTTTTTTTTTTTCCAGACTTTTCCAGTTCTCCACTGATGTCCTCCTTCTGTCCTACCCCCAACTCTAGAGCAGTGGCTTCTTCTACGCTGTGGCAGCTTCTCGGGTCTTTCCTGACCTTGACCCTTTGGAGGAGACGGAGAGGTTATTCTGGAGACTGTCCCTCCCTCCATGTGGGCTCCCCTGATGAAGTTTCATGATCAAAGAGAAGACGTGTTCTTGGGAAGACTGTCACAGAGGGGCTGTGCCTTCTCCGTGTGTCCTACCGGAGGACGGCTGCTGTGTGACACTAACCAGTGTCAATAGCCACGGTCGTCTGGTTCACAGAAGGTGGCATCTGCCAGACTGTTCCTTATCAAGTGATTTTTCCTTCTGGAGTTAATACAGTCTTGGAGGAGATCTTTGAAAATATGGAACTATCCTGTTTCGGCTCCGACTTCAGACTTTCCCCACTGATGTTAGCATTCATCGGGATCTTGCCTGCAGTCATTGTTACGACTCTGCTGCTCTAATGGGGTTTCTCAAGCTCCCTCGTGCCTCCTACATCCCTTACCTGGATGGAATTTAGTAGGAAGGACGAGCTGCCCCTTCCTCCCATTTATTTATTTGGTTACTTACTGACATCAGGCAGACTCATGAATATTTATTTTACTCTCTGAGCTATAACCCAATACTATTACTATTTAATTTGTTACCTAGGTTGTTCCAACTCTTGGCCACAGGGCGCTTCTCCAGGCTGATTCAGCTCCTGTAACCTTTCAACACACCCCTACGATTCTGTTTCTTTGTCTGTCTCGGGGACTACTGGTTTACCTTCTGGCAGAAAATACTTCACACTCAGACCTGGAATCAATACTAACTCTTCTTTAATTCTTTCTTTTTCCTTCCTTCCTTCCTTCCTTCCTTCCTTCCTTCCTTTCTTTCTTTCTTTTTTATTTGAAAGAGAGAACAGATGAGAGCCAGCATGAGCAGGGAGCCCAATGTGGGACTCGATCCCAGGGCCCCCAGGTCATGACCTGAACCAAAGGCAGACGCGTAACCGACTGCGCCACTTGTGCGCCACAACTCTCTTTTCACAAGTAGCTGCATGGTGTGCTCCTTGTAGAGATGTGCCACTGATCACGGAACCAGAACCCACGCTGAACACCTAGGCTCTACTCCCAATCTTTTCCTATTATCATCTTTGACAACAAAAAATTCCTTGTGGGTTGGTCATTTCGCCTCTCAGCAATTGTGAAAGTAAACCCTGAAGTCTTTACAAAGGCCCCAGGGCCCTCTCTGACCTCAGGTCCCGTCACTCCTTCCCTTCCCACCCAATGTGGTGGGCAATCCCAAAGACGGCCTCTCTCGTTTCTGCTCCTGGGATTCAAGCTCCCATGTGAACCCGTTCCTATGAGTCAGACTGGATTTATTTTCTCGCTTCTAATGAATAGAATATGGGAGAAATGACAAGCTGTCACTTCCAATGGAGCCCGTGGCTTCTGTGTTATCTTAGGTGCTTTTTCTCTCTCTTTCATCTGCTCCGAGGACCATGACAGGAGTTGTGCTAGAGAAGTCTGGCAAGGACCAGCCAGCCAGCCAGCAAGGAGCGGGGCCCTCATCCCAGCAGCCCATCAGGAACTGCACCCTGCCAACAGCTACGTGAGTGAGCTTGGCCGCTGCTCCCCAGCACCCCTGTGCCGAGCCTTCAGATGAGACCACAGTCCTGGCATCGCTGGGAGCTCTAAGGAGACATAGAGCCAGAGCTACTCGTATACAAAGGGTTAAGCCAACTCATATCTTAGGAACTGCTGAAAGTGGAGAGCAGTGTCACTACTCACGGGGCTACAGGAAAATCGTGGCCTGTTGAGTGGCCTGTTCATAACCGTATGCTTGTTATAACCCAACTCCTAGATGCCCTTCCTTCTTAGGACTGCCACTGTCTTGGCCTACTGTGTCCTTCCCCACACATCCTCACCGGCCTTCAAGGCTCAGATGGCCCCTGAGCTACTTTCTCCCTGACTTCTCCCTCACCCCCCAGCACTCCAACCGGAAAGAACTTTTCTCTGCTACAACCTTCCACTGCCCCTCACTTGGTCCCCTGAAGGCCACTTCTTCTTCTCTTCCTAGCTGTAGGGTTACTGACACAGCTGGTTTCCTACAAAGAACACCCTAAATTTCTTGAGGGTTGGATTCCCATTTCAGTCACGTTTATAACGTGTTCCTCTTGCTTCCAAGCACTAAGCTCAGGTTTACTCACCTCTACTGGGTACATCATAATACTTGCAGAACCTGTAAGTAATTATAAGCCTTAAATTCAGGGTTTAGAATCCACTTACAGTCACAATGCTTACCACACACAGTATTAGCCATTATAAGCATGATTATCACCTCTTGGTATTCCATAAATGCATGTTCTCTTTTCTCACAAGGATTTAGTCTTCTGGACTCCCCACGGTTTTCCTCCCCAATTTGAGAACTTCCAAGTTTAGAGGAAATAAGAGATTGCTCCTGACCAAAAGTTGAGGACCTCGGGCTTCGTTCTGTTGTTTTGACAGACCAAGCGTCCCTTCTGGTGATGCCTCCACCCACAGAACAAGGACACGCTGGTGTTCACACCAGCCCCACATCCTCACTGGAGACTCAGGGCAGAGGCTAACCAACTTCCCGTCAATTAATATTCTACCCGTCATCGCGGAGAGTTTGCTGGTTCCCCATCATCCCAGCAAAGCTTTCTCGCAATAGTATCTATGTTCAGTTGCACTAATTGAACACACAAATGAGGAGATAAAGAAAGACTCAGCTAATTATGTTTCTTGGTTGGCTCCAGGAGGAAAACTCATCATCAGTCATGATTACAGACTCCCCTTGTGGTCTCCAAAGTATAGACCCAGGCTCAAGCTGTTCTGAAGCTTGTCTGATGGCAGATAAACAAGCTCTTAACCCTTCCTCGCCCCACACCAGACTTCTGAGGGAAGAAGAGATGTTGCTGATGTTCCTGCTTCCTTCAGTCTAGAAGCTCTTTTAACCTGGATTCTTAAGCTAAAGATGCTGTCATTTGTGGTATTTCCTTCATCATTGGTTCTCTTGGTGGATCAAAGATGAACACCAGGGCGGGGGGCAGGGCAGTTAAAAAAAAAAAATATATATATAGGGTGAGCCCTGAGATGACCCTTGCAAGTTACTTTTTAAGAAGGAGGAGAAACAAGGTGCTGAAGGAGAAGGGCCTGGGCTTTCACTCTCTGCAGGGACGAGCTGTGGGCTTCCTTCAGCCTTTCCCACGGATGGGAGCCAACTGTTGGGCGGGCAGGGGAGTCCTGATGATGGTGGGACTCTCGGATATGTCCCAGCCAGAGGAGACCAAGAAGGGACCATGGTTTTTGTCACCATAATTTATCCTGAACTCAGCAGGTTTCGTTTGCATTAAGAATAAGGCAGATGCAAATCAAAGGACCAAGTGAACATTGATCTTAAGCCTTGGGCAGAGCTTGGAATAGATAAGTCTTGGTTCCAGATAATTCTGACCTCCTATTAACGAAGAGGATGAAGGAGCTGGGAGCCTGGGGGAAGGAGGGGCTGGGAGTGCACAGGGGCAGGTGGTCTGAGCCTGGGGCTGGCAGCGCTCAGCAGACTTCTGCAAAGTCGGTGTGACCTAATGACCTGATCGGGAGGCTGGTAGGAGGTGCGCATCGGAAAGTTTGTAAACCGTAAGAACCAAAGGAAAACTGAAATCATTAGCAGAGAAACTCTGATGATAAAAGAAACCCCCGAATGCCCAGAGGAGAGAGCGAGCCCATGAATACAGCCCTACGGCCTACCCTGGGAGACACGAGGGAGCAGGGGGTGGAGGACAGGGCCTTGGCCAGGGTGGCCACCCACCGGCTCACTTTGCAGCTTTGGGCAAACTGCTTCCTTTCTCTGCGCCTCCATTTCTCACCTCCTGATGCTGCCCCTGACACGGCATGAAGACCTGGCTCCAACCTGATCGGTGCATTTATGATGGAGAGAGACCCAGGATGCCGTGCCCGGGGCCACCTGGTCTCCCCCTGACACGTGCGCACTGTCAAACGCTTCTGTCTCACTTCAGCGAGTCTGCCCATAAATACATTCAGCCCCAAATTGCTTTAATTACAGAATGAGGAAATTGCTTCACTTGGCAAAAGGTTCTTCCCAGTTCGACTAATGGCAGTCTGGTATGAGCATGTGTGATGCGAATTTTTAAAAATTTTTTTTAATTTTTTTTTTTTTTTTTTTTTTTTTACTAAAACCATCAAGCTTAATGAGAACTGGAAGAGGGCCATGGAAACAGCATTCATGGGGGCCCGACCCGACCCTTCTGGTGAGCTCCAACTGCCTGCAGAAGTCACACACCATGCCAGATAGTCCCACTGACCCCCAAGAGACTCAGTGCTTCAAAGATCAAAAGTAGTCACTGACTAAGAGAGCTGGACCTAACAGAGGGAGAAAAGGCTGAGAGGTCTTTCTGCGGTTGTGTATTTGGAAATGGGAGCCTCGGAAAAAGTGCTGTGTGTTGAATAAAAACAAGACCCTGTAATGACTGCAGAGAGACATACTGTATATTTCTCTTATTCTTTGCTGTGGAGATTCTAGAAAGTTCCTGATAAGCACCCAACTATCACCTCCTTTGCAAACAGGGAAATCTCCCTAGACTGCCAATCTTTAAGACTCTGGCTCTTGCCACCAGCTCACAACATTGAAGATGGTCCTTGCAGGGCTCTGTGTTCCTACCTGGTGAGCAGCTGCCCTTAGACACTAAAAACAGACTGGGAAGATGATGCTCTCATGTCCAGTACAGACTCTAGCCTCTGGAGGCTGCCAGACCTATGTTTGAATCTCCGCTCTATCAATGACTAGCTTTGCAATCTTCGCAAGTCACGTAAACTCCCGAGCCTCAGTTTTCCTCATCTGCAGAATAGGCACAACACCAGTCTTCTCCTGGGGTATTTGAGAAGATCAGACTTGGTTATTATAAAGTATATAGCACAGTGGCTGGCAAATAGTCTGAGAGCTCAGAAGACGTTAGCTGCTGCCCCTGGAACTGCCCCTAGTATTACTCTTCATGGCTTCTTGTTGGGGCCTTGCTTGACTGGCTGAGCTACCCCTGGTATGTCTGTCTGTAGCAGAAGGGCAGCCTCAGAAAAACAAGCAGGTTGAATAAAGTCTCCTTGCAGCCTCAAATGAGGACTACAAGAATTTCTTTCTTACTTCCCGTTTGGACAAACATGAGAGAGAATGAATGGCAAACCACATGGGACTTAGGGTCAGGAAGAGCAGGATTCAAGTATCGCTCTCTGCCATTAGGCAAGGGACACTGGGCAAGTTCCTTAAGTCTCAGATCTTCGTGGCTAGCCGGATGAGAGAGAATAATGCGTGGCCTGTTGAGTGGCCTGCAGTAACAGCTCAACCCTGGAGACGCTGTTCTTAACCATATGCTTGTTATAACCCAACTCCTATATCCTGCGCTGCAGAAAAGGATGCCCAATGAAGGGTCTTTGACACAGGTACATTAAAGCAAAGTGGCCTATGTGCCAGTGTTGAGCTATGCTTACTTGCCATAAAAATGATAATCTAAGGTATTGTTCAGGCCACAGCCTGGACTACAGTGCATCCCATGTCAAGGGTCCAAAAAAGCCAGAAGTTTTACAGAATTAAGAAGAGATTTGAGAAAAAAGACACCTGTGACTTTCTCCTTTACATTTCTGGGGGCTATTTGTTTGGGGAGGCTTTGCTAATAGTTTGGGAGACTGAAACACAATGCGGGCTCCCCAAGCTAAGCTTGCTAAAAGTTTAATTAAATACAATTGCTTGCTGTGTGTTCCTTTCCCAAACAGCCTCATACATATTCATCATGGTAATTACGGTAGTGAAAAAAAAATCCACGACTAATTATTCCATGCTCCCCATTTTTCACATGCCTAGAATTTTTGCATAATTACTGTGGAAATTAATTGCAAGTTAGTTAATTTTATACTTTGTTCTTTCAAAACTTAATTGAAAATTAATTTAAAAGATACAAAAAAAATCCCACACCAAAACCAAAACACAACCCAACAACCACACAACAAAACCCCCAACACCAGCCATTATGGCAAACCTTGCTGTTCAGACTTTTGATGTGCATTCGAAAATGTGACATGATTCCTTCTAACTCAAAGGCAGGGCTGTAGGCAACAAGCTGTCCTAAGAGGCTGGCCTCATAAATGTGCCTGGAGTCAGACCTCTGTTCTTCTACCATCTAGCAACAGAGACAAGATTTGTGATGGGCGGAGAGGCCTGCCAATGGTCTGGTCATCTTCTGGCTCAGGGCTCATCATTCTTATGTCGCAACAGTAATTGCATCCCCAGCGTCGAAGAAGGCCAGTGCTTGGCTCCCATGATTAGCCCACCGGCTTCCATCCTCAGGAATGGACCCACTGCAGGACCCACTGCAATCCAGCACCCGGAGCACTTCGCTCTCATGCTCAACAAAATGCACCATTTTTTCCTCTCCATTCTGTCACCACACTGGGCGATCATGAGCTCCCCTATTAGGGCCACTCCCACTGACCCCATTCCTGCGCTCTGCACCGTGTGGGACCTGACAGGAAACACTTACGGAGTGCCACCCTGTCTTGCACTTGGGTCATGGGCATACATGTGAGTTTCATTTCACTGCAGCACTTGACACAGTGCTTGATGATGTCACAGATGACCAACCAACCAATCAAACCACAGTGCTGTCTGGACGGACGGACTGAATAAAGAACACTGCCAGCACTCATCAGTGCATAACTACAGAACTCCTGGCAAGCCCACGATCCAGCACCCCCAGCCCCACATTTTATAGAGGAGGAGAGGTCCGTTCACATAGGTGAAGTGAGCCTCCCGAGTTCACAGAGCCAGTCAGTGGCCACTCTCCTTACGCCATGCTGGGTTACCCCTCCATCCTCCCCTCGATGCCCGACCATCCTAATGGTTCAGAATTTATCTTCCACCAGCCAGTCTTGCAATAAGGTGCTTTTCTTACTCCCGAGTCCTGAAGCCTATGACTGATGGCCTGAATATTTATGTCTCCTCCCCCAATTCCCACGAGGAAGCCCTAACCCACAAGCCCTCCTTTGGGAGACAATTGGGGTTGGATGAGGTCCTGAGGGGTGGGACTCCTCTCCTAGGATCAGTACCCTTTTAAGAAGGGGACGCCAGGGGGCGCCTGGGTGGCTCAGTGGGTTAAGCCTCTGCCATCAGCTCAGGTCATGATCTCAGGGTCCTGGGATGGAGCCCCACATCGGGCTCTCTGCTCGGCAGGGAGCCTGCTTACCCCCCTCTCTCTGCCTGCCTCTCTGCCTACTTGTGATCTGCCTGCCTCTCTGCCTACTTGTGATGTCTCTCTCTCTCTGTGTCAAATAAAATTAAAAAAAAAAAAAAAAAGAAGAAGAAGGGGACATCAGAAAGCTCTCTCTCTCTCTCTCCCTGCCATGCCAGGACTCAGCAAGAAGGTGGCAGGAACAGAGGCTCAGGGGAACCAAACTGGCCTGCACTTTGATCTTGGACTTTCCAGCCTCTCCAACTATGAGAAAGAAACTTCTGTTGTCTAAAGCACCCAGTCTAGGGTATTTAGAAATGGCAGCCTGAACAGACCAAGACGCCGTTCCACAGTGCTACTGAAGGACCTCGGTTCCTCACCTTATACAGAGGGACCGACTCAAGGTGAAGCTGCGAGAGTAGGGAGGAAAGGAGAAGTGAAAACCAAGTCAAGAGAGGTCTTTGTGGTGCAAAGGAAGCTGGACGGGGTACTGTGAAAAGCATATGCCGAGCATATGCCGAGAGCTGCTGTCACCCCACCTGGGCCACAGAGCAAAAGAATGAATCAACCTGTCACTCAGTAAATGGGGAGGAGAAAGAGGTGGAAAGTCAATTCACAGAGCGCAGGGCCAGTGATGGTTTTTCTTTTCCTTTTTCTTTTTTTTTTTTTTTGAGTCCATGAAAGTATCTCCTTTCAAAGTGACTCAGAGTGACCTGAGCCTTCAGCAATCTCAAGACAAACAATTCATCCAAGAGACTAATAACGTTTGGGGTCTCTTAGGACCCTAGGAGCACATTCCGTAATGGGAATTCTTTAGAATTCAGGATCCCAACATAGAAGAGGTACTTGAAGAAAGAAGGGAATGGGCATGGGTATAAATTCTTCCACCACATGTTAAGCAGAGGCTTCCAGTCCAGAGCAGCCTTTAAATGCTGGCTGTAAACCCAAGTTACGTTTTCAGAGGGAGCCATACAATTTCTGGGTACGATGTGCATGGGAGAATATGGCCCTGGGGGTCTGGAGCCTCTCTACAGGGGCCAGGGAGCAGCCGTGCAGACAGAAGGGGAACCCATCACAGGCGTGGGATAAGAGCTGCAGGCGGATGTCAGGAAGGGCTGGCTCTGGCACAACCATCCTGCCTGGTGGGAAGGCGGGGGAGGGCCAGCGCAGGGCAGTTAGCAGCAAGGTCACTAGCTGGAGGGTCCAAGAGTGGCTCTCAGTGATCAGGAAGTCAGTCCTGATGGCTGATCCAGGGAGGTGCCCATGGTATGCTACTTGGTGAAAGAAAGCACTTTAGGGAAAAAAATACGTATTTTTTAAGAGCAGGATGCCATTTCTGGGGATGAGGAAACGTGTGTGTGTGTGTGTGTGTGTGTGTGTGTGTACACGTCTATTCATTCATTAGAAAGATACGGATGGCTACCTAGTAAAATGTTAACAGTGGTTATCATGAATGGATGAATTACCAGTGATTTTTTGGGAATTTTCTTGTATTTTCTAAGTTGTTTTGTAACGAATTAATGCTTCGTCTTCCTTTGATCTCAGGGTGATCATTCCCTCCTCAGAGATGCCCAAGATCACCTTTCTGATTAGGACAAGTCTCCTCATTCATGTTCCCCTGGAAGGAGTTCCCTCCCCCTCAGCGTGGCCCACACCCCCGTTACAGCTCTACTTCAATCTTGTATGCAGGGTCTGCCTCATCCAGGAAACTGTGACAGGGACAATGTGGCTTTTGTTTTGTTCTTGTGGACAGCTTTGTTCCCAGCATAGTAATGATAACTAACAATAATGCCGGCAACAACAACAATAATAATACGCTCCACAACAGGCCGTTGGCTCCTGCGTCTGTGCTCCAACGACTACACTGCACCGACCTTTTACCCGGCCCTACACTTAGTGCACAGGGGTCCCTGACAAAGATCACATGTTGCTTTTTAGAATTCTCAAAATGTTCTCTCTTTTCTTAGATGAATGGAAATTAAAAAAAAAAAAAAATCACTCCCCTGGGAATGAACCATCAGCACGAAAGAGGTCGTTTTGGCCAACTAGACTTTTTGGGAAAGAAATGTTCTGTTTTAGACATTTGTACATGGCTTGGGAAGAAAATGAGGTTCATTCATTACGACAAGTCCCAGTGTTTTTCACTTCTTTGAGTCCAGAACGGATGAGGAGCAGACAAGGCTCAATACCTTTTTCTTCCCACATTCTGCAGCCGGGCCTCTGGACTCTAATTCCCAATACTTGATAAAGTCAAAGGTTCTGGTTCCTTGTAAGTGGCTCATCAAAGGGAAAGACAAGCCTTCATTTAAAACCTTCCCAGGCTCCCAGGAAGAACCCCGACCCCAGACGGTGTGTTAGGGCCAAGGTTAAGACATGGCAAGTGCCTGGTGTGTTGCGTGAGGGATTTGGGTAAAACCACGCAGGTATGGGGAATTACAGATTCCTCCCCCCAAAAAAGCAGGCAGTAGTGTTCCATTCGCATGGTCTTAGCAGAACAGGACTGTCCGTGGAGTGAAAGGGCCCCCTGTGCCTTGTTAGCTAGAAACAGTTAACAGATTAGAACCGCGTGTATTGGCAGACAGACCTGATTTAAGTTTTTCACATGATGTGAGTTCCCCAGGGTAAAACCCAACACGCTGGCACCGTTCCAGGTGGAAGCAGGAGACAGACCTGGAAGAATCCGACTGCTCCATTCACTGCAGCCCAAGGAAGCAAGCGTCTCCTCTGGAGTTTACTGTTTTAGGATCAGCGTGTGTAAAGGTCAGCACCACGCTGCATACCTACGAGATGGGGCCTCATGTCATGAAGATGGGGACGGCTGAACTCGCACCCTTCGGAGCCTACAGGGGTCACCCACAGCCTCTATGCCCTCCTCATGTGATCATTTCAACATCGAGAGAAAAAACCAGATACACTTTCCCCAATGCCCTTGTGTCTTAGAGTAAGATAAGAACCCATGTGCTACCATTCCTACCATTCTCTGAGTCATGACAGTAACATGTAGTAACTCCGTGAAGCCAGATGTCTCCAACGGCTGCCAGGGCTCAGAAACAGACCGGGCTATGCGGCCGCTGTGAAATACAGCAGCCAGCTGTCAGGGTTTCATGAGGCCGGCTTTCTGGGTGCGGTATACTTTCTTCTTTTTTGGGTGGTGGGGGCATGGATATTTTGGCAAAAGGCTGGGATGGACTAGGACCGCAGCAAAATTATGTCCTTGATTCACAGGATGTCTGCCTATGCCAGCGGTGCAGTGACTTCCCCTTCTTTGCTCAATGACCCTGAAATTGAGCAGGTATAGACCCGAAGTGTCCGTATTTTATGCACAAACGGGGAAGGAGCAGTGGTGTTTCTCTGGCGCTCCTGTCCTTCCTGCCAAATCTACTAAATGCACTGCCTTGTTCAGCATCTTGGGTCACCAAGTCCCAGAGGGACTTAGCACGTATTTTCCCCCAGGGAACAGTGACCGAATCTCATCATAGAGAAGCATACCCAAGCCCTCATCTGATGTATCACAGGGACAGTTTTCCACCCTTTTGTCTGGCTTTCAGAATTATTAGCCGTTTTCTCCCTTTAAAAATTGTTCAATTCATATTCAGCTGTTTTTCCCATACTCTGAACGTCAGCAGTGAAAAGCCACTTGAATGTTCAAAAGGGATTAGACGGTGGGAATTCAGAGGCCGACAACAGCGGACCAGCTGGAGCCACATACACGGCCAGTCCCGGGGGCCCAGCTGGAGCCAGCCCAAGACTATAACCAGCAGCGGGGTGTGACTGCAGTGGTGGTCCTTACCAGTGCTTCGGGCCCAAGACACAAGCTCTCAGGGACTCACGTGTGATGCAGACAACCTTCTGTCCTATGGTTCTTATAGGAAAATGCAAAACCTTCCTTATGGGTACAACATCCTTCCATTCCCACCACCATTCATCTTCACCCTAAATGCTATTACAGCGGTGGCGAGGAGGAGGACGGTGGTGGTGATGAGGATGAAACCTTACCACGGCTTTCCACACGCCAACATCTTCATGAGACGTTCTCCACGGGTTTCCTGCCTTACTTCCTCTTTGTAATAATCCCAGAATGTAAGTACCGTCGCCCATCACTCCCATTTTAAAGATGGTAAGACTGAGGAATAGAGAGTTTTAGGAACTTGCCCAAGGTGGCCAGGAGGTGATGCAAGCCTTCGGTGGGTGGGCGGTCTCCAGGGTCCCTTCTCAGGCCCTTCAGGGAACTGCCTGGCCCGCCCAACTGTCAGATCGGAGCAGGCAGAGACACATTGATTATTGCTACGTTGTTGTGAACACAATAGTGCTTGGTGCGCAGCGGGTCGCAACAGATACTGCATTTGTTGAGTAAATGCATAAATGAGTGGGTGAGTCAAGGATGACAGAACTTTAGAGCGCTGGGGTCCCTGAATATTGGTCAGAACTTCCGACGGGATGCAACTTTCTTCTTCGTGTGTCCTCACTGGGTGGAGGAACAGCGGAGACTTTAGATGGCTGGGTTTGTCCTCGGTTTCTGGCAAAGGTTGTGGGTCAGGGAGGGAACTGTGAATCCCTGCAGAACGGGGCTGCATCTCATCACCAAGACTTCGAGGGCCTGGCAGAGAGCTGTACACCCAGCAGGAGGCTTTCCAACAGGCAGCTTCGTGTGTGAAGAGGGGGGAATAGACTTCTGGAGGACATGGCAGTCATTAGGGGGTTGACCAATGTTCCTAAATGCCTCTCCCTCCAGATACGCAGTAGGATCAGATCTCCCTGTAACCTTAAACAGGAGACTTGCCCAGGGAATTTGCTTTGCTCAGTGCTGTGTGAGTGGTCTAGCTCCCTGGGTGACTAGCATGAGAAGGGTCTGCTCTAGCAATCTATGATGGGCACGCAGGGTGAACAAGACATCAACATCTATTGTTTTCAAGTGCTGGGCCCTGGGCCTACATGTTACTACAGCATTAGCTAGCACACACTGACTAATACAAAGAGGTAAGTTACACAAACAGAACATTCAGGTCCTGCGCCTAATAAGCTCATGTTTTATCAAAGCAACAAAGCACGCACATATGAATCAATGCTGGGGGGAGATGCCAGGTGTGATACGAGGGGATTATGCTCATCTGGAAGCTGGGAATAAGGACACGGGTCCCAGCTTACAAATTTTCATTTCACAAGTGAGGACACTACGAGGTAAAATTACGTTCCCAGGGTCTCTCAGCTGGTCTGTAGCACAACTAAGATCAGAACCCAAACCTGTCAGACTTCAAAGCCTCATGTTCCTTCCCACCATACTCAGTGGAAAGTTGGCCCCAAATTGCACAAGACCAGTGCTGGTGACAGCCCGGAGCGCCACCGAGCCAAGGCAACCAGAAGTGACCAGAACAGCCTTTCTGGTGGAAGTGAGTTTCCAATCAACTCCTAAAATAAGCCATGTTCTTAAGAGGGAAGCTGGAGAGGGTGCGTGATGGCATGCAGCCCGTGGAGGTGGTAGACTCGTGCACGAGGAGTAAGGTGACCATCTGGACAGAGAGAAGGCAGAGCAGGAGAGTGGGGAGAGAGGCAGCTGTGGGAAGCTTTAAATAACAGGCTGGTGTGCTGTGATTTTATAACAGCAGTGGGTTCTTCGGCGGGGGCAGGACGTGATAAAACCAGTGTTTCTGAAAAATTGTTCCGGCAACTGTGTGGAGGATAAGCTATAGCAGACAGGGGGAGAGAGACTCACGGAGGCCAGGCAGGAGAAAGGCAGGCCCGGTTGAGGACAGAGGCGGAGGACGAGGGAAGAAAGGAAGGAAGGAAGAAAGGAAGGATAAACTTCATGAACTGAGCTCTTACTAGTTGCCATGCATTAGGCCATGCACTTTGTCCACGCCAGCTCACAGAACGTTCACAACAATCTCAGGAGACACAGCAGTCCCCCATCTTACAGATAAGGCTGAGGCTGAGGCTCAGAGAGATTCAGTGACTTTCCCAATATGATACAGGTAATCGAATACTGAGTTAATAGCTAATAGTTAATAGTTAATACTGATTTAATAATAGGTACTGTTCTAGGAACACATCAAACGTGTTATTTCATTCTACACCCTAAGTACTATAGTTATACCCATTTTACAGAAGAGAAAACAGAGGTTTAGGGAAGTGAATTAACTTAGTCTGAGCCACACCCAGCTGAGAAGCAGCAAGGTCAAGACTTAAATCCCATCTGGGTGGTTCCAAAACTCTCTCGCTCTGAACCATTATGCTCATGAGGGTTTGGCCCCGGTGGCCCCTGGGGTTGGCCGGGCTGCCAGTCCACGAGCAGGCATAGGATTCCATCTCAGAAAAAGAGTCTCTGCTCTTCACCCCAGGATGACGACTCAGGTAACACACACTGTGTCTGGAGATTGTAAGGAACATGCCACAATCAGTGTGCCTTCACCAGGCTCGCCTCAGAGGGAGGGACAAGAGAGTAAATCCTTACCCAACCCCGCAGACACAGGCCATGTGGTCTTGGTCTGAAAACCGGGGCAGAATTATAAGTTAACACACAAAGGCTTCTTGTGCTGCTTTGTGTGTGACCCAAACCCACTCAGAGGGCACCCTGGCCACCTCTTCCAGTTTGCGGTAGACCGACATGCTCAGAATTGGAATATTTAATAAACCACTCACCCTGCAGCTCTGCTGCACAGAAAGAAGTCAGGTCATGGGTTTCCATCACCAAGACTGACCTGGACTGGGAGATGTGGGCAGATGCAGTGTGGCTGGCGTCCGGGCCATCTGTGGCGAGGCCGCGGACCCCACGAAGGAGCTTCTTCTAAGACAGCGGAGGTATGGTTACAGACCCACTGTTCTTCAATTTCCTTTTCTATTTTTATCAAAGGAACATGGGCACACGATGTAGAGTCAGAGAGCTGTGTGGGCTGTGATAAGGGAAATCACGTTCTTTGACCCTCCCATCCCAGAAGCAATCCTGTGCCCCTATTTTCAGTTAGGTCTTCTCCTCTTTCACTCCTTACCTCTGCACAACACGCTGAGAGGACTGCTTCCTGATTTTTCAGCGCTGGGAACTAGCTGCTGACTTGGCGTTCCAGAGGAGGAGAATTTACCCCCAGTTTATGGCCATACACTTTCCTGCCCAGCAAGTTTGTTTTTCCTAGAGTGAATACAGCCTTTCCCCACCACTGTGTTCTACAGATTTCTCACCAACACAGACACCACGTTGTCCCCAAACATGTCTTTCCCGGCTTGGTCAATCTCCTCTCCATTCCAATCCATTAGAGATACTCTCAGTGTCTTCACAGAAATGTCTCCACTGGCGTGAGCCACGCCAGGCTGCATGGGAGTTCCCGGACGCCATGCCGCCACCTGATGGATGGCCTTCGGGGCATCCTGGATGGCCTCGTCCAGACTCACTCAAGTTGGATTCTGATTTCCCCTGGCCTGTGTCTTCCTTGGTCTTGCTTTAGTCTCTTTGTTTTGGTAGAGCATATTCATTGAGAGTTTTCTGGAAAAGCTGTCTAGAAGTCTCTTTCTTGTCACTTCTGAAAATGTCTTGATGGTGCAGAATCTGAAGTAGTTTGCTTCAGAAGTGCTGACTCGTGTCCAGTGTTATTAAGAAGACAACGGCATTTTGATTCTTGAACCTTTGTATTAAACCTCGGTTTATTCATTTATTTCTTTATCTTTGAATAGTCTCCCTGGAAACTTGTAGGATCTTCTTGGGCCCAATGTTCTGAAATCTCATACTGAGGTCCTGGTGTGGTTTATCCTCATTCATGGAGCTGAACATTAGGGTGGGTCCCTTCCTGTCTGGAAACTCTGTCCCTGGTTCATACGGAATTTCCTGCAATGTTTCTTCTCTCCTCTCTGGAAGTCCTATTATGTGGGTGTAAATCTACCATGTCCTCCATTTTTTTTTTAACCTTTTCAACCTTATTTTGTATTTCTGTTTTTGTACTTCCTGGGATATATCCTTATATTTATGTCAAAACTTTCTCGTATTTTAAATTTCTGGGTTCTTTCCTGTTGGGTCCTTTAGAAAAGGAGAGGGGGTATCCTGTTTTTATTTTAAGAAAGTAAGATCTTCAGCTATCTCTTAGGTATTGTTTTGTTGTTGTTATTGGTTTTTTTTTTTTTTTTTTTTTTTTAGTTTTCTTCATTTAGCCTGTTTCCTGTAAGATACTTCTCCCTCCTATTGTCTTCTCCAACTCCATGTGTGCATGTGTGAGGGTGTGTGTTGTGTCTTTCATATTCAAGGCTTTCCCCAGGTAGTGGGTGGTTCTCGGCCACCCTCTCACTCTAAAGCCTGTCTATGAAAAAGCTCACGACTGAGGTTTGCTGACGGCAGGCTTCACTATGTGATGGTTCCATTGGGCCGTCTCGTTGGGGGATTTCTAGTCCCTTAAGAAGGTGAGATTCCCCCAGAGAATCTAAACTCCTGACTGGAAGGAACTGGCTGACTATTCTGGGAAATGGCCTGAGGAAAAAGATGAGTGGTTTCAACAGTCACTATGGCAACTGGCACTAAATCCATGTTCAGAAAGGAACCTCCATCCTCAACCAGGTGCTTGACACCTGGTGCTCCAGAGACCCTGTGCTTTGGCCTCGCCAGAGAATAAGCTCTCGGCTGCCACCTCTATGGGGGAGGGACAATAGCCAGGCTGAGTCATGCAGGGAGAGGACCCACAAGGGAAACCGATCTTCTTGTTCTAAGCCCCACTGTTACCCCTCCTCCTAGGGCTTCTCATGCTGCCCATCCTCAGACCTTCTGGAAGTGAATTTGGCGGCTTCTTGGTTCTCCGGTGTGCCAGGGAGGACTGCGTTTTCTGAGCCCACCAAGTCAGTTTCTGCTCATGCATCTCTGCTCCAACAGCCACATCTTTACTGCTGTTGCTGTTTCTTCTCCTCTTCTCTGTCCTTGTGAATTTCCCCCATAAAATACCATTCAAGCGGATTTTCAGGAGGAAGCAGAACGTGTGTGTGTGTGTGTGTGTGTGTCTGGGCTGCCATTTTACACCAGAAGTCTTGAAGGTGGGTTGTCCTAGCATGTCCTCCTGAACTCCAACTGTGTAAGACACCTGGGTTTTGAGGGAAGTGCTGCTACCTGGAACCAGGTGTTTGTGTGGTGGAGAGCAGTCTCTTCCCGGCGTGGTGCTCTTCTCAGTATGGAAAGAACATGGGGCCAGGAGTAGGAAAGGAAAGATGAATCCCAGCTCTGATATCTACTCGTGGTTATCCTTGGTCTCACCGGGGGGCACAGGATAAGAATCCCAACCCTATTTACCTTCAGGGTTCCAAGTGGGATCAAATAGGATAATGTGTTTGAAAGCACTTCAGAAAGCAGAAAGTACTACAGAAACACATGACTTTCCTATTACTTAAAGACTCACTGTCATCTCCCGAAATTCAGTGTAGTATTATCTTGGCCTATCACTGGAGGGGAGAGAGGTTGGTCTCCAGTCATCTTACAAATCACCCTTGAGATGTTCAAAATAATGTCCTCTAGTCACACAGACAATACGACAAAGGATAGTGTTTCTCACTCCACCAACACGGTCCAATCAACTGCCCAAGCCGGCGAGGCTCCACATTACCCAAAATGAACACTCCAGAATCCCAGGTAGTTTAACCTAAAGGGGATGAGTGAGATGGAACTCTCTTTGGGGGTCCATTCCATACTGGGTCCGCATCTCAGCTGAGCTACATATCCATCTTGCATCAGGTTAGAAATATAGAAAAAAAGAGTGACTAAATATATCCCAACAATAGACATATTATAGCCATTGAGAAAAAAAAAAAAAGAGTGGGGAGGTAGCTCTGTTTGTGGTGATGTGAAAAGCTACCCACTATCTATTAAGTGATAAAAACAAGGTGCAGAGCCATTTGAATGAGCCTATCTTTAGAATGGAACAACAAAACCTGATATATGAATATGTATTGATCGACACACCTAACTATTTGTGCGATAAAGATACACACACACCGAGAAAGGGCCTGGCGGCATTCTCCCAAACCACTGACGCTAGGCACTCATTTTCCACTTTATACACTTCTGAGTGGTTGAGAATTTTTTTCATAACATGGATATATTATTTCTGGTCATAAAAATATTAAATAAAAATTCAAAGAGTAACAAAGAAAAAAATCTGGGAAGAAAGCCAGGATCAAACGCAGGAATGGGTTGACTTTCTTCACCCCAAAAGCCTGTGACGGGTCAGGGGCTATGGCTCGGTGTGGGACTCAGACCCCAGCCATCTCCCTAATTCTGAGCAGCACCCGCCCGGTGGTGCTCTCCAGCCTTCTGACTGTGTTTCCCAAAAACTCCCTGATCCTAGATCCTCCTAATATGGGCGTCTCTTGGCTCAGCAACTCCTACGTCTCTTGGCAATGACCATGATAACCCTAGACCACATATGCAATCAGTCTGGCAAGGGTGTACTGAGTGGAAAAGATCCTTGGATGAGGACCAGCTCTCTCCAACAAGCCAGCTACCACGGTCAATTTCCTTTTTCAAAACGGGAGCTCTTAGCTCCCATGAGTCACTGGCAAGGGGGACTGTTTTATAGGCGCTGACAATATCTGCACAGACTTGCTCTGGGCTCGCACGATAATCATGATAGCTCCTAGTCATTGAGTGCTTGCCACAGCCAAGCATTCTAGTTGAAGCAATTTACATGATTTATCTTTACAACAATACCACAAGATGGGTAGCATTATTATCTCCACCGTATAGATGATGAACTCAGGCACAGATGTGAGGAACTAGCCCAAGGTCACAGAATTAGTAAGTGTCAGGACCGGAACCCCACGACACATGCATTGTCTCACTGGGGAAGGATTGGCGGAACCAGGGTTGAAAACGTCATGTCCCGACTTCCTAGCGAACAGCTTTCTTTGCCAGACTCCGTGGCCCCTGTGTAATATATAGAACTATCGAGTCCATCTTTCTTCTGAAAAGAGGTAAATATACAGTCATCTCTAGGTACTGCTAGGGCCACAGAGGGGTCTCTTAGCTCTGTCTAGACACAAAACCAACAGAGCATAATGCATAACAGTGTTTTACAGCCAGAGGTTTTTATCTTCTTGTTTCTCCTCTGAGGAGCTGGCTGATAAATCAGGCTTCCCAGGTGGAGAGGAATGTGTGTTTTCAAGAGTGACTTTCAGGAGCAGAGTGAAGGACAAGCAGTGCCGTGGCACAGTGAAGCATCCTTCAGAACCAGTGGCAATCTCACCTCAAGAGGCCAATTAATCCATTTGAGGGAATAACAAAGACAAGAGCGATGGAGACCGGGTGCAGACTGTCTGCCCCATTTTCCATGACAGAAGCTGGAGCCCTCTCTCCTGGCTGCATTCATCAGTCTCCGCGGTGAACACGAGCAACCCGGTAGCACGTCATCGATCAGCGCATGTGCGCTGGCTATAGGCACCCAGCGATCAGGAGAGCAAAGATTAGCTCTGGTACCTCTGGCCGGCTGTGGCTCCCACTCCTCGAACCTAAGGGACACCTAAGGATTCCCTGCCATCACAGCATCCCTGTTGCCTCCTTCTAAAAGCACCGGTTGACCTTTTCATTGCACTTAAGTAACTGCTGCTTTCAGATCTGAGCTATCTCATTTGAGACACCCAGAGATACCTTAAGGAGAATGAAAATGAGAGATCTGGGCAAAGATAGGTAAAGCGTTCTACCCCAAAACAGGCCAGAAGCAGACCTTCTGTTCTCTGCTCTATTAACGTGGCTGGAGTAGACAGAGGTATGCTTGCAAATTCTAGGCCAGAGACTTCCAGTTCTGGTCCTACGGTGGGCTAGCTATTCAAACTAACTTTCCTATTGGAAAAAAGGAACTTACAAAGCTGGAGCAAATATATATATTTTTTTAAATCTTAAAATCAATGAAGAGGTGATTAAAAAGTAAAGGGCGAACATCTGGAAAACTGAGATACCTTTTCTCCTAAGAGCAGTGGTGGTCTACACCAGCTTGGGTGTTTGTTTTGTCAAAGACTGAAGTCAAGATACAGGGCTGCGCAAAGTGGGAATCTAAGGGAGACCCTTCCTTTACGCCGTAATTCCAAAGAGTGAACTCCTAGGGTCAGGAAGAACCCGAGGTAAACCTCCTTCCCCCTTGCCCAGGGAACTGTAGGGAGGGTTACCTTTGCAACAGGTGCAACAAGGGAGATGTGGAGGAATTAATTATTATGGGCAGCCTCCCATGGAATGTGTCCCTTGGGTCTACGTTACTTAGATGGTCTCGGGAACCTCATCAATTGGGAATGAATTGATATTGTACCCGAGTACTCCCAGGCATTTAGCAGAAGCCAAACTCAATGTCTCCGAAGGAGACAGGGTTTAATGAATCCCCCAAATAATTTTTCAGAGACAATGAGCAATATACAGCCCAAGATACCAAGCATGTGAGGAACCAATGCACCAGGAGGAGCAACTGGAATCAGACGCAGATCCACAAAGACTTCAAATGTTAAAATGATCACATCTAATCGTAAACATGCTTGCTATTTTTAAAGAAATAAAGGCCTGAATACATCCATCTGTACGGAACAGTAAGCTACTAAACACACACACACACACACACACACACACACACAAACCAACCAAATAAATTAGAAAAAGAACCACACAGGATATCTACAAGTGAGTAAAACTGTAACTAATATTGAAGCCTCAATGGACCAGTTCAAACAGTAGATTAGAAACAGATGAAGAGAGAATGCATCAACTGAAAGACAGCCCAGGAGGAATTATGCAGCAGGGAGTGGCACAAGAAGATGGAAAAGACAAAGTAGCAGCTAAGAGACTTGGAGGGAGGAAATACCAAATTTAAAATAAAGGAAATTCAAACTATGGTGTGCAACAGAATGACCTCTGGAGCTTGTCGAGATACGCATTCTAGGGCCCTAATGCCACCTACGTATGTCACTTCTTCAGGAAAACTCTGGGTTCCAGGAATACACAACGTTAACGGATATGGAAGTCACCTACACTCTAAGAAGCAGTGGAATCTGAACTTCTGGGTGGCAGACTTCAGAAGTCAATTTTCTTTGCTCTTGTCCAATCCATATGAAGTTTTTTTACCTCTCCCTGACTATACTGTTCTCACTCATAACAGGTGGACAGAATATGTAACAGACCTTTTTGTATTCCCTCAATTCAATGGGGGTTTAGATAGAAGAACCAAAACATGTTTGAAACCCAGTATTTCCATGCAGTTGACCCTTGAACAATATGGGTTTGAACTGCGTGGGTCCACTCATTTAAAAAACTGGATTTAAAAAAATAATAATTATAGTGCTGTAAGTTGTTTTCTATTCTGTATGATTTTCTTAATAACCTGTTACGTCCTTGAAGCAATACAGTATATAATGCATAAAACACACAGGAGAGGTGTTATTTGTTTATGTTAATGTTACCGGTAAAGCTTCTGGTCAACATCAGGCTATTAGTAGTTAAGTTTTGGGGGAGTCAAAAGTTATACACAGATTTTCAACTGCACAGGGTAGCTTAGCACCCCTAACTCCTATGTTGCTCAAGGGTCGTGTGTATTTCTAAAGCAAAGACTTAGGAAAAAAAAATTGTTCAAATTTTGCTTTGAGTATGTGTGAATTTGAACCAATGGTTACCATGGTGTTTGGTAAAAGTACCTGCTGTTTGTCTTTCACTCTCTCCAACCTATGATGAGTTCCCTCAGAAACTGGGTAACAACCACTGGGTGTCTGGGGCTACCTCACTTCACCTTTCACACGTGTCTCAACTGTCCCACCTGTCCCAGGAGCGTCCCACCATCCATGATCCTGGCAGTACGCAGAAAATGCTCAGCACGGTGCCTGGGACACTTAGTAAGTGTTCAGAAACTTATGACGAATCCATTTCCTGAATTGTAACCCCAACCTTATGGACTCCTCTAGTTTTCTCTCCAAATTCCTTGTGCTTTTTCAAAAAACAGCACCTCCTGGCCCTACAGCTGTAGTCTTCACCTTCGCTTAACTCTCGATATCGGGTTGTCCGTGTGTGTAATAATAACGAAGAGCCTGCATGATTAAATGACATATGTGGTTTCTGGTAATTCCAGGAATGTCTTCCCAAAGATGCAGAAGGTGATGGATAAGGGGGAAAGCCTTTGGGACCTGTCGTGATGTTCTTCCCTGTAAAATGGTGTCCTGTGCTGTCAGGGGCCTGCAAGAGCTTCAGCAGGGCACCAGAGGTGCCTGGCAACTTTCCACTGTCCCCACTTAGAAGGCGTGAACGAGGGGCTTGTAGAGTTTCTAAAGCCAAGTGGAACGAGTCCGCCAGCACTGCCAATGCACTAATAATAAGCAGCAGATGTTGCCAAGAGCAGAACCCACTCCTTTCAACTTAAAGGAGGGCAGTATGGGGTGGAAGTGAATGGGGGTGGGCAAAAAAAAGTATTGAGACGATGCCAAAAATCCGAACCTGGGGGACTGAATTCTGAAGATCACTCAAAACCCTTAATACTTGTCGACATTTTCCAACTTCTTCCAGCTCCCAAACCTGCAAATTTGCATGCCTCTTGGTAACGGGTGTTATATAGTTTCAAATCTCATTTCTTCGATCTGGAAAGAACGGGATCACAAGCAACAGCTTCATGCCTAGGACATAATTCCCACCCTGGGATCATTCCCAGGCAAGTGGAATACGAGGTCACCTCCTGTTTAAAGCGGATCAATTTATCCTCCCGAGTTCGTCTCAGGGCAACGATCTGTTCCCAGTCATTTCCAATGTTCCTGTTGAGATAAGCTCCTCATTTCTGTTGTCTGCAGGCTCAGATCAAAGGGTCAGAGCCAAAGTCAGGGAGACAGGATAAGATGTTTCCTAGCAGCTAAGATTGGTCAGCCTGACCTTTTGTTTCAAGTGCTTTGGGTCAGCTGGGAGCTCACGCTGTGTCTGTGTGTATGAGGGAGAGAAAAAGAGACGGAGAGAGGGAGGCAGGCAAAACTGACTCTTGTCCCCCCCTCAGAGCCCTCTTATTAACAATTTAACAACACTTCACATTTTCAAAGTGTTATCAAACCATTAATAATTGAGCAACTTCTCAGAACAATGTTGGGCTGTCTTCTCAGGAGAGAAGGAAAGCTGTAATTAGAAATATGGCAGTCTGTTGAGAGAAGCCGCATTTAATTAGTCCATTTTAATTTAATTTAGGTAGGGTCTACACAAAGAAGATTGCATCCAGCCCCATAGCAGGAGATGCCAGAGAAGTTTCAGAAGGCCCCTTCTGGAAAGCCCGGGGCACTTGCTGTCAGGACAGCAGTCAAAGTCCAAGGCTTCTGTGTCTGAAGACCAACCACGAACCCCTGCCTTCACTGGCCTTAGGTAAGTCACTCCCCTTAATTCCATCCGCTCATCCGTACAATGTGAAAAAAAAGTATCTGCCTTTCAAAGATTTGATACAAAGATTATTGTGAGGAGATGCTTATCAAGCACCTAATTAACTGAGCAAAAAAAAAAAAAAAAAGCCAAAAGCAAACTGAACAATAATTATCCCAGGGCAGCAGTGGGGAGCAAGGAGGACTTACTCTTTCACCCAAGTCCTGTATTCTTAACAAGTTAATGTCAGGGGAAATCGGAGGGGGAGACAAACCACGAGAGACTGTAGACTGTGAGAAACAAACTGAGGGTTTCGGAGGGGAGGGAGGTGGGGGGTTGGGAGGGTGTGGTGGTGGGTATTAAGGAGGGCGCGGATTGCATGGAGCACTGGGTGTGGGGCATAAACAATGAATTTTGGAACACTGAAAAAATGAAATTAAATTAAATTTAAAAGAATAAAAAAAATAAAAAGTTAATGTCCAGCCACGTGTGTGGTGGAGAGTTTCCAAACTGTCCCAGAGATCAGCCGAGGGAGGCCACACTCAATGTCAAGAGGAGATACGTCCCCCGACGAGTTCCTGACCTGTCCTTCTTACGATGCACCCTCCCCCATTTCTGTTACTGGCCATTCTATCCTGCCATTTCCTCAGGCCAAACACATCGGTGTCACTGTCAGCTCTTCTCATACTCCACACCCAATCCAGAAGGAATTCTAACTGACCCACTTCAAAACACAGCCTGAGTCTCTCCAACCGCTTCTCACCACGTCTACTATTACCGCCATCGGTCCTCCCCGCCCCCACCCCACCCCGTGCCATGTCTGGATCACTGGGACAGCTTCCATCCACCTGCTTCCCTGCTCCCACCGCCACCCTGTAAAGGCTATTCTCAGCACAGTGACCAGCGAGATCTTGGGACAACAGGAGTCAGACTTGTCATGTCTTTCCTCTGCTCCAGACACCCCACGGGCTCCATCTCCCCTGGAGTAGAAACCAACGACCCCCCCTCACAGTGTATTCACCGTCTGGCTCCCAGACTCCTCTCCATCCTGCCTCCCCCCCCTACCTTCCTCCCTCACTCTGCTTCAGCCTCCCAGGGCTCCCTGCAATGTCCTCCTACCTACTTATCATATTCTACCCTGTCTAGAACAGAAGCTCCCTGAAGACAGGCACTTTCATTCATTTTGCTCACTGCTGTGCGTCCAGTGTCTCCAGCAGTGTTCGTCACGGAACAGATACTCAACAATACAGGTTGAAGAAACGGCACCAAGAAAAAGGGACTCTAACAAGTGCAGCGGGATGCCGTGTCCATGACAGCCCAGGTCCAGCTGGCCCCATGCAGCAGGAAGGGGCAGAGAAGCAGATGAATCTCAGATGCGGAAGAACTGTGGCTTCTGACGGGAGGAGCCTTCACACAATGCCGTGGGGGAGGAAAATGATGCTGTACCGAGGCAAGCGAGAGCCCCCCGCGACCAGCGTGCACACTTGGTTGTGGCACTTTGGGGAGGAAGCCAACTTCACAGTGGCTACTCCCATCTGAGCCACGGGGTGGCCATGTGCAGGAGACAGCACGGGCAGACAGCCAATGACACATCTGTCTGGGGAACGATAATCAATCCAGTTTTGCTGGGCCATGGGGACAGGGTCTGAAGTCCACTGGAGTCCAAGCTCTGAAGGCCAGGGTGAGGTGCCCACCCTTCATTTAAAAGACAAAGGGGGTGGTCTTCAGGAGAGGTTCGAGTTGGGGGAGTTAATGCTGGAAGGAAGACAGAGAAAGACAAATCTGACACTGCGTACAGGTTGGGTTGGTCTGAAGGAGAACGACAGGAGGGAAAGACTAGTTGGTGGATGAACCTGTGGAGGGCCAAGAAAGGTGCTGGTTTCTAGAAGGAGAGGATCCTCCACAGTAGAGGGACTGGGGCAGTAGGAGAGCCAGAGCATGAGGTGGAAAGGAAACTGAAGAAACTCATACAGGGTGGCCTGCATCTTCTCTGTAAAGAGGGAAGCCTGGGTTTCTGCAAGATGAGGCTGGAAGACTGAAGCCGAGGATGGCTCCAAACTGTGGTAGGGGATGGGCCACCCACTCGTGGGAGATCAGTGAGAAGGATCTGTGTCAGCCAATACAGGAAGGGTCTAGCTGATGCTGGGAAACCAGAGTCTGCACCGACAGGAGTCAGGACACAGAAGACTATTTCTGGTGGAATCCAAAAGCAGAGCGAGTTGAACCAGGGGAACACAGTCATTTCGTATGTGCTATTCTTTATGGCCACACTTCAACCTAACTGTCGACACTCGGACAAGCATCATTTTCAAGCTCAAGGAAAGAATGACGAGGGTTGTGTTCAGTCTATCTTGAAGTAGTCCTAAGAGTCACCTCGATTTGCTGAATTAGGTAGCCAAGAAATCACGTCATCTCGGAGTTTGGTTTCTCCACTGAACACTGTTAAGAAGAACTCTACTTTTTGGAGTAATTTTGTTTCTTCAACACTGATTTTGATTGACACCCCCCAGCGAAAGTTGAATTTACAGGTTTCGGACTTCAGCATGGGGGCGCGCGGGCACACACACGTGCGCGTGCACACAATTGTTGCTGAAAAGTGAAATGAGTGACATTTACAGCTTTGCTCTTCTTGTGGAGGCTACCCTATTGATCCCAACTGACATTTACTTAAACATTCCCTGACAAAAAAAAAATTAAAAAATAAATTAAATAATCATAATAATACCTCCTGATTCTATCTCTTTCTGAAAATGCCAACAAATGTGCCCAAGGCAGGGGAGAAAAAAACCACCCACAATAAAATCATCTATTCATTCCCCTACAACAAAGAGTGTTATTTTGTTAATATTATAACTTCAATTATTTCTTGGCTTCTCGATAGCTCATGTTGTTAGTCTAACCCTCACCCGGGTATTGATTCTCCTCCTGTTAAAAACAAGCCTCAGTGAGGCACCAAGAATTGCCTGCTCAAGCTTATTGCTATGCCGGGGGGTTATATCATACATATTAAATTTGGACAGCATTTAGGCTAAAGCAATCTTAACTTTATGATCTTGTTGGTTTTTAAAGCAAATGTTAATGAAATATGTATTATTTACGGCAAATGGCAATCCTGGTGGGGTACATTTTAATTAGTATAGTTTGTTCAATGAAAAGCCCATTTAACTCCTCCCCATCGGTCCCCAGGCTGCCCTCCAACCTGTGGGCATAGTGAGAAGAAAAAGTGGAGGAGGAGATAGGTGCGTGTTCTCAACTCTTGGGTCAGGGAGAGAAGAGGGGCGCCCTAACCAGTTCCTCCTCAGCTATAGGAGCTCTGAACTTCTCCTCTATGAAGCATCTTAGTAGTGCACTTCTCAGGCTCTGGTCTATCTGGGTTTATCTTTCAATGCGGCAGATGACCAGAAAAGTCAAGGGATGATGTTCTTAGGTTTATCACTGGCTTATGACTTAGGATAAGGTATTAATTTTCCAGGGTTGCCCTCACAAACACCATAAACTGGGCAGCTTAAAACAACATAAGTTAAGGTGCCAGTGAACCCCTTCTTGCCTCTTCCTAGCTTTGGGTGGTTGTCGGTACTCCTTGGCGTACCCTGACTTGTAGGTGTATCATTTCAATTTTGGTCTCTGTTTTCTCATGGTCCTATGTGTCTGTGTCCAAATTTCCTTCTTATAAGGATGCCAGTCATACTGAATTTAGAGCCATCCTAATGTGAGAAGACCTCATTGTCATGGTCCATTTTATGTGTTGATTTGGCTAAGCTATGGTACCTAGCTTTTAGACAAACATCAGTCTAGATGCTGGTATGAAGGTCTTTCTCTAGATGCAATTAACATTCAAATCAGTAGACTCCCAGTGAAGCAGACTACTCTCTATAATGTGGATGGGCCTCCTCTTATCAGTTGAAGATCTCAAGAGCAAAGACTGATGTTCTCCCAGAAGACGGTGGCTTCTGACTCAAGACTGCAATCTCAACTCTTCCCTGGCTTGCCAGCCAGCTGGGCTGTCCTGCAGATTTTGGACGTGCCAGCTCACACAGTCACGTGATCACAATCACGTTAATCAATCTCTTCTCTCTCTCTAAAGACAGACAGATAGGAAAGAAAGATAAATATTGATTCTGTGTTTCTAGACAATGCCAATCTGCTCATCTTAACTTGATTACATCTCCAAAGACGATTTCCAGATAAGGTTACATGCTTCATTCCTGGATGGACATGAATTCTGGGGGAACATTCTCAAACCCAGCATAAATCTGTGGACCAGGGCCCCACTATTCAAAGTCTGGTGCTTGGATCAGTGGTGGTGGTGTCTCCTAGGAGCCTGGTAGAAATGCTGTCTCTGTGGCTCCATCCTGAACCTAATGAATCAGGACCTTCGTTTTCACGGATCACCAGGTGATTTGTATGCATGGGAGTTTGAGAAGCCCCAGACTCGAAGATCATGCTTCCAACCGCTGTGGCATTTATAAGAAAAGGCCTGGAGTCCAGACACTGTAAAAGCGAGACAAGTCCCAAGTAAAGGGTCAGAGAAGAGGGACTGAGAAAGAAAGTAGAAATAGCAGGGAGTTTCGAAATAGGTCACGTCTCATTCATATGCACCTTACCAACAGTTGAGACTAGATAATGTTTGTCACATCAGAGGACAAAAGAATAAATGAATAAACTGGGCTCTTTAAGATAGAGAGGTTTTCTAATAAGCTGGCCCCTATTTACAAGGAAAGCCCTAAGGCAAAAGAGAGAAAGAAATCTCATTTCCACCCTCCGAGCCCAGGTCACCTCTCCCCCTTCGTTCACAGAGGCACAGCTATGCTGCCGTGATTACTGGGGACAGTGTTACGCTCGAATACGGACATCCTGCTCTAGGCTCCCACTGTAACTCATGTTGACATGGAGAAATGTTTCATTTTCAGATCCATATGTATGAATTTTTAATGAACTGTGTCAAAGAAATCAAATATTTCCCCCTCTACCCCCGACTCCGAGGAATCGGATTTTGACCTCCTGCCAAACAACTATAAATCATGTTCAGCACGAAGAGGAGCAGGAACCAGGGACTGCTACCCATGGATTAGCCAGTTAATTTCCCTCTGTCAGACATTCGGCGAAGCTGTCACAGGATGGAGAGGGAAGGAAGGAGGGAGGAAAAGAAGGAAGGAAAGAAGGAATAGAAAGAGTAGGCATCCAATGGTAATCGACAAAACAGAAAAATTAAAAACCAGATAAGGTCGTTCACTGTCTGAGACCTGGGGGGCCCTATCAATCACCAGAATCTTTAGAACATCAAGTCCTGGCTTCTGTAGCTGGCTATAGATTTCCTCATGTAAGGGGACTTAAAAGTAGGGGCTGGGGTGGGGGTAGAGAGGAGAGGTTTCAGAGAGTAGAATGAAAATAAATTATTTCCTTCCTCAAGAGCCCTTTCCTACAGTTTCCGTGAACTGTGCAAAATACAGCAGATCATTCCTAAATAAAGCCTCAATCAATACTTAGAAGGGGGAGCTGAAGCATTAAAGGCAATGAGATATCATTTCTTGCCTAGCAATGCAGAAGTGATTTAAAAATGGTAATACTCTATGTTGGCAAGGATGTGGTGAAAAGGTTCTATCCAATTGCTTGTGGGAGTGGAAAAAGATACAATCCATTTGGAAAACCATTTAGTAATTGAAGTGCAATGAGCCCTGAGTGTTCATACCTGGTCTAAATCCTATCGAAATGTATCTTAAGGAAGTAATCCAAAAGATGAAACAAAGCTTTATAGACCATTACGGCTTCGTGTACAGTAATTCCACGGTAAAACCTAAATGCTCACCAGTAGGTGTGTGGCTTGAGTAAAATAAGGTGTGTCCATCCGAGAGAACATCATGCAATATGCAATAATTAAGAATGCCTGTGAAGGGTTTATAACAACCTGTGAAAGTATTTAGGCTACAAAACTGAATAAATAATACCATTGTGAGGAACAGAAAGCCTCCATGACATATGTCCAGAAAAGAATATAATAGAATACAGAAATACTCAAATTTAAACAACACCAATTGCTAATGGTGCTTACCTATGGTTGAAGGAAATCTGGGTGAATGTTTCCTTCTTCCCAAACATCCATCTCGTAAGTTTGTGTACTTTTATAATGGAAACCTGATTCTATTATGCTTTTGTAAAACAAGTCAGCTGTAGAGGTGAGATGTTCAAAGAGGTCTCCTACAGTAACAATCCAATCATAATTACAATTACAATCAGCTAATTCAAGCTGAAACAAATTTGGAAACACTGAATTTTCGAATCTCACCTCCCAATCCAGAACACAGAAGAATCCAGTTGGCTGCCTGCTTGCAAAGCATCTCTTTTGGTCCAAAAGACTGAACTTAAAAAAATGAAACGAAGAGCCAGAACTGTCAGCTTTCAGCTACCGGACTCTAGGATGAGTCAAAGAGCCGTCACAGACACCCCCATTTGCCGAGGTTCCTTCCCTGGAAGGAAGTGCGCCATGCCGTGCCTTCAAACAGGCACATGCGGCCGGACAGGCGTGGATGGAACTGGACGCTTCTCCTGCCCCAGATCAGCCCCAGTCACAGCATTCTCCTTTCTGTGCACATTTGTGCACTTGAAAGCTATTGTCTCTAGGTTTTTGACCCTGCTCGAGCAAGATTTTCTGGAGCGAGCCATCTGGTTCTGGGAACGAGGAGCCATCAAAGGCCACATGCAGGACGCGGGAGGAGGGGAACGATTCTGTCTGAGCGACGAGCTCATGGGATATGTTCTAAGTGGCTGAATGCTGTCCAGTTTTGAATAAAGTGACACTCGGGTGACCTAAACAGGTGACATGGTGGCGGCGGCAGCAGCAGCAGCAGGGTAAACAGGGCAGGGATGTGGGTTCTTGGGGTGGGCATGCTCAACACCCATGTGCTCCCCATAAGGCACCTGTCCCCTCTTCCATGGCCTGGGAGCTCGCAGAGGGGACAGCACGTGGCTGAGACCTCCAAGGAAGTAATCACATTGCTGGTTCCTCTGAAACCCAGATGTCACCAAGGGCAGTGGGGAGCGCAGTGTCCTAACCTCCATCTTGCCCCATACCTCCTCCTTTCTCACTAGAAGCGCCAGGTCTCCACTTTCCTGACCTAGTCTGCCAGGACTGGGTAAAAGCAGGAAAAAGAGAAGCCACTTGGCCCTAACAACAAAGTGAAAAAAAGGGGAGCAAAATCTAGGTGCCTTATTTGGTGCTCTGAACGAGCGGACTTCGAGCACTTTCATTAATTACATTTTTTATGGTAAAACATGTTACTAAAGCCCTAGAGAATTACCCCATACATCCCTCTCTGGAAAACTGTTCTCAATATTTACTTGTGTGGTTATCAAATAGGCATGGCAAGGATGGGGTGGGTACTGGGGCCAGGGGGAAATGCCTGCTTGCCTTGACAGTCTTGTCGAAACAACACTTCTGGGGCCCCCACATATGTTGGTAGGTATCTCACACCAGCGTTGTCCAAACTCCAGTTCTCCAACCTGGTCACGCTCAGGGTAAGCGAGGGGCCACCAGCAAGGCTAAAACTTCATTAATAGGGAGCCCATGAACTAATTCAAACCAGGCTGCACTAGGATTCATTTCTGTGCCAGGCATCAAGGAGGAATGGTCTGCCGAATGACTGTGGTGGAGAAATCATGGGGGGAATGTTTAATTGCTGGAAGGAAAGAGATTCTTTTCAGGCTCGCTTTACATCGAAGCGATCCATCTCCCAATTACAAGCAAGTTCTTATCCAGACATTAAAGCAGGCAACCGCCCGTGTTGGCAACCAACCAAAAACTGCTTATCTCCAACCTTCCGTAATTCCAGACCGTTTCCTGATCCACCCTGGCTTCCTGCCTAATGCACGTGCATTGCTTTTTCTGCCCCCACTTTTAGCCCCTAGCTTACCCTGAGACCATGGGAGATGCCCGCGCAGACACACGTGGGCAAGGTGGGGAGCAGACCTTTCACCACCTGGGGAGGAACAGGCCATCTGGCTTCCAGTCCACATGTGTCCTGCTAAACATCATGACTGCTGAGCGCCCCTTCCCCTCCCCCGCCCCCGCCCCCGCCCCCGGAGAGCATCCAGTTCTAACGACAACCCCATTTTATCCCTTACATCTGAAATATTCCAGAAAAGAAGACAGTCAGGAGAAGGAGATGGGCGAAGCTGTAATGTCAGCCAACACTTTTTTAAAAATGGAGACTCGTACCAAATGGTGCGTTCCCACAGCACACCAAGCATTCACTGTCCCCACCCCCCAATGCCCCGTCAGCCAAGCTCAGGACTCTGGCTAATTAAGTAGTCTCAAGTGGGGAGCTGTGAGCTCAAGGGCTGTTGCTTGGCTGTGGGCGGAGGGGCTTGCGGCTGAGGCTCCCCACAACGGTGTGCGAGGTCGAGTAAGTCAAAGCTAATGCGAGGAGCAGAGCCGCAGCTGACCGGGCCTCCCCTCCACCGTGTGCACCCACGGCCCTGGGCTCACGTGTCCTTCTGCCGCATGAACCTTCCGTCTGGGCTCTGCCTTCACACTCAGCAAGCCTAGCGCAGCCTGTAAATAAGGAGGCGAAGGGCAGGGAGGGACGCCAAGGAAGGGTTTTTCTCCCACGTGGTGTAGAGCAACAAAAAGCCAGTTTACTAACGTGATCTGAAAAGACCCAAGGAAGATGGGATGTGCCCTCGCATCTCCCTTGAGGAAGACTCCTGCTGGTGGGAGGTGACTGCTATTCCAATTCTTCCAAATGCATCTTTCTAAAAACGTAGATTAAATTTTCAAAAATAGCTTTGATGCTCCTCCAACTCCTTCTCAGCACATCTCCCTCCCTCCTGCCCCCACCCAATGGCTTAAAAAAAATACCACGCCAGGAACTTCTATTTGGCTCAAATTTGCTTAGCACACCGAAGCTAAATGCAGCTTATACACTGATCTTGTTTCCAAAACCGCTTACTTGTACACGTATGAGGCTGTAATGGAATGATTTATGGTTTTCGTTGAGCTCTTTCACTGCTGATTTTCGGAGATCTCTCTGGGGTGATTATTCTTGGATATTGCTATGTCTGTGAACTGCACAACTCCTGACAGATGTTCACTCCTTCTCGGGGAGCCTCGTGTTAACTGATTTACACATTTCGTTCATTTAAACGTTCAATAAGCACCCAGGAACCATTAAGCATGGCGGGGCGTACGAAACTACTGATGAAGGCAGAGGCTTCCGTCCTCAAAGAACTGATTCTTGTTCTCACTCATCCTACGAGCCAGGAGATGAGCTGCCATGATCAAATTTACTGGCAGAATCACACTTCCCTGGTCGGAAGCCACGTCGTGCGTGTTTGCAAATGCATCTGATCTAGCCCTTTAGCAAGAGGGGCTTGCTATTAATTCCTGGAACAGAAATGGCCTTGGCCTCGGAGAATGGCTGGATTCCATCCATCCATCCCCAAACTGAATCACAAGAAGGTAGGCTGACTCCGCAAGGGCAGGGATTTTTGCTTGTGGGGTTTGTTTTCCTGTTTCTGTTTCCACTAGTGTTTCTCTTTGTAAGGACATCTACAGATGGATGGCTTCTCTGCCCTCTGGGGAAGTTTCTGTGGCACCTGGCCTGCAGGGGCTTGGAGGCCCAAGCTGGGTTTCTGTTTGCAGTAGAACCACTCTGAATTTCGATGTGGTGACCCAGAAAGTGGGGGTAATAAAACCGGCTCCAGGGGATTCCTGGGAGAAGTCAGCAGGCTGGTAACGTAGGAAGGGCACTTCCTAGGCAATGCTGGGCACTCCGGAAGCTCGTGGCTTTCTGCCTAGTGGACAGAGACATCAGAGACGGGGAGCCCTGGCTTGGGGGGAGACAGGGTGACCAACACTTGGGGAGGGTACCGATGAAGCTTCCAGCAGCTCCCACAGAGTCACTGCATAGTTCCGGGCAGGGCCCAAGCACATTTTTCAGCCTTGGTTTCTTCCCTGTGAAAATGCTTTCTCAAACTGAAAACTACTACAAAAAGGTGAACCACGACCATAAAGGGAATTAGACGGCATTATTTTATTCAAAGATCCTCTCTTCTGATAGCAGCATTCCCAGCTTGAACAACAGGATACACACATTTTAAAAACTGACCTCTGAGAGCCTAATTAGAAGAAGGATAAATTCCCAGGAACAGCATTCTATTCTATTCTATTATTTTATTTTATTTTGCTGCAAGGCTAAATATAGGTTAAGGGGAAGAAAAGAACTGCTGGGATATGCATTCATGTATCTTATAATTAAATACTTCAAGGAGGATTTGGCCCGACTGGCACCGCTCCACAGAAACGCCTTATCTCGTCTGACTGGAAAATCACGCTGGCTTTCCGGGAGTGCAATTTTCCTGCAGGTTTCGGGGGGCAAAGGCCCTCGCGGCTGGCCTGCGCGCCACCTGGAGGGGTCTGAGAACAAAGACGGGGCGGCCTGCAGTATTTCCCACAACTCGGCAAGTTGGAACCTTATCATTTTCATGTCACCAGAATGTTCATTCACCACCCAGATTCAGGTTTACCCTTTGTGTCTCAGGCAAGAAAAGGGAAGGTGGTGGTGGTGGTGGGGGGAGATGCTTTTAATTTGGTCAGACTGCTGCTTATCGGTCTTAGTCACAGCCACTAACGCAGTGGAATTATAAATCCTCCCGCAATGGTCTTATCAACCAGGAGCCACATGTGGCGGCACGGGACCAAGGCTTTTCAAGGGGGTCCCGAGAAAAGCCGTGCCTCGGCTGCTGAGGAGATGCTGGATACGTAGAGAAGGAAGACGCAGGCCTGGGGAAGATGGAGAGGAAGCCAGATTGCCCCCCCCCCCCCCACCGCATCATGTCCTGGCCCCCTCAGAACAAGGATGGGCTCTTCTTGTGGGAAGAAGTCACCGGACTTCGTCGCCTGGATGCCGTGTCCCTGACCTCCCCACGATGCTGGGTGTTTTCACCAGCTCACGCCCCATGTCTCCTTGTCTCCCCCACTGTTCTTCCTCAAGGCCACACTCATCCAGGCGGGGGCTCAGCCTTTCCCTAATTCCCTCAACTCAAGAAAGCCACAGTCCGAGGCTGTGACTTGTAACCCCGTGCTCATCCCTTTATGCATTTCAACAACATCTCCAGTGGGCATCCATCACGCGACAGGTGCTTCTCCAGGTGTTTGGGAGAAACGTGAAAACACGACAAAAATTTCTGCCCTCACCAAACTCACAGGTTAGCAGAGCAGGCAGACAATGAGTGTAATAAATAAATAAATAAAATACGGAGTCTACCGCTTGTTGGAAGGAACCAGACCATCACCAAAGACCCCCAGAGCATGGGAAGTGGAATGCAGAGTGAGCAGGGGTGTGGGTGGGAAGGGCGTTGCAATTACAAACAGGACAGTCAGGTGGGTGATGCATTGAGAAGGAGACACCTGAGAAAGAACTGAAGATGGACACTTGGATGTTTGGAAGGAGCATGCTCTAATTGGAAGAAAGAGCAAGTGCAAAGGCCCTGGGGTGAGAGAGTCCTGCCATGTTTGAGGAACAGCAGGGGGCTTGCTCTTTAAAACCCAATGGAACACAAACTGAATACACCCGGCAAGTAACCTTCCTGGAAATTGTCCAACTGAGGCAGCTCTAGGAACTCACACACTAAACTCCTCTTCACAGAATGCCCTACAGCAGTGGCTTGTTATTAAGTAAAGAAACTAACACAGTGGACCAGGGCCAGCATAAAATTAAAAGCATAAAATTAAAAGCAATAGAATATATTACACATATCAAGGCATGGCATATACAACACATTCCTCTCTGTACACTTGACTGTGATATAAAAATTACTACTTATTGTCAGTTGGAGTCAATAGAACTCAAAAGCTACTAATCCACAGGCTACCTTCTACTAAGCCCCAGACTGCCCGCCATGGGGCAGTGTCTTCTGTCCTCCGCCCCTGGCAGCATATGCCCAAGAGAAACCCAGATTCCTTCTAAAGTAGGCTCAAGAAGTGAAGCCCAGAGAGAGGGAAACACTTCCTCACCCGCCAGACATCGCCTGTCTCAGGGGTGAGTAAAATAGAGACCCTCTTCTTCCTCCAGAGATCGACACCCTGCTTCCTGACCAGGGCTCCCTTTTCTTACCATGACCTTCCCCTCCCCGCCCCCCACAAAAGGGTGGGGTCTAACTCACGGGCAGTTCACGGGAAAACAGCTCCCTGGTCCGACCAATGTCCATCTGTTCTCTTGCCCAAGGACTCATGGCTCAGCTGGGATTATTGGACGGAATTATGACGAAATAAAATGAAATGTAAATGAAATGAAATAAATGAAAATTTAAATGAAATAAAATGAAATTTAAGAAATCCGTAAAAGCACACTGCTCCTGAGTGGCAACATGGGAAACTCTTCAGTCAACTGCCCCAATTTTTTCTTTTCCAACAAAACCAACTTTGTCTGGTCGCCCCCAGAGGGCTCGCTTTATCTGGACAACTGATGTCTAGTTTTTGTAATATATCCTCTGCTAAGCAGGGAATTATTAAATGTTCCCAGTTAAAGGTGTGAGGGGGTAGAAGGCAGGGGTGGGGTGCTCTGTGACAGCTCCGGGGGCGTAGGAGACTCCGCGTAGAATCTGGAGACCCCACTGGCCCCTTGCAGCACGAGCCAGACTATCCTGAACAAGGCCCTCTTTTTCCAGCAGGAGACCCAACAGACTGCTCTTAATAGAATTTTTTAAATTGCTTAAAATTGCTGCTTCTATTCCAGGCTGAAAATTACAGCCCTTGCTCTATTTCCCATCCTCTCCCCAGAGTTCCTCGGAGCCCCCGAGGAGATCTGTACTAACAACGACATCATCAACAAAACCCGAATGTACTCTGTGCGAGGAAAAATATTTGCAGCTTTTCAACCAGATCCAAAGAGGCTGTGACTGACACACAGCCTCTCCCAAATGGATTGAGCCTTTTCTCTCTCTCTCTTTCTCTCTCTCTCCCTCCAACATGGTAAAAAAAAAAAAAATTACCAGTGTGATTTATGTTCCTTTCTGAAAACATTACAAATCAAACGCTAAAAAATCTTTGAAACCTTATCGCGCTGAAGATGATGAATACTGACCTTCCTCCTTTGTCATCCCACCAGTCGTGTGGGTGGCGTGAGGGGAGGGAGGTGGCTGATGAATAAGTCATTGTTTCCAAATAATGCCGCATCAGAGGACGTGTGTTGAGACTATTCTCCACTTAACGTCCCCTCGAGAGAAAGCTTTGTGCGGGTAAACAAACAAAACCCCATCTGTGTGTACTTACAGACGCCAGGTCTTCAGAACGTGGTGCACTGCAGTGAGGTTCAACGCCTTGGGGAGACCCAAGGTCCTTCAGCTCATGCTGACGACAACAAATGCGGGGAGGGGGGCACTGCTCCCAGTGGCCTGGGACCACCTGGTCCGTGTCCTGCCGGGCTCCTGGCCTCATCCAGGGTCCCTCTGGGCAGAGCTGGATGAACACACCCGGACTTTGTGCAGTGGCCACGTGTCTGTCCAAACTGCTTGTAAGTTGGGGATGGTGTCCCCCTGGAGGGAGCTAACTCCTTCTGACTCCGTCGTGAAGCCCCAACCCCAGCCAAGATGGAAACTATAGGACTTTTTACCCCGAGTGCTTAGCATTTAGCGAGATCACAGGACCTCCACTCGGTTCTCCTCAATTAAAGAGCCAAGGGTTTTTGAGCCGAGCTGCACACCGGGATCGCAAGGCTCCATCCCAGGCCAGCAGAGTCCAGCACTGGGAAAACGGCTCCCTGGCGGACCAACATGCCACCAGCACTGAGAAGGCTGAAGAGGTGGAAGGTCAGGCACCCACCTGTCTAGGAATGCAGTGCCCACGCCCCTGCACGACTCAGCTCAAAGTCCCTTCTCCTGGAACCCTGCAGGTGGCCTTTTGGCTACTGTGGCAGCACCGTGAAGTGGGGAGGAAGCTGGGTCTGGGGCTTTCAAGGGCCCAAGCTAGACTCCCAGAGAGGATTTTTTACTACAGGCTTGTCCACTCCTCTATTTGCCAACTGTAAACGTTTGCCTGACCATGTCCTACAAGCCCGATACCCCTGACAACACAGGAGTGAACAAGACAGCCTTCCTTCTCCTCAAGTGATGGGTATGAAGGGAGGAGAATACACCACGCCAAAACAGGCCACTTTGGCTTCAGGATTATTTTGAGCGGAGGGTGCTGAGCAACGGTAGACGCAGGAAGAGCTCTCTGCCGCTCTATCTGCCTAAAAGCAACGTGTAAATTTCCCTCTCTAGAGGTGACATCATCTCCCCTGTGAGGTGTCCTCTGCTCTTACACCAGAACACAGAACATCTTTTAACCACCAGAGACAGAGATGAGTCTGTATAAACAGCCCTGACTCAGGAACCCTTACCTATCATTAATTTCCCATATTTTCACCTTCCTACAATTTACCACCCCTAAAAGCCCACACCTTTTTCTTTTTTCTGGCCACTTCTTCACAATTTATCATCCTTGGTTAAAATAGCATGGAAACCCCCAGGTCTTGACACATCTTTGGATTTTCAGTTCTTTTCTGTGAAGCCCCCATGCACACGAAGTTTAAAATACTAATATTAATTTTTTTTTCTTTTGCTAACCGCTCTTTTGTCTGTTTAATTTGCAGGCAGGCCCCTGTGAATCACCTAAGAAGGTACAGTTCGTCTGTCTCCTGCCAGTAACTATGCTCTCGGATGGTCCTACGTATGCTGCTTTTCTCATTTAATCCTTGCCACTAGTCTACAAGGTAGGTATTATCATGCCCATTTTGCAGAGGAAGAAACCCAGGCTCAGAAACGTTAAGCAGCTGTCCGGGATCACAAAACAAGGAGCTGACACCAGTTCGACTTGTCTGAACTCTGGAGCCAGACTGGGAAGAAAATAGGCAGCAAAAATGAACTCAGGAGCAGGGGTGCCTGAGTGGCTCAGTGGGTTAAAGACTCTGCCTTCGGCTCAGGTCATGATCCCAGGGTCCTGGGATCGAGCCCCGCATCGGGCTCTCTGCTCAGC
The DNA here is from genome assembly GCF_964662115.1 of Mustela nivalis. Lineage (NCBI taxonomy): Eukaryota > Metazoa > Chordata > Mammalia > Carnivora > Mustelidae > Mustela > Mustela nivalis. The sequence goes on along the minus strand of NC_139028.1, from coordinate 93,744,277 downwards.
AGGGAGCCTGCTTTCCCGCCTCCTTTTCTCTGCCTACTTGTGATCTCTGTCCGTCAAATAAATAAATAAAATCTTAAAAAAGAAATGAACTCAGGAGCAGAGGCATCAGTCAACAGAACTACTGCTTAACAGGGTTGTCTCAAAACAGAGTTTTTCATTTCAATTCTTTAAACAAAAGAGAAAGAAACTCAAATAATTTAGAATTCTTAATAACATTTTGAGGCATAGCATCAAACAGGCTGAATAAATAATGAATGTCACGGAAAGGACGCTGGGCAGAGGGACTGAACCACACGCAGCCGGTGCCAAGCGCAGGCTGCAAAGAGCAAATACTTGACAGCACGCTCTGCGGGTTGTTAACAACATCTGAAAATCTTTCGAGATCAGCAGGTTTCCTAGACAGCCGTGATCCACTCTGAGGAGCCTGTCGGCCCCCAGTTAATTCCTGATCAATGAGAAATCCGAGGATGGTGAGTAAACCAGCTTGGACATGGAAGAGTCGTGGGTCTGAGGTCAGGGGCCACCTGTGTCCTAGCTAAGGTAGGGAGAGAGAGGATGAAGCAGGGGAATGAGGAAGGGGTAGATGCCCGAGGAAGAGGAAAGAAGGGAGAACAAGAAGCACAGGCAGAGCCTGAAGACAGGACGTGCACCTAGGAGAGGCACGTGTGGTGGGAGGCCACAGGGCAGCTGCTTGGGGTCAGCTGGTGATCCGTTTATCATGGAAAACTTGGTCCCAAAGGAGGTCACTGTGGGATGGACACAGATGTCCCTCTGTGTCTTAGTCAGTCAGCTGCGATAATAAACTACCAGAGACCAGGTGGCTTGTGAGTAATAGAAATGGGTTTCTAAGTTGGTTCTGGAGGCTGGAAGTCCTAGATCGGAGTGCTCGGAGTGTTTGGGTTCTGGTGAGAACCCTCTTCTGGGTTCTACATTTTCATGCATCCTCACACAGGAGAAAAGAGAAAAAAGCTGGCTCTCTGGATGTCCTTGCGAGGGCACTAATCCCATTCACGAATAGTGCCATCCTCGTGACCCAATCACCTCCTGAAAGCCGTGCCTCCCCACCTAATCGCACTGAGATTACGGTTTCAACGTATGAATATGGGCGGTGGGGAGGAAACACCAACATTTAGCCTTTTTAAAGTTCCTTTATTTTTAGTCATCTGTACACCCAACCTGGGGCTCCAACGCATGACTCCGAGATAAGACTCATATACTCTTTGAATGACCCAGTCCCACAAGAATTGAGTCTTTAATGCTCTGACACAGACTCTCTCACCAGGATGAACGGTGAAACATACAACAGATTCCCGACTAGGTGACCTGCTTGATCCCAGCCGCAGCTCCTGGAAAGGGTTGGCACAGGAGCACAGAGGTGGGTTCTTTGGTCAGTTCAGTTCAGGACTCACTGGTTGGACAACATCAAACAGATTTCTTTTCAGCAGCATTTCTCTAAATCTCTTGCATGATTTCTAAGAGGAGGATGGTATCTCCCACATTAGGTGACCATAGGGGGAGCGTTGCAGATTTAGGGTTTTAAAGGCAGAACCTTAGGAAAGCTACTTGGGCCCAGGAGAAATCGGTGAGGCCCCAGTGCCCCTGGGCTGTGCCCTGTAAGGTCGTGTCTTCTCTTGCACACTAAAGGTGAGAGGCACCATTTATGCACTCTGCCTCCCCTGCAGCCTGGGGACATGGGTGGCGGCAGCAGAATGAGTACATTCTTCCCATTTCATTGCACTTGGTGTTTGAAGTGTGACTTCCAGTGGGTGTGATATTCTCAGGGACTACAACTGGGACTCCACCTGGAGGCTGACCTTCTGAAAGAAGGCCAGAAATGTAAGGGAACATTCTGGATCCCTGCATCACCTCTACAAGAGGAGCAGGCAGAGTCTCAGGGACCACAGAGTGGTGCAGATGGAACCAGAACCCAGGGCTCCTGACCCTCAGTCTGAGCTCCTTGCTCTGCCCTGGCTGCCCTCCTGCCCATCTCCTATGGCTCCTCTTGGAGCCGTGGTTGGATGGAGCAACTCCAACCAACATTTAAAAATTCAAGAGGAAAAAAAAAAAAAAAAATTCAAGAGGAGCTGTGACCTTGCGCTGTTGGGGGCAAGGGCAGTGAAGTCCACCTCCCCATGGCTGCCTAGCCTCTTGTTGGTCTTTGATGACACCACCACATTACTTATCTTGTGAGAGAAACAGTAACAGGAAAGCAAGCCCCAGAAACTCCCCAAGGCTGGGAGGTTAAATGGCTGCCAGCTCCGTACCACCGGAGCAAACAAATGGGTGTTGCCCTCCCTTCTCCTTTCTTCGAGAAGCAGGGAAGAAAAACAGCAGAAAGGGAGCATCTGGGAAATGGGTCACTGGGATTGTGATGAGTGGTTCCACACAGTCATTCAAAACGAGAGACTGGCTAATCAGATCACGTCCTTGGTAACTGGGTCTACATTTACAGCAACTTTACAGGCTGACCCAGAAACAGACAAACCATGATAATCCAGAGGGAGGCCTCAGTGCCCCTGAGGGGAGAAGGAGGCTCACTGGTAAGTCTGGGTGGATGAACCAGCAGACAGGGCAGGGGGTCTGGGTGAAGTGGAGATATCCCCCAAGGCTTTCAAGTGCAGGTTCTCTCCCACAACCACCAGAAACCAGCCAGTGGTCACACAGAAACCTACATGAAATTTACACACCTCACTGGACAATAACTCTGGTTCCACCTGGACCCATGTGTTCCCATGGCAATGGCAGATGGCATGTACTTACTCTTGGAGTCTTAGTTCAACACGTATTTACAGTGGGTTGTCTCCTTGCCAGGAGGCCCTGTTCTCAGAAGTGGGGGCACAGTATGAACAACACAGGGCTCCTGTACTCACAAAGCTCACGCTGGTCAAGCATCTTCTCTAGCCCTGGTGTCTCACGGAATCCTCAGGTATGAATATCCCCTTTGTTGGGGGCCTGAGGGCTCAGAGCAGGGAGATAACTTGTGCTGAACACACAGGAAATGACCGAGTCAAGACTACAGCTGGGGGAGCAGGGCTCCAGAGTCTTCATTCACAAGCCCTCAGCATTCATGCTTCCCTTAAAAGAAAGAAAAAGACTGATTGTGCCCTGGACTTAGAACTCATTTCTCTCCGAGTTCAGGATCCCCCAGGTGTGACAGTTTACCGGGAGGACTTGCAGGCCTTGGCCTTTAGCTCTACTCATGGTTACAGTTTATTACAGGATGGAAAGCAAACTGAGCAATGGAAAAGACCTGTGGAGTAAGGTCTGCGGGAAACCAGATGAAAGCTTTCCAGAGTCCTCTCTCTCTCTTTTTAAGACTTTTTTATTTGAGAGAAAGAGAGTGCATGAGTGGGGACAAGGGCAGAAGCAGACTCCCCACGGAGCAGGGACCCTGATGTGGGTCTCAGTCCCAGGACCCTGGGATCATGGGCTGAGCTGAAGGCAGATGCTTACCTGGCTGAGACCCAGGTGCCCCTCAAGAGTCATCTCTAGGGGACGCACACAGATATACTTAAAACCCCTAGCAATGCGGTGTAGTAAGACAAGGGAAATATTGTTCATTGGGGAAGCTCATTAGAGAACCCCTGCCTAGGGTTTTTACTGGGGCTGGTCAGGCAGACACCCTCAGCCTAGCATGTACCACAGGTCCAGGCTCCCAGATGGAAAGCAGGTGTCCAGCATAAACCACATGGTTTATGTAAACACATTACGCCCAGTGAGCCTCTGAAGTGGTCTGAGTTCCCTCAGGGGGTGTCTGGAAAGTCAGCATTCCTTGGTTCTGCCACTTTGACGATCGCTCAGCCATGGGGAGTTTGATGGCACTGGCTTGGGAAGAGAGGTGGTAACCACAGATGACACTGCAGATGTCGGTCACTCTGGGGTCAACTCCTCAGTCACCCAGCTGTCCGGGTTGGGGTCAAGTCTAAGAAACTCTTAGCACCCCTAGTCCCTTAGTTTATGATCCAGACTTTCCTTATAATGCTACCAAGAGAGAAGATAACAGACTTAAGGTGTCCCATGCTTTCCAGGAGAGGAATTGTATATTTTGCTTCTTACAGCTCTATTTATTGATTTTAAAGCCTAACTTAGTCATTTGAACCCCTGCTAACAACACCCAAGTCTCTACGACTGTGTAAGTGGTACTCAACAGGATGAACAGTTTTGGCCAATGAACATTTCTTAGACTCAAAAGAGGAGTGGGAAGACTACAAGGGAGTCAGATGGGGAACCCTGACATCACACAGGTTTAGCATGTACTATAAGGGTAATCGAATGACATGGAAAGAACATGGGCTTTGGAAACAGACCTGAGTTCATTACTGCCCAGCCCCCATCACTTACTGACTGTAGCTTTGGGTAAGAAACCTAACCTGTGTAGTCTTAGTTTTCTCATCTGTAGAATGGAGGGGACAGCATCCACCTTCCAGGGCTGAGATGATCTAGTTTAAAGGGCGTGGCAGCATGACCAGCAGTGCTTCTGTCCTATATTTGATGCGAACAGTGGCCCCTATAGTCGGTGGTGTTACTGTGAGTCTGCAACCCAGGAGAGCACTAATTTGTCTGATCCATGCTGGAATTCAGAATTCATTCACCAATATGATTACGGTTCACCGAAAGGAGACGTTTGGATGAGAACTGGAACAACTGGAGATCTTTTGCCTGGCTGCCTCTGGAACAGCATTCCAGGAAGAGGGAAAAGCACGAGCCAAGGGTAGAAACCCAAGGAGTACCTACAGGCAATGGGGAACAGCCCAGACCTGGAGAATTTTCACTATCAAGCAAGAAGCTCAGTTTTATGCTGTTGGCACAGAAAGGAGGATCATCAGGATTGGGCTTGAGTCAAGGGGACTGGAGGTAGGAGGAGGAGGGGCAGGAGCCCCATCAAGAAGCTAGTGTGAAGGCAGGACACAAGGGCAGTCAGCTTCAGCAGGGGATTTTTAAAAGGACCCAGTCACGCCTCCTCCATTCGGCCAATCATGTTCTCATCCTGGGATAGGTCATGTCTAGGTGTGTAAGACAGACATGGGCACGAGGAGGTGGTGTGGCTCTTCCCTGGAGAATGTGACCATTCGGGGCAATGGCCCATACCAGGAGTCCCAGTGGTAATTTCAAAAAAGCGGTTTCTGGGAATGGAAAAGGATCCCCCACTCTTTCTGCCTCCCCTACAGCACTCCCCAACTCCATCACCCACCCCCACCTCAGGCGTAACGTACCGCAAAGCAACACTGTAAAAATGAAGTAGGGCTCCTCCTTCTCACTCAGCAACGCGAGGGTCCTGGGGAGACCAGTGTGGGGCCCCCCTTCAGAAGCCCTGCTCTCCACAAGAGTGGCACCTGCCTCAGCACCCCTGGTCGGCTCATGCCCTCACCCCCAGTGGCTGAGTCCCATTGTCTGAGATGAGCGAAGCAGGACAGGGTAGCGCTGCAAGGCACAGACCCCTAAGCACCAGCACAGAAGCAGACATGCAGCCCCGACATTTTTAACGAGAAGTAAACAGGAGCCAGGGTCAGACTCAAACTCTCTTTCTTCCTCACCGCTCACCAGCCTGCAGATATTGCTATGCAAGGTCAGTGACTCAGCCCAAGATCGTGTCTCTGGAATCATTTGTTGTTTTAGGGCCTTCCAAATTGGGTTATTCTGTCTTTTCCTTTCTATTTACCACATGCTGATACTTTCCTCTCTTTTTTCCTCTCGATTTCTACCAACTTCATTTTGTCCAGGGCAGTTTCCGCATTTGCTTCTCCAGGCTCTTTCCATTCTCTTATAGATTTGATTTGAGATTTCATCTGCTTATTTCTATACAATCTGTTGACATTGTGTCTCCTCTCTCCACCCAGTCCTGAATGCCTGCTCGCTGCCAAGCAGCCTGCAGAAAGCCCACCTCCCCGGCCCCCCAAATGGGGTTAAATACTCCCCTTGTCTACCACATTGGTACTCAACAGAACTCCCCTGTTGGCCTTGGCCTGTTCCTCTTTTTAGGCTCTGAGTTTCTTGAGGGCCCACATCTTATTTCTCTTTACAATCCCAGTGCACAACATGGGGAACAGTTCATGGGAGGTGCCAACGCTAGCTAAATGGATGGCTAAGCAGAGGGATAAACGAGGGTCCATTTTGCTGACTTCAGTTGCCCCTTCTAGAGCACCTACCACCACAATCTATAACAAAAGCTTTGAGATACAATGTTATTTCAGGTCATTGCCAACACTGTCTGCCTACTTGAGCCACAGGGACCCATTCTTTACCATGCTGGTGATGTGTGGGCAGCAGAAGACAACTGAATTCTCCATGCCCCTCAGAACCTGGAAGATAAGGTTCAGGAGACTTGCTGGGGTGGAGTCACCCCAAGGCAGCTCCCTCACTGATGCAAGGGCCCAGGGGTCAACAGGACCCAGAGTCCAAGAGATCGGAACACCCGAAAACGGGTCCATGTTCCTCCTCTTGTTGGCCATCTCTCAGACTTCTACTTAGACTGCCAACGCCCTTGCTTCTACACGCTTCTCATCACAACTGCTATCAGACTCACGCCTTCCCTCTGGTCCCGCCAGTAAATATAACTGTCAGAAGGATGTCCCTGAAGTAAGCAAAGAGAGAAAGATAATACAGGTCGCAATGTCCCAGCTAAGGAACAGAAAGGCTGGATCTGCCGCTAACTGAAGAGCGATGCCCCAGGGTCAGCAGAGAATTGTGGAGAGGAAACACAGACTGAGTGCATCAGGATGGGAGCAAAGCATCCACACACACACACCCTCCTTTCCTCGTAAAGCCCTGAAATGACACGAACCACACAGGGGTGTGAGACCAAGAGCACATATGTCATCACCAGTGCCCCAATTTATAGTTTTCTTTTTACCTTTCTGTGTTTCCTAGAATCCCTATGCCAGCTTGTACCACTTACAGAAGAGGGAAAAAAAATAAAATATTGTGGAGAAAAATAAAAGAGACCCAAACTGGCAGCTCCCGCCTGCAGCCCCACAGGGCACTCAGAAAGCCGGGTACTGCTCTGAGGGGTGGGGAGAGGTCAGAGTCCCGGAAGCTCGGCATCAAATAAACTGCAGTGATAGATCAGTTAGGACCATGGCCATATGAAGGGGTATTTGGAACAAATGTTAGTGGTCACTTATGCCAACCCTAGGAAACCAACACACTATGAGGAGCAGAAGCAGCTTCCAGAACAATTACAGTGATGCCAAAAATTAGGAATTTTTAATGAGTTTGAGAAAATGCCCATGATACTATGTGTAATGGGCTGAAATGTGTCCCCCAAAGGATAAGTCCGAGTCCCAACCCCTGGTTCCTGTGAAAGCGACCTTATTTGGAAGTAGGGTCTTTGCAGATGTAACTGAGTGAAGGACTGGATTTAGGACGGGCCCTCCGTGCAGTGAGCGGAGTCCCTGTGACAGTAGGGACGGGGAGATGGGAGGCACAGAGACACACAGGGAAGCAGGGCAGATAAAGATGCGAGCAGAGAGCAGTGTGTCTACAAGGTAAGCAATGCCGAAGATCGCTGGGAGCCACCCGAAGCTGGGAGACAGGCATGGGACGAATTCTTCCTCACTGCCTCTGGAAGAAACCAATCCTGAAGACACTTTGACTTTGGACTTCCGGCCTCCACACCTGTGAAAGGACACATCTCTGCTATTTGAAGCTACTGAGTTAGTGGTCACTTATGCCAACCCTAGGAAACCAACACACTATGAGGAGCAGAAGCAGCTTCCAGAACAATTACAGTGATGCCAAAGAAGTGGGCAGTGGGTGTGGATTATTGCTTTTATCAAGAAAGACAAAGTTCTTAAAAATACACAAGCAATTTGCCCTCTTACCACTGATGATTTGCTAACAGCAAAACCTTGCTGCTATGTTATGGTTCTTACTCACCAGATGCTTGATCTTCAAAATAATCTGGGAAAGTGAGAGCACTGGGGACATTATACAAATGAGCAACTTGAGGGTGATCAAGAAATCGACCTGGTGGCTGAGTCTGACCTCACAAATCTGGGTCCCTTGGTGCTTCTTACCAGCTCCTGTCCATTTGGCTGTTTACCTAGTTGCTGTGGACCGAACTGCAATTGTCCCCACCCCCACCCTCAAATCCACATGTTGAAGTCCTAACCCCCAGCGCCTCGGAATGTAACTGTATTTGGAGACCAAGGTCTTTAAGGGGTGGTTAAGTTAAACTGAAGTCTTAGGCTAGGCCCTAATCCATTCTGACTGGTGTCCTTACAAAAAGAGGAAATTCGGACACACAGGACAGAAGAGACATCAGACATGCACCCAGAGGGAAGACCATGTGAGGAAACAGACAGAAGGTGGCCGTCACTAAGCCAAGGAGAAAGGCCTCAGGAGAAACCTGACCATGATCTTGGATGCTGGGTCTCCAGTACTGTGAAACGGTAAATTTCCGTTGGTATCGTGTTATGACAGCCCAGGCTGACCAAGGCGCTTACGGAGGCTGGAACACACGGTCTTTATGCCCGCTTTTCCTCTTCCACTGCCATCCTCTCTGGACTCAAACAGGAAGCAGCAAAGGCATCAGTCCAGCTACCGGATTGTTCTACCCCATGAGGTTATCTCTGGGCTAACAATAACAGCCAAGACTTCTGGCAAATCCATCTTCTGCTGAAGGTCCACTGAGCCCAGTGGGAAGGTAAAGTCGTTAAAGCCACATTTGCTAGACGTTCCAGCTCTGGTGGTTTCTCATTTAGAGCCACAGTCTACCAATGGGGCGGCGGGGGTGAGGGGCAGGCTTGGTTGTCTTTCAAGGGGGCTGGGGGGGGGGTGCTCCTAGCGGGCTCAGTTGGTAGAACATGCGTTTCTTGATCATCTCAAAATTGTTAGTTCAAGTCCCACACTGGGCACACAGCCTACTTAAAAAAGCCCCCCAAAACCCAAAACAAAACAGAAATAAACTTGCGATTCCTCTCTCGGGCCAGAAGAAGCTGTGTGACTTTTAGACAGGAGAGGCAAGGCTGCCAGAGGCAGGGTGTGGTGACCAGCGCACAGGCTCTGGGAGGCGGAAGGGTTCAGACACGGGTTTTAATCACTCCTGTGCTTCGAAGCAAGCTGCTTCCCCAAGCAGAGACTCGGTTTCCTCACCGGGGATCCCTCCCGCCGGGATCCCGCCCACCTCACTGCTGTATGCATCTGCGATTCACTCAGCCCAGTGCCCACCACACGGGACGTGCTTCATCAATACTTTTCGTGTGTGTTAATGGGAAGGTTGCACAAATTCGGCTCCTTTTTCAAGGCTATTCAGATCCCACTGGGGGTAATTTGGTCGCTTCCCCTCTGCAGTTACGGGAGCTTGGAGGCTGGGTTTGTGTGTGACTGTACCATGTGTTCAAAAGACTTCGAATTTCCATCCCCAGCCTTGAAAAATCAAGAGCCTATACAGACAGAGTCCAACCTCCGAGCCCTTTGGATAACCTGGAAGAGGCAACGACAGAGAGTGCATGCCCTGCTCCACGACGGAGCCTGGCTGGACCGGAGTTGTGGCTTGCCTCTCACGGAGCGTGTGCCCTCCTGCGTGCCCAGGTCCCCCCTGGCCGGCCACACCACCGCCCACCAGCTCAGCCTCCCGGGGACATCTGTACCTACGACTCCAGGTGCAGCGAGAAGGGGGCAGGAACCAGACGGGGCATTGGGGGGGGGGGCACCTGTACGACCATCCCGGAAACGAGCCCCCATCAGCTCTGACGAAAGGTGGTGTAGCCAGCATTCCGAGTTAATGATGAGCCACATTTAAAGGAGGCAGGTGAACAAGCTGTACTATTAAGATTTCCACCTCGAGACTGGAGCAGTAGCTATTAAAGTGAACATGATTACAATTGCAGACAGCAGAATTACAGAGCCGCGCAGACAGACAGATGGATTTTCTCGTGTCTAGCGCTTCTGGAGCTCACGTAGCAAATCCAGCAGGGACGTCTAAAGGAGGTCTAGACGGCAGGCCACCCTTTCATCCGAGGACAAACAGCCGAGAGAGGCTCCGGGTGTTCCCGAGGTCAGGGCCGCTCTGACAGAAGGCCCCGGGGTCTGCGAGTGTGGACACTGTCTGCTCAGAACCAGCCCCCAAGCCCGAACACCGTGGGATGAACCCTGTGGGACGGCTTCCCCACAGAGTGAAGAAAGGAGGAGGGCTGGGAGGAAGCAACAGAGATTTATTTTTCTCAGAAAATGGGACAAATTAGCTTCTGCACATTCTGAGATTCAAGGAAAGATCCCAATCGTATGGCTTAAAAAAAAAAAAAATCACCGATACTGCAATTTCACAGAGCCCATCGATACTGCAGCCTCAGTGAGAATTTACTGCCTTCAGAAATGCAGATGAAGCTATGCTTGGAGTCTTAGCCTGCCTTCAGCCCAGTTCCGCCCAGTTCTGCCCACTTCCCATGGCCCTGAGGGCACCAGCTAGCTGCCTTTTCAGGTAACAGGAGGAGCTCTGTGCAGACTGTGCCTGTCTCCTCTGGCTGGGGACACTGGGCTCGGCCACGTGTTGTCACAGAAACCGCTATCTGAACACCCTGCCCTCCATCTATACGGGTTAGCTGACATCTCTGTCTCCACGTCCCTGCTCCCTTTACTGACTCCTGACCCCCCCAGCCCCTCAAACTCCCCTCGCCCTTGAACTCCAGACACCGCATATACCGCAGCCCAGCAAGCATGCTCTAACTCCATCTACCGGATCTGTCTCAGAGCACGTGACCACTGGGGAGTGAGAACCCTGGGGCCTCAGGACCACTGTCTCCGTTTTCCTGGAGGCAAGCATCCGCTCTCCTCCTCCCCCAAGCCTTCCCGGATGCACATAAAAATCCAGTCCCTGCTTTCTCTTTACTTTTATCTTGGCTGTGTGCTCTGGGGAGTTTTTACAAAACAAACGAACATGAACTTCAAGGTATGGAGAGTGTAAATCACTGCAGATCCTCCCCAGGCTTCCAAAAGCTACAAACCACCACTTAGCCAAGGACCAACGAAGAGCCCGACAGGTGATAATTCTTATTAAAGAAGCACTACCCTACCTCTGCCTTGCATCCTAGCTGAGAGAACATTATCACATCTCTTCACACCATCAGGTCCTCAGAACAGCCCCACTTGAGAGGCAGAACCAGGAACACACATGTTATCTCCTTTTGGGGTGGAGACTTAAAAAATATGTATACAAAGGGTTTGGGGTTTTTGTTGCTCTAGAGGATTGTGTTTGGGTTGTGTTGCCTTTTGTTTTTATTTTGGCCTTTCCTCTTGGTCTTTTCATGGAGACTGGATATTTTAAAGGGCAGAGGATGGCTAAAGGTGCAATGTTTGGGTCATTTATATATTTCGGGGGAGGCTTTGGTCTTGGATGGGAAATGGAATCATGGACTCAGCAGGCCCCGGTGGCACAGTCAACCCGTGTCCTTCCGTCCAGATCAGCACCTACTGCCCCTCCTTTCAAATCTGTGATTGGACCAGCTCTTTCCAAATGAAAGAATGCTCCTTATTTATATATAAAAATTAAAAATATATATATACAGGAAAAAAATACGTGTGTGTATTTATATCCAACAGTACCCAGAATTAAATAGCTAGCATTTGTCACTTTCCATTTATTAAAAAAATATCCAAAGGCCTCCTTACCCAGCCTCTCAACTGCTTTGTCTGACCATCCCCCAGCCCGCTGACTCCACATCATTAATTTCTTGAGTCTGTTTTGCACCTCCAAAGTCCATTTTTAACTACTTTCACATACACATTTCTATCTCTAGTCAAGAGACAGCACTGGCTTGCCAGTGTTTTTTAAAGTGCACACGAGTGATATTATTACCACATCATCGATCAACACCTTGTGCTTTTTTAAAAAACTCCAGAGCTACACAGTATTTTACCAAAGGATTTGTTGAATCCTCTACTGATGGACATTCAGACTGTCTGGAATTTTTTCATCATGAGAAACAACGAAGACAAGAAAATCCTTAATCACACATATCTTTTCAGAAACATGGCAAGATTTAGTCCAGTGTGACAAGGGACCCTCGCTTTTGGGATCTGCTTTTTTGCCCTGTCGACGGAAATGTCTGAGCGTCTCCTCTAAGCTTACAGTTCCTTGACTTTCCTCTTCAGTGAACTGCCTTTGCTGAGAACAGGTAAGCCACGTTTGGAGGTAGCGGGCACAGATTTCCCAGGCAAAACCAATCACTCCTCTCCTCTTGCTCATCATTACTGACTTCTTCTCACGGCTGCCAGAGGGAATATTTACTTTTCCCTGGCATGGCCCTTAGCCCAATGAGAGATCTGTCACTTTCCAGGCATTTCCAAGGACATCAGGCTGACCCCACTCCTGGCACAGCCGTCAGGGCTGCAGAACCAATCGCCACCCAGAGACCAACTCTACAATTAAAGAGCATCCTGTCGGCCCCACTGACTTCCTGTGGCCAAGGCTTTGAGAAGAGGCAGTCGCACCTGTTCTTTCTGCACTAGTTCTTCCCACATCCGTTCACAAAGGGCACTCCTAGCCTCCCTTCACTCTCCTCTCCTCGAGACAACTTAAATACCAGTCACAGAGTATCTCCTAACCCCTGACCTCCATCAACTGGTGAGGTTGTGTAGTTCAGTGGAACGGGTATAGGTTTCTGTTCATCAGCTATGTGACTACCAGTAAGTGACCCACCATCTCTGAGCCTCAGACACGCCGCTCCAACCCCCCACCCCCCTGTAAAAATGTTAGTTGTTGGAAGAATCAGGGAGAAAATATGCAAGAAGTGATTGGAAAATATCAGGCCCTCCATTCATGGCAACCAAGGGAAAGCCTTGAGGCCCTTGTAAAAAAAATATCAGTGTTAACACACAAGGAGCGGCTCTGCGGAGATACAGAGAAGTTACAGTGTGCACCAGATCCTGGATGGGGACACAAAATGAAGACAGACACAGAGTTAAGCTGGGATCATCTAGAACTTACTGCTGAATTCTGTAGGCTGGAAATGAAGTCTTTGAAGAGACGGTTCAGTGCTTAGCTGGATCTGGTGCCCCAGGGACACCTGGCAACGTCTTAGGGACATCTGTGGTTGTCACGACTGGAGCACAGGGGTGCTGCTGGCATCTAGCAGTGGAGGTCGGGGTGCTGCCAGACACCCTACAGCACCCAGGACAACCACCCATGATGAACCAGCCACTCCAAGTGTCAGCAGTCCGGGGAATCCTGTGTTAGGGACACAGAAGGGCATTCTAAGGGACACCTGGGTGGCTCAGTGGGTTAAAGCCTCTGCCTTCAGCTCGGGTCATGAGCCCAGGGTCCTGGGATGGAACCCCACATCGGGCTCTCTGCTCAGCGGGGAGCCTGCTTCCTCCCTCTCTCTGCTTGCCTCTCTGCCTACTTGTGACCTCTGTCAAACAGATAAAAAAAAAAAAAAAAAAAAGAAGGGCATTCTAAGGCAGAGAGAAGATATATATGTGTGCAGCATTTTCCTGAGGTTCTAAGGACATTTATTTGGCTCAAGCCAAGGCCACAAGCTGGGCGGTAATGGATGGGAGAGGAGAGAACCGGCAGGGTGTGCAGAAGGGAAACACGGTCATCATTTCTAGTGAAAGTACTGACCGGAGGTCAGACGGCAGCTGTCTGGACTCACCAACCCAGAGAAGGCTCAGTGGCAAACACCACCCAGACTACGATTCCAAACCACCCACCATCACTACGCATCTTTACTGCCCAGCCCCCGCCCCGCCCACAAGGACGGCGCAACCCGACGGCAGCCATCTTCCAGGCCGCGGGCACTTTTCCCGTAAGATGTCAGGGGGCAATCGAACGGTAACAACAGTCCGCACAAGGCAATGATCAAGTCCTCACTCATCCGATTCCCGTTTTTTAATTAAAAATATTAATATTAAAAACTTTTATATAAAAATTATATAAAAATCTTTATTTTGATGAGCAAGTGTAACTGCCCATCCAAGCCTCTGATCAGCATGAGACGACAGGCGTTGCTAGGAGGCTGACAAGAATCCAGCCAAGAACGGAAAAAAAAAAAAAAAAAAGAAAAGAAAAAGAAAAAAAATCAGGCGTTTCTAATTCAGACTAAAAATGCCAGGTGGACTACCCCCACTGATACGTCTGTGGAACCCTGGGAATCTGAGGGCCCCATTTTGGGAACCCACACTATGGTCTGATCACTTCCCCGTACAGAAGTCAGGTCGGGAAAAACCATCGATGAAAACGGACATTGATCAGGTCCTGCGTCAGGTGTCACCACGTCATCTCGCATCACAGATCATCTCACCTTCCAGGCTCCCAAGGAAACAGGTACTAGGATCATCCTCACTCACTTTCTTATGCAGGTGTAAGAAACTTACATCAAAGCGGCCGAAAAAAGTAAGAAAAAGTAAGAAAACTAAGGGGCAGGATTTGAACCCAGGTGTCTGTGGCTCCAAAGCTTATCCTCTCGTCCCCAAGGCGATGGTCCTCTGGCAGTGGGCAGCCAGCTGGGGTCACTGCCAGCCGTGAAGTCAATGCCATCACCTCTTGTCAAGGACTCAGGCTGATACTGCTCAAACACAGAAGATGAAAGGGGCAGCGGGCAGCCCCCCAAGTCACTTACGCCCAGTAAAAACGCCACCCTCCAGACACAGTCCGGCTTTTTTTTTTTCCTTGACTGAGAACACTCAAATGGTATTTAACCTTAAAAAAGAATGAGCCCAGCTGAGCTACAGAAGTCCGCGAATATAGACAAAACAGTTTACTCATCACTGGAGCAAATAAATATGTAAATGGTTCTTCGGCTCCCCGTGCCTTCATCGGTACCACGGGAAGAGCAGCACTAACAGCATTTTTCAAGAAGCGGTCTAGGATTATGGGGTAGAATTATTATTTATCCATTCAAAATATGAGTCTTGCTAATTAGGTCATAATGGTACTCATTTATCATGTGAATTTGAAGCATATATTGTATTGATCTACAATGCTGTCTGTGGGCACAAGGTACTTATTAATACCAGCTTAGCTCTGCCGACTGTTCTCATAAACCTTAAGCCCTCTTGGAAACCCATTTAAGTGATGCAGGCTGACTGCAGATGACGAACTTGCTGTGATTACAGTTTTCCACTGGGGCGGCTTGAACCGCGTGCTTGGCTTTCCGACTCTCTGCTCCCCTGCGGCCCCCCAAATTGTAGAGGATCTGCTCATTCCAGCAAGAGAAATAATGGGTAAAACAAACTCACACGGTTATGTCATTACAAGTCGGGTGGCTAAATACTGAGCTTGTAGGTAGGTGAAGCGAGTCCTGTATTTCATAACGCGTTCAGGAAGCCAAAGGATGGGAGTGCCCATTCATCCGCACACACGGCCCGAGAATGGCCCTGTCCCAGAGCCCTGCTCCCTGGTCACACACCAGGGACACCTGAGGTTCAGCATGGCTTCATTATGCTCCATGGACTTCTCCTGACGTTTCTGCTGAAGGCTGGCTCCGCTCTTCATTAACTGTTGGGCTTTGGGTAACTCAGCCTGCTCCTCGGTCATCTGGGGACATTTGTGAAACAGGATAATGAGGCCTATCTACGGCAGGGTAGTTGTGAGGTCTGCGCAAGAGGATGAGCAAATTACCCCGTATAGGGTAGGCGCTCAGGGTGTCAGGCCTCAGTGGGTCCTAAAAGCGTTTAGCTCACGTGCTGCAGCTCCCACCCACGTGGGCAAACTGCCTTGAGCATGGGACTCAAGACAGGGCACATGGGCACAGGAGGTGCGCTAGGTGCCAAAGAAGGAGTGTCTTACCCTGAACAGATAATGAGAGAAAGTTTATGGGAATCGGACTTTCAGCAGTGGCAATCGATCCACAAAATATAACAGAAAGAGAATTCTGTGATCAAGTACTTTTGGGAAACCCCAGAATCGACCCCCATACCTCCACCCCACTTAGGGACTCCTAATACACCCACGGGCATCCAGAGCTTGAAACAATCCCAGGACAGAGAAAAAGACTGAATTTGATTTTTTTTAAAATGATATTTCTTAAATCACTGAACTTTTCTGGGGGGGTGGGTGGGAGAGGGCATGTGAGTTAGCAATGTTAGACACTCAGGTGAATGAAAAGACTTAGAATGGAAAAGAGGCCTGGAAGGTCGCAATTATCACCACTGCCCCTCCCCCTCCCTGGGGTCTAATGGCCAGAAGTGGCAACTGTCAGACTGCCCCAGACTCTACCTGAGAAAGGACAAAGGCTGGCAAGGTGTCTCCCATGAGTCAGATGGCTCAGAATTGGAAGGACACGGGCACAACGTGCCCCAGACCTTTCCCTGGACTTCCGCCTTGGACCACAGTGAGCTGGTTCCAGGATGAGCAACAGCTAAACCTTGTGTTCATGTGATTTCAAGTGGAGATGCTGCATCTCAGAGCAGAGTCAGAAGAACGTGGAAGCCTCGGGCAACTCAACCCTCCTCGGAGCAGCACTCTTACTCTGTTCCATCTCCAACAGGGAGGAAGAGAGAGAGGGACCAGGCGAGGAGAGGGGGCAGGGGACTCGAGTCATTCGTGTCTCCCCCCAACTTAACATCTGCAAGGTGCTGAGCAGCAGCTGCCCTCCTGGGGACCTAGAACGCCCTGGGTCCCCACCCCCACCTTGCCCAGTCTGAGCTTTCCTTCCTCCGACGGCCAGATGACAGATTTTCCAGGCAGGTGGGAGGGGCCAACAGCAACCACCATGAGCCCCCCAGGGAATGCAAGGGTGATCCCATTTCTCCACCAGGGGCAACAGCAAATGCCCCGTTTCACCGCACCCCTGCCATTCCTACCATTCCGCTGAAAGCCGGCCGTGCACTTGAACATCTAGACACAGGCCTCCTCTCTGATCTGAGAAGGAGCCCCACTGCCATTAAGATAATATGTAAAATTTCCTCTCATGACTCCACACCTTTGGATTAAGAAATTGCTTCCTTCAGATGTGCCGAGATAACAGACCCCTTGGGTGAGGGTGTGGGATGGGGGAGCCTAGCACCCGACAAGAACACGGGAGGAGGAGAACCCAGTTTTTACAGGAACCTAAGAGACTCTGCTTGTTAATATTGTTAGTTCACCTGCAACACATGCTGCATATTAAGGAGACAAGCAGTGACACTTCGCTCAACTTAAACGGCAGTAATGAGAGCTCTATAATGCGTTTCGATTTATTAGCCTCTGTGCGCAGGAAATTTCTCAGGATCTCCGTCCTCGCCGTTTCCGTAAGATGCTGATAGCATAATTGTGCCTTGTAGGAGGCGACGTACAGACAGACACAATCTCTTCCCCAGTGTCTGGTCATCCACCCACATGTCTGATGTCCTTCTGGACCATTCCTGTTATACTTGTTCCACAAGAATCCAGGCTGATACGCAAGCATGTGTGTACATACATGTATGTACGTATGTATGTATGCCATGTACATGTATGGAAATCCGAAAAAGTAGAGGAGCTGATAAAGCGAATTTTCTCAGCTTTCAGTTCTTGCAACCAGAACAGACAAGAAGAACTCAGGTCCACCTGGAGCTGGACCATTCTGTCCTCCAACACTGAAAAAGGACTCAGCCCTCTTGGGGGACAGGAGACATGTATGTCTCAGTGGAAAAGACCAGAAGTACATGGGTGGCGAGCTGACGCCTGTTTCACTTTCCAGATCAAAAGTAAACAAAGGTAAAATTAAAAAAAAAATTTTATCAGTAAAGTACAGTTGACACATAGTGTGATAATAGTTCCAGGTGTACATCACAGTGATTCAGCAAGTCTGTACAGTACCCAGTGCTCAAGGAGGTAAGCCGATCTATCACCATACAGTGTTACAATATTACTGACTGTGTTTCCTATGCTGTACTTTTTATCTCCCTGACTTATTTATTTTACAACTGGAAGTGTATACGTCTTAATCCCCTTTATTATGGTTTTCTGTCCCTCAAATAACTCTTAATCTGATTTCCCTCAGGGAAATTTGTTCCTCTTAATCTCCCTCACCAAACCCCTCCCCAAACTGGCAACTACCAGTTTGTTCTCTGTGTTTATGAGTCTGTTTCTATTTTTTGTTTGTTCATCGGTTTTGGTTTTTTTGTTCCCCACAGAAGTGAAAACATAGGATATGCTGGCTTTCTCTGACTGACTTCATCCACGTTGTTACAAACAGCAAGATCTTAAACTTTTTCATGCCTTAGTAATATTCTGTTGGATCTTCACCCATTCATCTCTTGATGGACACGCGGCCTCTTCTGTACCTCGTCTCTTGTAAATAATGCTGCTATAAACACAGGGGTGCACGTATCTTTTCAAATTAACATCTTCCTTTTCTTTGGGTAAATACCCAGTAGTGGGAATACTGAATCATACTGTATTTCTACCTTTCACTTTTTGAGGAAACCTCACACTATTTTCCACAATGGCTGCACAAAGTTACATTCCTACCAACCGTGCACGAGGGGTCCCCTTTCTTCACATTCTTGCCAACCTGCTATTTCTTGTCTTTTTCATACCAGCCATTCTAACCGAGGTGAAGCCGTATCTCCTTGTGGTTTTGATTTGCATTTCCCTGATAATTAGTGATGTTAAGCATCTTTTCAAGTGTCTGTTGGCCATCTGTATGTCCTCTCTGGAAAAATTTCAATTCAGGTCCTCTCCTGTGTTTTAATTGAAGAAGGTTTTGTTTTGTTTTGTTTTCTGGTGTAGACAATGGAGAGTTTAACCCTTGCGCACCTGTCAGAGGCCGAACAAGGCGCTATCATAAGCATCACATCGGGCATCCTTTCACAAACAACAGCAACACGCTACAAAACTCATTTTATTCTGCCCCCAAATGGAGTAACTGAGGCATGGGAGGGGAAATCACATGCCCGGGGTCACATGTTAGGTAGGGGACAGAGCCAAGTCCACTGGTGCCCACATACAGCCCCTCACAGCCTTCTACTTAAAAACTACTCCAAACAAGCCCCCAGCCCCAAGCAAGCTTCAGTGGTTTTTTTTTTTTTGCATAACCAGTGCCACCTGGGGCTTCTCTGGGCACGAGGCCATGGAGGGTCTGGACCAGAAAGGACGTGTGGGTAGGAGAGACCACAGCCACCGCCAGAAGCTAGCTGAAGAGCAGAGGGAACACTAACTAAAACCCAGGTGCTGCCAAGTCCTTAGAAATGTCTCCGTCTCAACACACGAGCTGGGATTCTGTGACCTTTGCTGAACGACTAAGCCATTCTGTGCCTAGGCGTCCCCATCTATAAAATGGGCAAATAATACTCCTTTGGGGCTGTCATGAGAATTAAATAATTTAAAATATAAAGGATTTAGAAGATTGCTGGGCACACAGAATTATACAGGTGTAGCTACATGGCATTCTTCCTCTTATGACTGCTCTTAGAAAACCACACACCATCAAAGCACATGCATGGGTCCCTCTCGCTCGCTCTCTCACACACACTTTTTTCTTTTTTCTCGTCTCTCTTGCAAAAACTGGTGACTGGGTCACATTTTCCAGTGAGCAGGCAGACTTGGCAAGGGAGCCCCTCAATGCAGCCTTCCTTATTGTCTGTCTCAGCTCTCCTAGGTTCACGACATTGATGCTTAATAGCTTAATATCAGGTTCATATTAATCTCACCCTGTCTGAGCTTCAAAGGGACAAACTGTTCTATTAACAAAACGGATTTCAGCAGCAACTTTCCAAGAGATCAGAGCTGGAAAAAAATACCAGGGGATCTAAAAAGACAGACATTTCCTCAGTGGTCTTTTAAAGCCTCTTGGGTTTAGAGAGCCACACCACCAGAAGCTGGGGAAATCCAACAGCCTTCACCTGGCTGGCACAAGGCCCCACAGACACTAGATGGCGCTAGAACATGCTCGAAAGAAAGCAGCCCCACTCCTGGGCTTCCAGGGGCCCTCACGGCCCTCACCTCCCCCCCCCCCCCCCCCCCCGCCCCTCACACTTCCATGGGGGTCAAGGAGGCAAGATGCAGCACAGACTGTGCGGACCGGAATACACGGCCCAAACATGGGTAACACCAGTCCAATGTCAGTAGTCAAGGAGGATGGTCGAGGATGGTCAATATATGCTTGTTTCACCTCCCTGCACAAGATAGAACTCAGGCTTTTCCGGATTTCAAAAGCCCAATCATCATAACAAGGTGAATATATTTAGCACCACGGAACTGTCCAGTTAAAAAACGGTTAAGTTTGCAAATTTTATGTTCTGTATACTTGACCACAATTAAATAGAACTGGGGGGAAAAAGTCAAATCATTCCCAATAATAGGGACAGCATTTGCGTTGACTAAAAAAGCACAAAAATGCAGTCAGATACCCTCTCCTGCTTCTGTAGAATGCCCTCCAGCTGCAATGCAACTATAAAGTAGGGATTTCGCAGACTGGCTGGCTCCGCAGGCCCAGAGGACACTGCCAGGCAGCTCACATCTCCGTACGTTCTGAAACCCTCGCCCCGTGTAAATACGGACTCTCCCGTGTTTGAGAAGGTTCTGACACAGGTTGCCCTCACCCAGAGCTAGGTTCGGAGCCCCAAATGAGCTCTCCAACATGGCTGCTGCTGCTGGTCGCAGTCTCCCTAATGGTAATTCCCTTGTGCCAAAAGGCAAGAGACCCATACTGACACCCGGATTACCTGGACGGTGCGGCAAATGCATCAGGAAGACCGGAGCATCTCGGAGAGCCAAGCAGGAGGAGCGGCCGCTCTGGCTTCCTGCCACCCATGAGCTGAGACCTGCGAGGCTCAGTGTGGATCCCAGACGCAGTTGGGAGAGTGCCTCCTGACAGGGGCCACCAGAGGGCACAGCCAGTGTGGGAGAGCCAGGCCACGAAGGGGAAAGAGGGCACGGGCACGGGACCCGGACTCAGCTCTCACACCTTCTCCAAGAGTGAACCTGGGTGAGTCTCTACATGTTGCCTGCCACCACCGTGAAGTAAGGATAGTGACAATAATACTCACGGGAGGATCACGGGAGTTACTCTGACCAAAGGACCCAGCAGCATGGCTGGCATGGAGCAGGCACTCAGACTGGGGCTGAGACCCTGAGAATGACGGGACAGCAGGAGGAACCCGAAGAGAAGAGCTTGGAGACATCACAGTCCGGGCTCAAAGGTGCCCCTGGCCTAGAGGATCCAACTGGTGCCTGTGTGCCGCAGCCCTGCAAGGCATTTTGCTTCACCAGGCAAGGAGGCACTCCTCCGGCCTGCGCCTTCCAAACTGCCCTTCAGACCTGCTCTTGCCCCGCCCCCTCCTGCCACTGTAGCTCTGGGGATCAACGCCAGGATCTTAATACTGTTGTTAAGACCCAATCCCACCCAGCCCTGGTTAACCTTGACAGCAAGGTGTCTCCACACTCTCCCTCTTCATGTGCGGGCCATGTTTTCTTCACTTTATGTCCTCATACTCCCTGTGCTCTTTCTTCTCCTCAAACTCCTACTCACCCTTCAGAGCCCTCAGTGTAATGCCCTTTCCTCAGAAGTCCAGCTTGTTCATCATGCTGTGTACATTTTCTCCCACAAATTACCACTTTTGGAATGGTTTGGTTCAGTGCCTATCTTCCCACAACATAGTGAACCGTGAACACAAAATGTCAGCCAACAGAAGTTAGTCATTGCTGTTACTTTCCACTCAACAAGTATTTCATGAACATCTCCTGTGATCCAGGCACTGTTCTGGGGGCTGGGGATACAACAATCAATAACACATATATGTGTGTGTAATATACACGCATACAGAGGGCCTTCTCTATCCACAGGCTCTGAAACAATGCCCGTGCACTTGACAGCTAGGTCATTTACTGGTTGAAACACCCAGCACAGAGCCAGGCAGACAGAGTCCCGGTTGAATGTGTGAGATGCACTGGCATTCCCCACCCAACAGGAAGCAGAGGGGTCCCTCTTACTGGGCTCTGAGCCTATATAGAGGGTGGGTGCTTTTACAGATGCTGATGAACTGTTCACCTAGACACTGTACTACAAACAGGAGGTTAATTATTTATCTTTCAATTCCCATTACACGTTTATTTGAAAGCCATATAACGGCTTTACATCTCTGAAAACCCTCTGCCATCAATAGGTAGCATTCACCTTATGAGCCTCCCACTGCCTGACCCAGCACATCAGTGGGTGTGGGGGGCTCCCACCAGACCAGAAGGTTGGCTTGGTCCCTGCTTTGGGGACAAAGATTGAGGAATTCCTGGCATATCCCTTTGGTGGAGCATTCAAACACTTCAACGAGAGGAGCTCTGACCCACAACACCAGGCTCAGCAAAGCCAACTGGGTCTCTTGGGCATATAGAGGAGAACACATAACAGAAGACAAGGGTTGGAAAACAGTGATTCAGAGCAAGGAGCCAGGGACCAAGTCTTACAAGGTGTGTGATCTTGGGCAGGTCACCTAACCTCCCAGAGCCCCTTTATCCTGGTCTACAATGTGAAGAGAGTAACAGAATTGGTGATCCAGAGTAGAAGAGAGAAACCAGGGGAGAAGGCATGGTGGCTCAGAGGAGGTGAGAACGCCACCCGTGCTCCCGAATTCACTATTGCTAACTACTTCTAACTACCGTTAACTACTTCGGCTACTTCAAGGATGGACAAAACACACAAAATGCAGTCAAAAGCCTAAATATCACACAGAGAGTAAACCACCAGCAGCAAACGTTTTACTGAGTCATCACTACGTGCCAGCCCTGTTCTAAAAGCTTTGCAAACATGAACTAATTGCATCCTCAGAATAACCTTATGGGCCAGTACGAGTTTATACCATTTTAGAGATGGGAAAACTGAGGTACAGAGAAATCAAGGAAGCAGCCCAGGGTTAAACAGCGCCTCCCACATGCATTTAAAAACGGAACTGCAAAACCCCCTTCTTCTTGTGTATGATTTTATTTTCTGATTTTACCTCTCACAATAAACTATTCATGAGTGATATCTTTCATGCTCTTGTTCAATCATTCCCCACGTCCCCTACAAACCTGCAGTTTCACTATATTACTATTTTCTTAGCATAAATAAATAATAAAACAAAGACAGTCTTTAAATATACAGGTCTTTAAGACCTGTATATTTAGCTTCTAAGAGTCATTTTTCCAATCTTCTATATATTATTCACCTTGCAAGATTGACTGCTCAGGGGCATGGGTCTTATTTATTTCTGCATGTACATCTTTCTTTCAAAACATGAAAGTTAGGCGCTCCGTGTGAAAAAAATGGAAACTGTCTGAAACCAGACATAAAAGTCCCCAGTGATCCGCCACCAGGGATGGCCACCTGCACATCTCGTGACTTCTCCTCCAGGCTGATCCGGCATGGTTCTGTTTACAGAGCCCAGCTCCCGAGATCCATCAACTCTGCAGTGGTGACACAAATTACTGAGCCATTCAAGACGCCCACTGCTCTTACAACATGGGTCCTTTGTAGATTATAATTCCACAGAGTTCTTTCTTCCTTTCAACAGAAATTAAAAAGGAAATTAAAATCACAGACAAGCCACAGGACAGCAGGGGCCCTGGAGTTCCCAAGCACTGAAAACCCAAGGGCCATTCAGACCACCCAACACCCCGTTACTTGATCTGTTAATGAGCTTCTACTGGAAAACCCAAACAAGGCTGACAGCCCCAGGGGATGCCCTGCCCCGAAGCCACAGCCCACAGAGGAGGGGACTAGCCTCCTCCTGCCGACCACTGTGAGAACCAGCACCCCCTCCTCAATTTCCCTGAAGCTGGGATAAGGGAAATGAAGCTGATGGGCTCTCTAGGATAACTTAACTCTCTTCCATAAGAAAGCTGAGCATTTCGGCAGGATAAGCAATTACACTGGGAGAAAGAAAACCCTGCTCTCAGCAGGCGGGAGCCCCAAAGGGTGATGCCGTGCCCCTGAGAAGCTTGTGGAGGTGGATGGAAGGAGCGGGCAGCAGAGCGCACGAGGGAGAAGAAAGGAATGAAGTACAGGGTAGTGTTGGGTTTTTTTTTTCTTTTAAAGATTTATTTATTTTAGAGAGAGCGAGCAAGTATGTGAGTGAGTAGGGGGAGGTGCAGAGGGAGAGGCGGAATCCTGAAGCAGACTCCCCGATGAGTGAGGAGCCCAAGGAGGGGCTTGATCCCAGGACCCTGAGATCCTGACCTGAGCTGAAGCCAAGAGCAGGCCGCTTAACTGACTGAGCCACCCAGGCACCCCCGGGAGGCAGCTAAAGCTTCGGAAGCAGAAGGCAAGGACAAGAATGGCGAATGGGACCGGAAGGTCCAAAACAGACTCCGTGAGAGAAAGGGGAGCAGACGCGAGCTCTGCACAGACCAGCTCACGCAGTCTAACCTGTGCCACAGCAACTCCGAGCTGGCTTCCACTGTCCCTGGTTGGGCCCCAGGGTGAGCCTGCAGCTCCTTCCGGCAGACGCCTCCCAAGGGGACTCAACCGGCATCACAGATTGGATGGATCAGTGGGGCTGTTGGAGAAGACGGAGCAGGACCGCAGAGCCCACCAGCCTCACCTTCCTCGTGGCCTGGAATCCTCTTACCCATGAAGTGAGTGCAAAAGTATCCTTTTCTGCCAACAAAATCACCTGCCCAACTCCACCAAAAGGATTTATAGAATTTGCATGTGCTACTTACTATGTGGCGCTAATAATAATATCAACAACAGTGGTAACAGTAGCAGTTAACACTTCCTAAGTTCTTACTGTGTATCAGGCACTGTACTATAAACATTTTTACAGCTTAGTGAACTCATGCTCCATAATAACTCAATTATTATCCCCATTTACAGGTGGAAAAACAGAGGACCGAAGAAGATAGCCATGGGCCTATGGTCATGCAGGATGCAGCAGGTGGGAGGGATTTGAACTCAAGGAGTTGCCTCCAGAGCCCATGCTCTGAAGCAGCCTCCTGCCTGTGCTGCAGAGTCCAGGCACGCAGGGCTGAATAAGCAAGCACAAACTCTGCTTGCAGAGCACAGACCAGAAGAAAGACTTACAGTCACTGATATACAAATCTAAGAATGGCCCTAAAGCCACACACAGGACGCTGTGATCCAGAGTATGAAGGCCAAGGGGAGGACAGCCTGCTGAGACACAGCGGCCAGGGAGGCCCAAGATCCTTGTAGGGGCAGGGTACTGGGCAGAGGTGGCAGCACCTGCAAAGACCTACAGGCAGGACAGAGCTTGGCATGTACCTAAGACACAGAAGAGCAACCAGCGTGGCTCAGGCCAGCCAACAGGAAATGTGACTGGAGACCGCCCGAGAGTTGGAGCACCAAGTCGTTGTAATCTTGGTAAAGGGTTCGGATTGCACCCCAAGCACAGAGAAAGAACTCCCAAAACACCACCCTGCGGAGCCCAGTCAGGAGGGCCCTGGTTCAGAAACTCCCCACACGCCCCTGCGCCGTGCGACTGGCCCCCCGGGCGTGGCTATCCTCATCTGTGAAACAGGACCAACAGGAACCCCCATCTTACAGGCTTGTGGTACCAGAAGATCAATTATACATGCAAAACCACACAGGCTCGTGCTGGGCACGTGAGAGCATGTCCGTGTTTCCCTTGGTGGATGCAGCCTCTCCAAGTCCAAGGCTCCGACATGCATCCCATACGTTTCCTACGTGACTGGGGGAGTGGTGGTCCGGGCAGAGCCAAGAAAGAGAAGAAATGAAGCAAAATTAATGCACGATCAATACTGTTTGCAGCCATTATGGTGACAGGCCCCAGGCAAACACATACACAGAACTGAAGGCCAGCTTCCTCGGCCAGCTGTTGCCATCAGCTGCTTTGGACAATTATGCAGGCAGACACACAACCTTCCTAGAATTAAGCATTCCCCGACATTTCATTTGCAGCTCTTCTTTCTATTCCCCCAATCCCCCCCCCCCTTTATTTAGTCTGCTTTCAACTGCGCGGGTCCAGCTGCCGGCTTCACGCGGATGCGCTGACTTACAGTAATTCTGAGTTAAGCTTTATTTTATGGTCTGTATAAATAATGGGTCAGTGACAGACTCAGTAAATGACAGTGCTGGCTGGAGTCAGGGCTTGGTTCTGCGACTGCCGCTCTAAGAGTCTGGGGGGTTTGGCTCTGAGTGTCAAGGTGGGGAGGGAGGGGCTCCGCCACGGCTGGACAGGCATCCTGGAGATCACGACATCTGCAGAGTCCCGGGCAGGTATTTGCAGCTGAAATACGAAATATGTTGCTGTTCCCCATTCTTCCTCCCTTCCTGCACCCATGCCCTTGACCATGTTACCCTGCTTTACTCCCGAAGCAGAGCCTATCTCCCACCCCATGGAGCCTGGGCTTGGCTGTGTGATTTATTCTGGCCGATGGGGCCACTGTGTATGCCATGGGCAGAGCCCTACCGTGTGCTCATGCAGCTGGGGGTGGGCTTTTCACTTCTAATACCACCAGGAGAAAATCATGCCCTGGGGGGGGGCACATCTCCCAGAAGAGAGAGGAACCAGTGGAGGTTCCTCTGAATGCAGCTTGCAGGGAGGAGGTGAGCCTGGCTGATGCCTCCGGAACCTTCCCAAACAGCAGCCCCAGCAGAACTCTCGCACCATGCCTAGCACACCACGTCTCGAAATATTCACTGACAGTCACTCATCTGACAGGGTCGGCTCCAGTACTTATAATCTGGGAGCAGGGAGTGCACAGAAAAATAAGCAAGCAATGCGGGAATGATCTGTTCCCTTGCGTTATCTCCTGGCCTCTAAACTCCTTGAGGCCCAGGGGTGGGTCTTCCTGCCCTCTGCCCGGCAGTCCGGCCCCTAAGACAGCACCTCTGATGTCAGCACCCGAAGTCACAGTCATGCAGCAACAGCGAGTCCCAGCAGCCACGAGCTCCCAGGTGCTTCCTCTGAGCCAAGCCCAATGCTAAGCCCTTCACAACCAATCTTATTTCATCGGAAAGTCACAATAAATGAGGAGAAGGGTCTGGTCCTCATTTCTCAGAGAAAAAAACGGAGTCTTGGAGAGGCGGCTTCCATCAGAGCTTAACCCCCAACCATGCAGAACAAGCCCGTTCCATTCTCTTCCACATGCCAAGCCTCCGTTTTCTTGGCCACAGCTCCCCTGGGAACAGCAACCCCAAGCGGTTCACCCAGATCCCGTCACTGGCTCCGTCGTTGTTTTCTGTTTGTTCACCTGGTCACCCAAACCAAAGGGCAAGAGCCTAGGGGCAAAGATCGTGTCTTTAGACAGTAGTAGCAAAGAGCTTCAGCTCCGAGGTCACAAGAATGTGGGTTCAAATCAGGCTCTGTCATTTGCTGGATGACTGGACAGCCAGGGTTTTCTAGAGGACCAGAACCAATAGGACACCAGATAGATAGACAGATGGACAGATGGATGGACAGACAGACATAGATAGATATTTATACTATGGAGAACTGGCTCCGGGGATTCTGGAGGCCTGAGACATCCCATGACCCGCCCTCTGCAGGCAGGAGGCCCAGGGAAGCAGATGGAGTAGTCCCCACTGGAACCAATGGTCTGGGAACCAGGGAGCCGAGGGCGTAGGTCCCTGACTGAGTTCAAAAGCCCAAGGACTGGGAGCTCCAGAAGTCTGAAGACAGAAGACGGATGTCTCGGCTCAAGTGGAGTGAGGGAAGCTGCCCTTCCCCTGTCTTTTCGTCTTCAGTGAATCGGATGAGACCCACCTGCCCCAGGAAGGGCCATCTGCTCTACTCCCTCTACTGGTCCAACGCTAATCTCTTCCCAAAACAAGCCCCGCACACAAACCCAGAATTGTTCCAATTCTCTGGTCATCCTCAGCCCAGCTGAAGGGACACATACATTCAACCACCACAGTGACCTTATGCAAGTCCCATAATCTCTCTAACCTCATTTTCCTTCCCTGTGAAACAGGCATCCTAATAACAGGAGGAACCTCTTCAGCAGATTCCGGTAAGGTAGAAAGTGCCGCTGCCTGACTGGCACTGGGACTAGGGACCCCTGCTCTCTTCACGGGTTCGCAGGGGCAGGCTGCTGGGGGCAGGGTCTCCAGGCTTGGCTGCGCTCTCACACTGGTGTGCCCTCGGCCCTGCAGGCTGGAGGTAATTTTTCGGCTTCCAACCTCAGAGAGAAGCACAGGAGCTCCGCATTCCGAGCCTGACTCACCTCTGCCGACCCATCCCGCTTCCAGCGTTTGCAAGAGGCTGCTCCCCTGCTGGAGCGCTGCTGGGAGAGACCACGTCGCCGGAATTCCACTACTGGCAGTTCTTCCCCAGAACGATAATCATGGGATCCCCGTGCCACACCCCTTCCTCCCATTCACAGTGAGGCCCTGCTGGTCAGCTGTCCACTCTGGAAGCAGGGCTCCCAGGCCAGCACCCTGTCCACAAGGCCGTCGGACGCCTGGTATGTGCCTCTTGATGGCACATCCATGCTTTTCCTGTGTAGACTGTGCCATGGGCAGCAGCCTCTGCACCTCACCCTTACCCCTGCGCTACACCACCCATCCCTCCTCCTCCCT
Source organism: Mustela nivalis (assembly GCF_964662115.1). Lineage (NCBI taxonomy): Eukaryota > Metazoa > Chordata > Mammalia > Carnivora > Mustelidae > Mustela > Mustela nivalis. Next base: position 93,715,901 of record NC_139028.1, on the reverse strand, counting down.
TCCTCCCAAAGTGAGGTGGTGATCCCTTTCCCTGGGCATGCCCCTGGCTCCGGCAGCATGCTCACTTAGGCCAGCTCTACGATCTCTCCCCTCTAATTTGCTCCCATCAATCAATCAATCAATCAATCAATCCCCCCTTCCCCCGACCACTGCTCTTCTGTCTGGATTGCTCCTCTAGGCGTCTAATCATTCCATCCCTTTGTGTATCCAGCCAAGGGTCACCAAGTGCCAACTACGTGCTGGGTAGCGGGCACAGGACAGTGAACGGGAGAGGCACGATGGCCTCCCTCGGAAGGAGTCAAAGTGTGTGCTGCTGTCTGCAGCTGGGCTGGTGGGTTCATATCTGACCTTCACCCATCAGCTGACTGACCCAGAGCAAATGAGCTAACAACCTCTCTGGGCCCCACTGTCCCCACGGATAAAATGGAGGTAACAGTCACTGCCTCATGGGGTTCTCACGGTTTAAATGGACGACACACACAGAGCTTCCAGAGAAATGCCTAGCACACAGCAAACGCTCACAGGACAGACCCCACTTACCGCAACTGTGGTGACAACCACCACCACCTATGGAGTAAAAACTACTACTCTTCTGGCAAAGGCGACTACAGCACCTTTATGAAGGAGAAGAAAGTGGTTACGAAATCATCCGATGAGGGAGGATCTGACCACTTTAAAAAAAAAAAAAAGTTTGCTGTATCATCACACAGCTTTTTCTTCTTTCTGAATATAAATCCCTAGAAAGGCAAGGGCTGTCACATGCTACTTGGGAATTTGTCCCCGGACTCGAAATACAGCTCAGGGAGTCCAGGTCGTGTATTTATTAAAAGCAAAGCAGACGAGGGTACGAAGACAATTTCAGCAGAGGAAGAACAGTCTCTGCAACAAAAGGGGCGAAGGAACGAAGCTGGACCCCTCCCTCACACCACACATAAAAACAGACTCAAAATGCATCGGAGACCTCAACGTTAAGAGCCAGGACGATAAAACGCTTAGGGAAAAAAAAAAAAGTGGGAGTAAGTCTTTGGCACCTTGGATTAGGCAGTGACTCATGAGATCTGATATCAAAAGCACAAACAACAAAAGAAAAAACACGTGCACTGGACTTTACCAAAATTAAAAACTTCTGTGCTGCAGGAGACACCATTAAGGGAGTGGAAAAGAAAACCCACAGAATGGGAGAAAATATCTGCAAATTGTAGAACTGATAAAGGACTTGTTTGGAGAAAATATGTAAAACAAAACAACAACAACAACAAAAACCTATCTATGGCCGGGGTACCCTATGCTGGGAAATGAGAGGAGGGCTGAGAACAACAAAACTGAGAACAAATATCAGGGGGCCCTGATATTGCAAAGTGTAAACAAAGTCCTTTTAATGAAAAATACTAAGGAGCAAGGATGGAAACAAGAAAAGAAGACAAGAGAAGCCAGTTTAGCTGAGCACCCTGCACATTAGTATAGTCCCTTCTAGTTTTTGTTTCACGTTCCAGTTCGTATTCCAGCTTTAAATATAGCCTGTATCAGATAGGATGTGCAGCCACACTTGAACACCCTCCGCGCGAATTTTGCAATTCTAATAGAAAACACGCCATAAATTAGTCTGAGGTGACTTGTCTTTGCCAAACGTCTCAGAGTGTGATCGTCTAGAATGGATGATGAGTGACTCCCGAGACTTTTTCCCCCTCCCCTTTCTTTCAGATTCTATCTCACTACTTTTGCTTAAAAGATCACTCTTGCAACCAGAAGGCAAATCTTTGTTCTTGCTCCTGAATGATCAAAGTAAATGTCCTCCACACGAATCGAGATTTACACATGGCTTTTAAACGGGTGCCGGTCCACAGAAATGGAGAGAACCACGTAATGCAGGGGTCTTTCGTACTCCGTGGTGCATTTCAGGTACCCAAGATTCAGTAATATTTGCTGAGTGAACAAAGGCGGATGTGAGAGTCACTTCTGTTACTTACCAATAAGACAGTTTCTCCAAGGACACAGCCGCAGAAACGTTATCACGGAGACACTCTGGACAACAGAGGCCTCATGAGTCCCTCTGCCTCGCCGGTAGAAGGTCAGCTCCACCCCCTCCTATACCTGAACATTCACTCTCTGGAATGTTCCATGGCTCTTTCCACTTTTGTCAGGCCAGGAAGTAAGATGCCAGATGGAACCAAGCCTGTGGCCTGGCTCCTTGCTGGGAGGCAGGAAGGAAAAAAAAAAAACTTATAAGCCGGCAGAGACAGAACATCCTGGAGAGGTCATGTGATGCTTCCATGTTTAGTGTTCCTCCAGAGAGGGAAAGGCTCAGCTGGCAGCTACATGCTGGTTGGTTATCAAGGGGAGCCACGGGCCCATCGGGAATGGAATCCACACTTAGGAACACCTTCCTCGGAGCTAAGTGCTCAGCAGCCTTCTCTCACTTTTCTGTCTAGCAATCCTGGGGGCAGGCCTTGTCACCTTGGTGTTGAAGAGGCTCAGAGTGGTTAAGTCACTTGTCCAAAGCCACAGAGCTACTAGCAGGGACAGCCGCGGCCTGACCCTGTGCAGAGTCTGAGCTCTTCATGTGTTTGTTGTATGACGAATGCGTCTGGGAGAGTTGCTACGTGACTGACAGAGAGGTCTTGGTCCTAAAATTCACACCCAAAACCTCATGGATTTCTTTGTTTTTGTTTGTTTTTACTTTCTCCCATCTAATGTTCTCTGTCTCCTCTGTGCCTAGCCCAGGGCTGGCCAAGGAAAATAAAGGTCCCCCAGGTTTCTGTGGCTCAGGGATTAGGACTCAAGCCTCCAGGAGAAGCACATGACACACCCTCCACAGATCACACTTGACGTATGATTACCCCCGGGGGATGGGACAGCGGGGTGACCAGGAACAACTTCGTGCAACTGTAATAGGCCACAGCTGATTCTGGGGGCCAGCAGCCTTTCTGGCCTACGTGTGTGACAGCATATTCGAGAGCACGCTCAGAAACACAAGGACCATGTGAAAGCTCTCCTAGAAACTGAGGGGCCCAGTGAAGGGTTTGAACCAATTAGCAGCTCAAGTCAACAGCTCAGAGAGAAACTTCTGATGGAATGGGGTTCCAATGAGCTACTGCTGTGTAACAAATCATCCTCAAATTTAACGGCTTTTATTCTCTCTCAGAGCTTCCGTGGCTCAGGAATTCAGGAAACGAGCAGTAGCTGGCGTGAGGTCTCAGGTAAGGGGGCTGCCCAGACACCGCTCTCTCTCCATGGGCCTCCCCATGGTCTCTCTGTGTAGACTGATTTGGGCTTCCTTACAATATGGCAGCCGGAGGGCAGATGGGCTGTTTACAAGGCAGCTGAAGCTTTCAAGAGGGACTCTTCCAGAGAGCAAGGAAGAAGCTGCATTCCCTTCCTTTCCTAGCCGTGGAAGTCACAGAGCATCACTTTTATCATGCTGTTAGAAAAAATAGCCCCAAACGCTGGCCCACTGTCCAGGGGAAGGGACAGGGGCTCCAGCTCTTATGAGAGAAATGGCAAAGAATTTATGGACATACTTTAAAATGGCCACACCGAGGTTGGGAGAAAGAGAAGGAGAAGTAATTAACTGTGGACAGCGCAGAGATGTGCCGTGGGGAGGGAAGCCCCATAGGGTCACTTCCCCACAGACACAGCGTATTTCCAGAAGGGAAGCAGGCAGGCACTGGTAGACCAGAACAGTCAGAAAAATGAATAAATAAAACGTTCTGAGCCACAAGGGAAAGGCTGCCTAACAAATCAGCTAGTGAGGACAAAGCATCTGTCCTTGGAGATTTCCTTCAGATGCAGAGTGAGCCAGATCTGAGGCCCACCGGCTTCTGCGGAAAAAGCAAACGACAAGTCAGGTTCCTGTCATTTGAAGACTAACTATCACCTTGATCAAACTCCGAGATCAAGGTAAAAGCTGGGGCTCTCAGAGGGTCACACGACAGGTTTACAATAAAGGAGTCCATGAAAGAAGAAACAAGCACATCAAGCGCCTTTCCAATTAGGCACCCGGACGGAAAGGGGCTGCCCCGGGACACTCGGGCTCGTTTGGTTGAGAGGTCCAGGAAGCAAAGCCCTAATGCCACTCCGATGAGTCTGGGGTCTTGTGGTGGCCAGGCCCAAAGCCACAGGGCACAAAGCCGCCTCGATCTCCTGGCTCAGTTTACAAGAGCCTGTAGCAGACACAGGCTCACCACCCCCTCCGCAAGCACCCGCTCGCTCCTCTCCTGCCTCTCCGAACATATACTGCGGAGTTTTAGCCGGGCCGGTGAGCGCCCACGGCGATGAAGAAGGCATGCCCAGCCTCCCGTGCAGCCAGCTGTGGGCAGGGGACTAAGCTGAGGTCACCAGACTATGAATAAAGATGAAGCGGCCGGTCCTCGTGCGCTCCTTCTTTCCTTCTTTCTGATGCCTGGAAATCTGTGGTCACTGGAGCAACTTTGGGAGCACTGAGGAGGGCAGAGCGCCCTGTTGGCCCAGGCTGTCATCGCTGGGGTATAGTGTGTGAGAGATTTCCTCTTACTTAAGGCACTTAACTGAAAGTATCACTTCCACCTTATTTTAGCTACCGTACTTAGCCAGTCTCCTAGCTAATACCGAGTCCCCGGACCATCACAGGTCTTCCAAACTAAGAACCTCTTGTTGGAAAAAAATCAGAGAAGAAACATTGGATGCTGATGCTAAAGGTCCCCAAAGCATTTGCACGCTTCCTTCTTTTCTCTGCCTCTCCCAGCTTCCCATTCCCTCCTGCCTGTTTGAGTACGAAACATCTGCCTCCCATGACTCGGGGAATGGCTGACGATGCTTATCACAGCTCACGCAGAAGGGAAGGTTTAGGCTGGGAGACAGAGGCTTGGGCCACATGGGAACCAGGGCTGAGAACTGGGGGGCCCTACAGGATAAAGCCAACACTGTCTCCTTCTCTCTCTGGGGGGCCACCACCTGTGGCCTCTTAGACGGGTCCTCCAGACAGACATGCACCCCCTACTTTGAATTCCACCCTTCACAGCTGTGGCTTCCATGTGGCCCTGTCCCTCCATGTTTGCTCAGCCTCTTAAGGCTGACAGTCTGAAGGAAACATTCCGATTTGCTGCTGCCCGGCCCACGAACAGACTGACCTTGGGTCACGTGTCCACGCCTCACTGGGTCCATAGTGGCTTAGGCGGTTAGGGACAGTTTGGGAGCACGAAGGGCTGGTCCTTCCAAAGGTCGGGAGTGGAGTACACAGTCGGGAAGGAGCTAAGGTCACGGCAGCTAACACGATCTATCTAACGTATGTTGGTATCCAGAACACAGAGCACATTAATTCAGACTCTTCCAATGCAAGGGTTCATGCAACATTGTTCAAGTTGGTAGTGTTGGCTGTGCATTCCTGGCTGGTCTCTCAACTAAGCTGCTGGAGCAGCTCCCAGGAATTCTCCTGACATCTCGCAGCACCCAGCAGAGTGCCCTTTGCTGAAGACCTTCCATAGAAGGGGACTATCTGAGCACCTCATGCAATTACAGAAGGGACAAGATCTCACGGAAGAAAACTCAGGGAAGCAGAACATGGTTATGGGTCACTTTGTAGCATTTCAGAACCACCGATTAACGGGACTGATACCTGCTGGGTTTTCAGACAGCAACAAGGAGGAAATGAGAAAGAGATCCTCCAGGAAGATCTGGGAGAACGTGATAAGAGATTTGCAACATCGGGGCACATTTCCACTTCTCCCACGCCAGGGTTCCCAGGTAGCCAGACTGAGGCCAAAGAAGAAAATGACCACAGGACTGAACAACCCGAGAAGGGCGCTCAAGCTATCAGTCACGGGGAGGGGATGGGGAACTTCCAGCCCACGGTCATCGACCCTCCCAAACAATTCTCATCCTGGGGAGTTCACAGAATCTATTACTCTACAGTCTCATTTATAGTTTCCCAAGTCTTGATCAGACTTTTGCTTGGAGGGACAGCAGAGCCGGAGAAAGAGCCACAGAGAATCAGAATTCTCCTTGTCTGCAATGAAAACTGGCCCCTCCTAGGAATTCCCTTACCGGAGATGAGAACCTCATTTCCTCTGATGGTCTTCCTCTGCCCCACCTTCCCAGCGAAGCATGCAGGGAGCGGGTCTCCACAGGCCAGCTCCAACCCACCCTGACAGCTTCCTGCCCCGCCACGCACCCCCCCACCCCGCCACATACATATGCACACTTAGCTCCTGCCCTACCCCCTCTGGCCGGATGCCTGGCCTCCTGCTTGTTTCGGGGTCCATTTTTATTTATCCTTAAAGACAGTGCAGAGACTTCTCTGCAGTCCTGCCATACTCCTCCAGTGAAGCTGTCATTTCTCACTGTCCCAGTCATGCCCTCATGTCTCCCACAGGGTGCCACTCAGTCATCTGCTGTGGCATTTATCACATTCTCGGGTAATTATCTGTAGGGCCTTCTGTCTCCCCCTTGCAGACTGGGAGCAATTTTAATCTCGTCTAGCTGTGTGTTTCTTCCAGAACCTGGGTGGGGCCAGACAGCAGGAGGCCCTCCCCGCAGGGTTTGCGGGCAGGAGTATCAAGAGGAGTTAGCGAAGTAATGGCGTGCTGGGGGAAGGGGTGGGGGGAAGGGAACGGAGGGCCACAAGCTGTCCGCGGGCAGGACAGAGAGAAGTCCCCTGCACAACCAAGCAGCGAGCTGCACACGGGGTCTACCGTCTCAGGGGTCCAGCCGGACGTCCCCACGTGCCAAGGAGAGGGTGGGACAGACGGACAGATGGGAGCCAGAAGCCAGGAGAGCTAAGAGAAGGGGGGACGTGCGTGAGCAAGGGGGGGAGCCTCAAGACACGGCTCTGGAGATTACCCCCGGGGGGCTGACAAGATCAGGAAGCAATTACAGCCTTGACAGGAGGGTGGCTCCGACTTGCTTCTCAATGAGGGACAGCTCAGACGTCCTCAAGTTCCTGCTGCACTGGTTCAAGGAAAGGAAGCTTGCATGACGCAAATACTCATGAAGACGAAAACCCCACAGGCACGGAGAGGCGGCCACTAACGTCTCTCATCCTCCCAGTGAAGTCAGTGTCTCTGCCTTTCCTAGCCCAGCTGGGCTCTCAAACTCTCTAATTAAAAGAGGGAAAAAAAGGCTCCCACAATCCTGCCATGAAGAGTTACCTCCAGCCGCTTCATGCTAAGCAAAGCCCAGTGCGTTCTTTTGCGGTGATGGCTCTCTCCTAGGGCCTCTCTAATGTCGCTCTTGGCAGCACTTGGTGGTCCAAGTTTCATAGTCAATCCTGACTGCCCATCGAATTGGAGGCTGCGACGTTTTGGGTTCAATCCCCTAAATCCAGACCACCATCTTTTTAAATACATAAGGTCTTTTCCATTCATGCCTAAAAAATTACCATTAAAAACTAGTAATCTCCCATCTCGTGCCCTCCACGATGTCTCTAGAAACGATCTTTGGCTGCTCAGTCTCTTGGTTTCCTCTCATTGCATTCCCTCGGCTCTCCGGCATTCTTTGGGGTGTTTATTCAAGAGGGGAGGGTAAGCTGCAATCACCATCCCTAATTCTTCCTTCTTGGGGCTGCGTATTTATTCACTGGAACCCTGGGCTCCAGCTCTCAACCAGAGGCAGCTGCTGGCGGATTCAGGTTGGCTGGGGCACTGGGACCAGCCGGGGAAAGACACGAGTGCAACTATCCTCAGGGGCCTGGGAGGCGAGGTGCTGATGGCCTCGGTCAGACCCCAGGAGGGGCGCTGCCTCGCTGTCTCCAGCTCCAGCACGGCCGTGAATGTGGAGTTACCGAGGCCTGCCTTACACCCTGGCCGGGAGACAAGCATCTCGAAATACAAGCTGGGAGACGTCCACTTTGCCAGGCGCAACCCTGTGACCCCAAAGACCAGGCAGAGCAGCACCTCCCCGCACCCCCGAGGATCCATTCTCAGCCATCGTCCCCTCCACATGCCATAGGCTCTCACTTCTCTCTCAGCCCCGGGACTCTGGTCACTCTCCAGCACCTCTCATCTTTGTTGGTCGGACACACACAGTGCACAGCTGTGCCCTGCCCGAGTGTGGCTTCCTGGGGGCCGGAGGGGTCTGCCAGGGCTGCTGCGAGCCGAGCACACCATACCCCGGATGGCTTCACCAGCAGAGATTTATCGTCTCACAGGCCGGGGGCCTGGATGGCGGCAGGGCTGCCTCCGTCTGAGGGCTGGAAGGAGGATCTGTTCGATGCCTCCTCCCCTGGCTGGGGCTGGCTTCCTGACAATCTCTGGAGTTCTCCGACTCATGGATGGAGCACCCCCCAGTTTCTGCCTTCAGGTTCACATGGTGTTCTCCCTGTGTGTCTGTGTCTAAATGTGTCCTTTTTCATAAGGGCACCAGTAAGCCTGGATTAGAGGCCCACCTGACTCCGGCAGGACCTTATCTTAACTAATTACATCTGCACTGACCCTATTTCCAAAGAAGGTCACATCCTGAGGCACGAGGGGGCGATTAGGACTTCAATGTAAGAATTTTGGGGACAGAACACAATTCAAGAGAGACCAAGGTCATTACTGTACCCTCTGTATGCAGCTCAAGGCCCGGCCCATGGAGGTACCCCAGGACATGTCCACTGACAGAACACCAGTACGGTTTGCTTGTTGGCTCTCTCTCACTCTTTCCCTCCCTCCTTCAATTTCTCTCTCTCTCTCTCTCTCTCTCTCTCACAAACACACACACGCAAACACACTTCTAAGGAAGAAACAGGACAAAGCTGTCACTGTTCGCTTCTGGGGAGGTGCCAAACCTCTCGACCAGCCTTCCAAATTCTCCTTGAGCGTTATCACCAGGATACAGCAGGCAAGATAAAGAAACTGCAACCCAATTGCCAAAATTCTCAATTAACTCTCCTGGCATTGGTGGCTTCTTTAGAAATGCTTAACTCTCCAGCATTTCTCACGGAGTGGGAAGGCAGACAGGCGTCATTAGTCTTCCCCCCTGAAAGGAAAGGCTGAGTACAAACCGAGGGGAAATGGGCCAGCGTTCGAATGAAGCGCTCCCCTGGAGCTCACAGGACAGAGGGCTGGGCGTGCACGGACCACCTGGAGCTCCTGGCCCTCCGCGAGGGATAACCAGATGGTCGTGTCACAAGGTGACAGAAAGAATGTGCATTTGTTGCCATCCTGGGTTCAGCATTTACTCGCTACGCGGACAGAGGAGAACCATGAACAACCTGTGTGCTCCTCGAGCTCTGTGTGCAGAAATGGGGGTCATTTTCTGGGAGAGTACCTTCTCCTCCAGGAACTCTGCAGCACCGGATAGAAAAATACAGGTACCATGTTTACGCCGGTACCTGCCATTTACTCAGTGCACAGAGTGATGGCTATGCATCTGCGTTCCCAGGCCCAGCCCTCTCACCGTCACCTGAGTCTTCAGAAGCTCTCTGTGATGTCAGCAATCAGAATGGGGACCCACTTAAAAGGTATTCATTTTATTAGTTATTCATTACTGTATAACAAATTACTCCAAAATGCATAGGCTTAAAAACCCAAATACATGTTATCTGCCCGTTTCCATGGGGTCGAAATCCCAGAAGTGGCTTAGCTCTGGCTCAAGGCTTCTTACAAGGTTACGGTCCAGGTGCGTGTCAGCGCTACAGACAGCTCAAGGCTGGGCTGGGCGAGGAGCCACTTGCAAGCTCCTTCAGGCAGTCACTGACAGGTCTCAGGTCCTCCCTGGCTTTGGATCAGAGCCCTACCCGGTTCCTTGCCATGGGAGCCTCTCCACAAGGCAGCTTGCAAGATGGCAGCCGGCTTCCATCCACATAAGCGTAACAGACACCAGAGTCTTTTCTGATCTAATCTTGGAAGTGGCAATCAACTGTGCCGTTACTTGACTAAAACGGAGTCTGCCATCTCTTCACCCAAGTTCACAGCAGCCAAAAGGTAGAAGCAACCCAAATGTCCATCAGCGGGTGAATGAATGAACAAACTGTGGTACTGACATACGATGGAGTATTATCCAGACTTCCTTAAAAAGGAGGAAAATCCTGACACACGTTATAGCATGCATGAACCTTGAGGACGTTCCGCTAAGTGAATGAAGCCAGACACAAAATGACAAATACTGTACGATTCCACTTACTGCGTTATCACAGAGTCAAATTCACAGAAACGGAAAGTTGAATGGTGGTCATCGGGGGTTGGAGTGGAGAACAGGGAGCTGTTTAATGGGGGACAGAGCTTCAGTCTTGCAAGATGAAAAAGTTCTGGAGATGGGTTGCAGAACAACGTGAATATACTTAACTCCACTGAACTACACATTTAAAAATGGTTAAGGTAGTAAATTGACATTATGTGTATTTTGCCACAATTTGGAAAAAAAACACACACAAGTCACAAGGTCTTGATCCCATTCAAAGGATGGGACGATCCTGGGGCCTGAACCCCAGGGGGTGAGGATCACTGCAGGATGCCTGCCCCATTCGGGCATTTATCCAAAGTTTGAAAGAATCCATTGGTTGAATTAGGATTGATTCCAACATCTTTGAGGCTACCTGAGTCCTGGCCACACCCTACATCTGCCCAGCAGTACCTGCTGACTCCCAGCTGTGTTCCTAAAAAACAGAAAAGCCACATGCAAGCCTGCTTTTGGAATTAACCTGTCGAATAGGCTGTGTCTCCAATCAATGAATCCCCAATTAAAAATCCATTGCACGACAGTGTTCTTTGATCTCTACTATATCCCGGATGGAACAGAAAGGCATGGTAATGGTTGCACTTTCACGGTCCACTCCCACTTCCAAGTCCTGACAGTCTGTTGTTAGTTTTGAAGGCCAAGGAGAAAGAAGGGAACTAAATCAGGACGAGTCAGAAGAGGAGGAGAGGCACACACAGCTGGTGTCTCTAAAGTGCTTTTTCATACCCCCACTGAGTCGGAAGAAAAGTATTTCAAGCACCCTATTTCCTGTCTTTGGGCCAGTTCTCTCCACTCCATCCAAATAAACATTATAAAATATAATTTTCTTTTCCCACATCAAGTGAAAGCAAAGACGCATTTTTCAAGGGCTGGAAGCCCAGCAGAAGCAGATAGGATATTTTCTGACTAAATGAGCTCACAGGCAGAAGGTGCTGAGCACAGCGTCTGGTGTAAGACTTGTTCAGTGTTCACGGTTACTAGGACGCCAATGGGCCAAACCCTGTGCTGTATAAGACCGTGTTTTGTCTAGTCAAGATGCCTCTGAAATTCTTCAAGAAGACACTGCATGAAACTCAGTCTCTCCAAACCCCAGTATGAATCAGGTCTGCCTCCAGCACCGGTACCCCGGTAATCCTTTGTTCAAGCACCAAAACGAGGAGCCAGTTTGCATTTAGGAACTACATGATGGAGAAAAGCATACCTTTTGGTGCTAGAATCACACCCAGAGCAGTAGGATGCTCACATTGTAGGAGGAACGCAGCACTGCGGACTGGCCAAGCAGCCAGCAGGTCTGGATTCCCACTGAGGGAACAACAGAATCATCGATTCTGTTAAAACAACAGCAAAATACTTATTATTTTAATAGATTATGGATACTTGAACTTGCATAACTTAAACACATATACGCTACAATACCACATAAGGTACTAATTAAACACAGCTTCCTGGGGCTCCTGGGTAGCTCAGTTGGTAAAGCATCCAGCTCTCGATTTTGGCTCAGGTCATGATCTCAGAGTTGTGAGGTCGAGCCCTGCACTGGGGTCCACACAGCAGAGAGCCTGCTTGAGATTCTCTCTCACCCACTCTCTCCACTCCCACCCCCACTCGCTTGTGTGCTCTCTCTCTAAAAAAGAAAAAAATAAATAAATCCCCAGGCATTACAGCAAGATTAGAAACCTCTCTAAAGTTTGTATGAAACAGTGGTTCTCAGGATTACTGTGTATTTGAATCACTTGGAGGGCTTGTTACAACAAAGCCCTGGGCCCCCTTCCTGGGTTGATTATGCTGGTCTGGGATGCAGCCTGAGCTCTGTATTTCCAAAGAGTTCCCACATGATGTTGGTGATGCTGGTCTCAGGATTATACTTTGAGAATCACTGGTGAAGGGAAAACTCACGGACAAGATTTTCTACACGAGGATAATCAGAAGTTAATTCTGTCACCGAATCACAGTCTAAACACATAAACTCTACCAAGACTCACCTCCCAGAGCCGTCCTCTGCACAAATTTTGGCAAAAATCTATGTTGATAAGCATTTTGTCTTTTCTTATCTATGCACCTCAGGCATACAGACTTGCACTGGTCATAATCCTTGATGTGTGACCTACCCTCCCCTATGGCCTCCACATGACCCATTCACATTCACCCATTCATTCATTTTTAATAACATAATAAACATCAGCCAAAATAAAGGCCAGGACTTTGAAAAGGACTTACTTGTAACTTCACTGAGCTTATTCCATCTATCCTGCCTCCCAACCTATGAGCTAACCAGTTAGCCCCATATCTCCTGCTTTTCTGGTTTACAATTTTATTCAATCTACAAACTGTGGTACACACAGCAGAACACCGAATCACAGTCTAAACACATAAACTCTACCAGCAATCAATAATGTGGGCGAATCACAGCAACAGACTATGAAGTGAAAGAAGTAGTGACTGTGCACAGATCATACCAGTTTGCATTAGAGATATGTGCTTTTTACAACGCCTTAATATGGATGTGCACTTTTAAATCTCTATATTTTTTAATCACTGAAAAAATGTGATTACCATTAGAGTCAATGAGTAAAGAAAAGTGCCTGATCAGTTTTGACAGAGGAGGGATACGAACCTGCTGTATCCTTCTGGTCTCCCTAAAAAGCTCGCCTTTCCAGCCCCCTCCCCTCCAACCGCATCCCTTCAGATTCCACAAAATTCCTCTGAGATCGAGTCCTGATAGAGCAGGCAATTCACATAAGAGGGAACAAAGTAGTAAACAAACACACGGGGGAAAATGTTGACTCTGCTCATAATCAGAGAAATGCAAATTAAAGCATTTGAGGAGCAATCATTCTATGACTACTAAATTAGTAAAAACAGAAAAAAAAAAACAGAACAGCAGTGACTACCCTGGATACAAAGGTGAAACTGACAGGCACAGACAATGCTAGCACTCACTGTAAAGAAAAGAAAATATTGTTTCCAACAGCTGCGTGTGGGGGTGTAAGCCATGAACTGTGCAGATGTCCCACTCTGCAGAATATATCCTGAAGAAGGGATGCAGGGAAAGGAGACAATCCTGGTGGCCCCCAACAATGCAACAGTCTAGAAAACCATGGCCGTATGCAACCCAGCAGGGGTGAATTACAGTTTTGAAGTGAAAACAAATACAGGAGAAATACGAAATCCAAAACGGTAAGGTGCTTTACCAGTAAAAGCTTGTTTACAGGGCCTGCAGGGTAAAAGGCAGACGTTAATGTGGCTGTTGTATTTGGAGGGGGCATTCCTGCTGTTTTCTTCCTTTTGGTGTTACTGTGGTGTGGAGAGGCAATTATTTTTTTTAAAGCTTTGGAGGCTTCCTACCTTGAGAGCTTTCACAGCTCTCTTCGTCGCTGTTGTCTTGACAGTTATTTTGCCCATCGCAGATGAAGCTCTTGTCAATGCAGAGGCCGTTCTTGCAGTGGTAGCGGGCGGTGGAGCAAAGCAGAGGGTTGGCCGCTATGAAGAGAAAACAGAGAGGTCACCAAGGAGGCCAGCAAGTCCCAGGGAAAACTCCCAGAACCAGGAGTGTGTCCTGCTCAGGAAGCAGTGAGCTCACGGGAACCCCGAGAACCTTCTTCAGCCAGAGTGTGCCCTGTTCAGGAAGCAGTGAGCTCATCTTCTAAGAGGGTGAACTCAAAGACCATCCTGGGAAAATTGGCCAGCCAATGAGGATAGGACCTACCCTGCCCCATTCTAAAAGCTCCTTCTCCCAAGTCACCAGGCAGTGCCCTGTAAGCACACCAATGTGGCCAGAAGGCAATGCCTCACTCTGCACAGCTAACTTCCAGGTGGCTCAGCTGCCTCTGAAAGGCCTGGGGCAAAACCAGCATCTCCTGTGAGAGTCACAAGTGAAATGGCTGGGAGTGTACATTGCACAGAGAAGCAAAGCCACAAGGAGGAGCTGAGTCGGGGAATCCATGAACCTCTGCTACCCAGGGGGTGATGGCATGATCTGGTCCAAGAGCTGTAATGGATTCTTCTGGTTCTAGAACTATGGACTGGTCTCTTAATCCTTCAGATATCTTCACGGCTCACCCCAGTAAACTCAGGAAACACAATAAACTCAGTAAACTCAGTGGTCTCCATTTCTTTGCAATCAAAGAAGCCCATTTAAGCACTTGGTCAGCCTGAGAGGCACCCCTGTCTGGCTCCCTGTTCTAGGCACTTTCAGAACCTCAAAAGCAATGACAGGCATGGTCCCTCCCCTCAAGGAAGAGAGGGGCAAGTGTTGGCCAGTGTGAGGTCAACACAAAGAGCTACTTAACAACACACAAGCAAATCTCCATAGATAAGTTATTTCCACAGCACAATTTACCTTGTTCCCGTGTTCCCTGCAGTGCAATTCAAACAAGGCTCACTCCTGAGCTCTACTTTCAATAAATGAAGTAGCAAAGTGGCAAGCAGTCCAATCCCAGCTCTGCTGGTTATGAGCTGTGTAATCCCGTGCAAATTACTTCACCTCTTTGAGCCTCGGCGTCTTTGCCTATAGCTTGAACTGGCTATGCAAGTTGTGGGGCCTGGTGCAGACCGAAAAGGTAGGGTTAGCTGTTCAAAAATTACAAATTCAAGAATGGCATACGGGCAAGCCCGGAGCCCTTCCAAGCGGAGCCTGGGCCCCGTGTATCTGCGCAGGTGACAGGCCCGTGAAGCCAGCCCCGCTTAGAGCATTAATTTGCCCATCAGATGAGATGACATGTGAGCAAACGTGCAGTGCAAAATCTGACTCCCGGCACACGCTCCGACAATGTCTGGCACACTTCCCTAGCTATGTCTGTCTCGGTCCCATGAGCACAGCCCTCCCTGCAAAGGCAATACAGAGGACGATACTGGGGACAGGGATGATGAGGGGACGTACTGGCTGTGGGGAATGAGTGAGTCCACACTTGCACTGCATGTGGTGGGAAAAGCACCAGTTGGGGCGCCAGGCCCAGCACGGATATTGCAATAGAATCAGGGGCAAGTCAGCTGTGGTGTCCCTCAGCGGACCCCACTGCAAGATGGCATTTATAATAAACCTTCCCCACACGCTTCACTGAGCTATTGTTAAAATACACACAGATGGAGGCTGCAAAGGGCTGAAGACTTCACAGGGCTTCAGAAACCCAAAGGACTGCGGAGGTTTTCTGGGATTTTTTGTTTTTTTTTTACTATCTTTAACTATTTAACTCAGAAAGTTTGGCTTGAAAGGTCAGAGGAGGCAGAGGGATGCAGAAGCCAGTGCTCTCAGTTTTGAAGATAATGGACCAGTGTAAAGTCACCTCAAAGTGGTCTGGCCTGAAAATGTAAGTTTTAATTATTTCAATCACCGTGGGCCAGAGGATGGTTCAATTTGATCAGAAAGAAACCAAGGTCTGATTTCAGCCAAAACCAAAATGGGGAGGCTCAAACCACAAATCACGTTCGGTTTCTGTCCAGGGCAGCTCTCCAAACCCTCTGGCATCCTGTGGTGGTGGCCTTCAGCTGCCCTGAGACCTTGTGGGTCACGTGCTAGCAGCCCAAGTGTCAGCAGCAATCGGCTCGTTCCGACAGACAGCCTCGGAAAGGCTCTCTAATTACTCCAGGATGGGGTGGTCGCACACGTACGTGAGCGCCCTGGTGGGGGGATCTGTGCTCAATCAACCTTGCTGACAGGGCTGGAATCTACCTACTTTTCTTCAGCCTCACACCTTTTCAGCTCTGCACACTCACCCAAGGAAACGAAGTCATCTGTGTACGCATGCACACACACGTGTACACATATACATCACATGTATGCGTGTGCGTGAACATGTCTAGACAAATCACATACATCATTAAGATGAAGTAATACTGACGATACCTCAAAACACAGCTCCAGTAAAGAATCCAGACCCACTGAAGACCAAATAAACAGACTGGCTTTAATGCATATAACCAAGCGGACTAGCAGCCATGTTATATGAAGATCGCTCAGAACGCAAGAGGAAGAAGGCAAACAACTCAGTCGAAAATGGGCAAAGGATACCATCAGGCAGTGGCCACAAGAGGAATGGCAAATGGTCCATAACAACTGGAAAAAACGGCAGTTGCCATTGGTAATGAAGCACCACTCCCACCACAGCAGACGGGCCAAACTTCAGGTCTTAAAATACCAGATTGTTGGCCAGGATGTGTAGGGAGAGACGGTCCCAGGGACGACCGGTGGGGAGTGCAGATCGGGGGATCCACCTCAGAGACCAATTTAGTAATGCCCAATAAAAAAGGTGCCCATGCCCTCCAGCCCAGCAATTTCGCTTCCAGCTACACACTCCAGGGAGAATCCTGAAGGAACAAAATGTTTACTGAAGTCCTGTTTGTAAAATTATAAAAAAAATGAGAAATGACCAGCTAGTAAATTTTTAAGGGCCAGCTAGTAAATTTTTAAGGCTTTGCCAACCATTCTGCCTTTGTCTCTATCAGGACTACTCAGCTTTTGCCGTGGTGATGCAAAGCAGCCACAGAAAATCCATAAACAAAGGGAACGACTGTGTTTCAATAAAACTTTATTTAAAAAACTGGGGGTAGGCCAAATTTGGCCCAGGACCCATAGTTTGCCGACCTCCGATGAAGAGTAGTAGAAAACCTATCAACCCAAAGAAAACCCCAAAAATCAATGAACTAGAGTCAAGATAAATAAATATCACTCCTATGATAGTACGGGAGTGAAGTAAGTTCAGGACAGCAGATGCCTCCGGAGAGAAGGGAGGAGGACAGAATCTGGGAAGGGGTATATACTGTGAATCTCCAATGATATCTAGTAACATTGTATTTTAAAAATCTAAAGCAAATAAGGCAAAATGGGAACATAATTTTTTTAACTGAGGTAAAACTGGCGTATAACATTATATTAGTCTCAGGTGTACAAAGTAATGATCCAACATTCTGTACATTGTGAAATGAACACCACAGTAAGTCTAGTTGACATTCATCAGCACATGTAGTTACAAATTTTTTTTCTTGTGATGAGAACTTTTAAGATCTACTCTCTCAGCAACTTTTAAGTATACAATATAGTGTTATCAGTTACAGCTATAGTTATAACATTATTATATTATTAACAATAAAGTTATTATTAACTATAATTAATATAATTATAACAATATAACAACAGGCAATGTGATTTTTTGAAAAGATTTATTTATTTATTTGAGAGAGCAAGAGAGGAGAGGAAGGGGCAGAGGGAGAGAATCGCCCCCAGTCCTGCAGAGCAGGCTCCCCGCTGAGCACAGAACCCCAGACATGGGGCTCAATCTCGCAACTCTGATGATCATGACCTGAGCGGAAAACAACTCAGCCGCTCAAATGACTTGAGCCACTGAGGCACCCTGGTAATGTGATTTTTAAAAGTGTGTTGGCAGTTGTGGGCAGTGGGGGGAGGCGACGAGGCGGGCACCTGAGTGGCTCAGTCAGTTAAGCATCTGCCTTCAGCTCAGGTCATGATCCCAGGGTCCTGGGATCATGGGAATCCCTGCTCCTCGGGAAGCCTGCTTCTCCCTCTCCCTCTGCCGTTCCCCCTGCTGGTGCACTCTCTTTCTCAAACAAATAAAATTTAAAAAACAAAAACAAAAACAAAAAAAAAGCGGGGTGTTGGGGACAAAGGTGTTCATTTAATTCTACTCTGCCTTTTCAGTATGTCTGAAAGTTTTCACTAAAAAAATCTGAAGTGCCTCACGGGGCAGAAATGTTTCAGGGATCACTTCTTTCCCTTTCCTTTACTCTTCCCGCACAAAATGCCATCTGGCCCGCAAACCCCTGTTTTAGTATCCTCCCCACTTCGATGGCCAGTTGCTCAGACGACCCAGGCCCAGGCTGGCGCTCAACCACACCTGGGGTAGCTCCTGATTCCAAGAGCGCCTCATAAAACAGCAGATCCTCACCACCACCCAACATGGGGGACGGGAGTGGGAGGACAGAGAAACAGAGACAGAGGAGGCCACAGGAACACTCCCCCAACCCAGCAGCAAGCCGGGGGAAAAAAGCCACGTGCATGCCCTTTGAGGGTGGGGAGCTTCCTTCTGGAAGGGTCCTGGAGCCTTCACCTCCCTCAGGATCTGCTGATTCCCCATCTACATAAATTCCAGCAAGGTCTGCATGCCCATTCCCATGGCCACAGCAAATCAGGCGGGAGAGATGCTGCCTGTCACTCCGCAGACCAACCGCCGGCAAGAGAGGAAGGCAGATAGCTGCGGCGGGAGACAGAAGAGCTATAAAAAGCTGCCTTAACAATTCCAAAAGCAGAGAAGCTTAAGATAGTTTCAAAAGAAACCAGGGGGCTCTAAAAGGGGCCAAAAGCAGCCCTGTATTACAGCCTTGTCTAAAAATGCACATTCCTAAGAATGGCCCCGAACTGTTGCCCATGAAGGTAAACACTGAAAAAATCAGGATGCCACACTTCCCAGAGAGATCCCTGTCAACCACGGTCCTCGAAGCCATAAATGTGGCCAGCTATTGGGCAGACTTGCTTAACCAGAGGGGAGCACCCCACTACCCCGAAGTTTCACTATATTTCTTCGAAGGCCTCTGAACCTGTTGGCCAGGCTTAGCCAACTTGAAGGTTAGCGTGCCCAGGACAACAGTGGACCAACCCAGGAGGCTCTGGGCGGACAGGGGTCGAGTCTTTAGGCTCCTGTAGTCCCATGGAACCCTACCCAGGACCCTAAAAGAGTAACTGCTCAATGCAGAACTCATAAACCGAGCAGGAGATACTTCCTACATTAGGATGTTATGTCTCCTCTGTTTTTGGAAAGGTTTGCCCGTCACCAAAAAATGTTATTACTTTACTCGGTTAACTAGAAAGACTGATCTAGACTAGACTGACTGATCTCCATAAAGATGGAGAAGATTGTCTGTAGAGTCGATTTCAAAAACTCAACAGCATACTCAAAAGCTCCTCGGTTATTATTAGCACAACAAACACAGGGATCTGAAGATCTGTTTCCCAGCCCACAATCCTCAGGAAAGAGAGCGCGTCTCTCCCTGCCAGGGGGGAGAGAGGAAGGAGTTAAGGTTAAGCTCCGTGGTTAATTCAACTGGCAGTGTTTACTCCAACCACATCTGAAGGAGAAGGACCCAGGGTCCACTGCGGCTGCCCAAAAGCAGCTGACCGGCTTCAAGACAGGAAATGAAGCAATCTGTCTCCAGCAGGATGTAGGAAATGTCTCCTTTAATCCATTTAAAGTCTGTGAAGTCGGCCCCTCTTCCACCTCAAAGGGTTCTTCATAAAACACATCAAGGAGAAACTCCCCATCACCAGCTCGCTCGCTTCCCATCTGCTCCCCATCCCCAGGAGGTTACTGCTCACTTCCTCACCCAGCCGCCCAACCGGCAGCCCAACCTCACGGCCTCCAGGGAGAGCTCTGCTTTCCAGCTCCAATTTCCCTGGAAACCAGGCAGCTGGGGGAGACGGAGCTGCCCGGAGCCTTCCTCTGTTCCAGCATGGAGGGCCCTGAGCCCCTCCGCAAGTCGACTGTCCCATTCACAAGCACAACTCCCTTTGTGCGGGAAAACGCTCACAGCCCCGACCTTGAAAGAGGTGTCCTGGCTGCCGTGGGCTGCGAGTTCTTGCCTGCCTTTCCGAGTCTGCTCCACAAGGCCTCTCCCAGCAAGCCCATCGGGCCATCGGGCCAGCGTGGCTCACGTGTGGCCACGGTCTGGAGCGAGCCCCTCTTCTGAGTCTGCACGAGGAGAAGGGCTCACCACTCTGGGCCAGAGGCAGGAGGCAGAGTCCTCAGTCCCGCGGAGTCTCTAAGGGCTTGGAGGACTTGAATTTTCAAAACCCCTCTTGGGTCCACTGGGTGCCAGTGGCAGAATTCTGATTCATTGCTGGTGACAGTTTGTTTCTTCCTCCCTATAAAGGCTTCCTGGCCATGCCCACCTCCTGTCCAACACCCATGCCTGCCTTGTGTCCAAATTCACTGCTTCAATCACCGCCTTCCCATGGATGGCTTCCCAGACCTTCCCTCTTGTGATAAACATCACTCCCCTGACTCCCCAGGACACTGTGGCCTGAATACCTCTCACCTCACACCCTGCATGTCAGAAACGGATGACTTTGCCTCTCTTGTTCTTGTGCCTCCACTCCTGGTAAAGGGACCACCCTGTCCCAGCTCTTCAGACTCCAACCACATTTGACCTTCTCCCTCTCCTCACCCTGCACTCAGCTCAGGTTCAAGCGCTCCTCGTTAGGTATAAAATACAATCTCCAGGGGTGCTTGGGTGGCGTGACCTGCCCTCTCGGCTCAGGTCATGATCCCAGGGTGCTGGGATCAAGCCCTGCATCGGGCTCCCTGTTCAGCGGGGAGTCTGCTTCTCCCTCTCCCCTTCCTTCTTGCTTGTGTGGGCTTGCTCTCTCTCAAATACATAAATAAAACCTTTTGGGGATGGGTAATAACATTACCAACCTCAAATGAAATTATACATGCAAAGCATATAGAAATGTGCCACATGCATCGTGAGCGCTCCGCAGTCCTCAACGGAGTGGCTTCTGCACCCTGCAGTTTGCATCCCCCCAGCCACTGCCTGGGCCCTTAGCCTGAACACCCCCTGTGGAACTGTAAGGCCAGCTTTTAATGGTGCCCATCCACCTAGGTCCATCCCCTTCAACAGCTCCCACTGAGGAGCCCAGAAGGAAACCATCTCCCCACTCACTGGCTCCCACAGCACTCCCAACAGCCAACCCCGTATTTGGATGTGAGTATCTCTGTCTCTCTTGCTGGAGTGTAATCTCAACAACGCCACAGTCCTGTATCTGACCCATCCGCATGTCCTTTGCCGTATCTCGCACAGGTCTGGCACAGAAATCGTGGGGAGAAGAGGAGAATCTGAAAGGAGGCGGGAGCTGGGGTGCATGAGCAATGCACGGTCTACACACGCCCTCTGGGTATCCATCTGAGACCCAGAAGAGGATCAAGATGTCCGTGGGTTAGGAATACATCTTGACGGCCTCTTTTCCTGCTTTAACCCTTCGTTCGATTAGCTGCTTGGCCCCCTCATTCAACAGACATTTCCTGTGGACTCTTGCCTTTAATGGGGAGACAGGCAGGTCAATTTGCCATGAAGGGAAAGCATGGGAAGTGTGATTTCTTCCACACACATATACGGCAGGCTAAGGTCTGAGCCCGACTCCATACTTGGCCCTGGGACTCCAGCCGTGAACCTGACAACAATACCATCTCACAAGGTCATAGTGTGGCCGGGAAGACAAGGAATAAACATAAAGCGGACTAAGAACAGTGAGGCAGGGGGAAGAGACAGAGTGGGAGACTGGGCGGGAAGGAATTACTCTTTGACAGGGTGCTTGGGGAGGTCTCTCTGTTGGTGACATTGGTTTGGAGAAGCCCCAAGATGGTGTGTGAACACGCAGGCGAATGAGCCAGCCCAGCCCTGGGAAACCAGGGGTGTTTTCCCAAGGCTGCAGGTCATTTAAGCAGATGGAAGGTGTCTTTAAGGAGACATTGATGAGGGGGCTTTGGAGCACTGGGCGGAAGAGTCCCGTTACTGAGAAGCTCTTCTCCCCCAGCTCATCTGACGCAGGCCTGGCTCCTTGAGGATGCTGCCGAGGAAAGAGAGCATCGAATCTGGCCGACACGGGACTAAGGTAGCGCCGAGGGGCTCTATGAACAAAAACCACAGATACACTGGCGAACCCAGGCAGCTGGTCGGGGGGGACAGGAAGAATTTGTCAGCCATGGAAGAAACACAGTTTAGGACGTAGCGGTTCTTCTGGGCACAGCTATGCTGAACTCAAGAGCAGCAGAGCCCTGGCCTGAATCAAAGGTCCACGGAGGTCACCCAGGCCACCCTGCCATCTCGGTTCTGGCCAGGAGTCTGGTCTTATTACAGAAAACTTCAAATACCCAAAAAGAGAGACTGGCATAGTGAACCCCCATGTTCTGATCACCTGGCTTTAAAAATTATCAACTTACTGACAATTTTATTTCAGTTCGAACCCCCATCCACTACCCCTCATTGTGATTTCGTCTTTATATATATTATTATTATGTTTATTACTATAAATATCTAATATGGCATTAAATATTACATATATGTATATGCATGTGTGTATATATATCTGTATACACACACACACACACACATCCTTATATATAAGGACTTTTTAAAAATAATAAACAGAGTATCAGGTGGCTCAGTCGGTTAATCATCTGACTCTTGGTTTGGTGGCTTAGATCATGATCTCGGGGGTCCTGGGATTGAGCCCTGCATCAGGCTCTGCACTCGGCATGGCATCTGCTTGAGAGTCTCTTTCTCCGTCGCTCTCTCTGCTCATGCACACACATTCCCCCCACTTTCTCTCTCAAAGAAAAACCATTCTCACACTTTAGAAACTAACAATAATGCCTTAATATCATCAAATACACCACCACAATTGACATTTTTAACAGTTGATTTGCTGGAGTAGAGACTGAAACAAGATGGGTTCACTGCATTTGACGGACCTGTCTCTCAGTCCCCTTCAGTCTGCAGGTTCCCTCTTCCTCTAATTTTTCTTAGAATGCATTACTGGATGAAATGGGAGCCCTGCAAAATCTCCCACATTGTAGATCTGGCAGTCGGTCCCCCATGGGGCCACCAACATGTTCCCCTGTCCCTCAATTTCCCGTGAATTAATGGATGGTGTTCAGAGTGCATGCTATGTCCCCCAGAGTACATATGCTGCAACCCGAACCCCTAATAAATGGAATGGCCTTGCGGGGGGGCGGGGGGTGGGGGAGGGCTTTGGGAAGAGATTAGGGTAAGATGACATCATGAAGGTGGTGCTCTCATGATGGGATTAGGGCTCTTCTGAGAGGAGCAGCCAAGGGATTTCTCTGTGTGAGCAAGGAAGGCCCAGGGAGGACATTTCTCTGTGTGTGCATGAGCAAGGAAGGCCCAGGGAGGGCCCGCACCATGAACCCAGCCATGAGGGTACCCTGCATGTGGGTCTCCCAGGACAATGAGAAATAAGTTTCTGTTAAAGTCACCTAATCATGGCCGTCTATCACGGCAGCCAGAACTGGCAGCCAGAACTGACTAGGAGAGATTTAGAGGCTCAATCAGATTCAGGTTGGAAGCAGAGGCAGAAATACCTCACAGTGATGATGTGTGCTCCTGCTGGCTCACGTCCAGAGGCAAACAACATCTGCTGTCTCTTTCCTTGTGATGCTCAGACTGACTTGTGAGAGTCTCCCATTCCAGGTCAAAAGCAGTCATGACATCCGCCCTGGCTCTCCCCCTCAATGCAGCTGGAATAAAAGCCTAGCCAAATATGCAGACAAACACGGCAGCTCTTTTAGGTTCTGAAAGGTAAACCAGAGCAGCCCAACTGGGGAAGAACAAAATTCAAACTATCACTGAAGTGGTGGTAGGTTTCCTACTCCCTCACTCTCCCATCAGAGTCCCATGTAACTGGAAAGGATCAGAGAGACAGTGGAGCAGGAGGACCTTGGAAAAGCAACTCCATAAAGTTATTTATGAACTTCTAGGCAGATCCCCAGGTGGCACGTGTATGGGTCTGGTCCTAATCAGCACACCCAAGACTTTGAGAACCAAGCTCACAGACCACCTTCCAGGTCCCGGACTGAATGGAGGGGGTTCAGAGGCAACACAGATCCAAACAACACTGCAAAAACAGCTTGAAAACGACTGGAACCACTATCCACAGAGGGACTGTTAGGAATTCGTGGCCTGACCCAATAGAGTTATTTGCTTACTAAAACAAAATTATCAACACACTCTGTAGGCTTGAAACAAAACCCAGAGTGTCATACATAATCATTGAAACATCCAGAATATAATCCAAAATTACTTGCTTTATGAAAAATCAGGAAAATCTCAAGGGAAGGGATAATCGACAGACACCACTGCCAAAATGAGACAGATGTTGGAATTACGTGATGGGGACGTTAAAGCAGCTAATTCCAGAAAGACTCCCAACAAGCCAGCAATCACACAAAACTCTCGACACAAATGGAAAATATGGGGTCTCCGCAAAGAACCCAGAAGATATAAAGAAGAACCAAAAGGAAACTCTAGAACTAAAAAATGCAATAACTGAAATTTAAAAGAAAAAAACAAAAAGTAAAAACACCTTGTATGGGCTTGAAAGCAGACTGGAGATGACAGGGGAAAAAGTAAACTTGACAAGAGGCTAAAGGGAATTATCCAAACGGAACAATGAAAGGAAAAAGATTGATTAAAAACTGAACAGAGCCTCAGGAACCTGTGGGATAATTAGAAGGTATCCTAAGTTGTTATCCAAATCCCATAAGGACAGAGTGCTTGAAAACAGTTTGAAGAAAGAGTAGCTGAAAAGGTCCTAAGTACAGAAAAGGACGAAATTTTAACAGATTCAAAAAGAACCCGACACAATAAACTCAAAGAAATCCCCATAGCCAGACACACTATCATCTTAGCTGCTGAGAGCTAGACTAGAAGAGAAAAAAAACAAAAACAAAAAAACTTCAAAGAAGCCAGAAAAATGATGCATTTTCTATGGGGAAACCATTTGAATGACTGCAAATTTCTCATCGGAAACCACGAAAGCCAGAGGAAGTGAAACAGCATTTTTAAAGTGCTTTTAAAAAGAACTCTCAACCCAGAATTCTATATGCAGTAAAAATATCCTTCAGGAATGAAGGTGAAATCGAGACAGGGTCGGATGAAGGGAAACTAAGAGGATGTGTTGCCAGCAGACCTGCTTCAAAAGAACGGCTAAAGGAAATACCTCAGCCAGAAGGGAAAGGATACCAGAAGGAGAGTTGGAACATCAGGAATGAAGGAAGAGCAACAAAAATGGCAAGTCTCTGAGTTAACAGAGTAACAGACTGTTCTTTTCTGCTGGAGTTCCTCAAAATGTACTTGAGACTTCAAAGCAAAAATGAAAACATTGCCTTTTTTGGGTTCTGAATGTATGGAGATGTACGATCTCAGACGATCAGAATATAAAGAGATCTATGGAGGGAAAGGGTTTCCACATTCTACTTGAAGTGGTACAGGGTTGATCCAGAGCTGTCTGTGAAGAACCAGACGGCAGGTCCCAGGCATGGTCAGCCCCACCCCCCCCCCCTAGAAAGTTCCCCAACTGTTTCTCATCTAATGTTTTCATGAGCCACAGACGATCCATTTCTTCACCAAAGTTACAAAACAGATACTCTAATTCTCTCATTCTTCCATGTTAGTTGGTATTCTTCAGTTAAAAACAAAACAAAACAAAACAAAAATCTTTCCTGTCTGGTGGCTATTTAATTACTCAGAAGGGCAACGCATAGAGAAAAAAGAGGGCAAATGCTGGATTCTCTTTCACTGACCAGTTTCAAGACAGTGAATTAGAATCCACTATTTTTAGATGGTAGATATGCCAGAGGGAAATGCTAGTTTAATCCCCTGAGTCGAATTTGGAATGGATATAATTAAGTCGTTTAGAATATTAAAGACCAATATCCAAACATTTAAATCATACGCAGTCTTTCATACAACAGAGAATATGTAGGATAGCACAATCAGTTAGAATGTCTATTCTAGAACGTACCACACTTGCTTTTTATTGCCATCGAATTACTCTCTAGTATGTACACGTGAATACATGTATATATAAAATTCCCCCCATAGACTGTGAGATCCCCATGGACAGTTGGAAGCGGGAGATCAAGCTGATACACACTCACCAAAGGACTTAGTGAAATACAGAACAAGTACATCCTTGGACATCCTAAACGAAAGGTGAGATGCCAGTAAATAGGGTCTTCCTCTCCATCACTCACAGCTTTGTTTTAAGTCACTAGGGGTTTTCAAAATCGATTACCCCTTGCCAGGCACCACACTGAACACCTTTCAGGTACTGCCTCATCTAATTGCCACAATGACCCAGGAAGCAGGCTCTGGGCGTCCCCATTTCAAGAGACGAGGAAACCACTGTGCAAGGAGATTATAAAGCAGAGCCGACCCAGCTTAATCAGGGCAGAACACAAACCTGGGGCCAGGCTTTCCGACTCCAGAGTCATTTTGCTCAATCAAGTTGCTACCCTCTTAGTGACCTACATTCTCTGGCTAAGGTGGATTTTTTTCCCAAGCAGTCAACAGTCTTGCTGCTACGTCATATTTCTGCCATTTGGGATCCAGAAGATGAAATAAGGCAGAAGAAGGCACATGGGAGAGTTAGAGCCCCACTGGTAGGGCATAATAACAATTGTTCCCTGGAAAGGCATAAGTAACTCGGGAGATGACCCCCTCCTCATCAGGGACTTACACAAGAACCAACAGGGTAAGGGTAAAGCCAGTTCCTTAAAACAATCACTGAAGTCATTACAATATGTTTTGAAAAAAAATTAGTAACATAAATAACAATTACATGAATTATGATAATAATCCTTATGAATAACATACGTGTCTATATACATATACGTACCTACATACACACACACAGAGAACGGGAGGGAGGAAGAGAGACAGAGAAAGGCCGGGCACAAAAAAACCCACATCTGAACATTGTGTCATTCTGGGCAGTTTGTGTGTGAAGTGGATTTGGACATACAGATGCTGTCCAGGAAGAGAGTAGGAGCTCAACACCAAGACTGCTGAGAGGGGGGTGGGAGGGGGCGCGGAGAGAGAACAAGAGGGGGCATGTGTCTGTGCTGTGCCTTGGAATATTATACAACAAGTAAAAGGAACTAGGGTGGTCACAAGACAAGGAGAACTTTAGCTTTCTATATTACATGGGAGTTTTTCAAAAATATTTTTTTCTGATATATATAAACATCTTTGTAAAACCTGTTCAAAGTGGGAAGAAAAGCCAGCAAGCACATCGACACAGGTTGTTGACTAAGACAGTCCATCAGAAGAGAATATGGAGGAGCAGAGAATCGGCTCTGCCCCTCGTGACCTGTGTGACACTGGCTAAGTTCCCTGACGTCCCAACACTTCAGATGCCTCATCTGTTAATGAGGGTCACACACCTGCACCTGCAGAGCTGCTGTCGGAACAGGAAACAAAGTACGCCCCAGGCCCCAAGTGCTTCGCAGAGTCCCTGCGAGATGGGAGCTGAGCATCTACATGTCTACGCAAGAAGCAGCGAGGAAGAGGGGGATCCAGGTAAGGAGAGAAGATGCCCGAGCCCACGAGAGGGAGGAGCGGGGAGCGGGGCCCATCACGAGAAACAAGGGAGGGGCCAGGCGCTCCTGGTACTTACTGCAGTTCTCCTCGTCGCTGCCGTCGGGACAGTCCTCGAACCCGTTGCACTGGAAGCGGCCGATGATGCAGTGGACGCCACTGGCGCAAGGGAAGAACGTCGGGCCGCATTTGGACTTAGCCTTGGCTGCAGGAGGCAAAACGAGACAAAGAGCCGCCGTGAGGAAGTTACACTTTCTGAGCCCTGGCATACCCATCCCACCAGCTCCGAGCGTGCAAAAGGGTCTCTTTGCGTTTCCACAGAAGTCCCCCAAGATCTCCTACCACCCCCCACCCACGGTCAGTGCCAAGCCAGACTGAGAGCCCTCATGCAGCACCCTCAAGGAAGGGGGTGGCTGTGCTTGCAGTATTTCCAGGGCCCCTGCACAAAGCGGGGCTCAACCCCAATGTGGGGCACGAACGAATGAATGGGTGAGTAGATGGGGGATGGACGCAACCTACGCTTATGGTGCTGAGGAACCCTTCACAATTCCTTCCCCGACGGTCAAAGCCCTTGTCTGCGCTTATTTTTTTTTTGTAAACAAATCTTTAAAGATTTTTATTTATTTACTTAACAGAGCGATCACAAGTAGGCAGAGGGGCAGGCAGAGAGAGAGGGGGAAGCAGGCTCCCTGCTGAGCAGAGAGCCCGATGCAGGGCTCGATCCCAGGACCCTGAGATCATGACCTGAGTCGAAGGCAGAGGCTTAACCCACTGAGCCATGCAGGCCCCCTTTCTGTGCTTATTAAAGGCATCCCACTCTAGGCAGCATGGCCAGAGCTTTCTGTGGATTCTCCCATTCACTCCAGTCAGCAACCACCCAGTGGCATGGTGTACAGGAAAGGATGAACACCACAGCCCAGAGACGGCTACCCTCAGAGAGGCTTGCCTTCCTGCAGGGCCAGGTCTGCATGGCTGATTTCTGGGCACTTGGACTTCGGGAGGGCTCGCACCAGTCTCTCCTAAGAATGGCTCCCTGTGCCTCAGCTCTTTATGGGAACGGTGCAGTTGATGCTGAACATCTGATTTTCTCCTGGGAGCTTGGGATTTCGTAGATGCTGGGCACATAGCATCTGTGTAACGAGCCTGCGTAACCAGCCCCTGGGCAGAACCCCGGGCACGGAGACTGCAAGGAGCTTCCCCAGGAGAAAGCACTTCTCTTCCGCTGTCGCGACTTGTTGCTGGGGAATTAGCTGTGTCCCATACCACCTCTCTGGAAGAGGACTCCTGAAATCTGAACCTGACTTCCTCAGGGCTTCCCTCCTTTTGCCTTTTCCCTTTGCTGACTTTGCTTTGCGTCCTTCATGTGACTACACGCCATGTTCCTGGAATCCTCCCAGCAAATCCCTGAGTCGTGGGGACAGTCATGGGGACCACTGACAAGGATGGCCACAGTTCTCATCCCTGTGGCAGAGGTGTGCTTTGAGGCATAAAGGGACTTTCCCAAAGCCACACAGTTAGAAAATGCAACACAGGGGTGAGGCCCCGGCATTAGATTCCAGAAGGCACGCTCTCAACCAGCTCAACTGTGTTGTCTCTCTGCCAGTCTGTGGCTTCTCACAACAGAAGCCAGACTCCGGCTCAGAGAGATTCTTCTTCCGCTCCTGCTGTACAAACAGTGTGAACAGAAACTGCTGTAACTCGGGCTTGTTGGAGTGTCCTGCTAACCAAACAGCCCTGTGGGGTCACGGACTTTCCTGGGAACGGTGCTGGCTGCTCTGGCTTGTGATTACGAGGTGTAGGATGAGACCTTTGGCTGCATCCCAGGGAGTGGGTCCCGACTAGCATCCTCTCCTCTCCTGCCTTAGACGCAGGACCCGTGGTCCTCAAGAAGGAAGGGCCGTTTCTTGGGAACAAACAGGCAGTAAATTATCTTCATGTTCCTGTCATCGGAACATGCCAACTTTAGCAGCGCGATCCGCAATCAACAAGGTTTTAAGGTCTGGGACGTGCCCAGGTTTTAAAAACTTCCATCACTTTGTTTTGACCCGGGACTTCTGTAATGGTGCTGATGGGCTCTTCAAAAGCACAAACTTGGGAGCCTGGGTGGCTCAGTAGGTTAAGCCTCTGCCTTCGGCTCAGGTCGTGATCTTAGGGTCCTGGGATTGAGCCCACATCAGGCTCTCTGCTCAGTGGGGAGCCTGCTTCCCCCTCTCTCTCTGCCTGCCTCTCTGCCTACTTGTGACCTCTCTCTGTCAAATAAATAAATAAAATCTTCAAAACAAAAACAAAACCACAAACTTGGGAGACAGCGGCTGGGTTCAAACTGTGGCCCTACTTTTTATGAACTTGGGCAAGATTCTTAATATTAATGAGTCTGTTTCCTCATCAGTAAACTGGAGGTAACAGCTACCTCCCGGGGCCCTGGGAAGGATGTGATAAGATAATCTATCCAAAATGCATATTAGCACAGACCGTGGTATACAGCAGGTGCTCAATTAATGGTAATGCTTATGCTATTTATCATCATCATCACCATTAATTATAGAATTTTAAAATTACTTCTTGGGCTGCTCATCTTTTTCCTGATCGCCAAAGTTAAAAAAGCTCATTATGGAAGATCTTATGAAGTGATATGAAATGATCGCCA
This sequence comes from Mustela nivalis, assembly GCF_964662115.1. NCBI lineage: Eukaryota > Metazoa > Chordata > Mammalia > Carnivora > Mustelidae > Mustela > Mustela nivalis. The sequence continues at coordinate 93,685,999 of NC_139028.1, read as the reverse complement.
GGATACACTGTTATGGCGGGGGGAGGAGTAAAGTGCAAAAGAGTATTTATAGTATTTTAACCCACTGTATGGGCAGAAGAGACGGATATAAGAACAACTACACGGATTGGTTCATCTGTGCAGAAGAAACACGGGAAGGACAAACCCTGGTTATGTGCAGGGGGCGGGTGGGACAGGGGTGGAAAGAACGGGGAAAGAGACTAGAATGAGGCACCGGGATGAGTCTCTACAGCTCTGACTCTTAGAATCCCAATATTTCACATACCTCAACAATGAACCATTAAAATCATCCGCATGCATGTATGTGGGCGGACACTCAAAATAGGACAGAAACAGCAAAAGTGAGCATGACTGGATTACAGATGCGTAAGCCCACCACGCTGAAGGGTGTTGGGAAGAACAGAACCAGCCTACGTAACTCAGGGAACCATGATTTTGCTTGGATGCTATAAGGCTAAAGAAAAAGAGAATTGTACACAAACAGGGCACTCTACTTTTACCTGTCACAGGGGTATGGATTAGCAGTTCTGGAACTACCTTTGTGTGTAGTAGGACTGAGCAAATAAGTAAATATACTGCAAATAATAACCCTGAGGTCTTTCGCTCCCGAGGAAGAACTTAGAAATAAGGAAGGTGGAAAGGCTAACTGATCCTTGAGGCTTTGCGCTGGAAGTAAAGGCATCAGTATGAAGCCAAGATCTGTAAAGACGGACAGACAGACAGATAGGCAGAAAGACATACATCTAGATAAGAGAGAGACAAATATTTATAGAATTTTTTTAAAAAAAGATTTTATTTATTTATTTGAGAGAGAGGGAGAGAACAGGGCACAAGAGAGCACAAGCAGTGGGGAGAGGGAGAAGCAGACTCTGTGCTGAGTGGGGAGCCTGACTCAGGCGGGGCTTAGTCCCAGGATCCCAGGATCGTGACCTCGGATGGCAGATGTTTAACCGAATGGGGCACCTAGGTGCCCCAAGAGAGAGAAATATTGGTCTGGTGTGTGCATGGGTCAGCATAATGCATTTCCTAGTTCCATCCGCTAAGAAAGATGAGAAGCAATAAAGTCCAGGAGCAAATGAGCACACCCAGCCCCAGATCTTGGTCTCTAAATACCATTATCCAATAAAGGGAATGAAGGCTCCTTGGAGAAGTGGTTAATTCCAGGGGGAAATTCAAGATCAACCTGGAGTGTCTTGTGTTGCCAGAGAATAAAGAAGTCCTCAAAATATGTGGGAGGTATGTCAGAAGGACACAGGAGTCAAGCCGAAGGAACTCCCCGATGGCCAAAGCTATGATACTTTAAGCGACAAAATAATGATAGTTTTGGGCTATAACCCAGAGAATTCAATAAATATCTGTGAGTCCACACTGGCATCATAAATCATTGGGAAAATAAGTAAATGGGGAAGAAGGGAAGTTTTTCCTTCTAGAAGAATTCCAATGATTAAACAGAGAGGAGATCTAGGAAACAGAAAGTCACCATTTAGCAAACACCACGGTAACAACTGTTGGAGACAAGACCCAGGGATGGATGTTCACGTGAGAGGACTGGCAGGCCTTGCTCTGGCCACACTTTTGGGGCCGCTGACAGGCTGCTTACAGGCTTTGACATCTGCAAGCTGTTTCCTCATAAACCTCCATTCACAATGTCACTGCCTTCTCGGCAGCTTAACAAAGCCTAAAGCCCCTCCTCCCAGCATCAGACAGCTCTGGACACCTCTCCAGCGCAGGCCCACCTATGCTCCCTGCCTGGCTATATGGACCTCCTTGCTCCTCCCAGAACTGTGGCACAAAGTCCCACCTCAGGACCTGCATGCACCCTGCCGGTCCCCCAGCCTGCACTGCCTTTCTCCCAGGGTCGTGTGGCCCATGCTTCTACTTACTCAGACACTCCCTGGACTGTGGATCCAGAAACTCGGACTCCCACCCCCTGCCTCTCTAGCCTTCCCTCTGCTTCTCCTTCTTTCCCTATGAAAGGACGTGGCCTGCTCTGTGTTGTGCTGTTTGAATGATGACCATACACTTGTTTGAATACTTTCATTCACCACTTTTGAAGGAGCTGTGCTATCTAGTGCCGATGCTGGCTAACAGACACCTGCTGAATACATAAGGGGGTCTATAAAAGAGAGAGCAGGACTGGGTCACAAGAGCTAGCTCACTGCATGTTAGCATGGTGTCAAGGTCCCTCACTTCTGGGCCTCAGCTCTCCTATCTGTGAAATGGGTTTTCATGAGGAGTAAATGAGGTGTTTTTTGTAAAACCTAAAGCATAATGCTGACTATGGACTAAGTAAATGAGGTGCTTTTTGTAAAACCTAAAGCATAATGCTGACTATGGGCTAAGCATTATGCTTTAGGTTTTACAAAAAGCACCTCATTTACTCCTCATGAAAACCCATTTCACAGATAGGAGAGCTGAGGCCCAGAAGTGAGGGACCTTGATACCGCTAATAAACAGAGTCAAGGCTCAAACGTTGCTCTTGACTCAAGAGCTGTTCTGCCTCTTTAGATTCGGCTTAGATTTCTGATCCAGCTCCAAAGGATTAGACTTCAGGACACAAAGAAAAAGAATCTGAATAATTATAAATGAATTAGCTACCATTCAGTTAGCCAGCTCTTTGGTCCTGCCCCTGAACCCTTTCAAGAATTACTAATGAGACCGGCTGCCTCGTCAACGATGCTCCGTTGTTGTCTTGATCAGGGGGAGCCCGATCCGTTATGACTCACACCTGCCCCGTCGGACACCTGCTCAGACAAACTGAGGGATGGATCACAGGCGGCCAGCCAAGCACCTGTCTGAGGCTGGGAGAGAAGCCAGCCGCTAATGGCAGCCGTCGGCCACCCCTTGCCTGCACCACCCACTGTGGGCTCAGGGTGGCGCTGGACCAAGGCCGGATGGTCCTCCCCTGGCCCCATTTCCCAGAAGGGGAGATTTCAACATGAAACTGTGCAGCCACTGCCAGAAGCTGGACAGGGTGACTCCGTACCACTGATGACCTGAATTCACTACTTTTCGAGGACTTGCTCCCTGGACCTTCCAAGGAGGCAGCCTTCACCAGCGGGAGGGCAAGAACCACCACCCCCTCTCCTGGGGATGGGTTTCATGCCTGATCCGTGTCCTCTCCCTCCTTAGAGCCGGGATGTCACAGTTCTGATTTTCACGGATGAGTAAGATAAAAAAGAATTTTTTTTAAAAAACGACATGGTGGGGGGGCGGTGGGCCTGGTTGGTTAAGCCTCTGCCTTCAGCTCAGGTCATGATCCCAGGGTCCTGGGATTGAGCCCCCCATCAGGTTCTCTGCTCAGTAGCGAGCCTGCTTCCCCTCCCCCTCTAGCTGCCTCTCTCTCTACTTGTGATCTCTCTCTCTCTCTGTGTCAAATTAAAGAAAAAAAAAATCTTAAAAACAAAAACAAAAACGAGATGGGGGTGTGTAAAGGGCTAAAACAGAGGCCGACTTTTTGTTTTGCCAGCGAGGACACACGCAAAAATCTGCAAACATCTCGACTCACTACCATCCTCCATGGAAAGTCACTTTAGCCTCCAAAATGCAGGACAAACGACACAGGAGTCCTCGGACCAGGATCTGGGGATTGTGTGAGGACTAGAGGGGAACCAGGAGACATCCGGTGTGACCGCGCGGTGAGGCACGCACAGCAGACCCCCGATCCTCGCAGGCACGGCCTCGCCAGTAACTCCTCATCTTCCACAGAGGAGAGAACGGAGGCCCCTGCAGGCAGTCAGCGCTGTGCCTGAAGGCACAGAGGTATTCAGGATCCGGCTGGTGTAAAACCCAGTCCTCAGTACCCGCGTCTAGCCTCCGGCGACTACAATGTGCTTGAAAGTCACGTGCCAAACCCCAGCCTGGGGATCAGGTTTGGGCGACAGCCCCAAAGGCTGAAAGCCAGAACTCTCCAAGCCTTGGGGAGAAACGCTCTGGACCCGGCGTCACGCCTACAGCTCCCAGTCTGCCCCGAAAGGGCTTCATGTGGGTCCTGGAGCATGCAGGGTGACGGGTCTGTGGCCACCGTGCAGGCCCTCCCCACGCGGTCCTCCCATCAGAGTCGGACAGGGACGGCCGTGCTAGCGCTGCTCTATTCAGCCAGGAGGGCTGGGAGCTCCCTCATCAGAGCGGCTGCATCTCTCCGGCTTTGGCAGATGCTCTAGCCATAAACACGGGTATGGGGGTCTCTCTTCCAGCTGTCTGCAGTGGGCCAAATGAGCAACAGCTGCCGTCTCTGCCCCACCTCCTGCTCGCCTCCAGTTCTGCTCCAGGATCCTGCCAGCGTGTGCCTGTGACAGTCGGGAGAACTAGAAGCAGGAGCCTCAAGCTCTTCTGTGAAATGACCATCCTGGCTTTTATAGACTCACGGCAGCGCTCACTGTGAAGAATTCCAGCTACAGAGAAAACGCACGAAGGTCAATGTAAAAATTACCTCAAACTGCTATCACTCAACCAGAGCCACTGGGGCCACTCTGGTAAATGGGCTCACAAAGCAGGGTCCCAAGAAATACTGTGTGCAGATGGCTCGGCCCAGGACCTCGGCGAATGCGGTCAGCCTGGGATTGCGTAGTCCTCCGGCTCCCGGGTCATGTCAGTGCCGCAGAGCCAAGCACTTCCCTTCCAAACAGCTAAGGACCATGACTTTGTTAACTGTCCCACCTTCAATGTCCAGACAAGAGCCTGGTACACACGTTACTCAGTCATTACTGACTAAATCAATACACAGAAATCTGAACATAGAGTGTACTTTAATGCACCCATGAAACACAATGCCCTTCAAAACTGGCCTTGGTCACTTCCCAATATAGTGGGATGTCTTTTCATGTGGGTAAGTACAGGCCGACACTATCCCTTTTATCAGCTACAGAGAGTTTTACTGCATCTCTGTACCCGTAAGTCCCAGGGCTGATGGACATTCACACACAGATGCACAGGTCATTCTCCCCACTTGTACGGTAGCTCTTGAAGGTATAACCGCTAGGTCGCAGGATATGCATGTTTCACGTTCTGGCACCCTTTAGATCATCGACCGCCTCCTCCCAGAGGAACTGGTACTGTCTTCTGGCCACAGCAGGCCACAAGAACCGCCTCTGGCCCTGGATCGCCCATCGGAGACAGGCGGATCTTGCCCTGCTGGTGAAGATATTCCAAGAAGCCCATAGGCTGAGAACACCCCACAGCTCCTCTGTGTTTATGCTGGGCTGGCCCCTCCCTGCACCCAGTGCTCTATTAGTCTCCATTTATCTCTGTCTCTCTTCATTGTAACATCTGTGTATTTCATTACTTTGCCAAGTAGGGGACATTCCTCTCCAGTCAAGGAAACCATGACTCTTCTTTTAATCTTTTAAAATTTGCACCGGGTACAGAGCATCAATCTTTGCTGAAATTGGTTTCCCTGGGTTACGCTCATCACGGGCTCACGCGAAGTGTCCCTCCTTCCAGGAACTGCCCCTTGAGCAAACTTTCTCAGGCTACATTATCACCTCTAAGGTTCCGACGAAGGGCAGGTTCTTACTCCAAGGACGGCCCTGCTTGCCAATATTTCCTTAGAATGTCCTGTCCTGTGAGGCAGCGTTTCACAAAGAAGGGTGTCCCTGATCCTCCTGCAGAAGAATCTTCAGGGATGCCTCTCCCCTCGGGGAATCTACATTCCTATTAAGCACAGAGGATTCCAATGAACACTCCCATACAACCACCCCACCTGACAGTTCTACCGATATCTTAAGTTCCAAGAACAAATGATCTCATCAGTCCTTTCTTTCCGATGCTGCCACGGCACAGATTAGCAACCACTCCAGAAATTGAGGCTACAGGGCTCCTGTGGAGCCTCCTCAGCCACCACCCCCAGTCAAGTCTAGCACTCATATCCCAGATAGCATCACAGAAACCATCGGCCTTTTGCTGATCTTTCTCCGTCTCCACAGGTTCTCTCTTCCCCCGTTTTCACGTGCAAGACACAAAATCACTGCTTGACGTACAAAAGCCGCGGGCTCCTATTCAAATGGTTGCTGTCCTAACAAAAAAGGCGCTTTTAGAACTTCAAAACCCCTTTAACCAGTTCTGTCTGCATTTTAAGGATTTACGCTTTACCTGTGCAAAATACAAGATAGGGATGAACTGCCCAACAAATGTTTACTGCCCCTTCTGGCCAATAACAAAATAGTCCTGAGAATCCGCGGTATCTTCCAGGTGGAGTCAGTTCTGTGGTGACTCACAAAACACTCCCTGAGAGTGGATAAAGGACAAGTCCATGAGAATCTGTATGCAGTGCTATGAGTGCTCTGATGGGGGAGCTAGAGGACACCCAAGCTCCAAGTGAGGAAGAGACTGAGGTCAGAAAAGGCTGCTCAAAGGAAAGCAGACGTCAGCAAAGACACTTCACACACAGCTACGGTGGAAACTGATGTTATGTTTAGACACTGAAGCCTTGCTCATTTATTCATTCCACTAACATTAGTTCACAAACTCTGTGTCATACCTTCAAAGAATAAGGACACACTGGAGACAGCTCTGCCACAGAGAAAAGTTTAGTGCTGGTGGGACTGTTCCAAGAAGGAGGAACAGCATGTGCAAAGGCCCAGAGGCAGAAAACAATGTGGATGGGGAGAACTGAAAAGGGGTCAGTATGAACTTGCTTCTTGGATCAGTAAAAAGTACCTGGCATGTTTTCTTTCATTAAAAAAATGTCAAACCTAATAATACATTATATGTTAATAAAAAATTAAAAAAAATAATTTTTAAAAAGTGCCAAACCTGATTTCTCGCAAGAAATGTGCCATGAGCTAATTGCAATGCAGCTCACACTGAAGATGTGAAAATTATCTACACCAATGTATAAATTAGACAAAAAATCAGATGATAAAATTCATGTAATTTGAATCAACATGCACAATGCTCTCCCCGCCTCCCCCAAAGTGAACGCCTACACGTAGCATCACTGGCTAAAAACTTCACAAAAAGTAATGGATCTAAAATTGCTACTATATATTCAGTCCCTTGGTTCATTTTGTAAAATGTCAAACTGTGGTTCCCTTGAAAAAGTCAAACATGACTTCATGGTTAGAAGCAAGGAAACAAAAAGAGCCTTATAAAAAAGGAACAGATTTTTTAAAAAAGCATATGCCTGGATTCTCTAAGAAGTCTAGAAGAGGAAAAAAGACAGGTGGTTCATTGTGGTCCTGATGCAGAGGACAAACCCCAGAAAACTAAAAACACACCTAGAATTCGAGCCTTGGCACATTCATTATTACCTGAGCAAAAACAGCCCTTGGCTTGTTCCAGCAATCTGACTGCGTGACTACCAGAGCGAACTCTGAGTTTTATCAATCAGATGTCGTGATGTACTCTTTTCCCCTCAAACAACATACTGGCTGCTTCAGAGATACATACAGAAAGAGCAAAAGATCATAAGCTTGTTGGAATATAAATACAGAAAGAAGGCATCTAACTGCGACAGCTTCAACAGAAGACTGGGGTAGAAAATTCTTTCTAAACATCTCCTCTTCTGTAAGCATAGGAGGTGTGCAGCCTTGGGACTAAGAAATCAAAAGAGCTTAGGGTTCAGAAGCATCTGGCTTCTAACCACATTCTGCCACAGAACAGCTTGAGACCCCGGACAAGTCACTGAACTTCCCTTGACCTCAGTGTCCCTGTCTGCAAAAGGGGCATAAAGATACCACAGACTTCATCAGTTGTTGGGAAATAATATGAGATTTTGCATGGAGAGAGAAGAGCGCAAGGCTTGATATCTAGAAGGGGTCTGATCACATCTTCCCCTCCTGAACGTGGTCCACGGGTCTACAAACCACTCTTCTTCCCATATATGGATGGCCCCGAGAAAAACGAGGTGGAAACCAAAGTAATGTTTAGACTAAGGCCTTCCTCTTTCAGTTATCCATTGGATTCATGTCAATTCCTGGGCTTTCCGTGCCACACATCGGAGCAAGTAGGGTTGCAAAGAGGATCAAATGGTCAAACATAACTTCTGCTAAGCAAGCTGCCCCCAGCTAAGGAGCACCTGGCCAAGAAGAAGGAAAAAAACCAAAAACCAAAAAAAGAAGAAGAAAACGAAGGGCAATAAGCAGATCACTGTAATGAGATGTGGTAAGTGCTTTGTAAGCTATACCAACATTTGCTTTTCAACACTGTACTACAGTCGGGTGCGAGGTCAGCCTGCCAGGGTTCAAATGCTGCCTCCACGGCTTGTCGGACGTATGGTTTATGGCAACGGATTTCATCTCTCTGTGCCTCCATTTCCTCACCAGGGAATGGAGATATTAACAGGACCTACACCTCGCTGGGTTGTTGTGGGGATTAAATGAGACAATACAATGATCGCTTAATCTTCCTGTGGGCCACAGTATTAGCTATGATGCTTAATACTGTATTAGCTACGCTTCCAGGTAGTACCTATTAGCTATTATTACTTAACATGACACTACAAAATACAGGATTATATATAGCTATAGTTATATAATATTGGGAAGTATTATTACACAGCATTAGCTATTATTATGACTGCAATGATTTATTACTATTATTTTCAAACAGTTTCTGCTCCAGCCTGGCAGGCCCAGGATGCACGGCACAAAGGAGCACAATGTCTGCTGCCAGGAGATTGGTAGAGGTGTGCTGGTGAAGAGCGAGAGAGAAGGACCCTCCAGCAAAATAAATGATGTGAATAAAAGCTCAAAGCTGCAACAGGGTGGGCCCATCTGTATAGAGATATGGGAAGTTTAGGGCATGTCGAACACGGATGGGGCAGGAGACAGGGGTGGGAGAGGCAGGCAGGGGTCTGCACACTTAACTCAGGAGCCAGCCAGGGGACATCTTTATAAAGGAAACTGACATGTCAGATTTGTTTTTTATGAAGAAAATTTTTATGGACTCATGAGGATACGATGAGGCTCTGTAACATGGAAATATCCTCCTCTCTCCCAAAAAGCCCCAAGGGAACTGAAGAGCCAAGTCTATTATCTTTGGGCGTTCAGGAAAAAGGGTACTATAAACAATAAGGGGATTCAAAGTGCCTGTCCTGCCCCTTTAAAATTTTAAGAATGAAAGAAAAAAGTCCGAAAGTTTGGGGTTAGGATATTATCTTATAACTTAAAGGGTCCCTCCCCCCGGGTTATTTATTTTAGCTATTTGTGATGCACATACATACGGGCATGAAGGTATGTTTGTATGTCTACATAAATTGGAAAGAAAATTCCAGAGAACCGGTAAGCAGGAAACCAAGACATTCCCAGCTGAGTCTTCTATAGACAAAGTTTGAGAGAAAAAGCTCTAAAAAGATAATAAATAAATGTGGATCAGATAACTTAACTTCCAGAGGCTTCTCACTGCTTGGAGGAAAAACTTCCTGACAGTGGATCAGAATCCCTGGGATGAAAAACAGATGTGGGAACAGACATGCTAGAACAGACTATCTCCAGCTGAAAAAGACTACTTTGATAAAGGTATCATCCAAGAAAAAAAAAAAAGGTGATATCCAAAGGACAACTCCTAAGAAATGATGAAGGGGGGAGGGGAAATAAAAAAGAAAAAAAAAGTGGAGGGAAGGGAAGGACGTGAGAATCAAAGCTCTCAGGTCTGAATAAAAATGAATAAAGGAAAAACCCATTCTACATCACTTTCCATCTTGCTGGGCAACGAGAGCCATCACCTTTGCCCAAAGAAGGTGCCTCTACCTTCAGAGCCTCTACCCACTCCTATCCTCTGAGCCCTTGGCAAACACTCAAGTTTTTCTTCCCAAAACACCTTCATTTCTGTGCACATTCTCTACCTTCAGCCTTGTGAAAAGAAGTTCACTTCTGATCGGCCTCCTGGAAGTGTCTCTGACAGCCCTCTTCACCTGCCCCTCCTACATGTCCTCTCCAACAGAAGAAGCCTGGAGCTCAGACCCTGTCTCCTGAATAGTTATCGTGAGGCCAGCAAAGAGGGCCAGAGAAAGGCCTACAATAAGGGATTAAACTGTTGGGAGACCCAAAGAACAATGGGGCGTGCTTTCAGAGACTTGAGGAGCAATCCTTTGTTGGCTAGTGCCAACAGGGCGAGAGAGGGGAGGCGGCTCTGAAAAGCTGAGCAGGGGGACACCCTGTCTGTCACTGCTTCCAGAAAATACTGCTTAAACCCCCACAAATCTGGTTCCAAGAAAGGCTTTTACCAAAGGCATCTGGAGGTTTCCCTGATACCTTCAACACCAGTCACAGGAATCACATCATCACATGGATATCACCTGCTGGTAGCTATGGGCTGGCTTTAAAAACAAAACACTGACCCTCCGCTCTTCTATCCTATGACAACAGGGACTCAATCCTGACTCCATATTACAATAACCCAGGAAGCTTTTCAAAACAAACAAACAAACAAACAGACAAAACCTATCCCAAGTCAAGGGAGCTAGAGTGACTATACTAATGTCAAACAAAATAGAAGCTAAGACAAAAAAGTCCCTAGAGACAAAGAAATAGTCAACCCATCAGGAAGACATAATTCTACATACCTTAAAATAGGGCTCCAAAATACAGGAAGCAAAAACAGGCAGAACTGAAGGGAGAAACAGATACTCAAACAGTAAGAGTTGGAGAGCTCAATATCCCACTTTCACAATGGATAGAATAACCTGGATGAAGATCAACAAGAAAACAGATGACAGGGGCACCTGGGTAGCTCAGCGGGTTAAAGCCTCTGCCTTTGGCTCAGGTCATGATCCTAGGGTCCTGGGATTGAGCCCCACATGGGGCTCTCTGTTCAGCGGAGAGCCTGCTTTCCCCACTCTCTCTCTCTCTCTGCCTGTTTCTCTGCCTACTTGTGATCTCTGTCTGTCAAATAAATAAATAAAATCTTTAAAAAAAAGAAAAAGAAAACAGATGACATGAGCAATCCAATAAACCAACCACATCTAACATCCACAGAAGTCACAATCCAAAAGCAACAGGACAAACATTTCTTCTCAGGTGCACATGGAACATTCTCCAATGTATTCTGAACCTATGATGTTAGGTCACTAAAAAAACAAACTCAATAGATTTTAAAGGAATAAAATTATAAAATGTATGTTCTCTAATCACAGTGGAATAAAATGGGAAATCAGTAATAGAAGGAAATCTGAGAAATCCACAACTATGTGGAAATTTTCAGTAACTAGCAAAACCAAAATTAACTATGTAGAAATTGCCCGTGATTACCAATACTGAAATAACCAACGAGTGGAAGAAGAAAATACAAATAATATTAGAAAATACTTTGGCATAAATGAAAACAAAAATATAACATACCAAAATTCATGAGATGCAGGTAAAGCAGTACTGAGAAGGAAATGTATAGCTGTAAATGCATATTTTTTTTGAATCTCAAATTCACCAAAAAAAAAAAAAAAGTTTCCTCCCCACCAAAACTCTTAGAATTAACAAACAACTTCAGCAGGGTTGTAGAATACAAGACAAATATACCAAAATCAACTGAATTTCTATATGCCAGCAAACAAATACTCAAACATGAAATTACTAAAATAATTTGCTTATAATAGCACTAAAGCAAATAAAATACTTAAGAATAAATTGAACAAAAGAAGTGCAAGACCCGTACACTGCAAACTACAAAATACTACTCAAAGAAATACTGTTCAAAGAAATTAAAGAATTAAAGAAGACAACGCATGTTAAAGAACTAGAGAAAGATAACCCATATACGTGGATTAAAAGACTAAGTACTGGTAAGATAGCAATGCTCTCCAAACTGATCTACGTTTATGGATCAACAGAATAAAACTGGGGGTCTAGAAATAAACCATCACTTTATCAATCAACGGATTTTTGACAAAGTGTCAAGAAAAGTCACTGGGGAAAAGACAGTCTTTTCAGAAACAAATTGCTGGGACAACTGGGTATCCACTTGTAAAATAAGGAAGTCGTATTCCTTAATTAATTAATTAATTAAAAAGATGAAGCATGATCCAGCACAGATGAACTCTGAAAACATCATGCTAGGTAAAAGAGCTAGACGCAAGGGCCACATCATCTATGACTCCATTTAATGTTCAGAATAGGAAAACCCATAGAGACAAAAATAAATCAGTGGCCCCCAGAGACTAGGGGAGGGAGGAATGGGGTTTCTTTTGGGAGTGATGAAATGTTCTAACATTAGGTAGTAGCAAGAGTTGCACACCTCTCTAAATACAACTAAATAAAGAAACAAAACTCTAAGAACTTCTGAGATCTAGGAAAGTGGGGACATCAGAAATGAAAAAGTTGTTCTTTTCCAAGAAGATACTAAATTGGCCAAATTCCTCCCCAGTTCTTCTGGTTTGCTCCCCAGGCAACATCTGGAAATACTGGGGGTGGGATGGGGCCCCCAGCTGGCTCAGTAGACACAGCATGCCACTCCTGATCTTGCGGTTGGAAGTCTGAGCACTATGTGGGGTGTGGAGATGACTTACATATAAAATATTCTGTAAAAAGTACTGAGAGTGGGAGGGGAGGAGTGAGGGTTCCTGGCATCCAGTGGGTAGACCAGGGAAGCTACTAAATGTCCCACAATGCACAGGCCACTCCCCACCCCCACCCCCTGCCAAATAATTATCTGGACCCAAAACGTCAACAGTTTCATGGGCAAAGAACCCTATACCAGGAAAAGATCAATCCTGAATTTTTGCTTTTTCTGATTTATAGAAAGAAAGAACGCTCTGTTAATGGTAAAACAAAACAAAACAAAACACAAGGGGCTAGGAAACAAATAGAATCAGGATCCAAATCCTCCTGAACTGAGGAGGACTCCTTCCCAGAACTGAGACCCTGGGCCAATTACCCACCTGCCCTGGGCTTTACTCCCTTGTCTGTAAAATGGGATGATGAAACTGACCTTACAAAGTAGCTGTAAAGATTAAATGAGAAGATGCCTGGTATCAGTAAGGGCTAAGAGCTTTCAATACTATAATTATTGTTTTTTTTGTGAAGCCCCAAAGTGGCTTAGAACCAAGAAATGGGTGACTGAGTCATCTTAAAATAGGCCTATTTTCTCTAGGAACGATTAGTATATATTAGGACGTTTTATGAGGTAATAAGCAATTGAGATTCAACAGTTGACATTCCTCACTGGTATATTATGCTCTAGCCAAAGAAGGACTAGCCAAGTACCCTGTTGCCATAGTAATACAAAGTTTCTGGGAGTCTGACTCATTTTCTTTCCAGTAAATGCTTTCTATTTGTCAGGCTACACTGCATGTCCAAGTTCACTGCATGGGGATAGTGGAGAAGGGGGATCTCTTCCACCCTGCTCCTCAAAATCCAATTTACTGTTGTGGAAATAGCACCAAAAACAGGACAAGAGGATGAGCTGTCTTTGCTATGGGGAATGGAGCTCACCAGTTAGGAGTGGACAGGAATGGCTCAATAAGACATATTAAACCACCCCGGCTTTCCAACACCTCCACTAGACCTCACCCTCACCAAAAATGAGGGAAAAAGATAAAGAAACTAACACTTACTAAACATTTACCATGAGTCCTGAGGCACTCTGGTGGACTTTATTTGATTTATATTCCACCAAAAAACTGAGAACACTGCTTACCCACCCTGCATAGAGAACACTGACAATCAGAGAGATTAATGTGCCCAGGGACACACTTTCCATATATATTTAATTTTGTGCCGTATCAACCCATAAATTGTTTGAGCTGGCTTAGGGAAAAAAAAATCCGTAAAAACCAAGGAAAATGGGGACACCTGGGTGGCTCAGTCAGTTAAACGTCTGACTCTTAGCTTCAGCTCAGGTCATGTTCTTGGGGTAGTGAGATCAAACACCATGTCAGGCTCCATGCTCATCGGAGTCCACTTGAGATTCTCCTCCTCCCTCACTCCTCCTGTTTTCTTCCCCCCAATCACACTTTCCCTCTCTCTCTCTCTCTCTCTCTAAAATAAATAAATAAATAAAATCTTTAAAAAAAGGAAAACAAACTGTTACAGGAGGAGAAAAGCAGGAGAAAAGAAGGTACCAGAAAAATGCATTTCATAGTCTTACAGGACACTTAGCACCAGGGTTCAAATTTTCCAATGAGTCTCCTAGTGGTCAAAGCAACAAAAGAAACATGACAAGGAGTCAGAGTAAAATGTATAGGACACTAAAACCTAACCATTTAAGAAAAAAGGCAGTGTTGGGACTCTCCTCATAACCTAAACATAAGGGAATAAACCACAAAACGTGAGACAGTCACAAAATCTGAACCCAGAGCAGACAAAATCCCAGCTCTGAAAAAGCTGGCGTAACAGGTGTGTGCTCAGAAGGATGGGTGGGAAGGCATCGATTGTATTCCTTGTTCATTTCCTCAACAAGCGGTGTGGTTGAGTGAGGGGACGACTGTGATTCGGCAGTTAGACTGCTTCCGTTCCAGTCCCATGTGGTAGCACGATCTCCTGCAAGTTACTAATTCTGGTGTCTCAGTTTCCCCGACTGTAACAGGGAGGCGGTGATCATATAGCCAATCTCATAAAGCACCTGTGGGCCATAAATGTAAGCCACTTAGAGCCCTTCCTAGGCTCCACTGCATGCATGTAAGCTATTACTGTCCCCCCTGACCCCCGCTTCCACCATACTCTATGTCCTCGGCAGGAACCGACACAGCCCTGCACCAGGCAGAGGTGGTCTCGCCCTCAAGGAGCTCTCACAAACAGAGAAACAAATCAGGCAGTGCCAAGTGCTCCGTGACTTTGTAAGAAGATGTGATAGTGGGTGCATGGTCCGCTTGGATCATCAGGAAGGGAATTTCGGAGGCAGAAGCAGTTCCAGTGAGATCTAAATGACAAGAGCCAGTCAGTCACACAGGGATGCGAGGGGAGAGCAGCCCGGGCAGAGAGCCCATCACAAAAACACACCGATGACAATGACTAGCAAGACCCTCCAACAGGAAGGACAGCAGGCGGGGCGGGAGCCGAGTGCCCAGGGGGCGAGGTAGGGAAAGCAGAAACCAGGTCTGGCAGGGCTTCCTCAGCCCAGTGAAGGAGTCTCGGTTTGATTCCAAGTGAAAGCGATGGGGGAAACATTACAGGAGAGTGAGTTTATTTACTTCTCTAAAAAGATCTTTCTGCTGCCCTTGGGCGAGAGTGAGTTTATTTACTTCTCTAAAAAGATCTTTCTGCTGCCCTTGGGCGTGGGTTGAGGCAAATGAAGCAGGAAGCCATTCCAGGCGGCGACAAGAGTGCCTGGAGCTGTGTGGGAGTGGGGAGGATGGAGAGTGGTGAAGAGACGGAGAACCTTCTAGACCGCTGCTGATTTGGGGGCTGGAGCAGTCCTTGGTGTGGGGGGCCGTCCTGTAAATGGTAGGATGTTCCACGACATCCCTGGCTTCCACCACTAGAGGCCAGCACCATCCCCAGTTGTGATAACAATGTCTCCAGACATTGCCAAACAACCCAGGGGTGCCAAGATCACCCCTGGCTGAGAACCGCTGCTTCAGAGGTAGAGCTGACCAGGCGTGATAGTGGATGAGATCAGGTAGGGGTAGTCAGGTAGTCAGCAAGATAGGCCTCAAGGATGATTTCTACGTGTTCACTGGTAATAAGGTAAGGTCTTCTCCAGCGTTCGCAGTGCTTGCCTTCTCTGCCATGGGTCCCACTTAGGATTTTCATGGTCACGTGCTCATTCGTTCCAACAGTCCACAGAGCTAGCCATACCCAATGGCAAGGAGGCAAGCGGACTTAAGGAGCCTGCAGTCTAAGGGGGACCCAGACATATAAGCAAGTCAAGTCGGGACAGGACACCTGTCTTAGAAGAACCCAGGAGACCAAGCAAAAGCATGAAGGAGAACATGGCCCTTTCCTTCAGGGGAGGCACCCTGGAGGCTCAAGGCTGTGCTGGAGGACAGAGGCCCAGAGACAAACAGCATGTGCAAAGGTACAGGGGAATGAGCCTGGGCGGGGGCTGCAGATGCAGTGGAGGCAGGAGCTACAGCCAGTGAGACAGGCAGAGCCAGCCGGGAGGCCTCTGTGAGTCACACTCCAGAGTCCCCCATACCTCCATGGGGGACCCGGGAGCTACTAGAAGGCTTGTTATCCATATTCCTCACAGCTAAGGATTAAACACAACCTTCAACAGGGGTATCCCGGTGAGTGCTCACAGTATACCAACCCCAGTGCCAGGCAATCACTGTGCACAGACAAGGCACCTCATGCCCTCCTCCACAGGGGAGAACGGCAGCCTAGGGAAGTTCAATGACTCGGTCGAGACTTCTTAGAGGACGAATGTCAGGGCCAGGTTCCAAGTCCAGGCTGGCTGGCTCCAGAGTCCTCTGCCTCCTATTTTAAGCAAGGGAGTCGTACCATGATCTGATATGTGGTTTAGAAGATCATTCAGGAAATATATATTTGGGCCTCACTAGTTTATGGAAGTGGAGGAAGTCCCCAAGGTGAGGGGAATATTAGATGGGAAGGAAGGAATTTATTCCTGGTGAATGATGATGCAGGAAACAGACCAGGTGGGTTCCCCCACCAGAGAGAGGGGCAGCTCGGACACACTGGATGGAACCCCAGCAAGCAAAGGATGGAGGTGGAGAATGTGGTCCATGGTGTCCGACACGGCTAGGGGGCCGGGTAAGGTCAGATCTCAGCGCTGGATCAGAGCAAATTCATTACCGTAGTGCCTGTGAGAGGGCCGGGTCACATAGGAGAAGGACTGAGCAAGGGACTGTGGGACTCTGATCTGAGGGAGGGTCTGGGGCTGGGGAGACACTAAAGGTAGGGAGGTACACTCCCAAACCCAAGGACATCTCCCGGGGAAACAGGATGCATGCAGAGTGGCTTATCTCCAGGTCAGGCCCGTGAGCCCGACTTTGCCAGGATGGCCTCAATCTGCAGATGACTCTGACACCCACAGAGACTTAGGAGCCCCTGAGCGGGGCGGTGTCTCTCCCAGTGCGGTCCCAGACACACCTGCAGCTCCACAGTTCCATCGGCAAGCTGGGGACTGAGGTTTGCCGGAAGGGCCTGAAAAAGCACTTACTGAGGCCTCAGGATCATGGATCATTCTGATGCAGCCTGGAAACCCTCTCTGCTCACGGTGTAGACAAGCCACATCAGCAGTCCGGGGGGCAGGGGGTGTTGTTAGAAATTCAGACTCAGCCTTGCACCACACTCATTCCATTAGAATCTGCAGCTCACCAAGACCCCCATGCCTTTCTGATATATATACATCATGTTCAGGAGCGCTGGACTCGAACAGGAGGGTCCTGGAGGAGAGTGGAGAGTTTATGCAGGCACCCTCCTGCCGGACCTATTCAGCGCAGACTGCCCTGAGATTTGCCTGCAGCTGATTTTTACAAAGACAGCAAAGAAGCACTGACAAGAGCCTCCATACGGGTTGCAATGCTTCAGGACCCTGCTGCGCTCTCCTGGCAGAGGAACAAAGTCAGGCATAATGGCAGACACTTCATATACAGTCCTTTCTTGCACGGGAATGGGATGAGCAGGACATCCAATATGCACTCCTTTTACAAAGGAGGCCGGAAGCTGCATGGAGAGCCTGGAAGCCCTCCCCACCTCTCCGCACACATCCGCCATGGCACACACTTACCTGCAGAGGGCAGTAGAGCAGACAGGTCGACCTGTTCCTTCAAGCCCATCTGCAATCCTAATTTGACTCCGCCCCCCAAAGCTTCAGCCAATGACTTAACTTCTCCAAGCCTCAATTCCTCATCTGTAAAATGGGCATACCAGCAGGACTGACCTCCTGGGGCAGTTGTGAGGACTGAATGAGACCAGCCACGCAGAGTCTGCGTATAGCGGTGGTCCCCAGTTCCAAGTTTTACAGTCTGACCCCACAGCCCCTGCAGTAATAGGCTCACCCCCTTTCCGCATAAGCCTCAACCAACCTAAACCCATCGGCACAGGTGTATGCCCTGTGCCTAAAAACCATTCTGCATTTTCACAAAGGGAAGGACATTTGATTTTAAATCACAGGCATGGGTATTTGTAACAGGGGATGGAGAAGGTCAAAAGTCACTTGGCAGGTAAGAAAACTAAAGCCCAGAAAACCAGAGTGCATCCCCAGGGCAACAGTTCCTTCCTTGCCCCAAAGCACACTAACCAGGAGGACCAGAGGCTCACGTCCTTTACAAGGCTCTGGCTTCTCCTCTGAGCTCAGGGACCAAGACTGTGAAGGAAGAGCTGAGCAGAGGAGGGCTGAAGGTGCTGTGTGCCACGCCCCCACCCCCCCGAGCTGAGCTAAGCTCAGTGAGTGTCCCTACAAGCCTGGAATTAAGCGGAGAAGCTGCTGAAGCTGCCGGGTGCCCCGTGTTCCTGAGCATGAAATCCGCTCATTAGCCTCTGCCTCTCGTCTTTAAATCCGAGCAAAATATCCGCATGATGGCGGAGCTGATAATAACAGGTATCTACACCAAGGCTTAGAGAGAGAGAGAGACACGAGGCTCTCCCAGAGGTCACACCCCTTGAGACCCAAAGGAAAAGGAGAGAGCCTGGTGGAATATTTACCCTCAGAAGAATGATTGATTAACAAGGAGGAATGGGGGGGGTCTGAAAAGGAGGATAGGAGGTCAGCCTGTTAAAGCAAATCTGGCGGGTGACCCCTTTAGAAGTCCTGAAGGAGAAGTTGTGTGTGCGCGTGTGTGTGTGTGTGTGTGTGTGCGCGTGTGTTACAGGTGGGAGGAATCCTATTTCTGCTTACCAATCCCATCTGGCTCCCCAGTAAGAGAAAATCAGCTCTGAGAGAGCAGTAGAAGATGGATACAAGAAGGAAAGCAAAGATTTGCTCCAACAAGTCCCCGTAAACAGTCATTGTTCTTTCATTGGTTCATCCAACAGATGTGTACTGAGCACCTTCCATGGGCTGGGAGTGGACACTAGTGTGGGGATAACAGCGAACAAGAAGTATGCAGGGCCCTTCTGTTGTCCTGAAGCTTCTAATGTTACCTAGAAGATGGCACCTACCACTCTTGATGGCAACCGCTGGTTAGGAAGGCAAAGGCAGAGAAGGGTTATGAGGAACAAGGCAGCATATGTATCTAGAATGAAGAGGAAGAACCGGAAGGCTTCTGGGCAGGGATCTTGTTATAGAATGAGAGGTCTGTCTGTCCATCCATCCATCCACCCATCATCCAACTACCCATCTATCCATCCATCCATCCATTTATCCATCCAACCACCCATCCACCCATCCATCCATCCATCTTCCCCCTTCTTAAGCAGCAGTGTCTGTTAATGTTTCACAGTTCTGTACTCCCAGCAGCAGGGAAGTCAAAGAACTGGGTGATGTCAATCCTATAAAATAACCATATTCTGGGATGGTACCAGAGCAGTAGGTTTCTACATAGAAGGAAAGGAGAGCTCAGTAAAGTCAAATGCCCGACATCCATGCAGAGTCAAGCACAAAAAAAGAGCCTGCACCCCCTGCTCTGCTCAGCTGCATCATCCCAGCCTACCCTAAAATCCACTCAGAGAGACACTGTTTTGTTTCCTCCATTGTTTGTTTTGTTTTGATTGTACTCAAGTCCTCTGCAGTCACGCACAGGGTAACTATGATACCACGCCTATGTAATTTTCCCAAAGGCCAGCCTCACATATTAAACTTTAAGGAGGACTGCTGATCAGTGGGAGCAAAACCCTGGCAGAATTAGCAAATTAAGTGAAGAAACAAATCTGCCTTTGTACTCCCACTGTCTGGAATGAAAAACAAAATATTTCTGAAATGCAGAACGCAGGGGGAGACTGGCTTAGGAAGGAGAACGCTAAGGAGGAGCGCAGGGGAAGAAGTGTGTTTCACATATGTATTGTATTCACAGTCATTCACACTTGCCAAGATTTGGTTTGTATCAGAGCATGACTACACAACCCACGGTTCGTGTTTCTTCTGAAATACACCCTACAGAGCAAAGGGAAGAGTGGGACGTGATGGACGCTCTAGGAACCATGACGGTGGCCTTGTCTGACAGGAGGGCTGACTGCTAGTATCAGGGTGACTGCTTGAAAAAGGGACCCCACAGCTCCTTGTGTGCTCATACAATGTTTCCAGGTAGCCCCTGGCGTAACTCAAAGGGGCCTGGCTCCTAATAGTGCATGGCCCATGGGCAGGGTCAATGGCACTGAAGGAACGTTGCCCAGAATGGCATTGCCTAGATACCGTCTGCAGCCAAGAACAGGGCTGTCCTGGGGTAAGAGAGAGAGAGGATCCCAAGCCGACATTCTCCAGTCACTTGTGATTATTAGAGCAGTCAGGTCCCCGACACCCACCACTCACCGTGTCAAAGCACCCTCGAGTATATCCTTGTATTTACTACCTGTCCCACAGTTGGCAGTTAGTGAAGCTAGAACTTGAAGTCACCCAAAGCCTGAGCGGGTCTAAAAATAGGGAACTTGTTAGTACCTAAGGCACCCCAATGCTATCAGTAAAGAGTTCCAAAAAGCAGGTCTGGGCTCATCGTGCAAAACAAATTTCTGAGGACTCTCACCTCGGGTCATTGGAAGTGAGCTCCGTCCTAGAAAACGACGATCACGGTGCCGTTTGGAACTGCAGGTGCCGAGAAGAGAGCCAAGGGGGGAGGGGGCTTGTTAGGGAACTGGTCCAGCGCGGTTCTACTCATTCTGTCTGTTTACCACAGAACCCTCCGTGGAAAAGAAAATCTTAGGCAAACCAACTAGGTATTAAAAGAGAACACTATAGCTGCTTTGCTGTCACAGTGAACAGCCCGAGTCAAGTCCAAAGCCCCCTTTGCACTACTGTCCTCCGCCTCTCTACTGCGGCACGAAACCTTAGCACTCCAAGAAGCAAAGTCCAAAACATGGAGAGGCATCTCACCCCTCACTACAGATGAAAAGTCAGCCCCCAGGGGCACCTGGCTCAGTGGGTTAAGCCTCTGCCTTTGGCTCGGGTCATGATCTCAGGGTCCTGGGATCAAGCCCCATATCGGGCTCTCTGCTCAGCAGGGAGCCTGCTTCCCCCTCTCTCTCTGCCTGCCTCTCTGCCTACTTGTGATCTCTGTCTGTCAAATAAATAAATAAAATCTTTAAAAAAAAAAAGAAAAGAAAAGAAAAGAAGAAGTCTGCCTCCAAACCAAACCAGACAGCTGGATCCCTGCAAATTCTTTCAGGTCTTTATAGCAGACAGTCTAGACATTAGTTCCTATAAATGAGGCAGCCTGACTCTTGGCATTCCTTTTTCAATCACCCTACGGCTACCTGATGAATAGACATGAAGATGATGGTGTGATTATTAATAATAGTAACTAACTCTTCCTAAGAGCTTAGTAAGTGTCCAGCATTGTCTACACACAGAAGGAGAAATGTATTTAAGCTCTGTGAGGTATCTGAGTATTCTCCATTTTTACAGATGAGGAAACTGAGGCACACAGAGATTAAATAACTTGCCCAGTATGTAGAAGAACCAGGACAAACCCAGGCAGGTCTGTGTACCCCTGAAGCACTCCACACATGGCCTCCCGTGCAAAAATAATCAGCCGTTAGGAAAGAAGAGCAGTCCATTATCCCACCTCCCAGAGATGCCCACTGTGAACGGCGATTTAATCTTGTTGGCTCTCCTTGTTGAGATTCACAAAGGCCAGGCACCTCTTGCTGAGAATTTCATTTCTGGTTGAGATGAAGTCATTTCCTCTCGGGAGCAGTGGAGGGACGGACCTGAGATCCACCCGCTTTCCTCAGGACACAATAAGCAGGAAAAGCACCATGAAGAAAACAATCACTAACCCTTCGCTCGCGGCCATCACGTCACAGGGGGCCCACTGGTCAGAATGCTCTGCTCTGGAGGCCAACACACTAGCTGGGGTGCTTCCCACCGGGTGGGGCTTCTCAGAAGGGATGCTGTGCTGGGCAGCCTTCCTTCCCTGATCTCGCGAGAGGCTGACAAGCTTCGTCTTCACTTCCTCCTTCATAGAGACTCACAGAACAAGTGAGTCCCCAGTGTCACGAGCAGAGGAACCCCAGGCTGCTGATGGAGATGCAGATTCCTGGGCCCCCCTCCTGGAGATTCTGTTTGGGGTCACCCCTAAATCTACGTGAACAGGTGAGGCAGTGACCTGCCAAGCTCACTTTAGGAAACACTGGTTGGGAGTGTACCTAAGAGCCCAAGAGCACTGGGGTGGGGGTGCGGGAGAGGAGAGCTTCTTTCAGTTGCTGTTCACGAGAAAACTCAGGGAAACCTAGTTGTTTCAGTTTGGGGTTTGTGGGGTTTTTTTTTTTTTTTTTTGGTCAGTATTAGGTGGAGCAGGTTCCCCTGAGCCATGGAGAGAACACTAGGACACTTATTCAGAAAAGGGATCAGCTGTGTCACTTGGGTCCGTCCAGTGACTGTCAGGCAGCAGGGGGCAAGCACTTATGCCCGTATAACCATGCCTTTAGCACAGGACGCTTCGAGCACAGGACAATGACAAGACCTGCATTTGCTGAATGTTTACTACATGACAGGTATTGTTTCAAGAGCATTCCAGAGAGCCACTGACTCTGCATAACCTAGTGAAGTGGCACTATTCCTATCCCATTTCACAGACACCACAGAGGAAGTACGGAGTGGGGCAGTAACTTGTCCGGGGCTGCACAGCGGTGGGGGGAATAGGGGAGCCAGAACTCCCGTGAGATGCTCTTAGCCACTGACTGGACAAGGCAGTTGCGCTAAGACAGACCCATCCCTGAGGGACCCAGGACTCCTCCAAAAGGCACCTTTGGCTCTAGGATATCCCACGGGCCTGGCAGAACCGCTCAAGGACCTACAAAGCAGTCGGAGGCTCTTCCTCCCCTCCTGTTCCTTCTTTCCTTGTTCAAGAGCTAAACTACCATGGCTCTCCCTGCCTTCTGCTCCCACCCAGAGTACATCACCTGGGGGCCTAATCCCATCCTGGTGTCTGTGTCCAGCAGACTATGTACTACAGCCTGAATCATAACTCTTACTCTGTGGTGTGTCCTCAAAGTCATGGTGGCCAGACCTGCTCTTCCCCAAGTCACCATCAGAACCATATCCCAGCATGCTGTGAAGAAGCTAACTGGGAAAGTGGAGAGGGGGGGGGGGGCTCACCTCCATTTCCACCCCAGGAGAAGCCCAGGGGAGGACCTGAGTGGCAGCAGGGATGGGGCAGGAAGTGGGCACGGAGTTCGAACTTGAGTCAAAGCACCGGCAAGGTCACTGTTGTACCCCAGAAACATACCCCAACTATGGGCAGCAGGTGACACAGTCCCTCTCGCCCCTTCCTAGCATCAGACTAGCCAGTGTCCTCCATCCCAGGGAGCCGGGAACAGTCTCGGTTTGGTTTTTAAATGTCAGACAGCAAGTGGCCAAGGCCCGCCATGTTCTCCATCAGGACCATCTGCTCCCTGCCATGCGACACAGCCTCCCTCGGCTCCCCGCCACTGCCCGCATGCTGCCCGGGCTCTGCGAGCATTGTGAGTATCTGGGAGAGTGTCAAGGGGCAGGCTGTGCCAGGAGCTCAACAGAAAATGGCCCAGTGACAGGCAGGATAGTCATGGTGACGGGCTGGAGCAAGCTTCCCCTCTCGTTGGCCAAAATGTCCAAAATGGCCAAGAGAGAAAAATACATCACACTGGGTGACCACCCCAAAGTCACCATGTAAGCAGGCTGTCTTCCCTGAACACTTTCTCTTAGCACAGGAGGCCAATAAAAATCACCGGCTCATTGCCGAATCCCAAAAGAACTCGAGATGCCAACAACAACCCTTCCACCCGACAAGAGTCAACAGGAGCCAAGATGGTCTTTGGTTGGATCCCTGCATATTTAATCCCACTAAGAATCAGAGACACTGATGGCCTATTTGCCTCCACACCCTCATCTCCCCGGCCCGCCAGCCCCTCCAAATGAAGGGCACTGAGGACAGCAATAAGCAACTCAGGTACACAGGCAAGCCACACGTTTCCAAAGGACTCAAGAGAAGACCTTCTAATTTGGAATGAACCTGATGCCCTTCCAGGCAGTAGAATATGAAATACCCACATAGAACGGATCTCAGTCCCTTCCCTTTGTCCACTGATGCTAGAAAACCTTTTAGCCCTAAGTCATTCCCTCCATTTTACCGGACTCCTTACCCTTACCGGAATCACACATAGCAAAGGACATGATATTAACAATGTCAAAAGTAACAAGTTCCTGGGGCGCCTGGGTGGCTCAGTGGGTTAGGCCTCTGCCTTTGGCTCAGGTCACGATCTCAGGGCCCTGGGATGGAGCCCCACATTAGGCTCTCTGCTCAGCAGGGAGCCTGCTTCCTCCTTCTCTCTGCCTGCCTCTCTGCCTACTTGTGATCTCTCAGATAAATAAATAAAATCTTTAAAATAAAAAAAAAAAAAGCCACAAGTTCCTGAAATGCTTTTTTAAGAGGAGTATACAGTTAGCTTTTGACTTCAAAGATTCTCTCCAGCCCACCCTAAACCCCCACAGCTTCTCCCACTTTAAACCGTGGAAGACTACTCTTCTCAAATGTAACAGACTAATACATCTCTCTGGTCACGTGTCTGGGTTACATGAACGCACCACTTCCTCTTAATTATTACTTCCTCATCTGTCTCTGAATTTTTTAAGAAGCCATTAGGCAACTGCAAACTAGCTGTGTCACAGATGACAGCACAAGTCGGCCTAAAAATAAAAATAAAAATAAAAAGACTGCACAGTCACAGCCTGACTTGGATCAGCAAAATTTGTTTCGATGCGCCAGGAAAAAAAAAATTTTTTTTTGGCGTCCTGTGATTTTGCTGCCATTTAACTTTTATTAGCAATTATGGAGCCTGTTACCACCGACGACATCGTGCGGCTACAGCCAAGCCCTGGCAACAAGAGAGTGTCTCCACGATGGGGGCCCAGGAGACCAGGCCACACTCATTCTAGCGTGAGGGAAGAACTCAAACCCTCCCAGCTCTAAGCCAGTTCGTAAAGATTCTCCCCTTACAGGCAGGGAAAAGGTAGCACGTGGCACCGATAATAAAAGAGTTCTCTGCACGTGGTGGGGAGGCTGGCAAGACAGAGCGAGGCTGGTATCTGTGCACAAATTGATTTAAAAGATTACTCCAGGGCGCCTGGGTGGCTCAGTGGGTTAAGCCGCTGCCTTCGGCTCAGGTCAGGATCTCAGGGTCCTGGGATCGAGGCCCGCATCGGGCTCTCTGCTCAGCAGGGAGCCTGCTTCCCTCTCTCTCTGCCTGCCTCTCCATCTACTTGTGATTTCTCTCTGTCAAATAAATAAATAAAATCTTAAAAAAATAAATAAATAAAAGAGGACTCCAAGATGACTCTGTGCCACTAACTTCTCGGCTGTCAACCGCGTGAGCATGGAAGTCGGCAGCTCCCGAGAGAGTGGTGGCAGGTCCCCAGCAGCAGCTGGCTTCACCTGGGAGGGACAGAGGAAATGAGAAGGGGCCTGACGGGGTTTCTGGTAGATGCCATTCGAGGCTCCTTGTTGCCACTAGATAGGACTGGAATGACCCCAGCAGGGAGGGAGGAGGAGGGCCGTGACTCGTACGACGAAACTTTCCAAGAGCTGGGGCTGTTGGCTGACTCCAGAAACGAAAGAGCTGCTCTCCTCCAGGAAGAGACCAAACCGGACAAATTCCTCTCAGTTCTTCTCTGGGTTCTAGGGTACCTCACACCTCAACCTCTTTCCCTAAGCCGGAGTCTGGGGTCTCCTGTCCCAGTTCCAAGGGAGAGGCAGGAGGACCCTGGTAGAGAGTCTGATCCTTCTCACCCTCTAGGGGGCTCGATGGGGGCTCGAGAGCACATAGTTGGGATGGGGCTCCCCCATCCTGGGCTGCCCCACAGCACACTCCTCAAAACAAACATCATGGGGTCCCTGGGTTCAGTCTTCTGAAGATGGTTCAGGGAAGGGCAGGTGTTCATCGCTGACCTGAAGAGACAACGTACTTCTGAAGTAGAACCATCCACCTTCCTTAGCCTCGACAACCTGCTGGAGAGGAGGATCCACAGAGCACTTTCCAGGGCACGTCTGCTGACTACAGGAGCCCAACGAAGTCTGGATCAAAACTTCCCGGGCAACCCTGGAGACTCTCCCTTTCAGGGGATCATGTACAGCTGGGAGAGGCAGAAGATGGCAGAGTGAGTCTTATTCAGTGCCTGCTCGGCAGCAGACGTCAGCTCCTGCACATTGGATTTTCCCACACACCGTTTCACACCTGTTCCCATTTCACAGAAGAAGAAACTGAGGCTCCACCAAGGGATGGGACTAGCCAGGGGCAGAGCTGGGATCTAAACCAGAAATGTGACTCCATGCAGCCAGTAAGAGTAGAGCTAGCATTTACTGAGTGCATACTATGTGCCAGCAGCTACTTGAAAGGCTTTCAAGATTTTTTTTTAATATTTTATTTATTTATTTGACAGACAGAGATCATAGATAGGCAGAGAGACAGGCATAGAGAGAAGGGGGAAGCAGGCTCCCTGCTGAGCAGAGAGCCCGACGTGGGGCTCGATCCCAGGACCCTGAGATCATGACCCGAGCGAAGGCAGACGCTTAACCCACTGAGCCACCCAGGGACCCGGCTTTCAAGATTTTTTAAGCTCATTAATTCTCACAGGAATTCCATGCGATTTAAGGAAATGGAGGCAAAGGACCTCATCCAAGTCCCAAAGCGCACCTGTGACAGCACCAGGACCCAAGCCAGCAGCATGATTCCAGACCCAGACCCTGGCCCCCGAGCAGATTCCAGACCCAGACCCCGCCCCCGAGCAGCATCCGCACGCACCCTGTCCTCAAGCACCCTAAGGAAAATGCACAGGTGGTGCATTTGTTAATTTGGAAATGTCACTCCTTTGGGCTGAGACACTGCATGCTAACGATCGGAGAAAATTGTACTTCACTGAATCCAACACACCACGGATTGCAAGGCGTGCCACTATTTTACATACAACTAAGAAAGAAAAAACCTGGCCAAGTAGGACACCGTGTTCCCCTAGCCCACCCATCATAAGAGGTCTCTCCCCTCCAGAGATGGGAAAACATGAAGAGGTGAGTGTCTCAGAACGGAAGTACCAGAGGCCTTCACATGAACAAGATGGTGGGATGCAGGACAGGTGGGGCTTCTCTGGGTGCAGAAAGCATCCCAACGTGAAATCTGATCTTTCCGGAATACCCACCTGATGATCTGGACTTTTAGGTGCAAGTTCCCAGTTTAGAAACACTGGCAGCTCATCTGTGTTTTTGCTGTCCTTGAGCAGGACAGAGGAGACCTGCCAGACTACAGTCGGTGGGGCTGGGAGCCCTCCACCCTTCCCGCAGGTGGGCTGGATGGCGGGAGAGCTAATGGCAGGTACAGTTAGAGCCCCTCCCAGTCCGGAGGCAGCTCAAGGTTGCCTACACACTGGGTTAGCAGTTCTCTTTCATCATGGAAATGGCCCAATCAAGATGCCTGGTGATAGAAGGAAGGCCACACAGAGCTGGCTTTTTAAAACATATTATTTTTCTCATATAATGCCCTCTCCCCAGGCTTTCAAACCACTCCTGCTCCTGTTCCATGACCATCATGTTACAAAGGGAAGGGTAAAACAAGCAACAACAAAACACCCCAACTGGAGGCCATGAGAAGCCACACTGCCCACAGGCCCCGCAGGGAGCTGTGGCCACTGTGGGCCACTGCACAGGCGTGACCTCCTCTATATTCACCTGGTGCCCCAGGTTGTGTCTGGGAACCTGTGAACGCGACCTTGCTTGGAAACACGGTCTTGGCGAACGGAACCTAGTTAAGAAGAGGTGATAATGGATTAAAGTGGACCTAATCCAGTGATACGTGTCTTTTTAGGATGAGGGGAATCTCTACACAGAGACGGACGTCTAGGGAAAGGGGCCCATGAAGGCAGAGGCAGAAATCTGCAGGGTCGCACCCACAAGCTAAAGAAGTCAAGGAACGCCAGCAATGACGGAAGGGCCCTGGCCTGCAGAGTTTTTGGAGAGAGCATGGCACCTTGGCACCTTGACTTTGGACGTCCAACTTCCAGACCCATGAGAGAATGCCTCTGTGGCTGGAGGCCATCCATCCAGCTTGCAGTGTTCTGTTACCACAAGCCTAGCAAACAGATACACTAGGAGGGTTTCAGAGCACTGTGTGTTTCCCCATGTGGTGTAAAACATCGCCAGCATCTTCAAACAGGGCCCTCTGAGAAAAGTTAGCATCAGGTCAAATTCATGTTAGGTCAAGCAGCGCTCAACGGGCCAGAAAGGTCTGCGTGCAGCTGTCGGTGACCACCTGGGAATTTAGGCTGTGATCCCAACACCTGGACTGAAAGGCTTGCCTCACCTGGGTGCAGGACACAGGGGGCATGCCCGGGGAGGGGGGGCAGGAAGAGGACCAGGAAGACTGTGGCTTGTACAAGTTCTAGGCCAAAAACCTTGCAGGCCGCTGTAGGGCACAGTGTGGGTTTCAGGCCAGTGTGGCGAAGGGCGGCGGGCGGGGGGGTGGTGGTGGGGGGGAGATTGGACACTAAAGAAGGCTGTTTGGGCAATGAAGCAAAATGCCATCATCAAAATCCACTTAGACGCTTAATTGTGCGGGGCTGCAGCAGAGCTGGGAGCAAGTGGATGCGGCCACTCTGCGGGCGGGGGCCAACAGCAGGTCCATTAACCAGAGGTCCCCAACCGCGAGCAGGACAGCTCCCTCGAAAATTCCCTCCCTGCAGCCCCGAGAACTGCCAGGCTCCTCTCAGACCCTCAGATGTTTGTTTCTATCCCTTCTGCACTGGCTGCGGTGTGCAGCTGGCTCCCTGGGGCTCTCAGCGAAAGAGAATTTTGTAAGAGCTCACGACTGTGTTCTTTTGGCTCTATGAAGCGAAAAGAAGATAACTGACCCAGCAAAAGAAGGTGTTGCCATGGCTTAGGTTCTCCAGGGGAGAGCAGGAAGAGCGGGGGTGGAGGAGAAGGGAACGTGAGGTTCTAGAAGAAGGGAGCCAGGGGCGGGCTGGGCCAGTAATGCGCAGCATTGCACGGGCCAGGAATGGCACAACGGGCTTGGATTTCAGCAAGAATGCCACAGGGCTTACTGAGGGAATAATGTCGGTAGGCATCTACTGAATGTTTACCCCGTGCCAGGCACCCAGCTCCAAGCCTCGAACACAGCCTCGAACGGTGCCCTGTGGTCAGTAGAGCCGATCTTCACCCTTGCTAGACCAGCAAACAGTGCCTATTGTTCAAGGTCAGCTCCTTTCTTACTGGCTCATGGTCTAGACACGGCACCTACTGGTTTTGACATCACCCCTGGCGTGGGGACCATCCTTACCTCCCTTTGACAGATGAGGAACTAGGTACAGAGTCAGGTAAGACGGTGCCCAGGGCCTTGAAGGTCATACATGGAGGCTGGCCCAAGGACCCTGTTCCCAACTGTGGGATTTCCGGTCTCACATTTGAGATGAAAACTGTTCAGTGAAGAGGGCGGGGAGGTGGGGGGGCAGGGAGGGGGCACGCCCGGAATTACCCAAGCTGTTTTAAAACAAGTATTTGAACAAACAAAAAGACGGAGTTCAAAAAGGGGTGTCGTAAACACACAGAGAGGTCATCCCTCCCACGCAGGGATGCCACAGAGGAAGAGCGAGCTTTTGCTCTCAAGTGTTTAATGGATGGAGCGTTAAACCGCAGCATACTCTCTAGACTCTTGTTGTAAGTTCCAGCTCAGTTTTGTGAAGCTCGATGTCTTCAGAAGGCTTTTGAAATTCAGCCCTTAACCACGGCGAGCCAGATCCTAGATCTGGAGGAAAAGGGACGTCGCCACATGAGCAGGAGAGGAGGGCAGGGCTCCTGGGGAGGCACAGCGGCCCGGCGGGAAGGGGGTAATAAAGGGCCCGTGACAGCCCGGATGGATTTAAGTGCCCCTGGGAAGTGGGCGCACCTGATTCCCGGGGCTGCCACCACACAGTGCCGTACCCTGAGCGGCTTTAAGGAACAGAAGTTTATTCTCTCACATTTCTGGAAAGAAGTCTGCCTTTGAGGTATCACCAGGGCTCCCTCCAAGACTCTGGTGGACGTCTTCCTGCCTCTCTTCAGCTTCTGGTGGCAGCGGCCAAAGTGGGCATTCCGTGGCGCACAGCTACATTGCCCTGATCTCTGCCTCCGCCATCAGCGGGCCTTCTTCCCTCATATTGTCACAGTGTCTTCTTATAAGGACACCCATGACGCTGGATTAAGGGTCCACGCTACTCCAGTATGTCCTCGTCTTACCTAATTCATCCTCAATGATCCCAATTCCAAATAAGGTCCCTTTCTGAGGTACTGGGGCTTAGGGGTTCAACATATATTTCGGGAGATGGAATTCAACCTGTAACAACAGTACGAGTCTTATTTTCAAATTATTACAGAAAAGAAAACGCAGAAGCAGGATGCCTGTGAATGTCACCTGGGACACAGCAGTGGGGCTGCTGTCACTCACCACGTAACAATTTTTTTTTTTTTAAGATTTTATTTATTTATTTGACAGACAGAGATCACAAGTAGGCAGAGAGGCAGGCAGAGAGAGAGAGAGAGTGGAGGAAGCAGGCTCTCCACGGAGCGGACAGCCTGATGCGGGGCTCGATCCCAGGACCCTGGGATCATGACCTGAGCTGAAGGCAGAGGCTTTAACCCACTGAGCCACCCAGGCGCCCCTACCATGTAACAATTTTTTAAAAAAGATTTTATTTCCTTGGGTGTCTGGGTGGCTCAGTGGATTAAGCTGCTGCCTTCAGCTCAAGTCATGATCTCAGGGTCCTGGGATCGAGCCCCACATTGGTCTCTCTGCTCAGCAGGGAGCCTGGTTCCCCCCGCTCTCTGCCTGACTCTCTGCCTACTTGTGATCTCTCTCTCTCTCTCTCTCTGTCAAATAAATAAATAAATAAAACCTTTTAAAAAAGAAAAAAAAAAGATTATTTTATTTCCTTATTTGAGAAAGTGTGCAGCAGCATGAGCCAGGGTGGAGGAAGGGGGCAGTGGGAGAGGGACAAGCAGACTCCCCGCAGAGCAGGGAGCCCCAACACTGACCTCGGGGTGGGGGGCGGTGGAGTGTGGCTGGACTGGATTCTGGGATCCTGAGACCACAATCCAAGCCTAACTCAGCTGCTCAACCAACTGGGCCACACAGGCACCCCACCATGCAACAATCTTTTAAAAACTAAAGGGAGACATGTTGATGCCTTGGATGGGTTTTCTAGAGCTGTGGTGATAAAAGTGTTACAATTCGGTGCCCTCTACAATAGAAATGTATCATCGCACCGTCCCAGAGGCCAGAAGTCCAAAATGAAAGTGTCAGAAAGTGATGGGTTCCCTCTGAGGGGTGTGAGCAAGGTCCACACCAGACCTCTCTCTTTAGCATTAAATGGCCACCTTCTCTCTGTGTCTTCATAGTCTTTCTTCTGCTGTATCTCTGCATCCAAAACCCCCCTTTCCGTAAGGTCACAAATTTCCACTCCCTGGTCTTCTGGGGGAATTCTGGATGTGAGCCAAGTACTAGTGCCTTGGTGGAACAGGTGAATTACTACGGACATTTTATATGGACAACACCTCTGACTCTCAGTTTTGTCCCCTCATCTCCGCCTGCCCTGTAGCACCCAGCTTACATGAAAACATTACATGTGGCGCCACCTAGAGGTAGAAGGTGAGAACGACGATAAAAAGGAAAGGAAGACTTTCTGCCCACCCCCCTCTCATTTCCTCCCCCTTCATCTTTCTTGTACATTCCTTATTCCAAACTTGACCTCTGAAGCCTCTCATGGATTTCAGCCATCACACCACAGCAATGAAAAGTCATGTTCAAGGAATGGCTGGAGACAGTAAAAGCAAGGAAAATTCAAGTTCCATTTTTGTCTCTGGACTTGGAGAGCCATTAAAATCTTCCCATCAAGATCCTTGAATTCATTCCCATCTCCTCTCCACCCCCACCAACACGTGCACACGTGCATATATGCATGCACATATACTCAGCCTGAGATTTGAAAGTCTATGCATGCCTGATCAAAGACACCAATCAATTTCCTTTTTCAGATAAGACCAGGTTGTGACACAGAACTCAAACCTCAAGACCTCTCCCCCATGTGGTCAGGACACAGAGTGATAGCAGCTAAAATCCGACGCCACACTGGAAGGAGATCTTAAGGCTCATGACTCTGGGTCACGTTTGAGTTTCGGAAATCTGGACGGCTGCTTTATTATGACAGCGCGTGTCAGTAATGATACTACCGTCTCTTCTTACAGAGACACACAGCATTAACGGCCATTTCAGAAATCATTTACAGAGAAGAACATCATCAACGTTTCTCAACATTTTTTTCAAAAGCAGGTTAGCAGTAGAGGAATCTGATTCGGCACAGAGATCCAGGTAGAGAAAGCCTGTGGTCTCTGACGGATGCAGGTGATGGGCACTTAATCTCTGGGACAAAAGGCCAGCTCTAGCAATCTCTTTGTGGCTCAGGTCCCCCATCCAGAAATAACGACAGTCCTCTCCTCATAAGGCTTGTGACAACCAAATGAGCTAATACAGCGCAAAGTGCCTGGGACAGAGCAACCCAGAGGAAGCTCTCAAAATATCTGATTTCGTGAGGCTTCCACATTTTTCTAAACTATCTCTACTCCTTTTACTACTAAAAAAAAAAAAAAAAAGTTTAGATAAAATGATCATTTTATCAACCAAAATCAGAAATTCCCTCAAACTAACGAGCCTCTTAAAACCCTAAGGAGGAGGTTCTCCAGATTCATAAGGAGGAAAATTTAATGACACAACCCGAGTGGAAATTTATTCTAGTCCATTAATAGATAAATCGCAAAGACAGAAACATGAGTAGTAAATAGGGCTATAGGAAAACATTTAACCTCTTTAGATTATAAAAAAAAAATTAAAATGTATAACTTTTCTATTAAATTAGCCAGAAAAAATATTTTTTAGAGGTATTACCCAAAGCTGCCAAGACGAAAATAAAACCGAATTCTCACACACTGCCAGTGAGGGAGCACACACGGGTACGAACCTTTAGCAAAACAAACAGGCACTGGTTTCAAGAACCAAAAAAGCTCCTGTCCTTTGACCCAGTAATTTCACTTCTGAGAACCTAGCCTCAGGAAATCTCTCAAAACGGGGAAAGTCATGTCTACCCTCACATTCACAACACTGAATGCTATTTCTAACTGCAGAAAGCTGGAAACAACATAAATGCCAAATCTTCATGTAGAGTCAGTACACTATATGACCCCACGTGAATGGACTATTTTTCTAAGCATGAAAACAGATAGAGAAATATGAAAAAATACATTAAAATGTTTAAAGGTCAAAATGCTGCCAGGGGAAAAGATCAAAATATAACACTGCATACCCACAGTGATTATAGCTGGGAAGAGCCCTGAATAAAAACTTCTTAAGATGCTGACAGTGGTTCCATTAGAGTTCAGACTCTAGGCGCGATGCTGCTGTTTTCTCCTCCCCGTTCTCCCAACTTTCACAGTAGGTGATTTTTATTATGTTCATCATAAAAAGAAAAGTTTCTTCCTGTCTCATGAAAATCCTTCCTCAGCTGTGGGCACAGAACAGCTTCTCCCCGCCTCATATCCCACCACGACACAGCTCTCCCGGCTCTTCCCTCACCCTTTGGAAAGGGCAAGAATTCTCCTTTTTTAAGTGTACTATCTTCAAAATGCCAAAGTTATTCCATAAGATACAGGAGGCAATCACCTCTCTGTGGCGAGGAAATCAGCCACCTTCACTCTCCTCCCCGTAAGTACCACACTGTTCCGAAGAATCGAAGAAAGGACAAAGAGGTCGCATTGGAATTCTCCAACAGCTGCTCTCAAAGGGACCTCGAAAAGATGGTGCAGCTGAGACCCTGAAGACCTCAGCGAGACCCAGCCTGGCTCGGGCGGAAACCATTGTGTAAGCTCCCTCACGGACCCCAAATGTTTAAACACCCACCATAGGGCAATGGTTAGGGTACACCACACCAATGTGACAGCACAGTAGGCGACCTCAAAAACAACAATCGTGAAGGCTACATATGGCCATCTGGCAAAGGGCCTCCAACGGGAAGCAGAAAAAGGCAGGTTACTCCATCACATGTCGTCATGACGACACCTGCGTCAAGCAGTTTGTACAGTCCGACCAGTAACGCTAACGTTTACATGCCGCTGCGATACCCAGCCACGGGGCTGTGTGCTCAACGTGCATTTAACCTTCCCAGAAAGGATTACCAGAGCCCTGTTATTCTCATTTTGGAGAGGACGACCCTGAGGGACATCAGGAGGCGAAGGCACCCTCGTTTAGTCCTCCCCAGGGCAAAGGTCTAGAACACCCTGGTAACTTCCTTAAGATCACCGAGCTGGGATCTGGCCAGGGGGGTGGGAGGGACCGAAGGGATTTGGACAGTCTGTCCCCAGGGTTCATCCCTCGACCCCTGGCCTGGGAAGAAATATGTAAGAAATTCAAAAGGCAAGTAGAATTTGTTTTAGAAAAGTGACCTCTTCCTTCCCTCCCTTACCTAAACCTTTTAATGTTCTGTTGTGATTTAAAGACAAAAGGAAAAAAAGAAAGGCAACAGAGGAGGGGTTCTTTAATGCGTGTGTTT
This sequence comes from Mustela nivalis, assembly GCF_964662115.1. NCBI lineage: Eukaryota > Metazoa > Chordata > Mammalia > Carnivora > Mustelidae > Mustela > Mustela nivalis. The sequence continues at coordinate 93,651,481 of NC_139028.1, read as the reverse complement.
CTGTGTACGGTTTTTTAAAATTATGTTTTAATCCAAACACTAAATAAGTACCAGTCAAGTCTTTATTACGCCTGGGGGTTAAGGGTAGGAAATGAGGAGGAAAAAAAGACTGAGAACAGCCAAGGCAAGCGTGTTCCAAACCAAACCGAACAGTGCCAGGCTGCTGCCTGTCCCATCTTTTTTTTTTTTTTTTTTTAATATTCTCTTTCCATCACCTTTTCCAGTTTGTGCATGAATTCCGAAATCATGGAACTGGACTGACACAAGACACAGAACGTCACACAGTACCCTAACCACACAGCTGCTATTGACAGAGCCGGGAATAAAACTCAAGTCGCAGGTCCGAACCCAGCATGCTTTCACAAACGGACCCTGTGCTTCACGTTCCGGCTCGGCTACAGAAAATCAGCATTTGCGAGAGCTCACAGAACCTATTCCAAAAATGCTCCTTCCACAGGGGCGCCTGGGTGGCTCAGTGGTTAAGCCGCTGCCTTCGGCTCAGGTCATGATCTCAGGGTCCTGGGATCGAGTCCTGCATGGGGCTCTCGGCTCGGCAGGGAGCCTGCTTCCTCCTCTCTCTCTCTGCCTGCCTCTCTGCCTACTTGTGATTTCTCTCTGTCAAATAAATAAATAAAATCTTTAAAAAAAAAAAATGCTCCTTCCACATCTTCGTGGAGTATTTAATAATGCTCAAAACTGGACGGACTGCAGAGTTCACGCACACAACTCAAATTACACCCGTCACGTTGCTAGCAACTTTGGAGACCTGGACACAGAGAAAGCTGAAACAGACATTAATACTTTTTAAAAAATTCTGCAAAAGTAAAAATGCAGGGGCACCTGGGTGGCTCAGTGGGTTAAAGCCTCTGCCTTCGGCTCAGGTCATGATCCCAGGGTGCTGGGATCGAGCCCCGCATCGGGCTCTCTACTCAGCGGGGAGCCTGCTTCCTCCTCTCTCTCTGCCTACCTCTCTGCCTACTTGTGATCTCTCTGTCCAATAAATAAATAAAAAATCTTTAAAAAAAAAAAAAAGTAAAAATGCATTATGTATACTGGTCTGTTTGGGAAAAAGTCACAGGCAATAAAATGAATGCTGCCCCCCGACCACACACAAAAAATATTCCTAATCCACCAGCTCGCAAACCTTCTCTGAAGACTGAGGGGCAGGCAAGCAGGGATACTGGACCCCGAGATGGACACGGGGCCAGTCTCTGAATGGGCGACCTGCCCAAGGGAGCGCATCATGAGGGTTGGGCGGCTAGCTCCGGAGGTGGGTTCTGGCCCAGTTTCCCTTCCCGTGCGTCAACAGACTGGGCCTCAAATCCCAGGAACAGCTACGTGAAAGTTCAAATTATCATCTCCTCAGCCATTTCCTCAGCTGGCTTCCAGAAAGAGACCAGATTCAGAGCCAGAACACACAGTTCTCCTGTCAGTGAGGCCCTGCGGCTCGGTGCCTGAAGCCCACGGACGAGCAGGAGCCAGCGTCCAGCTGTGTGGTCCCGAGGCAGTGACCCAGGAGGGAACCCTGGGGCCCAGCACTCCTCAGGTTTCACTCCCGCCTACCAGGGTGCCAGGGCTGAGTTCACTGCACAGCACCGAGCTTTGGAGCAAGAGAGAACTCTGCTCTCCAGGGCGGAGAGCGTGATCACCCGACACCCCAGACGCCCTCACTCCCATCCAGCAGGTCCTTTCTTGCAGGTCACCGCGGACTCCAATCTCGTGCGTATTTTGAGGGCTCAGAATGGAAAAGACACTGAAGAAGGAGGCGGGGTGGGGAAGATAAGAAAGAACCCCCAGCTCCTGGGGGTGCCCGTCTGAAGAGGACTCCCCGCATCAGCAGGGAAAAGGCCAAGTAGTGGCAAATTACTGCCTAGTGGCTACCAGCTCCGTGCAGGCCACTTGGCCAGATGCCACCCCTGACTTACCCAGAAAGAACATCTCACAGGACGTGAAAGATGGTTACCAGCCCGGGCCTTGGGGTCAGGCAGCCCTGAGTCCAAATCCAGCTCTGCTCCTTACCAGTAGGGAGACCCTAAAGCTACCTCACCTCTGGGAGTCTCAGGGTCCTCATATGCAAAGCAAAAGCAAAGAGAGCGCCCCAGGGTGGGGTGAGGAGAGCCCAGTGGAGGGGTCCTCTGCTGTCCCACAGCCGCGGCTCCGTCCCCACCGGGACTTTGGGCTCCGCACCCACCGTGCTGCTCCCAGGCAGAGCTACAGAGTGGAGAGGGCTGGGCTGCCAGCCAGAGGCCCAAACCTAACTGCCTGCAGCATGTGGGGTGGGCAGGGTCTGAGCCGGATTAGGCCCTTGTCCCCGCAGCCCCTGGACCGTCCCCACCCCCACCCTGCAAAGGGTAGGCCACTCACGGCACTCCTTCTCGTCACTCTTGTCGAAGCAGTCGGGCAGCCCATCACACTGCCAGGCCCCGGGGATGCACCGCCCGTTGCCGCACATGAAGTTGCCCGGAATGTTGCACTCGTTGGTGAAGTTGTTCCCGGGGAGCAGCTGGCTCTCTGCAGGAGAGAGGAGACAGGAGATCAGATGGGCAGAGAAGGCACGGAGCTGCGTCCCCACCACGGAACAGAACCTTGTTCGAAGGGGGTCTCGTACGTGAGACTTCCAGTGGGCGACCTGACCTGACTTCCCTGGGCCTCAGTGTGCTCATCTGCACAATGGACTGATAATCCGCCCCACCCCACCCTGGAGACTGAGAACTAAATGGAAAAATAAGGGGAACGCCTGGAGTGGGTGCTCAGCACACAGTAGGTGCTCACTGACTAAAAAAGCTCGGTCATAAACCCAAACATTCTTCCCGGCCATCAGCTGTGGCTAAAAACAAAGGCTCCAAGTCACGAGTGAGCACTGGGCTCCCACTGCCTCCAACAGCAGGAAATGCAGGATCCTACCCCGCCTCGGACTCTAGGGCCCTTGAACCACCGAATATCTGAACCTGGGCCAGTCAGCAATAACACTGGGAGACCATTGCCCTTCAGCCCACCAACCCACCTGAGGTCACATGGGGAGAAAGGCCAAACAGAAACCTGAACTCAGGCCTTCTAACCCCCATGGGGGGCACCGAGGTCAATTGACTATTTGCCAAGAGTTCCAAGAACCAAGCCCCAATATTTCGATCCAGTCCACTGAGCACAGCCATCAACTGCCACAGCCCTGACCAGAAAGGGTCAAGTCTTAGGCTGTTAAGCAAAGAGGGACGGCCAAGGTCATGGGGGCGGGGTGCTGAATTCATCTACAAAGGACCCCAGGGCAGATTTTCAAGAAAGCCAGAATCTGATGCATCTCATGGGTTTGAGCCAGGGCCGTCCATGGCCTGGAGGTAAGAAGCCATCTGGAAGTGAAGCTGTCTTAGGGGAAAGGAGAGGAAAAAAGACCAGAACCTCCCCGGGCCCCTTCTGAATCTTCAATAAGCATTTACCAAACACTCATGATAAAAATAAGCTTTAGTAGTTCACTGGTGAATTGTAGAACAGCAGCTCTAAGTGAGGGGAGAGGGCCTCCCCCTACCCACATTGGAAGCCTGAACAACTCCCTGGCCCCTCCCCTCACTCCACCTCCCCCTACAGTGGGCCAGCCCCCCACCAAGCCCCGCATGCCCATCACAGTGCCACAGGCTTGCCTCCAGCTCGAGTGACCCCGCCATCCCCTCCCAGCATGCCGCCACAGTCTCCCAGGGTGGCTTCCCCGCTCCCCACAGCCCCACGTCCACCTCTGCAGCCAGGGGGACCTTTCTAAAGAGCAAATCAATCATGACACTTCCTCCCTTTGAAAAGCCACTGAATGGCTCCACCATGTTCTTAAGATAAAGTAAAAACTCAAGGTGTTAAGGAAAGGTTCCAGAAAAGAAGAGGCATTTGCAGTGGAGGTTGATAGAGAGATGAAACACAGGGCCCTTGAGGCTCAAAACAAAGAGGGTAGGAGGAAGGCTCAGCCCAGGGCACGGATGGGGACACAATAAACACCTCCCAGCTCTGACTGTTGGACAATGCAAACCTACTGTGTCGCCATTTCCCCCCACTCCACCACTGGGGCAGACGTGATGAATCACGGCACTCTGCCTGTCCCCTGAGCCCACACTCAACATCGGACTCCCGTTCAGGACTGAGTCCAAAACCCACAGCCAGCCCTGAGAAAAGCAGGAAACCAACTCACCACCTTCGGGCGAGAGCAATCCCAGGAGAGGGGCAACGGTAGGAGAGAAGCCTGGAGACACAGCCAGGGGCTGGGTCTCAGCCAGACACGGGGAACACCACCCAGAGCGCCCACCCATTCCAGCTGTTTCCTAACAGCCACTGTGGCCTTCAGCAGCAAGCTCCCAGGGAACGCGCTGGGGCTCCAGAATATATCTGTCGCTCTGTTGGGTTTGGAAATCACTTTCGCTTGCCTTGTAGAGCTGGCTTCTCGAAGGCAAGCCCCCTGGAAAAGTCACCACAACCGTGACATCTTGCTCTGATAAACAGATTTCCGGACCCAGAAAATTGGCCGGATTAGCTTCCAAAACACTTGCTCCAAGAGCCCACGGGCGGGCGGGACACGGACTTGACAAATCAGAAGGCGCGCAGCGGGCACTGACTATCCACCAGTGACACACAGGTGGTCCTGCCAGCCATGGGCTTGCGGGTATATAGGGGTAGGACTAGGGGTCCCCTAGGAGAAGGGTGGTCGGTGAAGGCCAACACAGAGCACATTCCAGGCGCTTCTAAGCAAGTCAGTTACGCATGCCCAGGGCATGGGGCCTTGTGCTAGAGGGAAGGGACCACATCACCGAACTCACAAGCATGAGGAGAAACTGAGGTCAAGAGACGTTAAACCCTGTCGGCTCTGAATTCACAATCTTCCTTAAACTCATCCAATGTGCTTTTTATTCGATGGGCACCAAGCCATCCCAACCTGTGTGTCTTCTCGTCCCCTTTAAACTGGTGGTTGTCAACGGGGGACAGTTCTGAGCCACTCCCCCAGCCTCCCTGACTCCGGGGGCCACGTGGGAGTATCTGGAGACGCTGCTGACTGTGGCCGCTCCTGAATGGAGGCCAGGCACGCAGCACACCGACGGTGCCCAAAGCTGCCCCTCAACAACACAGAATCACCGGACCTGAAACGTCTCTAGTGCCAAAGCCCAGAAATGCGTTAAGTCTGAGAAAACCGACCTCTGACTCTCTCTTCTCATGCCCTCCTGCATACTCCAGTCCAGCGAGATTCTGGGTTGCTGCCGATGGCTTCTCAGTGCCCCGACTGCTAAACCCAAGACTCGTGCCAGGGTGTCCACGACCTGCCCCGCCCACCTCTACAACCTCAGCTCCTCGGACATGACTGTCCTCCCTGCGCAAGGACCCCCCACACCGCCCCCTGCCGACCCCGATCCCGCCGGCTGCCTTTCACCTGCCCCCACTCGATATGAGGAAGTCCTGTCCCCTAGCACCTCAGGACGCCACTGCACCTGCGGACAGGGTCTTTAAGGAGGTGATTAAGGTAAAATGAGGTCATGAGGACAAGCCCTGATCCGTTATGACTGGTGTTCTTACAAAAAGAGGGAGACGCAGATGCGCACAGGGAGACCACAGGAGGAGGCAGAGAGAAGACGGCCGTCTGTAAGCCAAGGAGAAGCCCCGAAGAAACCGGCCCCACCCCAACCTTGGGCTCAGACCTGTGCAGAAATAGGTATGTGGTGTTTATGCCAGCCCCTCTGTGGTTCTCTACTGTGGCGGCCGGAGCAAACTCACGCATCTGGCTGATCCGGCTCGCCCTTCAGCCCTCGGCTCTCCATCACTTACAGCCGAGACCTCGTCATCGACACCCCGTCTAATGCGGGTCCCCCCCCCCCAGTTTTTCACTCTGACAGTGTCCTGTGTTGTCCTTTAGCCCATCTGTGCTTAATGCAGGGACACCCATTCATTCAGCGCAACCTTGGCCCACTAAGTCCCCAGCAGGTGTCTGCTGCCCTCAGAAGGAAACCAAGCGTTTGGTCATGATTCATCCCCACCCCTCACGCTCTTCCTCGCCAAGTTCCATCCACTCCCTTCCTCAGCCCCGAGAAAGGGCGTAGACTCTGGACATACGTAGTTAAAAATAAGGGACATGGGGGTGTCTGGACGTGTGCACGTAAATTACTACCCCGTCTGCTTTAAGAGAGGTAAGAAATTTTTTCAGCCCGACAGCGGGGCTTTCTAGTGGCTGAAATATTTATCCCATCTCAGTGTCGTGGGACACATTCAGCATCCAAAAAAGACAAGCATTAGCACGCAGTTGGCTAGCTGGGGGTTTCTCCTTGTCCCTTTTCTTTTTTTCATTAAGCTGAAAAATGAAAGAGTTGCCCATTTTCACTGCAGCACATCACTTCCTTAAAATAACTACACCATCTGCACCAAGAACGAGAAAAAATTCCAAGTCCTCCCCCAGCGGGCAACGGCAAACAGCCTGCTGCAGCAGCTTCTTCCAAATCTTCTGGCACCCACAAATTTCTATTCGATGAGGGGGCCAAGACTGGAGCAACTGCAAAATCTCAAGACAGCTGCTGCATCCACCCAAACTCCCCTTCTGGAACGTGTGCTGTTCGCGATGGTGACTTTTCCAGCTGAGAAATGGGACATCGATTCCACTTGCCTGGGGCCTCCACATCCACATGCTCCGCTCTCCCTCCGCTGATTCCCCACCTCCACCCCCGCTGCCGGGACGCTCCCGGTCATGACCAGAGCAGAACTGACATCTGCAAGCTATCGACAGGCCCTGCTTGCTGATTTCTGTCCAGTTGCCTTCATTTTTATCCTCTGTGTCCTGGCAGTCCGGTCTGCGGGCTCAAGGAACAACAAAGCAAGACACATACATACGGGCCGCCCTGCATGCTGTCTGTCAGCTCTCAGATACAGCTTCCCTGAAACCTCCCCAGAGAATGAACACACCTCTTCCCACTGCCCCGTGCCAAGAGCCCTAATGCTACGGGGCCACTGGAAACCAGCCTCTGTTTTCCTCTGTTGACTCCCCTCTTTGACAGGCATGGACGGTCCGGGTCCTGGCGACACGCAAAGCACCAAGGGAGCTGGTCTGCCGTGATTTGTTTGCAAACATGCTGGAAAATCCCCGCAGGTTCCCCGGACGCCACACTGCTCCACGTGGTGGCATCAAGTGTCGGAGGGAACCAGAGACATCTGTCCCAAGCACAACCCAGAGCCATTCAGCTCTCCTCAGACAAAGTGCTTCCCGCGGAGTTCTGCTACGGGCTGTCATCAGAAGGGAGCCGTCTGAGCCTAGAGGGAGACTATGCCTCTGGCTCCAAGTACCTACACACGGCCGGGTTTCTCGCTCTAACGCTGCACGCAGCTCTGCCCCGGGAGAACAGTCCAGTAGCTCCAAACTCTGTCTGCCCATCTGTTCAAGGAAGGTACAGGTCAGGGAAATTGGTGAGAAGGTATAAAATGCCTCAGGGGTTGAGCCAGGACGGCTAACCCCTGGCATTCACAGATTTCACATTTGCATGGATTCCATATTTACACGTAAAATGTATCCCATCTCCACTGACACTGAAGAGAGATGAGGTGTAATTTTGTAATGTTGCTGCAGGAACAACTGACGCATAGAGCAAGTCGCCCGAGCAGTGAGTGAGCCTAGCTGTCCGCCCAGCATCTGCACATCACACGGTCCTTGTTTGCTTGCTCTTCGTGGGAAATGCAAAACAGCAATCCCTAAGAGATGATCGATGCTTTGTTTCCTTCCTAAAATGAGTTTGCAAAGAAAGCCAATGGCTGGTACTGATGGGGCAAGCAAAGAGGAAAAGAAGAGGTCTGGGAAAAGGACAGCCCTTCACCAGGAAATAGCTTTCTAAATTATTTTTGTCCCATATTTATAGCCTCATTAAGGGCCTGAAGCTGTTACTTACATTTTTTAGTTACGCTTCATTGCATTTCATGAGGAAAATTATGTAGGAACGGCGTTCATGTCGTGGAGATTTGCAGAGCCTTCCATCTGCAGCCCTGCAAGGTCCACAGTCCACAGCTTGGGCGGGGGGGGGGGGGCGAGGGTGCCAGATGGCAAGGCTGGAGGGCGGGGTTCCTCATGGTGCTGACCCTCAGAGGTGGGCATGGAGCCCCGCCACACCCTGCTCCCTGTCACTCCTTTTGCCCCCCTGCCCTTAACAGCCCTTAAGAAATTGATTATTGACTTTTCCCTAGGGAAGGACCATCTAACATCTTCTACTGCAGCTCTCAACACGTGGCAGGAGTCTGATACCAGTTCTTATTCCTTTACAAGAACCCTATGAAACATGCAGCCCATTTTGCAGATAAGGAAACTGAGACTGAAGAAGTAACTGCCGAAGTCACACAGCTAGGGGCTAGCACGGAGGTCTATGAACTTTTCAGGCCAGGCCGTAAAAACTATAGGCTGTGCGGGACAAGAGGCCAAATTAAAGATGTACAGGTACTTACATAAAAGGAGAGGAAAAAAAATATCCCACAGAATTTTTATTGGTGCAGTTCAAAATGTTCTAACAATTGAGAGCAATTTTCCAGAATAGAGAGCTACTAATGAGAAGACTGGAATTTACGGGGAAGGGGGAGAGGGGCAGGTAACACCGCACTTGATTAAGGTTCAAATTTAGAGTTCCCACTCATCAAAATCTACTGCGAATGTTGAATTCTTTTCACCATTTAAAAATGTTAAGATCGTTCTTAGGTCGGGGACAGAGTAGGCTGGGTCTGACCCATGGACTACAGTGTGCAGACTCGCGAGCCCAAAGATCAGAGGTCTACTCAAAGTAAGAAAAGGATCGCAAGGGCCCCATGCAAAGACACTTGCTCTCTATCCCATATCCCACCACACTCTGAAATGACCCCTGTGCTGCTTCCCACAACCACGAAGGCAGAGACCTTGGCTCGCCACGTGCCTGGCACCCGGCAGATGCTCCGTGAACACCTGCTGAACAAAACAGGCATGATGCACCATCCCCTTCCAATTCTAACACTCTCAACTTCTGCAACTTGATCTAACCCTACCTGAACTCATTTATATTTCCAAAATACAATGGGTAAATGAGATCGGGTCTGCAGAACACTTCTGAGCATATAAGAGGAAAAGGACAGAAGAACCACCAGATGAACTCTTAGGCACACCGGTGCCCTCACCAAGGGCTGGCTGCAAGTCAGGCCCAGGGTGTCGGGCCCAGGGGAGAAAGCCTTCTGTCTTTTTAGCTTTGCAACCGGCAGCAGCAGGAAGTACAAATCAGGCAGTGAAGCTATACTAGAGGACGAGACAGGGGACAGCTTTATGACCAATTTTATCAGGCTCACAGATAAGCCAGGCTTAAGAGAGGGACAATCAGCCCTGTACTTAAGGACCTCTCAGAAACAGCCACGGGGTCAAGAAGAAAGATTCTGCTCTGACCCCAGGTTCAGCTCAGCCCTGTCTGCCTGGAGATGGTGGTCATAATCACTACAGTCACCAGGGACCTACACCAGTGCAGCCTACATTGCACTTGGCACAAAGACACCCAGGCAGGATAAATGTGGAAAAGGAAAATACCAAACCAAACCAAGGAATCAGGCCAGAAAAGCCAAATGAGCTTCATTTGGGCTGAAAATCGTATCTTTATGAGCTCAGGGTAAGGAAGGATTTCTGATCTAAGACTCAAACACAGCACAGACCATAAAGACTGATAAATACAACCCCACTAAATTCTAAAACTCCTGGTCAACAAAAGATACCACAAACAGCTTAAAAGGTAAGCCACTAACGGAAAGACTGCACCTGCTGCATTTAGGACCCACAAAGATGCACAAAGATCACCACCTCGGATTTTCCAAGACTCTTAACAGGCAATACAAGCCACCCAATAGGAAACTGGACAGAACGTATGAACAGGTACTTTCACTGATGAGAAAACTCAAAATGCCACTTAATATATACTCGAGCTCACTTGTAATCAAAAAATAATTAACGGAACCAGAAAGTTCTTTTTCACACCCATCAGACTTGCAAAAATTTGAAGTCTGACATTTTCAAGTGGTGAGATGATGGGAAGCTCAGGAACTCACGCTGCACGTGGCCGAGTAACTGAGAAGAACCACCCAGAAACTTCTTGTGAGGCGGAAGACGCTCAGAACCTTTGCCCCCACCAGTCCTCTTGTGGCACATACCCCAGGACTGAGGAGAAATGCACGAGAGACAGCAGCAAGAGAACGCCTCGCCGTGGGTACCGGGAGGATAGAAAATTGCGACACAAACCGAATACTCCTCGAAAGGAGAATGGATGAGAACACAAGGACACATGTGTCCAATGGACTACCATCCGGGGCTTCGATGTAGCACCCTGGGGTGGCCGGAGTCCACACGGACGAAGCTGAGAAACCTAACGCCCCGTGGAAAAAAGCAAGCTGCAGAAATGTCACTAACATCACGCTGGAAAACTTGAAGAATCTAATGGATAGATGCAGATGCAGAAGTATTTTTTAGGGGCGCCTGGGTGGCTCCGTTGGTTGAGCGCCTGACTCTCAATTTAGGCTCAGATCGCGATCTCAGGGTCGTGAGAGCGAACCCAGGATCGGGACCCGTGCTCGGTGAGGAGTCTGCTTGAGATTCTCCCTCTCCCTCTGCCCCTCCTCGACATGGAGGACAGAGTGCTCTCTTTTTCTCTCTTAAAAAACAAAACAAAACAAAACAAACAAACAAAAAACAGTATTTTTGTAAACGTACAGAAAGGAAAAACAGCAAATTCAGAAGAGTGGTTAGCCTCTGGTGAATGGGATCAGAGGGGATGCGATGAACTTCAAATATAAGATTTCTTTCCTTAAAACAATCTCAAGTCAACATCCCAGAGTATTAGAATTCAGTCGAGCTGGGTAGAAGGCACAGGCTTTGTGTTATTCTTGGTACTTTTCCCCACCCTTCAAAAAATGTTTCATTAATAAAATTTATTACGAAGAACAAAAAATATGCTAATATTTGAGGGAAATCTCTGAAAGACATATGGAACCATTTAGCACTGATATCCTCGCTTCAGAAGCCCCATGCACTATAAAAGGATGAGAGATAAAAGGGGCAAGTGTTCACAGTGGGGGGAAAAAGAGCAAATGCAAGGACATCCATCTGGGAAATTCGGTCTATTGTGAGCTCTTTTCATTTTCTGAAAGGCAGCAACAGTTGCAGAGAAGCAGCAAATTGTGGAAGAGAAAAACAAACACGTCTCATAAGATAGATTCACCCACCCACCTCATTAAGCCAGGACATTCCAAAAATAAAAATAGCAAGGCCCAGCCAGAAGGTCAGATATTTTTTTAAATACTAACTCCCTGAGATGTCGGGGTGGGAAAAGCCACAGTCAAGGCTGTCTTTCTCAGAATAGCCAGTGCCATCTGCCCCCTCCCCGCTCCGTGAGGGGTTGCAGGAGGCCAAGCAAAGAGGGGCCCGGCTCTGATCCGTCACGCCCAACCACAACTGTCAAATGCCTGCCTCTCTACAGCTGTGTGACTTCAGACCACTGAGCTACCCTCTCTGAGCTAAAGCTTCCCGCTTGCAAAACTGGGGTAAGCATACCTCCTGGACTGGGTTGCTGAGGGACAGAGAGAGAGAGAGAGAGAGAGAGAGAGAGTATCTGTTAATAGCTAAAATGGGTAAGGTAAATAGAGTAAGAGTAGTTGGCAGATACTTGGGGTTGAATACACCGGGCTGCTATTGGTCCCTTGTTCCTTCCCTCCATGCATTCTTTTTTTTTTTTTTTTTTAAAGGTTTTATTTATTTGACAGAGAGAGATCACAAGTAGGCAGAGAGGCAGGCAGAGAGAGGAGGAAGCAGGCTCCCTGCTGAGCACAGAGCCCGACACGGGGCTTGATCCCAGGACCCTGGGATCATGACCTGACTGAAGGCAGAAACTTTAACCCACTGAGCCACCCAGGCGCACCCCCTCCATGCATTCTGACTCTCCTCGGAGAGCTGGTACTGCCAATGGTGCCCAGAGGCCAGGTCCCTTTTCTCCACCTGCCTCCATGGAAAGGGCACAGCCTGGACAAGTGGGACTGCCTGCCTAAGAGCGCATGTCACTTAGGCACGAAGAAAGCAGACTTGGGAAGACAGACCCTCTGTTTGAAGAACATAAAGGACTAGGTCTCTTCTAACACACACCAGTCTGTCTGATAATTCCTAAGAAATAAGAAATAAGCAACACTTCTTGGATCATCCCTAGGGATCTTTAAGAGCAGCCAAACTACAAACATGACTCAACCCTTTGGAACAACGTGGATTTGACACAGGTCAAAGAGAGAGGTACGCAGGCTCCAGCACCGGGATCCGGAGGAGGTGTTCCGTGTCCCCGGGCCTCGGTTCTCCCATGTGTAAAACCAGGCAGGAACGGATGACATCCAAGTTCCTTTTTAACTCTCAACTTGCTATTCCTGCTTCTGTGGACACAGACCCAGTCCCCATGGCAGGCAAACACTCACCATCTGCCTGTCCTAGATACATTCTTCGGCATTTAAAAATAATACCTGGGATTTACATAGAGTCCTCCAGGACAGAACTGAGCACACCCCTGCGAGGCAGGTACTCAAGGCAGTTCCTCCTTTTGCAATACAGAGGGACTTCAGACCCAGAGAGCAACAGGGACCTGGCCAGAGAATCCAGGTTCCCAGACCCCAGGTGACACTGTGCTTGCCTCTGCTCCGACACCGCTGGCCCCATCCTCCCCTGAAGTAACTTCCAGGGCATCTGAAATCAGACCTGCCTCCCGTTCCCTAGGGACTCAAGGGCCTCTACCGGTTCACTGCGATTATCTACAATCTTCCATCACACTGCAGCCAATGAATGGTGGTTTGGCTTATCACTTCCGATCAAGGGAGGAACTCTGCCAGGGAGATCACAACCGCCAGCCTGTTACCACCAAGCAAGGGTGGAACACAGATTAACTGGTGTGTCCTCTTAAATTTTCTTAAGTAGCTTAATCCATTAAACCGGTCCATCCAGCTTGTAGAATCTCCTCAGGCCAGCACCTTCCCTCCCCACTGGGAGCAGGAAGACAGGCCCTCCATCCTGAGGAGTTAGCTGACTCCTTGAGCCAGTGATGTTTGCACATCGAGCAAGTGTTAGAGTTAAGCAGTGTTTACTGCTGGTGTCCCTGCTCCGGGATGTGCGTCAGAGTGAGTGTGGCTTTCGGAGCGAGCAATTTACCTTCGTGAGAGACTTGCCAGATTCGGTGACTCAAAGGGCTGACACCGTGAAGACGAACTTGTTTAGGCTTTCCAGACTGCTGGAGGGTAGCTTATGATGATGGTCCAGAAGAGAAATCGAATTAAAGATTAAAGAGGGATTATAGAGCTTGTCTCTCTCAGGTCAGCCCAGGAGCCCACAAACTGAATTCTAATTCCACCTCTTCCCAGCTCAGGGAATGGCTTAACCCTCTGAGCCTCAGTCTCCTCATTTCTAAAATGGAGATGGACCAAATACAATCTTGCCAAGCTCCCTGGGCAACCCTCTGATACCTCTGTCCCTCTGGTACCAGAGTCACACAGGGGCAGAACTGAAAACACCCAGGGTCTGGATGTGTTCCCCCCATACCAGAGAAACCTAAAATAATTAAACAGTCAGCAGGAGCTTCTGGGATTTTCACACGTTTTAGAAGACAGCATGCACTTAAAGACTATAAGATGAGCCAGAGTTCACTTGTTAAAGGTATTATTACTCACTATTAAAGAATTACCATTATAGAAATTACCATTATAGAGAGGCTAGATGTAATGTAGGTACAATCATTCTCCATGGGTGAATATAAAATCTTCAAAGTTAGCCCAACACTTTCGACCATCACCTGAGCAGGTAAGAGCCTGCCCCCAGAACTCTTGGGCAAGAGAACTTTGTATATGATATGGGCTGTCATCGAGATCTCACACGACTGCCTGTGTGACAAATCCGCCATTCTGGAATGACCCATTCTCTCAGAGCCAGCTCATGAGAAATCATGAATGGACACCTGTTAAGGGCAGGGGAACAGAACCGGGTTCATGTGCATCTAGTAGCTGAAGTCACCCATAAGAGTCAGCCCACCCCTCCCACTTCTGTTCCATACTGGGCTGGAGTCAAGTCTTAGGGCTCCATCCACACAGAGACTGACTTCACCTCTCCCCAGGATAAATCCCAAACCATCAGCACCCTACACTTGGCCTTTTGTTTGTTTCGTTCTGTATCCAGGGAGTAGTGACAGCTGCACCAAAGACCGTGGCATTTTGGGCTGGGACTCTGCTCCAGAACAGGCAAAGCAGCAAGCCTTCTGCTAGTGGAGGCAGAAAGGGCGGGCGTGGGGCGCTGCTGGTGGAATGAAGGGGCCTAGAAGGGTGTGGTCAAGGCTCTGCCTCTGTCGTCAATGGCCATGGGAGCCCTGAGATCCGGGAGCCCAGCAACAACCGTGCCTGGCAGCCCTGACATCCTTGGCACCAACAGTTCAGTTTGTTTACCAATACGAAGGTGGTGGTGACCGTCCCCAGGCCCTGGGCATGAAGAGAAGGACCTTGGCTCCAATGTGAACCTGCCAAGAGCTGAAGCAGCAGCCCTGATCGAGGAAAATCCAGCAGAATAAAGAGACATAATGAAGCAGAACTGCCAACACGGCTGGAGAGACTCTCCCTGTCCCTTCTTTGGTCGATCATGCGCCTTTATGCCGAAGATATGAGAGACGAGGGTTGTTCAAGAGAAATGAGGCAAGGGATCCAGCTTCTCACTGAATGCTGGCGATAATCAGCTCCGACAGGCGCCAACCCCTGCTTGGCGCCGCTCGCCTTCCTCTGCACACCGCGATCCGTCCGCATTTACGGACGGCAGGGACATCCCAGCCAGGAGGAAACATTTCACCTAATTAAATAAAAACAAAACAGAAAACCAAAGCCTTTCACCGGTGCCAAGAAGACGACTAACTAATGATCTTTTGTAGACTTGAGAGGCAGGAACGCCAATCACGATGATGTTCTCCCCCAATCTCGTAAAGCAATCCTATGCATCCTGAACTGCAAAGAATGCCTTAGAAACCGGGAAGAAAAGTGCGAAGAAGAATGAATAAAGAAAACGACAGAGCAGGTCACAGAACATAAAGACGGCTAATACACAGAAGGAGCGCACACAGCCTCGCTGGCAGTTAACAAAGTCAAGTGGACACGCCATGTTTAAAAAGAATCGGAGAGGCCAACGCTGAAAAGATGGGTAATTCTGAGAGCTGGCATGGATGAGAGGAAGTTGGCCCCCTTCATGTAGCAGCTGGTGCGCCCTCTAGAGGCCACGTGCAGGACCCGCCACTACTGATGGCGCCGACCTTTGAGTTCATTTCTCGGAATCCATGCTTTGGAACGTGTAAGTGCCTAGAGAAACACATCAGGGGTTCTCCCCGCGCCATATATCTATTTGTCATGTCATGCTCAAAACCTCAACGGAGTTAAATACAGACCAAGGGGGAGATGGGCGAACGTGATACGGCGCATCTGTGCTAGACCACCAAAAGGGTCGGGGGTTGGGGAGCAAGTCACAAAACCACACATGTGGCATAGCATAAGCTATGTCTGCTGATCTCTAGAGATGTACGTGACAATATACCGGCACCTGTCTTGACGTTTATACCTGCAAGGTCCTAGAACACACACTCTGAGGGAAGAACCTGAAAGGTCTCTTAAAAATACGGGTATGTTGTTACTGGCATCTTTTTTTTGAAACAAATTCCTTAAAATATCTCCATGATAAATGTGGATGAAGAAGTCAGAAGAATAACCAAGATGATCCCGGGGAGGGAGTGCAGAGCACGGCTCATTAGCAAATCACTTGTATGCGCACATGTACACACACACGCACGCACACGGCTGTTAGCGTCTTTCACCTTAGGAAGTAAAAGCCAAAAGGAAAACGTCCTCCTTGTCACCAACTTACAACCTATAAAAAAGTCAAAGCATTCCCTGAAACTTTAGGGAAGCTGGGCAAGAGCTCTTTTACCTAATGATGAAATGAAAAACCCCCCAAATGTTGGCACCCAACTAAAAAGATAAGTAAAAAACCGAATAGGGAATCATGGGGAGAAACCTGGGCGTGGCTATTTCTTAATGAGTATTTCAGAGAATTACCCAAAGGCTTTACTTCTATTCCGTTTCAGAACACAGCTCCACGCCACAAGACAGCCTAAGAGCCACCTTTCCACGGCACCCCGCCGCCCTTCCCTCCTGCCCGCCCCACGTCCACAGCCTGCATGGGAGTCCAAGCTCAGACTCTGATCCGGGAGAGAAATTAATTTGTCGTCTGTGAGGAATGCAGTGTGTCTCTCCAAGGCGTGCTTGTGTTCACTACGAGCCCACAATTAACAATTACAGCGTGCTCTGGACTCCCGCTTCCTGGCTACTGGAGCAGCCAGGTGGCAAGAGGCCCCACTTTCCGCTGGGAAATGGGGGCGCCTGCAGAGAGAGCACCAGACCCAGGAGCCTGAGGCTGGTGGGGCGTCTGGTCGCCGAGGTTCTGGAGTCACCGTCCCAACCCAAGTGGCTGGGGGGTCATCCCACAACCCACCTCCTGGGAAAAGGGATAGAAATTAGATGTTTTTAACACTGAGCAAATGGAGCCAGACACTCCTCGTCTTGCCAGTGCAGAATTAGGCCAAAGCAATCTCGGATGTGGGAAGTTAAGAAGAGGGGTAGGAGAACCGGGGGGGGGGGGGGGGGAATTACAGCGGGGCTGCTGCGGTGTTGGTAATGCTCTATTTCCTGATCTGATCACTGGTCCCCGAGGTGTGCTGACCTTGGGAAAATCCACGGAGCTCCCCACTAAACATCTGTGCCCTTTTCACTATGTATGTTGAATTTCTACAAGTTTACTTAAATAACAAAAGTAAATCTTTCCAACGGGAAGCTGCTCCCAGGCACCGACTCTGTCCTTCCTTTTCTAGAGCCCCAGCCACTGTCAAATGCCCTGGTCAAAGTCACGCCAAGTCCAACGGTCCACGGTGCCGTGGTGTGGTGACGGGCAGGGGACTGGCAGTGTGACCAGTGGGGAATGGAATGTCCAGCATTTATTTTTAATTGATTTGCTCATTTTCTCCTATCAAAACAGCCTCACTTCTTTTCTCCAGTGCCCAAAATGGCATCAGCCCCACCCAGATAAACCCCAAGCATGCGAAGTTTTCAAGCCTGGCACAGGCTCTGCGGTCCTATCTACTGAATCCGTTTGAAAAACAAACCTGCGGGAAGCATCTAGAAGGTCTGCCAGGCTACTTCAGCTCTCAGTCCAAAACAAGTCTGAACCAGGGGTGTGACTCTCCTCCTCCAAGTCAATGCCTTCTTCAGTCACCTTTGCTCTCCCTCCCCAAACTCTCCTGGGGTTCATCCTGGTGATCAGGGATACCTGGGGTCCCCACCACCACTGCCCAGATGTTCAGGGAGAAGAGCCTCAGCTCACGAAAAGCACAGTTCGTCGCAGCTCACCAGCAAGGTGGCTGCCACTTCTAGAGAGCACACCAGGAACGCCAGGAGCAGTGAGGACGGCCACCCGGCCAAGGGGAATCTCTGATCTGAAGACATTATCGGGGTACCGATCTTTGCATACTTCCGGCAACCTTGACACGTCTGGCACGACTGGGACCATCATTTTATACAACAGCATTACCGCATTTTCATTAAAGGCCAGGTTGGTAATAGCAGGTATTGTGTTCCCTACACAGATGCATTACATTCCTATCCAGTACCCCCTCTGTCTGTCTGTCTGTCTGAGATCAGACAGCTTCTGTTCAAATTTCAGACCAGAGCAACTCAGTCTCCTGACACCTCCCCACCCCAGGAAAAATCCCAAACTTGGGTAAACACAGAAAGACCCGCTCCAAGCTCAGACCGAGAGCAAGGCAGGCGGTGAGGCGGGCAAAGAACACCTCGGGCGGCCCAAGAATCACACACCCGCCGTTCAGCAGCAAGACACAGGTCCAAAAATCACACAGGAAAGCCTGAGAGAGAAAGAACCAACTGAAGACTTAAAAATAAGTGTCTTTGTTAAGGGGTGGGGACAGAAGGTGCCAGTAAATCTGGACGTGATCAGCTGTCCTCTGGTGCTGTCCAGATCCTAGTGGATGACCCGTAAACAGGACGAGCTGAGCCCCGGACGGTCCAGCCTCAGGGGTCAGTGAAGCTGCGGTGAGAGGCAGGAAGGCTTCAAGGAACAGACCTCGAGTCCACCCTTGGGGGTTACAAGCACGTGAGAAGGAAAGCAGGGAATCGATTCTGTAAAACACCATCCAGAGGAAAAGACACCCGTCCTTCAAGGTTCCTTGTCATAAGCAAGCTGCCGAGAGGCTGAGGGGCCCTGGGACCGGCACATACTTTCAGGAAAACGTCTGCTCTTACCAGACTCCTCGGAATCAGACAGGATCCTCAGGATTTCTTAAAGAACAAGACAGAAGAAAGCCCAGACACATTGATGAGACCGTTTAGGTCTCAGGATGTTCCATACAAATAAATAAGCACAGCAACTCCAGCCCCACGTACGCCAAATCCAATCATCGATGTGCAAGCCAGTGTAGACACAGCGACTTTTTTATGGTCCAAAATTAAGAACTGTAACAGAGAAATGGGAATTTAAACATCCCGTGGATTTCCACTCTCTGCCCCCTGCTCTATCCCCACCTTTTCCACCCACCGTGTTTCTGGGTTTCAAAATTCCCAGAGGCTCACATCTTTGATAGAGCTAGCGTACTCAGAATGTACTCAGAATCCATAATCTCTAACTGCTTAGACTACAGATGGGAGGCAGTCCAAAGGTACTGATTAAACTCAATAGGAGGAAACCACCTTCAAGGACAGTAGCAACAAAAGAGGGATCCTAGATCTTAGACATTTCCCAGTAAGGACAGCTGTGGCTACGCCCACCTTCTTGGACAGCTACGCGGGTGATGAAGTCACACATTTACAAGTGCTGGTGACAGCCCACCCTTTCCTGCCCACATCACGGCACACTCACTGGGTGCTGGTGCTTTGCGCATTTATTTATTTATTAATCCACACGACATCCCTACAGACCAGATCATATCCCCCTTCCACAGACGAAAAAACTGAGGTTCATGAGGCCACACCAGCCAACGAGCCCTGGGATGCAGATCGAGGTCCAACTGGCTCCCCAAACACTCTCTCCTCCACCACCCTCGTGTTCCCGAGACAGCACAATATGAGGAAGACCTGAGCTACAATGCTAGGGCTCTCCCCTCAGCCTTTCAATGTCCCAAACGGGAGGATTCTCGGAAGAGCAGAACTTCTGATATACAAATCCTAACAATTATGTATCTGAAGCACAGGCAAGCCATCCAGTTTGAAACTGGGCAACTACTGTGTTCTCACTCCCTAACTGCCTGAGCTAACATTCTCTTTGACAATGACACTGTGCCACCACACGGGTCCATGGAACAAGAGGCTCGTATTAGTATCTACCCGCTATCTGCTGCACGCGGTTTTGTGGTAAACATTCATTCAAATAACTGAACCACTGAAGCACCCAAAAAGAACTTAACAAGCACCGAATATCCTCCAGGCTGTGGCAAGTGCAAGATCTGAGCACTTCTGAAGCCTCTCGCTGACCAGAAGAGAGGAGCGTGCACCTAAGTCGCCACAATTATAAAACTTGGGGTCACCGATGCCGTAAGACAAGAGTAGAAAGCGGGATGTAGGAATCACAAAGGAGGGAAAAATTTCTTCCAGGGAGGTACCGTGCAATGTTACACGACACAGTTTTCAGCCAGGCTGGCTCTGCAGGGTATGGGTGAAATGTAGATCTGCATTCCAGACAAAACCTGAAGCTAAGGCAGAGGCAGGAAAACCAGGAGTCACGAAGAGGAACAAGGGACAGAGGAAAGCTTTAAAAGCCAGGGACACAGAGGGACTGAGGAGAGCTTTAAAAGCCAGGCTGTGGAGTTCAGCCTTCATTTCACATGCAATGAGACCCCAACAGAAACACTCGTCTGTTTATTATTACTAAGTAATCTCTATGCCCAACATGGGACTTGAACTCACGACCCCAAGATCAAGAGCTGTGCACTCTGCTGATGGAGGCAACCAGATGCCCCAACAGCAAGTTTCTGAGCAGAGAAGTGACACGAGGTGAGTAATACTTCAGGTATTACTGAATGTTAACCTGACAGCCTCACGGAGGAAGACACCGGAGTAGGGGAGATGGTGAGAAAATCTGGGTGGGAACCTACTGGAAATGTTTTGGCATCTATTTGTTGAATCAAAGGGTTGGACCTTAATTTACTAGTGCCTACAGATAGTCCCCCTTCTAACAAGAAATATTACGAAAGGCTGGTCTAAGTTAAATAAATAAATAAATAAATACATTGAGTCTCTTTGACTATTTGCTGAAGGAGAAGACAACCCGAGTCATCAATCTTTGGCTGTAGAAAACAGCAGATGGCATTTTTGGCAGCAGACCCACTGTTCTAGTTAGAGGTTTTGCTCAGGGTAATGGTGCATTTTGTTTGCATTTCTTTAGCCTGCTCCACTGGAGCATGGGGCAGGCAATCCCAAAATGTAGTAAGCAATAAAGGAAGCTACCCTGAACTTCAATTTTGCACATTTGCCTAACCCAGACACAAATACACCCCCATAGAGGACATCCTTCCAGCTCCTCCACTCACGGTATATTCTGAAGCCTAAGCACTCCCTATACAATTCTGACCAATTTCCTTTAAATCTTCAAAACCCCAAAGGCAACAGACACAGATTAAAAAGCAAGGAGTCGAATCAGAATCGAACTGGTGGGTATGGGTGCAAAGCTGGAAAATTCCTGATCCTGGTTACTGATTTCTGGAAAATACCTACTCCGTAACACAAATAAAACAAAACAAGCTTTCCGGGGGCATCTGGGTGGCTCAGTGGGTTAAAGCCTCTGCCTTCGGCTCAGGTCGTGATCTCAGGGTCCTGGGATGGAGCCCCACATCAGGCTTTCTGCTCGGCGGGGAGCCTGCTTCCTCCTTTCTCACTCTCTCTCTCTGCCTGCCTCTCTGCCTACTTGTGATCTCTGTCTGTCAAATAAATAAATAAAATCTTTAAAAAAATAAAAAATAAAAACAAGCTTTCCGAAAACTGTGTTTTCCTAGACCTGCTTTTGATGTGCTCCTTGCCGTAATAATAACAATAACAAAGAGGCCCGTGCAGTAGATGGAGTGACTCATAACGTCTTTCTGCATGGATGAAATTTCTGCCACATTCTGTAAGCAAATCAATAACAGAACGAATGGCATTTGCATTTGAGCCGCACCAAACCCACTCATGAGGGTCCAAGCAAGGGATATAACAGGGAAGGAGACCATTTCTTCCCCAAAAGCTTCATTTCATCCTCCAAGTCTACCTTCGCCCCTTTTGAAAGAACCCTTTGCGGGGGTAGGGGCATGACATCCATGTCTGTTCTAATAAAAATTTGATTTTTTCGGGGAGGTGAGTGAAAAACGCCATAAGCCCGTCTTCTGTACACTTTCTTAGCCTTCTTTTCAGCCAAGAGACCACGACGGTCAATGAAATCCTGCAAGAATTCATCGTTATGTCTTGCCAGTAAGGACCGTTCCCAAACCAGTGGACCAAAACGGGAGTCTGGAAACATTTGATTTTAATGAAACCAAAGGTCGCTCTCAGGGCAGAAAAGGGATGTGGGTGGATCCTAGGAATTGATACCAAGATGTGGAAATGAGTTCTCCAGGGGACGTTCCAGGAAGAAAAAGGTGGAAAAGCCGCCAGGGCCAGCGCGTGGGAGGAGGACAGGCGCTTGAACAGTGTGAGGAGTGGAGTGTGGGTGCCAGGAAGCAGGAGGAAAACGGAGGTGTGTATTTAGGCGTTGATCTCGGACTGCTGGAGGAGGCAGAAAAAAATACAACGCAGGGAGCTATCTGGCCCAGCCCCACGTGGAGAAAAAGCCAGGCAAGAGGATGGTCGATTAAAAGAAATAAAATCACTACATGCGCTATTTTCATAACCAAAGTGGTAAGAGACGGCTGTAATCTCCACCGGTGTCGTTCTGCTGTAAAAACATGTTTTTAAAAACAAGGCCTCGGTGGAAAGAGAAGTCCAAGCTGGAAAGCCTACAAGGAAAATAAAGCAGTACTTCTGCTGCACACAGCACACTTTTCCTGCAGAAACGCCGTGAGTAAGAAGGGATTCGTTTCTGAGGAAGACAAAACAAAGGCCTCAGTTCTCTGGAACGTGCTTATTAATACTAAGCCAGTTAAACCCAGGCCTTTCCCAGTGGCGGCCACAAGCCCATAAATACTCCATAGGAGGAGACCCAGGCACACAGGCGCACCCCCACGGGCACGTGCGCGTGCGCACACAGAACACATTCACCCCACAGCGCTCGCCCCACAGGACTGGGGTCCCCGCAGAATGGCCCATGCATGTGCAAACCCCATCTTGCAAGAGGAGCATTTCTTTCTTTTTCTTTTTTTTTTTTTTTATTAAGATTATTTATTTGAGGAGGGGAGGGGCAGAGGGAGAGGGAGGAGCAGACTCATGCGGAGCTGGGATCCTGCTCAGGACCCTGACATCACCCCTCCAGCCGAACCCACAAGTCGGGACCCTCCAGTGACTCTGCCACCCCCGTGTCATGCAACAAGGGTATTTAAAGCTCTGGTCCCTGCACTCAGCCAACTTCTGGGGCAAAGAATCTCCCTCCCAGATTCTCTAGTCCTCCTTATACTTTTCAAGCCTGGAGGCGGTCCCGAAGCTGAATGGGACCACCCCCCACCCCCACCCCGGAATGCACCCTGGAATTGGGAGGAGGGAGGCTTTTCTTTAGCAACAAGCTCACTCCCATTGACAGCACCGGCTGGATCCGACCCGCATTTTTGGACTTCAGGGTAGACACACAAATGGCTTTTTGAGAGAATCAAGGATTCTACCCAATCTGTTTCCCAATTCTGCCTGGTCTGTGTAGCCAAGCGTTCTTTACAACTGATAAAATAATGTGCCCTCCCCGAATATAAACGGCACTGATGATAATTACCATTTATCGAGTGTTCTCCATGCGCCAGATGCCTTTACAAACATCTAATATTTATAACAGCTTTAATCAAAGGAATCATTAGCTCCATTTCACAAATGAGGAGAGGCTGCTCGGGGAGGTTAACACTCTGCCCAAGGTCACGGGGAGTAACTGAGGATCTGGGCCTCCTACCAGGGCTGAGTCTGTCTCCAGTTCATTTTGTCTTCTGCTGGACTCTTTCATCCGGCCACAACAACATGACCATGGGAAAACCCAGCTGGCCCACACCCTCCTCTGAGCACCCCACAGAACAAGAGGCCTGCATGTCCGCCTACAAGATTCTCCTGCAGGTTTCCCCCCAATAAAGAAAATTTATGAGGATTTTCCAAAAATCACGGGTCTGCAGAGGCTGCAAAGTGACTTGCAGTTTTAAGAACTAACAAGACTCTCCCCGGAGCCGATTAGTAGGGCTGATGCAACTCATAAAACAGACCATAAAACCATTTCTATTATATTAGTTCTGTGTTTCTCTTTTCCAGAGGCCCATCGTGGGGTGGGGGGAGGCTGCCGTGGGGAGGCCTTCCCACGGCCTGTGGTCTGCCCGCACCCAGGGAAGCCTGAAGACTTGTGTCTTGGCCTCTTTCCTTCCTCGCCCTCATCAGAAAATCTCAAGTTGTTACAAAGGAAACATCATTAACCAGC
This sequence comes from Mustela nivalis, assembly GCF_964662115.1. NCBI lineage: Eukaryota > Metazoa > Chordata > Mammalia > Carnivora > Mustelidae > Mustela > Mustela nivalis. The sequence continues at coordinate 93,627,825 of NC_139028.1, read as the reverse complement.
CTCCTCTACTAGAGGGTGATCTCAGATGGGTCCCAGAAGCCGGTTCTAATTTACTTAAATGATTGAGATCTCCAGTTACTCAATCCTGCAACCCCGGCCAGCAGATGTAATTGCAAAGCAGGTAGGCTAGACTCACCCATCTGCCAATGTGGTGCCAGCTAACGTTGCAAATTATAGGGTATAAATTTAGCAGGGTGGGTCCTGACACACATTCCTGCAAATTACATGTTCCCTCGCTCGCAGAAAGTGCATTAATTACCCTGGGTGCGTGCACTATTTTCCACTTACCGGGGGCTTTCGGGAGAGCTTGAGAGCAACTCAGAGTAATCTACAAAGATTACAGCATAAATAAGTAATGCCTGCTGCGGAGGTAAGACTTCTCCAAAGCTTCTGGAATTGGAATCGTTAACGTTCTCCCTGCAAATGGAGCAGGAGCCCCTGAATGCCCACTGCATGGAGTTGAAAACCTACTGAACCGAATCGAGACGCAAATAGGGGGACCAGTAGAGCTGAAAACTGACCCCGCTGATGATGTAAGGGCAGCAGCTTCCTTCCTCTTCGGATAAAAGTGCTGCTTTCCCTGCAAGAAGAACGCACGTCAGGTGCAGCAGGAGAGACATGGCCAGAAGCGAGGCCCGGCCCCACGGGCTCGAGCCCATCTGATTTCACTCCATGCAACAGAGCTCTGCCTACGTGCCATGCACTGAACCGAGTGCACAGAACGTGCATTTTCACTGATCTGTCACTGCAGCCAAACAAGGCAGGAAGGAGTGGGTGCCAACTCTACGGAGTGGGGAAACTAAGGCTTGGAAAGCTCCATTCCTTGCCCAAGGTCACACATAATCAGAGAGGGGTGGAACAGGGTCTGGTTCAAAGCCTGGCTCTCCAACACAGGAGCTGGCACAGGTGCTTGTCGGGGCTCTGGGGGAAGAGAACCCATCCCCACTCCTTCAGTGTCTCCGACAGGCACACAGCTCGGTGCCTTCATGGAGACCATTGCACGTAATTCTCAGAACAACTCGGGGAGGTGTCCCACGCCCTCGACCACATCCATGAGAAACCAAGGCCAGGAAAAGTCAAGTTCATCCAGCTTCTAAGGAGAGGAAGCAAAAATTTAACCCCTCCTAAATTCAAGACTTTTCTCTCTAAACGAAGACCCTCGTCCTCATTGGAGTTAACTGTAAATCCACTAACCATGCAGCCCCAGTGCTTCAGGGAGAGAAGGGGCTGGAGTGCTGGAGGTGGAGGAGTATGTGAAATGGCACGGCCCACGAGGGCCCTGAGCCCATACTTCCTGCGGGATAGGGAGTGAGCTGGCCGTTTTCAAGGCACAGCTATAGTGGAGGCTGGTGGCGGGTTTCTGCTTAAGTTGCCCGGTATGCATTTCTCTTTCTGCTTTACTGGAGCGAGCACTCTCTCTCAATGGCTACGATGTAACTGGGGTCTAATTAGGGGTCTGTCCCTCTCCAGCCGAAGGAAGGCTATGTGATCCAAGCTCAGCTGAGGCGATGCCTCCCGCCTGAGTGTGACTGCTTAGACAAATGGCGCAGGGGCCGAAAGCAGCTCATGCCTTCCAAGAAGCAGGACGAGGCAGGGCTACCTTTGCTGTAAAACAAAATCTCTCTGACACCACCCCACTTGGAAAGCTCACAGGTTTCCTGATTGAAGGGATTCCACTGCAGCAGGAAAACAAGGCTGAGAACAGGCAGGTAATATTGGGGGAAGGCAACACGTGAATTCCCTAAGATCGGAGCACGGCCTACACCTCTGGAAAAAAGGGGTCTGGAAGTGAACGTAGCTGGCTTCCAGAGACATGCGCTCACTCCGAGAGGAGACACTGCCCCGACTGACCAGATACGTTAAGATCGGGCCTTCAGAAAAGTGACTTGTCACAGCCAGACCAGCACCTTGTCACATCTAATATTGATAGGACATTTCCTCTCAGTAACCATCAATGGGTGGATTAATTAAACTTGGAATTCCTGACCACTCAAGGTCATGACCTCAATCCCGACTCCAGGAAATTGCACATTCTTTGTCATAATTGGAAACGCGTATGGCTTTACCTAACAAAAATGTGTACGGTAACCTAATAACACGGGCAAGGTTACATTGCCCCAGAAGGCTAATGAGTAAAGCTGACACACTTGTACAGGAAACGGCTGTCCTTACATTAACAAATACGCAGGACTGTGAGCTTCTGTTGTATAAATACTACCTTACGAGTTGGATGGTGGGTCTCTCATTCTTTTCTACTAAATAGTGGGAAACCATGGGGGGGGGGGTAGGTGCACCACAGGGGGTACCCACCTAAAAAGCCACCTAAGCAGGCCAATGTAAAAGTCACTGGAAAGCCATTTATCTGAAGCAACAGTTCTGAACTCCTCAGGCCCATTCTGTGAGGTCAGACTTATTGGATGAAGCTAGGTAAGATTCTGGGGGACCCTCCCCAGTCTGGGAGAGGCCTGATGTCTGGAAAAATCCAGTATGACCCAGGGTGGTGCTAAGACTAAGAGCCAGAGCTTTTTTTTTTTTTAAAAAAAAAAAAAAAGCAGGGAGGAGGGCACCAGAAGGTGATGCTAAGTGAGGGTATCAATGGAGCTCTTTGGAATGACCCTCCCCCCGGGTTCCTCTCTGGCCAGAGCAGTAAGCACTAACAGAATAACGCAGTACTTGCCATGACTCTCGCTGTTACCGGAATAAGGATGATGCCGGAAGATAATGGCAACATATGCACAAAGCAGTAAGTTCTGGGTTTCTGCCCATAGGATCCAGTCTAAGGCAACTCTCTCTACTCCTGCCCATTCAACACTGATGGGCATGCATGGGTGGGGATATTCTGCGAATTTTATTAAGCTACGGAAATGACTAGTTGTGCACGAATAATAGCTACAAACATGCTATCCACAAGCGATGTCTAAAATAAATAAAAACTTGGAAACAATACAAATGCCTAAAATCAGAGCAATAAATTATGGAGCATCTCCTGGACAGAATTCAACTCAGCCATTCTATCTGGCATGGAAGAACGGGCGGGGGGCTGTGGAAGCATTCTCCCTCAAGGAAAGGCAGCCCAGTCGAGAGGCATGCTGTGTGGTTGTGAACAATCAACCCGTGTTAGAATCACCATCCTAAGTCAGAAGACAAATAACAAAGAAGCCTACTGCTTTCATAACACGGCCCACAGAAATCAAGTGAATAAAAATCATACTCAACAACAGAGTTGGGGTAGAGAAGACTGAGGATACCCTAAGAGAGAAAATGTTTTAACAAACAGAAAAAGGTTCAGCACGCGTAAAATGAAAATAGGAAGTCTAAAAACTAAACACCCCATGTCTAATGTGTCCAAAAGATTGCTACGCCAAATTTTTTCTGAATGATTGGATTAGTGATGATTTTTATTTTCTTCTTCCCATTTAACTGAATTTCTAACAACAAATAATAGGAACAACAGCAATAAAATTTATTTCTCATAATTTTATTTATTTATTTATTTCTGGAAGGTCACCCTGAGGTATTTTTCACAACTGTTACGGGGACCAAGGCCACCATGGAGCCCATCTGTCATACCAAGTAGGTTGCACTGTGACTCTCAAGAGACCATTTCCACCTAATAATTCAATTAGAAGATTTTTTTAATAAAGACAGCGCACAGTAATGCATAAATGACACTTACTATTTAAAAACTTCCTCCACAGAACCTTTCTGTGGTAAGTGGCCTCGAGTGTGTGACTTGGAAATACGATAAGTACTTTCCATTGTGAGCACCCGTCGACACAACACCCAAACTGGTCAGACTCTGGGAGACAACCACTTTCTCCTCAGAGTCACTGTTTTCTCCAAGCTTTCTTTCCAACCATCACCTGCTGTTCTGGGCACATTCCTGACAGAGATGGTCCCACCGAACTGCTGGTGCTAGGACCCGCAGCCCCAGGGTCTGGGTAAACCAGTTCTACCGCGTCAGCAGCCAAGACTCCCTCAGAGAGGCCAAGGCTCCACTAGGATGTGATTGTCCACATCTTGACTTCCCAGGTCCTGCTGCTTTACCTCAAGGCTGTCTGAGTCATCCTTCCTTCCCTCCTGAGTCGGACCCTTCCCCACTGTGCCTGGATAGCTACGGAAGCTTCCCACCCCAATGCTGGGCCCCTGAGCTCTCTCCCCCACAAATCCCCTTCATACTGAAGACTGATCACATCGCTGTCTCCCCCCGAGCTCCCACAACCAGACCCCCACTGGCTACAAGACTCTTGGCCTACACGGCTGAGGTTCCACCTTCCTTTCCACCTCCTTGTTTCACACAGAACATCCCCCCTCACAAGCCACGTTCCAGGCACCCCACATAATCTCCTGTCCTCTCCACATACTTCTTAACAGTATGAAACATTTCACACATAAACAGATTTTCCCATAGTAGACTCATGTACCCAGACTCCCAAATTCACAAATACTAATATTTTGCCATATTTCATCTTTCTTAAGGAATAAAACACTACTGAGAGGGACAGTTGAGAGGCCCCTCTCAACTGTCACCCCAGAGCTAAGGCCACTCCTAACGTGTATCTTCTTTCTGTTTCCTACTTTTACCACACATGCATAATTCAACTGCCCATGCACATTTAAGGTATATATATATATTACATACATATATATTTATATTTATACCTGTATATAACATATATACGGGTACTTCTATATAATGATATACATACATGCTATGTCCATACCTACTACATGGACAGATAAACATACAGTTTTTGAGGTGTTAAAATAAACTCAAGCGGCCCGTATCCTACATCTTTCCTCTTTCCCACTCTAAAATTCTTTAGAGATTTACCCACATCCACGTGTGAGGATCTAGGCTACTCTAGTGCTAGATGCACTCCACTCTAGGATGGCACCATCTCTTATTTACTCTGTCTCCTTAAATGGTCCATACGGCTGTTTCCAAGGTTTGACGACTGCAGACAGAGCTGCAGCGAGTCCTCCGCACGTCTCTGCAGGCACGCACGGAGACCTCTTGAGCCACAAGGCTGGACCCACAGGACCAAGACTCACCTTTCCTAGACATTGCTGTGCCCAGGGCCCCTGATGAGCAGGCCCCCCTGTCGCTTGTGCTGGACCCTGACCACTGCTGTCTGAACCAGAAAGGGGCCGCTATCCGAGATGGGACTACCAGAGGCCAAGACGTGCCTGGCGGGGTTGGGAAAGATGAACTGGTGGCCCCCAATTCTCCCCTTGGGTCTTTAGGAGTAGGGCCTGCACTGGCCAGGGAGACAGGGAAGGGGAGCTGAGCTGGGAGAGGAGAAGGGAGAAGGGGCTGGGATGGTGTGCACGTGAAGCCCGGAGGCAGGAGTGGGGCAGAATGAGAACACAGCAGGCACCCGAAGAGAAGCCGAGAACACCTAGCAGCATCCGTGCAGGTGGCAAGACAGACGAGCAAGGGAGCAGCCTCGGTGTGGAGGGGCTTCTGGCTCCAGTCCAGGCCCACTCATCAGGGAGGCCCTCCTTCAAGGATCAATGTCACCTCTGCCATAAAGCCTTCCTCAATCCAGCCAATGGAAGCCCTCACTCTTTCCATGCGCACAGCACTCCGCACCTCTTGCGGAATGCCCACTCGGTTCCAGGCTGCGGCCGGTAAACTGCCTGCACAGCGGCCCCCTGCACAGGAGCGGAAGGGCCCCAGTGGTACACACATTGTGCCCACTCACTGTGTCATGACTGAACAAAAACTGGGAGCACCTGAAAAGCAGGGCGCACATCATTTCCATTTTCATCCAATAGTCAGGGCTTTCCGCGGTGTCGGGTACCGAGCAGGTCCTCATTAAACGCGTGCCCAACAAGTGACCGAAATGGGGGCTTTGGAGAGCACATGCGTCCGCCTGAACTACTCTCCCCGGGCTCGTACCGATGATCAAGTTTCACACTGGAGGTGACCAGGCCAAAGGATAATTGATCTCCCTAAAGGCGTTAAGTGTCAGTTAAATTGCTGTATTTAATAGGGCCTGACTTAGATGGGCCATTCTGAACAAAAGCGGTAACTGGCCCGGTAATCAGCCTGCTTTAAGCTGCTATTAGTGTGACCACACAAGTCCCCCGGATTCCTGGAGCCCTCAGAGCAAGGCCCCAGTCAGAGAGCTGCAGCCCACCCACCCCCCCGACACAAGCGACACACTCCCAGACCCCCAACCTTCCACGACCCTGGACCCACAGAGGGCGTCCTCCCAGGGAATCCAGGAGAATCCTCCCCGGAGGTTTGTTCGTCCCAGGACTGTTCTGTGGTTTTGTTTTGAATCATCTCGCCCACTGGTTCTCAGTGATCTCGCCCAACTGAGCACAGAAGCCTGACCAAAGAGTAGAGAGGCTCTGGCCGGAGGAGATGGGCGGGAACCTCAGAGAATCCACCAAGGAGTAAATGTGTTTGTTCTGTTTCTTGGGCGTATCCAATACTTACTACCCCCAAGGAACGTGTGCCAGCATCAAAGAAGAGGGAGGGGGGGGAAGGGCCTTTATCTGCCGCGACAGATTATAATCTCCAACAGACACGGTGGACAGCAGGCGCACACATACTGAAAGGGGAAGACAAAGGAGTTTACGCAACCAGAAATCAGCTGAGTCCTTCAGTTCAAAAGGGCAGTGGAAAACACCTCCTCCGCCTGGGTAGTGCTCGGAAGAGAGGAAGAGGGATGGAAGGCACATGCTGTGGGGACAGCTCTCCTCCAGCCAACATCCTTGAGGTCATCCAGGAGAGTCAATTCCCTCCGGCAAGACCGGAAATTCAAAAAGGCAGCACCGACCCCTGCCCGCGGCCAGGTGTCTTCCCTAAGCTCAACCCCACACCCATCAGACGACCCGGACGGAAAATACAGCGGTCTACGAAGAGGTCCAGAGTCAGGTGGGCCTCAACTAGCTGGAGTAAACTGCACAAGCGGCTTGTGCCTCAGCGTGCCAATCTGTCCAATGGGAACAAGGGAAGGTGCCACCCATCAGAAAAATAGCCATCATTTCTGAGTACGGAATGCGGGCCCTTCTGTACACGACGTGCTGGGCACACATGGCCTTGTGCCCGTCGCCCGTCATCCCCCGAGGTGAGCACAGCACAGTCCACGTGTGCTAGAGGAGAAAATGGAGGTTCGGAAGGGGAGACATTACATTCCCAAGGTTACACGTGAGCAGATGGTGGGGCTGGGCCAGAGCTGGGAGCATCTCAGCCTCTCTCGGCATAGTCTGGGGTGCCTGGGTGGCTCAGCTGGTTGAGTGCCTGACTCTTGGTTTCAGCTAGGGCATGATCTCAGGGTCATGGCATCAAGCCCCACCTCGGGTTCCCTGCTCAGTGGGGAGTCTGGCTCTCCCTCTCCCTCAGCCCCTGCCCCAAATCTGCCTGTGCACATGCACACTCTCTCTCTCTAAAGTAAATAAACCAACCTGGAGGGGGGGAAAAAAAGGTGATAGAGTTTACAAAAGACTTGACCACCCAAAAAAAGGTTAACCGTTACTGTTTATTACATACTATTTACATCTGCTGCTCGCGTTGCCTTTGCTGTGCTCCTAGCCCCTGGCTTTCTCCATCAGGCACAGAAGGACGTGTGTTCTTGGTCAAGAAACAGAACTCCACCCCGCACTGCCGCCCTGCACAGGGGCCTCGGGCTGCTGTCCCAAAACCCAGCCAACAGTGGATTTCCCTTCTAGGCACCAAGGGGGCCCCTAGGAGTCCTGCTGAAGACCAGCCCTCGGGAAGACCAGGCCGCCCCTCCACCCGCCTCCTCCCCACCACCTCTGATGGAGTGCACACGAGATTTTCCATTCCTAAAGTGGGCCCCTTGGACCAACATGACATTCGTAATAGGAAGAAGAAAAGAAAACCTTTAGATCCACGTGAGTCTTTTTAACACAGGAAATGGCCCTGCTGGGAAGAAGCAAATATTTATGCAAATAATTTACCAAAGAGGTACAGAGTTCTGTCCATACGTTGAGCAAAACGTAGTGAAAAGATATGGCCTCTCACAGAGAAGGAGGCGAGAGCAGGTCTGAATCAGCTCCTCGGTCCTCAGAAATGAACCCTGTAGAGAATGCAGTACCAGCCGATACACTGACGGGGCCATCCTGGGTACCTCCACACCCCACCCCCATCCCCATCCTCTACTCAGGGAAAATTCTCCCGTCTGCATCTCTGGCCAAGGCCATGTTCATAATTCACGGACACCAAATGAGTCACGAGCTATAGGGAAACACCAGCTCCCCTTCTCTCCTTAATCTCCTACAGGTTACTTTCTCGACTTTCAGTCCATCCCTACCCTGAATTTTACTTTCAGTGGAAGGGCTAGCAACCAGGTAGTCTAAATAACAAGCAGCTAGATATTTCTACAGTTTTTACCCTGCGATGCTCAGGAGACAGCATCTTTGCTTGGAAAATAAAGTGGGGCCTCCAGCTCATGCTGCGGCCGTGTGGTGTGCCACGTACGAATCCCGTGCTGGACGCAAAGCCACGCACCCAGCCCTCCTCTGGGCATGAGCTTTCCTAACCACTCCGGACTGCATGTGAACGTGTTTACAAGAAGACTGTTCATTAACCCCAAGCTCTGCTCGACCCTTTAAAAAGTCCTCTAGTCTAGCGCAGCTGGTCTGAGTGTCAGAAGATAGCTTAGCGTCTCAACTTAGTCGTTAACACACTGGGTAACCATGCACCCACCTCTTAAGCTCTGGGACTCAGTGTTTGTCATCAGTAAAACGGAGAGGGAGTCTATAAAAACCGGCATGGAAAAATCAATGCGGTGGGTCACACCCAGCAACGTTTTAAAGAAACGGAAGGGGATAGACTGGAACCAACCAGAACGTATCAGACACAAATGAGTAGGTTTTGATTCAGCTTCAGATAATTGATCTAGCTTGTGCTGCAATTGCGATTTTTAACAGCTTGACGGACATGTAATTCACATACCATACAATTTACCCACTTGGAGTAGGCAACTTGATGGCGTTAAGAATACTCAGAATTACACAATCATCCTCACATCGATTTTAGAGTATTTCATCACCCCAAAAGGAAACCACACGTCCATCAGCATTCACTCCCCAGCTCTTCTCCAACCCTCCTCCCAGCCCAGGGTTACCCTCAATCCACTTTCCGTTTCCATGAATTTACCTACTCTGGACAGTTCCACATAAAGAGAATCATACAACATGTGGTCTTCTGTGTTTGGCTTCTTTCACTTAGGATAATGTTCTAAAGGTTTGGTCACATTGTAACACACTAGTACTTCATCCCTTTTGATGGCTGCATAATATTCCACTGCGACACCCATCTACTCATGACATCTGGGTAGTTACCACTTTGGGGCTATGATGAATAACACAGCCATGAACCATTCATGTGCAGACGTTCGTGCAGACATACAAATGTGGTTTTTTTGGTCGCTGTCAACAATGGGCTACAGGGGTTACCATGGTATAGCTGCATCATTCTATGATTATTTTCTTCAAAATCAAACTATGGACTTTTGTCTCGAAAAGAAAATAAAGATCATCCAACCAAAGCTGCATTCCTATTCATGCAGCCCCCAGGGAATCTGTGGGCAAAAGTCCTTCACTATCATCTTAAAGAACCTATCGTTTCAGAGAATTTCAACCCTTAGAATAGGCAACTTCGCTGTCCAAACAGACTGGAACGGGGCGGGGGGGGGGGGGGTTGGAGAGGGGCATTTCCATGGTGACAGAAGCTGCTGAACCATCAGTAGAGTTCAGGAACAGGGGAATAGGTCAATTTCCTTGTTTGGGCCAGTTCCAAGTGGATCGAATTCCAAGATGTAAATTCCTACATCGCAAGGTTTCAGACACAAGGGCACTCACTAGATATAGTTGGAGGCCACTACAGGTTTGCTCTCTCTCTACACACACACACACAGACAAACACACACTATTCAATTTATAAACTGTTCCATATGAAATCTGACTCCTACCACAGTAACTATGAAGGAGCTGATGTCAGAGGAGACAATACCTAAAGCAGCTCCCTCCACTACCAAACCTGCATTAATAATTTAGCTATTAACAGCCATGTGTAACCCAAGGAGCTTGAGAGGGACGATTCTGTGGTCATCTGGGACTCCGGGAACATCTCCATCACGGCCCCCTCTCTACTTCAAAATCCGAGACTCTGTTGTCTTAAAGAACTTGTCATCCTCAGAGAAAGGGTACATGACAAATTTGTGAAATCTAAGGAATAAATACAATTCGTATATGCCTTAAATTTATGGCCCTCACAAAGCCTGCAAAATATGATAAACCATTATAGGTTTTTCCTGTCTCCCCTGCCTTGGCCACAATTAATTTCGCCATGTTTGAGTGTAATACAGAATGTAATCTATGGAGGCAGGAGATTTAGAGCTCTCATTGCCTTGCAGTAAATAAGCTTCTGCAGTTTGGGGCCCCAGAGGTAAAAGAAGCAATAACGGCAGTCCTCATTTTGGGGAACCATTTGTGTGCATTTTCTGTTTTGCATCGTTAAGCAAGACAAAAGTGCCCGAAGGAAACCGACAGCACTGGGCTGAAGTCACTCAAAATCTGAACGCCAAACCTATTCTGTAATTGAGATGCATGGCATCTCGTATACATACCCTAGAAGAACATCATATTGCAAATAAAAGCTGTGCGTTACCAAAACACAAACACACACACACATACACACACACACACACACACACACCGGAAAATGCTCTGGTTTTATTGATACTATAAACCTCAAAGGTCTGAAAATACAGCAACATTCAGTTAGAAAGTTCTGGGTGGGTTTTACCAAACACTCTCCTGAGAAGAGTAATGGAAACTATTATTTATTGAAGGCCTACTATGTGTGCAAACTGTGTTAAGCCTTTCCCTATACTACTATAGAGGGTAGAATTGTGTTTCCCACCCCACAAAGATAAGTTTAAGTTCTGACCTTCAGTGCCTGTGGATGTGACCTACTTATAAAGAGGGATCTGTGCAGATGTAATCAGGTTAAGAAGAGGTCATCCTGGATCAGAGCAGACCTGAACCCAATGTCTACGAGCAGCACTGTCAATCAGACCCCAGGTTTTAAATGTCTCGTGCATTCAATACAACCAACATTCACTGAGTGCTGAGAAAGTGTGAGGAGGAGAGCCTGGTGTAAGAGATTTACAGAAAGACAGCCCCTGACTCTGAGGAGCCCAGTCTTAAGTTTTTTTCTCAAGCACATGGGCCTGAGCACATGCTTGGATTTAATGAACCCATCATCAACAGGTGTGGTCTGTGCCAGCTGGGCAAAGAGCGGTACACACTTTCATCTATAGCATCTGTACCACCATCGCCACGTGCACTGCCCCCTGCCCCCACTTCCCAGGCTTGGCAGGGCCATGTGACTAGCTTGGGCCAATGGAATGCGGGCAAGGTGATTCCTATCACTTTCAGGGTAAGGAAAAGAAGCAGCAGCACATGACAAGTCCTGCAAACTCTTGCCTTGCTACGCCAATGTTCCAGGTAGGAGATCCCTGATCGGCCCTGGACAAAGTCACCATGAGGAGCAGAGCCCCTCCCATCCCTGCCACCCCACCTGCAGTCTTTGTGTAAGTGAAGAGTCGGCTTGTTCGTGTTAAACCAATGAACTACTGGGGAAATTTATTACTGCAGCAAAGGCCTATCCTATTCTGACTAATACCTTTTCTAACATACATCCCCATGTATGGGAGTGTACCACCATCAGTAGCAGGTTTCCTTCCAAGATCCAGAGCCTGCGTAGAGCCCAAGCATGAAAAGATGCCCATGTAGACTTCTAGCATTACCATCCCATTCTCCAGAAAGTTCCACCACCTCAGCAGGCCAACTTATGGAATCTGCCGAAACTCTCTCTCCCATGGAGTGCACTACAGTCCTGACTCATCTAAAATGTTACAGACTGACAACTGAAAGGATAATGGAATGGACAGTCCAGGAATCAGAGAAAAGGTGCATGAGGGAGGCAGCAGGTAAGGAACAAGGATTTCTGAAACGAGCCCTGCAAGGACGCGTCCCAGGAAGCTTGGGTGGGAGGGTTCCAGGGGAGCGCACAGACCTTCTCCCCCACAACCACCCACCCCACCCAATTCCCACCTAACGAAACCAGCCGAGACCACCTGTTCTACACATTTTTGCTAAGATATCACCACTTCCTGAGAGAAAAGGCAATAACTGGCTTGAACGGGACTCCGTTTTCCCACTGAGGATGTGCTCCTGGGCAGGTCATTTCACCCCCAAGAGTCTATCAACCAGACAATAATTCTCTGCAGGCCTGCCATGAGAAAATTAACCAAACTGACTGCACAAAACAGTCTGATGTACTATACACAGTCAACAAATACTTTCTCTTCCTCACCAGCATAAATACTGGCCAAATATGTCTGTTGCACATACGGCTGGAAATGTTTCTTGCAATCAATAGCGTGAGAGCATCTCTGGGGAGATTTTCTAAATCTCTAGGTAAACTAGAGAGTAATGCTATTTTCCCAAAAATGGAACGATCCAATTCAAGTACTTAATGAGCACCAAACAGACAGCAGATTTCTCAACAAGCAGAGAAAAAAACAGCCTAATCAGCAAACTATTTCTCCTCTTCCCCATGCAACCAAAAAGGGGAGATAATCCGAAAACCCGGAGGATAGCCTCCCAAGCCACACACGAAATGCCCAGACGTGAAGCATCTCCAAGTTACTAGAATTACTGACACAACCACCCTTTAGCTCATTGCCAAGGTTCAGGAAAATGGCAGAGCACCTTTCTCCATAATAAAGCAAGCTTCCTTCACTGTGGAAACTAAGCCAGACACTTTGTACAGATCATCACTTCTAATTTCCAGAATAATTCCACAGAATGGGACAAGGGTCTGTGACACGGATTGTTTAACAGCCCAGCCCAGTATTGAATTAGCTTCTTCTGATTCCTTTAGGGGATTCTTCCCAGTGTCTAAGTTTCCTAGGGTAGCTGTAACCCTAGGTGGCCACAAATTGCCTGGCGTACAATAGAGGTTTATTCCCTCGCAATTCTGGAAGACAAAAGTCTCACACACAAATCTGGAGTAGACAATCTTTTGAGGGGTCACCATTCAACTCACTACACCTCACTACAGGAGTCTAAGCTAGCCAGTCAGAGCACCTCATGCCCACCTCTACCCCCAACCCTCCACCCAGCCATACGACCCATATAGTGGGTCCACACACGGTACTCAACTGACAGAGAGGGGGCTGGGAACCAGCATTGTCTTCTAGAAACACGATGCACACCACGTATGTAACGTGTATGTTTCTAGTAACCAGAAAATTGAAAGAAGCAAGTACAATTCACTTGAATAATACATTTTTATTTCACCCAACATGTCCGAAGTAGGGCAGATACAATCCTTGTCTTCAAAGCGTTTACAGAAGAGGCCTCAAACATGGGACTAATTACAGCAACCCAGAACAGCTGAGGAATGAAAACAGAGGATGGAAGGACCAAAGAGCTCCAACTCATAGGCCATGAGGCCAAGTAAGAAAGGACCTTTCTTTAGCTTTTGATGGAAGAACCAAGAGTAGAAAATGCAGCTTTTCTGATGGGCTCCAAGTGGTTCTCAAATACCCACACACACACCATGTTCGCAGCCTGAGTAAAGCAGGGCTACCAATGGCTCCTGCTCACAGCTGAAGCCAGGCAATGCCTACTCCGAGGGATATACCAAACCCCCTTGGGTTTCCGTCTTGCCAGAGGGCTGTCTGTGATGATAGCGGTTTTGGCAAACTGCATTCGAGGAAAGGGCCCCATGGAACCGAACTCCCTCCCCAAAGGGAGGGGTGAACATCTACATGACCACTGAAGAGGTGTAACTCTTACGAAGTATGAGGATGTGAGAGCAAATCTTTCAACAGGATATGTACCTGCCAGCAGAATCTTGGGTGTCCCCGAATTACTCTGTTCTTCACAAATATGAAAAGCCTAACGAATGCTAGTCTGTGCTACCCCTTCTTTATAAATGCTATCCCATAGAGTCCTCACAATAGTCCACTGAGGTAGTTACTGCCTCTATTTTGCAGATTAAAAAAAAAAACAACTTGAGATCAGAGAGGTTAAGTGACATGATCAAAGTCACACAGCCAGGGTTCAGTGCCAAGAGAACCCTTGTTCTCCCTCCCCGTGGGCCTTCCCACTGAGGTCTGTATTTTCCCAGGGTGTGGCCTAATGACCCTCAGCATGGGGCAAAGAGAACTGAAAGAACCAGTCACAGCTCTAAGTAGACCATGGGCCCCCGAGAGAAAGAGAAAGATTTTCTAGGTTCTTTTTTTTTTCTTTTTCTTTTTTTTTTTTTTTTGTATATGAAATTTCCCAACCAATATGAAAACCAAAACCTAAATGATAATGCCTTGGCTCTCCTGAGGTCAGCAGTGGCCCAAGGGTCTCCATCAGCAGCTTCCAAGCTGAGGTCTCCAGGGACTAGAGATCCTGAAGTTTCCTAGGACTGGTTCAAAAGGGCCAAATGAACACATCCACTTGCCTAATGCTGAGCGATTAGCACATCAAATGTCTGTTCAAACACATTAGTGTAGTAACAATAACTCCATCCTTCCAGTGGCCTCTCCTCTCTCAGTTATAAATGTCTTCCATTAACATTTTAACAATACAAATTATTATCTAATAATTGCTGTTTGGTAACAAGCTATTTCCAAACATCTGGTTTGTGGAGGAATATTCTGAAAGAAGTCCTTGGCTGGGTTAGATAGAAAGGAAGGAGACTGGGATTTACCGGGGCCTGAGTCGTCCACATCGGGAAAACCGGAAACCGCCTCCAGGAGGTGCCCCACCGGAGCCCAAGTTTACCATTAACGACGAGGTAACATTTCTCATACTGTCATTCTCCCAAACTGCTGAACAAAGCTCACATTCTTTCATTAACCTTCACGGTGGGTGAGCAAAGTGAATTAGAATTTCCATTTTATGTATGCAAAGAGAAACAGTAATCCCATTTCTAAAAGGAGGAATTCAAACCGACTAACTAATCGCCAGTAGATTAGCTCCCTAATGAGAGGGGGCCCATCCTGATAAAGTCAATGGTGAGAAGGAAAGACGAACGCCAGGGAATCCTGGTGGTAATCCCCTCTGCGATTTGATTTTCTATGGGTCATGTATTACTCTCTGTGAGAAGCCTCAATTTCCCCAGCAATAGAATGGGGATAATCTCTGCCACCTGGTAATGAAAATCAAGCTAGAAATTACTTTGGACTGCCTAGATGATCAGCATTATGCAAATTGATGGTACCATTCAGGGCAACTAAACACAGTTAAAACTCTTATAAAAATATTCCATGGAAATTAAGGCTCAATTAAGAGGCTACATTAAAAAAAAAAATCTCCCTCACCTTGTTATTTTATTGTTTTTTTTTAAAGATTTTATTTATTTATTTGACAGAGAGAAATCACAAGTAGATGAAGAGGCAGGCAGAGAGAGAGGAAGGGAAGCAGGCTCCCTGCTGAGCAGAGAGCCCGATGCGGGACTCAATCCCAGGACCCTGAGACCATGACCTGAGCCGAAGGCAGCGGCTTAACCCACTGAGCCACCCAGGCGCCCCACACCTTGTTATTTTAAAGACAACAATATTTAAAGCCAGCTTAGCCATTCCTAGAGAAGGGATACGTCGAGGCCACTTTTAGGCAACCAACTTGAGTAATGGGAAGCTGAGTAAAGTAGACGGGTCCACAGTGACCCCCTAACTAATCCAGGCAGGGCTCCCAGGCGACCCACCTCAAGATAGCCACCATAAGCCCTAGCTGACCAAGAGGCTACTTACACCAGGACACAGGGACCAAAAAAGTTAAATTCCACACATTCCCATGCGTCCTCACTTTCCCCTTTAACCCCAGCCCCCCAGCACTGCCCCCTGGCAGACGGTATCTCTGCTGTCTTGCTAGCCGCTTCCTTGCAGTGTCTTCAATAAACTTCTATCTCCTTTGCTCTGCTTCCAGTGATTTTCTTTCATTGTCCACGCCCGCAGCCTCCACCGATCATCAGATCACCCAGCAGGATCTAGGACCTTTCTCTAACAGCCTTAAAGCTCCACATTGATAAACAGTTGGCTAATAAGAACAGACAAGACAAGGATAGATATGGCAAAACAGTTGCAAGGCAGACTAGAATCCAGAGACGAGGAGGTCCCTCCCCAGGACACAGCCACTGGCTCACAAACCTTGTTCCAGGTATGACATCCACACCGCATGTCTCCTCTGCACTGAGCTACAAGGTCCAGTGTATCTTACAAATTCTCTCCCATGCAGGGTACACAGGTCAAAATTTGAGCTAACTTGACTCAATAGAGCTTCACTTATCCAATCCCTTCAGAAGACGCAATAGAACAGCAACAACTTAAAACAATGGACCAGAAGTTCTGAGACTCACGATCCCAACACTCATCGAACTTGAAAAGGTATCTGCACTCCCCAAGTTCACTGCAGCACTGTTCACAACAGCCCAGACACGGACACTACCAGAGTGTCCATCAACAGAAGAATGGATTTAAAAAAATGTGCTCCGGAGCTGTACCCCTCTCTGGAAGCAAAATCACCATTTAAGCTCAAGAACTGGCCCCCTCCCTAACCCAAGGCACTGTGGACTGCTAGGGAAACCACTCTGAGCGTGGGTGTTTAAAATGTAAATGTTTCCATGAGCTGACTCTGGAGGGCTCAGCTGGTGATCAATTTACCTTTTAACTGTCTTTTCCTGCTCCACAATTTGCTCTAGGTGAAGCAGAGCCTCCTGCTTAGGTGAGACCATGAGGCTAAGAAAACAGGACTGACACCTAACGGGGCCCTCCAGTCCTGGGCCCAGGGTCCAGCCCCCGGTACCAAGCTCAGCTGTGCTGGGGACCCAAGAACGTGTGAGAAACAGCCCCCACAAAACCCAGGAGCTGAGCACCTCAAGGACAGCTGAGACGTGCAGGAAAACACGGAACACACATCAGTACCCAGCACGTGTCACGTGAGTGTCCTGAATGGAACCGAGGAGGCTGCTCTGGCCCGGATGGCCCTGGGCAGAGACTGGACAGAGCACCTCTGCGCTGCAGGTATGCAAACCTCGAGGGAGCGTGAGGCTGGAGGAAGGTGGGACCCAGCTCCCAGAGGGCTACAGTTTGCATTTTTGCCTTTGCCAGAAGGGGTTGAGGGTGGGGGTCGGGGAGGGCTGGGGTGTGGAGACACTTTGGTGCCCTTTCCCTTCCTCTCAAAAACTGTGAATGAGCTCCTGGTTCTTTTCAGCTGGCCAGCTTGCCCTGCATCCCTCCCGCAGCTTCATAAGCCAGCATGAATCAATAAAGAGAGCTCACCCTGGGGCATGTTCCATGAAGCCTCGTACAGGAGCCGATGCCGCGCTGCAAAGTGGCATCACGGCACAGAGCGGCTACTGTGGGTGGGGGGCTGTGGCTTGACGCCGCTGTCCATTTTCCCTAACCCCCCACCTCCCCGACCTGAAGGCACCTCACCAGGTCTCTCCCTACCTGGACTCCCCAGGGAACCTCTCATTCTTTCAAAGCGGCCTGGGAGGATCGGGCACATTTCCCATAACATACTAACCCGGCAAAGCCATCTATTCCTGTACCCTTCCTTGTCCTAAAACAGGTGTTGAGAAGTAAAACTCGAATATGTGGTCTGTTTCCCTTCATAATTAACCCCTGCACACACACCCCCTCGTATGTGTTTTCCTCCTGTAATTACTTAGAGGGCTCCCGGTTTGATCCCAGCACACTGCTGAGACTCTCTGGCAGCAGAATGTGCCTTACGGGAGGGATCCTAAAGAAGGGGGAGCTCATTCTGCTCAGGTTCCTCCTCCTTCCTCCAGCCCGGAACTTGGGTGACATGCATGGAACCCAAGCAGGCACTCTGGGTCATGGAGCAGTTAGCAGAGGAGTGGGTAAGAAAGGGAGCATGGGTCCCTGGTGACTTGGAGCCGTCTAGCCACCCTGTATCACCTCCCTCCAGACAGCTCTGAAAGTTGCTCAGTGGGCTAAGCACACGCCTGAGCAATGCAGTTTCTATGCTAATAAATCAATTTATTGAATCTGACTTGAGTTTCAATAGACTGAGAGCTCCCAAACAAAACACATTTACAAATATATTCTAAGCACACCTATTTCTAAGACTCCAAGAAAAATAAGAAGCCAAAGCGATCCAGCTAAACAGGCACACACAAATACACAGGCATGCACCTGCACACACACACACGCACACACACGCACACACCACTGAAGTCACTGTCCACCCTGCCACACAAGAGAATTCAACTCAAACAGACTCTTCCAGGAAAAGAAGTCCCATTTATTCCAACATCATCTCAGATATTTCTTAGAGTCTTTCTCGGCCCCACTGCACTGTGTGTTATTGAACTCTGTATCCCCAAGTGTCTACTGCAATGCCTGGCAACATGGTAACTTCGACAATGAATGAAATAAAATTCCTCCACTGGCCCAGGAGAGGGTTAAAGAGCGTACATAAGACATACCAACATCTTCCTTCCTGGTGGCGTCTGTCAGTGTTTCCAGGACGCCATCCCTCTTTCCAGTACATAAGCCCCCTATAGAGGCTCCCCGGGGCAGCTCACATCACTGGTTGTGAGGGAAAAACTTTCCAGCCTCACCACCTGTCCGTCCTGGCTCATCTCCACCAACCTTCCTCTTCCTCGTAGGACATGGACTCTCCACATTTATGGAAGAGCTGGATCCACAGAATTAATCCCTCTAACAATCCTTTTCTTGATTGTGAAGGCCCTAAAGATCTAACCATATACATACCCAAGTTCAACATCTATTGTGATCTGATTCACTGGCAACAACTTTAAAGAACTACCTGGCAGGTTTATTGCCAACAGCAGCTCATTCAACCCTGACGGTCCCCAACTCTGGGACCAGCCTGTTTCTACTTCGGGGTCTGGGCCCAGTTCCCCAGCCAGCACCCTATCCTCCTAGGGAAATGAAAGCCTCCAATGCCTCCTACCCAATAGCGAAATGGGCCCTTCTACGAACTAACGGATTCTCCAACTCTGCCAAAGGCATATTCTAAACGGCCATCCTCCTGAACTTGGCCACTCAATTCCTTACTCACTTGTTCTGAGAAGAAGTTTTTACCACCATCAGCATGTCTTAACAACACTACAATTCTTTTTTGGTCTCACATCCTTCCACTTTTTTTTATTTAATTTTTTATTAACATTTAATGTATTATTAGCCCCAGGCGTACAGGTCTGTGAATCACCAGGTTTACACACTTCACA
This sequence comes from Mustela nivalis, assembly GCF_964662115.1. NCBI lineage: Eukaryota > Metazoa > Chordata > Mammalia > Carnivora > Mustelidae > Mustela > Mustela nivalis. The sequence continues at coordinate 93,608,555 of NC_139028.1, read as the reverse complement.
GCACTCACCATAGCACATACCCTTCCCAATGTCCATAACACCACCCACCTTCTCCCGACCCCCCTCCCCCCAGCAACCCTCAGTTTGTTTTGTGAGATTAAGAGTCACTTATGGTTGGTCTCCCTCCCGATCCCACCTTGTTTCATTTATTCTTTTCCTACCCTCCAAAACCCCCATGTTGCTTCTCAACTTCCTCATATCAGGGAGATCATATGATAATTGTCTTTCTCTGATTGACTTATTTTGCTAATAAGCATAATACCCTCTAGTACATCCTTCCACTTTTTAAAAAATCCCTTAGTACCCCTTCTCCTTCCAGGCCAACTCTCTGCCCCGGCCCATGGGGAGGTTCTATTTCCATCCCTCCGTCAAGAATAATGGCATCCTCCTATCCTATTGTCCAGCCCGCACAACTCAGTGCCCAAGACACACCACGGGCCCACCAGTTAATATGCTGTTTGTGGTAGCCGCAACCCACCATCTTTTATTTTATTTTCCTTCATTTTACTGTATTTTTTAGAGGGAGAGAGCATGGTGGGAAGGGGAGCAGAAAGAGAGGGAGAGAGAGAATCTTAAGCAGGCTCCATGCGCAGCGTGGAGCCCAATGGAGGGCTCTAAATCATGACCCCAAGATAATGACCTGAGTCAAAATCAAGAGTCAGACTGAGCCACCCAGGCGCCCCCATCATCTTTTAATTACTGTTTGTTTAAACCCTCTACTCCCAGCAGATCAATCAGTCCATAACAACCCTTGGGAAAGTACATGGGTTATGGGGATGGTAGGGGGAGGGTGGTCACAAACTCTAGGTAATGAAACTGATTTAAGGAAGTGTGAAGAGAGCACAGCTGCCAGAATTCCCATCCTTCTCTGAGAGGCCTTTCCTGTACGTTCGAGTTTTCCAGGGAAGAGGACCGGTACCAAGCCACCCACATCTCTAGCCTCCCCCACATAGTTTCTCCTATTGCTGCATTCTACTGGGATGCCACTTTCAAGTGGCCACATCACACTCGATTTCATCTAGAGGCAGTGGCGCAGCTAAAAGGTAATATTCACCAATATGAACATTATCTCTAATAAAACACAGAACTCCAGCTCAAATGCATGGAACTGAAGCTGCGAACTTTCTTCACGGCCAAGGTTCATTCAGTCTGGAGACACGGGGTGTGGGCCTGAAGGCAGCAGGTGGCCCTTGTATCCAGTTCAGCCAGAGAATGAAGCCAGCTGGCAAAGGTCTCAGAGAAACAAAGTCTGCAACTGGCCGGGGTTGGTTAGGATGACGGCAGGGAGTGGAGAGACGGGCACCTCCTCTCCATCTTTAGGCAGCCTTCTCTTCTTCTACCACGTCTCCAAAGCTGGTGGGGTCTCAGAAATGGGTTCAAATGTACAGAGAAATTTAAAGTTTCATAAAGGTGGAGTGCCAGACACACTCACGAAGGCCGCTGCAGAGCCGTCTCCCCCCTCCTCCAGGGATCAAGCCTTCGTGTGATCCTCTCCCCTTAAACGTGGACAGGACCCATGATTTGCTTCTGATCAAAAGAGTAAGGCAAAGACAACAGGATGTACGTGATTATGTTACAGAAGACTGACTGCAAGGCTCCTCTTTCCTTTGTTCTCTTGATGAAACAAAAGGCTATGCTAGGACATGGCCAGGAACCGAGACCAGCCACCAGCCAACATCCAGCAAGAAAAATGAGGCCTCCATCCAGCTGCCTGCGAGGCAACGAATGCTAACAACCACACGAGTTTGGAAACGGATCCTTCCCTAGCCGAGCCTCAGATGAGCCCGCAGCTCCAGCCGACCCCTTGCCTGGAGCCTTGCAGAGAGCCCCGCTCTGCCACACCCGGTCCCCTGACCCACAGAAAATACGAAATAAAAAGCGTGTGGTACTTTGAAACACCAAGTTTGGGGTAAAATTGTTACACAGCAATAGAAAGCTAATGCAGGCCAAGTCCGGGGACAGGAAGGGGTTGTTTAATGAATGAATGGAGCACGCAGCCACCTGGCAAAAACGTCAAGTGGAATCCCTGATTTACCCGTGACACCAAAATAAATCCAGACGGGTGAAAGACTGAAGTGTGAAAAATGAATCCAAAGAAGAAAACACGAGTTTTTTTAATATGTCATTCTGGGCAAGGAAGGATTCCATGGCACATGAAAATCTAGAAGAATTTCTTCATCTAGAAAGGATGAGTCCATCTAAAGTGAGAAAATCTATCTGCCACTGGTATCACAAAGGGGTTAACTTCCTTAAAAATAGCGCCCACAAATCATAAGAAATCAAAGTAGCTCCTACACATTAGCAAGAAAAGATCCTTTCAAAAAGATACTCACGCAGGCATGCCCGGGTGGCGCCGTGAGTTAAGCGTCGGACTCGTGATTTCGGCTCACTCAGGTCATGGTCTCAGGGTCGAGGGATGGAGCCCCACTTTAGGCTCCGTGCTGGGCGTGGAGCCTGCTAAAAATTGACTCTCTTGCTCTGCTCCTCCCTCCCAGCTCTCTTGCACTCTCTCCCCCAGCAAAAAAGAAAAGATGCTCACTCATTCTAAGACAAATAAAATAAGGCACCAACTGTGATAAAATGTCGCTGACATGGTGCGTTGGAAAGCAGTGGGGAGATGAGCACCCTCATTTATGGCTGGGGACAGGGGGCTGGAACACTGGAGGACCACGAGGCATAACCAACAAAGTATCAAATGCACTTAGCTCTTCAATTCAACAATTCCGCTTCTCTAGATACTTAAAACAACCTATGTACAAGGCTATTTCTTAGAACACTGTTTGTCCCAGCAAAGACGTAAGTCATCCTAGCAAGCAACACCAGATAGGATAAATAATTTATGATACAGCCGCACAACAGAATGCCATGAATACCATAAACCATAAAAATAAATGAGGCGGCTCTTTCTGTTCTGACAGAAAGATCTCGGAGATAAATTCAGTAAATAAACAACAACAACAACAACAACAAGCAGAAAACAGGTGCTTCCAGGGGGGGAGACTAGGGGTGGCCGGGGATGAGATAAGATGGAGACTACTCGCTGTGTGTTCCTGGTACCTTAGGAATATCATACCATCTGGTTGTGCTCCTTTTCCAGAACAATAAAACTCAAATCAAAAAAATATATGCAACTGGTAGAAAAGCATGTATGATACAACGATCTTACCCTGATGCTATATATACAGAATATGACACACGTGGGCCGTGACATAAAGATGCTGTAAATGTTACAACTGTGTACTGTGTGTTCCATATTCTCTACTACATTTATATACTCTGTATTGTACAGCTACCTCTGGAAGAACACAAGGGGATCCGAGGACAGTTTCCTGTGGGCTGGAGAGCTGGCAGAACTGGTAACTAGTAAAGTGTGTAACGAGGCAGCAGGGATGAGAGAGGGAACTACGTTTTCACTGTGTGTTCTTCCATTTTTGTACCATTGTACGTATCACCAATTTAAAAACACACCATTAAAAAACAAGTTTAAGCCACTGTGCTTCCTCTGGACCTCTTTCTTCCCTTAAGACATGGTGATGGATCCCCCCACACCACCATGCTCAACACTCCTCAACACTCCCTGTCTTTGTGCCCCCCTGAAGACCCGCAGGTGTCCTAAAAAGTGGGCATCAGAAGGTGCGGACTTGGCAGGATCATCATGCCATTCCCCCCATGTGTCCGTCTCCACACAGAAGCTGAGTGACCTGGGGCAGGACGCTCAACACTTCTGAGCCTTAGTTTGTGCATCTCCAAAATGGGGTTAATACCCTTCCGGGTAATGCCTCCTGTACTGTTTTCTAAGGCTCCTTCACCAGTTGTCCTAAACTGCGTGGCTTCAAACAACGGAGAGCTCTTCTCTCACAGCTCTGGAGACTAGAAGTTCAAAATTGAGGTGTTGGCACGACTGTGCTCTCTCTGAAGGCTGTAGGCAAGAATGCTTCTTTGCCTCTCCCCTCGTGTCTGGTGGTTGCTGGAAATCCTCGGCGTTCCTTCTTCTGTATCTGCACCACTCCAACTTCCACCTGCGTCTTTATGCGGCCATCGTTCTCCTCAGCGTGTGCCTGGGTGTCCCCTCCTCATAAGGACGCCAGTCCTTGGAATCAGGACCCACCCTAATCCAGTATGACCTCATCTTAACTCACTGCATTTGCAAAGACCCCATTGCCAAATAAGGTCACGATCAAAACTGGACTTCTATTTTGTGGACACAGTTCAACCCACCTGGAAGACCATGGGAAGAGGGCAGTGATAATGTTGTAACGCCCCGAGAACACTGCAGGCAGGCCATGTGGCAAATGTTCGGCGAGTGGGATCTCATCACTATCAGACACGGGGGACTAGTCTTCTCCCACGCAGCAGGCTCCTTCTCCGAAGATCAGGCCTGGCTTCTCCACTCCTCATAAAAGCAAAAACCGCAAGCAAGAAACCAAAAGCTAACAAGCCGGCGTCCTTACGGCTGATGTGTTGTTAAGACTTTTAAAACAAACAAACCAGGGCTGGGTCCCAAGTCTCTCAGGTAAATATTTTATCAGTGGGTCTGTCTGAGAAAACCCCACACAGGCACGAGGGCCCCACACGCCTCCTCCTGGGAGGGCCTGGTTTGCCAGGAAGGAGCCCCCTGGGCTGCTCTAAAAGCAGAAAAGGCTTTCCTCAAGGTGTGTACCTCTGGTTCTAACATCTGGCTGCCTTCCGGCCACTGAGCAACAACTTCCAGAAACAAAGGCCTGGAAGCACTCAGGCTGTAGGGGAGATAAAGCCCCAGGCTAAGGCTGAATCCTAGGCAGCATACGCTGGGCCTTCCCAGGAAAGCCAGGCTAGATGGTAAGGCCAGCGAAGAGAGGCAGAAATCCTGGGCAAAGCTCCCCTCTCCATCCCCCACCCTTGGTGGAAACCAAAACAGCCATTGGGAGGATCAAAGCTGTTGCCCACCCGGTGAGACTAACTTTGAGCTCATTAAGTCATAAGCTCCCTGCAGGGTGGATTTTCTCCATGGATAATGCTGGGAAATCGGGAAGTAAGTGGCCTGGGACAACCTGGGCCCTATTAACCAGGAGGCAGACAGTGCTTCCATTAAAAAAGAGGAAAATGTAAAAAAAAAAAAAAAAAAAAAAAAAGAGGACAATGTCTGACATTCTGAAGCTGTCCTTGGACAGCTGTTTAAAGATTCCATTAGGGTTTCTGGGAGGCCCTCTGCGAGGGCTCACGCCAATGTGAGAGAGAGAGAGAGAGACCCCACTGAAGGGAGGTGAGAAAAGTCTGGGCTGAGAGGGCTGGGGCCAGGGTTCGAATCCTGCCTGCTCAGGGCTCTCCCTCCCTCTCCCTGAGCTGCGGTTTCAGGAGAGGCAGAAACGAAAGCCCTGGACCCCCGAGCCGCCACCTTCACACAAAGCACCCAGATCTCAGGACCCTGACCTGCATACAAAATGGGGCAGCTGAGCCAGGCCCGGTGCACACACTGGACACATTAAGGAAAGGACCGTTCCTCACAAAACGGAAATCTGTGATCTGTGTCATCCCATCTGGCAGGTGTCGAATGGTCCCGCCCGTGAGGAGCGACACCAACAGAAACAGTCCCCGAATCCCAAGCCCACCAACCACGCCGCCAGTCCCCAAGGGAATCAGAAAGGCTGGTGTCACGAAGGTTACTCCAAATAAATTAAATGAGTTGCTGAAGCTGTTCCCAAAGGCATGCCAGCGCCATCCTGGAGTCGGGGACCCAGGTGCAGAAACAAAAAAAGGCGTCAGGCTCCATGCAGGCCCCAACTCTGCGGCGACCCGACCGTGAGCCAACTCAGGGACACCAGACACCTGGGCCTTCAGGGTCCTCACCTGGCAAACAGGGGTCAGCAGTGCCTCTGCCCCCAGGGCTTCTTATAAAGATTAAGCGAGAGATCTCTCCTAATGCCTTCCTGCCAGGTGCTAAATAAACAGGTTGGTCTCTCTCTGGCTCTCTTCCCTGCTCCCGTGGCCAGATCTCTCCCCAGTTCCTATGGACAGGGTCGGGGCTCCCTGCCCAAGAATATCCTTCTGGAAATCCTAAATACCCACAGGCCTGAGCACTGGGCCCCTGCATCCTCCCACTGGCCCCACCCCCCAGCTCTGCAATTCCTTCCTCGTCCCCTGAAGTCACGCCTGGAGACAAAATAGCTTCTGCCAGTGGGTCCCAGATGTGTGTGTGGGAACACCCGGGTCCCCTGTAAGGTGTTCACTGGTCAGGGACATTCAGGAGCCCTTGCTGGGACCTCTCCCTGTAAGTAAACTGTGCCATATCAAAGACCATCTTTTTTTTGAGGATAAGAAATTCCTACATTTTTGCAGTAAAGCACGATTTCTTGTATAAAACAGTGATATAATAAAGGGTGGGTTTTTTTTTTTTTACATTGTTCTCACTTGATCAAATAAAGTAGATAACTCAATATCAGGAACCCACCCTTTCAGGGTTCATTTTTATTATTTTACGAGTCCAGAAATCCAAGTCTGGGACTCACCTGACGCCTGGCAGCCTGCACTTCCTCCCCAGCTCAACTTCTTGACGCTCACTTATACACCCAGCATCTGCCTCACCACTCCAGGGGAACTGCTGGCCCGAAGGTCACCACATCCAGGCCCCTTCCTGGTAGCCCGCCTGACAGCCAGGCCAGACCTTCCTGCACTCGGGCACACAGGAGACAGCGTACTCATCAACCCCAGTCTGCCTACACAGCTTCCGTCTAGGCAAGACCTCCCAACGCCCACCACACAAGCCCAGGCTCTCTCTGGCACAGGCAGTCCTCAGCACCACCCACCCACCCAAGCACGGGGCCGCCAGCTGGGAAAGCCCAGAGCCCGCAGCCTGGAAACACCAACAACTGGGAACATGGTTAGGTGTACTCGCAGTGGAGTATGCCCTCTTTCTAGCTTTGGCTCCCACTCCTCCTTGACACTCCAGCCAAGCTGTCATCTTTGGGGTTCCCCAATTATGCTGCATACCCTCCCACCTCTGGGACTCTGCCCGTGCCAGCCTGGCATTCCAGCCTATCTCCCACTCCTTCCTCCAAGCCCCTGTCAAGACCTCCTTGCTGATCCTTGCTTATCCATCACAGCCGGGGGATGTGCGGACCTCCTCGGGATTCCACAGTCTCGGCTCCGTGCCACTCTTGGGACCGGACGGCTTTCCACGCTACAACCAACCCCTTACTAGACCATCCATCTGCACACTCTCCCTCTCCTGCTGCCCTCCTGACTTCAAGTAGGGAAACTGGGTATTCAGCAGGACTTGCCAAAGGGTCTTAAAGTAAGTGAATGATAAATAATTGTTCTAAAAAGCCCCAGTGATGTGGATTCTGTTTTAAAACAGAAAAGCTGATACAGGAGGAAGACTCCTGTGGCCTTTGGGAAATGTCCTCCTAGGACCAAAGCTAGCACTGTTTATATGCGTACACATACCCACACACACATATACACCGGGCTGTGTGTACACACACACACACACACACCATCCATCCTCACATCCCAGGCAATGCCTGTGGACGGTATCTAAAATTCAAACCCAGTGGAATTTAAACCCATTGTCCTCGGGACCCAGCCCTCCCTGCCCCCACAATTCTGAGGACTCTGCTCTCCCATCAACTTTGACAACAGTGAACTTTCTGACTTCCGGGTTGTTCTACTTGTCTTCTTTGGGTTTAATCTTTACCACATTATTTTCGTACCTTCATCTGAGTCACCTTCTCCAAGAGGCAGTGTTATTTATTTATTTTACAAAGCCAGCCTGTCACCTCTGCTCGGTTCCCTCTCCCCTCCTCCCTGCCCACATTTTTAAATCCACTAAATGGCCTTTTTATGGTATACTGTGTGTGCGAAGATCTCAAGTCCACGGAGATGTCCATTTCTACCCACTCTGCTCTCACCCTCCAATTCTCAAAGAAATGAAAATTCCTTAAATAGAAAAGGGAACAGTCAGGGGTTCCTCTAAATAGTCCCTCTCAATGTACTTCGAGAAAGGGCATTTCTCTTTCAAAATCTTTGAGGCCCTTCAGTTCACCTTAGGAACTCATTTAAAAGGAGGCGCTCCAGAGAACCCAGGAAACTTAATGACCCTCCCCGAAGCAAGCTGTTCACTCCCTTGAAGTTAGCACGGAACCAACATATGGGAAATTACCATCAGTCCCTATGCCCACGTACACACACCCCCTCAACACAAAACTTACCACGGAATCAAGTGCTCTGTGGCAGCACCACAGACCCGGGTGAGCCATGTGAATCCAGAATCAAACCTAGCACCGACCCTCCAATATACCCCAGGTCGTGCAGGAGACCACCCCTGAGAACCAGTACACCAGCCCAAGGACAAACTCCAAGTACTTGGGTATTTTCAGAGCCACCGACAGAAAGCAAGCCATTTCAATCTACTTCACAAAGACCAAGGAGGCAGGGAAGAAACATCTCAGGAAAAGGGGGAAAAGGGAAGGATACATTTTTTTTAAGGTCAGGTGAAAATGAGTCAGAAAAACCTCACTTCAAGTTCATGAAATTTTAGGACTGATAAACGTCCAATGGACCAAGAGTCCTCATCTCTTGCTCTAAGACCACCAACAGGAGCACCATAGTCTCTGGTTAAAAATATGCTCATGGACCTCAGAATAAAACTCAGAAGCCTTAACGGAACCTGCTGTACTGTACATATGACGTGATGCGCATATGTAGGTAGAAGCTCATATATTCATTCAACAAACGTTCACTGAGCACCCACTTCTGTGCCAGCCCGGGGCGGCAGGCACTGGGGATTCTGACATGAATGAGACACACTCAGCCCTCAAACCCAGCCTCAGAGCTTGTATGTAAACACGTGGGAAGTGCTGATGAAGTCCCGGGCATTGGGCTATGAGGTACCTCTCGCAGGGACGGCGCTGTCCATTCTCCCAAGAAGGCTCTAGGGTGGCAGGGGTTCGAGCACATACTGCGGCAAAGAGAGGCTCTGCAGCAGGCCAAGGTCAACAGCCAGTATCGGAACCCAGACCACTGGATTCAAGAGCCTGCCTTCTGGGTCATCACACCCCCAAACCTCCATCAGCAGGGGACACCAGAAGGAGCCCTCTCAGTTCTGTGGGCTCAGCAGCCGTCCCAGAGTCAAGCACAGGCCTGCCTTCTAGTTGTCATGCCAGAGAAACACCCCAACACTCAGAATCCATGTCAAAAGGAAACATTCTACTCTCCGGCAAAACTGGACCTTCTCAGCCAGCCCTAAAAGCTGGAGTTCTGGACCCGGAAATTCCAGCTACACCAACAGGGAACCAGCTTTGCAGAAGGCCCTCAGGCTTCTCTATCAACATCCAAATGGAGGTAGAGTGTGCAACCCCTTGCCCCCAGCCCCCACCCCCTGCCCCTGGACTCAGGCCAGGCTACTGTCTGCCACACTCCCCTGGCTAGTCATCAGAGAAAAGGACATTAAAACCACAGCACGTTACCACTTGGTGCCCTTGGAAAACTAAGAACCCTAAATGCTAAATACTGGAAGAAATGTGCGAAAACAGATGCTCTCATAAACCACTAACAGGGGTAGAGGAAGGTAGGACCATTTCAAAGGGGGAGCTGGCAAGATCTTGTCAGGTTCCAAAGGCACAAACCCTTTGATCCAGCAGCTCTGCCTTGAGAAAATTGTGAAGTCCCGCCCTGGTGCACGAGAGTGCCCCAGCAGTGGGGCCAGGGGCGGTAAAAACCTGAAGGTCTTGTTAAGAGATGAATAAACAAAGTAGGGTATATTCCTACAGTGCAACACCTTACAGCAGTTAAAGACATGCAGCTGGACTGGGGTGTCCGGCTGACTCAGTGGGGAGAGCGCGTGACTCTTGATCTCGGGGTCATGAGCTTAAGCCCCAGGTCGGGCGCAGAGTCTACTTTAAAAAATATACCCATCCGTGACCACATAGAAGGACCCCCGACATTGTAAGAATACCAAAAGAAAAAGTAAGTTGAAAAACACACACAGTGGTGTAGCATTATAGCCCTGCACATAGACACACATAAATATGGTAAGAGATTAAAACAGAAACAGAGGGGCGCCTGGGTGGCTCAGTGGGTAACGCCTCTGCCTTCCGCTCAGGTCATGATCTCAGGGTCCTAGGATCGAGCCCCACATCGGGCTCTCTGCTCGGCAGGGAGCCTGTTTCCCCCTCTCTCTGCCTGCCCCTCTACTTGTGATCTCTGTCTCTGTCAAATAAATAAATAAAATCTTGGAAAAAAAAAAAAAAAACAACCCACGTACAAAAAGGCTATATACCTCAACGTGAGGACAGCAGTGACCTCTGGGCAAAAGACAAAGTCATGAGATGAGGCAAAGTCTTTGATCAGATCTGTATCTGCTTTTCTATTTAAAAAACAACAACAACAAAAAAGCAAACAAAAAACAAAACAAAAACCTGAATTAAAACAACAAATGTTAAAAATCTGAAAGATCGATGTGATAGGTACATCGGTATCTGTTACACTATTCTTAGGGTTTTTGTTTTTCATGATCTTTGAAAGATTCCAGAATGTAAAGTAAGCAAGTAATTTTAAAACACCCAGGTTACTCAGTCATCTAGGTTTAAGACCCACTCAAATGTAGGGGATGAGCACGAATAAATTGGAACGCCGTGCACAGAGTCCAACAAAATGCAAAGCAGAGGTCAATGCAAGGCCAGGGAAGCCGTTAGGAAGTGAGATTATGAAATATTACTCAACCTTTAACAAAGAAGGAAATCCTGCCACTTGTGACAACACAGATGGACCGTGAGGGGACTATGGTAAGTGAAATAAGTCAGACAAAGAAAAATACTGTATGGCGTCTGCCTTATATGAGGAATTAAAAAAAAAAAAAAGAAAGAAAGCCAAACTCATAGAAATAGACAATAGATTGGTGGTTGCCAAAGGCTAGGAGTGGGGGTGGCAAAATGGGGGGCAAGTGTCAAAAGGTACAAACTTCCAGTTACAACAGTGACAGCTAACAACGCCGTACTGTATGTCTGAAAGGTGCTCAGAGGGTAGGTCTCAAAACTTCTCATCTCGAGGGCCGCCTGGGTGGCTCAGCTAGTTAAGCAGCTGCCTCTGGCTCAGGTCATGATCCCAGCGTCCTGGGATCGAGTCCCGCATCGGGCTCCTTGCTCAGCCGGGAGCCTGCTTCTCCCTCTGCCTCTGCCTACCACTCTGTCTGCTTGTGCTCACTCTCATTCCTCTCTCTCTGACAAATAAATAAATAAAATCTTAAAAAAAAAAAAAAAAAAACTTCTCATCTCGAGAAAAGAGAATCTGTAACTCCAGGAGGTAATGGGTACTAAGGGAACATACTGTAGTAATTGTTTTGCCATAGATCCACATATCCAGTTTTTAAAAAGTCAACTTAATTCTGTGGTTGGGGGTCAAATAGGGAAGGACCGCTTTCTAGACACGGAGAGTCACTGGCAGGGTCCTGAGGGTGAAGAGGAAACTTTCTTTGAGAAAGTGTGCAAACACAGACACGATCTAAGTCAATACTCGGACCAGACAGTAAACAAGGGCATACACTCCACACACAATGGCTGCATTTAGCTGTGGGGGAAGGAGTGAGCCACAAAACACCATCCCAGTCAAGCTGGCCAGAATCACTTGTAAAAATCCAACAGGAGACAGGGATCGCCTGGGCACCAACACCATCTCCAAGAAAGTCAGAGCAAGGATTATTTGTTTCAGCTGACCCCACTGGCAAGGTGAAGGGAGTATTCCCCCTGGAAGGACCAGGGGACCTAGGGACAACCTCTGCAGAGCTCTCTCGCGCCGTGCCCACTAGGGTCCACAAGCCAGACGAAGAAGAGCAGACTTCCAAATGAATCAAGAGGAGTTTTGTTGTTTCTACGATTCACTGTTTACTATGGAATGGTTTCAACCTTACCCACCCCACCCCATCAGTAACACTACTCTACCAGTTTGAATGGGGAAGGGTGCACAGTGGTTTCCTCTGCCCCCAACTCTTGTAAATCACAGCTGTGAAATGTACGAGGAGTGAATTCCTGGGAAGCAGTGGACTGAAGTGTTCGGTAGACTAGAAGGTCCAATGCCAGGCAACAGGCTGGTTGGCAACACCAATGCCCAGGTCAGGTCCCCAGGGACCTGAAAGAACCTACAGGGGAAGGCAGATTCCAGTGTCTCATCGCTGAAAACAAGGCTGCCACACACATCGCTGTAGCTTAATTTTTTTGTTTGTTTTCAAGCTCGGATTTATTTATTTGAGAGAGTGAGAGAGAGCAAGAGTGAGAGGGGAGAAGGTCAGAGGGAGAAGCAGACCCTCCATGGAGCTGGGAGCCCAACGCGGGACTTGATCCTGATACTCAGGGATCATAACCGGAGCTGAAGGCAGTCGCTCAACCAACTGAGCCATCCAGGCGTCCCTGCAGCTTAATGTGTATATGCATCTCCAAACTATTTAATTAGGATAAAGTCCGAAAAGGGGAATCGTGGAGTCAATGGGGGGAATGGTATTTCTTGACTTTTCCTGAATGCTAACACCATCCACTTACAATGACATAGATGTGACCAGTATCTTACCTATGACAAGAAGCTTTTGAACACATGATTCTCAAGGCATCACAACCACTACATAAAATTGGATGGGGCAGGTTAGATAGTTTTATGGACAACATCAAAGAATATACCCATTCTGTGCCATCAGACCATTTGTTGCCCCCGATGAGTTTAACAAGGGAGAATGCTTATGCTATATTCACAAGTGAAAAGAGCAGGATATGAAAATACATATCCCGTGTTAACAGAAAAGAAGAAAAGAAACCCGTGTTAACAGTCTTTGGTTTAGAGCACCATAACTTGTGTTTTTCTCTCAATTCCTCTCCAAATTTTTATAATAAACCTGAATAACTACTGAAGTAAACAACAAAGCAAAATGCTTTATGTGCAGTATCTCATTTAAACTATGTCCACACGACAAGGACCATTACTATTCTTATTTACAGGTGAAGACATGGTGGGTCGATACAAGTTGAAGAAACCTGGCCAAGGTCAAGGCGGTGAGTGGGAAGTGAACCCAGGCTGACTCCCCTGAAAGCCCATGACCCCAGCATCACATCAGCCCCTTCCCAAACTTCAGTATGTGCATCAATCACCTGAGGGTCTTGTCTTTCTTTTCTTTAAGGGCAGAGGGGGGAGGGGGTCATGGAGAGAATCTTAAGCAGGCGCCATGCCCAGTGCAGAACCTGATGCAGAGCTTGATGTTATGACCCTGAAATGACCACCTGAGCTGAAATCAAGAGTCCAACGCTAACCGACTGAGGCGCCCAGGTGCCCCTCATCTGAAGGTCCTGCTAAAGTACAGATTCAGATGATGCTGCCGTTGCTGGCCTGTAGACCACCCTTCGAGGAGCAAAGCTCTACGTGATAATCCTTACACTGTGAACTCAAAGGAAGAAATACACTCTCTTCAACCAGGAAAATGTCTGCTCATACTTTAAAAGCTATCAATGCTTATTAATCTATAAAAGCTACAAACACTTTCCTTCTCAATAACTCTCTCAAAGCCTTCTTCTCCATCTCTATGGCAGGCCCAAAACTATCCTTGGAAATTCTCCTGCATAGACACCGACCCTGGGCAGCCACTGCTGTCAGACCCGCTCAGCCCAACGGGAAGCTTAATCAACTTTCTCATCTCATTAGCAGGGAGGATTTTCTTTCCCCAAAGCTTCCGTTAGAAAACATGTCCACGAGCCCAGGGAGCAGGTGTGCGGAGGAAAGGCTACTGGGAGTGTCCAGAGGAACATGAGAGCCACCCCCATTCCAATCCCTGCTACAGACACCAGCACATTTTCGGTCTGCATTTCCCTCTTCTCATGGACGTTTTCTTGGAAACATTAAAACTATGTATTCTTTAAGTATTTTAACCTTCCAAAATTTGGCAAGCACTAGCTAATTTTATACTTGAAGAACCTTCCACAATTATGAATTAAAGCACCCTTTAATTATGTTCCTAATTCTTCATGTCTTTTTATATGGGATTATCAGATATTCATTGTTTAATGAACCTTGAGCTATGTGCAGTAACCCTGTTTATCTATCTTAATGCTTAATGCTATGAAATTACTTATCTAATGCCATAAAAGTAGCCCCTGCATTATAGATTTTATTTCCCTAACTCTTCATCCTATTTACATCTTGGGTTCTACTACGTCTCCTACAATGAAGAGATGGGTGATTTTTTTTTCCCAATAAGACTTTGTGACAGTTTGTTTTACACTAACTCTTATAATTGATATATTTTGGGCGCCTGGGTGGCTCAGTGGGTTAAGCCTCTGCCCTTGGCTCAGGTCATGGTCTCAGGGTCCTGGGATCAAGTCCTGCATGGGGCTCTCTGCTCAGCGGGGAACCTGCTCCCCGCTCCCCGCCTGCTGCTCTGCCTGCTTGTGATTTCTCTCTCTCTCCGTCAAATAAATAAATAAAATCTTTTAAAAAAATAATTGATGTATTTCTATCACTCTCCATTTTTCTCTAAGATCATATTTATTAATGCACTTCCTTTCTGGAATCATTTACGTGGCTTCGGTATTTCCTATGAAACTGGACCTGAAGATAACCTTAAGTGTCTTACTAGTTAATACTGTTAACACTGATATTTTACAAAACACAACTGTTTTCACCTTCTCCTCTTGGAACTACTGCTGTTCACTAAGCGCACCATGCAAACTCCCTTCAAATGGAATGAAGACACACAGCAGTTTCTACCAACCTGCCTGAAACCCTTTTACACGCCACATACTAGCCTCACAATGTGTGCCTAATTTATTCCGATTTTAAAATGCTGATCTCCGCTTTCCTCTCTGAGACCTCTTCCTCTTTGCCTTTTTTAAGTCATGGATACCTATGGTAGAGATCTTTGCAGGTCTCTGAAAATGAGTGAGACCTTTCCAAAATCTGGAGGAGAGAGGACGTACCACCGTAGGACACCACATGCCTGACCAGGGAAAGAGAAGCCTCATTCTTCCTTCACCAGCTTCTCTTCTTCAAAATCACAGTCTCATGTCCTCCATGTCACCTCCATTCCTTCTAGGAAACCTGCGGGATATCCTACTGTGTGACTGACACTATGCCAAGCCCTGGCTCAGGGACCTGACCAGACCAAGGCAGCCGTCAAGGAACCTTGACCCCATCCTGCCCTGTGGAACTTTAATCCCCAAAATTAGGAAGAGCTCTTTTTTCTCTTGAGGATTGTGGCTGAGTCACATTTTATGAGTGCCTTCAAAAGATGCTGAAACTCTCCCCTTTGTGCTGGGCAGTATTCCTTTTTCCAAATCTATACATTCTGACGTCTGGACATCTCCGACTCCTTGGTACGTTTATAATTCAAACACTGGGCATTGCTACGTTTTCGACATCCGTGATTTTTTCTTGTATTGTTCTTAACCACCTCCCTGGGCACCATAAATGACTTTGGGGCATGCTAAATCCCCACCTCACTGCATCACTGTGGCCCATCCTAGGTCCCATCAGGATGCACAGTTTCTCTATAACACTTCCAAGGGTCGTTCTGTCTTTCACTGATACAGAATGTTCCTGACACAGGCCATGACTTCAACCTTGTCTCTTCTATAGTAGGTAGCCCCAGCTCTCCAGGCCTGCTTCCCCAGGCCCCGCCAGCGAGCTGGGCTCACGTGCTATGACCATACTTGTCAGTCAAGCTCATGCTTATGTTTTCACGAAATCTGTTTCCGAAACCCTTTCTGCAGTTCTGTTCTGGTTTCTCTCAGCATCGACACTTTTTTCCAGCATTGGGATTTTTTTCTGAGGAGACCCCCTTTGCTGCTCGTCACCCTTCCATCATCCTCCAAACCCCCCATTTTATTTTTATAATAATAAACAAGTAGAGCGCCTGAGTGGCTCAGTCATTAAGCGTCTGCCTTCGGCTCAGGTCATGACCCCAGGGTCCTGGGGTCAAGCCCCATATTGGTCTCCCTGCTTATCGGGAAGCCTGCTTCTTCTCCCTCTCTGTCTGCTTATGTTCCCTTTCCAGCTGTGTCTCCCTCTGTTAAATAATTAAATAAAATCTTTAAAAAAAAAAATCTTTAAAAAAATCTTTTTTTTTTTAACTTATATTTAGAACTTTCCAAACCAATTTAGAGGCTTTTTTTTTTTTCCCCAACTGACCACGGAGCTACAAGTGTGACGAGGACTCCTTTTTCAGCCTCGTCCAATTAGTTTAATGACTCCCAGAGAACACTGCTCTGATTCAAGGCTGGGGCTGAAGGAAAAGTTCCAGGGCCGCCATCACAGAGGACACACTTCTGATATCCTCGAAGCGAACCTCCCTGGGCCTTTTAATAACGAGCAGGGATTTTTAATGCACCAAAATTAAAACACCCTTTATGCTTTCATTTCTCTACGCCAACAGACACACAAGTGTCCCACGTGGAACACTGGCTCCTTGGGTTTGCAAGTCTCCTCAATCAAGTTATTCATAAAGTCGATGTCCCTCCAGCACCCAGTTCCCAAAGGCCTGTTCAGAGTAAGCGAAATGGCTGCCCTCCCTCTCCGTGGCCTCCCTCCAGGCCAGGGACAACCTCGTCTTCACACTGCGCTATTTGTCTGTCAAAAACCACAGCTGGATCTGAGCACCAGCCAATTCATCCAATTAACAGTCTCCTGATACCACAAGGACTCATGAAAAGGAGAAGACATGGGAGAGAGTGAGCAATCCTGAGGCTCGCTCTGCTCTGCGGAAAGCTGACAGGCCTGTGGCATTATCTTCTCACAAGGCATGACCCCACTGCCCACAGGAGCCCCTTGGTTTGAGGCAACAAGATGGGGCGAATTATTTTTTCCTTTCCTTCAGGTGCAGTACATTAACATTTCACTTTCCACAATAAATAATACCAACGACAAGTTCAGAAAAAGTTCTCCCATATGTGAACCACACAAGCTTTAAGCTCAGGGTCAGAAAAAATAAGAAAAAACACTTCAGTTTTTCTTTTTATAGGAGGCATTATAACCAGCACTTTCTTTTTGCCTGAAAAACCCATTTCTGTACTTTATAAACAGTGGGCCTTTCTCTCTGGCACCAAGCGGTATTTGAGGGAAGTACTGACCAAAAAAGAAATTGCTTCAGGTTGGCATTCCTACAGAGTATTTCCATCAACAGGGGAGAAAAAAGTCTCCATCAGTATTACATTCAAAGGCAAGCCTCCCGGTGTTGAGATAATTTGCTTGTCATTATTGCTCCTTTTAATAAAACAAGCCTCCACAAAGGCTGATTTAAATACCTAAAATGACACGTTCTCCATAGGGAGGAGTGGCAGAACATCAGTTTAAATCTGCCAAAGACAAGCCACTTGAATAAAATCAACTCAGGACCACTTAACTCCGACGGCTCTCTAACATCATTCTATTCAACATGATAAGCACAAGATCGTTACTGACATCCCGACCCCGGGACGAACGGAGCTGTCTAGCACAAGCTAGGGAGTACACGTGCTTCTTCTGGCATACGTGAACCTGAGTTGAGCGTCTACTCAACGCCAAAGCAGTAAAGCCCATGGTGAACAGCACAGGTTCAAGTTGTAGGGTCTTATGTGCCAATTCTGAAACCACCTCTTGCTGGCTGTGGGCTCGGGAAACTTACTTAGCCTTCTAGTTTCATCTATAAAATGTCAGGGCATAGCACCTATGCGAATAAACTGCTTGAAAATGAAATAAGGTTCATGTGCCAAGGAAGCATTACATGAATTATGGTATATACAAATACCCAAAGATTTTTTTGTTTCCTTTTTTTTTTAAAGATTTTATTTATTAATATTTGACAGAGAGAGACACAGTGAGAGAGGGAACACAAGCTGAGGAAGTGGGAGAGGGAGAAGCAGGCTTCCCTCAGAGCAGGGAGCCCGATGCGGAACTCAATCCCAAGGACCCTGGGATCGTGACCTGAGCTGAAGACAGACGCTTAACAGCTGAGCCACCCAGGTGCCCCCCAGAAGATGTTTTCAAAGATGCTTTTGAAAGATGGATAGATACATAAGAACTGAAATATGATCAGGAAGATGCATTCCTTTGGTACTGGAACACGTTTGAAATCAGGATGTGCCTAATTTATCTTTGATACTGAAACACTCCTGAAATCAAGATGCACTCAACAGCCAGCAGCACCTGGTGACGGCACAGGGCAGACAGGAGCTGTGATTCATCGGTCCTGGTGGTACCTGGGAAACTTGGTCACTTGCTGACTCCCATCCAGTTCTGTGCATGGACACTACAGCAGGGGCGGGGTCCACCTGCTATTCAGAACGTCTCTCAACAGATTACCTAACATTCTGCATTGAAATGAGAAATCATCATGTACACCAAAAGGCAAGGAAACAGTGTAAATTCGGTGATAGGGAAGCAAGTATCTGTCATTGGAAAAATGAGTGCCATTCCATAATTTTTTGCAAAGCAAGAGCCAAGAAGTTAAGAGAGAGGGGCACCTGGGTGGCTCAGTTGGTTGAGCATCCACCTCTTGATTTCAGCTCAGGTTGGGATCTCAGGTCATGAGATCCAGCTCCATATCCTGCTCTGTGCTCAGCAGGGAGCCTGCTTGAGATTCCCTCCTTCTCCCTCTGCCCCTCCCATTTGTACAGGTGCACACATGCTCTCTCTCTTGCACGTACTCTCTCTCTCTCTCTCTCTCAAATAAACAAATCTTTAAAAAATAAATAAATAAAGCACATAACAGAGGAAAACACAAGAGCTGAAGCCACACTTGCAAAGAAGAAATGGCAAATGCTGGGGAATAACCCAACTGTCCCAACAGGAGTGGGGGAGGGGCAGATGTAACCAATTCACCAGCTAAAGCAGAAGTAACAAAATAGGTGTTGAAGTATTTAGATGAAAAAGACATAAAATGAAAGGACAAGTCAAAGGCTACAAATACAGACATGTACGAGCTCATTAAACTCTGTGTGTGTGTGTGTGTGTGTGTGTGTGTGTGTATCAATCCCTATTAGGGCTAAAATGATATACACCAGTTAACAGTAATTTAGGAAAGGAGAGAGAAATGTAAATGAAAGACGAAATGTTGTATTGTAATGATCCTATTTTGTTTGAATTTTTATAATGAGCAGGTATCTGATGTTATTATTTGTGTAATATTTTCAATTCAAGAAGATTACAAGAAAATAATGTTGGTGCAGTCTCAGCACCCTGCCACAGACAGAGTAAACCTTCAACGAGCGGCAATCCTTGCTATACACCTAGATACCACAAAAGACAAAAGAAAGAGCACATCTCTGCAGAAAGATAAAGAAGGGGCTTGCTCACAAGCCACAGAAGACGCGTCTTCTTCAAATCCCAGAAGCCAAGAGCTACAAGAGTCTAAGAACACCCACATGTGTGTCCAATATTCCAACCGGAAAGCTAAAAAGGCACATCCGAGACATGTTGAAGAAGGACCCCTCCATTAACTCTCCCCAAAGGCGCTATCCCCTGCTCCCAGGCTCTGTAACGTCCCCGCAGCTCTGTTCCCATCACGGTCAGGGATGCATCAGTACACCCCACATTCAGGAATGCCTTCGAGATACTGCTTGCGGAGAAGTGCCTTCTAGGGTAAGGAAAGAAGGTAAACAATTTCGTGTCCCTCATCGGGTCATCTAGTACTTCAAGGGCATAGAACACATGGGACACAGCTTCACGCCCTTGGAGCACGGCGCAGTGCCTGGACAGGCCCAAGCTGGTAAACTGTGCTGTGGAGGAGACCAAGTAAGCGCCCAGAAGAATTTTCTAGTTGATCCAAAAACAAAAGGGAAGGCGCACCTGGCGATGTTGGGAAGCTAGAGCTCCTCCTCGCTAGAAGGGCTCTTGGAAGAGGGTGGGATTGGTGACACAGGTGCCTGACCCGAGGTCACGCGTACTTGTCCCCTTCCAGCCCAGTGTCCCTCATCATGGTGCCTCCTTTCTTCCTGAACAAAAGACAGCAGACAATGCCCACTGCTGGTCTGAAGAGAGGAGGAAGGAAAACACTCGAGGGAGGCCGGATGCTGAACAAAGAGAAATGACAGCTGGAAGGCGAAGTGTCTTAAAGGAATCCGAGTGTTCTAAAGCGACACGGAGCCTAACTCTAAAAAGACTTCAGAGAACAAAGTCCAAGATGAAAATTTTTCCCCCAAACCGACTTGCCCCTGGTGCCGATGATTTTCCCCGCCACCTGCAGAACCGACTCCAGTTGTAAAGCCCTTTGATGGGAAGGCAGAAGGAATGCCGGGGAGGGGAAGGGGCACGGAGAGGAACAATACCTGCTCTGTAGACGGAGGAAGGGGGACTTCCAGGGTTAAGATTTCAACACAGCTCCGGAGGCAGACTTCCAGGCAAGGCGAGCCTCCCAGTTCCTCAGGGAACCAGGTGGCTTCGGGTGTCAGCCAGCTGTCACCTTCCTCGGTGAGTCTCTCCCAAGAGAACCGAATCTACACTCTAAAATTCCAGAAGTTTTCACTGTGATACAGGGGGGAAGTGAAAGGAAAAGGGGGTAGTGCTGGGCATGTCTAATCACGACGGTACTTTCCCATTGAATTTGTGGGGCACTGGATAACAGAAAGCAGAAACCAGATGACTAAAAGACACCCTTGGAAGGGGGAGGCCACCCTGACCCACTGCATCTAGGAGACATTTCTAGGATGAGCAGTCACAATGCCCAAGATGCACCGTGAGGGGGCTTGCTCACACTGGACCGGGGATTCTCCACCAGGGGTGACTCTGCCCCCAGAGGGCATCTGGTAACATCTGAGGATATGTTTGGTCATCCCAACTGCAGGAGGCGAGGAGGAGGAGGAAGCTGCTACTGGCATCTAGAACCAGTGATGCTACTAAATATTTTAGAATATTCTAGAATACTCTAGAATGGCAGGGCAAAATGCAGCACAGAGGCTGGGAAACCCTGCACTAGACCAACCCCATCCCCACAACCATGTCCAGAAATTCTAACAACCTGGCCTGAAATAAACATCTGCCATCCCTCTGACCATGCAATCACCCTGTCATAGAAGTCCACTTATTCCGCTAAGCAATATTCAACATCAAGCAAATGATGGGAAAAGCAAATGTCCCATCGTCAAAGTACCTGGCTGCTCTTCCACCAAACATTTTTAAGGGCACTCCTCAGCATCCAAAAGAGTAGATTCTTCTACAACCATTACGAAGAAAGAAAGGCTCCTTTACACACACACACACACACACACACACACACACACGAGCGACTGTCTTAAAAATCTCCTTGGCAATCAGGTAGAGATCCTATGCAAAAACAAACAAACAAAAAACATAGTTCAGATGGCCCAAGCATTTCCAAAATATTCTACAGGGAGAGAGAAAGAGGAAAAGAGAACAAACAAAACTCCACAACCAAAAATCACTCCCAAGGGATCTAAAAAACAAAATTTGTCCCCGGGGATTCTCTCATCACTAAGAATCATTCCATCGGTCTATGGCATATGGTATCTTTCATTCCCTTAACTGTAAAATAAAACAAATATCTAAGAAAAGGGGAAGGGGCGCCTGGGTGGCTCCATTGGTTAGGTGTCCAATGCTTGATCTCAGCTCAGGTCTCAATCTCAGGGTTGTGAGTGTGAGCCCCAAGTTTGGCTCCACACTGGATGTGGAGCCTACTAAGAAAGAAAGAAAGAAAGAAAGAAAGGAAGGAAGGAAGGAAGGAAGGAAGGAAGGAAGGAAGGAAGGAATATATCCATAGAGATCTCAATGAATGAAAGCAACTTGGGGCAAGATATCCAACCATGGATATCTTTTCAAAATAGCGTGGGTCTTTCTCCTGGATTCATATGCTTCCCGCCAAGCATATGAATCCAGGAGAAAGACCCACGCTATTTTGAAAAGTTCCATCTTTCCCCAAGAACTGAGATTTGTTTCATGTTATTTCCCATGAACACCAACTGCTTAAGTTCACTGCAGTGACCACAAAGTGAACAGATTGAGGGAGGAGGGGTGTTAATAGAAACAATCTCATTGACTGCTAAATTCACAAAAGCAAGTGGGAGGAAAGGCTCGGACACTTCCTGCACGATTCCTGCAAACAAGAAGCCAGAGTCAGTATCTGAGCTTCAGGCCTTAACTCTGGCATCCTGGGTCTGCAGGATCTCTCGGGAGCCATAAAATGACTTCCTGCCACATAGTATCATTGGAAAAACTCAACGAGACCATGCCTTTAAAGTGGCAGGCAAAGCATCTCACACATACATGTGCCGTAAATATTGGGTCCCTTTTGCTCCTTGAGTCCATGCAGAGGCAAGGCTGTAGAGATCAACTCTTTGACAGGAGATTATCTGACTACCAACTGTCCTAATGTTCCATGATGGTGAGATACAAGCCCACTTTCAAGTTACCCTGGGGACTTTGGTTTAAAAAAAAAAAAAGGTGTCTACGTCAGTCTTGGAGGCCCGGAACTGACCACCCCGCCCGGCTCCTCTCCGACTCCTATCAAGGTCAGAGGCCTAAGTGGGCTGTCAGATAAAAACACCTCACAGGCCAGGAGGGAGCCTTTGTCCCATCTCTTTGAAGATGAAAAGCAACAAGGTGTGTTTATTTGTACTTGGGTACACAGCGCCTGGTCTCCTCTTCCCGGGCTGGCCTGCCAGGCTCCTCAGCTAGTTAAAAAAAAAAAACAAACAAACCCAACCGCTCAAGCCATTGAGTAGATCTTTCCAGGAGAAAAGGTCAGTACTCACACTCCTGGGAGTACACATGGGGGAAAACCAAGCGTGTTCACTGACAGAAAGAGAATGTCAGGGAGTGGAAGCAAAGGTCAGGCCGGGAGGAGGTGAGGCTGATCGCCTGTGGGGCATGGCCTCCGTCAGACACGTCTCGCCATCTGTGCACTTAAACCCAGCAAGTCCGCTGCGTGAAGAAAACCTAGACATTGGATGGGCCAAGTCTTTCTCACAGGATACATTAAAAATAACAACAGCTAAAAATCGATCCTTCACTTCCCTGACATAAATGAAGGAAGAGAAAGAAAACCATGGGGGTGTCGGAGAAGGTTCCTGAATAATAAAGGCCTCCAAATTGCTCTTGAGATGTCTGTGGCCTCCCAGCCCTGCAAAGACCCAGAACTCAGAGTAGGGCTCAACTCGGACCCCAGTTTACTCCACACACTCTCGAAGTGGAGACAGCAGTCCGATGTACCGGCTTTTATAATCTCTCTTGTCGGTTCAACTTCCCAGAAGAAGATGAAGAAGCTGAATGTGGAATAGAAGGGTCGAGTCTCTGGTACCACTAGGGGCCCCAAATTGAACCACACAGGCTTCTCTCTGGGCTGGGAGGCCAGGAGCACCCAGTGGCATCAAGAAAAATGACCAGACCTGTTTCTGATAACACTGTGGGTCAATGCGGAATTCACGCCAAAAGGATGATGCTTCATGTAACGTGAAAAACGTACACTCCCCTAACCTGCCTAGAAGTTTCTAAACCAGCAACCGTAAAGGCGATCCAAAATCCCACAGATGCAATGACCACAGAGGATGGAAAACCACCACCAGGGACAGTCGGGCAGTTCCATGACCCCTACTCTCTCCCTCCCCACTCTCCCTGTTTATTGTAGCCCTATTTTAAACATACACACATATTAAATAACCAGCATTGACCAAAGAAGGACAAAATTAACTTTACAGCTATTTTTACAGACACAGAGACTCCACCAAAGCAAACCAGTACCAACTGGGAAATGCAAAAAATAAGTTTCCACTGAGCCACAGGCAACTCTGGGACACTACAAGAGCCAGCTTCCAGACTGTCCTACTTGGGTGTCATCATGGGACCTTTCACGGCTCTGTACATGTAGAGCATGAATTCGGGCAGGTCTTCCTATCTGAGATGCCCAGAAAGCAGCCTGTTCTAACCGCCCCCTCATAACCATTCACATCTACCTGTAGCTGCCAATGCCCCCTTGGACACCCTTCCCAGTGTGGCCTGATAGTTCAGGAGAAGCAAGGCCCTCTCCCCCAGACCTGGCTGAAAACCCACAGCAGCCACCACCACTCCACCGTCACTGGAAGGCACAGCAAACCTACATCAAAATGGGGTCTCTAGGAGCAGGGATGATGTCATAGGTCGGAGAGGTGAGAAAGGCTGCCCAGTAGATTCTGAGCATGGCTAAGACCAGGGATTTCAAGGAAGGTGGGCGAATTCTCTTTCCAAATGTACATGGGGTGGGGGGCTCAGAATGAATTAAGCCTCAACTTCCCAATCAAACACAGCAACACCAAAACTTCACACCAAACAGCTACAAGGATTTGGGGAAAGCAGGCATAAATTAGATAGGTGAATAGCTCAAGCTTTGCTGAAGAAAGTTCCTCGGGCCCTGTCACCCACTTTCTGGGCATCAGCTGCCCAGAAATAAACGTCAGGGGGCGGGCTGAGCTGAGGAGGGCAGCTGACAGCTGTGGCCAACGGGCCGGGCCGGAGGCAGAGGAGGAAGGGCTCCTGGGCTGGAATTCAGAGCGTGCCCACATCAGCAGAAAAGTTCCCTGGGACAGCACGCTGCCAGGAAGGCAAAGAGGCTTGCTGCCTCCCAGGACCTCAGGATGCACCACCACGGTGATGCCAGGTTCCAAGGGCTGTCAGATGAAGCCCGGGTGCACTCCCACGGGCACCTCGCCAGGCAGGGCGCCCGCCGAGGGACCAGTCAGGGTGGTCAGATGACAAATAAACGTCCTGCTCCCAGGATCAATGGGAAAGATTAAAAATTCCCAGGTCCAACCCTGCTCCATCTTTCTTTCCCCGAGCCAAACACAGTCCCGGGAGGGAGTGGAAAGAAGCGAGGATGCTACCCGCCCGACGTCCAAGGAGAAAGCTGAGGCACAAGGGTGCACTCGAGAGATGCGGGAGGGGCTTGGGGAGGCTCGCAGAGCGCCAAGCCCCGGGAGTCTGGGGAGAGGGGATCAAGAAAGAGTTTCCTCCCCCAGCCCCCGGCCCCTCCTCCTTCCCCAACACACACAACACACTCACGCACGCACGCACACACACACACACACTCTGGAGCTACGCCCAATCGGGGCAGCAGCCGGGCTCCCGGGAGCCGGGCTGCACACAAAGCCCCGCCCGCGCACACAGCACTCTGCACCAGCCGGCCCGCACGCCCACACAATAGGACGGCGCGCACCCCGCCGCGGCCCCTCGCCCGGGTCCCGGCCAGCCCGGCGCCGGGGGCCGCCCTCCGTGCAAGCCCGCGGGGGAGACGCAGCCCAGGCGCGGGGAGGGCGAGCGATGGCCGCCCGGCCGCCGCGCCCCCGCCCCGCGCCCCGCGCCCAGCGCCCCGCAGGAAGTTCGCCGACGCCCTCCGACTCACCCGCGGCGCTGCTCAGCAGCAGGCACAGCGGCCCCAGCAGCCACATGGCGCGGCCGCCGCTCCCGCTGCCCGGCGCCGTCGCTGCCCCCGCGGCCGCGGCGCTGACCCCGCCCCTCGCCGCGCCGGCCCCGCCCCCCCCCCCCCCGCTGTCCCTCCGCCCGCGCGCCCCGCCCGCCCCAGCCCGGCCCGGCCGGCGGCCGCTCTCCGCTGAGTTTGGCCCGCGCCCCGTCCCGCGCGCCCGGCCGGAGGGGGCCGCCGAACCCCCGCTCCCCTCGGCCTCGCCGCCTCCCGCCTGGGCTGCGAGGATCTCCCAACAGCCCGGACTCTGTTCTCTGCCTCCTCTCTCTCTCTTCCCTCTCCTCCCTGAGCTCCTCCATCATCGACGAGGCGGCGCTCACGCCCTCCCCCAGACCCAAGCTGGAGTTCTTTACTCAACTACAAAATTAGTTTACTCCAGGGAGGGACGGAAGAGGTTTGGAAGAAAGGGCCAAATATTACGAGAAAATATGCATTTTTATTTTTAGTAGCAAGAGTGGAATACGGGGACCAGGGCTTCTCAAACTTTACTCTGCGTTTGACACACTTGGGTTAGTTAAAACGTGGACTCTGCGTACGTCTGGGGTGGGGCCTGAGATTCTGCTTTTCCGACCATCGTCTAGGTGGTTTCGAGACGGCCCTCTGAGAACCACACGTGGTGGAGGGAAGCTAGCACCTTTAAGAGAGTTATTTCATCTGGATCTTGAATGCCTATACCCGTGGAACATTTGGGCCCCAGTTCGTGGAAAAGAAAAAATGTAAAGGCATGCGCCCAGATGCAAAACAACAGCTGCTCGAATGCAGTTGGAGCTCCAAGAAGCATTAGTGAAAACTGCCAAAGGATTTAGATGGTGGAAGAATGCAGTGACACTTTTGTGCACAACTCTCCACCCCCTCCCCCTCCCCAAATGTGTAAAGTTGTGTAACTTGGCACAATCGGTATGCAGTGAATCCCTGCTGCCCCCAAAAGTCCACCCACCCCACCCCCCCAAAAAGAGGAAAAAAACTAATACGATTGCCAAAAACTGGAAATAATTCATGTGTCCATCCACCGGTGAATGGATAAACAAATTTTATTATATCGTTTAATGGAACAACATGAGCAAATGTCAAAAGCACGCTAAAAGAAAGAAGCCAGCTCCAAAGGGTATATTCTGTATAATTCCATTCATAAGACCTGGGAGGAGGAGGGATGCTAAACTGGGGAGATTAAATTAAAAGGAACTTTATACATTTGTCAAAACCTATGAAACTGCATTCCTAAAGGCCACACCTAAGATGGGCGAGTTCTACTGTGTATAAGTCCTACCTGTTTGCAGGAGTCCAGAGGGTGTGGGTGCTGGGATGACAAGTCAGGGAGATTGTAGCCAGGAATCCCACATCACATTGGGGCTGCACTGGAGGCCAGCTGGAAGTTGGCTGAGATTCAGTGACTTTTTAATTGTCAGCTCTCGTCTGGAAATATGACAGCTAAAGTGGATCAGGTCAAAATTTAAAAATACCAATGACAGGGGCGTCTGGGTGGCTCAGCGGGTTGAAGCCTCTGCCTTTGGCTCAGGTCATGATCTCAGGGTCCTGGGATCAGGCTCTCTGCTCAGCAAGAAGCTTGCTTCCTCCTCTCTCTCTGCCTGCCTCTCTGCCTGCCTCTCTGCCTACTCTTTCTGTCAAATAAATAAAATCTTTAAAAAAAATACCAATGACAGTTCAAAGTAATGAGAAAATGTGATCGGATGTAGAAAAGTTGAGCATACGCCATGCTACAAAGTAGTTTGTCTAGTATGGAAAATACAAATAAATTCCCCAAAACACTTTGCATTCAGGGATTATATCCTGGAATCCATGAACAGTAGGGACTATCCCGTGGACTTCAGGGAGTTTTAAAGTTCCTAAAATTGTGTGCAAGACTTCAGGTATAAGTGGGTATGTGCATTTTTTTTTTCCAGGAAGCCCCTAGCCTTTGCTAGCGATACCCAAGAAGGCAAGTAATTTCTCTGTCCACTGCTCATTTGCCTTCAACCATTAGGAATATAGGACAATGGATCTGACCCACTGCCACAGTTCTTGCTTCCTTGGATCCTTTTGGGCACATGAACTTCAACTTTAGGAATGATTTCGTGTACTTGGCTTACTTTCCATGTGTCTTTCTCTCCTCTCTCTCACACACACTTCTTTTAAATGTACTAATGTCCTTGAAATGATTTGAACAAATGCAAAACTCTCTTTAAGTTCCATTGTGTTCATACTGAATCAGTCCTAACCCCCTCACCATATACACTGGGCACAAAGTAAAATGACTCTTTCCACTTCATTACTCTCCTCTTTCCCAGTTCTTTAGAATCTCATCAAATACATAGAGCATTCGGTTTCTGGAAAACATGATAGGTTCTAATGCTAATTGTTCAGGTCACAGAGGGCCAGCTGCAAGTCTTTTTCACAGTTGGTTTAATAAAAATCAAACCAGATTGCGTTTGTTACTTATTTACCAAGTGGCACACTCTGTCCTTGGACGTGTGCTTTCAACATGGCTTCCCTTTGCTGACGGAAGGACAAAGGGATTTGGTTCCTCTGTGGTCACCGGTATAACGCTCTCCAGCTCCCTACATTTTCCCATCACTCCACACGGCAGTCCTGGCCACATCACCGGTAAAACGCACAAGCTAGGCCTGAGCCCTGGTGTCTGGCATGGGCTCCAGGGCTCTTTCCACTTGTCGCACACTAACTCTGTGACCTTGAGCAGGTTATTCGCCCCTTGGAGCTTCCATTTGCTTGTGGGTAAAACAGGCACAACACGAACACTTGGATCTTAGGGCTGCTTTCAAGATGAAATGAGATCATGTATGTCAACTCTTTGGCACATACCTTGTACACAATAATGGCTCAAGAAAACGTAGCTTAAGAGTTGCTTAAGAAAGGGTTGTGGTTGTGGTTCATATTACAACATAGCGGCTGTGGTGGACAGTCTTCAAGATGGCTCTCAAAGATCCTTGCTTTCTGGTATCCACGCACTTACACAGTTTCCTCCCCCAAAGAATGGCTTCTGCGACCAATGGATATTGTGGGGGTGTCACTGGGTAACTTCTAAAGCTGGGTCACATTGGTTGAAGCAACTTCTTCCTTGGGTCTTAGATGCCTGGCTCTGGAAGGCAGCCTTCATGTGGGGAGGACACTGGAGCAGCCCAGTGGAAAGGACCACATAAGGAAGAGCTGAGCTTCCTGCCAACTTGCTGGCCATTGGAATGAGCCATTTTGGAATGTTTCAAGTCTCTAGTGCCAACCGAGCTTTCAGAGGAAAGAAGCCTTCAGGAGACATCCTGAGGTGCAGCCTGCCAGCCACTCCCAAACTCCTGATCCAGGGAACCCAACAGAGATCATAAATGTGTTTGTGGCTTTAAGCTACTAACTTTCAGGATAATTCACTATGTGGCAATAGATAACTAGTACATTTGCCTTGAAGAGCATCCATAGGATTGAC
Organism: Mustela nivalis; assembly: GCF_964662115.1. Lineage (NCBI taxonomy): Eukaryota > Metazoa > Chordata > Mammalia > Carnivora > Mustelidae > Mustela > Mustela nivalis. Next base: position 93,579,744 of record NC_139028.1, on the reverse strand, counting down.
TTCATGGTTCTACAGGATGTTTTACACGAACACATACATGGGAAGTGCTTAGAATGTTGCCTAGTACATTGTAAGCACTCAATACATGTTAGTTTGGTTGTTACCATGGTTTGTTTTTCTATTATTGTCATCATCACTACCTTTCTTCCAAAGCTTCTAAGATTCAGGCCTTTCAACTTTCTAAAGGACCATTTCAAACTTGAAGAAGAGTTGGAAACTTCTAGAGGCGTAAAGAGACAGAACCACTGAAAGAACTGAGGAAAAACCATATTTACAAAAATTTTACTGCAAACAAGGAGGTATATTGCTTCATTAGCTTTGTAAAAATCAGGCAGAGAGGAAACAGAAGAAATTCTACCCCAGACTCCCCTCTGTGGAGCACGGTTTCACAGGGTCTTCATGTTTCTGGCTCTGTGCTGCCTCTTTCCTTCATGCTATTTCCATTCTTCTCTCTTGCATGTGAAGAACACAGAAATTCACTTGAAGGTGGACCCATGAAAGGCTTGTTGCACTCCAGACAGATGGGGGTGGGGAGGAACTTCCCACTGGGGGACTATGTGGTGGAAGAAGACACTATTTCTCTTCTACAAAACACCACACACACACACACACACAACACACACACACACACACACACACACACACAGGACCTCCAACATATAATCAGGAGACCACAGGGTCAAGTGACTGAGACAGGGTCAAGACTTCAAGATGGTTAGATATACCTAAACTCCTAAACTCCTAGGTCCCACTGCTTACTAGCTCTGTGAGGCTGAGAAAGTCACTCTGAGCCTCAGTTTCCCGTGAAATGGGCATAAGAGTTGTACTGCCTCCTAGAGTCATTGTATAAAGCAAGAGGATCCATACTCCTTTCCACACTTATCTGACAAACATGTATGGAGAACTGCTTTAGGCTCTGGATTGCTGCAGTGGGCAAAGCCTTGTCCCCATCTTCATGGAGTTCATACTCTAACTGGGGAGGCAGATACATATCAAACGGAGCTATGAGCATGTAGTATAACCTCTGGTATCATAAGGGCTGTGGGAAGCATGTGCCAGAGCTCCTGGCCCAGAGCTCCCATTTCTTCAGCTCTTCTGACTTAGGACCTACCTGTGAGGGGGAAGGAAAACCAGGAAATGTGAGAGTGACAGCTGCTGCCATCTGTGGTAGGAAACCTCTCAGATGACCCCAACAACCTCCCCTCCTCAGATTCACACTCCTGTGTCATCCCCTCCTTTGGGTGCTGTTGGACCTACTGACTCAGTTCTAACAAATAGAATACTGCCCAAAGTATAGGATGTTTTGGGGGTCCTATTCTCCACCCCTACCTTCTGTCTGTCTGTCTGTCTGCCTCACTCTTTCTCTCTCTCTCTTGCTTACCAGAACTGCTTTTGGTGAACTGATTTCTGGAAAGGTTCAAGTGGCCAAGAACTGTAAAGACCACCAGCCACCAGCCAGTGAGGAATTATGGCCCTGAATCCATCAGTCCAGAAAGAACAAAACCTTGCCAATAATTACGTGAGGGAGCGTAAAAGCGGATCTTGCCCTAGTCAAGCCCTCAGATGAGACCACAGCTCTGGCTGACAGCTCGACCACCGTAAACACTTAACATCCCTGCATCTCGTGTTGGCCTGCGGAAGGCAGTGTGAGAGAACCACCACTGGTCCAGGGTCTGCTTCCGACATCATCCACGCATGATCACATTTACATCCACGACAACCTCCAAGTTAGAGATTGCCATCCTCTTTGCACAGATGGGGAATCTGAGGCCCAGAAAATTCAAGTCACTGGCCCAAAATAACCCAGGGAAAACGCGAATTCAGAACCAGATCCTTTGGATTCCAAAGAATTTCTACAACACCTCATTGAATCTTACTACCTTCTGTAACAACAACACCAACAAAAAATCTCCAATTCATAAAACTCAGAATGTGTTTGCAACTTGACGGATACTGCATTCAGTGGGTTTAGGGCTAGAGAGGTAAAGATGCTCACTACATCAAAAAGAATTTGATTTATTTTGTAACACAGTTCAATGCCTAGAAAACTTTTCTGAATGCATCTAATTATTATAGTTCCCCACCACCAAAATGCTGAGCAGGAGAGTTCTGTGCAGAGGAGAGTTCTCTCAGTTCTCCCAGCTAAAAACTAAAGTAATCCAGAGCTTCCAAATTGTGTGTGTGTGTGTGTGTGTGTGTGTGTGTGTGTGTATACATATATAGATGCATACACACATATATATATATACTTTTTTAAAATACCAGACTAATCTACAGAAAAATCCTGCTGGGAGCCAACAGAATTCTTATAAGTCACTTTTAATATAGTCACTAGCTTATGGAAGAGGGATCTACTGACATTTACTAATGAAAATATTGCATCATCTGAAAGGATCAAATTTTTACCCCTCATAAAAAAAAAAAAAAAGCCATGCCGCTTGTTATTTTAACGCCTCAGTTTTACTGTCCCTTGAATGAAGTTGTCTATACTCTTAAAAGGGTGATTTTTCACTTGCGACCAGTCCTGGAACCAAGAAACAATTATATGAAAATGAATTTAACCTGCAATTTATCATCAGAACCATTTTGCCAGGTTTCATAGCAGGCACATTTTTTTCTTCTTTCTCAGTTGGAAGGGGGGGGGGGTGGATTCATTAAATGTGTAAGCCTACTTACACATGGAGCGGAAAATCGTCCTTGGACTGTACAGGTCTATAGTGTCCAATGCCATAAACAACAGCTACAGTTGGCTGCATAGAGCTGCACTGAGAACTTTGAAATATGTCTATTCCGAATTATGACACCTCAAAGTATAAAATGCAAACTAGATTTCAAAGACAATACAAAAAAGAATGAAAAAGATCTCCGTAAGATCCCATGTTGAGGTATAATATTTAGATATATGGAAGTAAATAGAATAATATTAAAGTAACCTCTACTGGTTTCTTTTTTTTTTTTAAGATTTAATTTAATTTATTTGAGACAGATTTAATTTATTTGAGACAGAGAATGAGAGAGAGAGAAAGAGAGAGCGTGAGAGGGGGAGGGGCAGAGGGAGAAGCAGACCCCTTGCTGAGCAGGGAGCCCGATGTGGGACTGGATCCCGGAACTGCAGGGTCATGACCGGAGCTGAAGGCATTTGCTCAACCAACTGAGCCACCCAAGTGCCTCTCTACTGGTTTCTTTCTGCTTTTATAATGGGGCAGCTGGAAAAATTTGAACTTCATAGATGGTTTGCACTTGAGGTTCACAACGTGCTTCTTTTGAACAGCAATGTTACAGATAATATTTTATTTAGTAAATGAACATATGACCCGCTGGTGTTCCTTATGTCACCGTTGAATATAAATCACTTGAAGGTCACTCACTTAGGAAGCACTTTTTTCTTTCCAGTTTCTCCATCAGACTAATTCTGCCTCCAAACCCTGCTGACCTTATATTCTAAGCATCCAAGTCTATTGATACAAAAGCAATTTTAATATCATAATATCAGTATGACAAAGGTGCCACAGGGTCAAGAAGGGAGGGGAAGACAGGAAGAGAGAAGAGAGAAACCATCTTTTTAAGCGGCGTGAACATTTGCCACTTGATTTCTAAAAAGAACCCAACACTGACTAAAATCTCCATTTTCAGTAGGGAAATTCATATAGTAATTAATGAGCCAAAAGTCATAGGAGATACTAAGTGACAAATGTGAGAAAATGATTCCAGCCCGCCCAAGTCTGATTACCTTCCCCAAGTAACTCACTCTCTTTTAGAGACAAACGGGTAAGCAGTAGATTTGAATAAGAGCACTCACAAAAAACCATCTGGAAGGTAAATAGATTTACATCTTTAATTGGGTATTATTGGAACATCCCCTCCCCCAATCCGCTTTAATAATGTAGGTTGTATTTTCTCAGAGCACCTTAACCTACTTCTTTGAAACACCTCTTCATTTCAAGCTAGATTCTTTGGGCTTGATTGATTTTAATGTTTAAAAGCTTAATTCTGAGAGCTGTTTGATTGCCTGATCTGGAACAGCTGCTGTCCCTTGAATGAAGTTGTCTATAGTTTATAGTTTAAGTTTATAGACTACAACTATAGTCTATAGTTGTAGTTCAACTTGTGGGATGGGGCCAGGGGCAAAGAAAAAGGATTTTTTCCCCCCCAAGTTTTCAGTGAATTCCTGCACCCAGTGTGGAAGGGAGGGAACAAAAAAGACCAGGAAGGGTAATTTTTACAATTTCCAGGACCCTTCAGCATACATATAATGAAAACGCTGTAGAACTGTGTTTTTTGCTTCTGTTTCCTTCTGCCAGGCATTAATCACAGCTCCTTAAATGTAGGTAGGACCTTTTCCCCTGTCATTCAAGCCAGAAATCCACGTGGACCCCTTGCATTCCTTCTCTCCCTAACACGATCAGTTACCATTTGTATAGTCTACCTACTGAATGATTCTTGAATCCAACTGACCCTTTCTCTTTCCCTCCTGCTCCTCCCTTCCTTGGGTCCCCCATGTACCTGTGGCTGGAGTGCTTCAACTCCCTCCTCACTAAAATTTCAGATCTTGTCTTGCACCTTCTCAATCTGCCAGAAACCTCCATGGCCTCCATTGCCCACAGGACCGGCGCGGACTCAGCCGAGTATCTTTTTTATGGGCTCCTGTTAAGGTTTACCATCATGGGGGTCGGGGACAGAGAGAGAGAGAGAGACCTGAAAGATGAGACCAGAGGAGTGGGCAGGAGACTTGGTCCTGGTAAGGTCATGATAAGTTTAGGTCATCATCCTATGAATTTTAGGAACATTAGGAAGTCACAAATGGTCCATTTTAAACAGGGACCTGGCATGAACAGATTTGCAAAATCTGTGTTCTTAAAAGCCAGGGTTCTTGAATTGAAATAAAATAAAATAAAAATAAAAGCAAGGGCTCCAGAATCAAACTTAAATTCAAAGTCTGACCATGCCACTTCGCTGTGTGTTCTTGGGTAATTTACTTAACTTTTCTGAGCTCGTTTCTTCAACTATAAAATGAAGGTAGAGACCCCTACGAGATAGGCACAATTGTGATATCTAAATGGAGTAGCGCTTAGCATACCATTTGGCACATAGTAAGCAGCCTACTAATTATAACTAAATATTATTAGTAGTAATTCCTAATCTTCTTTTTTTTTCCGAGAAGCATTCCATGTACCTTCAAGACTGAGTTAAGCCTCCTCCCCGTGTGCTCTAGTAACCCCCCTGTATTTAGTCCTGTTTGTAGGACTTATGATTTTGATCATAAATGCCCATTAAAATTGCCTATGTGTTCTTTCCCCCACTGAACTACGGCTTCCTAAGGCTGGGACCCAGGGTGAATATGGTGGAGGTTCCTTCCATGTTTTCTGAATAAAAGAATCCCTTAGATTGCTTCATACTTTGATTTGCATGATCCCTTTGCCCCTATTTTTATTCCTACTTTACAGGTGGGGAAACAGGAGCTCAGAAAAATCTAGCTTTAAGCATAAAGTTCTATAGTCAGTAATGTCAGAGCAGCAACCGGGCTGTTCCTGTATACCACCGTGGCCTGGAAGAGGGAGAAGGTGAGAGCAGCAACACCCTCTAAAATGACCTTCGGAGAGGGAAACGGGTGTTTTCACAAAGCTTCAGGAAATGGTCAAATGAAGAATAAAACATTTCAGCTGGAAAAATAATAGGTAGCCCGAAAGCAACCCCAATCCTACCAGAAATAATAATTCCAGGAAAGAGAGCTACATACTCAAATGGGAATATACTCCAGGATATGTATAATAAAGTCACCTTGGCATTGCTTGTGTCTTTGTGGCCAAGCCAGGGAGGGATCAAATTTATAAGAGGATTGCAAGGAGGACATTTGCCCATGCTAGCCCAACCAAAGAAGTGTGCCAACCCACCCGACAATGTTCAGCTCCCCACCACAGAACCGTGAGCCTGATCACAACAAAACTCCGGAGTAATTACAGTGAAAATTTCCAAGGGGGAAGAGATCAGACTGTGGTAATGCTAGAAGCTGTCCACGTAGGCCAGTTGGCTTGAACGTCCCAGCATGGTGCCAATGAAGCCAAAGTTGATACTGGCATGGGCCAGTTGGCTTTGCATTGAGGGGGAAAGATGTTCTATGGTCACTGGCTTGAATCCTCTTCCTCACTGGTCCTGCCAATGACAGTATTTGGGATCAAAAGGGAATCGGGTAAAAGAGTTTGGAGAACGTAATGCCAATCTTGACAACCAGGACTGACATTCAGGCAGCAGACATCAACATAGACAGCCAATTGTCAGAATACGAAAATTATTAAAAAAAAAAAAACAAAAAAAACAAAAAAAAAAAAACCACTTCTGGACTAATCAGCAAATAGCACTGTGTCCCGGAGTGCCTCGTACATCACGCCAGCTGCCCAGCTCCTCCCCCAAGCGAGAGTGAGAAGTGCCAGGAAAGGAAAAGAAGTATCATTTCCATGAGTTTCCAGTACTTTCTATGATTTCCCAAACGTGTACAAAATGAAGCAATGTTTATCAGTTTGTGTATTTTCCAATTAAAAAAATATCAAATGAGAAAGAAAAAGGTGCAACTTGAATTTTGGCTCCAGCATTAGTTTTCTTGGGAATAGAAAGGTTTTTCCATGAGGCTCATAACAGCAAATATTTATGGGGAGCTTTCTTAGTTGGGATCCACCCAAGCAGAGCTTGAGCAAGGACTTGGGAGCAAACAGTTTATCAGGAGGGAATCCCAAGAAGCAGAAGTGGGGGAGGGACCATAATGGCGACAGCTGGACCAAAGTCAGTGAAAATGTGCATTTGTTGAGCTGATTCACACTTTGGGCAACTGAGGCTCCGTCCCAATTGTGGGTCCGCATAAACCTCACCTTAAATTATCCCTCTGAAGCTGGGTATGAGACATTTATTCACCGAATCCTGTCCCCCATTGGTTGAACATTAAACCTCTGCACTTCCAAGCTGCCCCACTTTGGAAAAGACCCTGAGGCAGAAAAGCTGAGACAGTGGGGGGGACCCAGCAGGGGGTGGGGGTGGGGTTGCCCCTGTAGCCACAACACAAAGCCCATGTGGGACAACTGAAGAGGCTTTCTGTGTCCCTTCCTTTCCAAAGGTAGGTTCCATTATATTCCTCATTTTCAGAGGAAGAAACAGAGACAAGGAAAGGTCAATTATCTTATTAAAGGTCACAGAAGGCTGAAATTCGAACATGAGTTATCCAACTTCTGCGTCTAAGCTTTTAAGCATGTGAAAATATTGTTTATAATGACACTTCCGAAAAGGAAAAAAGAGCAGCCATCTGGGGATGGGGGGGAGTTAGGGAGAAACAATAGTAGGGAAGATTTTATATAAATACTCCCTTCTTTTTATGGAAAAAGAGAAAGAGAGCCAATCTGACTGTAGATTTTAAGAACTCTGAAAAAATGTCTCCTCATGACTTGACACAGAATTACAGACCATACCCTACCCCCAAACACCCAAATAGACATAGATATTTAAAGGGGCATATATTGCCCATTATTCCAACGGAAGCCCATTGGGTATTGAAGCTACTGATGCTCCAAACCCCAGCTCTGGAAAAGCTGAGGACCCGTTGTTTAGTGCAATCCTTGATGCAGTCTATCATTCTTCCTGGCTGGAATTGTTAAAAAGCGCCGTTCTCTCGGAAACAAAACAAAAATGTTTTGGATAACGTTAAAGACAGATGACATTTAGAGAGATAAGCAGAGCTGCTGTGTCCGTGTTCAGCTGGTCTACCGACAGAGCGAATGAGAATTACAATCTGGGATGAATTTATTAACCAGCCCCTCGTAGTGCCGGGAACGTAGGGTACTATTCCCTGTGTGAGGTGCCAGCCATCTGGAGAGCTAAGCAGAGCTGGAGATCAGAGACGCTCAGCTCCTGTCAGGTTCCAGGTGAATGATCTCCAGGGAGGCGAGGGGAGACTTTCTGCTCCGATGATAAAGATCCTGAAATGACATGGTTCCTCTCATTAGAGCTCTCCTGGCTTTATCTCCTCAGTGTCACGCCCTGTGCTCACTCCCAATCTGATTTCACTGGAAGGTTCTGTAAGTGAATTTGGAGCTTCTGAGTCATGACTGAGACCCAGCAGGCTGCTCTTGTGCTCTGCCCCTGGGCTCTCCTGTCCAAGAAGCTCTCTCAAGCGTGCTGTCTGCTTTCCTTTCAATGAGACGGTGAGGGGACGTGGGGCACACTTCCTGCGGGGACTTTGTAAATCATGATTAGGAAGCCACTACCTATCATCTTCTATGAGTGGGAGAAAAAGAAATAAGAAATGCCTGAAAGGTCCACAACACCCAAGAAGAAAGAGCACATGGGATACAGAAGTAGAGGCGAGGGTGATTGTTTCCATGACGGGACGCTACAGAAGCCATTGCACCTTGCGGCAATCCCAAGGGGAAGTGCCATTTGATAAAGCCTGGGCCAACCCGAGGAAACGAATTTACAAGTGTTTAACGGGGGCTTCCAGATATTAAAAGGATTCTGACTCGTAAAATCTCACATATATCCAACATGTGTCACGATCGCTTTTCTTTCCTCCCTGTTTTACACACGGCACACTCTCCAGCACCCCTTTCCTGAAATTTCCCAGAAACATTTGTTATGATCACCCATTCAGCACGTATTCCCTCCCTTCCCTCTCACACTGCGGGACGAGGAGGCTTCCCACCCTTACTGATGCTGGACCGGGCTCTGTGACTTGCTTCGGTCAGTAGAATATTAGCAGATGCAAAGGGAGCCGAGGCCTTCAGTTTATTTGTGGGTTTTGGCTTGACCCCTTTTGTTCAGTTGATCTACATTGACGGCACATCTGGGTACTTTCTGCTTGGCCCCGGATCAAGCATAAACCTTGGAACCAAGCCCAGGGAGCCCACAGTCCCAAGTAGAACCACCTGGCTGAGCCCAGCCCCCATCAGCCTGCCCGCAGACGACAGCAGACCCATGTGCAGAAACATTTGTTGATAGTCATTGAATTCTGAGCGACCTGTCTCTTTGTCCTTCTCTTTCATTCTTTCTGATTCTAATTTACAAAACCCCAAAAGGATGGCATCCCCCCTTTAGAGGAGAAGAAGGCGAAAGAAATGCAACTAAAGAAAATCAGAATCTTCGGGCGCCTGGGTGGCTCAGTGGGTTAAGCCCCTGCCTTCGGCTCAGGTCATGATCTCAGGGTCCTGGGATGGAGGCCCTCATCGGGCTCTCTGCTCAGCAGGGAGCCTGCTTCCCTCTCTCTCTCTCTGCCTGCCTCTCTGTCTACTTGTGATCTCTCTCTGTCAAATAAATAAATAAATAAAATCTTTAAAAAAAAAAAAAAAAGAAAATCAGAATCTTCTCCAAGACACAGAGAAAGGGAAAAAGGCTGGAACCCTTCATGGGTTAGTAACTGCTAAATTGTCACACACATCCTAACAGCTACGGTGTTGTTGTTCTATAACAGGCACTGTGTTAAACACTTTATAAACTTGAACATATTGTATCCACCCAGTATCCCAAGGAGTCAGAATAAATATCACCATTTGACAGAAAGAAAACCGAGTCTTCCTAAGGTCGCCTATCTGGTTATCAGGTGCCAGAGCGGGGATAACAACTCAGGTTTAGGCAAATTCCATCTTTGTGAGCAACCTAGACAGTGAACCAGTCTTTTTCTTTTTCTTTTTTTTTTTTTTAAAGATTTTATTTATTTATTTGACAGGCAGAGATCGCAAGTGGGCAGAGAGGCAGGCAGAGAGAGGTGGGGGAAGCAGGCTCCCCGCTGAGCAGAGAGCCCGACGCGGGGCTCGATCCCAGGACCCCGAGATCACGACCCGAGCCGAAGGCAGAAGCTTTAACCCACTGAGCCACCCAGGCACCCCGACAGTGAACCAGTCTTAAAATGAAATGCTGTTCTTTAATGTAACAAATTGGCAAATTAGAAACACTCCAACACTGAGTCCTGGCACAAGTATGAAAGTGGCATTCCCATAAAATACAGGTGAGAATGTAAATTGGTTCTCACGTTCTGGAAAGCAACCCAGCAATATTTATTAAGAACCTGAACATTCGCCTGCCCTTTGAACCAGTAATCCCACTTCTCTGATTACATTCTAAGCAACCCATCAGAGATACTGCCAAAGATTCACATTCAAGGTTGTTCTTCAAGACGTTGCTTACCCCAGTGAAAAATTGAAATCAATTAAACTGTAGAATAGTTGCAGAATAGTTAAATAATTAGAACGGCTGTGGTCTGGAAAGAGATGCAGCCTGTGAAATATGATTCAAAATCATATTTTAGCCATAGGAAGAAAAGTTCGTGCTCTGGGCTGAATGTGTGTGCGTTTTCTCCACCCAAATTCGTGCTCGGAGACCCTCCCCTCCCAAGGTGATGGTGATAAAAGGTGGGGGCCCTGGGAGGAGAGTAAGTCCTAAGGGTGAAGCCCTCATGGCTGAGATTAGTGCCCTTATGCATGGGAAGCCCCAGAGAGCTCCCGTGTCCCTTCCCCCACATGAGGACACCACAAAGGGTTGCCACCTACAAATCAGGGACTGGAGTTCACTACTGAATCTTCAGGCAAACGGATCTTGGATTTGCCAGGCTCCAGAGCTGCGAGACATAAATTTCTGTTGTTTACAAGTCAGCCGTCTCAGGGATTTTTTTTTTTTTTTTTTTTTTAAGCAGCCCGAATGGGCTAGGAGAGCTTACAATACTATGTAAATGGGTGGGGGAGAATAGGATGGACAACTGACTATAGAAATCTGACTCCAGTTTTGGAGAGAGAGAGAGAGATCCTGAGTATGATACTACAATAGAGAAAGCATTATTTCTGCATGATGATGATTCTTCCTATGGGATTTTTTTTTTTTTGCACTTTCTAAACATTTTTTGTATTTTTCAAATTTTATCGAATTCAGTGAATATTACTTTTGTACCTAGAAAAGCATATTTAAAAATTACATGTTTTGGAACAGCCAGCCACTATTTTCCGCATCAAATATCAGCCCCCATAAAGACAGGATTCTTGATCTGTTTGTTCACTGACATGTGCCCAGAATAGTGTCTGGCTCTTCACATGTGCTCAGCAAATATTTGTTGAGTGAACAGAAGGTACAGCCGGCAGTGTAGGCAAATCTAGGATGGATGCTGAGATTACCGCAGCAACTGCCCTCAAAACAACCACTTTAAAAGGCTGGGATGTTCTGCGGGCCAGAACTTCGTACAGGACACAGTGCTTATCTTGCTCCTTGGTGTCTGGGGCCTTTGCTAGGAAGACATGATGAGCCAGAGGCGGCTGGGAATGTTAAGAGGAGGAATCATCTAGAGGCTTCTTTCACGTGTCTGGTGCCTGGGATGAGATGAGTCAGAGGCTGGTCTCAGCTAGGACTCTCTGCGGAAATGTCTACACACACGCCATGTCTCCTCCGTCCAGCTTGAGCTTCCGCAGTGGATTTTGCACAAGCGAGAAATGAACATTTACTGTGCGAAGACACTGCTACTTTGGGATCTGCTGCTGCAACAGAGCCTGCCACGTTCTGGACCAGTGCTGGGCCAGGGCAAGGATTCTCCAGTATAGAGCTATACCATGGAAGGAGCTACAGCTGAATTCACCTTGTCTTCTTGTCTCTGTTAGCCTGGAGGTCAGCCTGAGCAATGTCTTTCTGTTCCATCATGAGCAGTCTTTGCATAGCAGAGCTGCTGCCCATGGAGGCACACGAGAAATGTGTGACACAGACCGGGATGCCTGCCCTGCTATGTACATGTGTGACCATGGACAGGCTAGGGAATCTCTCTGAGCCTCAGTTTTCTCATCTGCAAAATAGGAATGATGATGTCAGCGCTGGTCTCAGGATCGTTGTAAAGAATGAAATGAGATGAGGCATCTATTATATGGAAGTTGGCACCAAAAAACGTTCCTTAAATGTTCGTGTTGTCTTCGTCCTGCTGTCACACGGGGCTCACAATCTCTTCATTTGATGACTAGGGCGGTGTCAGCCATGCACAATTCAAAGGAAAAAAAATGGTCAACCGGTTCAGAATGGATTTAGCATGTTTCCTGTGGTTTGGGTCTGGTGGAGGGGGAAAAAGGACAAAAGAGGGGAGGGAAGTCCTAAAGCCATAGGTAAGAAGTGAGAAAAAGACTTCCCCTTCTGATGAATTAAATATCCACTTCTTTATATACCGCCCGGTTCCATAGGAGAAGAGCAAAGGCAGATTTCCTACCATCTCATAATTTGGAAACAGAAACAGACACTAAAACAAGAATGGGGATAGGAGCAGGAAGCAGAAAGTCGCTCCGTGAGAGCCTCCCGGCAGACTTGGGCCGAGGGTCACAGGAAGGACCTTCCACTCTTGTCCAATCCAGGCTCCGGGCTCCCCGATCACGCCATGTCCAAGGTGAGCTCCCGAGGGCAGGGCAGTGAGCTCAGCTGCTGGCAAAGCTGACTTCAGGATGGGGCCGGGCATGTGCCTAGCCCAGTGCCACGTGTGCTGGCTGAGTCACCCAGAGGTTCCCCGCGCAGCTGTCAGGCCCCACGGGAAGAAACAACAAGAAGCATTCAATTTTTGTGCTCATCACCAATGCTCAGATTCAGAAGAATGTCTAAAAAAAAATCTCTCTGGCTTGCACTTTTTAGGCCATTTAATTTTTTATTGTTGAGCATGAACAATGAAACCGAGCAGTTTCCTGTTTCTCGGCCCCAACCCCCCACCGCTGAGGAATTTGGGTTTAAATTGCCGGAGAGGAACATTTACATTCTATAAATTAGCTTCACTAAAGATGCTTAAGCGTTTATGAAAACATTCCCGTTTTATACTCAGCTTTATAAAATCTTAAAAGAAAAAAAAAAAATCCCAAACGGTCACGAGAAGCTAAGCTGGCAGAGAGAGCAGTCTGCTCAGTGCAAATACGGCAAGAGCTTTGCAAATGAGTAATACGGAATCAGGATTAAGAGGCTGCAGATCATTTATCAGTGACAAGGATTCTTAGCCTCTGTACTCCAGGCCACAGGCTGAATCCTGCGTCTCAGAAGCAATATACAGTATTAACTCATTTATAACCCCCTTCATGCCGGCGGCAGGGAAGCCCACTGTGCCCCACCTCCGGTGCCAGGGACAGGTAGTTTTGATGTACAGCAAAGAGTTTGGCTTCCAAGGGAGACATGGGCTTAAATCCTGCTTTAGCTACTAACCGGCTAGTGACCCGAGACAACAAAATTAACCCCTCAGAGACTCAGTTTCCTTCTCCAAAGACTGAGTATGATAACGACAGGCACTTACTCTGACGGGTAGTTCTCCGGAGAGCTCCGCTTTTGGACAAACGGAATAAAGGCCACGAGGCTACAGAGGCATTCTATCCTGTGTACATTCAAAGAAACGTGTTCGGACACACATGTCCCTTCACCATGAGGAAGAGTGTGTGCGGAAGAAAGAAGTGAGAAGCTCACCTTCATTTATCTCTATCCCCCTTTCCCTGTATTTTTCTGACTACATCCTGGACCTTCTCTGGCTCTAGGGAAAAGAGGTCACAGCCAAAGACAGAGAGAGACCAAAGAAATTAATTTTGGCTTGTGATTCTGGGGGTGTCGGCTTAAGAATAATTTTGACTCTTGACTTTATAGGCATTTCCCCTTAAGCGCTTCCTTTAAAGTCTGTGGCCTTCCCCTTCTGCAGCCCCCTAACCCCTAAGTACACAGTTCTCATTACCCTCTTAACCCCGGTAGGCAGCAGGCCCAGGAGCATAAGTGCTGGGGCTGTCTCGCTGCTGGGCCGCAGACCCTGTTTCGTAGTCTTAACTTTTTCAGACATCAGTTACCAGACCCCTGACAAAGACGGTCCGAGAGCCAGCACGGAAGTTCTCGTTCGCTAAAACTTATTAAAGCATCCAAAGGGTTTCCAGCATTTTCCACCTGATTTATATCCTTTCTGTCCATCAAAATTAGGTGATCGCCCCGATGGATAAAAATCACATCTGAAGCTCTCTGCTGATCAGCACTTAGAGGTTACTGTTTCTAAGGACGAATACCATATTTAACAATCCTTACTGCCAGCCACGCGATCACTCTTTGCACAGTTTTATCTTTAATGTGACACATTTATTCTCATTGCATTTCATCACAGCCTCAATGGACAATGGCTTAGCAGAGAGGCAGTGCTTGCTTAGGGATGTGCTAGACTCACCTTTCCAATAGTACTTTCTGGAATGATAGAGGCCTCCTCTATCTGTGTTGTCCTACTAGCCAGGTGTGGCTATTAGCTATTGGTCCACATATGGCAATAACATTTGACATGTGACTGGTACAGCCAAGAATCAGAACTATAAAGTATATTTAGCTTTAAGTAATTTACATTTGAATATCACTGTCCTTCATGGCTATTTGCTACCACATTAGCGCAGTGCTAGATACTACCCACTTGGGACTTGTGCTGGGTCAGTGTTGTCTGATGGAAGGAAATACAACACGAACCACAGACATAATTAAAATTTTTCTAGTAGCCACACTCAAAAAAAGGAGAAAAAAAAGAAATGAAATGAATTTAAATATACACTTTATTATTACTGACACCTCAAAATACTATCATTTCAACATGTAATCGATAAACTATTAATGAACTACTTTACATTTTTTTCATACTAAGCCTTCAAAATTCAGTGTCTATTTCATACTTACAATGTAACTCAGTTCTCACTAGCTATATTTCAAGTGTTCAACTGCTATATGTGGCCAGTGGCTGCCATATTGGACAACACAAGGCAGATATTAGCGCCCCTGGGGCTAACTTTTCTACCTGTAACATAAACATGTTTACAGCAACTGTAACCTAAAACACTCTTCTATTTAACTAGGGACGCTAAAGAATTTAACACAGAGGATTAAACACAAAACCAAACTCACTGCATTCATTTTTACCAAGGCCTACAAAGCTATGCAGAATATTTAGTGTTTCCTTTCCTTTCTATGTTTCTTGTTCTTTTGCTTTGAATTAAATAAATTCACTAATTTCACTAACATGTCACTATTTACTGCTAATTATACAAGAACAGTTCTACAACTTGAAGAAATGCAATGTGATTGTGTAGCAACATACTTAAGCTCAGGGTCTAGTAATTTCCATATCAATAATTTCCATTAGTGTAATGGGACACAATAGAAACTGCTCCAAGAATGAAAATGTGTAATTGAAAAAAGCAATCAGAGAATCGCTTGGCAGCAAAGTAGGTAACCAATAAGCCAATGACCTGATCAATGGGTAGTAGGTACATTAAATGCAGACGATGATTCAAGAGTGTCCATTAGCAGAAATTTTAACAAATAAATTACATAAAAATAATCAATACAGCTGGCTGACAGTGTAACCTGTAATAGCAGATCGAGGCGATTGCAAAGATTTGCGATGCGCATACTTGAATGGCTTCTCAAGTTCAACATTGCCAACGACACCTCCTCCTCCATCTTGAGTCCCTTCTCTAATGCTTTTTCTAAAGTAGGTTGTTGTTTCATCCTTACCACGCGCTCATGAAAAATGGATAAAGGCAGTCATGTGGGTTTTCTGTGTCTCCTGGACACACCTTGCTGAAACATGCTCAATATTTGTTAATGGCTTTGGAGGCAGGAGCCATGACGGTACAGCCTTGGCTTTGGAAGACAGAGACTGAGACAAAACTTGAGAGGGAGGTAGCACGGGAGGCAGGGGCAGTTATAAAGGCTGGATAACTGCCTTTCAAACTTGGACAGGAAAATTGTTTTGTAATGGTAGTCCACAACGTCAGCCTGGCTCTCCACTGGAGAAGGGAAGCAGAATACAGTCCTTGTGGCCTTGGACTCAGCCAGACGAATCAGAATCATTCCTTCCACTTTACAACAGTTTGCATCGTTTGATTTTGTTCATCCAATAAGCATTTATGCATTACAAACTTAGCAGACTGGGAGAAGACAAGATAATGATACCACTATTATGTATTATTTAGCTGGTATTAAGCTTTCATTTGCTTCTCCGACAGAAGCAGGATTGTGCTTTGCTTAGGAAAGCAAGCAGGACTGGGCTGCAAGTCATCCTCACTTGTGAAAGACGTGCCCTGCCTTCAAGGGGTTTGGTCCCAGGATACACGCAGGGAACCCAGAAGCCTCTTGTGTCTCTCCTCTCTTCACTTTGCACACTGTGTTAGAAAGGAAGCAGAGGGCTACCCTTTACTGAACACCAGCTAGGTATCAGGAACCATGCTAAGCACAGGTAAGTAATACCTTTATTGCCACCCTCCAAGAGTGTTGCTAGTGCTGGAAAAAATACATTATTTTAAACATAGAGAAGAGAAAACCCACTGGCACTCACAGTAGCAAAATCCCGAGATTCCAGAAGACAAGGTCAGTAGGGCCCTTTGATGTTTTTTTATTCCTAACAGGGAAATTAATCTAGAGGTGGGGAGGTGAGGCTATTTGCTGCCCCTCTTAAATGCTAAGGCAAAGGACTAAGCCACTTAAAGTGAGATCAGAAAAAGCAAGAAACATCTTCCTTTCAAAGCAGCAAATACTATTAGGTCTTAGGAGGTACAATCAGAATACTTCTTTGGGGTAATTTCTGGAAAAGGGAAAGAATCCATTAATTATGCATGTAAAAGTAAGCAACACATTTAATGCTTTTAAGAGAATCTACGAAGTAACTATTATTAAAGGGATGTTGAGGATAATAATTTTAAAGGTAAAATTGTAATTCATAGTGATATAAAATTGAGCATGCATTAGAGATTTTACTTCATTCATTCAATTAGGGACCCACTAAGATGATAGAACAGGTTGAAAGGAGGATTCAGAAAGCAGGTACCTACCCAGCCAGGCTGATACAAATTTGCTTCACAGATGCAGAACTGGCTGGAGGAAGGATGGTGGAGACAATTTCCAGAACTCACTTGCACATTATGGTAAGCAGAATCCTGAGATGCCTGGCCCCTGGGGCACACATCCTAGATCTTCCCCTCCCCTTGAGGATGGGGGGGGGGGGGACTGTGGATCTAGTGGATTTCTCCCCCTGATTAGATTACAGCAGGTAACAGAGGTGAAGGGATTTTGCAGATGTAATTACATCTCCAAGACTCTGATTTAATCAAAAAGAAGATTATCCCTGAGTGGCACTGACTTAATTAATTGAACCCTTAAAGGCTACTGGACCCTTCTTGAAGGAAGAGGTGTTTTGTTTTGTTTTGTTTTGTTTTAAGATTTTATTTATTTATTTGACAGACAGAGATCACAAGTAGGCAGAGAGGCTGACTGAGCGGCGGGGTGGGGGAGGGGGGAGGCAGGCTCCCCGCTGAGCAGAGAGCCCGATGTGGGGCTCAATCCCAGAACCCTGAGATTATGACCTGAGCCGAAGGCTGCGGCTTAACCCATTGAACCACCCAGGTGCCTAAGAAGAGGTTTGAAGTATGAGAGATTCTGCTGGACTTTGAGAAGCACACTGCTGAGCTGGAGAGGACCACATGATAGGGAATGGGGCCTCCAGAACCTGAGAAGTGATAGCCAGTAAGAAGGCAGGGACCTCAGTCCTCTAAAAGGGAGATGAATTCTGCCCTCCTCCTGTGAGCTAGGAGCAGAAAGCTGAACCACAGAAGACATCAGTGTGCTGAAACTCTGGGCAGAAGACCTAGCTAAACTGGGCCTGGGCTCCTGACCCCACAGAAAATCCAAGATCCTCCATGTATGTTACAGGAAGCTGTTCAATTTGTGGTAGTTTATTAAACAGCAATAGAAAACACATATACTTGTCTACAGAAAAGAATTATTTGTAGGCTATGGGCGAGCTACAACTTACAATGTTGCCAAACAGCTCAAGACAATGCAAAGTGCAGAGACCCCAGAATCAACCTGGGAGACAACACCTAGGTTTTCACTGGATGCATGCAGCCCTCCATCTGGTCCTTACCATGAGCAATATTTCATTCGGTAAACCGCCTGTTTCACCCATAATATTGCTTGATTTTATTTTTTATTTGAAGAAAACCTTTTTGGTTTTGCCTGGAATGGATTTAGACTACCCTTTAATTTGTTTTTCTGCGCATGTGAGGGGGTGGGGGGAGTGGCTCCCGACCAGAGTGGAAATCTACAAAGGCTCCAGAAAGCACCAGCAAGGCTGAGAATGATTTAGCAGTCACTGCTGAGCAAATGGAACCGGGCAAAATCCAACATGGACTATGAGGGTGATGTTCCCCGTGCAGTGAAAGTTGAGGCTGACCTCATCCGGGCATTCATTTATACCCTCAACAAACAAGTCCAGTGCCCATCTGGTTCTAGACAGGGAGGTAGTGGCCAATGGACATGCCATGATCCCCCATCTCACAGAGTTTACCTTCTAAAGGAGCAAAATATAATGCAGATTTGGAGATCTATATTGAAAAGTACCATGGGGGCACTGGGTGGCTCAGTGGGTTAAGCCACTGCCTTCGGCTCAGGTCATGGTCTCAGGGTCCTGGGATCAAGCCCCGCATCAGGCTCTCTGCTCAGCAGGGAGCTTGCTTCCCCCTCTCTCTCTGCCTGCTGCTCTGCCTACTTGTGATCTCTCTCTCTGTGTCAAATAAATAAATAAAATCTTAAAAAAAAAAAAAGAAGAAGAAGAAGAAGAAAAGAAAAAAAGAAAGAAAGGTACCAGATTTGGAGAACTACAGAGTTGACCTTTGTGGTTACCCATGAAGACTTTCCTGAGGTTGAAGGATGAGACCACACCCCTGCGGTAGAGTTTCAGAGATAATTGGGTTGCTAATCCTCCCAGGAAGCAGATCCAGGCATAGAGAAAGAGGGCGAGGACTCCAGGTCCTTAATGGGTGGATGCACAGGGGCCAGACCCCTAACAAAACACGGATTTCATCCCTCGCGTCGGATTTCACCTCTGCTGCCACAAGGAGGCTGCCTAGCCACCCCCCCCCCCATAAATAAATCCAGAAAAGAGAAGATAATACGTTATGTTCTAGTATGCTGCTCTGTCCACCTCTGCACTTAGTAGTTATAATGACAGCTTACCGGTGGAAGCACTTTGTATATAGTAACTTAATGTTCACAATAGCCCACAGAGGTAGGTCTTGTTATTATGCCCGTGTTACAGATGAGGAAGCTGATACAGGGAAAGGTGAGTGATGTCTCCATGGCCGCATGGCTAGTGAGTGTAAGAGTCGGGACTCACGCCCAGACAGTCTGGCACCAGAGTCCTCGCTCCTAACCTTCCCAGGGAGAACGTCTTCGGAATAAGGGTTCCCTTGGGCATGGGCAGGAGCCGCATCTGGGAGGAGTCCTCAAGCATAGTCTGCCTTGCAGTTTACCTCGCTTACCCCTAAGCTCCAGGATCCTCAGTAGCAGGAGTCCCTGTCCGGCGGTCCTACGGGAAGTTAAGGGATTTTTGTATTCTCCTCCAGCCGCAGCGTGGGGGGCATGCTGATTGTACCCCCAGGTAAGATTAGGTTATTTTACCACCCTTGCAAATCTCTCATCTACTTCAAAATACCTCTTGCCTCATCTCTGAGCCTCTGCTTTCTCCTCCGGTTGTTCTGCTGTAAACATACACTGCTCAACTCCCCACTGGGATCCGACCCCGGGGGGCACAAGCAGTGATAGCAAGCCCCCCCCCCCAGTTGCTGCCCACCAGCAGTCAGCCACCCCAAGGAAGACGGAGGGTTTCAAGTTTCCTGTTGACAGTCACTGTCCCGTGGGGAGCTCTCTGGGAGAAATTAAAGACTGGCAACTAATTAACAAGGGCTCGGTTATTTTACAAGGGAGAACAATGGTTCCTCTGACCACTTTTGATTCATTCCGTCTCTGGTTTCCTTGGAGCATCATAAAAGGATCTGTGTGTGTGTGTGTCAAGAGAGTGGATGGAGAGAAGCGCCCCGGGCAAACAGAAGAGGAAGTTTCTGCCGGGTGGGTCTTCATCCGAAAGTGAGTTATGCCCAGCACTTGGTATTCAGTTCCTGTGTTGGTGTCTGCCCTGCCCGAGGCAATGACAATGACCAGTCGCCGAGGCTGCTTTCTCCCCTTGTCAGAAGATCTTTGCCCCCGAGTTGTGGTCCCTGTGCAGCTTTATGCTTGCCTCCATCTTTTCCCTGTAGAGCAACTTGCTGGAAGAGCTGTGTAGGCAATCAGAGGTGCCGGCTGACCTGCCTCAGGGAGGGAAACACTTGAATTTTCAGGGGCTGACTCTGGACCTCAGGGTTACTAGGGCTCTCTGGCGGGTGGGAACCCAGCCCTGCTGCTTTTCATAACTTCACCCCTCCCCTCCCCCTTCTCTGTCACATGATTTCAGAAGACTTAGAGCCCTGGCTCAGGATTGGGGCATGTGATTTAGGCTCAGCCAGTCAGGGCATGGCATTCTCTTGGCTGCCAGTTACTGGTTCATTGGTAATCATGGGACTTAATTGGAGCCATTTAGAGAGGCTAAGACTTTCCCTGCAAATTCTAGGAAGTAGTTTTTTGTTTTGTTTTGTTTTTTCAAGATTTTACTTATGTATTTGACAGAAAGAGATCTTAAGTAGGCAGAGAGGCAGGCAGAGAGAGAGGAGGAAGCAGGCCCCCCACCAAGCAGAGAGCCCCACAGGGGACTCCATCCCAGGACTCTGAGATCATGACCTGAGCTTAACCCATGACCAGAGGCTTAACCCCCTGAGCCACCCAGGTGCCCTAGGAAGGAGATGCTTACTCTCTTCTTGCTGGACTCTATGCAAGTGTGAAGCCGGAGACCCCCTAACCTGCTTACTGCCAAGAGGGAGCAGTGGTCTTAGAATGTGGTCAAACCCAAAAGAGAACAAGAGAGGCACTGACTCTTGAGTACAGTGCTTGAGCTCTGGGATCAGCCTATGTCTGAGCAAGTCCTCTTTCCAGACCCTCCAATACGGGATTCCGTACCATTTACTTCTGGGTCCTGGGTGGCTCAGTTGGTTAAGTGTCTGCCTTCGGCTCAGTTCATGATCCCCGGGTCCTGGGATGGAGCCCTGCACTGGGCTCCCTGCTCAGCAGGGAGTCTGCTTGTCCCTCTCCCTCTGCCCCTCCCTCTGCTTGTGCTCTCTCTGACAAATAAATAAATAAATAATTTTTTTTAATATCATTTACTTTGGTCCTACAGTGTCTTGGGTTGGCTTTGGTTTCTTGCAACTGAAAGAGTTGCCTGTTTCCCTATAGGGAAAACTGAGAGGAAGCTTCCAGAATAAGAGCTGCCTGAGGAAGGGCCTGTTCACAGCCCTGCAGCCGGGAAAGTGATGCTCACCTGAGGGTGTATTGGTCCCTTCATGTTTATCGTGAGAAAGCAAAAATCTGCAAAATATGTTTTTAGAGCCATTAGCCTTTCCATTCCCTTCCATCTAAAACTGACGTTTTTATGGGGGGGGGGGATTTGTCTAGTTTATTATTCAAGTTATTGCTGGGCCTACCTTAAAGTGAACAGACATGGGTTGAAATCCTTAGTAAAAGTCTTCGTGTCTTTTTTTTTTTTTGGTCGCTGTGCCTTTTAAGTGCTTACCGTATGCTCTCAATTATACCATCTTTTTAGCTAAGAGATGGTATACGGAGACGTTTGGCAGGAGACCCAGAATCACCTGAATCCTGCCTTGGCCTACCAACACCATCCCTCTCCCTTGCCCCAGGGGAGCCCTAAGTAAGTAAGTTATTTTTAGAGAAAGCTTCAGTCCAAAATCTTAATGGAAATTCAAGCAAGTGAGATTGGATCTCAGGTTCTTTCTCCTCACTGTTCAGTTCCAGTGCTTAGATATAACCAATCAGTTGACCTAGACCTTCCTTTTCTGGGAGCGCTAAACCTGGAAACTTAACTGCTGGGTTTGCTGATTCGGGGTTAGGATAAACAGCTCCGTCTTGGGCCCAATCTGATTACTTTGGCCAAGCTAAGAATTCTGCGTCTGCTTCCGGTAGGAGGATGAATGTGTGTCCAAGGAGAGAGAAAGTGAAAGGGTAGGAAGAGGGGCATCTAGGGCTGTACCTGCCTTTCCGGCCACAAGGAAGGCAGAGAAAAAGATGCTATTCCTATGTTACCTGTGCTATAACCTTCCTTCTGTTGAGATGTCCACCTTTGGAAAACGTGAGCCAGTAACTGTCTTGAAATTCATAAGATCTGTAGTCTCTCAGAGCAGAACAAAGCAGGCGGTAAAATGAGAATTTCTGAAAGCTTGTTCTTAATTATATGATCAAATTCGAATAATGCAGGCTAAGATAACAAATCACCTCTAGAATTTTGACAGCCTAACGCAATACAAGTTTACTTCTTTATTCGTGTATCAATCTAAGGTAGATCCTTCTCACTGATGGGCTGCTGTCCTATCCTTAGTGATTTAAGAACTCAAGTTCCTTCAGTATCTCTAAGTCTCCACTTAAGTTAATGGCTTTCAGCTTCCATTGTCCTTTGTCATGACCTGATGAGCCTTAAAAATGATAATACATGGGTCTCACCCTAGAAGATTCCAATTTCACTGGTTGGAGTAACAGCCTGGGTACCCATACCATACGTTTAAGACACCTCCCAGAGGGGGCGCCTGGGTGGCTCAGTGGGTTAAAGCCTCTGCCTTCAACTCAGGTCTGATCCCAGGGTCCTGGGATCGAGCCCAGCATCGGGCTCTCTGCTCAGCGGGAAGCCTGCTTCTCCCCCCGCCCCTCTCTCTCTGCCTGCTTCTCTGCCTGCTTGTGATCTCTGTCTGTCAAATAAATAGGTAAAATCTAAAAAAAAAAAAAAAAAAAAAAAAACCACCCAACAACAATGAATCTTGGAACACTGAAAAAATTAAAAAAAAAAAAAAAAGACACCCCCCAGAGGAGTACGAAGGGCAGTCAGTATTTCACTAAAGCATTCCCCTAGGGCAGTTGTTCCATGCCTGATTCCCAGACCAGCAGCAACAATGTTGGGGAACTTATACAACGTGCAAATTCTTGGCTCCCGGCCAGATATGTGAAATAAGAACTCCAGGGTCTTGCCCAGAAAACTGTATTATAATAGCTTTCCAGTTGATTCCATTGCATATTCAAGTTTGAGACTCACTCTTCCAGAGCCTCAATATCCTCTGCATGCAGGTGGAAGGGGAGGTGGGGGGGGAGTTTAAAGAAGCACACCTGCTACTTAACTACCTTGGACTGGCAATGACCTCACACAGTCTCTTGACAATATCTAGTCACCTGGGCCTGGCCAGAGGCAGAGAAGACTGGGAATTGGGACCCTCACTGAGCAGCCTGCTCCGGCCATAATCATACATTCTAAAGTTGTCTGGAATTTCACACGGATTCAGGATGGAAGAAAAATAAAAGGCAACTCTAAGTTCTATAGGTAACGGAGTTGAGGTAATAGGAGTTGAGACTAAACAAAAACCTGGAAGAAGATATGCAAATTACTTGTTTTGATAGAGAAGAGAGTTTAGGTTGCTTTGGAGAGAAAAATCAACACGTAAGAAATTCACAAATTTATAAGCAACATACCCTGTCTTGTAACAGTGATTTTTCATTAAAGGGATAAAATCTCTTGAGTTCTCATTCTGATTAGGTCTCTCTGTGATTCACTTGGTTTCCATTCACTTCCCCCACCTGCTCAGCAGCAACTCTGAGAAAGAGATGAGAGATTTTGGATCTGTAGGCACAAGGTCTTTTCAGAAGCCAACCTAGAAGAATCTCCCCACCTAAGCCTCCACTGTACTGTGACAGAGAGAACAGAGATGTTAAAATCAAGCGGTTTGTGGTTCATGTCCTGGCTTTGCCATTTCTTTCCTGTGTAACCTCTGGTGAGATAGATGGTCAAGCTCTCTGAGCCTCAGGTTCCTCTTCTGTGAAAGAGTTAAAAGTCCTGGTTTGTAGAATTAACTGGGATGACTACATGAAATAATAAAGGTGCCTTAAATATCTTAGGTCATCTAAACCCCACTCTTCTCTCCCAGCCTTCAGAGTGGGAACAGAACAGTAGAACCCATGCAGATGACCTGGACCAGATTCTGGTCTCCATTCCAGAAGAATGGCTTGTGTTGTGTTTGGGCTGCCTTGTGATAGCAGAAATAATTCAAGCCATTGTTATCCCCAACAGGACACATCCAGGAGAAGAACTTAAGATGCTTTGAGGTTGTCTGAGGAAGCTGAGTTCAACCCATTCTCAGTAAAGCTATTTATAGTGAGAAGCCTTTCAAGTCAGGCCTGCCTTTCCAGTCTGCCTCACTGGCAGGGTGATGGGTCCTGGGCTCTGTTTGTTACACGTTGCTTGTGGTTTCTACCTGCTCTGGCTTTGGTGGTTTGTTCCATTCAGACCAGATGCCAAGGGGACCATGTGGTTCCAGAGAGCTAAGAAGCAGCGGCTGTCCGGGGGCTTTGTGCTGTCTGTGACACTTCAGAAAGTGACTCCATTAACCAGGAGGACTGAACAAAGAGAACCTGTGACTACTTCATCCATTTGAGAGCACAGACAACTCTCGTCATTTGAATGGTTGAAACATGGGCCAGCCAAACCCTGGAAAGCTAAAGTCTAATTTGCGCTTCATGATTCCTTATAGAGGTCAAGTGACCAGAAAGGGGGGTGGAGAGGAGGTGATACCAGGCAATTACCAGCACTTACAATTTTGTGCATCCAAAATAAAGTTGATCATTCCTAAAGGTTTTAATATCCAGATCTTAGGGCCAGTTCTGAGCTTGTAACAATACAGTGACAACAGTAATAAACTCATATAGGTCCAGTGCCTTCCAATCTATAGAACATTTTTTAGGGGTAGGAAAGCTGATCCTTCCCATTTCCTGGGAGCACATATGTTATCACACTTCTTTGTCTTGGTCAGAGATCCTTTCGTGGCCTGGAACATATACCCACTTCAAGGTGCCAGCTGCATATGTGGGAGTCGACGGCAGACAGCACCTCCTATGAAAGGCAGCCCGGCATCCAAGTGGTGTTTTTCTCCCCGGTCTTGCCTGAAGCTAGAGCTTGGCAATCGATTCTTGCTGCCAAGAATTTTACTACATGGTCCGGATGGTGAGAGCTCTACAGAACTCGTGTGAAAGGTAATCCACCTTCCCCGCACCCATGCAGCTGCTCTGAAATCTACAAGGACACGTCCCTACACAAAGTCTCCGGATATTGTCCTGAGATCGTCGCATGTCATTAACACAGTTCAATTCTGCAACTTAACTGATCGGAAAACCTGATTCCATGGCAAATTTGTTTCTGGCAACGGCATCAGCATCTTCCCCAAATATATTAGAGTTGCCGTTGACAGATGGTTTGAGATGGGCCCAGGGAGGCTGTTGACAGATCTCTCGTAATGGATCTTATTACACTGACATATCTAAAGAACATCCCGTGGGAAATGTCTTCACAGACCTGGAGGGTGACAGAACAGGATGGAAGCCCTTCAAGAGAACTGCCAATAAAAAGACTGAAAATGGGCACAGCCTTCTGGAGGGAATCTGACAGTGTGTATTGAATCTTAAAACATTCACACTCCTTGACCCTGCATTGGTCTTTTCAAGTTTTACTTGAAAGTGCAGCTCAGACCTGTGTGCAAAGACTCGTGTGTAGAGCTTTTTGCTGTGGCATTAGCCATAGGATAATGAAGAACTGCAAATCATCCAAATCCTGCAATTTGGATATAAACACTGGTTATATTTATTATATATATATATAAAATATATCACGCTTACTGTGATAATAGGAAACAAGGTGAAGAGCTGTTTGGGTAGGGTGATCTAAGTTTTGCTAAAGGAAAAAAAACAGGCTGGAGAAAACCATTTTCTAAACGTTAATAGTGAGGATCTCTTGGTGGTTGATAGGATGAGTAAATTTTCATCATTTTTTTTTTTGGTATTTTTAGTGAACTTCCTGAGAATATGCTACAAGGTGATTTATATAAAGAATGATTTATAGAAAATTTTGGATAAGAAAAAAATTAGCAAGGACCAATACCCCTATTTAAATTTTGATTTCCTAGGCTGTGTCTTTGTACATGGAAATTTTTAATATAGTCAGAGAGTACCCATAGCTTTGTATTCTGTTTTTTACAATCTAAGTAAGAATAACACTAACAGGGCACCTGGGTGGCTCAGTGGGTTAAGCCGCTGCCTTCGGCTCAGGTCATGATCTCAGGGTCCTGGGATCGAGTCCCACATCGGGCTCTCTGCTCAGCAGGGAGCCTGTTTCCTCCTCTCTCTCTCTGCCTGCCTCTCTGCCTACTTGTGATCTCTCTCTGTCAAATAAATAAATAAATAAAATCTTAAAAAAAAAAAAAAGAATAACACTAACAAAATCTGATGAATTGGGAAAATTGCTTGTGTGTGTGTGTGTGTGTGTGTGTGTGAAAGACAGAGAGAATGTGTGTACCTATACACATACTATAATATAAAATGTTAATTTAATAGTTTGGAAATTGATAATCAACATATGTGGGATAACTTTCTTCACCAGAAAATCTGCTTATCCCCAAATATTTAATTTCCACTTCCTTCTATAGACAAACTAGCTTTCTGTAGGCTTAAAATCAGGGATATGAAACTAGCCCCCAAATTTTAACCAATTTGGCAGATTTCTGAAATGGACTTTTCTTTTGGAATATAAAATCTGAACACGGGTCAACCCACCGGAGAGAGAGAATAATGGATTTGAAAAACCAATGGCTGAAAAATCTATTAAGCATTAGGAAGCAGTAACAGTGGTCAGATGATTTCTGAGGTAGACACACAAGAAATTGAGGATGACGGCCCAACACAAGAGGCTGTGGATATGGCATTGCTTTGGTGTCCGTGATGACAGTAACTGCCAGGGAAATTTAGGAAAGGATGAAGATTTGGTATTTAAAATCAAAATCAGGCCTGACGCAGAAAACCAATCTACTGCCTTCCAGAAACAGTGCAGAACCTACAGTTTTTATTTTACCAAGGCCTACCTCACACAATTCAAGTCAAAGTATTACTTTCATCAGAGAATTATTTTTGTTCTTCCGTGAAAGAGCACAGGAAATGTGTTATGAAATGACTTGCCAAGGTCAAGAAATCTCATAATCTTGACAAGAGGTTGGGGTGGGGGGAGAATTGTGCCGTCATCTAGACTAGTAGTCCTCAACTGGGGGCAGTTTCGTCCCTTAGGGAATATTTGGCAATGACCGGAGACAGTTTGGGTTGTCACAACTGGAGGCTTGGGAGAATGCCACTGGCATCCAGGGGGTAGAGGCCAGAAATGCTGCTAAGCTTCCCACAGTGCTCAGGACAGCCTCTCCGACAAAGCATTGTCTCCTCCCCCGAAGTGTCAGCAGTGCCAAGGTTGAGGAACCCTGGCCCAGACAGTGACAAATGATCTGGAAAGAAATGACCAAATGCAAGGTCCCTGCCATCTGTTCTCTACCTGGGGGAGGGTGAGGTGGAGGGGGAGTTCTAGGGGAGGGACTCCTTTCTCCTCCAAGTCCACCTGTGTGTGTTTGGTTCGGTTATCCAGTGTAGGTAGAGAAAGTGATCCCTCACTGCTGATGGCTGAGACCACAGTTGCATCTTTCATCAGAACGAGACGAGAAAATTTAAATATGGTAAAAATCTTGATTTCACCTGAATTTATACAGGCAGAACTCTGTTTAGTCATTTTTTTTTTTCCTACACAAGGGAAAAGGAGCAAAATACATGGAAGAAAAGGCTTATTTTAGGAACTTCAAAAACATGTCCAAGGGTCAAGTACAAATTCTACCCAATCTCCTGTTTTGTTTTCTGGACAATGGGAATTGGGGTCCAGAAGTTTTAGCCCGAGGTCCAGACTGACCGTCAGCTATAAAGGATAATTAAATTGCATTGGAAGTAAACTGTACCTCTTTCAGCAGGAAACTCAACTCATGCTTTTCAGTAAGACTTTCAACATCAAGGGTTGACGTAAAAGGATTTTCTGGTTAACTCTCAGATGACCTGGAATCTCCCATTCCCCTGGCGTTTTGACAGATTAGAGATTTCCTGTAGTTAACATTCCTTAAGACATTCTTGACACTGGCAAGGTTTTATAGGAAGGGCTACTGACTGTTAAAAAACTCCAATCCCAATTTCCCCTTTCTACATTTTATGTTTGTAACATTGGAATGCAATAAAATAAGCATGGAACACTTCTGTGTGCTTAAGAAAAACAAGGCAGCTCCTTTGTTTTTGAAATCTAGATAAAACAAAACATTCAATAGGTAAGGAAGAGTTAATTAACAGCAAGAGAGGGTAAAATTCTGGTTCCGATTTGCAACATACTCCAGATGGACAATGTTATTATGTCTCCTGTGTCCGTCTGGGGGAGTTCAGAAAGTTTGCTTTAAACATTTGGAGGATAGTCTCGCGAGGCACAAACCACAATGAAGTAATGGTTTTGCCTGAATCCACCTAATCTCGTCCTGACAGGTGCCCACACAGACCAGCAAGGGTTGGGAATAACCTCCCTCCAACGTTATTGCTAATTGGCAGCAGCAGACGGTATATGAGTCTGAGTATGTGAAAGATGGGCGAAAACTAACACAAAGCCAAACTCTGAAACTCCAATCAGCTTTAATTAGGCAAGAAAAATCAACAGCTTGAGAACATGCACCTACTGAGAGGGTGGGACCCACGGGGCTGTAAAGTGTTTCGGGGTCCAGCTAAGGATCTCGCGATGCCCCATCACCTACTGCCTCTGGTTTTTGGGTTTTCCACTTCTATAAATAAGGTGTTAAAAATGCCTATTTTCTGTTCCTGCCAGATGTAGCAATGCTTAGTTTGGAAAGTGCAAAAGGATCCTTCCAAGATCTGGTGCTAGGAGGTGGTTCCCACCTCTAGGTCTCTTTCCCTGGATACACAGAATATCCTAGATTGTGCAAATAATCATAGCCAGAGTCAAAAGGCTTAGCCAGAATCTACCCAACAGGACCTCCAGTCAAGGTGCTTTTTAAAAATGTATAAAACACGGAAGAGCGGCAACATCATCAGTTTGGGTTCTCAGACCCAGGTTTGTTATCTCCCCACACAGCTTTCTAGCCGTGAGAACCCGAACAAAATCAGTGTGCTTCTCCGCAGCTTCACGTCCTCACGGGAGGGACGGTCTCATCATGACTGCTGCAGAGTAGGCGGCAAGGATTAAAGTCAACCAGACTTGGAAAGCAAACAGTTGGCCCTCAGTTTCCAGAACGACCCGCGCTCCCTGCCCGCTGAGCGCCCTGCACCACCCACAGCTCTGCCCCAGACTTCTTGTTTGTAGGGTGGAGCGTTCTGTTCACATACTTTTTTGGGAAAAGAATGAAAGTATTAGCAACTGAACCAATAGTGCGGATTTAAATCAAACAGAGCCAACTTTTGTAGCCAGTTCTGGGACAGACTTATGACAGGGATAACTCATTGTCTTCTGTTTTCTACACATGATGTTCTAATGGGAACATGAAGTTCTTAAGGATGAGCCCCGAATGCCGGGGAATCCCCCATTACCCCTGAAACGGGACATCGTGTTCTTGCAGTACTGGTTAGGTCTCTTCGAACCTAGCTTGGATCTGGATTTAGACGGGATGGTGGGGGGGGTGGGGGTGGCGGTGTAGGGGTGTGTGGGAGAGGGGTGGAATGTCAAGGTGTCTCCTGGGGCCAAAACTTGTGTCCATCTCTCCCTGTTCCTTTTCCATTGTCACCTTCCCAAGCACCAGCTTTTTCTTCACATCTCAAATGGCATAAAAACAGCTGCCTGACGATTCTGGAGGGTTTTTTTTTTTTTTTCCTTTTTAAGATTTTATTTATTTATTTGACAGAGTGTGCCCACAAGTAGAGGGAGCAGGGGAGGGAGACACAAACCCCCGCTGAGCAGGGAGCAGGGTGCAGGGCTCAATCCCAGGACCCTGGGATCTGATCTGAGCTGAAGGCAGGTGCTTAACCGACTGAGCCTGCCATGTGTCCCAATTCTGGAGGTTTTCTATTATAGTCCCAATCACACGAAGATACTGATGCAACTAGATAGTACCCCCATCCCAAATTCCAAGGGAAGAGGAGCTGATTGACCCAGCTGGATCCACTGTGCTCCTTGGTTCCAATTGCCTGTGACCGCGGAGGCAGGAGCCCATCCTACAGACGTGATGCCCAGGCTTATGCCTGCCATCCTGAGAATTCGGGTAAAGGTGGTTGTTCTCAAGGGTGGGAGAGGAGGAATGTCATTAGGCATAAACACAATAAAGGTATTGTTCCACTTTATGCAGCAGGGATGAAAGTGAATAAATACATTTTAATAGCCAAACTCATAATTGAAAAACTTTTCTGCCTATCTCCTGGTTAAGCCAAAAATTAATTTAAGCCAGATGTATTTTGCCCTACATCCCAACTGTAGCAGACACGGATGGTTGCGACCTAAAAGGCACTTGCCCTTTGTTCTTAGCTAGCAGAATCCCACATTTATTTGGGTGTTCACTCTTCCCTCATAATGGTCATGGTAGGGTTAGTGACCTTATCCCTGTGTTTAGAAGTAAGTTGTTCTAATTGTTGCACTGTGATCCCATTTCTTTCCAGTGATTGGCTTAGACATAAGCATAGGATACAGTGGTGACCACCAAAACACGATGTGGAATCTGTTGAGGGGCCTTCCATGAAGACATTTTCTCACTGATAAAAAGAAAGCCACAGGAACGCTCCCTATTCTTTTAACACTTTAGGATGAAGGTGTGATGCCTGGAACACTTGCAGCCATCCTGTGATGATGAGGAGACGTAGCATGAGGATGGAAGAGCAGTAAAACAAAGAACTGGGTCTTTGATGACCTCTTTTGAGCCACTGGGTTAATCCACCTGGAATTATTTTACCTCTGGGACTCTTGTATGTATGTATATATGTATGTATGTATTTCAAATTTGAAGTATAATTGCCGTATAACATTATATTAGTTTCAGCTGTGCAACAGAATGATTCAATATTTGCGTGCATTGCAAAAGGATCACCACAATAAATCTAGTTAACATCTGCCACCACACATTGTTACAAATTCTTTTTCTTGTAATGAGAACTTTTAAGATCTTCTCTTTTAGCAACTTTCAGTATGGTGGTGCTATTAACTGTGGTCACCATGTCCTATGTTACAGCCTCGATTCTTGTTACTTAATAAAAGAAACATTTCTCTTGTTTAAGTTGAGCTGATTTTTTGTTACTGATGTTTTGTTACCCAAACATCCTGATGAACCTCTTAATTAATACAAACCCCAGAGCTGCAGAGAAGACATACTTTAGTAAAAGCTGACTTCATAGTTTGCAGAATAATCCTGCAGACACTTAGGGGAAATGTGGCTTAGGCAACATTGATACAATAGCCAAGAAATCATAAATCATCTCTAAGGCTCCCAGAGCCTTATCAAGACCCAATATTTTGCAAACAGACCAACATTATTTTTGTGTATTTATAAAAAGCAGCTCAAAGGAATGATTTGTTTAGAGTAGGTTCTCTATGGTTCAAAGTCCCTGCTCCTTTCGACAGGGAGCTGGACAAGTTGAAAGCAGTTTCATTGTGCGTTCCGCTTGCTCAAGTTTGATAGGCTGTGTTCTCACGACAGTTCTGTCCCTGCAGTGTGTGTCTGTGGTGCTTTGATGTGGGCTGCGTTCGGACAGCCTCATACTTGGGGAGAAATGTGCTGAAATTGAGCAAGATTGCTTTCTGCCCAGCTGTTCTCCAAAGGCTCAGACATTTTTAGCACTGAGCGAAGAAGCTTGTATTTGTTTTGACAGTCTTGGCAGGGAGAACAGTGGTTGATTATCCCCGCACTTTACTAACAAATACGACTGCCTCCAGCAGAGATAAAATATGGGTCTTGACTTGATTGCATTTCATGTCCAAGGGAATTATCTTCTATTCAGTCTGATGCCCTTTCATTAGGCAGTGTATCTCTTTCTTTCTTTCTTCTTGCCTCCCAAAGTAACCTGCGGCTTTCACTCGGAGAAGCCAGATCCCCCTAAATCACCGTGGGCATGGTGATTTGATTATCATATAGAACATGCATTTTCACTACTCTAATTTGATTTCTTAGAAGCTAAATTTTTTGTTTGTTTGTTTTGGGTCACCCAGATGTGTATGGTTAGTTTCTTCTCTAATTTTCGATCTGCTTGCTCTTGGTATTTGTTTGTGCGGCTGATACCATTTGAGCAAGCAGGAGTCTTGGGCTTTCCATCAGAGCTACATTGGAAAGGGCTATCCTGCATGCCTTTCTTCGCCCAGGCAGAAACGTGTCCTTCGCGGAACAATCGTTTTCTTTAAAACAAAGGAAGCTTTCAATATTTTCAAAAAATTATTTCTCTTTCTAGGGGCACGGGGCTGGCTTCCTCATAAAATCATTTCTCTTTCTCGCTCTTTTATTTGCTACTTTCTGGACAACGCCAGGACGTTAGTAGAATACTTTCCCTGCGTTTATTCCCTTCTGCCGAGGTAGGTTTAAGAGGCTATTTATGAAGATAAAGCTTTCCAGGTAAAAAGACAGGGGAAGACATTCCAGGTGGGGAGAGGGCCAAGCCTGTGTGCTGCCCCCTCTGACCGTTTGTCTCTCTTCCCTGTGACCTGTGAGATCTAGTAGGGCCTCACCAAGCAGCCCTGCCCTTGGGATATTGGGTTTTGTAGCCAGTGGGAGGTCCTGGCAGGGCACGGCAAGCAAGGTTAGAGCGTTTGGACCGTTTCTTTTCTCCCTCCCCTGCTCTCTCCACGTCTGCCGTGGCTCTGACAGCAGCTGCATTTTACTTGAAACATTCAGGGTGTCTGGAGAATCCCGTCCCTGAGGTTGTGGGACTGAGGTCCCTGTTGGCTGGTTGTCAGAGGAGGACGTCTCCATCAGCTCCTTAAGGCCACTCGCTCTCATTCTCACAGAGCCCTTCCGTGTTCGAGCGAGAAGCAGTGTCCCGATCTTTTTTGCTCTTCAAATCCCTCTGACCTTAACCTTCTGACGTTCTTTCCCACTTAGAAGGGCTCACGTGATTACCCGGGGCCCACCCAGTTAACCTAGGATAATCTTCCTGTTTTAAAGTCAACCCATTAGCAACTTCAAGTACAACTACAGTGTCCCTTTGCCCGTGTAATTTAACTGTAATGCCAAGAGCCAAGGTTCCGGGTACCAGAATTCTGTCTGCTGTAAATACAGATAACGCATGAACAAAACTAGCTTCTGGAAAGGACTGAAGGACCTCAAAGAAAGGCCCAGTCTCTGCAAGGATAGTGTCCTTTCGATTTTGTAGAAAGTTCTACTGTCATCTCTCTTTTTAGAACTTTGTTTCCTCCTCGGTGGAATGCAAAATTTGATGTTCTGCCAGTTAGAGGTAACTAGGGTCTTAATAATTTTTCCTTTTTTCTCTTTAAAAAAAAAAAAAAGATTTATTTATCTATCTATCTGAGAGGGGAGGGGAGAGGGAGAGAGAGAACTCTCAAGCAGACTTACCGCTGACCAAACCCTGTGTGGGGCCCAGGCCGCTGAGATCAGGACTAGAGCCGAAATCAAGTGTCAGCCCCTTGACTGACTGAGACACCCAGGTGCCCCAATTTTATTATTTTTAAAGTAATCTCTATACCCAGCATGGGACTCGAACTTACAACCCTAAGATCGAGAGTCTTGCGGGCGCCCACGTGGCTCAGTCATTAGGTATCTGTCTTTGGCTCAGCTAATGATCCCAGCGTCCTCGGATCGAGCCCCGCATGGGGCTCCTGGCTCAGCAGGAAGCCTGCTTCCTACTCTCCCACTCCCCCTGCTTGTGTTCCCTCTTTCGCTGTGTGTCTCTCTTTCAAATAAATAACTGAAGTCTTAAAAAAAAAAAAAAAAAAAGAAAGAAAGAAAGAAAAAAAGGTCAAGAGTCACTTGTTCCAACTACTGAGCCAACCAGATGCCCCCTGGGATGTCTTTCTTGACTGCCTGGAGCTCTTGTCAATCCAGGTCTAAAGGGTCCATTCTAAATGGTGATTTTTCTCTCAGCTTCTCTCAGCATGGTCAGCAGGTGGTTTACATGCAGAATCACAAGGGTGCCCAGAGACTCAGAGTTGCTGTATTTCTGACTGGGGTCTATATTTCCTTTTTTTTTTTTTTTTTTAAGATTTTTATTTATTATTTATTTGATAGACAGAGATCACAAGCAGGCAGAGAGGCAGGCAGAGAGAGAGAAGGGAAGCACTGAGCCACCCAGCTGCCCCCGGGGTCTATATTTCTATTTCACAGTCCAGGGGATTCTTAAGCCCTTGTGGGTAGAACCAAACCATTCTCTTCTTCCCCTGTATCATGGCAAAATTCCATCACCCCAACTATCAAGAGAAATGTCACTAATCATTTCCTAAGAGAAATGCCAGGAGCGCCAACAGTGTCTAGCTCATGAGGAAGCCATCTTGGCTGCTACCTTAAGTCAGAGGACTGACTCCAATCCGGTGTGGGAGCCTGGCATAACGGACAGGGGCAAGGAGAGGGAGCTAACATGGCCAAGGAAGTGCTTGCTAGGTCCAGGGAAGCAGCTTGTCCACTCTACAGTCAGAGACAAGCAGGTAGATGGGCTCACAGTACAAATTTCCCTCGCTTCACTCTTGGTCCTGAGGCTGGCTTCTCGAACAGTCAGGAGAGAGCTCTCTGACTTCCTGCTGCATCCTAGGAAGCGGAGCCAAGCCCAGTGGTAGCTTCAGCCTCAGGAATCACAGCACAGGTGCCTCTGGATTTATTGAACTCCCACCTTGAGGACAAATGCGGCGTTTTATGGCATCCCATTTACCGTGCTTCCTTCCTGCCTGCTGTGCTCACTCATCTCTTAGCCCAGGCTTGTGGTAAAGTGTGTTGGCACAGATTTGGGTGCAGGTAACAGCTGCCTGGAGGTGCCTGGGGAGCTGTGAACTAGGGCTCTCACTCCATTTCCCATTTAGACAGCTGGCCAGCACCCGGGTGATTTTTTTTAGATTTGCCAAAAGCACGTCTGACGATGAGAGGAGGGAGAGGGTGGTAGCAATAGGGAGGCAGCTGGGTGCTCAGGGAAAAGGGCTTGGGAGGCAGCAAGCCCCAGACTTTGAACCCACACCTGTCACTTCCTGTGTGGCCCTGAGCAAGTCATTCAACCTCCCTGGGCCTCACTTTGGTTATCATGAAAACGCAGGGCTTCGACCTATTCCTTACAGATCTGTTTTGTGAATTCAATGAAATAAGAGCAAAATGTCTGTTAAAACGCTTGTCGTACTGTAGGTCTCCATTTCTGTTAGGATCTTTCCTCCACTATTAGAAACCTAGTGACTTAGTTCACGGTTCAGTGCCTCAATTTCCCCATTTGTAAAGCCAGGATGACAATAGTACTTCGTAGCATTGTTACGAGGATTCAATGAATGAGTTTCTGCAAATCTCATTAGAAAAGTGCTAAGCACTTAAAAAGTTTTCAAGAGGCATGTAAAATACATCACATGCCTACATTGTATCCCCATCTCCTTTAGGGTCATGAGAGAATGGAACAGAGAAGCCTGGAAACCCAGGATCACAAGGTAGGTCCAGTCTCCTTAAGGATAATGAATAACTACCCTTCTGCTTTTGTGGACTGACCTTCCTTTCCTATCTGGAATGGAGGAGCCTTCCCCCACAGGGGAGGCCGAGCAAACTCCCTCTTCTTTCTCCATAAATTCAAGAATGCAGACAAACTCTGTTTGTGATCCACCACAGCACAATAAATGATCCTAAAACTTAGTGGTTTAAAACAAACCACTTTTTGGTTTCTGGGGGTTAGGAATCTGGGAGCATCCAGGTAAAGGGCTTGTGGCTGAGGGTGTCTCAGTGGCTTGTGGCCCAGGTTGTGGTCAGAGTTGTAGGACTCCGAAGGCCTGACTGAGATGGATGGATCTATTCCCAAGATAATCACTCTTCTGCCTATTGGCAGGAGGGCTCAGTTCCTCACCACCTGGGGCTCTCTATAGAATGTGGTGTCCTTAAAACATGGTGCTGTAAGGTGGAAGAGAGAGATGAAACAGAGGGATCTTTGTCCCTGGTGACCTAGCCTCAAATCAGACACATCATCGTTTCTGCACTACCCATTTGGTTAGAAGCTTGTCACTCAGACCAGCCTACCATCGAGGTCAAGGGCATCAGGCTGCATCTACTGAGGGAGGGCTGTCAAAGAACATAAGGATGTGTTTTAAAACCACGATTCCATCATGCCAATAATGACAGGCGCAGGGCAGGTTAGGGAGGGAGGGCGATTTCCAAAGGCGCCAGGGTCTTTGTTCTTTGTCCCTTGAAATACCCAGTTTACCTTTCCTGGAAAAGAGATTGGAAATTTTCCATTTCTTTCTTTTTTTTTTTTTTTAAATCTAGATTCTTTTTTTTTTTTTTAAGATTTTATTTATTTATTTGACAGAGAGAGATCACAGTAGACAGAGAGGCAGGCAGAGAGAGAAAGAGAGGGAAGCAGGCTCCCTGCTGAGCAGAGAGCCTGATGCGGGACTCGATCCCAGGACCCTGAGATCAGGACCTGAGCTGAAGGCAGTGGCTCAACCCACTGAGCCACCCAGGTGCCCCTGAAATTTTCCATTTCTAACAGAGTTAAAAATATGTCCAGAAATGCAACAAAAAATGCTTATGTTTCATAGCACAACTCTTGGCAAGTCCCTTCTATAAGCCATGTCCCTCACTGGGCATCAGAAATAGACGTGATTAATGGAGATCTGTGCTCTCAAGAAACTTGCTGTCCAATGGGGAGAGAGAGGGAGAGCGGATGTCAGAATAACAGGACACCACACGTGAGACTAATATCATACTGGATGTTAACTGACTGGAATTTAAAAACTTGAAAAACAAAAGAATAAACAAAGGTAGTCTTTCCTTCTTGTTTTCCATTTCTCTACTCTCTTCCCTCCCAGTACTGATTACAAATAGTATTTCCTCATTTATTTGGTTAGAGGACTTGTTTATCACCATTTTCCTCTCAGCCTATCCTCGGTACCTAGCCCTTAGTTGCTCCACACAATGCTCAGTAAACACTTGAGGGGGTAAGTGCGAGGTAAACTGTGAGGGGGTGAGTGTAGCACGCTGTGGCGGCAAGCTGGACCGAAGACTCCGCGGAGGAAGTGTTGAGATTTGACACGGGTATAGGAATAAGCAAGGTGGAATTATTCCTCTTCTCAGGAACAACACCCCAAGCCAAGAGTCTAGCACAATCGAGGGGCTGCAAACACTTCTGTTTGTTGGGGAGGGGTGTGGAGAGTGAATTGCAGAGGGAGTCATGACAGAGGAGAATAAAGATACAGCAGAATTAGGTTACTGAGAGCTTCCCTTGTGAGAAAGTCTGGACTTTATCCTAAAAGCAATGAGGGAACTATTGAAGGGAGGGAAGTAGGAGAATGGCAAGGCCGGGGACCAAAGACTTTGTTGTTCTAGCAAGGATATGAAGGGCCACCCCGAGCCCCACTGCCAGCGTTTGTGAGTGGGGCTACAGGTGTCCCAGGAGCCAGAGTCCAGAAAGTTAGATTGCTGAAGTTATTTCTCGACCACCTCTTTGCAGATTGTGCTTAGCCGCCTGCCACCCCCTGCCCACCACAAACTACTCTGGGGGCAGAGTCAAGAGCCTAGAACACCACCTGTCTCCGGCCCACGAGGCCTGGCCTGGCTGGGTGCCCCCTCCAGTGGCCCTCAGAGCTGGTAGAACCAAACCCTGCTGCTCCCTGTTCTCTGGCCCCCTTTCAGAAGCAGAGTTGGAGTGAATGCTTCAAAGCTAATTACCGGGGCACAGAGACTATGAGTTGGAAAACACATTTTCCCTGCAACATGAGAACACGTGTTGCTGCTTAGAATCTCCCCACTGGAATCATCTGCAGAACATGCGGAATAACAGAAAAGCAGTTTTCTCTTGGAGACATATGGAAAACCGTTTGTTTGCTTGGAGGAAAATCACAACTTGTTGTGTTTTTTTTCCCCTCAGAGGAAAATTAAAACTCTCACGCATTAAGTCTTTTCAATCCCTTGTTTGTCTTGTGCTTTTGAACTGAAAGGCAGGCAGGGGAAAGGGGTGTTGTAGGTGAACAGGAAATCTAAGTCGGACATCTAAATTACAGTGGCCAAACTATCGGAATTCCACACTCAGGTCACCCTTCATTGTCTCGAGGGCAAGAATGGGGTCATTAGGCCACAGAACCAAGTGCCGCTTCCTTCTCAGAGGGGAGGATGGCTTCGATTGCTTTGGAGTGTAGGCAGAATGATAAATAATGGCCGAGTGCGAGATCTCCAAACGTAATTTCCAAAGTCGTCTTGAAATAATCCTTCCTTTGGAGACCTGATATTCCCAGTCAAGATGGAAACAAAGGAAAATGGCCAATCTTTCATTTGGTTCACTGGTCCAGAAAATGGGCCCTGGGAAGATAAAGCAGAGCTGGGTGTTTGAGGTGAATGAAAGGCGCTCGTAGACATTCACTGGGGATTTTCCTTGCCCAAGTGTCTCCTCAACCTGGTCTTCCCCTCCCAGGAGACCCACTGGAGCTGCCTCCTTCCTCCCTTCAAGATCTCTCTTTGAACAATCTCAGACGCTCTTTTCTTGGTAATAAGAGAAACCATATGCAGGGCTTCAAGGATATGTTCTGAATGATGATTTATGCCAGCTTGTTCACAGCTTCCTCTCTCCATCCATAATTCTTCCAGAGAGCATTTAGCTGATTTGGAAAAAGGATATCAGATCTCCCAGAGAACACTGTGCATCCTAACTGGGGATGAATGTGATTCTGATGGTTCTCTGACTGCTCAAAGCTTTTCAAACCGAGTAACACAAATGCACAGAAAACTGCTTGTTGACTTCTGAAGAGAAAGTTAATTACCCTGGGGGTCGGTGGTGGTGGGGGAGCTGGGAGCGGGAAGAGGAGTTGGAGATTGACTCTCTGGATAGGCTATTTGAATAGCCTTGGGGGTATTTCCGGACATAAATGAGCCAAATTCATCATGCCCTCCTCCTTAAAAACATCTTACTAAGCACCTAATATGTGCCAAGAGCTTTACTCAGTGCATGTAAAGATTTACAACAAACAGGACCAGTGAACCTCAAGCAAAGGAAACACCTGAGGCAAGCTCTGCATTCAGCCTAGTTCCCGCCAGAGCACATATTGCAAACAGCAGCACAAGAAAGTAGATTCCAAAAGGCAGCAGTGGTCTCATTGTGTGGAGTCCACAGAGTTCAGGATGCTGAGGTGGCCGGAATTTATGAGGTAAGGTATCAAAGAAGAAAGTACTGAACAGAGAAGTTGCCTCAGTAACCTGCATTCAGGTCTCCTTCAAACTTGGGCCACATACCAAGCTGTGCGTGTACAACCCCTGAGGGGTTAGACGGAGAACAGAGAGAAAGACTACTAGCTGGGGGGAGATTCTTGAGGTTACGAAGGGATGGAAGACAGAGCTAACACACAGCGTAGCTATATTATTGAACACTCTGGGCATTCAGTCGAGATCCCAGAAAGGCCAATCCAAAGAATAGGACTACTCTAGCCCTAGCACATGGATGGTTCTTGACCCACCATAATAATGCTCTAAAAAGCTTCGATAGGGGCACTTGGGTGGCTCAGTCAGTTAGGTGTCTGACTTCCACTTGGCTTGTGATCTCAGGTTCCTGAGATCAAGCCCCACATGGGGCTGCCCACTCAGTGGGGAGTCTCCTTGTCCCTCCATGCCTCCTCCCCACTCATGTATACACACACACACTCTCCCCTCTCAAATAAGTAAATACATTAAAAAAAAAAAAACCTCAATAGGCTCATACTGGGCCACCAATAAATTAAATGTTTGTCAATGTAATACTCAACACTCAATACTCAACATTCTTCAAAAAGAAAACAACACAATCCAAGCTCAACATAATAACATTCGTAATGTCCAACATCCAAAAAATTGTTAGACACACAAAGTAGCAAGGAAATGTGATCTGCAGTCAACCTAGAATTCTACATCCAGCAATAGCCTTAATAAAAACAGAGGTAGAAAGAAGACATTTTCAGATAAGAAACGTTGGATTAATCACCCATATCCATGCATAAGAAATGTTAAAGGAAGTTCTCCAGGCAGAAAGAAAATGAATTGCATAGGATATCAGATCTATGTGAAGGAGAGTATCAGAAATAGAATATACATCGGGTATAAATACAGCAGACACTCTTCTTATTTTTAAGTTTTTTCCAAAGACATTTGACTGCTTAAACCAAATATAGTAGCAAAGCCTTGTGAGGTGTATAATCCATGTGGAAGCAAAATGTATGGCAACAATAGCACAAAAGATTAAAAGGGATAAATGAAAAATATATATATATTTAAATATTTTTATTTATTTATTTGATAGAGATCACGAGTAGGCAGAGAGGCAGGCAGAGACAGAGAGAGGGAGGAAGCAGGCTCCCTGCTGAGCAGAGAACCTGATGTGGGGCTCGATCCCAGGACCCTGGGATCATGACCTGAGCCGAAGGCAGAGGCTTTACCCCGCTGAGCCACCCAGGCGCCCCTAAATGAAAATATATTATGTAAGGTTGTTACGTGTGAAGAGTTATGAAATCAACTCAAGGTGGAGGCACCTGGCAGGCTCTGTCAGCAGAGTGTGTGACTTTTGGTCTCGGGGTTGTGAGTTCAAACCCCATGTTAGGTGTAGAGATTACTTAAAAATAAAATCTTTAAAAAATTCAGTAAAAATCAATTCAGGGTAGACTGAGGTAACTAAAGTTTATTTTAAGTCCCAGAGCAACCACTAAAAATTAAAACAAAAAGGCATAGCTACAAAGCAAGTAGAGGAGATAGAATGGAATACTAAAAAATACTTACTTAATCCAAAAGAAGGAAGAGAAAGAGAGAAATTAGAAATAGCATAAATGGAACAAAGAGAAAACACATAGTTAGATGGTAGAATTCAACCCAATCAAATCACTAATTACATTATATCCAAATACACTAGACCGTCTAACAAAAAGAAGAGTACTGCCAACCTGGATATAAAAAATGAGACCCAATTATATGATGTTTATAAGAGATACACTTTAAACATGAAGACATATACAAATTAAAAGTAAGAGAGTAGAAAGTTAACTGTGTAATAATTGGTTTTAAAGACACAGGAGTGGGTATATTAATATCAAAGTCAAAGATAATGACCAGGGATAAAAAGAAACACAACATAGTGACAAAAGAATCAACTAAGAAGACATGCAATTCCTAAATGTCTGCTTACCTATTAACAAGCTTCAAAATACGTGAATGAAAACCTGATAGAAGGAAATAGACAAATTCACTAATGAGAGTTGGGGAAGTTTATCTTCCTCTCTCAAGAATTGATAGGATGATGGGGGCACCTGGATGGCTCAGTGGGTTAAAGCCTCTGCCTTCGGCTCAGGTCATGATCTCAGTGTCCTGGGATGGACACATCGGGCTCCCTGCTCATCGGGAAGCCTGCTTCTCCCTCTCTCTCTGTGCCTGCCCCTCTGCCTACTTGTGATCTCTGTCAAATAAATAAATAAAATCCTTTAAAAAAAAAGAATTGATCGGATGTGTAAACAAAAAATAGTTATTATATAGAGGATTAGCAACAAACTTAATCTAATAAACAATGTATTGAACACAACTCAACAAAGGCAGACTATGTGTTATTTCCAAATGTACATGGAACATTCACCAAATAGACCATAAACTGAGCCATAAAAACATCACAATATATTTTAAATGATTACAATCATAAATAGTGTATACTTGACAAAAACAGAATTAAAATAAAAAATCAAGACCAAAATGATCTCTGGCAAATCTAAATATTTTGAAAGTAAACCACATTCTTCTAAATAGCCACATAAAATGAGATAAGATAAGAGATCACAAGAAAAATGAGAAAATGTTTTGACCTGATGAGAAAACCACAACATACCCAAATTTGTGAGATTCAACTAATGAAGTAAAATGTCCAGTCTAAATGCAAATATCAGGAAAGAAAAAGGGGTAAAATCAATTATATAAGCCTTCATTTTAAGAAACTAAAAAAAAGCAAACTATACTTATGGTAAACATAAGGAAATAATGGAATATAAATCATTGAAATATAAAGTAGACAAACAACAGAGAAAGTCAACAAAATCAGAAGTTTTCTTTGAAGAGAATAATCAGAAGGGTAGATCTCTAGCTAGACTCATCAAGATGAAAAGAAAGACAACACAAATTGCCAGTATCTGGAATGAAAGATGGGACACAAAGATACGACAGTTGTTAAAAGACAAGACGACATCTAACAACCTCATGTTGCTAAATCAGAAAGTTTACATAAAATCGACAAATTCTTTGAAAGACACAAATTATAAAATTCACAAAATAAAAAGAATAAGATATGAAAAATTCTATACCTATTCGAGAAATTTAATTTGTAGTTAAAAGCACTTCTACCGGAAACTCCAGGCCCACATGACTTCACTGGTAAATTATACCAAACGTAAAAGGAAGAAATAATATCCCCATTACACAAACTTCTTCAGAAAACAGTTGAGGAGAAAACACTTCCCAACTCATTTTATGTATCGTGCATAACTCTAGTAAGGAATTATGGACATTAAGGACGTTACAAGGACATTACAAAGAAAGGATTACAGATTAATATCCCTCCTGTGTTTATTTGCAACATTTCTTAACAAAATAAAGAGACTGGGGGCGCCTGGGTGACTCAGTGGGTTAAAGCCTCTGCCTTCGGCTCGGGTCATGATCCCAGGGTCCTGGGATTGAGCCCTGAATCAGGCTCTCTGCTCAGCAGGGAGCCTGTTTCCTCCTCTCTCTCTCTCTCTGCCTGCCTCTCTGCCTACTTGTGATCTTGGTCTGTCAAATAAATAAATAAATAAAATCTTAAAAAAAAAAAAATAAAGAAACTGAATATTTCAAAAAGGATATAATGTATCATTACCAAAAAGGGTTTATCCCAGTTATATAAGATTTAACATTGGAAAGATTGCAAGATACTGGGTCAATAGGCAAAGTCAAAGGCATTTATTATAAGAGCAACAAACAGTTGGAAAATCAACCAAGAAATTCAATATCACTTACCATGGCAACCAAAAGATGAAATACTTAGAAACGAGGTTAACGAAAGGTATCTAAGAACTCTACATTGACAACTACAAAACACCAGTGAGAAATATTGAAAATCTCAATAAACAGATATTTCATGTTCAAGGATGGGAAGATTCAACAGTGTTAAGATGTCAGTTCTCCCCAGATTAATCCACAGAAACATCACAATTCCTATCCTGGCAGTCCTTTCTTTTTTTCTTTTTTTGGTAGAAATTGACAAGTTAATTCTAAGATTTATATGGAAATGCAAAGGTTCTAGAACAGTCAAGTAATTTTTGAAAAAGTACATAGTTGAAAGGCTTATATTACCTGATTTCAAATCTTATTATAACACTACAGTAATTAAGACAATGTTAAATTGGTGTGAAAATTGATA
This sequence comes from Mustela nivalis, assembly GCF_964662115.1. Lineage (NCBI taxonomy): Eukaryota > Metazoa > Chordata > Mammalia > Carnivora > Mustelidae > Mustela > Mustela nivalis. Next base: position 93,536,418 of record NC_139028.1, on the reverse strand, counting down.
AATAGATCAGTAGAACAGATTATAGAATCTAGAAATAGATCCACATATATGCAATCAATTAAGTTTTTATACCAGAGCTAAGGTAATTTAATGGGGAAAGGAAAATCTTTCTTTACATTTTTGTAAAATGTAAAGATTTTACATTTTGTAAAAGCTTTCTTTACATTTTTGCCTTTTTTTTTTTTTTTTTTTTTTAGGTGCAGGATAACTGGGTATTCGTATGGGGGGAAAACCAGTCTTGACCCCAGCAAACATCATACTCCAAAATCAGCCCCATGCAATTCAGAGGCCTTACATTAAAAGCTAAAACTATGAAGCTTCATAAAGAAACAGAAGAATATCACCCTTAATTTGAGATGGGCAAGGATTTCTTAGGAAAGACAGAAAACACTAGCCATGAAAGAAAAATTTAGTAAATGAGCTCTTACAAAAATGAAAACATTTCCTCATTAGAGAGACCATGGGAAAAAGTCAATAGGCAAGTCATACACTGGAAGAAAGTGTTTGCTTACACAATCTGACAAAGAATCCGTGGAGGACTCCCACAACTCAAAGAGAAGACAATCAGCTGTAACCAACAGCCCAAAGACTTAGAACAGCCACTTCTCAAAGACACAGAAAAATCCCGTAAGCACATCAATAGGTTCTCAACCTCACTAGTCATCAAGAAAAAGCAAATTATGTTCATAATGAGAGAACAGTGCACAGCCACTGGAATGGCTAAAATTTAAAAGTTGGATAATACCCCAGGTTGGTGAAATTGTGGAACAAGTGGGACTCTCATACATTCCCGAAAGGTGTGTAAAATGGGACAAACACTTGAGAAAAACGTTAGCCTGAGAACTCTAGAAAATCTCTCCTGGCCTCCCCCAGAACCCTCCCTGCCCAACCCTGCCCATCTTACAGACCCAGGAGTGAGCTTTTTTAAAAAAGGAAATCTGATTGCGTAACTTCCCTACTTAAAACATTTCAATAGATTCTGTTGCTCTTAAGATAAAGTTCAAGTTGGGAGGCCTACAGGGCCCCTCATGGTTAGGTCTCTGCTTACCTCTCCATTCTTTTCTTAGGCTTCTTCATTATTCACCTTTTTATCCTCAACCCTTGTCCCAGTAATGCTGCTGAGAAACCAACCCCAGACTCAGTGCCTTAAGCCAGCAATCAGTTATTCTCAGGGATCCCAAGTTCAGCTGGGGCCAATCTGCTTTAGGCTATAGCAGCTGGGCGTTGGGCCATCTAAACAGGAGTTGGCTGTGGCACCTGGGTAGCTGTCAGTTAAGTGTCAGACTCTTGATCTCAGCTCAGGTCTTGATCTCAGGGTCATGAGTTCAAGCCCCACGTTGGGCTCCATGCTGGGTGTGGAACCTACTTTAAATAAATAATCAAATTAACAAACTGGGTTTGGCTGAGTGGCTGTACCTCTAGATGCAGTTGTGTGGATTGGCCTTAAGGTTCTGTTCCACATGCCTCTCATCCTCCTTGGACCAGCAGACAAGCTGGGCATGTTCTCATGGCAGTGGCAAAAGCCTTTGGTGGCAAATGGCCAAAGGTCTCTGAGCTCTTAAGTTACCTCTCAAGACTGGCACATTGTCATAACCACCAGGTTTCAGGACCACATCAACGCCAATGCAGAGAGATAACTCTTCACTTTAAGAACTGGGACCAATAGCTCAACCTACTCCAAAACTCCACACCGATGGCCAACTGAGCCGTTTTCAGCACCCCTCCAAGTATCCCAGGCTCCTCTTCTGTCTTCATCCCATTCTTTCTATATAGATTGCCAATTTCTCACCCACCCTCCACTCCTCTGGGAACTTCCCTGCCTCAAGGTCAGGTCAAGGTCAGGCTAGCGCCCTGCTATGGGCTCCCATAGTGACCTGCACTTCCCTCTCCTGGCTGTTACTACACCGCGTTGAGTTATTAGTCCCCTGTCCGTACACCGTACCCCTCATCTCCTCTGAAGGTGTAGGTGATCTTCTTGATGTGTGAGGTAGGCACGTTTGGGTTACAGATGGAGGCAAAAGCATAGTGGATATCTGTTGCTTTTGCCTGCCCACATCTCTTTGGCCTTTTAAAAATAATAGCAGCTGGGGGCGCCTGGGTGGCTCAGTGGATTAAGCCGCTGCCTTCGGCTCAGGTCATGATCTCAGTGTCCTGGGATCGAGCCCTGCATCGGGCTCTTTGCTCAGCGGGAGCCTGCTTCTCTCTCTCTCTCTGCCTGACTCTCCGCCTACTTGTGATTTCTCTCTCTGTCAAATAAATAATAAATAAAATCTTTTAAAAAATTAAAAAAAAATAATAGCAGCTGCCCTTGGGGAATTACTCCTGCTTATATGCCCTACCTGGGTCAAGGTTGGGTTAGACGGATGTTCTCACCCACCAGATTGAATCAGGTGGAGCAAATAGACAGGAAAATAATTTGAACAGACTTTTCTCGAAGGCAATTGTTCGATATGACTGCCCATTATTAGCTCCTGCTAGCCAGACTCCCAGAGCTGCTGGGGTTCCTGCTCTCGGCGAAGTTCTTCAGTTCAGCTTTTCCTAGAATTCTCTGTGGCCATCATCAACCCTTTCGATAAATGCCTGAATTTCATTTTAATTAAAGCAACCAGAGTCTATTTCTATTACTTACTCTTAGCACGTAATTAGAGCTGAAACTAAACAAGCTGATGTTCAGTCCTTTCAGGCCCCAACCTGGGTCCCTGCTTTCCTGCTCTTGGCCACCAGGAAGTGGGGAGGGAGCTTGCCAGCTTTGGCTTTGGGCTAACTGACCCTGGAGTGCTCCTAAAGCTCATTTCGAGAGGCAAATTTCTGGATGAGTTAAGGCATCGTTTCTTTGCCAAGGAGGGAAAGCCGGAAAGACAAGTGGCTACTGCATACCAAGTCCCACGTGTTTAAAGGTATCCCATAATTATACTCGCAGAGCAGGCCTTTGAGGATTCTTAGAGCTTTGAGGAAGGACAGAGTTTCAAGAAAGTACCAGGGCGGGCAAGCAAGAAGATCTGGGAGCCACCATGTTGTACGTCCAACTAAATCTCCCTGCTGGGGACCCGCTCACCGACTCATTCATAACTGTAGCTCTAGGTCTACATCATCTGTATCTATACTTCTGTCTATCGATCAATCGATCGATCTCATCTATTACTGGATGTGAACGTACTCTCGGAGGCCCTGGTAGGCTCACATTTTTCGCTGTCCGGAGGGCATGGCTCTGGGCTCCCTAACAGGGTAAGTGGCCCAGTTTGCCGAAAAGGAGGCCCGAGGCACAGCTCACTGGGGGCTGCCGGTCACTTTGGGATGAAGCCCCCAGCTGCCGGCTGAGCCAGGAGAACAAAAGCACCGCCCCCCACCCCATTTAGTTCTTTCTTGCCAGAAATTTACTCTATCCATGTAAAAATAAATGATGGAATCCTGTCCTAATTTGGAACAAATGACACCTTCAGTTTACTCTTAATTGTCCTTCTATGCAAATTTTTCTTTTTCCTTTCTAATTTGTCATGTGAGAAAGTTAAATCAGTCTGAATATGTGGGAACAGACGCCACCGATTTTTAGCTCTTTTCTGTCTTCCCTTAGGCATTTAGTCAGTTCTAATTTTTGGGACTAGATTTGTTTGCTAAGTCAGGGAGAAGGTAACAAGACTGGGGGGCGGGGGAGGCAGGGTTTTAAAGATAGAACTACAAAAGGAGCTGCCATCTGAGGTCTCAAATTAGGATGGAAAGCACATTCTCTACAGCTATATCTCACCATAACTGAAAGTTTAAAACAGAGTGGATTGGATTCAAATCAAGAGGCTGAGATTAAATTTATTTTTCTAAAACGTGCACTCTTAGTATGTAATATAGCCTAATGCCTGTTCTTTACAACTAAGTCGGAGACAAGGATATATTCCATTGTGAATATATTTCATTTTAAAGGGTATCTTTCATTTTAAGGTAAGGAGTTTTGAGAAGACACAGGAATGGTGGGAAGGCATTAGGTTTCCCAAAAGACCCGAATCCTTTCTCCTGTCCCTGATACTTCATTGCTGGGGTGACTTGAGCTAACTCCCTGACCTCCCCGAGCCATAATTTCTTCCATAAAAGAATAATGTCCATCCCACTCTGCCTGACCTGCAGGGCCACTGAGCTCCAAGAAGGCAGAGTCCTTGGTAAATGTGAGCTGCTCAGAGGATTTGCAGGATGGGTTCCTTAGGAGCAGGGCCCAGCGTTCTTAGCCCCCGCCATCTGACTTGATTAGGACAGATACAGGGAACTGGATGGTGGTAAGGGCCACAGCCTTAGGTTCACCTGGCATGGGTCTCCTGATTACACCCTTCTGATATAAGTCACTGTGTGTATAACGGGGTGGTGCGGTGTGTGTGTGGGGGGGTAAGTTGGCAGAGCTCTCAGAGGGCAACCTGGCATTCTGTATTAAAATTAATACCCTTACACTTATACTTCTAGGAACCTATCTTGATAAGCTATCTGCTTGAGTACATAAGGAATAAACACAAGTGATATGGATTTGCACGGATTCCCCAGTCCTATACATATATTAATTCATCCCATCCTCACAACAACCCTGTGTTACTCCCATTTTACAAATAAGGAAACTGAGGCACAGAAAAGTGGAATACACTGCTCCGTGTCCCAGAGTTGGTAGATGGCTCCCTGAGTCTGTCTGGGCTGCTGTCATGGAATACCATTGCCAGAGAGGCGTGGTAACAACACAATTTTGTTTCTCACAGCTCTGGAAGCTGGAGTTCCAATGCCAAGGTGTCAGCATAGCCGAGTACCGATGGCTGTCTTCTCGCTGCGTCTGCACATGGTGGAAGGGGCAAGGAGCTTTCTGGGGTCTCTTTTATAAGGCCACTGATCTTATCCATGAGAATGGCATCCTCATGACCTTATCAGCTCAGAAAGTCCCCACCTCCAAATACTCTCCCATTGGAGACTGGGTTTCAACACATGAACTTGGGGGCCATGAACATTCAGTCAGAGCCATGGTCCCATGGAGACGTGAAACTGGGCGGTCTAGCTCCAGACCCCGGATGCCAGCCACTTTGCACGGGGGCAGATCTAAGCTTTTAGAGCCTGAAGCTCATGCAATTTGTAAGAGCCTCTCTAAAAAAATGATAAATACAAGTCATGCACAGTAGTGAATATTTATTTACACTGAGAAGGGGAATTACAAAAATAACAAATTATTAAAAGCTGACAAATACTGTAAGCGTCACAAAATTTAGCAAAGTAACATTTCTATTAATCTGTGCCTGATGCACCCTGATCATGCTTTTTTCCCCTACATTCCTTTTGGCTATGTATTCTTTGATCACTTCTTATACATAGGATGACAACTTTGAAGTATTTTAGAATAGGAAGACAATCCGGTCTTTCCTATAGCATAATAAGTAAAAATTTGTTTTGTATTATTAATAGCTTTGATGCATAAAACATGCCATTTCACAGAGACATACTCACTGTTTGTGGTACTTCTACACACTGGAGTCCTACAAAGACAGAAATTTTGATAAATTCTATTCTGCACAGTGCCCATCAAAAAAAGGAAGTATATGGTACGTATATAGTGGTATAACCACACTGCATTAACTAGTATGTTTCTGACAGATTTTGGAGAGAAATAAAACCCTTTTTATATGTGCGATGATGGGAAGAAACTTCTGGAGACTGGTCCTTGTCTCTGTACATTTTGGACCATTTCTTTTCCACTCCCTACAATTCTGTCCTATTGTCCTCAGTCATATTTTTACTGACTTATGACCGATGACCCTAAACCTTTGTATTTTGACCTTGTTAGTTGGCACGGGGGATAGCAGGAGTATTTCTGGAAGCTGTTCTACACTGTGCATTAACAACTACTTCTGTATCTCTCACTAAACCGAACCTGGAGGAGGCCTGGGTGACGAGGACCCAGAAGCCTTCACTTCATGGGCTTTCTGGATTTGACTCTTGCAATTCCATAAGAAGGATGCTCATCACAGGTGATTTTTAATGGGAGAAAAGGGGTGAGCCTCAATGGTCTTCAATCCAGGACTGGTTAGAATAGGAGGCATCCGTACAGGGCTTAGGAAAAATGAATAAAATGTCTAAATGTGGTAAGAAGAGGTAGTCTTCCCTCCAGAGTAAAGTAGAAGATACAAGCGGCAGGATAATGTAGATAGTGTGACCCTGTTCAGGCATTTATGAAAACTAACCTGTTTATAAATGCACAGACTCACTTTGGAGACAGCAGTAAGAGGCTGTGGGGAGCGTGACTGTCCCTGGGGGGTTAGGACTGAGAATTAGTAGGAAGGCTTAAGGAGAGAAATTTTTTAATTTTCACTTTCTTGTTTTCTGTCCTGTTTGAATGATTTGACTTGGGGTATATGCTAGCCCCAACCAAAAGAGATTAGGAAAAAAGGGAAATGTGTTCATTCATGCAACTGTTTTTGCAAGAACATCAGGCTTGGCCGGAACCAGGTGTTCAAAACGTGTTATCAGGAATCTGACTTTTTACATCCTTTGGCTCATCCTTCTTCCTCTTTGGCTTTAACCCCAGGCGGGTGCTCCCTTTGTAATGGCAAAGGGCCTTCAGCCACTCTATACTCAAACTTTTTTTTTTTAAATTTTTAATTTTTTATAAACATATATTTTTATCCCCAGGAGTACAGGTCTGTGAATCACCAGGTTTACACACTTCACAGCACTCACCAAAGCACATACCCTCCCCAATGTCCATAATCCCACCCCCTTCTCCCAAACCCCCTCCCCCCAGCAACCCACTTTTAACAGCTCTGGGATCCCAGTGAGAAGAGGGAGAATTCTCTTCCCTTAAGTTTCCAGTACAAGTTCTGGGCTTGCCTCAGTTCTGTGCACTTGTCCATCTCTGAACCATTCATGGAGGCCAAAAAGATGATGGAGGCCCACCTGATGATGGGGTCAGTTTCACCCAAACCATGTGGGCAAAGCATTGTGGGAGGAGGGGGGAGGGGCTTCCACCCAGGGAAATGGAGGTGTTGTTACCTGAAGTTGAAAAATGACCTGGCAGGCAAGAACGGCCATCTACCACACATGCACTCCATTTATACTTTTAATGGGAGATGGAATTAAAAAATGAAACAGTGCAGATTGTCAGGGGAACATCTCAGAGCAAGTGCAATAGCTCACTCTTTTGCGGGTAAAGCAAAATAGAAATGATTGATGACAACAATTGAATCCAGAGTAGAGAAAATTCTTTTTGGCTATCATTCCCAAAGTACCTAAAGTTGCATTTGTTTGCTGTAAGAATTAGGCTGATTGAATAATTAATGATTAATGTCAAATTGCATTAAATAAATTATAGTATTATCCATATGATGGGGAATATTCAGTCATTTAAGTGATGTAGGAGATGAATATTGCTATGGAAAACTTCCCCATAGTTACTTTTAAGGGGAAAATGCACATTACAAATAATATTAACAATAAGATGTCACATTTTAAATACAAAATTGTGCGTGTATTTATGTACAGTGGAAAGACTCAAAGCTAACGTGCCCATGTTTCATCTGTGGCCTCGGGGTTAAGACGCTATGAATGGCCTTTATTTTATTCTCTCTTCATATGTATATTTTCTAAGCCTTTTCCAATGAATATTTATTAGCTTTTTAAACATGATTTTAATTTTTATCAAAGTCATTACTTTTGAAAGTCAGCCTCGTGAAGCTTATAAAAAACAGTTACTGCCATCTCGCCACCGCAGTCCTCAATTACAGATGCAACCACTTTTAACCCTTTTAAATGCTTCTTGTATTTACTTACATTTTTTGAATAAATTGTTTACACAGCTATTCTTGAATTTTCAGATTTATATATTATATGTTGACTTTCTAATAGGGAAGAGGAAGACTCACCCTCAATATGTCACCCTCACATACAATTCTCCTCTCATATGGCCCTATATGGCTTAAACTATGTCTTTTATTAAATCATGTTGTTTTCATGATGAGTATCATACAAATGTTATCTACCATCAAGCCAAGTTGTGTACTTACAACTCTTTTCCTAGGCACATTTTCTTTTTAAAGATTTTTATTTATATTTTTTATATTTTTTAATTTTTTAAAAGATTTTATTTATTTATTTGACAGAGAGATCACAAGTAGGCAGAGAGGTAGGCAGGTGGGGAGAGAGCAGGCTCCCCACTGAGCAGAGAGCCTGAAGCGGGACTCGATCCCAGAACCCCTAGGCTATGACCTGAGCCAAAGGCAGAGGCTTAAGCCACTGAGCCACCCAGGCACCCCTTTATTTATATTTTTAAAAGACTTATTTATTTAAAAGAGAGCACGAGTGCACGCAAGTCGGGGGAGGGGAAAAAGGAAAGAGAGAAAAAGAGACAAGCAGATGCCCTACTGACTGGGGAGCCTGATGGGGGACTCGATCCCAGGATCCTGAGATCATGACCTGAGCCAAAATCAGGAGTCAGATGCTTAAGTGAATGAGCCACCAGGCACCTCTAAAGATTTTTAAAGTAAATTCTCACGCAAGGTGGGGCTCGAACCCACAACCCTGAGATTAAGAGTTGCATGTGCCATTGACTGAGCCAGTCTGATGTCCCCAAACACCTTTTGAAGACTTTAGCTCGATATGCCACTAAGTGAAAAGCCATTAATTTAGGCTGAAAAAATAGTTGCATTGATTTTAATAAGGAAAACATGGCTGTATCCCAACTCAACCCAAGACATACAAATGATTTCACAGGGAGAAAAATATATCACTGAATAATAAAAAACAAGTTTAAATAAATAATACATGGTAAGATGAAAGTAAATATATATATGTGTGTATATATATATATATATATATAGAGAGAGAGAGAGAGAGAGAGAGAGAGATGTAACAAAGTTTTATTTTGTTGGCTGAATGATGAAGAGTAGACTTGAGGGCTTGGCAGTATGAGGAGAGCATCATTCTCTGAAAGGTAGGTCCTTGCTGGACCATCATCTTTACCAATGTTTTTGGACTCATGGTTCTCTTTATTCAGGCTACACTTAAATCTGGAGTACGGTAGATGCTTCTGGAGTTAAATAAATGCTGAAAATGAGAGTGCTTTGAGTCACATAAAAATAGCATGCACACCCAACAGACAGAAATGTTGCAGAAGGTCTGTTTGGTTTGGTGTTCCTAGAATAACAGGGCATTTGGGGCTCATCCAAATATGACAGGAATCTCAGATTTGTCCAGTATGCTGGTCTCTGACTGGAAACTTGAATCAACTGGAAAGTGTGTCATGGCCTAAGATTATACTCACTTCTTATAGCATTTATATTTAGTGTGCTTCTGGGTGAAAATATGTTATCCCAACAGCAAGAATAGAATGAAAGACAGAAAATATTTGTTGTTTGAAAAGTGGTATAATTTTCCAAGACATATTATGAAGAAAAACATTTTATTAGCATTAGAGGAAGTAATGTATAATGTTTAATTTTTCTTGTACTTCATTGCTTTCTTTTAAAGTTGGTGTTCTTAAAATTTCTGGTGAAATCTTCTATAAAAGTATAGAATGTCCCTCTATACACTCATATATTTCAGGTTAGTCTATCACTTTCATTTTTTATCCCTATTGACAGTCTGCCTGGATATGTCTCTTTTCCTGGCCTACTATGGATTGGTTTTTCTCTTGTACAGCTGTTTTCCTGGTCTTCCCTTTTCCAACCTTCTGAAAATTCCTTCTCCACTGCCTTGTGTTGGATGACCTGCTGATTCCATCCTATTTCCTCACATTACCCCCTCATTTTGATGGAGCACATCCTTGTAACTTCTTTGCGAAGGTACACAGGACGTAAAAATGTTAAGACTCTGAGTTTCTCAAAATATCCCTATTCTATACTTACTCATGACTAATAGTTTGGTGGGCTAGAGAATTCAAGTTGAGAATAATCTTTTCCCTGAATTTTAAAAGCATTGTCCTGTAGTCTTCTAGTTAAGTGCCATTCTGATCTCTAACTATTTCTCCTTGACAGCTTTTATGATCTTTACTTCTGGTGATCTGAAATTGGAAGATGACAGGCTTTGATGTAAGAATTCCTTCATTATGCTGGGCTGTTCAAAGGCTCCTTCAATCTCCCTTCAGTTCTGGAGAATGTTCTCCTATTACTTCTTTGATGTTTCCTCCTCTCCATTTTTCTCTCTTAATTATTTGGACTTTGGATCTCCAGACAGATCATATCATTTTCTCTCATTTCCCAGCTCTGTTTTTATGTCTGTGTTTCTCTATCTTCTGTTATCAACCATATCTTCTCATCCGCCCACTGTGTTTTTCTTTCTGTGCTCACGTTTTTAATGTCTAGGTGTTCTTCTCTTTTTACAAGCTCTCATTCTTGTTTTGCAGTTGCAATATCTTCTTTTATTATGGCTACTCATTGAAATGGAGAAGAAGCGTTGTTTTACTTCCTGTTTTGAATCCTCTGAGTTAACTTTCCTTCCTTCCTTCCTCCCTCCCTCCCTCCCCTCTCTCTGGTTCACTCTTTCACCTGCCCTCCCTTTCTTTCTTTATTTCTCCTAGATTGTTGTTTTATTCGCTGTCTTCCATGTTGAGACATGTCCCTTAGGGTTGGACAGACATCTAGGAGAGAGGTTTGACACTGGATTGTCAGTGTGACCGGTCGGCCTCTGGGCTTCACCGTAAGCTCACTGCTTAGAACCTGGCTGTCTCAGTGGGGACTCCTAGTTACTCATGTTTCAAAGCCAATCTGCTGGGCTGATGAGAACCCTCCAAAGCTCCTGCCTAGATGGGAGTGGGTTCGGTCAGGCAGTCAGCCAGGTAAGGGCAGCGTGTTCGAGGGTACAACACTTCAGAATGCAAATCCTCTGTTTTATTTATTTATTTTTAAAGATTTTATTTATTTGAGAGAGACAGTGAACGAGATCAGAGAGGGAGAGGAAGGAGCAGGCTTGCCGCTGAACGGGGAGCCTGATGTGGGGCTCAGTCCCACAACCCTGAGATCATGACCTGAGCTGAAGGCAGATAGATGCCCAACCGACTGTGCCACCCAGGTGCCCTGCAAATCTTCTATTTTAATAAGCGCATCTTCTGCCACTCTTGGCTCTGCCTCATGTCTACAGGTTGACCTGAGCAGAAATGAAATCCCCCGTCTGTGCCAGGGTGGAGGAGGGGTGTTCTGGACAATGAGAGCCAAGGTCTCCAGCTGGAGACCTCCTTTTAAAAGAGGGTCTGTTTTAAACATCATCCATTTTAACTGGACATTGTGCGTTGTGTTTTCACTCAAGAAAAAAAGCACATTCATGGGGAAGGGCACTGGCACTCCACTTAAATCAAACCTCACCTCATTAAGACCAAAAGAGTCCAAGTCCACGCATCCCAGCACCACAAGATATCAGATCACTCACCAAGAAGATGTCCGGTAAGCAGAGAGCCATGACCAACTTCTTGAGTTCTGGGCTTGAAGAACAATGAAAATAGGTTCCCCGAGGATATCATATCCCCATCACCACTGAAGTTATCTACAACTTCCTACTCTGAAACTATTATGTCAGAGTCTATGTGAGTCCTGAATTAATTAAAGGTATAATTAATAAACCTGTGTCTGGGCCCCCACTTATTGAGCACTTACTAGGGGCCAGACTTGTGTAAGGAGTTTTTAACACATTGTTTGACACCTGTATTCCTACATTTGTGCTCTCCCCAATCTAGGGACTGTCACTGACTTTGTAGCTTATATCAATGGTGGCCCCTGGGGTTTGTGCAGTGCACAAACTGAGCCATAATACATGGTGGCTCTGCCTTAAATTCTCCTAACAATATGATAAGGGAGTTATTGTTCAGACCATTTGACAGATGATGAAACTGAGGTTCAGAGAGGTTAAATAACTTGCCAACATGTTCATGGTTAGCAAGTGTAGGAGGGGAGATTCTGATTCCCAGACTGCCTGTGTCCAAAGTCAGTGCTTCTACCAGGATTCTGTTTTCTCTATGGCAGGGAGGGCAGGATGGGGTGGGGTGCAGAAGTTGGGAGCTGGGTAACTCTACCAGCTGTTCTCAGCCGGTGTTGCCCTGCCTGAAAGCTCCTTCCTGCTCTGGACCCTGGAGTGCCCTGCCCCTACAGGGAAGTTCTTCAGAAAGTCTTTGTCTTTTTAAACTCTGGCTCCACGATGATTGATGATTCTCTTGCTCAGTGTGTCTTCTGTCCACGATGCCTGAGATCAGGATGGGCATATGTTTCCCTAGTGTGCTCACTCCCATTTGCAGCCAGACCGCTAGAGGGGTTCTGTGTCTGGAAGGAGTGAGTCCCTTCTAGAACACTCAGCCAAAGGTGTGAAGAGGATGAGGGAGGGGGACAGAGAGCCATGCTTCGGTCCTAGATGGTATCTAGGAAGGACCTGGAGTGCAACCAAGGCTGTGACGTGCGATTTCTCTCCCAAGCCTTCCGAGCTGCCAATAGTGGGTAGCTGCCCTACTCCAGAGCCCCTCCTGTGAGGGTGCGGGGGTGGGTGGGGTGGAGGGACACACTTGTGTGTGAATATGCATGCTGTGCATGTGTGTGGTGTTTGCGGTACTTGGGTACCCACAGATGCCCAAGGAGAGAGCCTGGAATAATCGTGACGAGGATTAAAACCCATGAAACTGAATTTCTGTAAGAATGGGACACACACGCACAGACTAGCATGCCCAGACCTCTTCGCGTTTGAGGTTTGTTTTGCCTGCCATCCCCAATCCAGGCAGATTTGGAGGCTTCTATTTTTATTTCTGTTTCTGTTAAATTGTTCTCGATCTTCTCCGTAGCACCAACCACTTAGAGTTCTTATAGTAGCTATAAGCTGCCGGTTATGTATTTTCCAATCTGAGCCAGACATTGTGCTCAGCCCTTAACACACATTATCTCATTGGCCCTTCCCAAGAACCCCATAGACCAGGTGCTATACCTGACTTACAGATAAGGAAATTGAGACTCAGATCAGTGAAAGAATGTATCAGGGTATCACTGTTTCTAACTGATCAAACACACATCGGAACCCAGATATAATTCCAATGGGCTCATTCCAATGCACTCATTAATTCAACAAACATTTCTTGAACACCTACTATATTCTAGGCACTATTCTGATTGCTGGGGACATATTAGCGAATGAAATGAAAAAAAAAAATTCCTGTCCTCCTGAAACTTAACATGGATTGGGGGAATCAGATAAGCAAGTTAAATAATAAAGTATATCAAGTGAAAATAATCATCAAGGTTAAGGAAGTTAAAGTAAAGCAGGGAGGAAAAGTTGCTGAAACTTCTGATGAGGCAAGCAGGGAGAACCTCATGGAGGAGGTGACATTTGTAAGACCCAAAGGAATTAGAGGAACAAGTCATGCTGTTATCTAGGGGAAAGTACTCTAGGCAGAGGAAACAGCCAGTGCAAAGGTCCTGAGGTAGGGGCATGTCATCTGTGTTCAAAGAATACTGCAGCACAACTAGAGCAGAGGCCACATGGCAGAAAATAGCAAATGTCATGCTTCTTTTGGAGATGAAATAAAAATCTGTGTATTATCATTGCTATACCTTTGACAAAGCAGGTTCTTCATACTCTACGTTTCTCTGTGCTCCATAGTCCTGGCATCTTTCACTAAAGTCTACAGAGATTGGAGGCCGGGCTCTGTCCCTAGGGCAGGAGGGTGGCAATCTCTAGATTTCCACTGATGTCCACCTGAGCTGAAGGCACCTGCGGTGTTAGCAGGTGGAGGGAGAGCCTGGTAGGGGAGGGAAGCCTCAGCCCTCTCACTGCAATGATGCTGACCTCAAGTAACTTGGCGACCAGCCTGGGGCAGCCTCGCAGGTCTCTGCATGATTATACCCCTGTTGCCCTTCCTTTATCCTCTTTGTTAGAGCCAAAAGAGAAGCTCTGTGTAATTCTTAAGACCACATATTTAGCTAACCTACTCTGGCCTAAGTGATATTTTATGAGGAATTAATCTAATGGCTGATCATCTTTCACACCCTGACAGTAGGAAACGTGTCCTGGAACGACCTCACCACTGAGCCAACCCCACTGTTCTTGGCAGAGCCTGGGCTGGAGTAATGGCCTGCGTCTTGCCTTGGCTCCTGATGCAAGCAGGGTCTGGGTGTTTGGGAGGTCCTAAGAAAATCAGGGGCCACCCAAAGGAAATCAGATGCCGAGAACACAACAAATTCAATTTTTGGAGGAAATTGCTTTTTGCCTCTCATGTCTACTTCCCTTTTATTTAATATTTGAGACTCCGTGTGAGTTAGTGATAAGCAATCAGCTCAGTATTTACCACCCATTAATCAATACATATTAAATGTTAAGGAATCCAATTTTTTGGATGGCTCAGGCCCTGTGTATCCACCGTTTCAGAAAGCCTGCCGTGCCCTAACCTCCTCCCTAGGAGGAGGTTACCTTCCCCCAAGTTGTCCCATGGCTCTTTGAACCCTATATCCTTGGTTGTAAGAGATCGGGTTTTTTGTCTGGAAACAGCCAGTCCATATACTGTTCATGAACCTATAAAGTGGTCTTGGGTCCATCAGGGCCAAAGGGTGACTAGTTGGACTTCCTCACTGGGAGAGTTTGCTTCTAAGAGCATGGGCTCAGGGATCAAAAAAAAAAAAAAAAAACCCAGGATCTTGTGCAGGGGGTGGTAAGGTGGAGATCCCTAGCCTGGACCACATCATCAGTGCCGACCATTAACCGTGGGCCCCGCTCCTAGGAAGGGGGCTGAAGTGAGAACAGGAGGGACATGGCTTCGGCTTTAGGGGAGTAAGAAGGCCAGCAGGACGGGCTGAGGCCGGGAGAACGGTTTGGCAAGCTTCAGCCTTGGCGTCAGAGCTGAAATGAGCTTACAGGTACCACCTCAGAGGTCATCAGGAGCTAGGGCGAGAACTGAAGGATGGAGGAGGGGTGGGTCTGAAGAAGAAGATGGAGCTCGGCACCAAATGCATTAGGACGAGAATAATAGACTATAACAGACGAGCCTTTGATTCGAGTGAGAGCCCCTGGATTACGTGATACTGAAATGATAGGCAACAACAGTACCCAAATGTGACAAGGGGGAAAGACCCTATTATCCAGGCCCAGGGTGAAATGGAAGAGCCCCTCCCAAGCGGGAGAAGAGGAAGCCAAGACGCCTGGAGAGGGCCAAACATGGGCTATGTTCCAGAAAGGTCTTTGGCCTGGAAGCATAAAACAAGAACTTTTATGGACCATCTTTGCGCCAAGTTCTTTTATACCTTCAATGAATTCACCACTGTCAGTGTGGCCCTCCTGTGTACAACCTGCTCATCACCCAAGGCAAAGGGCACCTTGGTCATGGAGCAGCACTGAGGAGGAGGCCTGGCAGGCCCGGGGTCCCCATGGGGTAGGGGGTGAGCAGGTGAGAACCTGTCCTGGGAGGGCAAGGAGATGGAAGGAGGGGGGACCATGAGCTGAGGTTTCAAGCCACAACGGAAGGGAAGACCCACGGGTCTTCACTTATAAAACACAAATTCGAGTATAAAATCACTATGAATTTCAAGGCAGAGACTAAATAGCATGGAACCCCAAGCCTGGCCCCTCTGAGTATAGGTTCTGTGTAACAAGACTGGTGGCAGGGCTGGGAAGCTACTTGCTCAAGTGGAACAAGATGGGAAGAGACGGGAATCGCAGTGCCTGAGAAGCTGGTCCCAGAATTCCTCTCGGGAATGAATCATATGTGAGTTATAGCAACATCCCAGGAGCATGGGTGTTGGCAAGAACCAAAGGGACAGAGGACAAAGCTCAACTGCCCGGAGTGAGGTCAGGAGAGCAACTGTCCCTTTGTTTCAGAAGGGAGCAGGTGGGTAGGTGCCTAAGAGGAAGTGTGGGGCTGGAGGCCAGAGAAGAGTGGGGGAGACAGGTCCTTGGTGGTCGGGTAGCTGGGGGGGTCGCTCCAGCCCTGGGAAGCATAAGGCTGAATTTGAAGTTGTTTGCAAGTCTGTGGTCTACACTCTCTTCCATTTCTCCCCTCCACTTCACTGGGACAGGGAGCTCTCCTAGGCCTGCGATGCTCAGGAGAAATTGTGTGTCTGCGGGTGCGTGCCGGTGCACAAACGTGTATGCACGCTCACGGGTCGGCGAAGGAAGTTAGTTCACAACAGATTTAAAGGGATATGGACCACCATAGGCATAAACAGAGGTAATTATCTTGAAACTGTAACTCCCAAGAGTCTGAGAAATCTGAGGAGGAGTCTTTGCACTTCGTGAGATGTTGAAACAGCAGAGGGGACATGCAGGCCAATGTTATTCAGATCTCTAGGGTCTGTAGGACATGTGAACCAGATGAGTCTTTGGAGTCTAGGATTGAAGTAATCCTGAACTGCTAAGTGGCAGTGGTGGTGGTAATGATGATGATGATAGTGTCAAAGACGGTTCAGTATAATTCTTCTAGAATGTAGCAAAAAGGGACTGCATCCCTCTCTTATGGATGATGGTACTGAGGCACGGAGAGCTTAAGTAACTTGTCCAAAGTCACACAGGTAGTAAATAAGATGGAGCCCAGCCTGATTGAAATTGGCGGGGGACTAACTGTTTTGGGGGTTTGTCTGCCAGGATGGGCTACGGCCAGGTCCACCTGTTGTGCACTGCACAACCAGGGGGATACATTCCTATTTTGATCTAGATGTTCACGGTGCTCCCTGCAGCGCAGAGCCAGCATGGCCACTGCAATAAAACATTTCAGGAAAATATCTCCATGACCAGGTGAGTACAACATAGCTAATGACTCACTCAACAAGTGTATGGACACCTGCCAGGAGCCGTGCTCAGCCCTGGAGGTCCAGGAGAAGTGGTGAGGTTGCTGGAAGAGACTGCTTGTACAACTGTCCAAATGATGCAGGAAGAGAGAAGTGAGCATCTCATTCTTCTGGAGGAAGAAGGCTTCCAGGAGAAGCCACAGCTGAGCAGAGGCCCCCGGGATGAAGAGTTCACCAGACAGACCATGGGTGGGAGGGGGATCTCATTCATGACCCAGGAAATTGCACGAGCAAAGTCCGAGAACTGTTGATTTGTGCCGTGCCTGGAGGAAGCCAGTCTTGATATTCTGGTTTGCAATGCAGTATAGAGTTGATGTGCAGACTGAATATGTATGTGGGAATTTGGATCCTGAAATATGGTAAGTGGTCTTGCTAAGAGGTTAGATCTCCAAACAGTTGTTCCCCTTATCCACTGGGGAGTGGGGGTTCCAAGACCCCCAGCAACTAGAGCAGAACACTACATACCTTATACACACACACCTCTCATGAAATGCAATTTACAAATCAGGCACAGTACGAGATCGACCGCAATGACTGCTAATAAAATAGAACAGTCCTCACAATGCCCTGTGATAAAGGTTATGTGGATCTGGTCACGCTCTCTCTCTCTCTCTCTCTGAAAACCCGACTCTACTGTACTCACCCTTCTTCTTCCCATGATGACGGGGGACGATAAGATGCCTGCGTGGTGAGATGACATGAGGGCAGGACGCAGGTGCTACTGGCCGTCTGACGATACATTGGAAGGAGGATCGTCAGCTTCCTCATCGTGGTCGGCCACAGGTAACTGAAAGCAGGAAAGCCAAGCTCCATGTAAGGGGGTGGGCGCTCCTGGTCTGAATGGGTGTGCAGAGAGGCAAGGACCTAGGCCTTATGGAGCCTGGAGAGAAACCCCCACCTCCACCCTCTAAGACTGATGACATCAGTGGAAGTCACGAGAAGAGACATGGAGAGACACTCAGGACCTGATGGCAGAGTCACTGGATAGTGTACATACTACATGTCTGTTTACCGAAAGGCCTATATGTCTTGAGTTGGCCTTTCATGACGTAACAAATGCCCACTGGGCAGGGAGTTGCCATGCACCAGCTGGCAGGTGTCAGAGCCCACGTGGTGTGGCGGGGACTCTGGACAACTGAAGCACGCACACCCCATCCAAATGGGACGTCCATTTCCCAGGTCCAGTCTCTTGTTGCCATGAAGGATAGCGTGCTTGGTTTTGCCAGAGATTCTGATTTTTGAGAAGGCAGAATTCTAGAATTTTAGGTAAAATTTTCTGTGCGTTAAATGAAAACAACTAATGCAAATGCTTTCAAAACACTGTAACAAACCAAACCAAACTCAAATAGGAGCAGGGTTTAGCTAGCCACCTAGTTCCCCTTTCCCTTTCCTCCCATTTATCATCCATCCACCCATCCATTCAGCTAACCTTCCATCCATCCATCCATCCGTCCATCTGTCCCTCATATATTCCCACTTCTTCCCGCTCATCTGCCCACCCATCTGTCTGCCCATCCATGTACCTACCTATCTACCCATTCATCAACATCCACACACACACACACCCCCGGCTTCATGTATCCACCTACTTACCCATCCACCCTCCTGTTCGTCCACCATCTGTCCATCCATCCTTCCGTCCAGCCATCCATCCATCCATCCATCCATCCATCCACACACACATGTATTCACCCACTTACCCATCCATCCTCCTGTTCGTCCATCCATCCATCCATCCATCCTTCTGTCCATCCATCCATCCATCCATCCACCCTCCTGTTCGTCCATCCATCCATTCATCCTTCTGTTCGTCCATCCATCCATCCATCCATCCATCCATCCATCCATCCATCCATCCTTCCCTTTTCCTGTTCAAGTACATGCCTTCTCAAGCCTTTATAGGACTGAAACATTCATTTGGTTCCATCTTCTCCACCTGCCCTTGGCAGTTCTATTTTCCTCCAAGTTCAAGCACATTCTGCACTTGTAAAATGGTACAAATCAGGGCAAGCTTGCACCTGTTCCTTTCTACAGAGGAATTTTCGCTCTGTCTCTTGCCCTTGCTGTTATGCTGCTTGAAGTAGGAGGGTTATTTTTTTTTTTCTCCCCTTGGATTTGAGCCTTCACAAGTGTTCCAGAACAAAATTAAACCAAATAGAGAATTAGGTTCCCCTCCCTTTTCTTGGAAGTATCTTGCCACTGGGCCACGCTCCCTGGGAATTAAATAAATCTTCAAAAGGAGATCAGAAATAGATTTCTCAGTGGGGCTTCTAGGCGTCTGTGAATGGACTTCTTGCAAATGGGCTAGGTTTGGCAAATTCTAAATTGTGATTGGTGAATGTGTAATATATCTGTGCAAATAACCTTCTTTTCAACTTTCTCTTCCATATTCTATTGTAAGTCCTCCTCCTTAAAATATCCTTCCTCCGTTGTCCTTCCTTATTTTCCCTTAGACTTCTCTTCCGGCTGGAGGCTACAGGATGAGAAGTGGGGTGGCGAAGATAACCAATATTCCTTGTGCTAAGTGGCTTTTTTTGAAAAATATGTTATTTATGTCTTTGAGGGAGAGAGAGAGAGAGAGCCCACACAAGTGTGGGGGGAAACGGCAGAGGGAGAGGGAGAAGCAGACTCACCACTGAGCAGGGAACCCAACACGGGGCTTGATCCCGGGACCCTGAGATCACAACCTGCACTGAAAGCAGACAGTTACCCAACTGAGCCACCCAGGTGCCCCCATACTAAAGGCTTAATATGTGGGATGGTTTTCAGCACCCTGATTTCAGGGTCATGTATCCCAGCATGATCTAAATAAGAAGGCATTACTAAATGTGCAAACTCTTTGAACCTCAGTCTCCTGATCTACCAAAGTGGGATAAAGCGTCCCTTTCCACTTCCCCAGGCAAAAGGAAAGATCCTGACATACCACCCGATTAGCCCACCCTCAAAGAAGTGAACCTTTGCTAAAGTGTAAATGCTCCCCAGGACTTTTTCCCACCATCAAGTCAGCTTTTCTTATTCATTAATTCAACCTCAGCTGAAAGGAGCCTCCCCCCCCCCCCCCAACACGGAACACAGAGTGGTGGGTGTCCATGGGGAATGATGAGCAAGAGAAGGATCTGGAGAGAAGCAGTGGGAGGGAGCACGGGGAGGGGGGCATGGTCCTGGAGGTCCTGGGTACCCCCGGGGCAGAAGGAGTGCTGGCTAGGGCTGGGGTGGCAAAGGTCAAGAGATCCCTTCTCTTTCCTCTCTAGACCCTTTGGTCTGCTACCTTCCCAACTGGAGTCCTCTCGACACTGGGAAACAGAACAGTGTTGTGGAGGGCATGTCTGGTCATCCTTGACCCTCAGTCTCCTTTTCCATCAAAGGGAAAGGGTTGCTGGGAGGGAGTAAAGCTAACGTCTGTGTGGGGGCCGGCCTTCTCCTCCAAAGGGCTGCTTCAGACCAGGCTGACAGTCTGGGCTTGAGCCTCTCCTGATACAAGGCAGAGAAAGGTCTGTAAAGCGGGACCCCGGTGTGAGGGCAGGACAAATGACCCATGAACCCTTGTCACCTATGGACTCGAAGGGCTGTGGTCATCACGAGGAAAGCAGCCGCCGGGGTTCATTTTGTGCCGTGAGCAAAGGTCACACTCTCAACACCCACCTGAAGTAGGGACTCGTTTGAGTCTGGTCCTGTGACACGGCAGTAGAGGCATGTGGGGGTTGAGCAACTTCCCCAAAGCCCTGAGGAGTGGGATAATCAGGACTGAGGAGCAGTGACCAAGACCGAAATGGCCCACAGAGCCTAGAACAGTTCAGTCTTTTACCAAAAAAGTATGCCTGCTGTTGTTACAGTAGAACAGAGCTACTGACCTCCAGTGTTCTCTCTCCCCTCACCCTGCTTTGTTGTTTGTGGGGATTTTTAAAATATTTTATTTTTTTAAAGTAATCTCTACACCCAACGTGGGGGCTCGAACCCACGACCCCGAGATCAAGGGTCACACGCTCCACCGACTGAGGCAGCCAGGTGCCCACCCTGCCCTGCTTTATTTTTTATTCGAAAGCACTCATCCTTCCCTCATGCTATGTGTACTGTACACACACACACACAGGACACACATGTACATACAGTGAGTTGTATGTGCGCACATACACACACACACCTGTGCCATCATTTTTCATCTCCCGTTCATCGCATCATCCTATTTGTCACTCTGTCCCTGCACCAAAAACAGCTGCTCCGATTGGACCCTCAGTAAATGCAGGTTGAGTGAACGAGCGAGTAAGGTTAGTTATTTATTTTTTTTTAAAGATCTTTATTTATTTGACAGGGAGAGAGAGAGAGATCACAGTAGGCAGAGAGGCAGGCAGAGAGAGAGAGAGAGGAGGAAACAGGCTCCCTGCTGAGCAGAGAGCCTGATGCGGAGCTTTATCCCTGGACCTTGAGATCATGACCTGAGCTGAAGGCAGAGGCTTAACCCACTGAGCCACCCAGGAGTCCCAAGGTTAGTTAATTTTAATACTTTCTTTGGTGTCCCCTGTTCCGGAGGGAATGTGTGCATCCCTTCAGTATTCATATGTTGCAATCCTTCCCTCCCCTCAGTGTGACGACATTAGCAGGTGGGGTTTGGGGGGAAGCCCTCATGGATGGGAAGAAAGCCCCGAAGGAAGAGGCCCCCGGAGCTCTCCCTTTCTTTGCCCTATGAGGACCCAAGAAAACAGAGTCTGCAACCCAGAGCAGGGCTCTCCCCAGAACCCAGCCCTGCCAGCACCCTGCTCTCAGCCTCTGGCCTCTAGAACTCTGAGAAAGAAATTTCCATTGATCATAAGCCACCTGGTCACTGGTATTCTGATGCAGCATCGTGGGCCAAGTCCCGCTGACCGCCCAGCCAGGACAGCACGGTCTGGGTTGTTCTAGATGAACGCACCAGAATGTTCTAGCTGAAAGTGTGTCCTGACACACATGTGTAAGCCCAGTCAGGACTGGGATCCCTGCGCTGTGGAGGGGCCCATGATCTCATCTAAGTAAATGGCTTCCCCCCATCCCTGGGCCCCGGGCTCTGCCCCACAGACAGGGGAAATGCAGGCAATTTCCTCAGCAACACAAGGAAAGTGAGGGTCACAGGAAGAAGGAAGGAGGAGTTGTGAGGCCACCGGGCCACTTGCTGGCTCCATTCCTGTCCCTTCCCCACTCCCCTGGCCTCTGCGAGCCTATTTCAGACTTTTCCAGCTCGGGCCAGAGCAGGCAGGCCTAACCCCACATAGCCGGTCCCCAGATTGCACACCTGTCTCGTGGGCATACAGAGAAATGTTTAAGTGTCTGTAACGACTTTGATTTTCCTCATGGGCTCCAGCTGCTGGATACAATATTTTCCAGCCTGACCCTGTATGCTTCGTTTGATGCAAGTTTTGAGAAGTCATGGTTGTCCTCCTTAAGTGAAATAAGCAAGCAAACAGAACACTTCTCAGTCTCTTGTGGCTGGGTCTGTGGACAAGGACAGCGGCCCAATTGCATGGCAGCAGGGGGAGGTGGTGGCCTCCGGATCCTGGCTGGTCTAGGCTGCTCCTGGCTCTGCTGGGCCTGCGGGCTTCCTGTCCCCACCTGGGCCCGGGTGGCGGCCAGCGCAGCCGATGGCTGATGTGCTATGTATCTCGGCCCATCTTCGGGCGCGGTCATGTCCTGGGCGTGCTCCCCTGCCCGGATCAGCCCCATCTTGCTTCTCACCCTTGGGCACCGGCCAGGTTCTCCGGCTAACCCCTGGCCAAAGAGCTCAGCAGAGCCAAGAACCCAGTCGTATGTATCTTACCTTCCAAATCTGTCCTTTTCTTTCATTGTGGTTCTTTTACAGGAAATCTCGCACATACACTGTTTTCGTGAGCGTCCTGTCCCAGCGAACCCTGGCCTATGGGCCAAACCTGGCCTGGCCCCTGTTTTTATAAATAAAGTTTTAATGGGGGGCACCTGGGTGGCTCAGTTCGTTAAGCCTCTGCCTTCGGCTCAGGTCATGATCCCAGGGTTCTCGGATTGAGCTCCGCATCGCGCTGTCTGCTCAGCCATGAGTCTGCTTCCGTCCTCCCTCTTCCTTTCCCTCAGTGATCTCTTTCTCTGTCTGTCAAATAAATAAATAAATAAAAACTTCTTTTAAAACAGTAAAGGTTTAATGGAACAAGCCACGCTCCTACATCGACGTATTGTCTACAGCTGTTTACGCTCCGATGGCGGAGCTGAACAGCGGGACAGAGACCGTGTTGCCCACAAAACCTAAGATATCAACCCTGTGGCTCATTCCAGAAAAAGTTCGCTGACTGCTGCTCTTACGGGCTGCATGGGGTCCCCTAAATGTTCATGTGCTGGAGTCCTAAACCTTACTCCCTCGGACTGTGACAGTACTGGAAGATAAAGTCTTTACAGGGGTAAGTTAAAAAGAGGTCATTCGGGTGGGCTGGTGTCCTTGTAAGGAGAGGATATAGGGACACGGATGTACAGAAGGAAGGCCATGTGAAAACAGAAGGAGAAGGCAGCCATCTGCAAGCCCCGGAGGGCACACTCAGAAGAAAGCCATCCCGCCAGCACCTGGGTCTCAGACTTCCAGAGACTTCCAGCTTCCAGAACCGTGGGAAAATAGATTTCTGTTGTTTATGCCACCCAGTCTCTGGCCATTCGTCCTGGCAGCCAGCCAGCTGCCTAGCTCCTCTTTCCTCTGCTTTAGAGCGAAGCAAACCACGGCTCTAGCAGCACACAGCTCCCTGTGGCACGCGGGAAGGCAGCGGGGGAGCGAGGGGCGGATGCATCCTGTCTGCTTTCTGCTCCACTGTGGAGGCACCGCGGGCGACCCTCACTGGCTGTGCCCTCCCAGAAACCAACCAGCCACCACAGAAGTCTGGGTGATTCCGTTGCTCAAGCTTGGCTCCCTGGGGTGCAACACAAGGCAAACAGGAACAGAAAATGGATCGAGGGGCAGCAAGTAGAATAACCAGCACGCGCACAAAGGAGTAGAGATCATGGTCTCATGACCCCCCCCGACCCCCCATACCCACCATGCACCTTCTGCAATTACCAACATTTCCCTTTCTGTCTATATCTTGTATCTCTTCTGTCTATATTATTCAGTCTATATCTTGTTATTATTCTGTCTATATCTTGTATCTCTTATTTTATTTATATTGCTTATATCTTATAAATCTCCTACTTTTTCTAGAATATTCTACAGCAAATTCCAGGAATTACACCATCCTCCCCAAGAATAGTTTGGTATGCATCAAGAATCGATAAAAACATGTTTTATAAGCACGATGATGCTTTATCATACCTAATTTTTAAAAATTTAAAATTCCTTAATAACATCAGCTCCTCCTACTCTGTACTCAAATTTCCTCATTTCCTCAAAAATGTATTTTAACAGTTGATAGGTTCTAATCAAGAGCCATATTACATATTCGTTGTTTATTTGTTGGAAGAACTGGGCTGTTTGTCCTGTTGTAGAAATTCTCACGTTCTGGATTCGCCTGACACGTCACCGTGTTGTCATTTAACCTGTTCCCATGTTCCCCTGAACTTCCTGGAAACTGTCAGATGGAAAGATGTGATCAGTTCCAGGCTCAGTATTCGTGGGCGGTGCCTTCCCGTGCAAGACGTTACAAGAAGAGAGTATCTGGTTCTTGCACTTTCTGCAGAGTTGACAATGACCACTGGGTTCAGACATGCCTGCCTGATCTCAGTTATCAAGTTCCCCATCAGCCTCTTCTCTAGTCATGGCAGCGTCTTGTGGTAATCATCGCCATATCTCTTATTTTGTTTGGATTTGCAAGAGGGTGAAGGATGAAACAGAAGAACAGAGAAACAGAAGCAACAGGACATAAGGATTTAATAGGAGGACTGGCTCACGGGATTACAGAGATCCCGCACCTGCAAACTGGAGACCTAGGAGAGCCAGTGGTGTCATTCAAGGTGAGTTCAAAGGCCTGAGAACCGCAGCAGCAGATGGTGTAAACCGTCTCAGGGCAGGAGGAAGGAGCCATGCCCCACCCGAGTAGTCAGGCAGAAGCAGCAGCAGCAAATTCTCCCTTTCTCGGCTTTTGTTGTTGTTGTTGTTCTCTTCAGGCTCTCCGTGAGTTGGATGAGGCCCACCGCATGGGGGAGAGCGAGCTGCTTGACTCAGTCAGATGGTGCCCATGAGAAAATCTTCCAAAAACGCTCTCACAGACACACCCGAAAATCACGATTCACCCAGTCTCTGGGCCCTCCATGGGCTGGTCAAGCTGATCACAAATTCAACCATCACAAGCGATTTCTGAAATCTCTCATTCCTTCTGCATTCATTAGGTAGAATTCCTTTATACAGAACTTTCCCTCATCAACTGTTTAGTGCCCCCGAAGTATAATATTTTTACGAAAAAGACAGAATAGATACATAATTCTTTCTCTTGATCAACTATCAGAACTCAGTTGGTGGAGTTACGACAGGTGATTTCTTTGGAGGGGGGGGGTCATTAAGAGCTCACGATTTTAAAAAATATTTGATGTATTTAAATCCATTGTAGTCAATATTTCTTTTGGAGATTGTCCAATCTTTTGTCCCATCTTTGGCCAGGTGGGGGCCTCTTCAACAACTTGGGCTCCTGTGTCCTTTGGACATGAGAACATTCGTATTTGATAATTCCATCGCTTTTTACCATGATGGGATGCCCCTCTTTCTCCAGACCAGTACCCTCATTTTTCTGATAAGCCTTGTGTCTGGGTCCAGGTTCACTGGAAAACAGAGGCTGAGCTGAAAGCACATATTCTTGCACTCAGCTGGGAAGGGTGTAGTTCCGGGAAGACAAGGAAGGTGGACAAAGTGGAGTGAGGTTGGGGGTTGGGGGTGGGGGTTGTGAAGCACACGTCTAGGCGGCCATAGCTTCACAGGAAACACAGCCAGTGGCTTGGTTGGACAGCGTCTCTGAGACAGGAGCTGTGAAGCCATGAATCTCAGAACAGCCAGTTGGTGGGGGTCAGAAGGGCAGTAGTTCATCTTCCATAGTTTTCTCTTTGATGTGTCATGTGCTGTGACCCCTCTCTATGGCTCCTGGCTCTTCTTACAGACCAAGGGGAAGCCAGAGTCTCCACATGTCCGGGTCAGTCAGTGCGTCATTCATGGCGTCTCTCCTGGCCCATCACTGGCATGCCTGTGCCTTGGTGCACGCTGGTGGTGCCGGTCACAGACACAGCTTTACAACCAAGACAACCACATGAGTTATTGTTAGGGCTGTGTGGGCCAGGAAGCCTGACAAGGTACAAGGCCCATTGGTACAGGGGGGTGAGGAGATGTGCCCGCATACATTCAGTGGGTCTGGTACTCGGCCCCTCTGCCTCTCAGGGATGCCTACACCCTCTCACGATATTCAGATCTCAACACGGAATGAACTGTTCTCACTCCGGGCCTAAGAGAGGAGGCACAGGTCCAATTCTTTAAGGCAACATTCAGTTGCAATCTCCTAAAAAGACCCACTGAGCCTTAACAAACCAAGATGCATTCCCCCTCCCCCACTCCCCGCCACCACAGCCGGTCCAACGGTCAACAGGTACACCCACTCCCTCCCTTCTCTACCCGCGCTACAACTTCCAGTCCAGGTCCTCACTAGAGCCGTGGGGAAAGCATCCATGTCCAGGTTCCCAGACCTCTGTGGAAGCTCACATCTGGCACATCTACTGGGAATGAGGGAGAGAAGGCCAAAGCTATGTGCACCACTTGGTTTCCGGAGCCACACATGGTAGCCCTGGAGCGTGACTCTGGTTCTGAGTAAGCTCTGTGGCCAGCGTTGCTACCCCACAAGGTTTCAGTGAGCCGGCCTTTCAGCTGTGACTTCTCCAGGCCTTTCCACCAGTTCTCACAGGGCTGGTATTCTGAACTGGGTGAGGAAGTACGCGGAAAGCAGGTGTCTCTCATGGTTCTGAGCCCTATGTGTCCTATTTGCTTTGTGGCAAAATGTGCTCTCTGGTCTGTGACAATGTAGAGTAGGCTATTGTGTCAATAAATTGAGCCTTTTGTGAGCCCTCAGCCAGGGCTTCGGCTCAGGTCATGATCCCAGGGTCTTGGGATCGAGCCGCGCATTGGGCTCTCTGCTCTGAGGGGAGCCTGCTTCCCCATCTCTCTCTCTGCCTGCCTCTCTGCCAACTTGTGATCTCTGTCAAATACATGAATAAAATCTTAAAATAAAAAAACCAGAATGACTTTCCACTCCAAAGTGGAAGGAGGTGACTTGCCACGAGGAGGCTCAATGACCCATACTGAGGGCTCAGAGTCAGTCCTGTACAGACAGGAGCAGCTGTAATAACAAGGAAGGACTCCATGCTTGAGGGCCCATGCCTAGCTCCAGTCCCGGCCCCGTGGCTCCCTAGTTCATGGCCCACTCTACAGCCCTGCAGAGGCCACGGAGGGAAGCTAGTAGATGCCAACTAGACATTTTGTGCCCATTTCCGTAAGTCCTTTTCCGGGACCTTTTCCCGGATTTCCCTGTTTCTGATTTTAGTCCATGTCTCCACCACCATCCACCATCACCTAAGGGCTGACGCAATGCCCAGTCCATCATCATGGAACCCTACGCTACAGGACCACAGAATCAAAGAGCACATTTTACTACCAAGCGTGTGTGATACACTGAACTCAAACCAAAGACAGATTTCCTCTTCCATGTACCTCATCCCCAAAGCCGGCCTGATAAGGCATGGTAGAACGGCATGGTGAACCATCAGCTCCCAGGCAGCGGAGGGAACTTGGCAGGGTTGGGACCCTGGAGGTGATATACAGACTGTAGTCTTGTTCCTTCCAGGCCCATGACTCCTGGCCAATAAGCTGAGACCTTTGCTACGAACAAGGAGTGAATATTTCCACATGTTAAGCCAAAATACTGCTGGTGGTTCTGCCTGCTGGGAGCATTCCCTTCACCACCATTTCTGGGGATCGCCTCTACATGGGGCTGTAGCATAGCCATAGTCTATTCCTGGCTAGAGTCATCATTGTCCCAATGCTTCTAGAGCCAGCTCCCAGTCCTGTTGGGTGACTTGGACGGATGCCAGTTTCAAGGGGTGCTCAGAGCCAAAAAGAACTCCCCAGTGTGTGCAGACAAGCTCCCCTGCCCCCTCGGCTGGGGGACCCAGCTGATCTGAGAGCACTAGAGGTGTTTATGGCAGATAGCGATGCCGAGAGGTTTCTAAGAAACTTCAGTAAGAGAGATGCCACACAGGCCCCTGGCATCCTGCGGCCAGGCCTTGCCCCAATTCTGGGCTCTGCCAGAGACAGAACGCCTGGTCACGGGACACAGAGGGATTGTGTAACCACGGATGTTCCTTAAGATCAGGATATTATCAGCCCAATGAGTCATAAGCTTGGGAGGCTGTAACCAGCATCCACTGAATGATAAAAATGATACATTCAGGGTTTGGCCCAACCGAATCCAGACGGCACAGGGAAGCGAGATGAGCGGGTGGTCCAGACTCCCACGGCACCTCCCGCTTGCACACCAACACATCTGTCACCAGAGCCACCGTGAAGATGATCTGTTGCTTTCCTTGTCAAGTATTGTTTCTGACCTCTGTATTATTAGGGATAAAGAAAGAAAGAAATCACCCTATCAGCTGCACCCCCTTGAGCATCAGAGATGCCACACCTGGCAGAGCAGCCGAGATCAGGTTTACCCCCTGCTTAGGGTCCCATTAAGCCCCCACCATTGTCCAAGACCAGTCTGGGCTTTGCAAAGGCTGCGCATGCGCATTAAACCGAACTGTGATGACAGCTGCTGCCCCTGTGTCCTTCCAGTCTTCCAGCGCGGCACTGATCCCTAATCTCCCTCAAAATGCCGTATTGCTTTGCATTTGCTGTGTGGGCTGGGACAGAGGAGGGTTTCTGCGTGGCCCTTCCTACCAGAAGGACCCTTCCCCTATCAGCCAGGGAACCAACGAGAGGAAACTATTAGGGAGAGTCATTACACGTATGCGTTCCAGGCAGAGTTTTCCCTGGGAACCAGACACACAGAAACAAGGGGTGGGTCCTCAGATTCCATCCCCTGCCCCGGGATACAGTTGTCCTGGCAAAAAATAGCAGGTCTCTTTGGGGAAATACTGGAGAACGATCCAGATACCTATATACCTAAAAGCGCATCCCGGGATCCTTCTTCAAGGGGAACCCATCCCTCCTTCTGCGGCCCGTGGGTCTGTGAATGTGTCTGGTGGGCGCCAGCGGAGGCGAGTCTCCACGGTGGCTGCTGCTGTTGGCCTTCTGCTTTCCAGTGCTCAGTACCTTTGCGTTATAAAAACCGAGAAACACTCTTGTTCATCTGCCTCACCACCAGGAACACCGCACTCTATTAGCCAATGCCTCAAATCCCTGTAGGTCAAGGACACCAAAGGCCATTCTACCACTTATATTTTCCTCCATCTTTTGTCTTTGCTAATATTCTGCCAAAGCCGTTCTGACCTCATTACCTCATTTATTATAAGTCATTGTCACGTCCAAGTTTCTATATAACTAACCTGGCTCCAAACACCCTTGTTGAAACTTTGGGTCCCAAGTGATAGGTGAGTGGCTTCATACCATTAGCTCCCTATTCTACCTCTTCTGCCAGTCTACTGTCCTAAAGACCCACCTGCGTGTGTGTTTC
Source organism: Mustela nivalis (assembly GCF_964662115.1). Lineage (NCBI taxonomy): Eukaryota > Metazoa > Chordata > Mammalia > Carnivora > Mustelidae > Mustela > Mustela nivalis. The sequence goes on along the minus strand of NC_139028.1, from coordinate 93,507,062 downwards.
CTGATTTCCGCTGGTGCAACTCAGCCGGTTCCTAGAATTTATTTTGGCTGTAGGCGATTTCCTCCTGGACCTGGGGGGGATTGTACTTCCCCATTCAGGCTGTGCCAAGATCTGACCCTAGTTATCGGCCTCTGAGCGATAAGATGAGTCGATGAGGACCTTAAGAAAACCAGGCCTCGTGCTGGGAGGCCCTTTCTTCAGGTAAGGTCATGGGTTATGCTGGCATACAGAAAAGGGGGGCCTAGTCTCTGCTGAGAGAGGGGGTGGGGCTACTTTTCCCAGCCAGAGTAATTCTGGGCAATGTTGAGATGTAAGACTCTGAAGCTCGGGGCGCCTGGGTGGCTCAGTGGGTTAAAACCTCTCTTCTGCTCAGGTCATGGTCTCAGGGTCCTGGGATCGAGCTCCGCGTTGTGTTCTCTGCTTGACAGGGAGCCCGTTTCCCCGCCCCTCCCTCTCTGCCTGCCTCTGCCTACTTGTGATCTCTCTTTCTGTCTGTCAAATAAATAAACTCTTAAAAAAAAAAAAAAAGACTCTGAAGCTCATCCAACAAGTGTCTTTATCCTGAACCCCCAGTACCTGGTCCTGAACCTCATTCTTTCTCTACCTGACTCTGACTTTGACATAGGAAATGTATTATGGCTGCACATTTAGTATCCTTTGTAGTTTCATGCCTTTATAATCAGATCTAGGTTCTGATGCTTATGCCTCGTCTGCCCTTCAGTGGTGGAGACAAAAACTCTAATGCAGCCAGTCTGGCCCTCTGGCTTTCCCTGGTGCCATAAGGTAGCAATGGACGACAGCAATGATTAGTTTCTCTTTTCAAAGTTTCCAATGCCCTCCAAAGCAGTTACTTATGCCAGTCTTTATAATTATTATCACCGCTTTATTAATCAAGTGCAGCCGCCGCCTGATAATTGAAAACCTCACCTCCTAACAATTAACCGCAGGTGACAGCTTTAGTAATTGTGATATCACTAGCTATCAGGGCTTCCATAACCAAAAGCAATGGGAGACTTAACTGCATTCAGTCGAGCGGATAAGCCAACACTAAAATCCCGGCCCGAGAGTCTGATTCTTAAGGGTCCCTTCCAGTAACAATGATCTTAGCCTCATTTTGCTAGAAAGTAGAAGGTGGTACAAACATTGCTGCTCTAAAAATTGACTGGGGTGAGCAGTCCCAGGAAAGCAAGAGACGGAAAAGTAGGAGAGAGGCCAGAAGGGAGGGAGAGTAATCACAAAGCGGAATTTACTGAGCTGGGTGGAGCTTTGCAAAAACCAAACCAAACCAAAAAAACACTGATGGTTGCTTGGCGTCATTGCGTATCACCAGAAATTGCTGTGATTCTGAACCATCCACCAGGAAGAAAGAAAGGCAAACAATGTATCTAGCTAGTGTTTCCTTCTTACTGCCAAATGGTGCTCTATAGACTGTGAGACCGGCAGGTGGTGCTAAATGGCCCCTCCAGACAGCTGATGGGGAAGCCATGACTTCTACAGGTTCTACTCACGTAGTGTCTGGACACATCATGGTCCATCTCCCAGCCAGTAGCTGCAAAGGGTTCTTGTCACCCTGGTGGGTGTAGCAGCAACAATGGTGAGCATGTCTTTGCAATCACGGAAGTAGTGGGAGCCTACGCACGAATGCTCTGGCCAGGAAGCAGGGCAAATGGCCAAGGCCTGGAGGACGGGGGGCAAGCAGGATGGAGTAGGTCTGGGGTGCACACAGACTAGGTCAGGCATACCCTGGTTTCTTTTAGAAGGAAATAGTATTTAGATCACAATTGAGGCTTTAAATATAGTCATCGCCACAAGGTTGCCATTGCTATAAAAACGCTTCCTCGGATGGCAGGGGTATTTCTCCCTCCTTTAGGAATAAATTATGAGTTCATTTTGATATTTCCAATTAAAATGGGAGCTTATAAGGTCTTATTTGGGCTTATATTTGTGCCTGTTGTCTACGCCGAAAATCTTGGTTTGCAGTGACATTCATAAAAGTACTTATTTGCTGATCCTACAGTATGAATGTGGTAGTTTCAAAACAAAAATACTAATCATGACGCTCTCTGTGTCAGACCGTATTAATCTGCACTCCCGCTTGGTGCCCATCTCTGCAGTGCTTCTTGCTGAGGGGAACATACATCCCCGAGGTTCTGAACTCAGATTATGTGACTCTCTCTGGCCAATAAAAGATAGAATAGGAGTGAAGGTCACTTCCAGGAAGAGCTTTCACAAGCTTGAGCATATTTTTCTTCTGCCTTAATGACTGGCAAATATTCCAGACAGATGCCATACCCCCCACTTGGGTCACGGAGGGAAGAAGACATACATCAGAGCTGTAGCTAACATGCCATAGACACATAGTATGGGAAAAGAGAAGTTTTAGTGGTTGAAAGACACCAAGATTTGGGGTTATTTGTTATCACAATAGAAATAATCTAGTCTAAAATAATACATTATATGTGCATTTAAAAAAGAAATAATCTAGTCTAATCTGATTGTTATACCACTGAATACAGTTTTAAGATTCCTCACGGTTCCCTTTCGTCCCTAGGATACATTCCATTAAGGAGATACTGCTGGGCCACCTGGTTAGTTCCGCCGGTTGAACGTCTGACTCTTGATTTTGACTCAGGTCATGATCTTGGGGTTGGGAATTCAAGCCCCGTGTCAGGCTCTGTGCTCAGCATGGAGTCTGCTTGAGATTCTCTCTCTCCCTTTGTCCCCTCCCTACTCGTGCTCGCTCTCTAAAATAAATAAATAAAATCTTTAAAAAAAAAAAAAGATGTATTAACAAAATATGGTTTTCTAGAGTCATTTGCAATACCTCTTCTTCAAGTGGCTGAACCACCAACCTGATATACAAATATTGTCTCCATTTCCCCAACTTCTATAAATCTTTTTGTCTTTATTTAATTTTACATTTGAATCAAAACTTTTACAGAGCTCTAAAGTCAAAATTACACAACAAATCACATGTAGTTAAGTCTAGGTTCCATCCCTGCCCTTCTATCCTGTTCCTTTTCTCTCCTTATAGGTCCCCATTCTTACTGGTTTTTGGCTTATTCTTCCATTATTATCCTTTTTTCTTTTTTTTTCTTTAAGAGGGAGTGTGTACACACATGAGGGGTGGGGGTAGGGGAGAGGGAGAGAGGGAATTTTTTTTTTTTAAGATTTTACTTATAATTTGACAGACAGAGTTGACAAGTAGGCAGAGAGGCAGGCAGAGAGAGAGGGGGAAGCAGGCTCCCTGGTGAGCAAAGAGCCCAATGCAGGGCTCGATCCCTGGTCCCTGAGATCCTGACCTGAGCTGAAGGCAGAGGTTTAACCCACTAAGCCACCCAGGTGCCCCTGGAGAGAGATAATCTTAAGCAGACTCCACACTCAGTGTGGAGCCCGACTTGGGGCTCAATCTCGAGACCCGGAGATCATGACCTGAGCAAAGTCAAGAGCTGTTTGCTTATCTGAGCCACGCAGATGCCCCCATTATTCCCGATTGATAAGCAAATATGTTTCTATGTCCATATACCCCCCTTCCCTAAATAAAAGATAGTATACCATAAATACTGTTTTTGAATTTTTCCTAACAATATATCCTGGAAACTATTTCACAAGTATACAGAGGTCCTTCCTGAGGGGACTGGGTGGCTCAGTCGTTAAGCTTCTGCCTTCAGCTCAGGTCATGATCTTAGGGTCCTGGGATCGAGCCCCTGATGAGGTTCCCTGCTCTATGAGAAGCCTGCTTTTCCCTCTCCCACTTCCCCTGCTTGTGTTCCCTCTCTCACTGTGTCTCTCTCTTGGTCAAATACATTAAAAAAAAAAAAAAAAGAGGTCTTTCTAATTCATTTTTGCCGTTTTATAACACTCCATTGTATGAATGCACCATAGTTTTTCAACAAGTGGCCAGGGATGAACTTTTGGATTATTTCCATTCTTTTCCTATTACAATTACTGGCAATGCATATCCTTGTGCTATCTGATTTTATGTTTTTACCGGTTTATTTTTTGAGCTAGATACCTAGAAGCAAAATTGCTCTGTCAAAAGGTAGGTGAATTTGTAACTCTTCTAGATAGTCCAAATCCCCCTCCCTGGGGTTATATCCTTTTGCGTTTCAGCAACTTATAAGAACCTGTTTCTGAGAATTTTATTAATGGAACATGTTGTTAGGCTTTGGATTTTTGCCAATCTGATAGGAAGGAAATCCTATCTCAGTAGAGTTTTAACTTTCATTTTTCATATTCTGGAAATTTGAGCCTCTTCTCATATATTTAAGGGTCATTTGGATTCCCCTCTGCAAACCATTCAGACACCCTGCCCATTTTTCTGCAGGGTTGTTGGTAGTTCTCTTTTCAATGTTTAGAAGCTCTTTATCTGTTAGGAATATTTATCTTTCATCTGTGGTATAGGTTCTATTTTAAGTGGTACGATCTCTATCCAGAGGAATTTGGGGACATTGAGCAAAACTACTAATGCATCTTCCCTTTGACCCAGAAACTGCAGAGAGACAATGGACCTGGCCTTGCCAAGTTGCTGACCTAGCAGCTGCCTACCTCTGGGCTTTTCATTATGCAAGGAAAAAAAATTTTAAGTGACTGTACTCAGTTTTTTAATTTTACTATTATTTGAAGATGTTTTCCTACTTATTTTTCTAAATATCAGACTACTGTATATTTTATTTAAGTGTTTTCTGCTTTCCCGAGGGAGGTCAAGAACATTGATTTTCTCTAATGGCTATTTTCCTCCTCTCTTATTTATCTCTTGTGTTTTCTTCCACTTTTTCCCACTACCAAGTTTCCCCACCCAGGGACACAACCTTAAAGTCAGGGACACAGCTCTGGTGTAGAGTTGAACGGGGGTCCCCCAGCACATGACCAGGGTTTCCAGGGAAGCAGAAAGGAGACAGGTGTGCTTTCATTTTTTTTTTTTTTTCCCTGTCTTTGGAATTTGCACTCTGAGATGAGCAGGTAGATGTCTTGGTCAGGGCCGCTCTAGCTTTGCTTGCCCTGGGGATGTCCGAGGAAATTTCAAATTGCCTGGAGCAGGCGCGGAGCCCGGACCCTGACTGGCCTCCCTTTGGCCTAGCTCAGGACCTCCTGGGCTGTGTGTCTTCTTTGGCTATCATTCCCTTGGCTCCAGAAATGGTCTCTCTTCTTTCCCTGATCTCCGCCAGGGAGGGCATGGCCACAAGGTTTGAAGAGTCTGATGATTTGGTCCAGCTCATGGCTGTGCCTGCCATTTCATATTGGAGGAATCCAGATTCAGCACAAACGTCCACAGACTCTATCCTAGAGGAAGAAAAGCACTGGTACCTAAGGATTTATATTCTGGGTTATTTATTGTTACATCATTTGTACTGGCCAAAAAAAAAAAAAAGGAGACAACATAAATGCTTGTCAATAAGGGCCAATAAATGATGGTGCATTCAGACAAGGGGACATTGTGTTTGTTCCTAAAACATGAGTTAGAGCTCGCACCATTGACCTGGAGAGGGTGACAGTGATGGACTGTACTTGATAAGCCACTGCAGTGAAAATCACTCTGGTCCCCTTTTCTATCTGCTCCCGGGGAGCCAAAGAGGCTTCCTTGGTTTACGTTTACACGGTTGCTTCTATTTTTGAATACTCTGCATTGGTTGGTCTCGGTTTCTTCATGTGTTAACTGAGGAGGAGGACCCCGGGCGGGGCGGGCCTTCAGTCCCTTGGCCCCGGGGAGGCTCTGAGCACCTGTGGCAGGTGAAGGCACACGCGGTTCAAACAGCGCCTCCCCCTGGGAATGAGCGGTAAGTGAATCTCTGCGGTTAGTATCACTCTATTTTCAGGGCCTGTAGAAAAAGACTGGGAAGGACTTCCAGGCTGTTCCTACTGGTTACAAGATTAGGGGGGTGGGGGGTAAGGGTTGAGAGAAAGTCTGTGATTTTTCACAAAATGTAAACATCACGTACGGTACAAATTAAAGTGAAATTGCGGAAATTAATATCCAACGTCGTCTCTGTGGTGTGATAATGACTAGGAAGCACTATATAGGTGTGGGGGGGAATTAAAATATTGATTTAACTAGGCGACTGGAGTGCAGACAATTTTTATCTTCGATCCTGTGGTCATTTTGATGCGGTTTTCCCCATCAACTCTTTGAAGAGAGGACCTCGTAGAGCTCCTGGCACTCAGGCGCTCAGGAAATGGTAGCTACGGCTAAATGAATTTTATTTTAATAACTGCTCTCTGCTCAGCCTCCCGGCTCCCTCGACAGCACCCAGGGCTTCTCACTGGTGCCCTGAACTCCCCCGGACCCCACTGCATGGCAGCTGATTAGTCCTGTTTGCAGCACCATTTGGGTCCTGTGACACCAAGCAACAGGGAACCGTGACAGAGGGTTGATGCCGAGGGCCCGTACTTTTGGTGGCCTCACCTTACGCAGTGGGCATGAAAGGGATAACCTGAGTTATTTTTTGACACAACACAGAGCCAGTTTCCAGACTGGAGCGGCCACACCAGGAGAGTCACCCTGGAGAGAAGATAAGAAAATTATAGCATCAAATGATCTCCCTCCCGTTTAACCAGGTGCAGCGTCCCATGCTCCAGTAAGGTAGGCAAGCCGGGGTGCAGGCTAAGGGTGAGAGAGGCCTCGGATGGCGGCCAGCAGATGGAGGCGATGAGCTCGTTCTGTTAATCTTTCATTCAGTTTTACAGGAAATTTCGACTGGCCTTGGCCATGAAGGCACTCCGTGACTAGAATTTTACCTGCCCTCTCACAGAGGAATGAGGACAACCACTTCTCAAAATACAACTGCATGCTTCACATCCCATGGAAGAGGAGATAGTGGGAGTGCGTGATGGCTCCGAGGGACTGGAGGGCTGGAATGCGTTGGGTACGCCTTGGGTTTTTCCTCAGTTCTCTGGATGTCACCTGCTTTGTCACATTCTGCTGGCTTCCTCGGCAGCCTGGGCCCTCAGCCTTGTGTTGGCCTCAGCCCTGTGTTGGCCATTGTGCCTCTATAGGCCTCCCAAGGCTGATCACAGTTTCTGGTTCTTTCCATCACTTCCAGACTCAGATACCACATCACAGCAAAGGGCATGGGGTCTGGCTTTCCAAATCACTCTCAAAGGGGCCCAAATGATGCCACTCAGAAATGTGTTGGGATTAACTCCATGTAGGGCAGACTTTGGTCAATGCGAAAAAAGAGATGGGTGGGAAATGGACAGATACATTCTGTCTCATCCCTCTTTTCACCTGACTGCTCCCAGAGACGGCTAGCTGCTCCACACAACGTGTCTGGAGACTTCTGCGGGGCTGAACACATCATCTGCTTACAATGCGCTCTCTTCAGCTCATCCTGAGGCTGGGTCAGCTCAGCAGTCACCGTCTTGCATTGCTTTGCAATCTGCTGCTTTGCTTCCGTTCACCCTCATCTTATTGCCCTAGGTTTCTATAGCACAATACAATGGTTGGCATGTAATCCCTCCCTCAGGCTCTGTATTCTAGGGTAAGGTGGCAGCCAGAACAGTAGCTCCCCAAAGACGACTACGTCCTAATCTCTGGAACCTGTGAATGTGTTCCCTTCCATAGTAAAAGGGATTTTGCAAATAAAATTAAGTGAAGCATCTTACAATGGAGAGATTGTCTCCGATGATCCAGGTGGGCCCCGTGTGATCACAGGGATCCCTACAAGGGGGAGGGAGGAGCACCAGTCAGGAGAAGGTGACACCAGGATGGAAGCAGAAATGAGAGACATGCAGCCATGAGCCAAGCAAAGTGGGCTGTTCTAGACGCTGGAAGAGGAAAGGGTCAGCCTCCCCGAGAGTCTCTAGAACAACACTAATAACACTTTGAGCCCCCGAAGACTCACTTCACACTTCGGGCACCCGGAACTGTGGGAGAATGAATGTATGTTGTTTTAGCCACTAAGCGTGTGGTAATTTGCTGTAGCCACCATAGAAAACTCATAGAGAAGCCTTGGCTAACCCATGTCTCAGTGCCCTGGTTTCCAGCATGATGCTATTTTGCATGATTAAAGCTGAATGTCACACTGCATTTTCCCTTTGATTCCTTCTGTGCACAAATCCTAATCTCTTCTCAGGCAGATGGATGCCCTGGGTGGACTAGGGCAAAGATTTAGTCTCAGAAGGCCAACTGTATACATACTGTGTATGTCTATACAAACAACTAAAACAGGAAGTCTGGGAGGAAATAATCACTGTGGCAGCAGGTGGGTTATTCCCTGCTTGAACTTCTGTGGATTTCCTCACTTATCTCCAACAAACAGGCATTTCTTTTATTATAAAAGAAATCATTTAAAGGGATTAGATATGAGATGTGCTAGGAATTCGCACCGACCTCTGGTACTCTAGAAGTTAGCATAAAGGACAGACCACCATGAGCTGGAGTTGATCAGGGAAGGCTTCATGGAGGAGGGAGGAATCTGAGCGATACCTGGCAGGTTGGGTATTTGAGGGGTAGAGAGAAGGAGGCATGATGTAAGCCAAAAGGTGTCTTTCCTGAGGTTAATAAATAAACCCATTTGACTTAAAGGGAATACCTGAAAGATGTAATCACAGTACAAAGAAAAAAAATAATTTATGCAGCATTTGCTTTTTTGCTGGATATTGTACTCAGCCCTCTACTGGATTATCACGTTTAATCCTCTCGATGATCTCATGAGGAAGGTTCTGTAAATACCCTAAACGTATAGACGAGGACATGGAAGAAAGAGATGCCGTGTAACTTGGCAGCAAGCCAGCCGAGTCCAGACTCCAACTCCACAACCACGCACAGCTCATGCTGGAGAAGCGGATTGGAGAAGAAGGCGAGATAAGAGCTCTTAAGGCCTTGAAATACCAGATGCATTAATTTTCTACTGCCGCGTGTTACGGACTGAATGTTTGTATCTCTTCCCCAGTTCATATGTTGAAGCCTAACCCCCAGGGTGATGGCATTTGGGGACGAGGCCTTTGGGAGCCTTCATGAATGGGACCGGTGCACCTTAGAAAGAGACGCCAGGGAGACGATCTCTCTCTCCACCACGTGACCCCACAGCAAGAAGGCCACCCCATCTGCAAACCGGGAGAAGGGTCCTCACCAGGACATGACCAGACTGGCACCCTGATTTTGGACTTCCCAGCTCCCAGAACAATGAGAAATACATTTCTGTTATTTAAGCCACCCGGACTGTGGTATTTTGTTAAAGTTGTATCACCGCAAGGCCTTGCATATCAAATTACTAAACAGGAGATTGAAATGATACCCATTTATTATATCATGGTCCTGTGGGGCAGAGGTCCAGGGAGACTCATCTGGGGGTCTCTGGTTAGGGTCCCGCAAGGTCAAACTCATGGTTTGGACCAGGCAGGGCTCTTTTCTGGAGACTCCTGGGGGGAAAAGTCAGCATCCAAACTCCATGAGGCTGTTGGCTGAACTCAGTGCCTTGGGGCTGGGGACCAGAGTTCCCACTCCCTTGCTTGCCTGTGGAACCCTCCTCTCCTGCGAGCGGCTGGAGAAAACACGCTGCTCGTAAGGGCTCGCGTGATTCCATTAGGCCCACCTGCCCCATCCCCCCTCTGCCGGTTCGTAATCACAGGAAGGGTGGCTCGTCCCGTCGATGGGCTCGGCGGCCCTCACAGGAGACTGGACGACAGCGTCAGACACGGGCTCTGCCTACCAGCCCCAGACTAAGGATTTAGGGATCTGTGCTGGTCAAGGGGCCTCGCTGGAGGTCTCGTCGAGGAAGCATCTAGCCGAAGGGTGGGATCCCTGGGCGTTAGCCTACGGTGGGGACTGAGGTGTGGAAGGAGGGAAGACGGGAGACCAAGAATCCGGGAGTGGCCGGTGAAGGCCTCCACGAGGGAGAAGACAGGCGGGAGAGAAACGAGGGTGACTCAGATGAAGGTGAGTCATGCTGTGGGACTTCCGAGCTCTCAGAAAGCCCGCGCGTTCCCTGTTCCATCGGGGCCTCATGACGCACCTGAGCCGAGGAAGGCGGCGGTCTCTCCACCGGACCAAGGAAGACGCAGGCAAGTCTCTGAATCTTTACTTCGAAGGCCGTACACTGGATCCGGGGTCCCGGCCGTCTGACGCGAGCGCCCGGCAGCTGGAGCTCAGGGACCAGAACCTGGGCCTTACTGTCCTGGTCCTCCCGGTTCCTGCCCTGGCATCCTCGCCGGAGCCCGAGGACAGTTCCTGCCCAAGGGAAGCATTGAGGGGCTCGGATTGGCAGATACAGGGGGACGTCCGGGGAGGGTCTTTGATGCTGCGGACCCCCGAGTGTTCTTGGCAAAGCTGTGAGGAGGGCAGAAGTGAGGGGAGAGAAGGGAGGGGGCACAGGGGAGAAGAGATGTAGGCAAGAGACTTTTTTTTTTTTTTAAATCATCACTTTGGAAAGGGAATGACATGGCTTCTCGGACTTTTGGCTAAGATTAAGGGTGGAAACGGAATGACAGGGGAAAGAGGGCGGAGGGAAGGTGAAGACAGAGGGAAGGGGGTGGGGTGTGACCCCATGACACCTGTTGATCTAACTGGTTCACATCTATCGAGGACAATGAGGCACTCCAGAGGAGCGGGAAGGGAAAAAAGCCACTCACATTCCCACCTCCCAGAAATAACCCTCTTACGATGTTAGAGCCAGAGAATCCAAGTTCTGCATGTAAATCTGTGTCTCCTGTAATGGGCATGGATTATTCTAGAAATCTGCTTTTGTGGTTTATCAATACCTATGATGGCTGTCAGGGACGGGTCCGCGGGAGCCCTGGGAGGGGACGTCTCTCCAAGCAGATTTCGGCAGAGGCTGTGCCCCCTGCCCTTCCCCCATGACCAGTTGAAAGGCATCAGGCAAGCCCTGTCTACCGCTCTCTCCAGGAAAGCAGTCCACTTAGCTCGCCCTGGACTGCCTATTCTTCAGAAACAAATCACTTCAAAAAAAAAAAAAAAATCACTCCATTAAGAAGTTCAGCCCAGTCATCTCCGGCTTCAAATGTGTCCATTTTCTCCAGTCTGCATGAAAAGGAGAAAAGCAGAAAGGAGAATTTTAAATGGCACATATTGATTGGCTTGGCTCACCAAAAGAAGGCACTTTTACCAGCTTTTCAAATTACAATTTATTCAATAGTGAAAAAGTAACTCAATTTGCGAAAGAGCCCTGACACCTCATAAGAGCTGCTTTCTCTCCACTTAAATTATATCATTATCATTGTTCACTCATCATTCTCTGGGAGCCACTGGGCACAGCACAGTTCTTGGCACCTAGTTGATAATCAATAGCGATTGTTGAATTAATGAGGCTGTAACTGGCAGAGAAGTTCAAAGTCCAGAGTCTTGGGAGATTCAATGTGGGATGAAATGAGTTGAGTTTGCAAGCTGTGCCCCCAGCGGTCAGCACTGGGACGATCACAAGGTTTGGAAACAGCCTGACTGAGGCTCAGAGCCTGCCTCCTTTTATCTCTGTGAGTACTTCCTACCTGTGGGCCTTCGTTCCCTTGTCAATAAGAGAAGACACATCTCTCCTGCATGTTTGTTGTGAGGGTTCAAATAGACGCTCCCATCAAGGGCATCTCCAGGACCAGAGGAAAGAAGATGCTTCTAGATCCTGTTCTGCTGAAGATAAGGCTTTGATTTCCCTGAGGCAAGGCAGCTCTGTCTTGAGTCCACTCTAATAGTTGTTGAATAAAACAAAAAAGTTGAAAAAAAAAAGTTGGTTTCTCTCTCTCTCTCTCTCTCCCTCTTTCCCCTTTCATCCTTTGTTCTGTTTCTTAATACCGGAGGGGAGTTGGGTGGAAGGGTGGGGCGTGGAGGGGGTTAAAAGTACGCTTACCACGATAAAGAAGACGATTGTTCAATCACTATATTGCACACCTGAAACAGCGATGACACTGTATGTTAAGTCTACTGAAATTAAAATTAAAAACTTAAAAAAAAAAAAAGTTGGTTGTTTTTACTTCTCACTTCCTCATCCTTGCCAGCATTTCTAGAAGGGGCCACCAGAGCTAGAGAAATGGGTCAAGTCGGAATTGTAGTGAAGGGTACTGGGTCCTCCTTTTGAAGAGTGCAGGAATTACGCATACACCCCCTCCCCCATTTTTCCGTCTTCAAATGATCAGAATTTCTTTACCCACAATAAAAGGTTTCGTTTGTGTAGCAGTTTCTCAATTGCAGATCTTGCTCAACGTGCAGTGGGGTTATAGCCCAGTAAGTTGAGTAAGATCGACAATTATATCTCAATAACCCCATTGTAGCTGAACATATCCTAAGTCCAAAATGCACGTAATACATCTGACGTACCAAACATCATAGCTTAGCCTACCATACCTTAAACGTGCTAAGAATACTTACATTAGCCTACAGTGGGGCAAAATCTTCACACACAAATTCTGTTCTATAATAAAGTATTGGCCACCTCATGTCATTTATCGAGTACTGTACTAGAAGTGACAAACAGAATAACTGTATGGGTACAGGATGGCCGTGAGTATATTATCATCATGAGGCCGACGGGGAGCTATGGCTGCCCTGCCCCACTTATCACTCGCCCGGGAGAAGATCCAAATGCAAAGTACAGTTTCGATCAAATGCCTAAGACTTTTACACCATCATAAATTCAAAAAATCTTCTGTTGAGCCACTGTAAGCCAGGAGCCATCTAGGTTCATTGTCAATGTTGTGGGGGTGCAACTCGGCTTGGGGTTAACTAGTAGGGAGAAAACCTTTGTAAGTTTCTGGCTTCTTGCATTTGGGATCAGTTGATGACACCTTGGGGAGAGACTTTCTGCTAAAGGTTCTGGGATGCTTAATGAGCTTCTGGAAGAGAAGTGATTAAGTCTTAGGCCAAACCTTGAAATTAGGAATAAAGGTCATCATGACATGAGAAAGGATTTTCTATTGTTTCTTGCATGGGGCTTTCTCTCATTTTTTATTTCTTTTTATTCAATTGATTTCATTCTACTCTACTTCATTTCTTTCATTTATTCATTCATTTCATTTCATTTTCTTTCAAACATTTATGGGTGCAGGGGCATGGGTAGGACAGCTGTGTCCAGGCCCTGGGGATTTATCTGGGAACAAAACAAATGAAGTCCTCACTGCACGGAGGTGATCCTCCGGTGGGGGAGACAGCGGAACAATAAACAAACATAAGACAGTGACGCACGGGAATAAATGTTCCAAAGGAAAAGAAAGCAAAGTAAGAAGCTAGACAGTCACAGAGGTAATATTTGGGCAAAGTAACTGAGTACAAAGGCAGAGTAAGCCTTTTAGGTATCTGGGAGTGAAGGAATGTTCAAGGCACAGGAAGTGGAAAGTGCAAAGGTGTCAAGGCAGGAGCATGCACTGGGGCCACGAGGAGCTAGGAGGCCACTGTGACTGTGACCGGAGCACACTGAGCATGGGAAGAGTAGACAGGGATAAGGCTGGAGATGTGGCCAGGCCCAGATAGCACGGCCCCTTAGTGGATGTGGTATGGACCTGGGGTTCTATTCTAAGTTTGTTGGGACATTGTTACAAGGTGCTATTTAATAGGTGTTATAAAAGGGATGAATTATACACCGCCCCCAAGTAATACATTGAAGCCCTAAATCCCTAATTCTCCCTAATAATATGTTGAACCCCAATACCTCAGAATGTGGCGGTGTCTGGAGACAGGACATTTGGAGAGTGATGAAGTTGAAATGAGGCCATTACGGTGGGCCCCAATCTAATGTGATGGATGTCCCTATAAGAAGAGGAAATTCGGGGACAGAACAAGACACCCGAGTTGCACGCGCATAGAGAGAAGACCATCCGAGGACACGGCCGTCCACAAGTCAAGGAGAGAGGCTCAAGAGGAAACTGAAACTGCGGATGCCCTGACCTTGGACTCCCAGCCTCTACAGCTGGGAGAAGTAGAGCTGCTGTGTGAGCCTCGCTTCTGTGCTGTTCTGTCATGGCGAACCCCGCCACCACACACACACACACACACAAAGAGGAAGGGTATCAAAGCGTAGATTGCCATAATCGGGGTTTAACTTCCAAATGACCACTTCAAATTCTGTGAAAGAAGAGTCACACTGAGGAAGAGTGGAGGTGGGGAGGCTGACTAAGAGGCTGCTGTGGTGACCCAGGGGAAAGGGGGTGGTGGGCTGGGCTGCACTGGGGGGCAAAGAGGTGAGGACAAGTGTCCTGAGTCCAGACAGACTCCATAGGCAAAGCCAACAGGACTTTGGGAAAGAGGAAATGGAGATGCTGGGCGGATTAGGTTTGTTCAGAATGTCCCTTGAGGCACTGGCCAAAATCATTCATCCTTTATCCCACAAGAGGTTTTGAGTACAGTGACAAGATCCCTCAAACAACAACAACCACAACCACCACAACCACCACAACAACAATTCCTAAGCTTTTAAAGCCAAACCAGCCTTCAAAGGAGCAAAAGGCAGAGGCCACTGAAAGAAAGATCGTAGGATGGTTCTAGAGTCAGAAATCTTGCGTTAAAATCCTGGTCTGCTTCTTACTGTGTAACTAAGGAAAAGTTACTGGAATGTTCTACGTCTCTGTTTCTTCATCTACACAACAAGGATGACAACATCCACTTCATGGGTCTGTTGTACAAATGGGCGTATTTATGTGATGCTCTCAGCATAGTCTGTCTTATAGGAAATGGTACGTACTAGTAAGCTCTCGCCGTTTAACAACCATCCTCCAACAGCTCAGTGGCTTATATGAGAAACATGTATTATTGGTCATGAATCTACATGTAAGTTTTGGGTTTGGGGGGGTTGTTTCTTTTGGGGGGCCCAGCAGGACCAAAGACATGAGCTGTGTTTCCAAAGGGCCTGTGAACTAGACAAAGAATGGAAACATTCACACAAAGCTCACAGACCTTTGTACAGGTGGTAGGAGCCTGTAAGTATGGACTGGGACTGGCTGTGAGACATGAGTTCTGGTCCGGCTGGGCTGTGGGATTCGGGCCAAGTTCCTTCCCTCACTCTGCCTCAGTTTCCATATATAAGGGAAGAATTGGATCAGAGGCCATCTTGAGAAGTTCTTCCAGATATGGATTCCCTTGAATATGCATAACACTACTGGCCTACCTGTGGTTTAAACAAATGGGGGTGGTCTGCTGCAAATCCAGGGCCAAGCAGTCCAGGACCCATGCCGTGGCTCAGTGATATCTGCTGTCTCCCTGCTCTGTCCCCTTAGAGGGCTGGCTTGTCATCTCAGTGTCAAGGCATCACTGTCCCTCCAAACATCCCATCTTTGTTATAGGCAGGAAAAAGGGAGGGGGCCGAGGTTTATACTCACAGAGTCTGTTTCTATTTGTAAGGAAATCAAAGTCTTCCTTGGGAGCCCGTCCTGATGATTTACGTCTGTCTTACGAACCAGAGCTGTTCTCCATGGCGGCCCAGCTAGGAGGGGGCTACACATTCTGGATAGGAGTTGGGTCAGCAACTTGTGCTGCCGACTGCAAACATTAACCGCAAGTTTGCGTTGTCCTGTGGGAGTCCCCCAGGGCCCTCAGACCCACAGGGAGCACTGGCCAGTCAGAGGTTGTCCCTCTGGGAACATTTCCAACATAATTTCATGGGACTATAAATTCTAAAAAGACAAGCACGCTGCTTGCTCAGTCTCACCTGGATCTCTAGAACCTGGGTCCAGGCCTGGTCCATTAGAACTGGACGACAAACATTCGTGAATGAACGAATCGCCCACCCATGTGCCTGGATTTCAGTGGACGGGGCACTCGGGGAATGAGGGATGTGGATAATTGGATTTTCTGGCAGCCTGAGGGTGAAGCAGAAAAGCTTATGATTTCCAATTAAGTCCGGCAACACGAGTGCCTTCCGCATCCAAAGCTCCAAGGTAAAACCACGTGTGCTATGCATGTGTAACGATCAGGGTCTTGGTGAGAAAGATGGTACCATCAGGGTCCGGGTCAGGGTCCGGGTCAGGGTCTGGGTCAGGGTCCGGGTCAGGGTCCGGGTCACGGTCTGGGTGAGGCTCGGTGAGGCTCCATTGGCACAGGGGCAGCAGCTTAAGGGAAACTGACAAGGGGTGGTGGAGTCCCCTGCGGCTGCCCCTGGGGCTGACAGAGAGGAAGAGGAGGGAGTGGACCCCCCCCACACACAAAGAGAGCGGGCGGGGCTGTCAGGGGAGCACCGCCACCGGCCACTGCACACAGAGGGGGCTGGGGAAGGAAGGCTGCACCTCTCTTTCCTTCCACCCGCTGCTCATCTGTTGGCCCATTTCCTTCCAGATTCCTCCTGGGGACCACAGGACTGGGAGCTACTGCAGTCCCAGTCCCAGGCACAAAGCCCAGCGGGGAAGGGCACAGGGAGGCTCTGCAGCGGGGCCAATGGGGAACACCCCGGACGAAGTACAGCTTTACGTCCCCTCTGAAGTGGACATTACCACCCCCTCCCACATGGTTGACGGAGACTGGCGTCGCCCAGACGTTCGTCCAAGTTCCCATAGCTTGTTAGTGGCCAAGCCAGGGTGAGCACCTGGACCCCCTGATGCCCCTTCCTGCGCTTGCTTCTGGCTCCTCAGCCCTGCCCCCAGCCACCGACTTGGGAGGGAGCCTCCTGGTTCTTTTCTCTCCTGGATTCTTCCTGGGACCCATGGCACCAGGGTGGAAAGGGCTGCCGTGCTGGCAGGAAAATGAATTTTGCAACGTGTAAATTGGAACTTAGTGGGCAGGGATGGGGGTGTTCCGTTTCAGGCTTTTTTGGAGTGGCAGGAAAACAGGGGTGGTAGGGGGCAGGACTGGGTGTTCGGTGGGCCCCCGCTGACCACAGGTGTTTCTGATGGAGTCCTTGGCTATGTGCCAGTCAGGGTCCTCAGTGCTCACACCGTCATAACCCTCAGAGGAAGGTATTATTATTTTCATTTTCCGGCTCCCAAACAGAAGGACTGAGAGGTTACATTACTTGTTAGAGGTAGAGATAGGATTCCAAAGCAAGACTGGATACAAGGGCCAAGTTCCGTCCTTATCCCAACGGTTGCCCTTCAGGGGCCTGCAAGCTGATTTTGATCTATTTGGACCCCAAATACTTTGTGAAAAAATGAAATCAGCGGCCAACATCTTAAAATTGTATGCTTTCCTGTAAAAGCCTGAATTTCTGACTTCTAGTAAAAAGTAGAAGATTGGAAACCCTGGACCCATATTCTCACGTGGTCACAGTTGGCTGAAGCTGAGTGACAGCTGCCACCTTTAAAGCAGACATTTGCTCTCACTTGGCCACAATCCTCACCACTCCCTCTCACCCCAACACCGAGGCTGCAAACCAGTGGCCACTCCTTCCCTGCCTGTGCCACGGTTCCTGACAGTCAGGCTACCTCACTTATTTGCGTTGTCTGCTTGACTCCAGAAGGCACGTGGGTTTGTGTCTCCAAAGGACCCCCATGGCTTGCGGATGGTACACGATGATCCTACTGGGGTGAGAGAAGCAAATATTTGACCTTCTGTTACTGTGTCTGATCCCCTTCATCGTTGATGTTTATCTTCATGTTTTATAGTACACTTAATACACTAACACAATGGCCATGGCTGTATTCTAGAAATGGGTTTCATATGCATCTCTTGGAGGTATTGCTCAGATCATTTTTCTGATGGAGCCCTGAGACAGAAATGTTTGAAGACCTCTGCTCTTCAAGACCGATTGTACAGTAGCTGTGAGACATTGTGAAAACCCCTTTGAGTTTCTAGGTCTAGATTTTTTTTTTTCACCTGGAAAATGGAAGTATTGCTACTGTCTGCCTTGAAGGGCTGTTTTGACATTCTAACCGCCCAGCAAACTGTCAAGTGCTGGGCAATAAACGCCACCCAGAGAGAAGCCACTCAATGGCTGTTCTTCTTATCTTAATGTTGACCTGGAAGGGGGACTGGAAGGTTCCCTGCAGGGGGCTGAGTCATAAAGATGGGCTGTTGGCTGGCCCTGTCCAACCCCCGCTCCTCCCCCAAACACACACAGCAACAAGGATTGATTTCCAGGTTCATTAGCACTGATGATGCGCTCCGGGGGAGGAGAACTGCTCTACTCTCATTAAAGAGAAGCAGCTGCCCCATTTCTCCTCACCTTCCTCTCTCCTCCAGCCTCCACCTGCTACCCCAGAAAGACTTTTTCTCATTTCCTTCAACCCCAGGGACCTCCTTTGTCCTTGGGCTCACTCTTGCTTGGGGGAGTGTGTACATTTAAAGGAGAACACAGAAACGCAGGCAGAGGTGTCTGCGGAGTGTCTGACCCAGGGCGGTCCTATCGATACTCCCTCCCACCAGAAGGGAAGAAAAGAACTTGAGATGGGGCTCCTCACAGCCCCCTGAGGGCAGCTCCGCCTGAGATGGGGCCTGGGCCTCCTGGGGGCTGAGCCCTTTGGTGGACTTAGGGGGTTAGGGAGACCCGGAACATGGAGTCAATCTCTGGGACAGGATGCTTCCACACACACTCACTCATTTCCTTCCAACACCAAGGATGAGTGCTGAATTGTTCAAATCCCCGAAGTGCAGAGAGGGACCGTTAGTCAGGACCACGGGCCAGTAAGCCGCAGAGCATGGACGAACATCAGACTCTTGGTTTCAGCTTGGGTCTTGGGGCTGAGCTTTGTTCTCAGCAGGGGGTCCGCTTAAAGTTCCCTCCCTCTGCCCCTTCCTCCACTTAAGCACTCTCTCTCTCCTTCTCAAATAAAAAAACACGAGAGAGACTGATAGTCATTTAACTAGCTTTAAAAAATACAAGACTACGTCGGCTGTAAAATACTACCTCCTTGGGAGATCCAGTCCGAAGACAAGTTTTTTCCTAGGTCCTGTTATAACATGTGTGCCCGCAATCTTCTCATACCTGAGCAGAAGTCATTCATTCCACAAATGAACCTGTGAAAATCCATTTATTGAATGTCTCCCATGTGTCAGGCTCTGTGCTGGGCGGTGTGAGGATATGAGATGAGACTGACTAGGATCTTTCCCTCACTGAGTCCTCAAGTCATTAAGAGAGAGAAAAGACACAAAGTAATGAACTTCTAGGGAGAAAGGGAGAAAGGGAGAGCACTGCGGGCAGGGACAATGGCCCCAGCAAGGACCTAGAAGGGGGAAACTAACACACACGGGAAAGGGGAAGAGCCTCTTGGGCTCACAGAGCTCCAGGGAACAAAGAAACAGAGAAAAGTAGGTCCCAGCAGGGAGGAATCCCCTCTCCCTGGCCCCCAACCCCCCAGTTCAGCCCTCTCTCCTGAAGATAGGGAGATGTATACGTAAGCCAGAAATGGGTCTCAGGAAAGCCCAATGGTCAACAGCAAGAGTTAAATGTTGGTAAATCAAAACCCAAAGAATGACCCAAACTTGGGGAATTGCCAAGCCCTGGCCATAGTTGAAGAGGTGAGACGTCTAGCTCGGGGAGAGCTTGGCAATGGGTGGGAGGAGATGAGGTGTGCTTTGCTGGCAGAACCGGAAATCATCCTAGAGGTGCGCTTTGGAGGAAGGAAAGACTTTCCTTGGTGGGAGAGCACCGCCTCGGACATTCTGAGTGGAAGGAGTTGTGTGAAGAAGGTGGAGAGGAGGGAAGGAGGTGTAGCTGGCGTCTGTGAGTGCCCTGGTTTGACCTGCACTGAGGATCTGCTCTACCTTCCTCCCCTCTGGACAAGTGACCCATCGGGGTGATGAAGGGTGCCCAGGTTTGGGGTGGGGGCAGATGGAGCTGGGCTGGATTAAACTCTAGCTCACCTTAACTGATTTTAAGGCACCTCTCTGAACCTCCCTCTTTTGTCTGGGTTTCCTCATTTGCAGGAAGGCCTTCCCCAGGCTTCCCTAACAGGGCCGCTGGGAGGGTTAGAGCTTTGTGTCAGAGCACTTTGTGGGCAAGTCATAGCGAGTCCCAAGCCGCCTTGCCTTTCCACTTTGCACCCCTTGGTCTGCTTCTGGCTCAGGAGCGTGGCTCACACCCATGCACCATTTGCAGAAAGAAAAGAGAAAGCTCCTGTGGCGTGGGGAAATCTCTTGTGCTCCTGGGGAAATCTCCAGAAGCCCTGCAGGTCACAGGCTCATTCGGAAGCACTCATTGACAAGGGGGCGGGACTTCCCTTAGGCCAATCGGGTTGGGCCCTGAGCTGGGAAGTGGGGCTTCCTCCAACCCAGGAGTGGGGGACCAGCTGCACGTCTGAGAACAGAAGGCTAGCTGCCCCGGGGTGCATGACCCCAAGCAGAGACAGTTTGCAGAATGCACTCTGGGAGCAGGGTCTCAGGTAGCAGAGGAGCTTACAGATCACAGGGCTCAAGGTCCCTTTCCTTGATGGTGTCTGGGTCACTAAACCTCGAAATAAAAGGAATGAGAGAGAACAAAAACGAGATTCTGAGAGAACCTGAGCAGCTCAGAGTGGTTGGTATCAAAATCATAACATTGTCTAAAAAGTCTTTTAAAATCCATAGTCCGTGACTTTGTCTCCTCCTCTCTTCACCAGGGTATAACAGCCTTTAGTCCTCACAAGCACCCGGGCTCCTCGCGGGGACCATTTAGAGTCCTTCCTGCTACTGTTTCGTGCGGTCTGGAGGTGTCCTGTGATTGGTGCCCCTCGTGACTGTGAACGTGGTGGGCCAGGCTACCTGAGGACAGACCCAGCACTGTGCGTGGCTTCTTGAGTGTGGGCAAGCTAGGCTTGCTGGGCTTGTCCTCAATGGGTCCTAGGAGACAAGTACTAGCCCTTGGCAAGGATGGTCAACGAACAGTGTGCTCTTCTCTGTCTGGAAGAGGTCGCTGGAAAAGGGGACGATTTGCAAATCCCGCAGGATTGGATTCTCGCCATGTCCTGCCATCTCATCCAAGAGCAGAACACAGAATAGGGTTACGTGAAGGGAGGGGACACGCAGCTTAATGAAAAGAATGCACTCCATAATGTAAGGAGATTACAGTATTATTGCTTTCCAGCATAGCAACAAGATATAAATAGATGCTAATAAGTAAAATTAGGTTAATTGCTGAAAAATCTACCATTCATAATAGGGTTGCATTATATAAATGTTTGCACATGTAGAAGTCCTTTAATATACATGGACTTCTATGCATTGGCATGAAAAATTGCCTGTTCTGCTACTACTCGCTGTGTGATCTCAGGGAGCTCTCTTCCCCTTTCTAAGCCTCAGTTTCATTGGCTATAAAATGAGACAACTAATTTCTTTCTTCTAATAAAGGATCAGATGAGGTAACGTGTGAAAGGGCTTTGAAAACTGGAAAGCACGATCCTTTCCTTAGGTGTTTTGTAATTATCATAACTAATCATCACAACTAATCATCCACAATAAAAATGTATTCAAGGAAATCGTAAAGACTCATTGTTTGAAATACCAAACTTCAGAACGATCCAGAAATACCAAATTCATGGTTTTCTTTATGACAGCGTCTACAACTTGGAGGTATTTAATTTTGTTTTTTTTATACTTTCTGATTAACAGCAACCTTGGGCCCCACTGCATCTTCGTTAGGGACTGCGCAGCAGTTTGTGGATTGTTTCAGACAGAAATCTGGATGGCCCAGGTTCTTGGGTTAAGGTAGCTCCCTTTATGAATGTAGTTTCTGGGTAAACATGAAAACCGGATTAAATCAGGCACTTCATTGTGGATAAGGAAAAATCAGTGCCCTGTGGGATGAACTGTTTATAGTCTTCTTACAGAAATGGATGCACTGTTTATACCTGAGAGTTCTGCTCTCTCAAACCATGGGCTGTTAACTTCTCACTTCAAGTTCCTTCTCCTAGCTAGCCAGGACCGTGGAGCATCAGTCATTGTGGGTTAAAAGCAACTAATGTCAGACCCCTGCTGGCCGAATCTGGAACTGCACGGGCAAACACA
The DNA here is from genome assembly GCF_964662115.1 of Mustela nivalis. NCBI lineage: Eukaryota > Metazoa > Chordata > Mammalia > Carnivora > Mustelidae > Mustela > Mustela nivalis. The sequence goes on along the minus strand of NC_139028.1, from coordinate 93,485,281 downwards.
ATCTCCGGCTTCTATTAATGGGGTGTTAGCCACAGGGGCGAGAGAGTGGAGATGCCAAGAATTCAGTGTTGCCTTGGTTTATTTCTAGGTGTCACTATACATCAAAATGTGTGCCAAAACGGGAGCAAGAAGAAGGGTCGAACTTAGCTTACAATGGAGAAAAATGGCTCTTGAGGGGAAACCGGGGATCATAATCTCCCTTCAGGGCAGTTTGGAGCTTGAATCTGTCCCACCAGCTCACCCTCCATTGCTAAGAGCATGCAGGATGTTACACTGTTCTTCATGATGCTTCCAAACTCGTTGTTGGTTGCATGTTCTAACCTCCAGTGGGGCAGAAGCTTTCTCCCCAGCTTTTTTATTCTGTCTCTCAAAAGCAAGGAGGAAGGACTCTGAGGGTCAAGGTCAAAATGGAGTGCTCAACCATATTCATAATGGGACCACTCGAATGGGAATCTGCCTATAAGGACTGCCTAGAATTACAATGCTTTTCCTTCTCGTGGTCTGAGCTCTCTCCTGTTCTTTCTTGACACCGAAATAAAACAGGGCCCGCCTCTGCACGGAAAATGGAGTCCAGGCTAAGGGAAGCACAGAGCGGCCTGGGGAGGGGCAGAAGAAACCCAAACAAAACGAGAATTTCAGATGAAGCGAGCACAGCTCTTGCTTTGAAGAAGAGGATCTTCCTTAGTGTTCCTGGTTGGTAGAAATCAGAGCAGGAATGAAGAACCCATTTTGGAGGAACAGAGGTTGAAGAGTGGCAAAGTGGCTGAGGGCCTGCTCCACTCCCAACCTCGTGGTTTGGGCTGCAGTGAGTGGGTAAACCCCAGGGGGCAAACCGCAGGGTGGGGGTGGGGTGGGAGCCACAAGGGATGGGGAAAGTCCTTCCACTTTTCTCTGCTTTAGCACAGTCGAGAAGATGAACTCTTCTTCCTTCTTCCTTTCATGGGAGACAGCTCCAAGGAGGGTTTCCAATGGTTAAGAGTCAGAGCCTTAACTCATCTGGTCCACCCTTGTGGCCCCATGACTTGAAGGTCACAGGAAGAAGACAGGGTTGCAGTGGGCATAAGAGTATCTTGCAGTCAAGCCCCTCAATCCCTTCCTGTTCAGGGCTTGTGCCTCTCTGGTTTGGCTTGAGTGATGCAAATCCACTCTTCCCAATAAAACAAAATCATCATCTCATTAGCATCCCAAGAATGTTCTGTGATTGCAGGAAGAAGGAAAGCTGTGATTGCCAATCTAAACACAGAGGACTTGGTGATTTTCAAAAGCACTGTTGGCTGCATTGAGCGGGCAGTGAGAAACCCACCTTCAATTTTCTGTGGAGTGTTCTTCTATACAGATGGACTCTAAGATACTTAGCTATTATCCTGTTGATGAATACTTAGGTCATTACCACATTTTCGCCATTAGAAACAATGCTACGTGAACATTCTTATGCAAAAAGCTTTATATGTGTGTCATATTTCTTCGCTAGAGAAATATGGAAACGGGATTGGATACCACCAAATTTCCTTCCAAAAACTCTTTTTTATACTTCATCATTCAATTTGTTATAATAATGCTAATATTGATCGTAACTATTTTATTTCTTGAGGGCTCACTACGTACCAGGCACTGTATTAAGTGCTTTTCATGCATTATCTTATTTGATCATCTCAACAACTCAGTATGGCAGGTTCTATTCTTATCGTCCCCATTATAGAGATGGGGAAATGGAGACACCAGGCATATAAGTTGCTCATTTTGACTTGGGGCTCCTGGGTGGTACAGTCAGTGAAGCATTCAACTCTTGGTTTCGGCTCAGGTTGCTATAAAGCCCTGCACTGGGCTCTGCGCTTCATATCAAGTTTGCTTGGGATTCTCTCTCTCCTTTGCCGTTACTCTTATGCTCTCTCTTTCTCTAAAACAAAGAAACAAAGGGACTTTATCCATGCAAGGCCCAGACTTTCTGGTCCATCCACTCAAAAAAGAACCTACCTCCATTTCAGGAAGAAAAAGTTTGAGCAAAAGGCACGGTGAACTTGTCCATGAAGAGAAGCCAATTGGAAGTTTATTGGTGGAAGTGTCGCCATCTTGAGTCTTCATTGACAAATCTTTGACTTTGGTGTTGATACAAGACCTTAAGCTCAAGGTCACAGGAGGATTTCATTCCAGCTGTGCCTACAAAACCTCTTTTTCAGATGCATAATTTGATCAGTTTTGTAGCTATTCTATTTAACTTCTCCCAAACAGCTGGTTGACATGGTTTTCTCCTCCGTTACATTAACTGGCTGCCTTAGTGTTCTGCTGTTTCAGGCTGAGAGTACATGAAATCAGATGGTGGGTAAATCCAGTTCAAGGCCATAGGTGTTGTGCATTCCTAGAAACAGAAGCCCTCCATAGTATGAAATGTCACGGAGAGAACTGGGGACCCCTAGGGAGATGGCTTCTTCCAGACACGCCTGTGACCACGAGCTCCTCTAAATGATCAGCCTTCTCCCTGGGACAGAAAGGGTCAGAGTGGGCTAACGGAAGGGATGAGGAGGAGGAGGCAGAGGGAAGACAGCTGCCCGGCAAGTGGGGATATTTATTCCTTACCATTGCTAAATACTCTTGTTACATTTCAGTAGATCTACTCATCTCCTAAGAAGATACCACCTGTGTCCCCTCTTCTCTCAGAAGGGCATGAGCTCTGTCCTAGACGGCCCGCAACCACATGGAGGGAGTCACGCACACTTTCTATATAAGGAACGGGGTCACGAGTAAATCAGCAGCCTGATGATATGCTCACATACGCACACATAAGCATTCTGTGGGGTCATGCGTCTGGGGTTGTAGAAACCTCACTAAAGCTGGAGTGAGGTGGAGAACAGCACTTCTGAGAACTCCTTTCAGGGAGACAATTGCATGGAGTTGGAAGAAATACGTTGCCAGCCATTTGGAAGTGGGTGGGGGTGGGAACCTCCAAGAGGGGATTCGGGAATGAGAACAGATGGTCACTCACTGGTCTTTTCTAAAAAGGGGGTCAGGGCTTTTGCTTCTGAGTGTGGTGTGCAGGTGGGGGGCGTGGCCTCCTGTGGGTATGTATATAAATACCCACAGTTCCCTCGGGTATGATACACACCCCCTCTTGTGGGCGCATCCTGGCGCCATGCGGCTGCCACCACCCGGAAGCCAGAGAAGGCATCTGAAAATGCTGCATAGTCAACTCTGTTAGAGGCCAGGCACAAACTCCCAATTTTCAGGGACTTTATACCTCAGAAAATGGATGTGACTGTTCAGCTGGATTGAAGAGGCCCGCCAACACACAAGGCTTCCCGAGCACCTTCCCCCTGGGGCCAGTGCTCTGTGGGGCCAGGCGTCTTAGGCAGGCAGACGGGTGCCGCCCTCACTTGCCACAACTGTCCCCTCAGGATGCGGGGGTGGGGGGGCAGGGGTGGAGGAAGAGAGCCAGAGAGAGACAAGCACAGCTTGTCAGGGCAGCACCCCACATTCTGGAAAGTGCCGCTCTCACAGGAAAGATTCACTTGTGGTGAGCGCTCATGTCTGGGCAAGCCCTGAGACGAGAAACCCCAGCCAGTGGAAAGCGTGCTTCCATTTAGTATCCAAGAAGGAAGCTTGGGGTGTCTCCCAGAATGTTCTAATGTGGGCTCTTGGGTCATGAACCAGAATTTCTCTTCGGGGAGAGAGTGGCCAAACCTGGATAGGAACTCGGGTCCCACAGCAGCCATATGACCTCAGGCAAGTCATTCATTCTCTTTCGGCCTCAGTTTCCTCGCCAGTAAGATGAGGTCTTTGGGACGCCTCTCCAAATCTGGGTTTTCTGTCACTGTTACAGGGAACACCAGGAAACCATACCCTGTCCCCTCCCTGACATTCCCTGGTGCTCAGGAGCATATCCAAAGGTCTGAGGAGTCACGGGGAAGAAACCGGGTGGCCATTTGACTACAGCTCATCGTCTCACGGCTCATGAGCATTTGTGGGCTCCATCTGCCCAGGCTCCTTTAACCAAACACCGTAAACTGGACGGCTTGTCAACAAAGGCTGACTCCTCACAGTTCTGGGGGCTGGAAGTCCGACGTCATAGGTTCTGGTAAGGGCCTCCTCCAGGCGGCAGCCTGCTGATTTGGAAGGGAGCCAGCTCCCCGGGGTCCCTTTTCTAAGGGCACTGATCCCATTCATAAGGTTTCCACATTTATGACCTAATTATTCCACAAATATCCCCTGTCACCCTGGGGGTGAGAGTGGCAACATATGAATTTTGGGGGTGCACGAATGTTCCCTAAAACATTTGGGGAATTGCTGCTCTTCATCAAGTCTGTGTACGTATAAGACCAGTTCTGCTGGCATAGACTCAGCACATGCCCATGTGTGCACACACACGTTTCACCCGTGGACACACACATCACACGTGTGTGTGCACAGATGCACATACACACACACACGGTCATGGTCATGGAGAAGAAGGAAGAAGAGTCGGGGTTTCTTTGAGGAAGCCTGTTTCCATTCCCACTGTCACCTCTCCTTTCACTGAGATCTCACAGCATTAGAGCTGGCGGAGGTGGAGAGATCCTCCAACCCAGCGGCCTCCACCCCTCATTTTAGGAGCATTTAGATGGGGAAGCTGACCTGCCAAATGCTGCCCAGGTTGTTAATGGCATGGGGGTAATTAGTAGCTAGATTTCCCAGCCCCTGTCCCCCTTCTCCTAGGAAGAGCAGGTGGATTTCAGTGGCCCCACGTGCTTTGGACATTCAGGCGGGCGTCGATGTAGCTAAGGGTGGCTCCCAGTTTTCTGCATCGAGATGTAATCTCCGAATGACTCTGGAAATGAATGCTGTCAAGATGAGAGTCACGAGTCCACAAGTACTTCTCCAGCATCTATTCCGCAGTGGGTAATTTCGTCAGCATTGCGGATACGGCAGGGAACCCACAGCACAACCTTCAAAAAGTCACAGCCAGTAACTATATGAACAAATGCACGCATATGACTGATACGGATGCGTAATTGGGTGCGTGTGGGAGCGAGGGCTGCGAAGGAGCTGCGTGGAGAAGCCAGTGCGGGCAACCTAAGCGCAGGCTCCAGCTTCCAAGACGGCTCCATCTGGACCCATGATGGCCGTCACAAGAAGTAGCAATCACAGGCTGCTGCTCACCGGGTTCACGTGCTGTTCTGAGCCCTGTAGATCCAGCTGCTCGCGGAACCCCTGAGTTAGTTCGAGGCAGAGCTGGTACCAGAACCGGGGCTGTCTGCTTCTAGAGCCCAGTATCAAGAGCAAACTCATTTTCCAAAGACCACACACTGCTTTTTCCTGGAGATTCGACACCGGGGTTAAGTGGTTTGTAATGTTAACAATTTCTCCCTAACAATTTTGGCTGAATTTTACCTTTCACTTCATTCCATCACTGGTCGGTCTGCCTACCAGAGACCCTTCCCCTCCCCAATAACACACACAAAACCCATTAGGCCCTATTATCTGACACCAGTTGTATTTAAACCTCACAAGGGAGAAAAGTGTGTTTTTACGTGTGGAGATTTTGTTTTTTTCCTTTCTGTTCTTTCCCGGGGCAGGTGGGAGGAGGGGCGAATCTCAACGCTTTTTCTGAACTTAGACATCGTTGTGAGTTTGGAGCCCAGTTGGCAGAGGACATGGATAAACACACCTTATTTGTTTTCTGTGGAAGGGTCTCAGCTGGTTTTCCTCCCCAAATGAATTCTCTTACCCTTGAAGAATGACCCAAGCAGAGAAATTTCCCAAACATCTGAAATCTGAGAATTCGCGTCTGGAATCCACGAGGCTCATGGTTTCCAGATGGAGAGGCCGGAAGGAGAGGAGGCGGAGGCGGGGAGGAAGGAGGGTGGGCGGATAAAAGGCAGGGGAAGCCTGAACTCTGGGTCACTTCTGACGGCCTTGTGAACCGGGCCCGGGTTCCTACTTGCTCCGCCAACTTCGCCGTTTGACGATGTGCCAGGCCCTACCTAAGGAAGGCAGCAGTCTGCACGTCCTCGTGAGACTGCTCCTGTGATTATTAGGAAGGAAGTTATCGTGACATTGTCATTTCTGAGGGAAGCAACGGACCTCGTAGCACAGTATAAAGCAAGCTTATGGCTTGGCTATCAGGAGGAGCACAGATACTCCAGATGGGTTTCCTCACCATCCCAGAAATGGCGAAAGACAGATACTCCTTAGAAATTTTGGCTTCTTTACACCACGAAACCAAGTGCAGCAACGGACCCTAGGTGACCTAATTCTTTCTTCACATCTCTTGTCCTTATGCCAGAGGTGGGGAAGGAGCCGTAACAGGAAACCTGGGTTTGAGTAAAACAACAGGCAAGTATAGTTTGGTCATAAGTGCGTGATGTATGATCTCAGAAGGAATGCCCTTGTTTGATCAGACAGGCCAGTATTTTCTAGGGAAAATAGGTAAGAACCACCTGTTTAGCAAATGGGAAATTGGTTTAAGTGCTGAAAAAAATATTTTTCTAATTTCTTTTAAAGATTTTATTTATTTATTTGACAGACAGAGATCACAAGCAGGCAGAGAGGCAGGCAGAGAGAGAGGAGGAAGCAGGTTCCGGCTGAGCAGAGAGCCCGATGCAGGGCTCAATCCCAGGACCCCAGGATTATAGCCTGAGCTGAAGGCAGAGGCTTCAACCCACTGAGCCACCCAGGTGCCCCTCTGTTTTTATTCTTAAGTAATGGTTTCTTTATCATCCCCTTCCCCTGCTAGCACTCCACTGGTGTTCCCACCACCACCGCCACTGCCACCAAGCTGAAGAGCAATCTTCTTCCTCTGTCATGGTTCTTCCCATTTGGAATAGGCTGAGTTGGATACCAGGATATAGCCATCCAACGGGGTCCAGAAGGTCCCGGAAGGCCGAATGTGTGGGGAGAAACCACACAGAGAAAAATTATTTCCTAGCTATGCCTGTAATCTCTAGATGTCCTAAGCAAAACGGCGAGGCAGCAAAGAGCCAGAGAACCACACTTGGACTCAGCGTTTTCGAGAGCCAAGCGAAGTATTCAAGCTCTCCCCTTAATCTGGTCTCCTGGGACGTGTCAATGTCTAATTCCACTCTGGCTTGGGGGAGAACACAAGCAGCGCTGAGCCCGTCCTGTAATGGCGTAACTTCCCCAGACCCCTCATTTCACCCGGAGGTAGGAAAGGATACTGCCTGCTTCCACAAGCCGAGCAGGGCCCAGAATTTATGAACTTCTTCAGAGTATGATGTGCATCTGGGGTCCAAGCCAGGCATTATAACATCGGGAAAAGGTGGACAATTTTCCTCCCCACTGCTCGTCTTATTGCTGATTGTACTATTCAGAAGTGAAATACGATTTAATCCCTTCCGTGCTAACGGTGTTACAAAGTGTTGGGTGCATTGTAGTCATAAATATTAAAGTAAAAGGAAGAGAAAAGCAGAAAGAGGCAGGAAGGCAGGAAGGAAGGAAGGAAAGAAAACGTAGCAAACGACAAAACTCGTCACTGCCACCAGCAAAAGATGGATAGGCACAGAAAAATCTTTGCCTGGATACCAAATGGAATGCAGCTAACTTAGATCATTTCTATATGGAATCAATGCGGCACGTGCTTTTACAATTATGCGGTGTTGACAGCAGAGCATCATCAGAGAAAGGATGGTTCCAGTCGCATGCTTCTGGATTTCTTTATCTTAGGGTCATCAGAGCAGGGCCAGGTTGCCACAAAGTGCTCAGTGATCCATGGGAAATGAATCATGTCTTCATTCCAGGGCTTAATATATGCATTACATCACTATTAGAAGCAAGAGACTCTGGTTGATGGCTCCGGCGTGGATTAAGGTCAAAAGTGGCCCTGGAGACCAAATTCCCTAGAGAGGGCTCGCCACACAACTCTGTGTGTCCTTTGCTTCTGAGTTTTGTTTCTCCTAGCAACAACTACGAAACACCAGCTTCCCAGGCTTGTATTATGGCTATGTAAGCTTTATTTTTCCTGCAGCAAAGAACTGGAGAAACACAAGGGAGAGTTTGTTATTACAGGTTCAATTGCGTTTTACCCAACTTGTGATGAAGGTCCAGTTTCTGTTTCTTATACTCCCAATTTTGTTGTAATGACTATTGCTTGAAATAAATGGGCAATTGACAGGCCTTAGAGATAGCAGGGATGCTTAAGTGATCTTTATAGTAGCAGTATTTGTTGTAACAGAATCTGACCTGTATCCTGGTTATTAGTTTTATTCATCACGTTGGAAGCTTGGCACTTCCATTGTTCATGCCATTATATGCAAAGCACTGTAGCATGAAAGTCACTTAGAAAGCTAGGAGAAAACCTCTCTAAATGTAAGAGGCTCAAGGAACAATAAAACCTCAGGTAGGGGGATGTTTTGTTTTGTTTTGTTTAACTATGTGCTCTGGATGGTCAGAGGTGTATTGCTTTTCACCCCTAAAAGGTATTTGTTTTGTGTTGTTTTCTACCATTTGTGATAGAAACAATTCTACAATGTTTGATATGCAAATTCTTGCCTTATTCTGAGCATCGTTTCATTTCTTTAGGTGCGATGCTCCGGGTCATCATTCTGGATGTGGTTAACCTGATTAACCTGTCCTGTAATACCCCGTTAGGAGCTGAGCTGCGTGCACTGTTTGGGGCACTAAATGCTTCCCTAAAGTCCGTGCTTTTTGAACTCTTTGGTATACATACAATTTTTTGTTGCTCTTTTTCCTTCTTGACCTGAGTTGCTTCTAGAGGTCTGTTCCCCATGCTTGACGTTTCCATCAGCTGTAGGCTTGGACGCTGTCAAACACGTAGAATTAGGTGTGGTGCAGGAGTAGTTTCTGAGGAGCAGCTCGTGGGGGAGACGTATGGACTTTCTCCTCCGTACGCACTTCATGGTGTTTGTCTCGGCTGGACAGAGCCTGGTGCTCGCTTTTGAATGGGTCTAGAAGAGGCTCCAGAGTTTTCCGGTTTCTGCTCAAATACTTGTTGTCAAAGCACTTGTTTGGTTTCCGGTTATGGAGATAAGGTGAAGTGAGGCTCGCGGGTGGCTGAGCCACAGGTGAATGGGCCGCTCCTGAGTCCCCGAACTGGTGGTTTTTTTTTTTTTTTTAAAGATTTTATTTATTTGACAGATAGAGATTACAAGTAGGCAGAGAGGCAGGCCAAGAGAGGAGGAAGCAGGCTTTCTGCTGAGCTGAGAGCCCGATGTGGGGCTCGATCCCAGGACCCTGGGATCATGACCTGAGCCGAAGGCAGAGGTTTTAACCCACTGAGCCACCCAGGCGCCCCTGGTGTGAGGTTTTGAGGCACGTGGTCCACAATGAGCTGTGGCCGTGATGGCTACACTCGGTAACCGAACTGTACTCTAGGCGGGCTCCTTCCACGGGCCCCTTCCAAGAATGTGAAGCTGGCCCCACGTCAGGCTGATGTCTTCAAGATGTTCAATTAGATTATAGACTCAATGTCAGAGGTGGCTGACTTTCGAGATTCTGAGACTATGGCAGAAGAGGCCATGGCTTCGCCTCTCCTGGTGATTTCATTATTCATGGCCTTGGAATAAAGGGGACACAGAGACTCTAATAGTTCCCTCCTTCCAAAAGTGCAGTCACTGTACACGGTACTCTGCAGATGGCACAAAGCGAGGTCTAACAGAAAGGGCGAAGTCCTCTGCCCCCGAGGCCGCGCTCTGCATGTTTATTCACCAATCTAAGGAAGACCGCACGCGGCTGGGAAGGAGAGATTAAGAGCAGGGGCTGCAAGGCCTGTTAAGGGCCAGATTTAAATTCTGGCTTCCCGTTTATTAGATGTGACCTTGGACAGAGTATTTAACTCTCTCAATCCGATTCCCATGCAATGAAAGAGGAGATGGTCCTACCAGTGCTCTGAAAATCCAGTAAGATCACGTGAAAAGAAACTAGGCCAGCTCCTGGCCCAGAGAAGGAGCTCCCTAACTGGTGGCTAGAATTATTAACACAAGGACTTAACCCTGGAGATTGCAGTATTTAACAAGTACGGCTACGTACCCAGTGTGGCCAGTAATGGACATCAAGCAGTCTTTTGGTTTCTTGTTTTTTTCCTGTGACATCTTCTCTGATTAAGATGGGCAGCCTGGCTTTTTGCTGGGTGTAGATACCTCCATGCCTCGTGAAGACCAGGAGATATTCCACTGTTTCAGGAGTACAAAGGAAATGGGGCCACCTGTAAGTTGGACCAGGGGAAGATCAATGGAACCACAAAGAGAGTTAGAGCTCCCAGAGGGGAAGTCCATACAATGCCAAAGGCCCAGGGCAGTGGGATGTGGTGTTGACATACTGGCACCAGGCAGGAGGGAAGAAAACCTCCAAACACATTGTGGTTTGTTAAAACACTGAGACTCCCGGGTGCCCCAGGCCTTGGCAATCCCACCCCATCAAGCAGAAGCGGCCTCGGCCACTGGGGAGGAAAGGAGGAGGGCCTAATGATGGCTCCAGGAGACAGAGAGTCTGCTGCCCCGGCTCCATCCCTGCGGCTCGCTGGCTGACCTCCAGCGATGGACTCTGCTCATCTTGGACAATTTCTCTGAAGTTCACACAGTTCTCTGGCTAGCTAAGGAGGTCTGATGGACACAAATTTATTCAAAGGCGATTCAGAGCAGGGTTCATAGACAGCAGTGCCCCGAGAGCCACCTGCTGGGTGGGGGGGCGGGGCAGGGTGGGGCCTTACATTTTGCCTCCATGTGTAGGGACTGTTGATTTCCGTGCAGCCTCTGGTCCTCATACGACCAACTGGACCGGAACGGCTTCCCTGACAGCTTGATTCTATCTCTGTATCAATCACAGCAAGTAGATGGTTCTAATATTCCACCACGATGGTTTTGTTGGCCTACCTGTAATTTGCTCTACAAAGAGTTTTTATTTCTAGAAAATATGATAAAAATTAAAATCTGGTTAATCCAAATGGCAAAGCTTTAATGTCACTTGAAAACATCATTCAGGATCAAGTGTTCTTTAGGCTATAATCTAACTTGGCTCAGTAACTTTAACCTGGGCACAGACTGTTTTACTTTGAAGAGAAAATGTATCCCTAAATAACAATGATGTTACGTGTGCTTGCGTGCCCCTTCCCGATCTCCCAAGTCGCTCTGGAGAAGTCAGGAGTAAACGAGTGTCCTGTATCTGATAACCAAACACCAACATCTCCGGCATTACCACAGTTAAGAGTGGAGATCATCATGAATATCTATGCCTAGCAGGTTCCTTTGTGCATAACTCTCAGAGACAAATGGTATTTCCAGTAATAGTTTATTGATTTCCAAATGCACAGGGGCGCTGAGTCCAAACATCCTGGGATAGAGGTAAATCTCTCTTACAAAATAATTTACAGTATGAAAATGATATAGTGAAACATTAACTCAAATGTGTAATTCCCTCGAAAGATGGACTGTTCCCTTGTTTACTGTGAAGGGTGAAAGGGGAAGGTGACTAGGGAGGGAATGTGACTGGGCACGGAAAAACAGGCAGAGGACGATGGGTTCGTTGGCTGTCCCCCACCCCCCATGCAGTGTGGCCTGTCACTGTACAAAGACTGGTCAGGTCTGACTACCGTTAATCTAAATCTACTGTCCTCTCAAGGTCCTAAAAGCCAGCACGGGCTCTGTGGCATTTTTTGCACCAACATACCCACAAGTGTCTTAATTCGTTTTCCTTCTCCTGCTCTGGCACTTGCTCTGCTGTTTCTGATGTGTTCTGTTCCCAATGCTACTATTCTACCAGGCAGGTCCCCTGGGCCTCCAGGTCTTACAATGGCCTGGGGTGGGGGTTTCAGAGGTCTAGCAGGGGTTTCTGCTAGACAGAGGCAATAGTAATGGGATCACAACTCTCTCCTATGGACCTTCTTTCTCTCCTAAGGCTGGGCTGAGTTCATCCATAATGAGATTTGTGTTCTAAATAGAAAATTCCAGATGTGCTAGGCACACGGTAAACATGCAACCCATTTTCTTAGCACAAAGCATGTATTGGGCGGCCATTATGTGAGTATGGAATTTCGAGTATCGGCAAGGGAGTATTTTCTAGGTAGGGAAGAAGACTTCCTGTGCCCTGCCATGACCACAAGTCATAAACTCAGCAGCTGTGCCCCCAGGCCTGACTGGAGTGGGCAGACCCCCGGGTCACCAAAATGGCTGGGTCATCCAAATCTCGCAAGCCGTCAGACATCCGTCAGAGCAGGTCCGGAGTGCAAATCTCCTCAGGGCTGCCACGTTGGCTCAGTGCTTTAGGGGCTGACGACCTTTGCGGAGGAGCTGTTCTCGTTAGCACCTGGGAAGCGAGCACCGAAGCTCCGACGGTCCGGGGATGCTCGTGATCAGGGCTAGCAGAAACCTTTGCAGGGGCATGCAAGGTAACGAGGGGCTGCTCTGAATTTCCCTTAGTTCTTAAGTTGCGTGTGCATGTGCATATATTTATGTGTGTGCATATCCACGTGCACGTGTACATTTGTGCACATGCACATAGACTCATCAGCTGTCAGCGGGAAAGTCCAGATCCACTGGCGTCTGAGTTAACACCCCCTCAGAGAGCACAGCACCGGCTGGGCTCACAAGTGAAGGTTTCCTCTTCTGTAGGAGTGCAGTGCCAGACATTTTCAGATAGACTTAGAGAGCAGAACACCCTCCGCTTTTACTATCTCTGAGAACTTCTATACTCTTGAAGGCCTAGAATCACTTTATTTATGGGGGATGGCCCCAGAAAGGAAAGGCTCCCCCAACTCCTGGGGACAGGCTCAAGTCAGCAATGTGTACTTCACGTGCCTGCTAAGGTGGAAGAGTGAGGCCACCCCGAGGCCATCTCTGAGCCCAAACGGTGGCCATGAAGTGCAACTTCAAAAATGAAACCAGAGTCAGTGGGATTCTGGCTATGGATAGTTAGTCAGACTGCAGTGGGGGACCCAGAAGCCCTTTCCTCCCTCTGTCCTGTGGATGTCCTACAGCCCACCACAAAGTGAGGGAGAGCTCTAGTACTTCCTTGCTGTATAACTCAAGACAAGGGGCCCTATTACTCTACATCCGTTCTATCATCAGACAAATGGGGGCCGAGTACAGAGCCTGGATCACAGCTGGTCTTCAATACAGTGGGCTGTCAGAGCTGAAACTCCTAAGAGAACTTCTTGGAATTGCCCTGGGTTTCACAACATCAAATCAAAGGACAAACCCACTCTCAGCCTCCGGAGAACCCAAATTTGGAAAGCAGACAGGGATTGCTGTGAGGACCCGGTTCATTCCAGAGACATTCATTACCTGCCGCCCTTGATGACTTCTCCCTGGGGACTTCTGCAAACCTAGGGCTGCAGCCAGCCAACACACACTTCTGAGCACTCTGTTACTGTCCTGGAGGAAGAACGCCTCATCCTGCTGGGGCGTAAGGCCGGGCAGCACGGTCCAGCTTTGAGGGAAGCTGGTGTCATGGCAGGAAGCACCCTAGTTCTTACTGATAAATGCTGCAGGCAGGGACTCAGGAGCCTGGGCAGAAGCTTCTGCGTGATGTTTAATGCTTCCCTGGTTAAAGTTTTATCAGGTGCTGAAGACAGCAGGAGCCCATAAAACAAATCCAAAATCTTAAATAAAAGCAAAAGTGCTTTCCTTGAAAATTACAGAGATATGACAATATATTGAGACAAAGTGGCATGTACTTTTATATTTCTGTTCATATCCACTGCATAAATGCTGGGGTTTCCCAAATACCGATTTTAAGTAATAACATACAATGTAGTAGGGAGCAGCCAATGGTCTGTCCATTGTGAAGATAAGGCTGCTATTTGGAGATTAAACAATAATTATTGGGGAGAGACAAACACAAGCATCTAGATCCTAAAGTCTTCATCTTCTGGCTCTTAAACTCCTATAAGAATAGCCACTGGTCCCTCTTCATGGGTAGTTCTGTGGGATACAGTGGGGGGCTGTAATTAGTGGTATGCCAAATTCTCCAGTCTTTGCAGGTGGATAGGTAAAGCACCAAAATTGTCTCACCCATTGGTGGGGCACCAGTTTGAGAGTAATATATATATATATATATATATATATATATATATATATATTTTTTTTTTTTTTTTTTTTTTTTTTTTAACAGCCCAAAGTACTCTCAGTCCTGACATCTTAACATATTTAGTGAGCTAGAATAATCTTAACCCAGAAGCACATATGCCCGGTAGCTTCCTGGCCTCAAAGAAATAATTTCATAGCTAGCCCAGGACTGGACTATGATATAAATAGGGTTCCTGCAGTAAGTACTGTTTCTGCCTCAAAACCACGCGTGCACATGCCAGCTGGCCCTAATGCTCTGTGACAGGTACAGGGGTCGCAGGCAGGCAGGAAGACAGGAACTCCTCCCAGTGCAGGCGCCTTCAATTCCACGTCAGAGGCGACTAGAGGTCCAGGCCCTCGGTCAGCTGCTTGGATAAGTGCCAACTGTACTTCTCAGAAGTGAACCCCAAAATACCACTAGAGGCAGACGAGAGGGAACATGCACCCACCTGTAAATACGAATTTCCTGTGAAGTGTCCCGTTTTCTCTCAACTTTGTGTATGAACACTCGATTTCATGATGTAGCTGTTTTATCTAAAAATAAGGTGATCCCTTGACTCCAAACCAGTTAAGTAAAACTGATGTTTTCAGAAAATGCAGGCTTTTTAACTTGCAGGTTTGTATTCCCTGGTAATCACTGCTTACTTGGGAGGAGAAAACTTGGTTGTTAAGGAAATGGGACTTGGGAGGGGAAAGGCTGCAAGTCCCACCAGGGCGTGTCTCTGCTCATGGTACTTAAAAGGGGAGAGCCTGAGTGTGCGGGCAGGGCTGAAGGCCTGCGGTGGTGCCATGGGAAGAGGGGTTCCAGCTGGAGGAAGAGGTGGGTATGCCTGCTGGGAGACGGGGCTTGATTCAGCAGACCAGAGTGACGAGGACTCTCCCTATACTGCATTTCAGCCAAATGAGGCCAAAGGGGCTAGAGCGGGGGTGACAAAAACATACACTGAAAATTCCCACTTGGTAATACACATCCCAGCCTTCACATTGTAACAAGACCCAGAAAACCGGCAGAATTCACCCAAATTGTTCAGGTTCCATCAGATCCTTTAGTGACTATTTTGGAAATTCAGGCAATTTGAGTTTCAGAAATACTGATTTCAACTTTTAATCAGATCTCTTTGGTCCTTTTTTTTTTTTTTTTTAAGTCATTTCCTTTCTACCTCTTCAATCATTTTTTTCATTTCCACAGCACTGAATTATGGATCTGAAGTGCCAGATAACCTCATGTACTAAAAATATCCCTGTATTTCGAACTTTTAACTCCTTCTCCCACCCCGTCTTCATGCCACCCATCTTACTTCATGGAGCCACATTTTCACAAATGTATAACTGGACTTTTAGAGACTATCTACAGAGCCCTACTGTGCTCCCCACTGCTCCATGCTGCAATATAAATAAAGTGGGGTTTTAGTAGCAGGTAGGAAAAAAAATTCTGACTGCCCTTCAAGATTATTCCAGAACCTTCCAGCTAAAGCGATGCTGTCTGAGTATACAATATCACAAGGGCTGGCTTTCCTGAGTAAGTTCAAAGCAGCCATTGAAGGACTACCTGAAGGACGCTTCTTAATTAACTGTTCCTGGTTGATCATAGGGTCACTTTTTCTTGACCTACCATGACGAGAGAATGAAAAGCATAGTCAGTAACAATAAAGTCGGTCATCCCTTGGAGAGATCTGTGCCTGTTGTGGACCTGGGGATGTATCTGGTGGAAGTACGGTTGTTGGTGGGCAGCTTTCACAGAACTCAGAAGCCGCTACATACACGCCATCACATACACACGGGGGGGAAGGGATGAGTTTCCACGGGGGATGGCAAGCCTTCATGTGTCCTCTTCTTCACTGGCACCGCTGCAGAGGAAAGGAGAACCAGGTGAGTTAAGACATCACGAGATGGGAGCGGTCTCATCTACTGGCCAAAGACATAGATAGGCTCTGTTCTCAGATTTATCTGGATCCTGGTCCTAAACCTACCACTGGTTAGCCGTTGGCCATGGGCAAGTTACTTAGCTTCTCTAAGTTCTGGTTTCTTTATTTGACTATAGGGATAATTCTGATAATTTTGATCTACTTCCTTGGGTTACTGGAGGATTAACTCAGAGGATACATGTACAACACACAAAGCCTGGCACACGGTAAGTGAGTTTATCTGTAAGGGCACAGGTGAGGGTCATAATATTTTTAAAGCTTACTTGACAAAATAAAGAATTGGTAAAAATCAGGAGTTTGATTTCCCCTTAGCCTTAAACCCTCTATTGTCAGGAGAGAAAACCAGGAGAAGCTATGGCTTGGGACTCCCAACAGAGCTTCTCACTCGGAATCAAGCCAGGGTTGCAGTTCCCACCCAGGGACAATCACAGGGTTCAAATGTCGCCTCCTTAAAGAAGGTATTCTAAGTCGGATTCCCTGGTCATTCTCCATTTTATTTCGTTCATCGTCCTTATCACACCCTATACATTCTTTGCTATTCACCCTCCCCTCTACCTACAACTAGAGCGTAAACCACTACCAACACTGTTTATTAGCACCAGCACTAGGATTAATAGAGAAGTATTAGTGTTACCAGTAAAAGTGTTCAATAAATCGTTGTTTTCAAAAAGGGTTTGATTTTGAGAAATCAAAACAACAGGAAGGGAGGGAAGGAAGGAGCTGAAAGGAATAGTCCGTCATTATTGCTCTGGCCAGGGCGTCCACAATGTCAGTGATATTTCAGTGGCCAAAACGTGAGCTATGAGTCCCAGAGGCATGGCCAGAACCTCAGGTGCCTAAGCTCAGAACCTCCCTGGCTTGGTCCTGCTGATCCAGGACTGGGGTGGGGAAAAAGCAGGGCCAGATGGGGATGGGGCAGAAGTGAGCACACTGAGAAGGACAAACGTAGCAAACTTGCCCAGTTTCTCCTCCTCCACTTCTAGAGGCCCCTGTCCTTAAAAGAGAGCCAGCTTGGTCAAGTGTCTACTGCGTGCTAGGGACACTGAGCTAAGCGCCCCTCACCACGACCCCAGGATGTAGGGACTGGTGTTGTTATCCCCACTTTGCAGAGGAAGAAAGTAAAGCTGAGACAGAAAACCCTTGGTCACCAGTGAAGTCTGTGCCCTTAACACCCAAGGATGAGTTCTGGCTGGATAAAGTCTGAAGTAATCAAGTGGGGGTATCTGGAAGAGAGGAGAAGTCTTCCTCTGGGAGAGATAGGAGCTGGAGAAGAGGGAAGGCCTGGGGTGTATTGGCTCCCAGTGATGACCTAGAAATTTTTTATCTCATGAGGGATTATCTCTGTCTATATAAAATCTGTTTTTTTGCATCCATTTGGGAGCGACTTTAAGGGAACATATCCTAGGCAACAGACTTGTAGTACTTCCACTAAGGGCGAAAACATTTCAAGACACAGAGGCTGAAATGAATGTAAGTGTACTCCAGCAGCCAAAAGAACCAACTCAGCAACCTTCACCATCCAAAACTCTGCCCTATTTCCATTCCCTCTTCCTGCCTGTTGTCCAACCACAGGATGAAGGGTGCATGCTGGGAAGGGCTGGACAGTAGACTGTCATTTAAAAAAGCAGTGTTTGGTGGCATCTGTCCCAAAGGGAACAAAGGGCCTTTCATGAAAGTGTCTCACTAGAATGAAGGCACAGTTGGAACTGGCGCCATGTTCTCCCCTTTGGTATTATACCCAAAGCGAGCTCTTATTGTTCTCGTGTCAATTTTCCTGCAAATACGAGAGGTCCAGCATGATGGCTGTGCCCTTTCCTTAAGCTGTGGTTCACTTCTCAGCATTCTTGAGATGCATACTTTAAAGGGTTCATGAACCTACTTAAATTGTACATAAAATTTTGTCTGTGTGTTCCTTTGTTTGAGAAAGGCCGTAATTTTCATCATATTCACAAAAAGGTCAACAGCCCTTCCCCCCCAAACTGAGTATAATAAAGTTGAGAATAAATTAAGTGCTTTCCTAGTTGCTAGGTTCTCTACTCTAAGACTTGTGCCTTGGCTTGGGGAAAAGATCAGGAGTCCTGATTGATAAAATCTTTTCTCATGACCCTCAAAGAGATCTGTTCTTGGGTCTGATACAGTTCATCTCATGGTTTAAAAGCATGAGATCTTGGATTTCCGGCACATCACTGATTCTTTCATTTGCTAAACATTTATTGACTGTCTACTATATGTTATGCATGATGCTAGGCACAACAATGAATGATGGACACAGCAGTTGCCCTCGTAGACTTTACAGCCTAGTAGGGGGTGGGGGAGAGAGGTGGAGGAGCAGGGAGAGAGGGAAGAGGAAAGAAATGGTGGGGAAGAGAATTTCCCCCCCACAATTAGCATCTTCAAATACAGCACATTCATTTTCCTAATTAACTAGCAAACTGTTTTTCACAATAATGAAGAAGAAAAAGGATCTTAAGTGAACGGATTAACACAGAACTTTGGTCACCCTGTGTGTGGTCTCCTCCTGGAGGGTTACACAATGTAATTAGTATGAGATAGCATCTCCTGAATGCTTCTTCACTTTGTATATAAGCTGGTCTGTGTTCGTAAGATTTTATCTTAAATAGTCTATAAAAAGTCTTCACTTTGTCCAAGGGAAGTAACAGCCTTCTACCTCAGCCACTTACCATCCTCCTCTGACATATCTACCAGCCACATTTAGATTTATAATTGGATCAGTACTCAGATGTTACTGAAATTCTTTTCACTGCGTTGTTGTTGAGGTCACTGTTGCTGTTTTGAGAATGAACTAATGGTGTTAGAAAGACAGGCCATTTATGTTAACTATACTGGAATTAAAATTACAAACTTCATTAGAAAGGGGGGGGCACCTGGGTGGCTCAGTCACTAAGTGTCTGCCTTTGGCTCAGGTCATGATCCCAGAGTTTTGGGATTAAGCCCCACATTGGGCTTCCTGCTCAGCGGGGAACCTGCTTCTCCCTCTTTCAACCCCCTTGCTTGTGCTCCCTCTCTCACTGTCTCTCTGTCAATTGAATAAATAAATATAATCTTTAAAAAAAAAGGACAGCTCACTCTGTAGTAGGTATTTACCAACGAGAGAGGCAGTATTATCTAATGGCTCTGAGGTCACCAAGACTGAAATAGGTTCAAATCTCTGCTTTGGCACTAATGAGCTGTGAGCTGTGGAGCCTTGGGTGAGTTACTCAACCTCTCTGAGTCTCAGTTTCCTTGGGGGGTATCTGCGCATGTGTAATCTTAAGGAAATACACGTCCAGATCCTCAACTTCGTATACACTCCTTCTTAAAACTGACCTTTCCAAGAACATGGCCTGCCATCTACACGTTCTCTGCAGCCACTCCCACTTTCCCACTCTCACAATCACCGTACTGCACTTCAGAAAAGAAATACACACCTCTTCCCCTCCTGAACCTTACCAGGGGACAATTTTAAAATCCTTCTAAGAGGAGTCCTATGAGAGCAGGGCAAGAAATATTTATTTTGCCCAGTCAATAAACTCTTGGCATGGTTGTGTGCTCCTCCTGTCTGTCCACAGACCCAAGAATTCACATTCAGAAGTCAGATGGTTGTCATGAGGTATGTAGTAATACATTTATTTGAGTTGAAAAAATGAAACCAGATCTGGGTCTGACAGAAAGCAAGACTGATTTGGCTGGATGGTTTGACCATAAAAACCTTTGCAATTAGATTATACAATAAATCTTGCCTGTACATTTAATAAGTGGTACCAAAGCTTTGCCAAAAATGTTATGTAAAGCTCATACCACGTAATATATCAGATATCACACCCTTTTCAACCATCTAAACTTGATATACAGGACTTAACTTTAAAATGGGCAAGGAGATATATAACTTTTTCTAAATTTTAGGGGGTATAAGAACCCAAAGTTTAGCTGAGGAGCCGAGAGCTCCTGACTCCTGACTGGGGCTAGGGTTGGGGCAGCTGCAGGGGGAGGGGAGCGGGTTGGGACTAGGGAGCACCAGCCAGCAGCCAGCCGGCACACTGTGTCACACATGTGGCCCACTGTCCTGTGGGATGAGGACTCTTGCGGGCCCTGTTAGGGGTACGCTGCGCCTCCTCCTCCCCCACCTCATCCAGCCCCCAAACACCTGCGATGGAGGCGTGTTTCCCTGCCTGGCAGTTTTTTAGCCCGTCCGCACAGAGGCAGTTCAGCCTTTCCATGTCTTCCCCAGAGATGGCAGTTTATGAGAGGACATTCATAAAGGAGGTGGAAGGCACTACAACCTCGCAAGTTTAATAGTTTCTTTTCCTGAGAATATAATACAACTTAATTTGATTTGGCATCACTCCTATCTGCTGAGTCTTTGGCTATTTATTAATTCATTATTGCTGTAAAAGGATTATTCAACTCAAGAGGATAGAGAAATTAAGAGGTATCAACAAGGGAGGAAGGTTAGATTCGTAAAGATAGATTGAGTATTCTCCAAGAATGAAGCCATGCGGGGCTTGTCAAGGAGCTCATGGACGGTGTCCATTCACCATCCAACGCTACGGCCACCCAGTGCTGGGAGGCATGGGATCAGTCTGCCTTCGGGGCTGGACCACATGTCCCAACCCAGAGACCCTCCTCTACCAGACAGAGCACAGCTGCCACTTCTGTGTCCTCCCCCGACCTGTCCCAGCAGCCCAGCCTGCCATTGAGGGGGGTCATGGTGCTGGAAGGAATCAGATCTTACCTAGAGCTGCTGCCTAGGGAACTAAATGAGGTCTAAAATAAAATAAGTTGAAATGTCCTCCATTTATCCTGGATTAACAGAGAAAATATGAGAGGACTTTAAAGTTTTAGTCCAGGCTTTTGCTAGTGACTCTGGGAAATCAGGATGTGTTGCATTACCAGTAAAATTTAGGAAAATTCCAATCCAGACAAAAGCTAATCAGCTCTTTTCTGACTTACACACTTGCTGAGCTAATTCACTGGCTCTCGTGTTTTTGTTGTGGGTCCCTCTCCCTGTTCCTCTCCAACTCAATCGGAAGAGTATGACATGAGCCTGTATCTTTTGACCCCCAGTTACCCAGTCCCTTAGTGACAGCCATTAAGTCCTTTAAGGCTCAATTTTTTTTTCACCTGAAAAATAGTGATACCTACCTCCAAGGGTTGATAAAATGAGATGGAAGGTACATGCAAATTCTTTTTAAGACAAAACAATGCTAGCTAATGACAGGATTACTACAGAAAGAGAAGGCAACAGACCCTAGGTTTGTCTCTCAGCTCTCCAGCTTACCGACCCACGTAGGCACCCGTGAGGGAGGTGCAGGGCTCCAGCATGGCCTCAGGTCCACACTGGACCGCACTGCCAAGCCTGATCTCCATGTACTTGCAACCTGTTCACTCTTTTTACAGGTGGTCACTCTTCTTGCACCCCACAAGGGCTAAGTGGGTGGTGGCCTGTTTCTATGGAAGATGGAAGGGCACACGAGGGTCTGTTCAGGCAGCGCACGTCTGTAGGGAGATTCTTGAACGAAGGAACAGGCGGGCTTGCTAGCCTGCCAACCTCCCATCTGCTCTCAGAGCTGCCTTCTTTAGGATTGAGTTTCCTGTTACTGCTGCTGGATTTATAATGGAATCATTTCCAGCCTTTTTTTTTTTCTTTTAAATTCAGAAAGTAACATTTTATTTTTTGCTGACCTGTACTTTCTGTAACAAGCAAGTACTGCTTCCATGAAAAGAAAAATCCATAGCATTATGCATCAGTGATAATTACCATTAACACACTGAAATATATTTATCTATACCCTCTCATGCATATATAAAAATATGTATTTTACAGGCTCTTTCAAAATCTGTTTTTTCCACTCAACTAGCAATCCTTTCCTTATCAAGGAAATACCTTTCCTTATCAAGAAATAGATTTCCGTAAGATTGTGATTCTTGATTGAATTGTATGGACTTACTGTACCCACTACTGGACATATAAATTATTTCTAACTTTTCACTTATTACCCAAACCTCCGTGACACATACCCATGTGGATGAGTCTTTAGCTTCATCCTTAACTATTTCCAAAGGGAGTGGGGAGGGAAACACCTGGGTCATAGCATTTATTCATTTATTTTAGTAACACATAATGTATTATTTGTTTCAGGGGTACAGATCTGTGAATCATCAGTCTTACCACAATTCACAGCACTCAGCATAGCATATACCTTCCCCAATGCCCATCACCCAACAACCCCTTCCCTCCCAATAAGCTTAATTTTTTAACAGCAACTTTAGATCTGCAGAAAAATTACAAAGGTAGCACTGAGGGTTCTTAACATGTAGTTTCCTCCACTATTAACATCTTACATTATTAAAGTACATTTGTTACGATGAGCCAATAGCAATAGCATTGCTACCAATGCTAGCAACGGTATGCCAGCATTAACTGAGGTCTGTATTCTATTCAGATTTCCTTGGTCTTGCCCTGACACTCTCATGCCAGTCCAGATTCTACCCAAGAACCACACTACATTTAAACATCATGTTTCCTTGGTCTCTTCTTGGCTGTGACAGTGCCTCAGACTCCTTATTTCTTATTACCCTGACAGCTCTGAGGAGTATTGGGCAAGGATTTTGTAGAGCGTCCCTTGGACGGGACTTGTCTGATGTTTTTGTCCTGATTAGGCCGCAGTTACAGTCTTTTTGAAAGGGAACCACAGAGGGACCCTGCCATTCTCACCACGTCATAGCCAGGACACCACTTTGACTTAGCACCGTGGATGCTGACCTTGATCACCTGGCCCACGCTGTGCTTGTTAACATTTCTCACTGGAAGGTTACTCTTCCCCTGCTTCCCATACTATAGGTTTTGGAAAGCAGTGACTCTGAGCAAACCATACCTACGGAGTGGGGAACTGTTCCCCCATCACGGAGGGCAGAATATTTGCATATGTTACTGTAACTTCTTCTGAACAAGAGAGCAGTCTCCTCTCCTTTATTTACCCAATAGTTTACTCTATGGATGTTTACTTTTGGACTATGGACTCATAGATGTTTACTTTTACACTTTGGGTCACCACCCAATACTATTCTATTTATTGTTGCTGAAATTGTTCAGCTTTGACCTTTGGGAACTCCATCAGCCCCTATGGTCCCAGACATACCATCATCAGCGTGGGGTTTGCGTGGGGATTTGTTTTGAGTACTTCCTTACTTTCTGGCATTCTAATATCGTGTAGCTTTCCTTCCCCAGTCCTAGAATCAGATATTTTCCCAACAAGCAAAGGAGATGTACTTTTAACCAACTGAGCCACCCAGGCGCCCAAGGAGATGTACTTTTAAAGGTATTTGATATATCATTGTTAAATTGCCCTTGAGAAATCACCTTATACTGATTTAGAGTTGTGAGAGTGCCCCATTTCCCTATACCCTTTCCGACACTAAGCAGTTGCAAAGTGTCTGTGGGGATGGGGAGGGCGTGTGTTCGTGTGTGTCTCCTCTCTGAAATAACTTCCATGTTATTATTTGGGTTCCACTGAACTTCAAGAGGAAGATGGCATGGGGACATTTCTCTTTCTGTGGGCCTTCCTCAGCCTCCCTTCCTTCCTCCAGCACAGTGGGATTATACCTACCTGACAACCTCCTGTGGTGAGGGCTGGAAAGCAACCTTTCCTAAACCCCTGTTAGAGCCCAGGCACTCCAGGGGGTGGAGGAACTGAAAAGCAGAAAACAGCCCAAGGGCTTACCTTCCCTGCTCCCTACATCTTCAGGAAACCCCTCCCCTGCCACCACCCAGTTTTCTCATTTTTTCTTGGCAAGTGAATAATGGAAATCCAATCTTTCTCAAGCAGTCTCCTTCCACAGAAATCATAAACATAAGATTTAATAAAATGCTGGACTTCAAATTTCCTGTTGCCTCAGCTGCTGTATCTTACAGGTTACCAAAGGGAGAGGGAGAAAGGATCGATAAATAAATATACACTTGACACTAATCTCTAATCTCTATATGAATAGTAGGCTTTTTTTTTTTTAATGTATTCCAGATTAGTTCTCAATAGTTTTGAGTCCCATGGTGACCTTGAATTGAGGTCCGGAAGTTGGAAACTGGAAGCAAACCAACTCTCAAGACCTCCTGTGATATCTTATATCGCAGAGAGTTATAAATGTGGATTTAAGAGTTGGAAGCACCTAGGCTTGAGCCACAACTTTGCCATTTACTAGCTGTGGGACTGTGAGCTCAGTGCTCCTACCTGGAAATAAGGACAATTTAGTGCCTACTTGGAAGAGCTGCAGGAAAGACTAAGTGGGGATGAGCGTATATAGAGTGCCTGGCATATATATCTCTATATATGGAGAGCTTGGCATGGTACATGGCATGAGAAAGTGCTCCATACATTTTATAGCTATAGGAAGAAATCAAGCCTAAGAGAGGCTAAACTCATAGAGTGAGTTGATGGCAGTAAGGGTTAACTGGAAGTCAACACCTCTGCTCCTGAATGCATCTCAAACTTGCAAGCCCCATTTTCTTGAAGAATGCCATTTCTTTTTTTTTTTTTTTTTAAGATTTTATCTATCCATTTGACAGAGATTATAAGTAGGCAGAGAGGCAGGCAGAGAGAGAGGGGGAAGCAGGCTCCCTGCTGAGCAGAGAGCCCGATGCGGGGCTCCATCCCAGGACCCTGAGATCATGACCCAAGCCGAAGGCAGAGGTTTAACAAACTAAGCGACCAAGGCGCCCCAAGAAAGCCATTCCTTTCTTTCGTTCTTTCTTTTTAAAACATTTTATTTATTTTGACAGAGAGAGATCACATGTAGGCAGAGAGGCAGGCAGAGAGAGAAGGGGAAGCAGGCTCCCTGCTGAGCAGAGAGCCCCAGGACCCTGAGACCATGACCTGAGCTGAAGGCAGAGACTTTAACCCACTGAGCCACCTAGGCACCCCAAGAAAGCCATTTCTTAACGGAAGAGAAGAGCTAACACTGATGTCATACAGGTGCTATAGGCATCATGCTGTTATGTGAATAGGCTCAAGATTCTTTCCTGAGCCCGTTCCCTTGGTGTTTGGTAACAGACCATTTGTTCATAATGGCAATAAATACCTACAGCTTATTCAATACTTTCTGTGTGCTGACGATTTTGCTCTAAACATTAGAAGCACCATCTCCCTATCCCAAAGGATCCACAGCAAGTTCTGTTCCCCACCTGTCCCCTCGGCTTCTCCATGGCCACCACCACCTCCTATTGCCACTGCCTTCTGACTGGTCTTCCTACTTCTACCCGTACCCTCCCTACGGTTTCATTTTCAAGCTGCATTCAGAGTAATACTTCTTAAATGTGCAACCGATTATGCCACTGTCCCATTTAAAATCCTTTAATGGCTTCCTATAGCCTTAGAAGAAAGGCCATGGCCCTCAAATCCCGACAGGATTTGGCTTCTGCCTACCTCTCTAACCTATTTCGGGCCACCTGCCGGCCACACTGGCTTTCTTTCTGCTTCTTTAATAAGCAGAGCCTGTTCCTGCATGAAGGCTTTGGCATTTGCTGTTCTGTTCCAGAAGCTCCTCCCCTCCTGGCTTGGAATGACTGGCTGGTTTCTTAACATTCAGGTGTCAGCTTCAATGTCACCTTCTCAGAGGCTTCCCCTGCCCAAGCTGTCTGGAGTGGCCGCCCCAGCCCCACACTGTGGGGTCAGGCTGCTGTGCTGTCTTCACGGTGCTTGTCACTGTCTAAAGTTATTCTGAGATGCTAAGGGTCCTTAAGTATTTGTCCCTGGCTCCATCACCTACACCGGGTAATATGCCTGGCACCAGTGAAGCCTCCCCAAATCTTTTTTGAATGAATGACTAAGTGATTATCAAAACGACTCCTTAAGGTATCATTGTTCTAGAAACCTTCCAAGCCTTCCCAAGCTAACTGTGGGAAGCTTACTGGTCTTGGAGATACTGCCCAGGCATCTCATGGACAGTATATTTCTAGAGGTGAGTTCAGACTCTCTTTCTTTTCTGACTGTCACTGCAATCACTGGGCACATATAACCACAAGGCGGGGGTGGGGGGGTACGAGGGGTGGATGAAAATGTTGTATCATAAACAGCACTGCTCTTACAAATGACTAAGCCTTACTGGTAAAGGCTGGGTGTGTCCAAGGAACGCTGTGTCACGGAGGGCAAAGCAGAAGCAAGCTCAGGTCCAGCCCTTCCCAGGCAAGGAAATATGAAGAACCAATTCATCTGCTGGAGGAAATGTTCTCATCTGGCTTCCTTATAAAACAGCTGCACGTCTGGCAACTTCCAGTCCTCCACAATCCAGCTGTGAGCTGTGCTCCACGCAGGCTTGGGTTCTAAGACTTTAACCCAAGCTGGGCTTCACACCAGTGGTCCATGGAGGGAGGGAGACACCCAGCCAAGAGGGAAGTAAAGGGTGCTTATCACTGTTCCCCTCCCTCCCCTCAGGAGAAATGCCAGCTGAGGCATGGGTGCGCAAGTGGGAGAGCAGGGTTAGCTGTCGTAATGGTGGGGACAGTGGAACAAGTGCACAAGTGAGACTCAGCGACATGGCTTCAAGACCCCAGGCCAACATATTAGCATACGACCTTGGGTAGAATGTCTTTACTTATTTATTATGTTCAATTAGCCAACATATAGTACATCATTAGTTTTTGACGGCTGCCTCTTTAAACAAAGGTTTCCACGTGTGTAAAACGGACAGTGATACGTGGAAGGACTCACTAAATGGGTGCCATCGTTATTATTAGCTAGGCTCTGAACTCATCACCTCACCAACATTTTCACATTCAGTTTTCATAATAATAACCCTAACAGAATGCAAACTCCCTTTTACAGACAAAAAAACCCAAAGAGCACAGAAATGAAGTGACATCCCAAAGTCCCACAGCGAGGCAGGGCTGGAAGGACACCCGAGGCCTGGCCTGTGTTCTTCCCCCCCAGGTGGGGACGGGGGGTCCCGAGCTGGTCCCGTCAGCCTGGCTGCACTCCTTACTGCCAGCAGCAGAGGCAAGACCTCTGAGGATCGCTGAAGATCATCCAAGGCCTCAGCAGACTCAGACTCCAGTTTGGACACCAATTATCAGCAGACTTCCTCCCTACGGTAAGGCATCCCAATAGTGTCTTGAAAAAAAAAAAAGTTTAGCCACATGTCTTCCATGTCAGCAGCTATGATCTGCCTGTGACATTCCTGTAGCTACCTGGCTGCAAGGTAGCAGTTTCCCTCAGATTCTTAATTTGGGGCTTGTGGGCCACATAGCCCTGCAAAAGGGCCTGCCACCAAGACACTGCCCCCTGGGCTCAGGACAGAAGGTCTCTGGGTCAGGCACCCGTTTCAGTTTCAACCATATCTGGCCTGATGGGAGAGGTACCCACCTCTCACACTTTTACTTCGGACGCAGAGAAAGTCTTTATAGGCTTCAGCCGATTCCCGCCCCCCACCACGTCACTAGAAGAGAAAATGTGAGTTCAGCTGGAATGATGCCCTCTTGGCTGCCTGCAGAGAACTGGCATTGAAGGTGGTCTGACAGATCCCTGCTTTGTCCCTGCAGCCTCCCGGGGTTCAGGGATTCAGTACCCCTTCGTGTGGTAATACTGTAAATGTCTTTACCGCCTGAGCTCCTGGGACGCTGACCTTGTTTCTCACTCCCCATCGTATGCCCAGTGGGTAGCACCACGCCTGGCACTTAGGAGGCATTCTGGTGGCTGCCACATGGTATCTCACACAATCTCCACTGGCCTAGAAGAAAGGATTTAGCAGATAAAGAGCAAGATGGGGAAGACTGGCCCTCAAGGCAGTAACTATGACCAGGAGAAAAGCAGACTTTTCTCCTAGGAGCACTAAGATCCGTCTTCCTGGAAAACGCCTAAAGGAGGTTATAGAACCTGTTAGGATTGTCCACATTCACATTGGAGTAACACCAGGATTCACATCTAGGCACTTCTGAGCTAGGTTGACTTTGGCACAGCTACTAAACCTCTGTAAGCTTCAATCTGCTTGTCTGTAACATGGGGTATCATTCATTCATTCACGGTTTCAGGGAACAAATGCTTACTGAGCACCCACAGTATATGAGGCGCCGTACGGGCTGTCGGCGTTACTGCAGTGAGTAAGACTAACAAGGTCCCTGTTCTCATGGAGCTTCATTTCTAGTGAGGGAGACATCTAATAAACGAGGAAACAGATAACTTCACATAGAGGGAAGTACTGTGGAGAAGGTCAAGCAGGATACTGGGACAGAGAATGATGGGCGCATGGGTTTTGGACGGCAACTGAGGCAGGGGAAATACGGGATGTACCTCCTAGAGTGGACAGGAATACCTAATGAGCTCTCATGTTTAGCTCCCTTACTACCAAGTAACGGGCACTCAACCAGATTCAACTGTTTCTAGATTGCTCCCATCCCAAAGCCGATTGCTTCCATTTCGCCTCACGATGGCTGAGCCCGTATGACATGCCAGGGAGGGGAACACAGAGGGGACTCAGCTGGAGCTCAAGCGCAAGCAAAGAATGCGGCCAATGTTCTATGGGAAGAGGAAGAGATGATAAATTCCACCTGCGGAGTCAGCGAAGACTGCCACTCGATGTGGACAGATGGGTTGGAATTTTCCGGGAAGCCTGTGGGGCCAGAGGGAGGGCATAACAGCCTGACCAGAGTCCAGAAGGTGTATGCCGGCTCAGTGCATTCAGGAGCCATGAGACGTTCACGGTGGCTGGAGAGAGCATGTGAGAGGGTACCCTGGGAGAAAGCGTTTCTCACCAGCAGCTCCTAGTACTTTGCTTCATGGGTCATGTCTAAGTATCTCCTAAGAAGATGGGGGGCATGTGGATGGGAAAGAGCAGGAGAGAAGGGTGTCAGGGCTCCATATGGCGTCTACCACACCGCAGCACGCCAAACTGAACCAGGGCTGTGCTTAAAATATCCAGCCTGGGATCTGTGTGACACTCCCCAAGGCAGCAAAAACAGCTATTTCAGAGAAGCAAGAAAAAACAAACACCTAGCGGCAGCTCACTATAAAGCCTGCTCGGGGGCCAGGCAGGCATCAGGCTGCTCCAGTGTGATCAGGATCTTCAGTGCAAGTCTGACACTCAGCTTGGAAGGGTAGCCGAGGTGCCAGTGTTCGATGTGGGGGTCCGGAGGGAGTGGACACACTCTCCAGCACAGCCAAGGACTCCTTCTTTGCCAAAGTCAGCCTTAGACTCTTGGCTAAGTCAGACTCACTTGTCCAAGAGTCTAAGGCTTATGCTAGGGACAGTGAGAGGGCTTGGAATTAGGGAGATAGTGAACTACAAGGAGGTTTCTTGTGCCTAATTAATAACTCAGGTGTGTCTACCAGCTCACCTTCTCTGAGATGAGTGTAACTACGAAGAAGTTGTTTATAAAAGGGAACCATTCGAAAGGAGGCCTGGTTCCCTATTTATTTACTCTGTCCTATCCCTGCCCTTGTAGTAAACACTCTTGCTAGGAGTCTCCCCAGGAAATGGAGAAGGTAAGAAAGCTATCCCCACCCCACTATTCCAAAAGCTCACGATACAGCCAACAGGTCTGGACTGTAGGAATCTGCCCCTATTGACACAGACAGACAAGGAGATGAACATCACATCCAATTTACAGTCAGCCAATCTTACCAGAGGCTGTCCCTGGATTCCACATCAATTCTGTCAGATGAGAGACAGGCGCTGGCCTGGCCAGAAGATGACCCAAAATTCATGAACACACCAAAGAGGAGACAGCCCAAAACAGAAACAGAAGGGGAAGGAACACCGAAGCTCTCCACCCTTCACATACCATCACCCAATGTCAAGGCTGAACAAAGCCCCACTGCTCTGAATCAAAGGGCTGCCGTAGGCACTGGCACATATGACATGGGTAAAAGGCAGCTGCAGTCTTTGTTGTGTTCACAAAATCTCCCCATAAGCCACGAAACCTGAGGAACTTATTGGTTCTGAGGTACTGACTTCTGGCTGAGCCCCCAAGTGAAAAATCAGTAGCTACATTAAGACGAGAGTAGGTTGTGGGGTTACCATACACCACTTGAGAATAGATGAGTTTCTGGGTGAGCCAGTGGTCCTCTTAGAAGCTGATGGGGGACAAGGTAGATGGTTAAGTTTTGCTAGGGAAGGAGAAATGATCACCTTTAAAGGGCCACGATTAGGGTCTAAGCAGAGGGTAAAGAAGGAAGCACATAAAGATCATTAAAGACACATTCTGCCTTCCTCCTGGGTTTTTCTGAAGCCAGCTTGGCTGTGACAGTCAAATGACATCATCCCTGCCACTTCAGACCTGTCCCATCCATCTGCAGGAGAACTTGACTGTGGCTTACTTCTCAACATAAAGCAGATGTCATAACATTTATTCATAATACCTGAAAAGCAATTGCTCTTCATTGGCCCAATGTGAGGGCCTAGTCAGAGCAAGATAATCCGAATACCCTTACAGGCACCAGGGAATGTTCCCTTTGGCATCGAATAAGACCCAGTCACCCTCCAAAGCTGCAGAGTTGAGAGGCACCTGTCTATAATCTCGATGGCTTTCTGCTGTCAGACTTTCCACCCTGGCTTTCAGACGGAGAGGAGCAGGAAGGGGACAGAGAAACCAAGGTTTGAATCCAGTCCTTCCACTTATTAAGTGAGTCCCTTTGGGGAAAACTTACTCCACTGAGCCTGTTTCCTCATCTGTCAAACGGGGTCGATGATTCCAGGTCCTTTATGAAAGCATATGGTACATGGCAAATGCTCCCAAAGTGACTGTTTCTCTCGGGAAACGGTGTGTAAAACGGTGCCTGACACATCAGACCTCCACTCTGTCTCGCTCTGTTCCCTTCCTCCTTCCTAGATTAGAGACGGCTCCGGCTCTCGCTTCTGAGTCCCGATCAGAACTCCATTGCATACAGGATAGTACACATATCAGATGGCTCTTCTACACCCGCATGAGAAACTAACGAGACGCGTACAGAGCTTCTGCTTTCCCCACCCACTCCCCCACTCACTATTTAAAACGTCCACTGCAGTCTTCACTCAGCCTGGCGCCGAGGGCTAGAGGGAGGGAATGACAGCAAAATAAACATTCCAGCTAACCACTTTGGGGAAAAGATGAGAGAATTCTTTCAGGGGTTGTTTTTAAATTAAAAAACATTTGCTGTGAGACAATAAAGTCAGTCCTCTCTAAGAACTATTTTTAGGGCCCCTGACTGAAATACACGCTAGAAAGAAAAAAAGAAGTTTAAAAAAGACAATTCTGTAGATGGGAGTTTCAGCAAAGCCTATGGAACTGTTTGCTTTATGCTCAGCTGAAAAGAGAAGGCTCTTCTCCTTCCCAAACTGCTTCTCCGATCTCTGGAGTCTCACTTCCCCCCAGCTTTACTGAGTTCTAACTGGCACGGAACACTGTGCTAGTCTAAGGTACACGCTCTCATAATCTGGCACACGTATGTTTTAAAATGTCTGCCGCAATAAGGTTAACACATCCTTTACCTCACATACTTGCCATTGTGTTGTTGCTCATATGATGTCAGTCTGAGTGCTGACGGTGCCTGAAGTCCTACTGGGATGAAGGACTCTGGTGGCTAATCCTACGGCTCTTCTTGCCCACTGGAGAGGACGGGAAGACCAGGCTTTAGAAATGGGGTTAGAGTAACTGTAGGGGCCTAGCAAGCAAGGCAGGAATGACTGGTCTCTCTGTAAAAGGAAAGATGATCGCCCACTTAGCTCTTATTCATCTCAACTGGACAAACGGTCACAACATGGCTGTAATGGGCACCCGTGCTGGGGGTTAACAGCCGACTCTCAAGTCAGGCTCATCAGAGGAAGGTAAAAGCTGCCTGGAGGAGGAGTGCAAGACTCCATGAATCTGACAGAACTCTGTACCAGAGGCTTTATTTTCTCTTTCACTCCAACTCCCCCTCCCTCCCCTCCAGTAAAGAACAGTAATGGCATTGAAATCCACAGATAATCCTTAAATCTCGGTGGCAGCTCCAGTTCTAAACTCCTCCTTCACGCTGCCGGCTCTAACAGCTGTTAACAAGTCATAACAAGGACCTCTCATGCCCCGCCTGGAACAGCCATCTCCTCGTCCTCGCCCTCCCCAGACCAGAACCAGCCTTCCAATCTATGTCCTCCCTGGAGGCTATTGGCCTCCAGCCTCCAGAGACTATTCCACGTTCACCTCTTGGGCTCAGAGAGCCTGGCGCTGCTTGTAGGGCCACGGGGAGCTACTGCTCCCGGGGGTGCGGGACGAATGGAGAATCCGAAGGCCCAGGGAGCCCAGCCGAGCTAGAAGCGGCCTCATTAGGGAAATCCGCACAAGCAACTGCCGTGGGGGCACGGCAGGAGTCCGAGCTGGTGCGAGGGGCAGAGCGGCAGCCTTAAGCAGCGCGCCATGTCCATGAACAGGACAATTCATCACGAAGTTCAAACTGGGGAAGGCCCAGGCAGGCCAGGAAGTGCAGTGCAAGGGGAGCTGGACCGAGAGATCAGGAGGGGGCGTGGGAGCTGCGGGGGGCTCAGAGGCCTCTCTCTGAAGTCCCGGCTTTAGGGTACAGCCCGTGAGGTCCAAGAGAGTTAGTCGCACATGATGAGGCACGAAGCACTGGACTCGAAACCCATTTCCCTGGTTACCAGCTCCTCCATGTGTCTCTGGGGGTGGCATTAACCCTGTGCCGCACTTGGCTTTTCCTCCTCCAGACCAAGACTGTTGCTCAAGGGCGTGTCTTACGACTAAACACTTGCAACCCTGCTTAGCAGCTCTGTGTCTATTTGTGAAATGAAGATAGAAGGGATTCTCATTTGCCTCCACTTCTTGTACCTCAATCACCTTCCGCTTGGTGAAGACAGTCCTATTTAGAAGGTTAAAGAAAAAAAAAAGTGGGAGGCCGCGCAATGACGGCCAGCTGGCTCTGGGGTACCTGCATGATCCCATGGAGGCCGCACCCTCCTCACGGTGGTAACACACAGACTCCGCTGAAATGAACTTTGAGCAGCCTGTGCTCATTATCTGTGTTTCTCTTTTGGTTTCTGGTTGGCGCTAAGAATGTGGGAGTCTACCCATACCATCATCCTCCACAGACTGCACTTCCAGACATGCAGGACAGAGGTGGCAAGAGGTGTGAGGGAAACGTTTGGAGCCACTCCTCTGGCTGCCTGCCAGCTGCTCAGGGACCCATCGCCTTGCTTTGCTGGAGCAGAGCCTGGCTCCCTCCTCCAGTCCCCACTGCTTTCCCAGAGGTCAGCCGCAAGTTCACATCTAGCAACAAGCGGCAATTACAAATTGAGTGCCTGCTGGGAATATCTTTCTAGTGTCAAGCAGCCATTCAAAGCACTTAAGGAAATCACGAAAGGGAGGTGATAGAATTCTTGGGGAAGAGCTATAGGATAGGGAGGGCAGAAGGGAAGGCATCAGCCCACCTCCTACCTTGGAGGGAAAAACAGGCCATAAAAAGCAGAACTGGTTCTAAAGAATGAACCTGCCTTTGAGATAACTGCAGAACACTGTATCTTTCAACCCTGCTCCTGCTGAGGCCAAAACACTTTGGGGTGCCTGGGAAACCTTTTGTTAACACAGAGATAAATGACATTTTAAGCAACTATGTATTTTTTAAAAAATTATCTAGTGAGCTCTGCATTATATTAGGTAGTTATATATAGTCTCTCATCCCATGCGGACCACATCTCTGTGAAGAAGGCATTATGACTCCCTGCTTTACAGATGTGGAAACTGAGGCGTTCAGAGAGGTCGTGTCCGAAGCCCAGGTTTGTCCCACAGCAAAGCCACTGTTCTTGCCACCAAAGACAGCACTGGGATAGGCTGGGCCCCTGGCTGGGTGTGCATGGTGCTGAGCCGTCCATTAGCAGCTCTTAAGTCCCCGGTACATCAGGCACTAGCGGCTAGTGTGGACAGCACCATGGCCTGTCCTATGCACTTGATGAAAGGAAGAGAGAACTCAGCTACATTAAGTGGACTAGTGGAGTCTCTTCGAGGGATTCCTTCTTCAGTCTTCTAGAGTTGTCAATGACCATGTGAAAGGGAAGGGCTGGGTTCTGAAACAAGTAGATACTGTCACGCTGGGAATGTCACTTTCCTATGTTTTAAATCCTCATAAAAAATGGGTCCAATTAACCCTATGTCAGAGAGAAGTTCTGAACACTAAATAAGATACCTTATTAAAATCCTTAATGCTATACCTGGCACAAGTCAACATAAATGATAGCTATTAGAGTAATTTCTGCTTGATTTCAGATAAACGGTTTCAGAAAATACACAGATATGGCATCAACTTGTTCTCATTTAGTTGGTGCGATTTCCTCTCGAGGAAAAATATGAAGACTGCATCTGTTTCATGGCTAAGGACACCAATAACTAAAAAATGGCTGTGGCAGCACAGATAACTTGGTTCAGGAAAGAGCAAGCCATATTCTCCCTGGGCCTGTCCTCCCTGGGCTGTCTCAGAGGAGACTATAAGCACAGCTATTTGGAGACAAGAAACTTATGTATACATATGGTGGGAACTTTGAACGTTTTAGAAGGCAAAAGACCTGTTTGGATGAATTAATGCAAGTGGCTTTGCCTCTGGTTCTACAGTCCCCTGAAAGCACACTGGCTGGAGGAGCTCTCTTCAGCTGGGAGCTCCTCGGGAGAGCAGTGCAGACGGCTCCCAGGCTGGCCAGCCAGCTGAACCGCGCAGGTAGCAGCGGCTGGAAGGGGCACTGGGCAGATACTGTGTTCTCACCCCAGCTCCTCACTCTAACCCTAATGGTGGTGTGGAGACCCAAAGGTTCTTGAGTTTTGGTCTCCTCCATTTCTGACTCAAAATGGCTCTGGTGGTAAACTGCATCTTCTTCTGTGATCTGTCCATGGAAACCTGGTGCTGCTACTGCAGGACGCGGCTTCTAGCTGTACCCTCATTTCTGCACACCTTCCAGAGACTCACCCTGCCCCAGGCGAAGGAGAATGTGCTTCACATCGCTGCCCCTGAGCAAATGGTGAACAGTGGCACAGGCTGCCCAGGTGCGCAGAGCTTAGAAAGTGTTTGCCTCTTGCTATTTCCTTTCAGAGGCTGCAGCGGGCATTACTGGCATTTGAGTTTGCAATAATGGAGAATACAGGACTTGGAAATTCAATCTGGAGCTAGATACATTAGTGTTTTAACAGTATATTTGGTCCTACAGAATCTCCTGTAAAGTAGTGGACTTTTTTAGTATAGGACAAGTGTTAGCAGATTTTTGGCATCAAGGAAGCAAAGAACAATAAGTTCTTTAAGGTTATTGCATTGGTCTTATCTGGGCTTAGATTTCTAGGTAGATTTGGAAAAACTGGTTCGTTCAAGTCTGTCTTTTGGGTATTGACAGAGGAGCCAGGTGATGCCCTGAGCAAAAATTAAAGCTGCAGAGACTCGGAGGGGAAAGCACTCCCTGTGAAACAGAAAAGGACAAATCCTGAAATTCCAGTCTAGATTCTGATAGATTTTTTTGCAGTAAGAAGCTGGTGAGATTTAAGATCACTTAGATATAAAAAAAAATTTTGTTCTCCCCCAAGCCAAATTTCAGAAAATTTTGTTAGAAGAAAAACATTTCTAGATGCCCTCATCTCTGTGCATAGTGCACATCTGTGTGTATACTAAGTTAGTAGTCCTAAACCGAGTGGACCATTTTTATTAAGGGGCAACTCCTGGATATTTAAAAGATTTAGCTGGAATACATGACATAAAAATGTAGGATTTTATAGATATTTAGACTCTTCTTCTATTCTGTAAACCACCAGGTTACCTCCTTTTTAGTTCCCAGAACCTATGAATGAAGATTCCTAAGAACGGCTCACTGACTACCTTCCAGGTCCCCTTACCACTGCAATCCTGGGCCTTGGAAATGATATGTTTGGAATAGACACCCCAAGTATCCCTGACAGCCAGGCTCAGGTTCTAGAGACTTACGGCCCAAATAATGTTTCAAACATAGGGAAAACCATTTCTTGGATAGCTGCGTACCT
This sequence comes from Mustela nivalis, assembly GCF_964662115.1. Lineage (NCBI taxonomy): Eukaryota > Metazoa > Chordata > Mammalia > Carnivora > Mustelidae > Mustela > Mustela nivalis. The sequence continues at coordinate 93,449,393 of NC_139028.1, read as the reverse complement.
CAGCCTCTTTCCACAAAGGAGGCATATTCTACCACAAGCTGGCATTTCAAATTCTCTGCCTACAATCATCCCTCTACCTCACAGACTCCCAACATAAAGATCAGTTCATGCAACTAGCCCCAAACCGAGCACCTTCTGTTCCTGTCTCACTATTTACCCTCAATGTCAAAAAGCCATCAAAGTGTGTGGCTGACTGATGGGGTGATCTGTTGGCACCAAGCACAACAGCAACCTTATAGGCTGTGCACATAAAGGCAAGAAGATCTTGGGGTACTCCAGAACCTGGATCCCTCAATCAGCTAAGCTTTCCATCCTCCCTTTCTAAAATAACTGGACTGTAATTTGCGCCCCTTCAGCAGGCCCAGAGACATAGTCATAAAGAAACCTGTTTGCACAGGTTTGCTGACATGCTTGGCAAATTACCTCCAGTGTGTCCTTCCAGGAAAGGGCCAGACTCATTTCAGGCACACAATTCATTCTGACCAAAACATTCTATCTGCCGCATGAATGCAAAAACATATGCATACACACAGGGTGTCCCTCATTTCCTCTGGAGTAATGGGAGCCTGGGCAATACTTTAAGCATTCATTTTCCAACATAAATTAGAATGGAGCATCGAAAACACCAGTGACATCTGCACGGATACAAAATGTACTCATTATGGTCGGTGCTATTACAATGAAAGGAAATGCATTCATAATGGCAAGACATTTGAAATAATGTGTTGCTGGATTCTCTGTTCATAAAAGCAATAATGAAGAAACAGAAGTGGGTCAAATAAATTAACAAGAGTAATAGAGGCATGCGGTGGCTTCAAGGGCTCTGGGGCCATGACAATGAGACTTACTCGATCTACAGAGAGGAAGTTATGAGAGTGTAAAGGTAGAAGAGGCAAGAAGAGCGCCGGGCTGGCATTTTGGAGAACTGAGGTTGGAGTCCCGGCTCTGAGCTATGCCGGCTTTGCGATCCCGTGCGAGTTACGGCAACATCTCCTCGTACCTCAGACTGCTCACCTATCAAACAAGGACAGCATCCCTCCCGGGACTGCGAGGGAGTCCCGGGAGGAAGGAAGAGAACAACGTGAAGTGCTTAGCACAGTCTGGGTTGTACTAAGCACACAATCAACACTAGCTTTAATTTTTTGTGTTGTTATTGCTACATAAAGGTACTGCTCTGTGACGGCACCATCCCAGTTTCTTCTTCTGTAAAGTGAAGCCGGTAACACCTGCTCTTCCTACCGACAAGGTTATCATGAGGAGCAAGTAAAATGAAACGGTGCGGCCGATACCACCGTTGGGTTGGTTTAGTGACTGCTCACTTGCATTCCCTTGCTGGTTTCTACTCTGGAGGGTGGAACGGTTAAGTATGGACACACAAAGCCCGTACTGCAGTGCGGGGCAGGGGGCACGTGCCTGGTCCAAGCCCATGACACGGAAGGATAAGTCTTCTGGTTTGGGTGGAGTGCTCCTGGGAGATATGTTTACTTTTGTGATTAATAGACATGGCCCTTTTTCTGACCCCTGTTTCATGCTTGAGCACAGATATGATACCCAAAGCTGCAGCTCCTTTTCAGTCATGAGGCAACAAGCCCAGGGAGTCTCAGAGACACGTGGCAGTACTGACATCATGAGGCACTGAACCAAAGCCAGCAGTCACCTCCTTCCAAACTTAGTATGTGAAACAAATAAACCTCTATTTGCTTAAGCTACTTACACCAGAGTTTTCCTCGAAGCTGAACATAATTCTGATACAATGCATAAGTACTCTGGAGAATTCAAAGCCTTACGTATTATAAGTGTGTGATCACTCCTCTGCCAAGAATTTCATTCCCTTGGACCCATCTGGCTAATTTATATATGTCCTTTAAACTTAGATTTAGTAAGATCTCCTCTAGGAAGCTTTCCAAAACCCTATCCCTAGGATTTGTCCCACTGTGTGAACTTCTCAAAACACTTCATAAACACCTATATGGGTACGTTACACTGCTCTGTAATGATCCATTTACTTGTATCTTTGCTCTCCAGATGGTTAAAATGTCTCAACAGCAAGGATTCTTATTTCAGTAATTAAAAAAATTTCCTAGCACTTTACATTATACCTGGCACCAAGTGGATAACTCATTAAGGGTTTACTGCAATACTGAATAAGCCAATGAGAGAGTGACTTGAAAGGTACGGAGTAAATGATAGCGTGTCTAGCTTTATTATCCATTCACGTTTTTGAAACATGGCAAATAGCTTTCTAATTCCTATTACTATGTGAAGGGTGTCTAGGTTAGGGAAGCATTGGTCTAGGCAGTGATTTTTAATGTTTTAAAAGTTATTCCGCTCGAACCTTGTTTGAGTTCGTGGCACTCCCTCTTCTTCTACTCCCCAAATTATTTTAGGCTGTGTATTTAGTCTATACTTTTCTATAAATAATAATAATAATAATAATAATAATAATAATAATTTATGTCCTTCTTTGTTTAGAATTTATCCCTTCTGATAACCAAAACCATCCTGGGAATAATCTCATTTGGCACCAAAACAAATGTTGACATCAACCAGCAGCTCCCTTCCTAGGTGTCTGAGATCTGTCTGTGTGACCAGGGCTTCTGGAGGCTTCCTGCTGATCCTGCCTTATCTGTGTCCTTACCAGTCTCAAATGCAGTGTGCCACTGCCCAGGTGGAGCCTAGGCAAGAAGCAGATGTAAACCCCTGTGTCTACCCTCTTCCTATAAAGCCAACTTAGGTCCACGACTCATACAGATCATAGCCTACTTAAAGATTACCAGCCCCTTTGCCAAAATACTCAGAAAAATAATCCTATCAAGCAAAATAATATCATCATTCCGACTGGTCTTCACCAGAGGCCAGCCTCTAGTCAGCATCTAGTCTGAACTTCCTGTTCCCTTTGCCTGCAGTGCTCCCCGTGCCCACTGCTACTTGGCTGGTGCCTTTGTTCAGTCAGGTTTCAGCTCCGAAGTGGCCTCCTCAGCTCTTCTCTGAATACCTTGTCTACAGTAGTTTCTTCTACCCAGTCCCTTTTAATCAAATCACCTTATTCCATTTCCTAACAATATCTGAAATTATTTTGTGTATGTAGTGGTTTACTAGTGCTTTTGTTTGTTTGTTTTTCATCTCTTTCCACTAGAGTTAAATTCTCCTAGAGAAGGGACCTCATCTCCTCTGTCTTGTTCGCCCTGTATCCTTAGCAACAGGAGCCATGTGGGGCATAATGTGATGCTTACTAAACATGTGCTCAGTAGGGATAAGAAGAAAATGAGCAGTTTCGTCAATCTACTTTGCTGGCCTTTACTTGAGCTTCCTTTTGGGAGTGGGAAGGAGGGTGGGTTTGGTGGCCACAGGGAACATTCTGAGATGGTGAGGTTGGCTCTGAGAGGCTCTATGCAATTACGGAAAGAACCATAGTCCTGTCCTGCCGCTTATAAGCTGTAAGAGAACTGAATCGTGTCCCTTAATCTCTCTGAGCTTCAGTTTTATCATCTGCATAGTAAAGTGTGTCACATAGTAAAGTGTGTCTCATTAAAGTTAAATGAGACAGTGACAGCACACAGTAAATAAGTCAATTCCCCTCAGCCTGTCCCTTAAGGCTGTTAACAAAGAGGAAGCAGCCCAGTAGCTCTGGGAAGGTGGTCTAATGCTTTTTCCCATTTGGGCAGTCACATTAGCAACCCTGTTGGTTGTTCACAGAGATAATGTCTACCTGCTGCTTCAGGGAGTCTTAGCCTACAGACCAATTCTCCAATCCTGACACTACTCACAAGTGTACTTTGCAAGATTAGTAGAGATTTATTTATTCATCTCTTCTCAACTCTGTATCAACTTACATTAATGTGGGGGTTGATGTTATTCCACAGAGGTAAGCTTATGAATCTGTTAAAGAACTCTGGGTGCTGATTCTGCCACAACATGTGCTTCCTCTAGGCTCATTAAATCCAGAACATTCAAAGCCATCAAAAATCTGTTGTCTTCCAGGCCTGCCAGAGACACTTTTGGTGAAATCATCCTTGACAGCTATTTGCCTATTTAAACACATTTAATTCTTCACGCTGAATTTATTCTGCCCATTCATTTGTTAATTCAACAAGCATTAATTGAGTGCCAACTGGATGCCTAGCCCTAGTAATCAGTCAGCACACACTGGCAGTTATTAAATGTTAAACACCATGCCTAACCTCTTATGAACATCAGGTTAATAAAGCCGAATTTCACCCCAAAGGCATCAAGATTATCCCCATTTAATACCAGAAAACTAAAGCTGGAGAGTTTAGATAAATTGCTTAAGTGGGCAATAAAAGGTGGGTCACTGCTCTGACCTAAGTCTTTCTGACATCAAACCCCACTCTGTTAATCACAATATTCTAGTAAATAGGCCTTGAACATGTACTTGGTACTTATCAAGGTGACAGCCACTTTCATGCATTAAAAAGAAATAAGGCTGGGCTGTGATCTTCCTCAGGGGAGGATTTCTATCTTACTCTTCTTTGCATTCCTGACCCCCCCCCCAAATTATGCCAATAGTGTTTGCTGAACTGATGATGAGCATGTGGCTCCTGCTCTCAAAGATATAGTAGAGCCAAATAGACAGTTGGCATGAAAGACCTTAAAACAGCAACATAAAAAGACCAAGACACAAAACTGTACACGGTACAAAAGATGTGAGTGATCACAATTAGGGAATGGGTTTAACTTTAAAACCAAGCAAAAAACCGAGGGAATTGGACTAGCCCAGACATCACAGACTCAAATGTTTCTAGGGATCTGGTAGGTAACGTGAACAAATGAAATGAATAAACTGGGCCAGGTGAAGACTGGTAAATTGGAAAGAGCATGTCCTAAGGTTGGCCAATGTCATGGGAAAATATGGATCTAGTATTGTCAGAACGTTTGAATTTTCAAAAGAAGCTAAAAATTTCTATTTCTTGATGTGGAACTGTCCAATTTTTAAATGCTGGTCAGTAACTCATAGATTAAAAAAATACTTCATGAGCTAAACAAAACACTTCCTTAGGCTACATTTGGCTAATGACCCATTAGTTTACAGTCTTTGGATCAGACTATATTTCACAATCTTTTAACCACTAATGACCCCTATATAGCCTCTGGGGGCTTCAGAATTGGAAACTCTTTGTCTAACAAATAGCATTTCTGAATATTTAATTAGTTTTCTTGTATGAATTAAATAATCAATAACTGACAAATTAGGTCAGAAGGAGGGGAAACAGCTAATATAACTCTGCCCTGTCATAGTTAAATGGAAGATTTCCCATTACAACTTTTGAAATACTGTGGAAATACAGTCCACAGACTTTTATTTCTATCTTCATAGCTCCTCTGGAGATCTGACAACCCCCATTAGAAATCACTGGACTAAACTGAACTCTCAGATCTGGTAGCAAGTGATACAAAGTGAAAACTGGGAATTTGAGTCAGGCAGAACTGGACTGAATCCTAGCTCTTGAACTTACTAGTTGAGTGACCTTCAACAGATTATTTAGTTTAGTTTTTTTTTTTTACTTGTTTGCAAAATGGAAATAATCTGTGATCCACATTTCTTCCTCACCATCACTATCTAATTAAAAGAAGCACCGCAGATAACAGCCCATGTCACACCACTATAATGTTTGAAACATTACCATCTCCAAAATGAGCGAACCAAAAGGCCCTGTATTGCGGCCAGGAGCCATGCTGGCATATGCACACCGATGGAGGCACGTGAACCTAGTACCTTTCATTCCACCTTTCATCCAAGGAACTCCAAATGCTTGATGACAGCCCTGAGATGTAAAGGTGGAGAGCCAGAAACTTGGGTGTTTATGGATCTTGCCGAAAGCCGTGACCTGCTTTGGGTAAGCAGATGCCAGAGGGTCTATTCCTTAGCACCTCATGTTAAATGCCAAATAAAACAACTGTATCTTTGTTACCATTGCTAACATAATTTATTAATAACTGAGCTCATCTGTATAGTGCTCTACTATTTGTAAAATTATTCAACGCACATTTATCACATGCTCCTCAGAAAGTACCAAGGGAGGCTGGTAAGGAACAAGTTAACCCCATCCTGTGAATCAACGAACGGCATCTAAGAGGTTGGAACTGTTCAGAGTCACCAAATTAGCAAGATAAGGAAGGAAGTAGCTCCTGAGATTTCAAATTCAGTTTTTCTCATACACCCTGGCCTGGTCGCAGCAAATGAGAAACAAGAGGGCTATGAGGAGCCACATGTTGGTTAAGTGATCACTATTCTGTTTATCTGTGAAATGCTAACTGTATGAGAAACGGAACTTGTCTGTGATGGACACTAGATGTAGGCACTTAGGGGTATTACTTTGTCCAATTATCAAAAACTGTGTTAAGAAAGACTAAATTGTCATCTTAGATTATGTATAGTTTGCCTCTAGGGTAGCAGAGCAGAATTTCATTCAACTTTGCTTCCCTTTCCCAATTTACTCTGCTGCCCTGCCCCTCCTTGGGAAGAAGCCCTACAAACCACACATCTCCTCGTCCACCACAACGTACCCTTCCTTACTGGTGTGGTCTGCGTGAGGTATGACCATGTAACTCAAAGGCAGCTAATTACTATGAGAATTAGCTGGGTTTTCTCCTGAGACTGTAACGAGGCAATATTGAATCCTGCATCAGAAAACTGCTATACAGCTGGACCCGGAGTGGTGCCAGGGCATGCCAGAATTACAAGGGAAGATGAGGGACAGAAGTAAACACAGCAGGCTGCTCTGTCACGAGGAAAGAGAAGCAGGAAGGACAGAAAGACAAAGAATAGAGCCCAAGAGTCTTAACCAGTTCCCAGCCTGTCTCCAGCAGGCACAGAAACACCTCCTTGAATTGGGTTCTGTGAACTGCCCTTTCCATGGCCCACTGGAGGTCTGAACTAGTGTGGGTGGGTTTCTGCTCCTCACCAACAGTCTCTAATAGGAAGATGTAATTACAACACAGAACAGTTGAAAGACTAGGAGGTTGTTAAAGAGAAACTAGCTCTCTCTCTTTTAGATTGCAGAGAGGGAGAGAATAAATAAATGAACAAACGAATGAACAAATGAAATTTCCAAGTTGAACAGACCCCCAAGTAAGGCCTCAATATAGGCCAAACTTATTTCTATTATGTTCACGCTCTTTTTAGAACCAGAAGAATGAATGCTGGCAAACCTCTCTTCATACTGAGTAAAGCACAATGCCGACCAAGGACTTAACCAGTGACAGAGCATACAGTTTCCCCTTGTGAATGAACCGTAGCTCCAAATCCCCTTGTAATGAACAGAGCTTACTACTGTGATGTCCATTCTCCACCTTCCCCAATCCATTTCCAGCTGCGGAGCTCTGAGCAGGTAGCTGGTTGGAATGGGTTACCATCTGTGACACTTTCCCAACTTGTTAGGAAGAACTAGTTACTTTTTACTCTTTTTACTCCCATAGCACTTATCCCATTTTCTCACATGGTTCTCATACTCGTACAGTGTTATTCTGTGCTCACGAGTTCCATATCTCAACTGGACAAGCAAGTGCCTTGCGAGGAGGTCCGTGGCTGGTCCTTTATTTCACGGTACCTCGCACCATGTCTGGTACACATGCGGGTGGAGGAACCAAGGCCCACTAGCTGTGCCTCATGGGAGGATTCCTGCAGACAACGATCAGGATTTAAACTTTTTCTGTAACAAATCAACTAAAGTCACAACTACGCATACAAATTGGTTTAACCATTTCAAGTCAGTGAGCCTGTAACTTTAAACAAAGCCTACAGTTAAAACCAAAGTGCCAATATCATATCAGGATTTAAATATCTGCCAGTTAAAAAGTATATTTCAAAACACTGCCTGGTGATGGAGATAGGAAGGCGGTTAAAAACCTCAAACTCATGGGGTGCCTGGGTGGCTCAGTGGGTTAAAGCCTCTGCCTTCGGCTCACGTCATGATCCCAGGGTCCTGGGATCCAGCTCGCATCGGGCTCTCTGCTCAGCGGGGAGCCTGCTTCCTCCTCTCTCTCTGCCTGCCTCTCTGCCTACTTGTGATCTCTGTCTGTCAAATAAATAAATAAATAAATAAATAAATATCTTTAAAACAACAACCTCAAACTCATTTGGTACCACTCTCATCTTTGGTGAGCTTAGACTGCACAATAAAGTCAAAACTGAAAAGTCAAAGGAGCCATTTAACTGAAATGACCACATGAAAAAGGCACCTGACCCAGCATTCTGGGTGAAGTGGTTAAAATGCCAGACCCAGAGCTAGACTACATTTCCTAGAAACACAGCTTCCAGGTCAAGCAGACACTGGCTGATGGGAACTCAGCTTTGTAAATAAACTACTTCCTATGATGCACAGTGAAGAACAGTACCTTCTTTCACGGCTGCACTTGGCCCCTGGAAAAGCTGAGGACGGGGGCTGGAAAGTCATCAACAACTGCGATGCAATACCAGAAGTGTTCTGTTGAAGGCCATGGTGTCAGTTATCACCTTATTCTCATTTCAAACAAGCAGAGCAAAGACTTAAGGAGGAGCTAAATGGCCATCAAGGTGCTACTTCTGTTAATGGAGACTCAATTAAATGCCGTGCTGACTGAGAAGGATGGTGCCTGAGGCTACACGGGGTGCCTCTGGCTACTCCAGCCACTCTGTCAATGTTTTCGGAATCCCAGGGGAGGAGTGACTTAACTTACTCATCTTGTCACTACTGGAGAAGTTGGAACAAAGACCTATCTGGGTCCATCCTTGAGGCAATTCCTTCCTAATCTGCTTACTGCAAAGGAGAGCAGAAGAGCAAGGACAGGCCATCCTGCCTGAACCAAGTGACACAAGAAAGCAAAAAGAAGAGAGATAGATATACCCGTGTTGTCTTTGCAATGTAGTGATCGTTAACATGTTATCCCTGCACAACAGAGAAAAGCCAAATGGCTGCCAGACTCTCACCAATCAGACAAGTTCCCCTCTTCCCAAGGGAGGGGGCAAGTAAAGGCTACGAGAGGCAGAAGTGTGCCCTTGAGAGGAAGAGTTGTCAGAAGTTTCTTTTTCTGAGGACATACGGGGGTAGGAGAAAATAAGTCTTCTCCTTGAGGAGACTCCCAGGCTGACACTGTGAAGAGGTTATCATAACGTGAGATACGCTGGAAGACGCATATAAAGATGCCAGCATACCACAGATGCTGGAGAAACACTGTGCACAAGGCTCCGTAAGTCCCATGACCTCAAGGCCCTGTGTGTCCACGGATCCCACTTTGGACATGAAAAATAAATTCTATCTCCTGTTTTGGATTCATAACAAAGCACGGGAGAAGGGAAGGCTATGAGCAGAGGCACAGTGGAAAGGCACATAATCCAGTGAGCTGAGATTAATGTAAAACGGAGTTATCACATCTTCCTCTCCAAACCAACCTTTTGTCCCAACAGCACAGCTCTCCACAGACTGTGGTCTCCTGAGACAAAGACCCTGGAGTCGTAGAGCCATAAAGGAATAGGGCTGAGAGGAACCTAAGGGGCCACATCAGACTCAGGCCTCTCGTTTTAGAAATGTTCAAATTGAAGCCCAGCAAGGCTCAGTGACTTGTCCAAGTGCACGTACGGAAGCAGTGGCCACACTGGGCATGGAAGCCAGGACTCCTGATTTAGCTCCAGCTTTCTCCTTTATTCCTCCAATACACCCATTCACTCCCTTCTCTCCATCTCCCTGGCCTAGGCCATGCAGTCCCCAACTATTCTCTTCTCCCCAGTGCTCCTGCTCTTACCCAGGCCTAGAACTTCAAGATCTTTCACCTGAATCACTGCAATGCTGTTTGGGCCAAGATTCTCCTCTGCATCTGAAATCACTTCACACACTGCCCCAGTAGCCATCCCCTGCTCTACTGGGAGGGGGTGGACGGTTTCACCATTACTCGTTTCCCTTCGCTGGCATGTTTCATTTCACACAGAAGTTGCTCCTTAGCCTTGGTCTCAGAATGGAGGAGAAGAGTGCAGAGTTAAAGCTAATCCACGGTGGACATGAGATAAGTGAGAAAAGGAAATGCCTGTCGTGCGTGCAAGTGCATACCCCATGCACTCCCAACACTGCCTTGCACAAAGAAGGCTCTCCACAGATCATTTTTGTTAAAGAGTAAATACATCATCTCATGAATCTTCACAGTAACCTTACTTTAGACACCACCAGCATCTTCATCTTGCAGATCAGAAAACCAAAGTCCTTTAAGTAGTAGGACTAAAGTTCTAGAGCCACTGGATGATAAAGCTGGAATTCAGACCCCGAACCTCTGATCTCAAAGCTCACGTTCTTTAACCTGTGCATCACACTGATTCCGAGAACTCTTAAAATTATGAGTTTAAAACATACATTCGGCTTTCTAATGATGTATTATCTCACTGTTGTCTTATGTCCTCATCTACTATAATCCTGACTATCGCCCACCTTTTCCTCTTGGCTGGAAGCAACTGGCATCCTATCACAAGCCTAGTCACCTGGGTGAGACTCAGGAAAAGACTTGTTTATTGACTGATGATAGCTGATTCAGGGCAAGAGCTCACCTTCTTATCTCTAGTCCCCTGGGAGCCAGAAGTCTGGCTTGCGCACACCACACCTTGACTCAGAGCTCCAGCGGCAACATCTTATTTTAAACAACTTGCAGGTCTGATGGAGATAGACCCTTTGACAAAGGGGATCACTTCCTTCTTCCCAGATGTCAGTCCCATCACTCAAAGGCAGGAAGGAAGAGAAATGCCTTCAAGAAAGAGTGTTTTAAGAGAAGAAAGAGGACACAGCCAGGCCTCAGCTGGAAAAGCAGGAGTCAGAATAAAAAGTCTGTTCATCTTGGGAAATATCTTGTGAGGACACATCTGACTTTGCCCTGGCTTTTCCAGATAGCAGCTTGCACTGAGGCTGGCTCAGATGGGCTGCTGTTCTCTAGTCTCCTCAGGCACGTGCACACAGCTCTGAAGCGAATGGGCAGCCATGGTCAGAGGGCACCTCTGCAGCCCATTACTGGCCAAGGACAGAAAAGAGCACTGCCCAAATCTGTCCAGCAGCTCTCCTACCACAGTCCGAGAGCACAATTTACTTCTTTCCAAAGCTCTCCATGCTGCAACCCTGCCCTTCTCAGAAGGCCCAAGCACAGCAGACAGGGCAAATGTGCAGCTTTAAGTGAAAACAGCCAAGAAACTAGCCTCCAACAATTAGGTTAAAACCCTGCATTAGAGCAGATGTTCATGGGAGAAATTTCATTTACTAAATTTTATTTATTAAATATTTAAAATTTTTGTTTATTTATTAATGTATGTATTTCAGTACAAGCCTACAATGGAGATTTGAGAAGGCAGTAGAAAGAGCTGGCTCTCCAGATGGCCCTGGTTCAAACCCTAGCTCTCTGCCACTTACTGGCTATGTGACCTTGGGCCCATTATTCAATCTTCCCGTATTTAATTTTTCTCATCTGGAAAACGGGGATGGTAACAGTCTCTACCCTTAAGGGGCTATTGTAAGAATTAAATGAAATCATGACACATAACACCCTTAGGACAGTGCCTGGCACACAGTAAGCCTTCGACCCGTGTCAGCTATGATGGTGATGAGCATTATTATCTAAGGAATGGTCAAGGGCTCCTGAGTCCTGGTCAGCAGGCATTTCCCAAGTCTGGAACCATGGCAAAATATTGCTCGTGCATGTCATTAGCAAGCAGTGTAACAGTCTGCTATGTGTGTTTGAGAGAAAGAAAAATCAAGCACAGACATTGCCATTCCGGAGCTCATAGGCTGTTGGCATGACAGAGCACACACTTCATTACAAGACAGGGAAGAAAGTGCTAAGTCCACAGATGAACCATAAAAACCAAAGAGAGGCTCAAAGAAGGATTCATGGAAGAAGAGGGAACAGAGCTGGACCCTGAAGGAAAGGTAGGAATGGTACAGGTTAGAAAGCAGACTAACAGCTGAGTCTCCAAAACAGCAGAGCACTAGAGGGAAGCCAGAGAAGCCGCTGCAAATGGGGCGGCAGGGACACTGGGCCGGAGTGCGGCCCTGGAGCCAGAATGAAGGTATGTCCGCGGGGCCCGTAGGGAGGCTGACTCTTCCCTGTGCTCTTGACTTCAATTTGATTCAGTTCAGAAAGAACGAAAGGACCTACAGTGGAAGCAGGAAGGCATGATTCTCTCAGCTTCACACTTCAGAGAGACGGCCTCCTCCACGGAAACAACTCTTGGGGTTACTGTCGGTCTCCGCCATCACGCTGGCTCCAGAACCTGCTCTGGAAGGAGGTACGGTTCCCCGAGCCCCCCCACTCCCCGCCATACTGCTTCCCCTCAACCTGAAGGTGCTAGTAGCAACAGCACCTGTATCTTCCCAGTAGTATCCTAGCTCCTAGGATAGTCCAGTCCTTCCTCTTCACCAGCAAACCATCTCCCGTCCTTCTTTTGTGTGAACAACTATTTTACTCGGAGAAAGGACCTTCATTGCCGCAGGATTCATGCTACAACTGTCGACACAAGTTGCATCAACTGGAGATTTCACTGCCTTACTGGTCAGCTTCTACTGAGAAGAAACGGTTCAGAATGACGAGTGCTTATGTGGGTCGGAAGGGAAGCAAGAAGGCCCCTTCAGCGAGGTATGGGAGAAGGATGTTGGAACTACTAAGACCACATAAAGGCTGACTGGCCAGGGGCAGAAAGACAGTAGAGAACAAGTCTCTGAAAGGAGTCCTAACTGCTGGCGGTGTCGACAAACAGTGTTTGAGACAAGAGTCAGTTCCTTTCAGTCAATTTGTTAACTAGAAAGGAGGAAACTTGCCCATTCCAAAGAGCATTAAGGTTAGATCTGATTGGAAAAATGATAGGGTTACTCATTCATTTAAACACGGGCGTGTTCAGAGAAACAAAACAAGACTGAACATAATCAAGAGAAGATTTTCCCATCATTAGGGTAGCCCTGTGTAAGTGAGCCACCCCTAAATACTTGAGGAGTTGGTTCTAAGCAAAAAGTATGATGCATAAGCATTATTTTGATAGTCATTTGGGAACCTTCTAGCTTGGGCAAAGTGTTCTTTAGGCCAGGTTTTGAGGATGAATGAAAGGGCGTAGGCTTAAGGATGTTAACATCGCCAGAAGAGTCTCTGGCAAGCCTTATGGGTACAAAGCTCCAGAGCAGCACTGAAGAAAAGGATTCATGTAAGTCCCCTACCAGTGCTGCCCTTGAGCAGCTCAGGCTCTCAAAGTCACACACAAGCTTTCTCTTCCATGTCTTTTCAAAGAGTGCATATACATCTGCTCCTTTCTTCTCCACCTGCTCCCCCCACTCTGAATCCTATGACCTTCTTGTCCTCACTCTGCGCAGTTTTGTGGATAACAAAAGCAGACCCACAAATAACAGCTGAAGGTAAACGACCTGAAAAGGTGACAAACTCAGAAGGCTCTTAAGTGACTCTATTCCAAACCAGGGTTCCCTCCACAACTCAGAAAATGGATTTTGCAGAGCTATTTGTTCATTCAAGAAATGTACTGTGTGCCTACGATGTTCCAGGCACTGAGAATATAGTGGCGAAAAAAGCAAAGCCTTTACCCTCATGACACTTATTTTCCAGTGAGGAAGAAAGAAAATACTATGTTAAATACACAATATATTTTCATGTAGTAAAAATCAAAGTGTATGCAGAGAATCAAAACAGGGTAAGGAACAGAGATCTAAAAAGGTAGTGTTTTGGCAAAGGCCTACATAAGGTGAGAGAGCAGGCTATGTCTGACGATCTGGGGATGAACATGTGGGCAGAAGGGAACACAAGCATGGAGGCCCTGAGTCAGAAGGAGCAGCACACCTGTTTAAGGAAGAGTAAGAATGCAGTGCGGCTAAAGTGACAACGGGGTGAGCGGCAGGTGTGTGGGGAGGGAGAGGCCATATCTTGTACTTTACAAGCTCCCTTTCCCTCGGGTTACTCTGCAGGAAATTCCAGACATGACAGCACTCATACTGGAGCAATCTGAATGTGTAAGTTCTATGATCTTTGTATCCTAAAAGGTCTCTCGGATCTATGTGAAGAATGCAATGTGGGGAGGATGGAGAGTGAAAAAGGGCAGCGATGGGGGAAAGCAGGAAGATTCTAGGGGAGTAAGTATATGATTGGACCAGGATGGTGGGGGAGTGGTGCTGAAAAGTCCTTGGATTTGATGTATATTTGGGGGCAGATCTGACAGGATTTGCTGATTAATTGGACATGGAATGTGAAGAGAAAGATACTGAATACTGATATTGAGACATGATGAAACCATTTACTGAGAAGGTGAAGTCAAGTGCAGAAGCACACTAGAAAGGGAGGAGAGAACAAGAGTTATGTTCTGAACCAAAGTAGCTGTGAGAACAAACGTGGAGAACGTAAACAAGAAGGCCTTACTTCAAATGGGGCGAACTCTCACCGCTTCCAGCTCTAGCTGAGAGACCACAGACAAGTCACTGACTCTCATCCAATCTGCTAATTACGTAATAGGAGGATAGCAAAACCATCTCTCAGTCATTAGAATAAGGAAATGAGATTTCTGTGTGCACCTGGTAAGTTCTAAAGTGCTAAATCAAGGTCAATCTTCTTGTTTCCTTCATTACTGCTGGTAAACGTTCATTCATTCATCTTAAAACTTTTTTTTTTTTTACTTATTTAAATGAATAAATGAACCTCAAGATGGAATACAATTATGTTTTTAACAAATACCATTATAAAAAGACTTCATATCATTCAATCCTGTTTCACTTGTTTGGTGCTTTAAACTTCTGAAGGGCACAGAGCATCATTTCCATTTCTTATTTGCATTTCTCACATATTACCATTCACATATATTATCTCACTTGGTCCTTAATACAGACAGAGTGGGCACCACTGCCCCTAGATGACTGATGAGGAAATTGAGGGACAGAGAGTTCTACTGAAGGCCTGACATCTTGGTTTCACTGCCTTCCTCTCTTGGCCTTTATTTTTCTTTAAGGATTTATTTATTTATTTTGAGAGACAGTGATAGAGAACATGAGCGGGTAGAGGGAGAGAGAATCCCAAGCAGACTCTGTCCTGAGCATGGAGCCCGACACGGGGTTCAATCTCACAACCCTGAGATCATGACCTGAGTCAGACGCTTAAACAACTGAGCCACCCAGGTGCTCCTCTCAGCCTTTAAATAAAAAATACTGTGATCCTGGTGTATAATCCATTTGGCATTATTGCTTGGTCATATCAAGAAAATTTCTGAAATAGAATGCTGAGCACTTCCATAATCATTAGTGAAACAAATTGCACTACCCTTGGATACAGCACTTAACAGTTGGCAAAATACTCATGTATTTTCTTAGTTCCTTCAAACCTGTGATGAGCACATGATTGCTACTGGATGTGAGAGGCAGTATCATGTGACAAAAGGATAGACCTACTTTATACACTGTCCATGTCAGTGTACAAATAAACCAAAAATGACCTTGCTCTGCATTGTTTTGTATTTAGTAATGCTCCTTGTCATTGTCTGATTCATTCATTCCTTCCTCCATTCAATCAATATTTAAGGGTCTGTTCATACTAGGCAATGTGCTGGGTGCTTGGTATACATTGGAACCACAACATTCTGTTAAAAAGTGAAAGGAGTTACATTAAGATGAAAACAAAAAACTTATTTATGATGGATATCTTACTTTTAATGAAATTATGGACATCCAAGTTGTTCTTTTTTCCCCATGTCAATGAAAAAATATATCCCAGTGACCCTTTCTAGGCTTTTCTCAGGAACATTTATCAGCTTCAATTGTTTGTACACCTGGTAACTCCACTTCCAACTATACTGGAAATAAATTATATCAATAATAATAGTTCAAAAGTCCCAGTTATTTGAAGTACAATGAGCGGGAGATTTCAGCCTGAAAGGTGTAGACTCCTAATATATTGTCTTACACATCTTAGACCCTCTTTCTGGGTGGCAAATTTTTAGCAGCAGGTCTCCACATATAGTGGAGAACGAGTACATTCCTCCAGTTGAGGAACACTGCTACTAGAGTATACTTATGTGACAGGGGTTTAAAGAGTCTTATAAGCAATAATTTTGGGAATGCTGGGCTAAACAAAGAGACAGGTCTCATTATCAGAAGCCTTCTCAAACTCTCCATTATACCACGGTACTTGTGAAAGTCCAAGAGGTGGGTCAGCCAACAGCATGTACCACACTTACTAGACAATGGAACCCTAGTTTAGAAGGGTAACTCAACAATTCAAATAATTAGTGTTCAGTCTACTACAGTGTGGGAAGTCTCACAATGGGGGATTTCCATTTATAACCACACGGGACATGCATTTTTTTAAAGCAGGTTGCTGATTCTTCAAGCTTGCAGAGAGTTGAGTAGACAGAACAGATGTTTGCCCCTGACATGTGGAAGAGAAACCAATCACTATATGTAAACAAGGACTGTTTTTGGTTTTGACTTCCACTATAGCTCCAATAGCTAGAACCGCCTGGTTACTTGGTAAAATCTGTTAAATAAATGGATAAAGGGATGAAACTTCCAGAAAGGAAAGAAGGTTATATTGATTTCAGTAAGACTGGCCATACTGTTTTTCTATCTTCAATGATTTCAATTTCCATATCCAGACTTCTAGACAGTGCTTAATTTATTTTCTTAGAACAAAAGACTGAGAATTATTCCAACAGCCTTTTGCATCATGACCCTGTATTAATCTAATAAGAGAAAGGTTACACTGCTCTTTGTTGATGAACAGCACATTAATGAGATCTCCTTGAAATAATCCCACCTCTATTATGCAGACAAAATTACATTTTCCAGCATAATTATTGTGTCAATCGAACTCCCAAATTTTGATATTAATTGTTTCACTTGCAAAGGCAACATCAGCTTACTAGAGTTTGTTAAACCTCTGGAAAATTGAGGGGAAACTCATAGTTTTAAGTAGTGATTATCAGCCTATACTTCTCTTTTATTCTACCTTATGCATATTTTCCTTCCAGCCAGAAGGACCAGGCAAGTTTTATTTCCTATAATTGGTTTTAAGAGGGAAAACAGTAAGTTTCTTTAAAATGTGTTTTTAGATTACACACCAACTTAACATTTCTCAGTCCTTACTTGAGACTCTAGGATATAACCTCTTTGAGGACTTTGTTGAAAACTATTTCTGGTACACCTGGGTAGCTCAGTCGGTTAAGCATCTGCCTTTGGGTTCCGGTCATGATCCCAGGGTCTTGGGATCGAGCTCCAGGCTGGGCTCTGTGTTCAGTAGGAAGCCTGCTTCTCCCTCTCCCTCTGCCTGCCGCTCCCTCTGCTTGTGCTGTCAAATGAATAAATAGAATCTGTAAATTGTTTATATCTACTTAAGTCTGATTTTATTCTAGATTGGGATCATGACTTCCCTATAGAGTAATACAGGTTTTATTTTATAAACAGAAATCCATAGGACAATAGGATTCAGTACAGTGACTCATTAGCTCTTTGACCTTGAACAAGGTACTAATATATCAAAGTCAGATATGAGAATAATAAATACCTTCGTATTAGGCTGCTGTAAGGATTAAATGAGGTGGATAATCCATGTGGAACACTTAGCTTACTTTCTTTTTTTTTTTTTAAAGATTTATTTATTTATCTGTCAGGGGAGAGGGAGAGAGCACAAGCAAGGGCAACAGCAGGCAGAGAGAGAAGCAGGCTCCTCGCTGAGCAGGGAGCCCGACGTGGGACTCGATGCCAGGACCCTGGGATCATGACCTGACCTGAAGGCAGATGCTTAACTGACTGAGCCACCCAGGCATCCCTAGCTTACTTCCAATATTAGAGTGTCTGAGGACTTACAGAGTATCAGCCACAACAGTCAAGGGCCTCAACAAGCGCTCCGTCTCTACGAGTAGTCCTTCTCCCTCTCTAATAAGCCAGTCTCCCTCACTCTATCCACAGACGCAGAAGCTCCAAACAGGCTTGCTTTCTCCCCGGCATGAACTCTTCCCGCAGAGCTCAGATGGCACTTCCGGATTGCTCCTGGCTGGGTGACACTGTTTAGGTCAGTCATTCCTCTGACTCTCCTGCACTTCGGTGTAACATTCTTCTTTCCTCATCTGGTTCCTTTAAGAGTCTTAGTTGGCTGGGGACTTGACCCTTCTTTTCAGTTTATCAAGAATTCCCAACCAGAGGGGGTGAATGCTGAATTCTAGGGGCCACGCTGGGCTGGAGCATCTGTGCCTGGCCTTTTCAACTATGCAGCTTGCCAGTAATTGCTAACTTTTTCCTCCTGAAACAATTATCCCCCCCCATTTCTCTCCCTGCCCCCACCCCACCCCCTAGTTAATTATCAGTTCTGGAATTAAACATGCTTGCCTCTCCTGCCGTTGCCATGACAACAGTTGGCCTGCACCTGCCACTGGGTGAACAGTGGCTCTTTTAGAAGAGGCGATGGCAGCTACTGGCTCCACAAAAGCCAGAGAGTAAACTCATGTTTACCTGTCTGGGGAGAGAAGTTCTGGTTCGTTCCACCTCCAGCATTTTCCTGGCAAGCTCCATCTCAACTTCTGGCTCAAGCAAACTGTTTTTTTGCCATTCAACAAGGAAAATGAAAAGAATTCCTGATAAAAATGCCACATCCCTATTGGCTTGTCACTTACTCCTAGCCAAGATGTTGGAAAATACGAATCTTGTATCTCCTGAGAAAGGCAGTATAGTGCAATGGTTGAAAGCACAGAATTTTAAGCCTGAGAGATCTGGGTTCTAATCCTGGTGAACTCACTTTCTGACTGTGTGACCATGGCTTAATCATATAACCTCCTGTAATGTGAATTTCCTATCTGTAAAAAGAAGAATAGAATCACTATAGCTCATGGAGTGGTTTTCAAGCTCCGAGGACTCCATGTAGGTCTAGTTCCTATAAGCAGGCAGCACCACCGCATCTGAGCCGCCGTAAGGTCAGGGCAAAGCCAGCAGCATGGTCAGCTGTCAGTGGTCCCAGTCTGAGGGGCAGCCCCTGTGGTCCGTGGTGCCACAGCATGTGGCCCCATTGCTTCTAGACCAAGAAGTGCTGAGCAGCCAGGGACAGCTGACAGATGTTTCTCTCCCGACCTTCACCACAACTCTCACAGCTCCTCCTTCTCTGGGCTGTGTTCCTCGTGCTCAATCTCACTTTCCTTTAAATAGAATTGATGGAACCAGAGGGGAAGGAGACATGTACTCACCAAGGATACAAAATGCTTTTCCGTTTTACAACCACACTGCAACCTACGGGGAGCAATTGGTAGTGGTGCTGGGGGTGTGGAGGATGAGGCATTTATATAAGAAAGTGCTTTTCTTTCCTGAAACCTGTGCCTGTGGATAAGAAAGTATTTCTTTTAAGAATGGACAACCACTCATAGTTAGGTCTTAGGTCCAAACAAGCACAGGCACATACATGAATACTGGTCCTTGGCAAAGATCTCACCATGTAGGCTACCCAAGTTTTATCTCAGCCTTCAGTCATATCTCTCAATGTTTTGAAGCTACCTTCCTGGAGTTCTAGTTTTAAAGAAACCTACACTAGTTGACTCTAAACTTCACATCATCTTTAAAAGGGAAAACAAACAAACAAGCCAAAATACAGAAACACACCAGTTTCTGCTCCCAGCATCTGTTACAGATGTCTGCTATGGGTTTCTGGGTATAGAGGCGAAAGCAGTTCAGCCACATGGAGCTACAAAAAAAGGCAAGGACCCTTGGAAGCTGTTTGGAAAATGCAATTATTGACCTCTTGCCTGCCACTCACGGGGAGGAAGTGCGAAGATGCTAGAGACCAGCAGGTTTCTCCTAAAATGACAAAGATACCACTGACAACAATTTCACTGTGGCTGCCACAGTTGAGGCGGCATAAGCAAGGACATCAAATTTAGTTATTCTTAAAACACAGACTGGAGTTTTAGGACTACCTAAAACTGATTCTGTTTAGGAATTTAGGACTTTAGCCAGTCCAGAATGGCTACGGAGACAAACAAGGAAGGAGAGAACTCAGCTCCAGCCAGATTCTTCAGCACCAGATCTAATTCCGGGACAAAAGTAACATTGATTTAATTCTTAAACTAGCTTCTAAAAAATACTTTTGGTCTTAAATCTATTTGGAAAATGTTGAGGCTTTAGGATTCCTTTTCTCTATTAATTTGGAAGGAACTAGATAACTACTTGCCAAACCTGATTTTAAATTTGAGGGAGGCAGGAGCTGTCAAAATAGGGGTATAAGATACAAATCAAACAAACAGTTTCCCTCTTCAGCTGTTTTAACTCAGTTGCTTGTTTTTCCATATAAAAAAAGAAACCCCAAAGGAGAACACTTTCAATGCTTCACAGCATATTTGTCCGTTAAGTGTTACAGGATGTGCTATTTTGGTGGGGAAACTGAGGCACAAAGAAAGCAGACAATTCACCCACAACAATCACAAGATGTAACTATGCAATAGGCCAGTAAGATTGAGGATTCTGTCTGCTTCTTCTGAACAAAGGACAAAGAGGTAGTACAAACCTTCTGGCACCTCAGCATAGCACGTGAGACCCTCCTCAAGGTGGACTCAACCATCTTTCAGTCTCCTCTCCTGCCATAGCACAAGCACGCAGGGGCTCACCATTCCCCACACAGCACAGGTGTTCTTCCTCTGAGCATTTAGGCTTGCTGGTCCCTCTGCTTGGGTGCCCTTCCTACTGCTTCCAACCGGAAAAGCCTCCTCCTCCCTGCTCTTCAGGATCCACCACACCAGGACGTTGTACCCTACTCCACCTCCGAAGTACTCATTCCAGAGCACTCTCCCAACTAAGAGGCCACATGACTGAGTCAGAGATGTGAGTTTGAACACGCATTCTACCACTTATTTGCTGTGCCACCTCTTGCATATATAACCTCTCTGCAACTCTAGGTAACATATTGAGCACCTATTAGGGCTTGCAAAATGATATTCACGCCCCTTCTACTGGGCCTTCTCTTCTCCTTTCCTTTTTAGCATTATAAAGCCAGAGAAGGCAGGCAGATGTTGGAGAACAGGCTGCTCCTAGCTAGCATCTCTAGTGTGAGACAGGTGGACACAAACTAGAGGCACCTTGGCAGAATTTTCCAGCTGTAAACGGATTATCTGGTTATACATCAAAATGCACAAAATAAAATAAAGTGACTATCATAGATAAATTTCTGAAAAGCAATTACTTTAGCAAATGATGCTTGCTTTTATTGTAGATAGGTGACAAAATGCATAACATAGTCTTATCCCTTGTCTAGATGAGAAGAGGATAAACAACTGACATTAGCAGGGGTAAACAAAGTCAGCCCAGGTTCGGAAACAGGGAAATGTGATCCGGAGATTCTGTATGCTGAAGGCCAACTTAGATGCTGGAATCTCACTTCTGTATAATAAATAGCCCTGACATTTCCATTCCACGCCACAAGTATCAGAGCCATGTTCTTTGGCATCTAGCTAGGACTTCTGAAATGAAGACAATGCAAAAACCAAACCAGGAATTTGCAATCAGAAAACAAAAGAAACCTAAGTGTATCATTGACTTAGTTCCTTTTATGTTTCCAAACTAAATTTTCAAGAAGAGAAACGTGGTATCTAAGAACACATGGTTATTATTTGGTGGGGGGCAGGAGAGTACCTAGTATACAGCCCCAAGAAAATTTTTTAAAGAAACAAAATTGGGAAGATTTTTAAAAAATCTACTAAATTACAGAATCACAGGCAGATTCCTTCCACTCCATAAGTGATCTAAGACTATTCCTTCACACAATGTTAGCCAAAAAAACTGGGTGGGAAGCAGGGGAAAGAAAGCCTAATGTTCACAGAGAAATAAAAACAGCTTACAAAGAGGCAATGAGGTTGAATGACTAGCCCAAGGTCACACAGTCAGTCTCAGGCAGACCAGGAATAGATGGTAGGTCTGTTGACTCTCCTTGAGCTCCTACTCCTTCAGAACTCAGGGCCTGTTTGATCACAGACTCAGCATGGGTCAGATTCACACTGATCTCAGCAGGAGCTTTCTGCCTGAATAAAAGCCAGCTCTGAAGATAAAAAAAATTCTACAGAAGTCCCAAATATGGTTGTTACTATTAAAAAGACATCTTCCTCTAAGTTAAAAAAAAAAAAAAAAAAAAAAAGGCACAGAAAATCTCAATAGCAAATCAAGATTTCATATTGATCTTGCTCCTTTTTCCTCTGAGCACAAGAGTTTCAGGGTCCTTCCCTCTCTGACTTCCTCCCACTACAAAACAGCTCTGAGGCAGCAGATCCTACACCACCCCCTCTCTTCGAATATGTATTATTTCTCAGCAGGCTCCGGCAGGAGTTGAGGAGCCAATCTGTGAGGGAGTGAACACAAGATCTCCCATAATAGCACAGAGAAGACAGAAAATTGCTGCCAAAAGTGTAAATTGCTTTTTTTTTTTTTTTTTTTGCTTGAAAAAAAAATCACTCTGGGCTTCAAAGACAGCCTCTTAAAAGATGACTCCATGGTGGTTAATATCCATGTTCTACACATGAGGATTTCTGTTTATCCATGCCCTCCAAGAATCCCTACCGTCTATTTTAACTGTAGCATGGATTTGAAGAGTAAACCACCAAACACAGGGGCAACAGGCAGGGAATTCTGCAGGGTCAAAGGAAGGCTTGGCTGTCCACTCCCCAGGGAGTCTGAAGGTACTCCTTTTGCTGCTGACCCTGAAACAGCGCTGTGTGATGAAGAACTAACCCTTTATAGTGACAGAGGCTAAGGAGAGGAGCTGTACCCTTGCAGAAAACAGAGGCCCTAGCAATTCAATGTCAAAGCAAGTAAGACCTCCCACCAGGTTAGAGGAATAAAAGCAAAGCAATTCTCTGAGGAGTTATGTGTGAATCCTCCTGGCTTTCCTTCCGAATTGCGGAGAGAAATGTGCCCGCGGATGAGGGCAGGTAAAGGCAGATAGTCCAAACAGTGGTGGAGAGCATGAACCCTGAAGCCAGAGGAAATTCAACTCCTAGCTCTGCTTCTTACTGGCTCTGGGATCTAGAGCAAGTTCATCTTTCTGAGCATTAATTTCCTCATTTTACAAGTGGGATGAGGACTATATCATAAACTTTACATGAGGATTAAATGAGAAGAGATATAAAACACTGTACACAGTAAACCTGCAATAAATGATAGCTCTGATTATTGTTATTAATTAGCAGGGCAACTACACAATAAAATTCAGGGACAGGAACAGACATGATGAATAGCACAATGTTGGGATGCTTCAGTCAAATGGTTGGGGAGTCAGAACCAAGAGGAGGAAAGAAGGCAGGGAGGCTGGCAGGAAGTGAGGACACAAGTTCTGCTCTGGAGAAATATGCCTCCATAGCACAGGGATTTATTTCCTTTTGTTCTTTCCTTCCTTCTTGTGGAGTGGCTGGAACCCAGGCTCCCTGGACTTCCGGACAGATGGGGGACAAGCAGCTGAATGGAAAGAATGCCAGCAAGGGAGACATGGGTGTAATAATCTGTAAGACCTGGACACAGAGTCTCCAGATTCACTCTTCCATCCTCTGCACAGGCACACCCACACTTCCCTTCTATCTCCCTTACACATCAAACTCTCATTCAGTACTGTCAGCAATAAAGAAGCCTGGAACAAAACTCTGTTTGGCTTATTGAAATGGTAAAACGTATAACATAAATGAGAGAATTTCAGATCAAAGGCAATCTGCCCTGAAGTGTTAATTGGAATTAACTGAGCCAAATGGCAGTTCAACACAAACTGAATGGAACCAACAAATATAAATTTAAAGTTTAGAAAGAAAATTTGACTCCGTTTTCTTCTTTCTATCAAATTAGAGCATGTTCTTTATTGTACCGAAGGGCCCATTATACCAAAAAAGGGGTCTTTCATTGTACCAAAAGAGGGTTCTATCAACGCCCAGTCCAACAGATTCCCTGCTGACATCCATGATAGCCTAGCTCAAAGGAGACAGCTTGACATCTTGGTTGCTCGTAAAGAAACTATGCTTCACAACTGCCTTGTCAAAATGACATGAAGGTATCTGCAATTAAACTCTAAAACCAGCATCTTACTCTAAGTAGTATCTTTAAAGCAGGCTAATCTCTTCATAAGGTCCCTGTATTCTTCTACTCAATGTGACTCTGACATGTAACCATGAAGACAAATGGCTGTGTTCATTCCAGTCAGGTTCCTCCAAGCCACATAATATCTGCTAAGATGTCTGCATTACATTGGTCTTGTCTGAATGCTCTTTCTGGGGAAGAAGAAGGTCTAGGGCTCTGCCAGGCCTGGATTTGAAGGAGCTAGAACTAGTTTAGAGAGTAGGAGAGTGCCAAGGAGATAATTTAGAGTCTCTGGAAACCAAAGATCTGTGCAAAACGACAAAAACCTGGTCAAGAACTAGAAAAGATGTGGATTTAGGCTCCCATCATCACTACTTTAGTTTAACCAGTCTCCCACACTCTGGTGTTGATCTACTTCCAATTAAGGCAGGCAGGGGAGATGTCTAAAATGCAAATTAACTCCAGTTAAGGCAAGGGAGACTTCTAAAATGCAGATCTACTCCAGTTAATTCCAGTTTACCATGCTTTCATGCTTTCCCATTGCCTCAAGACAGAGCTTAAACACCTTAGAAGGCCTATAAATCCTTAAAGGTTCTAGATTGTTTTCTTCCTCAACTCTCGTCTAGAGCTTTTGCACAAGTTGTTCTTGACCCAGAACTAGCCCTGCTCCTCTTTTGCCTGCCTTCTCATCTTTCAGATCCCTGTTTATATATGACCTTTTCTGGTAAGCCTTCCCTTATTCTCCAAGACTGACTTGGGAGCCTTCCTAAAGCAACCTAAACTTCCCTGAGTCATAGCACCTGTCCCACAGCATAAGGGCCTGGTGATATGCTTGTTTCTCCCACAGGGACAGGAACAATGTTTGTCTTAGTTATTACTATATACCCAGTGAATAACACAGTGCCTGATGCATAGTAGGTCATAAGAAAAGAAAGGGAGGGAGTGGAGGGAAGGAGAGAGGGAGGAAAGAAATGAACTGCAACTCAGAGGGAGCCTGTTCTGAGAATGGCTGGAAGGTGAATTTGGAGAAATTTCCTGAGGGTTTGTGGTTCTAATGCAGGGTGCCTGTGGCTTTAGCCACAGTAGACAGGAGATAAATCTAGGCTGAGAACCACAGTTCCCAAGGGAGAGAAGCACCAGGAGATGCAGATGTGGGATAATGTTTGGCACTAAGAAACCGGCAGAGGATGTGGGGATGGAGAAGAAAAAAAGAAGAAACTTTGTTGGTTTATAAATAAAACCAAAGGAGGACTGAATTTTGGTTCCAGTAAGATAACTTTGGACAATTCCTGTACCTTCTTTCAATGAAAAATTTGAACTAGATGAGTGATTTTCAAACTGAGTTCTCTGGAACCCTAGGTTTCTGCAGAACACCATTCTGCAGAATTTATTGAATAAATTCAGTAAAATTTACTGTATTGAAGGGAGAAGGTTCACCAATGTATCTGGCCCCAAACTATAGCCAGAGAAAAACTTTGCATATTGGAGTTCTACTTAAAGCTCGTTTACAAAAAAAAAAAAAAAAAAAAAAAAAAAAAGGTGGGGGGAGGGCACTTCTGTTAAAACTAAAGCTTGCATTGCAGCGGCCTAAATGAACTCTCCCACACCTTCCAACCAGAACAGTCCTTGACCCTGTGTGACACAGGACCCGCCTGGATGTTTTATTCTACTTTGTACTTGTACAAATACCCCTGGGCTGTGTGGATGGCAAAGCTGCAGCATGTTCTAGAGCCTGTTCTCACTGAGCAGCGTGACAGCAAAGGTAAGGAAACCAAACTCTAGGTTTACTGTAAGGCTGAGGCAATAATGAAACACTTCCAAATTTCATGTGGTGATACAGAAGCAGAAAGGAGCAACTTTTTCCCCCCCTAAACTAAGTTAGGAAACATAATACCAATGACCTAGGATTCACAGTATCAGTGTCTCCAGTCAGTCACAAAGTTGTTATACTCAGAAACAAAGAGTATTGGATCTAAAGCCCATTAAAAAAAGCAATCCAATTCCAATCAAGAAAGAACAATGCAAAAGTTTATCTAGGCAGTCCACCTGATAGCCTAATTACCATTCAAATACAGTGCCTACTCTTCCTAACAAGGTATTCTGAAGTTACTGTCATTACACACTTTACAGTCCACCTTTATCTGAAGGTTACAGGCAGGAAATGGCACAGATGGGGAGGGAGATGGGAATCTTAGAAAATAAGATTTTCAAAGCCCTGGCTCAAGATGCTGATCCCTTTTCTGTGCTGTTCTTTGGTTGTCCATATTTCATGGGGCATTAAAAGGCCACAAACGTCACTCTACTTCAATTCTGAGAACAGACAAGCAGCAATAATGTGATCTTACCTGGGTCCTTCCTCGTCACCCTGAAAGAAGCAGAAAGAAACAGAATTAGAAATCAACGGTGGTACAGACAGTTTTAGATTTCTTTCTTTTCCCTCTCCTCTCGCAACCTGAAAGCAAGGCTTGTGCATTTACTTTAATAGAGACAAACCAGCAGATGTCCAAGGGCTAAGACAAGGGCTAATATAATCCTATGCTCAAAATGCCCAGCAGAGATCAACTGATAATTTGCCCTTGCAAGCAGATAAGTGAATGCACAGACCTAGGAGGCCTAAATAATAGACTTGCCTTTTTATTTGTGTGGCTGGCAGCATTTAGTTCTGAGCAAACTGAGAGCCCAAAATAGCTGTAGGTCTTAGGCAAAAGCTGACCAGCTCCAAAAGCATCAAGCTGTTTCCTTCAAAGACTCATTTCTGCCTTGGTCTAGCATTTTTCTCTCCAAACATGAACACAGCAACTCAAATATAGGGCACACTGTGGTAAAAAGGGCACTGAACTGGGACTCAGAAAATTGGGATTCTAGTCCAAGCTCTATTATTTATTAGCTATGTGCCCTTGGGCAAGTTAATTAATTAATCTGAACCTTGGTCTTCTCCTTTATAAAAGGAGAGCTCTGACATTTGATGATCTCCAACATCCTTCTGCCCAACACTGGTCTTTCGCTTTTTCTCATTCACTATCTACAAAAACAATGTGTGCGGGCTATCTGTGCAGGTAATGCGTGCTCTGAAACCTAACTTCACCAGTGACCAGACCAGAGTCCTTTCTCTCCCTTCTTGTGATCATACACGATTTTTCAAAGAATTCTGAAGCCCTTTCCAAGGGACCTGACTCCTTCATTTGGTGATGGGGTATTTCACATCCTTTCTTTTTAGCCTTTCAGGGTTGGTCTCAGTAGAAAACATAACTCCTAGTTGTGGATAATTCCCCAGGGCACTTAATCGATTTGATTGTTCTTATCAGGATAAAGAATGAGCTCCAGAGTCAGACAGGCTAGGTTCAAATCTTGACTCCATCAACTCACTTGCTGTGTTATCCTGGTCACATTTTTTTTTTTTTTTTGCCTCATTTAACTTTAACTTCCTACTTTGTAAAATGGGGGTAATAAGAGCCCCTGTATCATAGGATGAAAGGAGGATTAAATGATTTAATACATACAAACATCTAGCACAGTGCCTAAGACACAGGATGCACTTAATAGAGCTTAGTTTCACTATCTGTAACAATTCAGTATCATAAACTACTACAGGTGAACAGTCAGGGTAAAGGATAATGACCTAATCTAGGAACTCCCATTCAGGAGCAGGAGAAACATAGAAAGAGATAAAAAATGAATAATGTTAAGGGCTCTACCAAAGACATAAACAGAATGTTTGATAGTCGGAAGGAAATTGATAAACACAGTTGCTTCAGGAGAAGGAGGAAGAGAGCACTTCACAGAGAAGGTGATACTTATATTGGAACCTGAGGGATAAGCAGGTCCAGGATGGCAACAGATGAGTGGGAAGGGCAACGGACTAGCAAGAGCAAATGCACAGCAATTGAAAAAAAAAAAAAGTATGTTAAAGGAATTTTGAGTTTGATGATACTAGAGAATGGGGATGTGTCTGTGTGTCTCGGACAGGGGTTGTGGCAGAGACGGCAGTGCTGTGGGTTGGAGGGCTGGTAGTGCGGCTGAGGTAAAGGGAGATTGCCAGGCCCCAAGCCTATAAGGACAGCTATAGCCAGAAAGGTAATTTAAGTCAGATTATACACTGGACGTTGGATCAGGAGGGCATTTACTAGACGGATCAGGATTTGCAGTACTGGTCAGGGTGCTAATCATCTACACTCTAATGAGAGAGAAGCGGCGCGGGTAGTGGAAGGAGGGTAGAGGGATGCTGGGAGTTTTCTTTGCATTTTGATCGAGTGGATATCTTATGGGAACTATAATCTAACAAGGAAAAATTCATATAATTTAAATTTAATATGAGTTACATAACTATCAGTGACTTAATTACACCTCAACACAAGTTTTCAATTACCTTTGGGTACTCAAACATAATTGTCTAGGAGAATCTTATGGAAAAAAGTACTCAAACTTTCTCCTGTGCTTTAGAGCGAGTCCTCACAACTGTGTGTCTTGGCACAGTGGTTAAGAGATGATCTCTCTGACCTGCCGAAACATGGCTTCATATTTACGTTCATCAATTCCAACGGTAAAGCTTTTGACATTTGCCTTAACTTTTTGAAGGTTCAGTTTCCTGATCTCCACATGGAGATCCTAATTCCTACCTTATAGGGTGGCAATATAGATTAAAATAAATGAGAAAATATGTAAAACACTAAGCAAATGTCTGGTGTACTGTAAGTGGTCGACAAATGGTGCTCATTATTGTACTTTCCCTGAATTAATTACTAACATCTCTGGGGAGAGTGAGGAAGGACAGAGAAGATGGGATACAAGACTGCTTCACATGCATCCATTTCTATAGCTTATAGATACGTGGCTGTTCAGAAGCAGTAACACTATCACAAAGCATGGGGGAAGACTAGGTGAGAGTTTCACTGGTGAAGGAATGAATAAACACACACACACACACACACACACACACACACACACACACACACACACACGGCCATTCTGAATGGGTCATCAGACACTCAGAAGATTGCTCTGCCTTGTAAAAGGTGTGCATGCTATTCCCTCCTACTCTGAAAGCCTACGCTAACTCCTATCCATTTTTGTTTGTTTGTTTGTTTATTTATTTGACAGAGAGAGAGGAAACACAAGTGGGCAGAGCAGCAGGCAGATAAAGAGGGAGAAACATGCTCTCCACTGAGGAGAGAGCCTGATATGGGACTTGATCCTAGGACCCTAGGATCGCGACCCAAGCTGAAGGCACCCACTCAACCAACTGAGACACCTAGGCAACCCCACCTTTTTTTTTTTTTTAAGATTTTTATTTATTTATTTGATTCCTATCTATTCTTGAAGATCAAGCCTGACTTGGAAATTTTTTCTCACTGACAGACTGAGTGGAGTAATCCTACTCTGTCCTCCACAATCATATCACTGGGTTGGTACTTAGAGCAGAAAACCAAGTGATGGCACCATACAGTGTCTCCCTCTTAGGATTTCAATCCCTTGAGAAGAGAAACTGTGTAACATTAATCTCTTTATTCACTGCACCTTACACAGCACAAGGCCCATAATTAATAATTATTCAAAAAAGGAAAGGAGGGAAGACAAGATATAAGTAGGACTTAAGATTAATTTCTACCCCCCCATTACAAGTGGATCTTGGTTTCAGAGAATATTAAAACTGAAAGTTTGCTAAACACAGGCTTCTATTTGCTGAACACCAGCTTCTATTTAAATGACTTCTCAGGTTAAGCAATGTTCCCAAATCCCTCCATCAACTACCCCCAATGCTCTTGGCTGGCAGGCTACATTCTAGTACCCTGACACCTTTTTTCTACTCCCACCTGTGGAAATGTCTGTTCACCCACAACCAAATAATTTTGCTCCTAAGGCTGTTTAAATCAGTTGAGCTTGTAATTATTACAACACATTTTACTAAATAACAAAAAGTGAATGCAAGAGGGAACCACTGGTTCCATCCAAACTACGCTGAATGCTTCCAAAGAATACAATAAAGCTGAGTTAAAAACTGCTGTCAACTTTGATGCAGGTGAGACACATGCATAATATTAGAAGAAATAAAGTATGAAAGTCTAGGATTCCACATTCAGCTTGCTTCAAATGTTATCCTGAAACTGGACCTTATAAACAGTGCAGTAGGGATGTGGTTTACGCCAGAAAAATAACAATCCACTCCAAGCAGCAAACCCATATTCTCAAAGGCCGTGAGTCAAAAATCAAAGAAATATACAGATGTGTATCTCAAGTTTAAAATATATGTTTAGGGTATGCACATATCATTCTTTAAAGACTTTTATCTATTTATTTCTTTGACGGAGAGAGACAGCAAGAGAGGGAATACAAGCAGGGAGAGTCGGAGAAGCAGCGGGCTCTCTGCTGGCAAGGAGCCCGATACAGGGCTCAATCCCAGGACCCTGGGATCATGAGCTGAGTCAAAGACAGACACTTAACAACTGAGCCACCCAGACACCCCTATACGTATCATTTTTAATGATTTGCTCATTTGAACTTTTCCTAAAAATCATCTCATGTAGTTCAGTACTTTTCTCTTAAAACTAGACAAAAGATGGAAGTATCATGACATGCAAATAAAAATAAAGACACCATTTTTTAATACTGACTTTGGCAAAGAAGTTATAAAATTCAGGCAAAAAAATGAGAGACTGTCAAAACTGGTGATAAAATGTACACTGATGTAACCATTCTGTGGACAGTTTACAAATATGTACAAGAGACTAAGAAACATTCATACTTTTGACTTAGTAATTACATATGATTTATAAATAAAGGCATGAACTATAATGTAATAAATGGCAGTAAGAAAGTTGGAAATAACTTAAAATAACATAAAAGTTAAGTTTGCACCACTGATTCAGGATTCATACATTATGTTTCTGGACAATTTCTGGTAATATGAAGAAAATTTAAAATATAATGTTAGGAAAAAAATAGCATGAGGGGATGAGGATATTAACTAAGCTTACTGTGATAATCATTTTGCAGTGTATGTGTATATCAAAATCATCACACTGTATAACTTAAACTTACATATATGCCTATTTTATCTCAAAAAAGTTGGAAAAAGAACAAAACACATAGACTAAAAAGAAAAAAGAAGAAAAAAATATCCGAATCAATTTAGTGTGTTTGCTTTCTGCTCTGTCTATAAGTTTTTAACATTCCAAAACAAATAAGAAAGAAATAACTTTATTTAGTTATTTGAAGAGGAAAAAGACCATATCTCATTAGTCCTGTGGGAATGGTATTGAAACTTCTCTTCTACGCTATATTCTCTAAGAAGACCCAAAAAGATTTATTAAAAACACATTTTAAAAAAGAAATGTGACCAGGAAACCTTGTAATCTCTGGACTTCTTCAACTAGAAGCTCTGTGATTCTACTTAGCGTAATCAAATTCATCTGTACCAGATTTCTTAAACACGTGTTAATGAACTGGTTTTAAAATGATTTTCATAAATCAAAGGCAAATAGCACTTCAGCAGGTGGACTATTTACAACTTTTGTTCTTAACAGCTTTACTGAGGTAAAATTTATAATACCATAAAATTACCTATTTTCAGTGTATTTAAATTTATAGTTATGCAACTATTATCACAAACTTGATAATACTATATACATATACAGATATAAAATTATGATTATACTTTCCTTAACTTCCTTAACAGCATATGATTGATTAAAATCATCACTGTCTTACAGTGTTTATAGCATATGTAGATTTTCTACTTAACGACTATAACATAAAAGGGAATAAAAAGTGTTAATTGGCCTATATAGTTTCAAGGTATCTACAATTTTTTAAAGATTTTATTTATTTATCTCAGAGGCAGAGAGCAAGCAAGAGAGAGCACAAGTAGGGTGAAGGGAAAAGCAGACTCCCTGCTGAGCAGGGAGCCTGACATGAGACTCAACCTTGGGACTCTCACTCAGATCATGAACTGAGCTGAAGGCAGATGTTTAACCAATTGAGTCACCCAGGTGTCCCTCAAGGTATCTACATTTTATGTGAAGTGGTACTGTAGTAATTTTTAGTAGGCAGAAATCTTCAGGACTTATATGTATATTGTATATGTTACATATATTACAATACATATGTTACAATCCACATAGAAACTGTACGAATTAAGAACAAAGTAATAGAGCTAAAAGGCCAAAAATATATTAAAATGGAATTCAAATAACTTTCAAAAGTCTAAAAGAAGACAGGAAAAGACAAGAGGAACAGAAATAGGAGGACAAGCAGAAAACAAATCATAAAATGGCTTACCTGAATTTAACCATTTTAATAACATTAAATGTTAATGAACTGCACACTTCAATTAAAAGGCAGAGATGATCAGAATGGATAAAAAATTATAAGAACCCAGCCATACACTGTCTAAGAGACACACACTTTAACAATAGATAGATCAAAAACAAATTGATGGGGACATACCACGAGAATAGCAAGCGTACGACTGGATTGGCTCTACTAATGTTAGATAAAATAGACATGAAGACCAACAGTATTATCTGAGAAAAAGAGGGACTTTCATAATGATTAAAGAGTCAGTTCATCTGAAAGATATAACAATCATAAGTATGTATTTGCTTAAAGAGACTTTCAAGACACCTGAAGTTGATAGAATTAAATGGAGAGATAAGTAATTCCTTAAACATCCTTGGAAATTTAACACCTCTCAGCACCTGACAGAACTATACACAAAAATAAGTAAAAATGTAAGTTATTTGAATACCTAATTGATATTTAACAGAACACTATACCCCAAACTATAAAATACATATGCGTTCACCAAGATAGACTATATGCTGGGCCATAAAACAAATCTCAATAAATGTTAAAAGCTTGAAACCATTCAAAACATGTTCTCTGACCACAATGGAAAAAATTAAAAATGAGCAATAGTATGACATGTAAGAAAGTCCCTAGTACTTGGAAACTAAACAAGAAACTCACAAATAATCAATGAGTAAAGAGAAAAAAAATCTCAGAGTAAATGAATAATATTTCAAACTGAATGAGAGTGAAAATAAAACATTGCCAAAGTTTAGATTCAACTAAAGCAGTGTTTAGAGAGAAAAGTATAGTTTTGACAGCTGACATAAAAAAGTAGTAAAAGCAAACATCTACAAAGCTAGAAAAAAGAACAAGTAAACTCCAAATAAGCAGGAAAGAGGAAGAGCACATTTAAACAAAATGAAAAAGAATAAAATTAGCAAATCAAAAAGTTCTTTATCACTAACAAAATTAAAATGGTAATTAGACTGTCAAGGATAAAAAGGAGAAAGTCACAAATTATCAATATCAGAAACGAAAGATGGGTTATAATTGTAGATGCTACAGTTAAAAAAAATCACAAGAAAACAGTATGAACAACTTTACACTAAAAAGTACAACTTAAATGAAACCAACAAATTCTTTGAAAATTACAATACAATTTAAAAAAATAACACAATTTAAATACAACACAAATAAAAATTTAAATAAATGTGAGATCAAACAAAATTTGAATAGCTCTATATTAAAGAAATTAAATTGGTTATCAAAAACTTTCACATAAACTCCAGGATAGATGATTTTGCTGCAAATATTCCCAAATATTTAAGGGAGAAATAACACAAATTATACATAAACTTCCAGAAAATAGGTGAGGAAAAAATACTTCCAGCTTGTTTTCTGAAGCCAGCTAACCCTAATACCAAAGTCAGACAATGATGTTATAAAAATAAAAAACTACAGGGGTGCCTGGGTAGCTCATCAGGTTAAGCCCCTGCCTCAGGCTCTCTGCTCAGCAGGGAACCTGCTTCACCTTCTATCTTTGCCTGCCTCTCTGTCTGCCTATTTGTTATCTCCCTCTCTCTGTGTCAAATAAATAAATAAATAAATAAATAAATAAATAAATAAAATCTTAAACAACAACAACAAAAAAAACACCAAAAAACAAAACAAAAAAAAACCTACAGATGACTATCCCTCATTGAACACAGACCTAAAAATATTTTTAAAAGATTAGTGAATTGAGGGGCACTTGCATGGTTCAGGTGGTTAGACACCTACCTTCTACTCAGGTCACCATCCCAGGGTGCTGGAATGGAGTGGGCTCCCTGCTTAGCAGGGAGTCTGCTTCTCCCTCTTCCCTCTCCCACCCCACCTGCACTCTATTTGCTCTCTCTCAAATAAAGTCTTAAAAAAATAAATAAAATAAAAAATTATTAATGAATTGAGGGGCACCTGGGTGGCTCAGTGGGTTAAAGCCTCTGCCTCAGCTCAGGTCATGGTCTCAGGGTCCTGGGATTAAGCCCTGCATCGGGTTCTCTGCTCAATGGGGAGCCTGCTTCCTCCTCTCTCTCTCTCTCTGCCTACCTCTCTGCCTACTTGTGATCTTTGTCTGTCAAATAAATAAATAAATAAAAATCTTTTTAAAAAAATTAATGAATTGAACCCAAATTATACATAATGACAAAGTGGGAGTTTATCTTAAGAATGCCATGCTGATCTAATATTGTAAAATTAACCAATATAATCAGCCATTACAATCAAATAATGAAAAAAACCCATGTAATCATTTCAACAGATACAGAGCAAATCTCATAAATACTACATTCATTCACATTTTTGTTCCCCATAGCTAATTGTGTCATTTCTCTCTGGCTACTTTGCTTTCAAGACTTTTTCTTTGTCCTTCCTTTTCACTACTTTGATTTTG
The DNA here is from genome assembly GCF_964662115.1 of Mustela nivalis. Lineage (NCBI taxonomy): Eukaryota > Metazoa > Chordata > Mammalia > Carnivora > Mustelidae > Mustela > Mustela nivalis. The sequence continues at coordinate 93,414,659 of NC_139028.1, read as the reverse complement.
ATATGTCTAGGTACGGATTTCTTAGAATTTATCTTGCTTAACTTCTTAAATCTCTAGGTTTGTCTTTCAACCAAATTTTAGAAGTTTTAAGCCATTATTTCTTCAATTTTTTCAGCACCGCAATCCTTTTCTTCCCCTACTGGACATGGGCGACATGTATGCTAGATCTTTCTTTATTGTCCAACAGGTCCTTAAGACTCCATTTCAATTGTTTCCAATCTTTTTTCTTGGTTGTTCAGATTGGATCTCTATCTTCAAATTCACCAATTCTTTCCTCTCTTATCCCCAATTTGCCACTGAGCCAATCTAGTGAATCTTTTATGTCAGTTATTATATTTTCCAATTCTAAAATTTTCATTTGGTCCTTCTTTATATCTCCTATTTCTTTGCTGAGATTTTTTCTTTTTCATCGGTTTCCAGAGTTTGTTATTGCTAAGTCATTTTCAAAATAGTAGCTTTAAAACCCTTGTTTGATAATTCTATACTCTGTGTCCTCTTGATGATGGCATCAGGCATCAGAGTGACTGATTTGGGACTGTATCCTGAACATTCTGAGTATTTAAGAAGCTAGTTCCTATTTAAATCTTTTATTCCAGTAAGAAGTCAACCTATTTAAATTCAGAACACATATCCTATTACATTAATGAGATACTGTGTGTCAGCTATACTCCAATTAAAAAAAAATAAACAAAATGAAATGAAAATAAAAATAAAAATTAGAATTAAAAAACAGAAGAAGAAGAAGGAGGAGGAGGAGGAGGAGGAGAAAGCAGAACACGTGTCCTGGATCAGGTTTGTGGATTGTGGTTCAAATGTCAATTTAGTTTAAAAGATTCTGCAGTGCTATTCTGATCTGCCCCCCCAAGATGACAAAATTCCACACTACCGTCTCCACAGTGCTGGCTGGGGAGTAGGAGGGGCCCAATTCATTACTATAGGAAAGAGTGCAAGGATAAAGTTCTACCCACCGACCTAGCTGGGGAGGTATAGTGCCTAGTTAAGGTAGGGGTGGGAGGGAGGAGTTAGAGCTCCATCTACAGTCTCCAAAGGGGAGGGATACTATTTCCTTCCTGACACTGCAGGCAAGGGGTAGAAGTAAGAGTTCTACCTTTAGGCTCCAAGGGAGACAGACAGCACTGACTACTGAGATGGGCAGGGATGATGAAAGAAATCTGACATTTACCTAAAGGCTCCAGGGAAAAGGAATGATAACTTGTTACTGCAGAAGAAGACAAAAAAGTACGTTTCCTGGGGTGCTTGGGTGGCTCAGTTGGTTAAGCAGCTGCCTTTGGCTCAGGTTATGATCCCAGGTTCCTGGGACTGAGGCCCGAATTGGGCTCGCTGCTCAACTAAACAGCCTGCTTCTCCCTCTCCCTCTGTCTGCCGCTCTGCCTACTTGAACTCTGTGTCAAATAACTAAATAAAATCTTCAAAAAAGAAAAAAATAGGTATCCACCCCATTGGCTCCACTACTGCAAAGCCAACTGGGGCTGGGAAGGGGTATAGCTATATTCACGGTGTGTGTCTCCAGAATATGCAGGATTGGTCAAAAGGTTTCTCTATAGCTGAACTGCCCTCTTCCTAGTTCTTTGGCTACAGAGAGCAGGATTTTCTTGGAGATTTTCTTTCTGCCATGTTCATTATAGTTTCCAGTTTGCAAGGCACCCAGGCCAGGATATACAGGAAGCAAGACAAATTGAAGGGAACTCTGCTATGTAATTCCTCAAATTCCAAGATCCCTGGTCAGGACCATCTTTTCTCACTTTTGGGAGTCTTCTAGTACGTGATTTAAATATTCTGTCCAGGGGCACCTGGATGGCTCGGTTGGTTAAGCATCTGCCTTCAGCTCAGGTCATGATCTCAGGGTCCCAGGACTGAACCCTGTGCAGGCTTCCAGGTCACCAGGGAGTCTGCTTCTCCCTTTCCTTCTGCCCCGTCTCCCACTCATGCTCTTTCCCTCTCTAATAAATAAAATCTTTTACAAATAAATAAATAAATATTTTGTCCAGGAATTTTTGCTGTGATTAGTAGAAGTAATAAAGTAAAATATGTTTACTCATCTTGTTCAGAATCAGAAACTGAAATCTGATTTTAAATGCATCAAAAAATAAGATGCACTGAAGAGTGGAGGGCTGGAAAGATGGCTATGTATAAATCTTGATTCAAGTATATTAAAATGTTAATGGTAGAATCTACGTGGAAGTATATGGCTGTAATCTGTAGACTCTTCTCAACTTTGCTATATGTTCAAAAATTTTCATAATAAAATGTTAGGGGGAAGAATCTTTTGGCCAAGTTTGAAATGCAGGTGATTTAAAAAAATCCATAATGTGCAAAAGAAAGAAAAAGAATTCCTCTGCTGAGTGAAAGAGAGGTACTGGAGATTTTCTCTGATCAATAAGTTACCAGATTAGCTGGAACGAGAGGCTGTTAGATGAGAACAGCTCTTTGTAAAAGCTCTAGCCAGCCGAATGCTATATTTTGTTTTTAATAGCTTATTTTGTCCACAGCCTGGTCCTTGGGCCTTGTCAGTTTTGCATCCCTAAGGGTAATTCCATCAGAGTTAATAAGCATAGTGCAGTTGAGCACCTAAACTGGTTAGAGGATGGTTAAATACTGGGGAGGGACTAAATTCATTACTTGAAATGAAAATAAAAGAGTGGAGGCTATCTCTCAAAAATAAATCTTTATTTTTGGAAAAAAAAACTAGTAATAATAAATGTGGAGTTCCAATTTAGGGGGAATTTGGGACAGAGTTATGCCACTGATCCCTTGGGTTAACTCTGATTGAAATTTTTGTTTAAGACACACAGTGACTACTTCCACACTATAAAAGTTCTCAGGAGAGCACCTGGGCGGCTCAGTCAGTTAAGCATCTGCCCGTGGCTTGGGTCATATCCCAGGGTCCTGGGATCAAATACTACATCAGACCCCCTGCTCAGTGGGGAGTTTGCTTCTCCTTCTGTCCCCTCCCCTGACACGGGCTATCTTTCCCAGAAAGATAAATAAATGAAAAATCTTAAAAAAAAAAAAAAAAAGTAAAATCAAAGGTCTCAGGAATGCAAAGCTGTCTAGGGCACTGATTCTCGTCATTTTTCCCATGTATACAAATGGACACTTGACATACTGCACATAGTAGGGAAAGCAACATAAGCATTGGGATAGCCCAGACTTCAATCTGAATCCTCGCTCCGTTTTCTAACTAAATGACACTAGCTCAGGGTCTCCAGTTCTCTGTATCTCAACATCCCATCTGTAAAACAAAGATAATGAATGCTGATATAAGGGTTAAATGAAATGATGAATATAAAGTACTCTCTTGATTATCTAGAAACTTATTTAGGCACATACTTTCTTAATTCTGTGGAGGATAAAATGAAAAGAACAAGACTTACTCAACTCTTTTCACTCACTGATGAAGATTAATCAAGAGCTCTGTATGAGTGAAGCAGATAACTGTCCAACGGTCTCTGACATTTTCTGTCAGGATGGCTTGGACAATACCTGTCTCCTGAATGATAATCTGGCTCCTTAGTTGGCTCACTTATTCTGTATTTATTCTGTATACCCAGGCTCTCCTGGGCCAAGGCAAGACTGCTAGCTAAACAGTAAGTACCGTGAGTCAGCAGCAGTCCTGGAGAGTCTGCAGGACTCCCCTATGTTTTCTTCTAGAAGGGCCTACCCTTCTGGCATAAGCTTGACCAGAATTTTCAACATAACACTAGAAATCTTAAGAAAAAAAGCTTTTCCCCAGTGGCTGAAATACAGGTTCTATAATACTTTTTTTAAATGGCTATCTTAAATTTTATTTTAGAATTACTTTCTAAATGCCTGAAAATGTTGTTTGGTAAAATGCATAAGACTTTGTTTTTGTCTGTTAGGAAATAACAATGAATACAGATATATTTGTAGTGATTCAACATTCACCTGGTGTCTTTCATTCACACCTTTTTTGATCGTTCCAGCGCCACATGCCTCTTTAATCTAGCAGTTATGCCCGCAATTTATGCAGCTGGCTCCACATAAAAACCAGGCTGAGGCACCTTTTCACTACTCACAGAATCGGTCCAAAGCCTTTCATTCTGGCCTGCTTTATGTGCCACTTCCTGACATTCTCATTCACCCTGTTCTCATCCCTATGATGACTTTATTTATAGGCTCATTTCACAACTTGGAATCTGTCAATTGCCTTCTTCTCTGGCTCTAATTTCTGGCTTCCTTCCTTAACTGTGATTAGTATTTGCCCTACTAACTATACTCCTTTAAGTCATGGTAGACAAATATTTTGCCAGACCCAGTTGCTGGGTGCAGGCCCTAGCAGCCAATACTTCCACACTGGTTTACACACCAGTCTAACCACCTACACCCTGAGCTTTCAATTCATTCATGTTTAGGGACCACAAAAGAGAGTTTCCAGAGCTAAGAAACACAACAGTCAGTTTCCTACTGTTTCTCCTGCTACTAAAATTGTAGGCATTCTCCTTTACCTCTGCCTTTGGCTCAGCTGATTCATTAGAGGTATCAAGTTGTTCCTTGGCTTGGGCCATCTGAGTCATCAACCTGTCCATGTGGGACTGGATGTCTGCCAGTATCTCAGTCACATGAGCAGTGGCCATTGCTTCCTGGATGTCCACCAGATGAAGGGCCTTCTGCTCCTCATCAGCAATCACTTTCTGAACTTTCTTAAATTCCTGCTGTATGAACACCTTCATCTGGTCCCGGGTTACCTGCAGAACACAAACAAGTAAAGATAATAAGTTGGACTTACAAAGAAATGGAAGATAGAACTGCTACTGTAAGTGCTAGGCAGTCCTGGCCAAAATATAACCCAACCAGGTTCCTATGTGGTCCAGAAGTTTTGGGAATATCCTCTAAACAATGTTCCCATAATACTGTTGATTAATTTCCTGGTAATCCTTTTGCCTTTTTAGTCATTAGGAAGTAATTCCTTATCTTTCCCTTTTTGCTCTTCCTTTTGTTCATTTTTTATACCAGCAATACCTAATCACTTTTTAACAATTTAATAGGTGAGTGTAGATTATAAAAAATGAAATTCTTTTCTCTTCATCTGGATACCATTTTTCTCTTTGGAGGTTAATTAGTATTAATATTTTGGTATGTATCCTTCCAGCCATTTTTCTTTCTAGTTATACATATATATGTATACAGACAATTATGTTGGTTTTTATATAAGTGGGTCACAGTGAACATTAGGTTCTGGATCTTGCTTTTCTATTTAAAGTATGTTAGTACATACAGATCAACTTCACTCATTATATTATTTTTAACGTCTACATGAGGTGGATATATACAAATATGAATATCTATATATATAAAAATAAAAAGATAAAGCATAAACATTAAATATTTTCCTTCTCAATGGAAATTCAGAATATTTTCAGATTTTTGCTATTACAAACGACATTGTAATGAACATCCTTGGATACATCTCTTAATATTCGCATAAGGCTTTTTTAGAGACTTCTAGAGTCACTGAGTCAATTTATTTCATACTCTAAAAATACTGACTGATACAGCCAAACTGCCCTCCAAAACAGATGTACCAATTACATTCAAGAAGGTGTGACAACAGGCATTTCTTTATACATTCACCAATATTAGATCATGTCAAGCCTTAAAATGTTTATTCTCTGATAAGTAAAAATATATTATTGATTTATTTTGTAGCAACCACTGAGCATATCAAATAAAATATGACTATAGGCTCTATCTGTCTGGGGCATAAGGTAAACAAAGTGAGAACTAACAAAATAAGAACTTCTAAACTCTGTATCCTACCAGTAACTACACTTACTGATGCTTTTTCCCAACTACATGCATTTTAGGAATATTTTTGAACAACTCTGTACAGTGAGTAACTACAGGGAAAGGGCAACACAGTGGACAAAGGGAGAAAGGCCATGCGAGAATTTTAGAGCTGAGAGAAACAGCAGCTGTCATTAAGTGAATCCTTTCTTTGACAGATAAGGGAAGAGTGGCAGCCGCAGGACACCTGTAGAAGATGCAGGGACCACCAATCTTCCTGCTCCCAGGCTGGTGCTCCAGGCTAGAACAGTCTCCGAGAAGGAAAGCCAAACTGGGAAAAGCTATAACTGAGACTGAGGAAGAGAAAGTCTACAGAAGAGGGGACGATGGGCCATTTTTAATTAGCCTCTTAAAAACCGAAAGAGCCTTGATACTTTAAGCAGCTTTTGTAACACTGCCATAATAACGTCCAATACAAAATAAGGCCCGTAGGACACGTCTCTATTCACACATCAAGTGACTAAGTGACATAAGCCCTCAGGAATTCATTATACTCTCTGCAGGTACTCTTCCTGGTGTGAAAGAAAAGGGGAGGGGGAGTGTTAAATGTTATTAATGTCTCTGCATATCTGTATCAGATTGAGAACTGTGATTTGTGTTTATTTATGTAGTTCCTTTTTATTTTTAGTGTGTTAATTTCAAGACTGTTATGCTTTATGATGACCTTTTATGAATGGATCTCGAACTTTGAAATAAATTAGGTATTATAAAGACCTGAGATCTTCTCTTACAGACTAAACCTAGGAAATTTTAGCTAAGAGATTAACTTTTCTGAATGCCCGAGAAAATCTCTTTAACAGTTGCAAGTGACTGAAAATGGGGAACACAATAAAAACGGACTCGTAACCTATTTTACTAGCCCTCACACACACATGTGGTTCAGGTCAGAAGCTGACGTCAGTCAGGAAAGGTGTGGCCAGACTGCAGTAGGTGACTAAATCATGGGGCTTTAAAAAAAAAAAAAAATCAAATTCTCTATTTCTTGTTGTTTTACACAGGTTTTTCAGCCTTTATTTTGTACAGTTTATCTCATACAGATCAGGCCACAAATAAGAACTGAAGCCAGAATAATTTATTCTCCAAAACCTGTATCCTTTTCACCCCCGTTCTCTACTAATCAACAAAAAGATATTCCCCAACCGAGTTCAAAATAGTAAGAACACATTTTTGGGTCATAGCTTCCATTCAAATCCCGAGGCCAAAGGACAGACTCCCTGGGAAACCTGGCATATAGTAGGTTCAGTACTCTGGAGAATGGACTCTTCCCAATGGCAGGAGTGAATGAGCTTTCAAAACTCCCTTTCAGGCTTCATTTCTCCTCCCTGCCACCAAAACTCCATCCTGCTACAAACTTCACAGTTCTCCAAGAGCAGCAGACCCCTTTCATCAGCCCCAGCTACCTGAGAGCCACTAACATCATTTCTGCGTAGGTTTCTTAGAATTTCTTCGGCCTCTATCCTACACCTCCTCAAAGGTGAGAGTGACAGTATCATATTCCTGACTGTACTACATACAGTGTTAGTAAAAAGAAAATTCTACATATGCAGATAAGGGAAGGCTGGGTGTATCACAGAACAATAAAACTGGCGCTGTTAAGCTTTTTTAGAGCCATAGAGCTTCACTTACCCTAAACAAAATCTTAATGTAGGACCCTAAAACACAACAGAACTGAAAGTAGAAGTACTCTAGTTAAAAGAAAAATTTCTCCCGCCTCCTTCAAGGAATTCCTGGGCACTGGTAGTGGTCTCCAGGAAAATCTCCCTGCAATACCTGGGTCCCCTACACAAATGAAACCCTAACAGGAGCTGCCTCCCTTTGGTCAGTGCCCCTAATTTGATGAAACTTTAAAGTCCTAGGGTATGAGCCAGTTGATATATCTTGGTTATCGTTGCATTAGGCTGAAAATCTACATTACTACTTAAAGATAGCACTTTACTAAAATTACCTAAACACAACATTATAATTTGAAAAACTGAGTGGCTTATTTGTGAATAGTCGTAACTAGCTAGTGAAGATCTGACTGTTCTCATTACAGCTGAGTTCAACCTCCCATTTTATAGGCCACACACGCACATGTGCAGTAATAAAGTTAAGCTTAGAAACCAGCTTTCCTTTCATCCAGTCCAGCATACTCTGTGCTACAATATATTGCCTGTTATGATCCCTTTCTGCCTGCTTCAGGTCCTTCAAACTTACTTCTTAATTAAGACGTTTCCTTGGTCAACAGGCAGCTCTGTTATTATCCCCACTGAGATGTTATTCCCTCCTAAGTGAATCTTGGGATAAAGGATGCGCATCTGAAGAGTTAAGTTTCATCCCATGCTACTTTCTATATGCTCTTGTAGTTAATATTTCCAAGCTAGGATGGACCCAAGAGTCATACAGACTGGCACTTTACACATACATAATTAAACACATAAAACCTTGAATTAAGAACTTGTACTTAAAAACAACACCATTCGATATGCTTGACATGGGTTATAAGCCATTAACTCCTAGCTAGTTGGCTTATAAGAAACGAAGGTTTTATTTAGTTTTCTATTATAGGCAGATTATTTAAAAAAAAAAAAAAAGAAAGAAAAGAAAAAGGCATACTAGCTAGAAAGCATCATACTTTAAGAAAGATTTGTTCCAGAAAAGTGTTGCTGACATGAACCGAGAAAGATGGAACAGGATCAGGAGCAGGAAGCCACACAAAAGAAAAGCCTCTGAGTCTACATTGGTTGAAGAGTTCAGAAATACTTGTTCTACTAGCCAAATTCCCTGTGAGTAAGTTTAAAGGAGGCTATTCCAAAAATGATCTTTAAAAGTGTGAACTGTATGAAATAGTTTGTGAAGACTCTAAATACCTCCCCAAATGTCAAGAAGTACACTTTCACTCCCCCTTTCCTCTTCTGAATGGCCACTGTTCTAAAACAGAAAAATAAAAAAGCAGGAAATGCAGTTTTTTCAGATGCGACAAGCTGTCTTCACTCCCACCAGCACAGTACCTTCCCAGCATGCCAGTGTCCATGGAAACTTTCAGGTTGGGAATCTCAAAGTTAAGGCTTCTGTACTGCCTCTCGTATGTATTCTGGCATTTTGCTCCAAGACAGCGCTTTCCAAATCTCTATCAGACTCCAGTGAGGGCAGGTGAGGGAAGAGCTTCATCAACGAGGACAAAGTCCTTTTTCAGTATCTTTCATGTATGAGAAGAATAACCACTATTTGTGAATAAAACCAGTGTTCATTCCTAAGGCTTGGAAAATTATCCAGCAACCTAGAAATTGTTGTATTTTAACCTAAAATACAATAATAAAATAGTTCACGAACTATGAACTACATTCCATTACTAACATTCTTGAGTACAGTCAAATATTTTCCTGACAACCTGGTTAGAAGCCTCTGTTGCTTGGCTTTTACAGTGGGGGTATTGAGAAAAGAAAAGCTTACTGAAGTGAGCATTTAATCTCTTCCTTAAACCAATTTTCTCATCTTCATCAGAAAATGCAGACAAAAGCTGTCACATGATCATCTTTACCTCCTTTCATTACCCCACTGCATATAAATACAGCATCATGAGGTCTCTACCTCTGTATCTACCCAAAGAAGTAATAATAATTTTACTGTTGCTGTTATTAATATTTCTGTTTAAAAAGACTGTAAGAAATACACCAGAATGTTGGACAGTGATTACCTCTGAGTGATAGGATTGAGTACTTTTTTTTTCACTTTCAGTCCAAATTTTCTGTAATAATGTATAACACTTATTTATTCTTGAAGAGTAATTTTTGAAAAGAAATGAAGTTCAAAGAAAAAGTTAAATCCTGAATAAGATATTAGCTAATTGAATCCAACAGTGTATACAAAATATTATACACCATAACCAAGCAGGATTGATCCCAGGTAAGCAAGGCTGCTTCAACATTTGAAAATCAGTTCATATAATCTATCATGTCAACAGGCTAAAGAAGAAAAATCACATTATTATATCAATAGATGCAGAAGAATCATTCGATAAAATCTAAGATTTATTTATGATAAAAAAAAAACCTCTCAACAAACCAGAATTAGAGGGAAATATTCTTAACTTCACAAAAAATATCTATAAATAATCAACAGCTAACATCACACTTTGTAATAAAAAACTACAGGGATGCCTAGCTGCCCCAGTTGATGGGGCATGTGACTCCTGACCTTGGAGTTTTGAGTTCAAGCTCCACAGTGGGTGTAGGGATTGCTTAAAATTAAAATCTTAAAAAAAAAAAAAAAAAAAAAAAAAAAAAACAGTAGTGAAAATCTATAGTTTTCCTGCTACGATCAGGAACAAGGCCAGGATGTCCATTTTTAAAACTCCTTTTCAACATACTAAAATGTCCTAGGTAGTGTTTACAGACTGGGAAGGTAGAAATAAAGCTGTCTTTGTTCACAAATAACATGGATGTTTATGTAGAAAATCTGAAAGAACTGGCAAAAAACCCCTCCTGGAACTAATAAGCAATTATAGCAAGGTTGCCAGATACAAAGTTCATATATAAACGTCAATCACTTTCCTATATACTAGCAATGAACAAGTGGAATTTGAATATAAAAACACAATACCATTTACATTAATACCTCCAAAGTGAAATACTTAGGTATAAACCTAAGAAAATATGAATGAGGGAACTACAAAATTCTGATGAAAGAAATCAAAGGAGAATTAAATAAATATAAAGATACTCCATATTCATGGATAGGACTGCTATATATTGTCAGATATAAGTTCTCCCAACTTGATCCATAGGTATACTACACCTCCAATAAAAATCCCAGCAAGTTATTTTGTGGATATTAATAAAAATGTTTCTAAAGTTTACATGGAGAGGCAAAAGATGCAGAATAGTCAACATAATATCAAAGGAAAAGAACAGAGTTGGAGGATACTACTTAACTTTAAGACTTACTATAAAGCTACAGTAATCAAGATAGTGTGGAACTGAGGAAAGAACAAACAAAAATATCAATAGAACAGAATACAGAGCCTAGAAATAGACCCACATAAATGTAGTCAATTGATCCTGAACACAGGAGCACAGGCAATACAATAGAAAAAGAGTTTTTAACAAATAGTGCTACAACAACTGGACATCCATGTGCAAAAGAAATTTAACCTACCTAGCCATAGAACTTTCATCATTCACCAAAATTAACTCAAAATGGATCACAGACCTCAATGTAAAATGCAAAACTATAAAACTCCTAAAAGATAATACAGGAAAAAATCTAGATGACCGTGATTATGGTGATGACTTTTTAAATATAATTTCAAAGGCACTATCCATGAGAGAAACACCTGATAAACCAGATTTCATTAAAATTAAAAGCTTCTCTGTGAAAGACACAGTTAAAAGAATGAGAAGATAAGCCATAGACTTAGCCCCAGATATATCTGCAGAAGATAAATCTGATAAAGCACTGTTCCCAAAATATACAAAGAACTCTTAAAATACAATAATAAAGTAAAGAATCCAATTAAAAAATGGGCCAACAACCAGAACAGACATCTCACCAAAGATATACACATGGCAAATAAGCACAGGAAGGATGTATGATTTGTCATTAGGGAAATGCAAATTAAAACAACGATGAAGTACCACTACACATGTACTAATATGGCCAAATTCCAAACACTGACAACACCAAAAGCTGACAAGGATTTAGAGCATGAGGAATTCTCATTCAGTGCTGATGAGAATGCCAAATAGTATAGCCACTTTTAAAAGATAGTTAGGCAGTTCTTACAAAACTAAACATACTTTTACCATATGATCCAGCAATTAAGCTCTTTGATATTTACCCCAAGGAGATGAAAATGTGTGTTGAAACAAAAACCTGCACATGGGTATTACAGCAGCTTTATTCATAATTGCCAAAACCTGGAAGCAACCAAGATGTCTTGAAGTTAGGTGAATATATGAATAAAACGTGATACATTTACACAACGAAATATTATTCAACACTAAAAAGAAATGAGCTACCAAGCCATGAAAAGACATGAAGGAACATTAAATACCTCTTACTAAATTAAAGAATTTAATATGAAAAGGCTACATAGGGGCACCTGGGTGGCTCAGTGGGGTAAGCCTCTGCCTTTGGCTCCGGTCATGATCCCAGGGTCCTGGGATGGAGCCACACATCGGGCTCTCTGCTCAGCAGGAGCCTGCTTCCTCCTCTATCTTTCTCTGCCTGCCTCTCTGCCTACTTGTGATCTCTGTCAAATAAATAAATAAATAAAATCTTAAAAAAAAAAAAGTTAATACAGTTAAAAGAGAAAACGAAATAGCCCCTGAAATGGAGCCTAGAGAAGGGGGGGGAAGGGCACGTGGAGGTGGAATGAGCATCCAAAGAGCCAGGTGGTTCCTCCACCTGAACCTTCATCTCAAGCATGTCAACATTTTCATTCTTTGCCTTCCCAGTTAATACTAGACCCTTCCTTCCTAATCTGATTTCTTTTTTCTATAATAAATCAAGGTTTTTTTAAAGCCCTTTTCAACTTAAGCCCATTAAAATAATGGCTTCCATAAGAGCAAAGCACTTAACACACGCTGCTGCTGTCATTTGAAGGTTCTCCCATGGGAGCTTCAGTCATCCTGAGGCCCCTCAGAAGAGCAGATTTTAGTGTCTTGAAAAACTCTAAAGAACATCTAACTCGGTCATCCAATAATGACCAAAGTATGAAGCCACTTACTTTAGAGAACTACCAGGCTCATAAATGAGAAATGGACATCCTTACAGTACTAGAGGGACATTGGCTTCAGGACGTTATACAAGCATGGTGGTGCTAACCCTAGGGATACAGCTTGTGTGATCAAGTGGGAGATGGAGTTAGGGGCAACGCTGTGTGAAAAGAGAAGGCATGCCTAACTATGGCCTGATTCCGTCACTGGACAGTCTCTTGGTCCTCTAATCCGTGACAAAGATAGGGCCTTATGAATAAAGAAATGAAAATATCAAGAGCCACCATGTGTGGGCAGTATGCCAGGGCTATTACATATGTGTTTCTCATCTAACATTCAGATAGGTAATGATATTTTCATTTTATGTTAGGGAAACTGAAGCCCACAGCGACGAAGTCACCTGGCCAGTGCCACGCAGCACGTAAGCTATGGAGCAAAGATTCACCTCAGGTCAGCCCTGGTCCAGGTCAGTGTGCTGACAACCACTCCACAGAGCACCCTGATACTGAAAAGGAAACGGAGTGCCTGAGAAGCAGTGTTAGACCATCGGAAAGCAACTCCGCAGAGGAGCACCCTCAGGATGAGAAGTCAGAGGCCCTGAGTGTTAGTCCTGTCTTTTGGAACCAACCAGCTATGTAACTTGGGGCAAATCACTGAATCTCTCAGACCCTCAGGCTCCTGAGCTACTAACCATGAAAAGCCAGTTTTTCTTTTATCTCTAAAATGATACAACTGCATAAATTTTGCATTCTTGGAGCAATTAATTCACCAGTCTGGATTTGTCTCTAATCACAACTGTCGCCAAAACAAGAGCGGCTTTGGGGGACGAGAAATCTGCCTTAGAAATTCTAAAGGTGACACAAAATGAGTGTAAAGAGAATAAAATAACCTTTTTCCTTTGACGATGCTACTCTATCAAGCAATTACCCTTTCTCCTACCTTTAACCACCAAGTTTATTTGGAAGGTCAAATAAAGTCTGCTGTCATAAACACCAGTGAAGAGTCTACCGGTCGCCGACTCTATTTAATCTCACTACTCACCTGTCTGTAGCATTTAGCACTACTGATGCCCCTCAGTCTTTAATTTCCTTCCAGGGTTTCTGTGAGCCTGGCCTTCTCTGGCTTTCTGTCAATCAGCTCCATCCCTACAATTTTACAAACTTTCTTTCTATCAGCTCCATCCCTTTACAATTTTACAGACTATGATAGGAAAAACTCCTCTAACCAGGATTTTTTCAACCTCAGCACTACAGATACTTGGAGCAGATAGCTTTTGGTATAGGGAAAATGTCCTGTGCCTTGTGAAATACGCAGCAGCACCCCTGGCCTCTACATAGAAGGTGACAGCAGCATCACCCCTCACCTCCAGACCTTGTCAAATGTCCTCTGGGGCCCAAACCACTTCCTCTCCACACCTTCCCCCTAAGTAATTTCATCCCACTTGTACGATTCAACTCCTCCCTCCACAGAGACGGCTCCTACACCTGGATTTTTCTCTCCAGGCCTCCAGCCTCACAATTCCTTCTGATGTGTGTCTCTGCCTGGATATTCTTCTCTTACTTGAACCATGAAGGCCCAAACTGAGTCCTCTCCCACCTCCTCACTGTTAGCACTGCTGCCTTTACTGAGTGCCCAGATAGCAGGTACTACCATAAGCATTCCACATGTGTTACCTCAATCATCACGATACCCAGTGGTAACAATTATTATTCTATCAATTTTATAAATGAAGAGACTGAGGTTCAGATGGGATGAAAAACCTGCCCAAATTCATACACAGAGTTAGTGGCAGAGCTGGAATGTGCACCCACACAGCCTGACTACACAAGCTTCCTTTTAACCACAATATTTTTCTTCCATGTCTTCCCTTCAGACCTTGACCTATTTCCTGCCTTCCCCACCACCACAGTTTAGGAAATCGCCCAGACTCTAAATTCTGGAGGTAAATTTTACTTTCTCCACCAGGAACATGTCTCCATCTCTTCTTGAGCTCTTGCACGAAATGGCGGTCAATACATTAAACCGTCAGGAGCTATGCCACATCTGCCTCTCCACCACACTGGCTGAAGAAGCCTGCCCTTGTGTCTGTGAACACCCCCTTCTCTGCATTCTCTTCCACTACTCTCCACTGGATATCTCTACCTGGTCTCTAGACCCGAATGCTCCATTTTAGCTCCACCTGCCCCCTTGTCCCAGGGCCTTTCAGCTCACTCCCACTGTCACTCATACCTCTAATTTGCTGAACAAAACCGTAAGTCCCAAAGAGATGCTGGGTGATCCCCCAATCTCCTCCTTGGTGTTTAGACCTTATCTTTATCTTATATAGTCTTTGGTTTGGCCTGTACCTTCAACTCAGGTAGGAGCCCCATATTTCAGTCAGAATACTCCAGCCTTCCTCTATTTCTGCCGGAGTGCTTCTTCCTAAGACTATAAACGTTGGTCCTTGAGCCTAACTACTTTTCTTTAATAGCTTCATGCGTATGAACCTGTAGTATGCTTCTTCTGAATCTCCTCCCTTTCATGGTTTTCCATCCCCAAATACAAATATGAATACAAACATACACACAACAAGCACGTGCACACAGACACGCAGCACTGGAGGCTCAGGACTGCCTCCTAAAGGCTTTGTACTGGAAGGATCCTAACAAACACTTGAACTGAAGCTGCTAATCAGCTAGGAAGCAGAGAGCGACTGTGGGTCCCCAGCGGTCTGAAAGAGACAGGGTCACAGCCGACAGCGGACCAGCCCTTCCTGTGAGAGATGCAGATGCTATGGTCGTGGCATCCCTGCTGAGCATCCCCTCCTATTTGCGCTATCAGTGGCTATGACTCTATTGCCATGACAACTCGATGTGGAACCCCATGTCGTGGCACTGAACTGGACTCACCAGAGAAAAGTGCAACAGGAATGCAAGGCTTCCTTTGAACTGATACAACTGCTTGTGCTCTGGATGCTTGTCTTCTTACCTGACCCTGGGGTGGCAATAAAGAAAGCAATCACAGACTTCTTAGCACCACTCTTCCTGAATGAACAGGAAAATAATTCTGGGTGACCTCCCCTATAGAAATGTGAAAGCAGAAGCAGTCCCCAGAGACACCCAGGGCCTGTACAGAAAGATGAGTGAGAACTTCTATTTCACCTTGTTTTCTTGCTCTTCTTCCATCTTAACCTGTGCATAAGCCAGAAAGACAGCTTGTGCTTCAGAAATTATCCTGTAGGAAGTGGGAGGTAGGAATTGACATGGAAAGTTTCAGGGGCAACTAAACAGAAATTATACTATTTTTAAGCATTTTAGACTTGAACACACAAAGCATGCTTATATTACCTGCTGAAGATTAGAGCAATTTTAGAACAAGACTCACCCCTCCACCTTCACTCCACTTCTCTATGCGAACACTTGCCCTGCAAAGCCACAGCTATTTGTATACTATCGAAACCAAACAATGCGCTCCACCAGGAACGCTCAGGAAAGGGAGCTGGGGTGCCGGTGTCAGTCTTCCTTGCTACGTCTAAATGGCATACCTCAGGGAGTCTGTTGTGGTGGAGACAGAGTGCTGACTCTGCTGTAACTCAATGCTTCTGAAGCTCAGAAAAATGAAAATTTTATTTGGCAAACAGAGGTAGTAATATGCTCACAGACCTTGTGACGTTTACACAAAATAATACATAAAAAGCACTCACTACTCTCTGGGCACATAGGAGCATCAACAGAACTATTCTGCTGGTCCAAGTAACTGGAACCATAGACATTTATTCTGTGCTTTTCACAGGTACCCACTGAGCGTTCACAGATAAAGACTCCCCAATTAGTTTTCTTAAAGAAAGCAAGCCTACAACCTTGGGAGAGCATATTTTAATTTCCCAAAGGAACACAGGAAAGACTTTCTCATAGAACCTATGCATGAAGACTAAGGAAGTCAACCAGAGGCTCCTTCAGTCTTAGTAAAGGGCCACAGGCTATCAAGGAGCAATGTTTGCCTTTTCTAGTTTGATACAATCAGATACAGTCTACTTCAACCGCACAGAGGCAAAGAACAGAGTGTAGGACGGATAGATCACATTCTGCCCCTCAGCTGCCACACTCAGTCTATAGGTATAGTCAGCCCCTCAAACTCCCAACCTGCTTCTATTATATGTCTCTCTTCTGCAGACTAAAACCCTATGACTGTTAGCTACTGGAGCAGCTAACAATGCTTACCTAAGAACCACAGGGCTTGTTAACTAACTACAGTTGCTAAAATATTTTTTGGGCCCCCAAAGGCCATGCTAACTGTCCTCCCTCCTTCCTTCAAGATTTCATTTACATATTTGAGAGACAGCACGAGTGGGGTTAGGGGCAAAAGGAGAAGCAGCCTCTTCGCTGAGCAGGGAGCCTCATGCGGGGTTCCATTCCAGGATCAGGACCTGAAGCTGAAGGCAGATGTTTAACCAACTGAGCCATCCAGGTGCCCAATCCTCCATTATTTTTTTTTATCTCCTCCTCAAAAGTTCCCGTTTTCAGGGCACTTAGTAATAAAGTGTAATATGATTAGCCTAGCTTATGGATGACAATAAAGGCTCAGACAAATCAAGAGGGACAGGTCATCTGATTCCAAGATCTGAGCTATTCCACCATAGAAGTAAAAGAAAGCACGCCATACTCAATAGTTTTTTTTCTCTGAAAGTCTGAACAAACGCTCTATTGGTATACTATTCCCAACCCATCTTCCATAGGTAAAAGTTAGTTATCTCCTACAACTACTAACAATTCTATATAGCAATCATAGAAAGACAATTTATTGGCATCATTAGCCTTAGACAAGTTATTAAACCTCCTCAATCTTTGTTTCTTGATCTGTAAAATGGAGATTACAATGTCTAGCTAATCAGGTTGAGTTAGGAAGTAAGGAGCTATCAAAGACTCTATTTCACTGGCCACAGAAGTAAACAGAAGCCATTCAACAAAGCATAGTCATCAACTAAATCACTGGGTTGAATGGACATTCTCCGCAGACAGATGGATTTTGTCCTTTGGCTAAACGCAGTCAGGAGAGATGTGATTCTCAAATTTTGCTGTTTATATACACAAACAAGCATCTACATACAGACCTGAGGTAGACTGAGAGTTGCATTCTGTCACTTCAGCCTTAAGTTATCAAAGAAAACACCCTTTTCCTTGAGCAGACTGAGTTTTATTTCTGAACAGAATGAGAGGTTAAGCAGGATAAGGGAAAGAAGGGAGACAGGAGAGGAGGAGACCCTTAAATAAAAGTCTAGGTGGTTTTTATCACTATCATCACACTAAGTTTTATATGTAGGCATCCAGGCTCCTAAATTAAATGTCAAATACAATCCTGCACTGGCAACATGAAGTGTGGCTGCTTTGGGGGAGCCCTGACAGCTCCACTCCCCTGTCCATGTTGGTCATGTAACAAGACTTTCAAGCTTTGGCAGAGAGTGTATTACCAAGGCTCCTGTCAGGGCAGACAGGAGCTGGAGCAGGGGGAGAAGGACATCACAATGTGTTAATTTTATTAAGCTGTTTAAAGCTCAATCCCTTTGCTTTCTAACAATGCTCCAGCACACCAGGCAGCTCAGAAACCATGCCTACCCTAGTATCAAACTGCCTAGAGCTGATTTGTACAGTACTTCAATTAAGAGCTCTTGTGCTCCGATAGAAAGAGGATGGCCAAAGGGTAAAGCTGCAGGAGAAGCAGGAAAAGAACAAGAATCTCAGCGGTGTTTAAAGTGAGGACATATCTCCTAATGTGTCTCTTAAATGTGACACTTACTTTCTTTTGTGACTCTTAATTTATTTTTCTTTTAATTTGGCACCAGGCCATTTTGCTAACTAGAGAGTTTGCTCCTAACAATAAACATAATTGCTTCTATGCATTGATTTCTTGTTTCTATTGGGAATATATGCACAGCTGCAAACTCCCAAGGCAGATATATTTGCCTTAACTTGAACCGGCAATGGAGCTAATGAACTAACCTCAGGCAAGGCAGCTACGCAAGGCCCAGAGTCAGCCAGCCAGCCAAGCAGCAAGACCAAGGGGCTCCAACTCTGGAGATTTAACTCAATTTATCTGTACGCTATTATCACTCAGAAGAGGAAGCAGTGGTCCTTTAAAGTGTCACAAATCCTGGGAAGTGTTAATTGATCAAAGTATGGAATCTAGTTTCTAGACCTTGATTTATTCATTTGACAGAGAAAGATAGCAATAGAGGGAACATAAGCAGGGGGAGTGGGACAGGGTGAAGCAGGCTTCCCACTGAGCAGGGAGCCTGATGTGGGGCTCCATTCCAGGACCACGGGACCTGGAATCATGACCTGAACCCAAGGCAGAAGCTTAACGACTGAGCCACTCAGGCGCCCCCAGAATCTACTTAGTTGTAAACTTCGTGGCTTCTTTTTCTCTGCAAGGATCCAAAGATCTCCTGAACTATGGGGGTGGGTTTGCTGTGTCCAGGGATCCCGGCCTCCTGCTGGAAGCGGGGCTGGATCTCAGGACTAGGAGAAAGCTAGCAGCAGTCACCCCGGTCAGGAGGCTGTACTAAGCACTTTAAATGGATTATCTCATTTAATCTTCCTAACAACCCTATGAAGCATGTACCATTATCGCCCCTTTCACAGCCAAAAAGAAATGAAAAACCTGAGACCTGAAGAGATTAAGCATTGGATCTGCCTGAGGCAGAACTGGTGGTCAACACTGGAGGTAATCTGACCAGGTGCAATCTAATCCAGAGCCCACGTGGGTAATAACTGTAGAACACTGCCTCTCCCTGACAGGTAACATCGGGTTTCTGCCCCTCATCCCTGCCTGGAAGAAAGGAGAAAGACAGACTATTCACTGGCCTCTTCCACTGAGCACCATTTTCGTGGGTTAGCCTTCCTGAAGCATGTATCTGCACAGCACTTCCTTCCTGCCAGACAGGTGCCTGCTGTATGGCTAGACCAGCTCCTACTTACCCAGTCGTCTGCTGGCTTGCTTCCACAGTCTGGGTGGTACGCCTCATGCTGCTATGAACACTGGGGTCCAGTTTTTGTGTGGACAAGTTTTCATGTCTCTTGGGTATATACCCAAAAATGAAATTGCTAGGTCATATGGCAACTCTATGTTTAACCTGCTGGAGAACTGCCAAAGTGACTGTACCACTTCCAATTTTTCTACATCCTTGCCAAACAGAAAACTTCTCTTTATTGAGAAAACTACAGAACTGTAGAACTGTAGTCCTAAAAACCATCAACCTGCTTCAGCTCTGCCCTTATTGCCTGGGTCACGTCACCTCAGGCAGGAACGCTTCTCTCCGGGCACCTCAGTTTCCTCTTCTGTAAAGCGGGGGATGGGAGACAGCCTCAGATTTCCCACTGAGCCCTCCATATATTCATTTAATCCCATCCTGTGAGACACCCTGGGGGTGGGGGGCGGTGGGAACGCTGTCAAAGGGACAGCTGGGGGCTGACTTCATGACTATGTGCCTGACTGCATTAACTAAATTTCCACTGTACCCAAATGATCTTAGACTGTGACTGGCATGTCTGAGGAAAACAAACTTCAGAGTGTGCTTATGCAATTAGGAAGAAAACAGAAATGCCATATTGGGTAAAAGCTCCGTTTGGTAATAACAGCAGACTGGCCTTCAGGATTTTAGTTTTCCAAGCGGCAGTTCAAAGACTGAAGTGAATTCAAATGATAGAAATGTTTATAAGAGATGATGTCAGGTGAAAAAAAGCAGGATACAAACTATGTATGCATGTCTATACATACAAAAATACATACAGTTATCTAATTGTATATATACTTACACACACACATAGAACAATAATTATCTAGAGAGAGAATACTAATTCTCTATTTGAAAGGCAAAGCACCATGATATTAACCAGTTTTCTCATAGATGTATCTTAAAGTGTGATGCATTGACCATGTGCATTAGAATCATCAAGGCTGTATACTAAAAAAGCAGTCTCAGAACTACCAAATTAGATGTTCTGGGTGAGGTTCAAGAATCTGCATTTAAAAAAAGAGGTATTCATGTGGATGGAACTAGAAGGTATTATGCTAAGCGAAGTAAGTCAGAAAAAGATAATCATCATATGATCTCACTCATAGGTGGAATTTAAGACACAAAATAGAGTATCTTAGGGGAAAGAAGGGAAAAATAAAGTAAGACAAAATCAGAGAGGGAGACAAACTATAAGAGACTTAACTACAGGAAACCAACTGACGGTTGCTGGAGGGGAGGTGGGTGGGGGATGGGGTAATTGGGTGATGGGCACTGCCGAGGCACATGATGGAATGAGCACTGGGTACTATATACAACTAATGGATCACTGAACTCTCCCTCTGAAACTCACAACACACCATATGTTAATTAATTAAATTTAAATAATATTAAATTAAATTGAAAAAAGAGGTACTCAAAGTTTATAAATGACTACAGGTAGCAGATTTCTTTTCTTCTTCTATACACAAGTCTGTTTGTCCCACAGTTTTCTACAGATGGCATGTATTACTTTTATAATTGGGGGATGGGGAAAACGGGAAGTTGTTTCATTTTGTTTTCATAAAGGCAGGGGGATGGTGAAGGAGGGCAAAGAACTTATTTCTCTTCTTTCTACCGCCCAAGTGTCTACAGAGGATGAGAAGGGGCTGCATCTGGTCCTTGGCGGATACCAGGCCTCAGAGCATGGCTCGGGCCTGAGACACCACAGGTACTTTCCCATCTGGTATCTTCTATCACTAATGGGAAACTACCGAAGCACCAGCCTTGGTTCTCCATTTAGCCAGTGCTAAATGCTCTGGGCTGTTACGGCTCTCCCCATCTTCCCATACTGTCTGTCGGAAAAGGCCATTCTCCAGTCCTGGACCCTGGAGGCTGCAGTATCCAGTAAAGGCAGGTAGAAGGAGAATGTGAGGGAAAAACAGTCAGTGAAAAGTCATACTGCTAAGGAGGGCAGCACATACATATCTTTATATTTACTCATCCATGGGTTCAACAATCATGGGCAGGGGAAGTACGTGAAGTATGACACATGTGAAGTCCTAGTCCCGTCACTTACCAGCAAGCTCTTTAACCCCTCTAAACCTTGGATTGCTCCTCCATAAAACAGGACAAATAATATTTCCTTGCACAGTGTTACTATACTGGATAATGCGCATCTATTACCGTGCATATCTATTACTATTACATCATCTAGTACCCACCAGACTAGAGCTTGAGGGCACAGAGATAAAACAAAACACTATGCACACCCTTCAAGAATGCTATTTACAACTTCTTTTTTTAGGAAAAGTGTACAAATAGGTCAATAATTCTAATAACTTTCTAACCAAAGGAACACTTTTAAATGAATCAACTTGATAACTGAAGCAGCTCAATTCTCTGCTTCAGTTGGGTGCTTAAACACTGTCCTAGAGAACACTTCTGTCCTGGGGCAAGGCAAGGAGAGCATGAGGCTTGGCTTCTCCCTGGGAAACAACAGGACACTAACAACAAGAATTCAAATAGGTTTTGCTTATATCCATTACTTTTTGTACATGCAAAACCTATCATTTTTTGAGTCTTTTTATAAAAATTTTATTATTTTTTAAAATATTTTCTTTTTTTAAGATTTTATTCATTTTTTTTGAGAGAGAGAGAGAGAGAACACAAGCAGGGAGAGGGGCAAAGGGAGAAGCCAACTACCCGCTGAGTGGGAAGGCTGACACAGGGCTTGATTCCAGGACCCCAACCATGACCTGAGCCAAAGGTACACAGTTAACTGACTGAGCCACCCAGGCACCCTAAAACCTATCATTTTAACAAGAGTCTGATTAGCACAGGAGAGTGAAGGACTGGGCTATGTTCCATGTCAATGATATCAGCTACTAAAATGGACTGTAAAGTTCTCTTGCAGTTATAAAATGCTATGTAAATGCTAAATAAAAATAAAATAATTCTCAGATCTATTTAATTTCATGTTGTTAGACAACTCTCTTGTTTTAAACTTAAGTAAGAACACCTTTAGAAATCGAATACAGGGAAAAAAAAAACAACTCGATATGTTTCAGGCAGTATTAGTATGGCTAAGTCCCATCTTTAATCCCACTCCAATCTGAGAGAATAATATGAGCCACTTGACCTGAGTTTAAGGCCCTTTTCTTGAGAATTAACTTCTCGTAACATTAGTATGATTTCATGATACACAGCTGTGTTTCTGTTCGTTTCGAGCACATAAGCCATAGGAAACAAGGAACAGCACATGTTAGATGGAATCAATACTAATAGAGAGAATGGCTGTTATTAACTGCATAATGAGACATTAGTTGGATTGAGTTTAGCATGTTATGTTTTTGGTTCAATGCTTTCTGAGAGGCTGGGCAGTGGGAAGGAAGGGAAAGAAATCAATGTGCTTTCTGAGCTTGTATCCTCTGGGTATACTAAGAAAGATAACAGCACAGTCACTTCACAGGAGAGTTGTAAGTAACCCAGAATACCTTCAATTTCTTAAAAATCCCGGGAACGGACACAGACGTGCATACACACATACCTGATTAACTACATCTTTTAATTTTCCTAAAGTCTAGCATATATATAAGAAATCTACAAACAAAAACCCTACTTGGTACAATAAATGTTTCTGAAAAGTATGACCGAAAAAAAAAGTGTTTATAAACTGGACCATATCACACACATTGGGATGCCTTATTATTTAAAAGACTACTTTCAATTAAATAAACTAAAGATTGGTATTAAAAATACTCTCTCCAGGAGCGCCTGGGTGGCTTCGTGGGTTAAGCTTCTGCCTTCAGCTCAGGTCATGATCTCAGGGTCCTAGGATGGAGCCCCACACCAGGCTCTCTGCTCAGCAGGGAGCTTGCTTCCCCCACCCTGACCCCCACCCCCACCCCGTCTCTCTGCCTGCCTCTCTGCCTACTTGTGATCTCTCTCTCTCTTTCTCTGTCAAATAAATAAATAAATAAATAATCTTTAAAAAAATACTCTCTCTGTTATATAGAAAGTTCTAATCCCTGGAGATATGTATCCTTTAAAACAGGGCTCACCATAGCAACATGCACGTACACAACTTAACCTGTGCCTTATTTCCCAGCCACCGCTGGCTCTGTTCTTCTTCTCAGGCTCACCCCTAGTGGCTGGGATTTGGTGTCTCCTGCTATTCCTCTGGTTTTATAACTCAACCCATTCCTGTCCCATGGCATGAGCCTTGATCGTCCTCGAAAATCCCGACTAGAACTCCTCTCACTCTCTTGGGCCTTGCAGGAACCCTGCCGTCTCAGGCAGCCTCAGGATACCTTTCCTCTCCCCTGCTCGTTCTAGACTTATTTACAAGAGCTCTTCTGATTATTTACTGAAAGGAATGAAAAAAAAAATCAAAACAAAAGAGAAGGAACATCACCAGATCACCAGGGTCAGCACAACCTCTAGTCACGCCAGACCCACTGAATCAGCAACTGCGGAGGTGGGCCCAGCACTCTGCAGTTTAGAGGTCCTCCAGGTGATTTTTATGAACACTAAAGGTTAAGAACAACTGTTCTGGAAGAAAAAGGGGCACCTGACAAATATTTTGGACAAAATGAGGCTTCTCATTAAGAAAAAGTGATAATCAATGACATAGAAGAATGTCCAAAATATTCCATGTACTGAAACCATAAGTGCAGTATAATTCTTATAAAATATCTTAGAAGTATATTTCCACTGGAAAAATGTCTAGAAGGTTACACACCAAATTGTTAATAATAGTGGTTAGCTTGGGGAAAAGCCATTTGACTTTTCCTTCATGGATTTCTGTATTTTCTAATCTATAAACATATATTATTTCCTAATTTTAAAAAATAGTTAATGTAGTCATCTTCCACTCCTCTCTGACAAAACTCAGAGGTAAACATTAACTCAGTCCCCAACAGATTTCAGTGTCTGGACTAATGAAGTTTTGTGATGCTTTAGGGAATTCTAGAGGAAGTGAGGCAGAGATAGTGCTCAGTGCTTCATGGCTCAAATCAGTGTTCCTATGAAAAGCTCCTGTGTCTGGAAATGACAGGTCATAAAGCCTGAGAGATTCTGCCCTTCTTAAATAGGCCAACTTAACAAAGGGATGGTGGAGTTCTGAGGGAAAGCAGAACAGATTAAAAACTTCCCTTGGAAGACAATTATTTGTTGCAAAAATTATGTATATAGTGTCCCATTTTCTACCACCCCACTCCCCAGCCCTGTTTATGATCTCGCAGTCATTCTGCAATTACCTTAGTCCTTCCTCAACCTGGCTCCAGGTATACAGTATATGCATATGGCAGACCAGAACAGGGTCTGAAAATAAAGGAGACTGGTAGCAATACTCCAGAACAAGATAGAGAGAAGAGAAAAGAGGTGAGTGTGTATGCACATATCCAAGATCAAGTCTGGTCCTAAGAAATATTCTTTAGCTCATGATGTACCATGGGAAAATCCTCAGGTTTCTACAAGCTGTTCTCATGGGATCATTCAATTTTTTTCACCTCTGGCAAGTTTCCTATTAGAAGCACTCTATGCATTCATAAAGGACCCCAAAGCACTTTACCTGTATTATCATCATGCACAGAAGCCACTCAGTGTAATCTGTATACATCCTCTTGCTCTTCACTACCTACAAGCATATGGGTGGGGCAGAAACAGAAAATACGGTTGTCTCCTTCAGGATAGCTGTTTTGCCCCAGAAACCAGAAAAACTCAGTTAAAAAAAAAAAAAAAAAAAGCTTTCACTAATCCTTAATAATTAACTAGTTCATCTTCACTAAAGGAAAACTACTTATACCAGGAATCTTTACTTTGAGCTAAGAAAATTGATAAAGGTTACACCAATTTTTTTCTATCAAGATACTCTCTATCTCTGGAGTTCTAACTACACCAGAAGACAAGAAATATGACCAATGTCCCAATGCTTTCAATGCTGTATGAAGAGAAAGTTATTTTGTAGAATGAAGACTGAAGCCACTTTTTGTAAAGGCTGTCATCGTGGGTCTGCCTCGATACTGCTTCAGATTAGAAAAATGGGGCACAAGGTTATTAGATGGTAGAAAGGAGATGAACACCAGTGCTTGGTGTGCAATGTGACATAAAAGAAAGAGTACAGGCAGTGAAGTCAATTTGAATCCCAGCTCTAAATTATACTACAGTCAGGGCAAATGGCCCTACCTCTCTAAACCTCCGTGTCCTTATCAATAAAATGGGAATAATAAGCTACTCTACCAGGTTGTTACAAAAAATCACAAGTATGTAAGAGCAGAGGGGGGAAAAGAAGTTAGTGGATAGAGAGTTTCAGTTTGGAATGACTGAAGAAGTTCTGGAGATGGATGGAGGTGGTGATGAAGGCAGGACACAATAGGAATACTTAATGCCACTAAACTACACATTTAAAAATGGTTAGCATTGGTGGTTCAGTGGTAGAATTCTCGCCTGCCACGCGGGAGGCTGGGGTTAAATTCCCGGCCAATGCAAACAGCAGATTCCCCACCCCCCTACCCCTGCCTGCCTCTCTGCCTACTTGTGATCTATCTATCTCTCTGTGTCAAATAAATAAATAAAATCTTTAAAAAAATAAAAATAAGGGGCGCCTGGGTGGCTCAATGGGTTAAAGCCTCTGCCTTCAGCTCAGGTCATGATCCCAGGGTCCTGGGATCAAGCCCCACATCGGGCTCTCTGCTCAGTGGGGAGCCTGCTTCCTCCTCTCCCTCTCTGCCTACTTGTGATCTCTGTCTGTCAAATAAATAAATAAAATCTTAAATAAATAAATAAATAAATAAATAAATAGAAATGGTTAAAGTGGTAAATTTCATTATGTGTATTTTACCACAATTTTTAAAAAAGATATGTAAGGCTCCTAGCACAGTGTCTGGCTCTCTTAGTGAGTACTCAAGAAATGCTCGTCTTTTCCCAATATAAAGGACTTTAAATTAAAAAAGGGGGGGGGTGGGAATACAAAAAGTCAAACGAATTTGTGCTCCCTTCCCTATCTGATTGTGAAAGGCTTTGACTCTCAGGCAGAGCCAGCTGGGACCAATAACCAGTAGTGCTACAGGAGGTCTCCGGGTAGGAAAAGGGAAGCTGTGTTATGTTCAGATCCCAGTCCACCTCCACCCTGGTAGAGAGTCTCCCAGAATATCAGTCTTATAGCTCCCAACATATTTCGAAGAAAGCCAGGAAGCTGAAACCATTTCCCAGACCACACTCCAGGTCATGAAGACAAAAGCATTCATAGTGGCCACTGGTTCCTGTAAGTAGGAGAGAGACAAGACACTAGTGCTGAACACCAACTGGATGGGTCTGGAGCTTGTTCCAGTCCCCATTAAGATGATCAGTACCTTGTATGCCTTTGACTGAGTTTAATGGACACAGAAGACAGGAGTCTCAAAGGCCCGTTATAGGAGGATTAAAAATGCACTTGTCCGCAGTTCAGGGAAAACAATGATTATATGTTATAAGTCATAGAGAAGGGAAAAAACAGATGACTTATCTCCAGGCATATGATAGGTAGGCTTAATTAGATCTCGATGCGATGTTCAGATAGATGATCACTAATATCCCTCAAACCTAGCTCAAGGAGAACGAAACACAATACCAATCAATTCCAAAACAATACTTACCTTAGGATCTGAGCTCTTGAACTTCAACCTTTCCACCAACTCTATCATAGCTGCCTTTAATCCGCCTGAGTCTTTGCTCTGAAAGAAAGAAAAGACAGGGATCATTAGACAGAATTTTGATGCTCTCTCAAACACAAACAGCATTTCATGAGACAATGAAATGGAAAGCAATTTTTTCTTCTTATTAGCCAAAAGAACTAAATGACTAAGGAAAGCTGCACTGCCCATCTTCCTCTCTCTACTGGACAAAGAGGGTCGGGGCATAAATTGCCCAGTGACCTGACAGAACTACTAGAATGAAAATTAAATGCCATTTGCATAGGCTGACTCACTGCTTCATCTCAGGGTTCAACTGTTCACTGTTGACTGTTCACTGAGTGAGGGCCGAGCCTCTGAAAAGAGATTTTTAATCTAGGATGTCCATTTTACGACCTAGTAATTTTTAACTTAAACTTCTACATACCAAATACAGAAGTATGCAGTATTAAACATTCTTACAGAAATAAAAACAAAGAAAATGAAAGATTTAATTGGAAATAGTATTACAGTGTACTGGTTGAGTACAGGTTTTTGAGTCAGACATATAAGGTTTCAAATTTGGGATCTGTCATTAACTAGTGGATTAACCTTAGGTAAATTACAGACTTTCTCAAAACCTCCTGTCCCTTCTATAAAATGTGAATAATAAACAGGGTTATTTTGAGGCTTAAGTGGAACAGTGTCAAGGTATTGTCCAGTATGTAGCACATAGGAAGTGCTCAACAAATGTCTCCTCTTATAATTATTGCATTACAATGATTTTTTTTAAAGATTTTATTTATTTATTTGAAACAGACAGAGAGAGCATGTGTGCACACAAGCAGGAAAAGCAACCTAGAGAGAGGGAGAAACAGACTCCCCACCAAGCAGGGAGCCTGATGCAGGGTCAATCCCAGGATCCTGGGATCATAACCTGAGCCAAAGAAGGCAGATCCTTAACTGACCGAGCCACCCAGGTACCCCTGTATTATAACAATTTAGAGTAGAACAGTCCAAGAGAAATGTAAGCCACAAATCCAAGCCACAAAGGTAATTTTAAGTTTTCTAGTAGCCACAAAAATAAAGTGAAACTAATTCTAATAGATTTTTACTTAACTCAGTATATCTAAAATATTATCTCTGCAACATGTTATTTCAACATGAGACATTTGATACATTTTTCATACTAAGTCTTTGAAATCCAGTGTGTATTTCACATATACACTATTCAGTTTAGACAAGCCACATTTCAAGTCCTCCAAAGCTATATACAGCTAGTAACTACTGCACTGGTAAAGAGAGATTCAGAGAACACACTCTAGAGCCACACAGCCTGGATTCAAGTCCCAACTCTACCACTGGTTACGTGATCTTAGGCTAGTCACTTCGCCTCTCTATGCTTCTATTTCTTTATCTGTAATACAAAGCTAATAACAGTACTTACTTCACAGTGTTATGGTAAGATTAAATGAACTAATACACCTTAAGGTGCTCAGAAAAGGACCTGGAACACGGTATATGCAACAGATTCCTGAGACATTTTTATTACTGTCTATCTGCCTCAAAATGTTTTAAACTCCTTAAGAGTAAGAACTACAGCTTCTATCTCTGTGTCTGTGCCCAGCATCAAGAAGGTTTTGAAACAGCCTGCCAAACAAATGAGTGAATGAATACACAATCTTAAGACATGAATGACCTAATTAGGATACATATGTGTAGCACATTCCAAAATCATATAAATTAGTTTATTTTCTTATCTCTACTCTTGTGTAGGATCTGGTAGGATCATCATCTGCATCTTAGCAATGATGATAAGGAAGCATGAAGAAGTAAAATGACTGACATTTTTATGGGGGAAAGGATAATCAACCGGTACAATATAAACAAACACTACAAATATGTGTTACTCAAAATTGGTCTCAGAATCAGTACAATTTTCCAAATTTGCAGAACCAATTCCAATTCCTCTAAAATAGGAAATTCTTACTAAGATCCTTTATGTAGATTAAAACAAACTAAAGGCTCAGTCTTGTTTTCCCTCTAACTCCCTTTCTCTCCCAAATCTATCCAGCAAAAGCCTGGTGTAACATGACTAGATGGGTATCTGCTTTAGATATGCTCTCCAAACACAGCATAGCTGACATTCCCATTCTAGCTGGGGTTCTAAATTTTAATAGTTTGTAGTTTTAAAATAGTGGTTTACAACTCTCCAAATTTCATCACCAATTTAAATCTTTAATCTCTGTGATCTCAAAGCAGACAGCTGGGAAAAAGAATCTGGAGGTCACATACCAGAGAGTGGGTGAGACCTGATGTACCTAAAAAAGGGTTAAGTTGCCAGACACAATCCTGCTTTTATGAGATGATCAGACAATAAAGCCTGTCTGGTGATATCATTTCTGTAACCTGCTTCTCATTGGCTGAACAAGCAGGTCACTTGTCTCTGGAAAGCTCTCTTCCCCCACACCCCAGCTGCCAGCGCCCATTTTAAGCTCTTCAGCAAGAGCCCTGATATATTATGACTTCCCCCCGGCTCTAGAGAACAGAAAGGAATGCACCAAAACTGTGCCTTAAAACATTCAGAAAAGAAACAGAACGACGAAGGCATCCCTCAGAAGCAGACAGCACGTTTGCAGGCAGATGTGCCTTGTGTGGAGAGATAAGGGAAACCTTAGCCTTCTTTTAT
Organism: Mustela nivalis; assembly: GCF_964662115.1. Taxonomy (NCBI): domain Eukaryota; kingdom Metazoa; phylum Chordata; class Mammalia; order Carnivora; family Mustelidae; genus Mustela; species Mustela nivalis. The sequence continues at coordinate 93,384,827 of NC_139028.1, read as the reverse complement.
AAAAATACAGTGTGTCAGCAGAATCCTCGCTCCTTTTCACCAAGCATCAGCAGCACTGCCTACCCAGGGGAGAGACAGAAGATGATGCACTGATATTCTCCCTTCAGGAAATTCACCCATTCCAACCCATACCCCTGCTTTGAGAATTATTCTCAGAGATTAACTCTGGTGAGTCAGCTATACTCAGTATCTAAAATGGGTGGTGAAGAAAACATTCTCAGTGTTTTTTGTTTTGTTTTTGTTTTACTCGTCAAATAAGTAGATGGTCAGAAAAGAGAGGCTTCCCTGGGCAGACCTGCCTCCAATAGCTGCAGGGCTGGAGAAAAAGTAGTAAGTGGAAGACCCTGGCCCCAGAAGACTCACCTCCTTTCTTTCCCCCACACACTTTCTGCACCTCAAGAAGCCTTGTATACAGATGTCACGCTAGTACACCTCAGCTGTGGGTGTACTAAGTAGTCACCCTTGGCCACACCCAGGACCTAGTAATGCACACATCAGGGGGAGAGGCTAATGGCTTGATCCATCTTTGGGAAGACAGACTCAGAAAACCTGCAGGCCTCGAAAGCAGGTTCAAGACATTTTGTCTGGTAATTCCTGGGTCCTGGGTACTTGGAGAGTAGTCCAGAAGGGGACCGGCACGGCCCTCTACAGGAAGGGCCCTCTAAAGCATGCAGCATAGGGCAGGGGCGCAGGGTTATCTAGGTCTAAGGTGGTCTCTGAGTTTGAGTGTCCCCAGAGCAAAGGGTGGTTATTATGTTTTAGTGAATTATCTGTCTGAAAAGGCAGTCATCGGCCAAAAGGTAATAATCAGGGTCAGAAATTACACTCTCATACTTCCCTACTGTGGTGGAATAGAACAATTGCCTATGAAACCTGTGCTCTTGTTGAGAGGTGGACCATGACAGTAACAAAGGGCGGCTAATTTTAACCTTATAGACATTTGGTTCCATAAATGTTCAGGTTCTACTGTGCCAGCCTTTGCCGCCAGCACTATGGGTAGTGAACTCCGAGAGTCTCCTGACAGCGCTCTTCTCCACCTCCATCCCACCCCATACCTTCCAAGAACACAGGAGTTCAATGTAAACATATCTTGTTTACACACCTCTTTCCTGCCCTGAAAGAGTGTAGAATAAAAAGAAACAAGTGTTATGTTGTGACACCCACCTCTCAGAGTCTGATTAATCTGTGAAGATGTAGCATGCTTTACAAAAGCCAACTCCTAGGGATGAGTTGTAACAAAGCCAAAGAAAGGACAAAATGCCTTACACTTGAAATTTTATTCTTTATTCTCCAAAGCACTTTTATATGCTCTTTCACTGGCATTTCAGGATAAACCTAAAAACTTAGGGTATTCACACTTTATAGCTGAGAAAATGGCTCATAGAAATCAAATGAGGAACCTACAAATCACAGGACTCATACACACTGGCAATTCGCTATTACACAGTAACTAAGAGGAGGTGTGTTCTCACTTTACACTGGTCAACAATGGCTCTGTGGAAGTCAAATGATTCCTGGCCAAATCACAAAGCAAGTCAGTAAGGATCAAAACCAGGATCAGAACTATCCAAATGAAAAAGATTTACAATACATACAACAGAAGAGGCTGGTGTCAACAACACATAAGGAAATACAGAAAGGAATTCTTATAAATAAGAAAAAGTCAAATAAGGGGCGCCTGGGTGGCTCAGTGGGTTAAGCGCTGCCTTTGCCTCAGGTCATGATCTCAAGGTCCTGGGATCAAGTCCCGCCTCCTCGCGCTCTCTGCTCAGCAGGGAGCCTGCTTCCTCCTCTCTCTCTCTCTGACTGCCTCTCTGCCTACTTGTGGATCTCTCTCTGTCAAAATAAATAAATAAATAATCTTTAAAAAAAAAAAAAAGAAAGAAAAGAAAAAGTCAAGTAAGCCCAAAAGAAATCCAAACATAACAGAAATGCAGAATGGCTAAGATACATATTAAAAGATGTAAAAAAAATGCTCAAACTTACTAGCAATTAAGATATTTCTTAATCATCTTGAAAAAAAGTTCTGATCGGATATCAACTGATGAAGGGCTTTGGAGAAACTAGGGACCTCCATATGTTGCTGATACAAAATGATGGAGCTACTTTTGAAATCACATGCCTGGCCAGTCCATTTCTCTCTTTATCCCCTAAAGAAAACCCAGCTCCTGTGTCAAGGAGGCACGCACAGAAATATTCATGGTAGCACTGTCTGCAGTACTGAAAAAACTGGAAACATTCTAAACATCCATTAACAGTGGATGGCTAAGTAAACTCTGGAATTAGCAAAGTGTGGAATATAATCTAGCAAATAAAAAGAATGAAGCAGATCTGTTTTGTGCCTGTATACAAGGCAAGACATAATGATTTTTTTAAAACTTGCAAAAGGATACCTACTACAAATATAATTAGAAAAAAAAAAAAAGCAGAACTGTTACTCTCCATGGATGCTATATACGTATGTAAAAGACCTGAAAGAAATGACTGGAGGGGCACACCTGGGTGACTCAGTGGGTTAAGCCTCTGCCTTCAGCTCAGGTCATGATCTCAGGGTCCTGGTATAGAGCCCCACATCAGGCTCTCTGCTCAGCAGGGAGCCTGCTTCCCCCTCTCTGCCTGCCTCTCTGCCTACTTGCGATCTCTCTCTCCGTCAAATAAATAAATAAAGTCTTTGGGGAAAAAAAAAAAAAAGAAATGATTGGAGGGACTGGTATTGCAGAGTAATAGGAAGGGTCTTGGACTTGGCTAAAGGTGGTCCTACTGTCTAAGATTTAGAACACACAAAGGTGGGAGTGAGCAAGGGAGGACAGACCTACAGCTTCTACAGTGCCTCTCTACGTGAGTTTGCTTAAATAAATACTGGGGCACTGTTCCCTTTACACTGCAAACATATGAACCAGCAGGTACAAGAGAGAGTTCTTTACCTGGTGTTTATGTACAGATTTCAGGGAGTTTAAAATCCCTAAAACTGTATACAAAATTTAGAATGTACATGCACTTTTCTTAGGAAAGAGACATTACTTTTCCTCTGAGTACCAAAACAGTTTAACTTTCTATGTTAAGACAACTGCATCCAGAGAAAAAACACCCAGGCTCTACTCCTACTTCCGCCTCTATCTATGTGAGCCTGGAAAAAGTCATTTTGTATCTTTGGATTTCTATTTCTCAATCTGTGAAGAAAGAAAATGGACCAAATCAGAATCTACAGATTTGTAGCCTGCAGCCTACAGAACTTTTTTTTCCCCCTGGACTTATAGAGTGTTATCCCACACAGCATACTGGGAATTTTAAATAAGTTGCCAGCATTTAAAAATCAGGAGATATGACCTAACAGAAAAGATTTCCAGCTTCTTTTGAAAATCTGAAAGATCGGACTATACTGGGCTCCCATTCCCAATGGCAGCTACCTACTTTACAGCAGGCGCGCTCTCTCCAGTTTGCCACGGTTACCGGGTTTGCTTCTTGCATTTCCACTACCTTTCACTCCCTGCAGGCATCTGAAGTTGCTATCCCTGGAAGTAACACTCTGAAGGTTTTATACCTTTAAGGGTTCTTGTATTTGAACTCCAAAAACCTGGGATGTCTCTCTTCAAAGGGGTTGAGTCCACCTCATAAACATATGTCCATCCATTTACCCCCAAAACAAAAAAGTAGTACAGTTCATTTTAATGTAAACGTCCTTTGAAAATGTGTGAGGAATGGAAACAAAGGTGGAATATGGTAGGTGGAAGGGGCATCCGAACAGGAAGTGTCTCTTGACTTTTGTCTCCTGACAAGAAGTATCTCTGTAGGTTTATGGGAGTTAGTCTAATCTAATGCCAATAACCAGCTGGGCACCAAAAGAACAGTAATTTGTCCATAGAACTGTAAATGTTAATCACTTAAACATCCTAAACTGGCTCCTAAATATTGAATTCTGTATTATAAAAAATCAGAAGATGCTGCATTCAGAAAGAATACTGGCTGGCTGTTTTGGTGTTTTTCCTATTCCACTGGCCTTGTGTTGATAACATGCTTTTAAAAAAAAACAACACAACTTCTTTACAAAAAAGGCTTTTTGGGGGGAAACAGTGGAAAAGGCCCAAAAGATAGAATATACAAGTCCTCCTAAGGAATCAAATCAGAAAGCTAAGGCCTTGTCAAAAGAAAACGAAACTGAATTTCTTTATCGCCATGTCATATAAAAATTCTTTACCAATATTTTTTTTTTGGTACTTGTTTTTCCAGCTCCAAGTCCATTCTATGTCAGGCAACTACCTTTATAAGTTGCTCAGATCCGAAATCATTTTTGGTTCTGAGAAACCCATCACCAAGTCTTTCTCAAGCTAATTCAAAAACACATGCCACCTCCAACTACTCTTCATCATTCATCACCAGTACTACTCCCCAGGCCAAGCAACAGCACTATTCCCGTTCTTGCTACCCTACCATCCACCTCCACACAGAATTTCACCAGAGTGAAATTCTAAGAATGTAAGTCACATCCCTCCCTCCCTTGCTTAAATAGTCTGTGGCTACTGAGAATAAAATCCAAAGTCCTCATCACAATCTACTAGGTAATCTGACCTCAACTACTAATGCCTCATCTCCACCCTTACTAAGCTATCCTCCAGCCATCCTTTTTATCTCCCAGCAGCTCACTTCATCTCAGACCCTCTTCATAGGTCATTCCTTCCATTTGGGCCACTATGCCCCCAGAGCTTCCCATCACTGGCTTTAACCCTACCCACGTCACTCAAACAACTCCTCCTCACAGCCTTAAATAGCTCCCCACTCCTTCCCCCATCCCAGTCATCCTCCTCCTTCCCCTAGTTTGTTATTCCTAGTATTTATCTTATCATCATTTGAACTATAATTTACTGCTGAACTTCCTTATGTCTGTTTTGCTTATACGATATAAACTCTAAGAAAACAGGAATTTAGAATTACTCATTGGTAAATTCCCTACTGCTCCAAATACTCTACCTGATTGAATGACTGAATCAAAGAAAAAATCATCATGCTACTAACTTCGAATACTATATAAAAATATCTTAATACTCTACCTCAAAGAACTATGGTAAAAATTGGATGAGGTAACATGTAGGAAGCTTATAGTACAGAACCTGGCACATACTAAGTTCTCAGTAAGTTTTAGTTATCATTGTTGTTGTTATTATTAATTGAATAACAACATATTGGGGCACTACTAAGTACCAAGTACTGAGCTAGAGAAGGGATGAACAGAGAAAAATGACTGAACAGTCTGTTATTAATCAAAATACTTTGTAAAATATCTAGGAAGAAAATTTCAGGTAGAAAAGAAACAGTTTTAGAATATTCAGAAAGTATCTATTAAATACTTTCATATGGGGCGCCTGGGTGGCTCAGTGGGTTAAGCCGCTGCCTTCGGCTCAGGTCATGATCTCAGGGTCCTGGGATCGAGTCCCGCATCGGGCTCTCTGCTTGATGGGGAGCCTGCTTCCCTCTCTCTCTCTCTGCCTGCTTCTCCGTCTACTTGTGATTTCTCTCTGTCAAATAAATAAATAAAATCTTTAATAAATAAATAAATAAATAAATACTTTCATATGGAAGGTAAACATCAGAAGACTGTTAGTACAACTTTAAAGTTTAGATAAAAGTGGGAATAATTTAAATGGGGGAGTAGAGTCAACATGGGGGTGGAAAGAACATGTACTTTGGCATCGACCTGGGATTAAACTCTAGTCCTCCTACTTACTAGCTAGGTGACCTACCAAAAAACTCAACCTCTTTGAGCATCAGTTTCCTCATCCGTAAAATGAGAATCATAGTAACAAAGTGTATTATGGGAGTTGTACTGAGGTCAATGGAAACAATGAGTGAAAAGCACCTGAACTAAAACCACTCAATAACTATTTTTACTATACTCTCATCACTGTAAAGAGCCTCAAAATCCAACAGCAGACAGAGTTTCTAGATTGTCTTAGTTTTATAACCTCAGCTGAAGACCAGTATTTTCATACTTCATGCACGTGAAGTCAGAGTTTACCACTCAATACAGGTTACACCAGCATTCATACTGACCCAAAGGACAGAGAGAACAACAGAGGGGTGTCTATAATCTCTCTCCCCATGACTACCTACTGGAAAGAAAATGGAAGCTATTTCCTAACCAGAAAATAAAGAGCGTATTGCCCCTGCCTCCCCTCTGCTTCTATAAAAATTTCCCACAGTTCAGAATGTAAAACAGAATTTAAAGAGGACAACCGGCAAGACTTGTGAACCTAAAATTAGACCTACCAGCTGTGTTTTGGTTAGCTAGTGCATAAGGCACCAGCAGGACACTGAAACATACAGGAGCCTCTTCTCAAAGACAACTTTTTCACCAGCCTATCTACCCACCAGAATAAAGCAGGCAGAAGGAGCAGAAGGAGAGGGGGCTGAACACTTTTCACCCAAAGAAACTTGGTGTCCAGAACTTCTACTGCTGCCAGACTAACTGGTTTGGAAATGAACTCAGAATAGAACCTTAGATGGCTTTATAATGGTACTAAGAATGAGCCACCAACAGCTGAGGGCTTATTATCTTCCAGGCACTATGCTAAGCTCCTTACATGTATGATCTTTATTCCTCACTATAACCCAACAAGGAGAAGCAATCATTATGCCAATGTTACGGGTGAAGAAACCAAGACTCAGAGAGGCTGAGTGAATTACCCAACATGACACAGCTAATAAGTACTCAAATTCATAGATTGCAAAGCCAACTAATTCAAGACTGCTTGGTCCTTTATATTCATTCTCCCATTTTCCCTTAGCAACAAACACCAGCTTTTAGCTGGACGTAGTGTAGCCTGGAGAAAAGACTGTTTCCTAGCCTCCCTTTCAACTAAATAAGGCCACAGGACTGACTCTAGCCAATGAAACATAAGCAGCAACATATGCAACTTCTGGGGGGTTTCCTTAAAACAGAAGGGTGTGCCCTTCTCCACTTTCCTATGCTTACTATCCTGGAACTTGGACGTGCTGGCTAAACTCCAGCAGTCAACTTGGTCCATGTCAAGCGCTACACCTTAAGGGTAGCAGAGTGGATCTAGAAAGAGCCTAGATTCCTAATAACGTCACATTTTCTCCACACCAGCCTTAAACTGCTTATATACAGACTTCATTTACAGAGAGAAATGAATATTTTGTTTGAGTTGCTATTATTTTGGATTTTTCCAAATTAATTCCTTGTATTAGATGCAGGTGAACTAATGTAAATATTGAAACACTAAATGATTACACAATACTGTCTCTTTCAGTTCATCAACACCCTGGGACTAGATGACATATTTCATTTCATATATTCACCAAATATTCCATGTACATCTACTACTCAACAGGCACTGTGCTAGGTACTGGGAACATAAATTACAGTAGTGACCCCAGAAGAGTTTATAACCCATGTTGGACATGGAAAGAAGTAACATCGATAGAGTATACTGTAACTAATGCTACAGTGAATGTGTATAGGGAACACAGGAGGGCTATCTAACAGTCTAGTTTCTATTTACCTAGTAAAATCCTACCCATCTGGTCCACCTTGAATACCATTCCTGCCACAAAATCATTCCTGATTCCATGTTTTCACCCGAAATTAATTTCTCTTTTCTTTGAGCCCCGCATAGCTTGATGTTTTTACTGCTCCTCTATTTACATACAAATAAGTGCTTGAAAAGACTATCTTTCCTATTAGACTATAAGCTTCCTGATGTCAAAAGCTTTTCTTTATTCTCCATATTCATCACACAGCTCATGACAAATGCTCAAAAATTATTCAGATAAATAAGATTAACTTAAACTACCAGTCTTGAACGTTAACCATATAGCTTGTAACATTAAAATGAATATTTTCTCTAACACTCTATTGAAATTAAAAGCAGATTACACTGCTACCTGATCAAAAACTAGCTAAACACATCCGAAGTGAGTTTAATATATAATTAATGTTCAACAAGAATATGGTTATCTGGCCTAGGGTATGGATTGAGGCTTTAGCATATTTGAAGGATTTTTTTTTTTAATTCTTCATTCATTTTGGGACATCTGTAAAGGACATCAATATTAATATTTTTTTTGATGCCATGTTGGCTTGATCCCTATGACAGTGATACACACACAACCAAAACCAAAAATAAAATACACATACAAAGGATTTAAGTCCCCCGGGGCCAGAGTTCTGTGTTTCCTATCGCATTCTCCTCTCTACCCCACATATCAGGACTAAAGCTTTTGTTCCACCCATTCCTTGTATATCTTCTGTCCTCTCTTCAGAGAGTGCATGAGCACCTGTGCTCCTACCTGCCACACAAGAGCAGACTGTGGCTCTGGATAGTAAAAGAACCAACTGGGACAGGAATATGAAACTGAGCTGGTCATCTCAGACTGAACTATAAGTTCAAGCAGAAGACACACTGAGCACTGAAACAGATTCACCTCTGGCTTCCCATCTTGGGTCAGATGCAAGGGAGGAGAAAAGGTACACCAATGAAAAGACAGGGCAACTTCTGTATTGTGCGCTGTAGTCAAGAAAAGCTGGTGCCACAGGCACACGGTCCTTTATTTGCAGAGGGGTTTAAGAATAGTAAGACTACTCATCAGCAACCTTACCCTGAAAAGCAATAATCTAGTAATATATAATCCCCATTAACCCATTCTGTTTTGATCAAGAGGTCGGGAAGAGAAAAAGGTGGCACTGGATTCTTGGGGGAGAGAGAAGGAAAAGCTTGGACCTTTTCTCAGGAGTCAGCTGTTAAGACTCCTGGCTAAGCTCTGCCACTTTCCAACTATGACCCTGGGAAAGTTATGTGATCTCCCTATGCCTCAGTTTCCTTCCTCCTTAAAATAGAAATAATAATAAAATGTACCTCAGGGCACCTTGGTGCACAGCTGGTTAAGTGTCTGACTCTTGGTTTCAGCTCAAGTCATGATGGCAAAACTAAGCCCTGCATTGGCTCTGTACTCAGTGCAGAATCTGCTTGACATTCTCTCTCCCTCTCCCTCTTGCCCCTCCAGCTCGTGCTCACATGCGTGCTTTCTCTTTGTCACATAAATAAATCTTTAAATAAAAATAAATAATGGGTCTCTAGGATTGTTAAGAGGATCAAATTAATACTACGATAAAGAGCTTAGAACAGTGCCTACCCATAGGTTATATATAATAAGTGCGAGCTATTAATCTGTTCCGGCTCCCAGACACCAACCGTGATAGTGATCTTAATAGCCTGCACCCTTAACTCTGTGGTCTTCCTCCCACAAACCACTAGCTCTAGTCTAATCATGAGATGAACACAAGACGAATCTCAATAAAAGGACCTTCTACAAAATACCTGATAAATCCCAGAGATTTTGATTTAACGGGCAGGGATGGGGCCAGTCACAGGTATTTTCTGCAGAGTTACCCTTCACAGATTATTCAGAAATGTGATACCAAGGTGAGAAACACACCGTTTACTTTGCTGACTTCACCTCCTACTTCTCTTTCACTCCCCCCTACTTCATAATGACCTTTTTGTTGCCCCTCCAATACCCAGAGTTCACCTCCACCTTAGAACCTTTGCATTCACGGGGTGCCTGGGTGGCTCAGTGGGTTAAGCCTCTGCCTTCGGCTCAGGTCATGATCTCAGGGTCTTGGATCAAGCCCCACATTGGGCTCTCTGCTCAATGGGGAGCCTGCTTCCACACCCTCTCCACATGCCTCTCTGCCTACTTGTGATCTCTGTCTGTCAAATAAATAAATACAATCTTTAAAAAAAAAAAAAACAAACTTCTCATTCACTATTCTTTCTGCCTTAACCACTCTTCTCTCAGAATTTTTTTTACTTTTATTTTAATTAATTTATTAATTTAATTTAATTTATTTAATTTTTTAATTAATTTATTTTTTATTTATGTATATATTTGACACACAGAGAGAGAGAGAGTGACGGGGAAGAGAGTGCACATGAGCCGAGGCAGAGGGAGAGGGAGAAGCAGGCTCCACGCTGAGCAAGGAGCCCAATGAGGGACTCGATCCCAGGACCCTGGGATCATGGCCTGAGCCAAAGGCAGCTGCTTAACTGACTGAGCCACCCAAGTGTCTCTCCCACAATTTTTCTTAAGTTTTAGATTACAAGGTATAACTTTAATAATGAAGATTGTACAGAGTCTATACTTGAACAGGGCACAATGAGACAGCTTTTCTCCTGTGTTTAATTTTGCAGAAGCCCTCCAGGCCCTCCCCCCAAGCTCATACTCCCTCCACAGGGTAGTACTGTTACCTGTGCTAACAGAACATTACAATTCCTAGAATTGTGTTATTCTTCTCACTTTAAGAGCCAACTATCTTTTTATGAAAAGTTGCAAGAACCAAAGCAATCGTCTCTGCTACGAAACACTGAACTTTGCATAAGCAGTACTCAACAGCAAAGCAAAAGAAGTTTTCCTAGATCTTTGCTAGATCTCATGAATTCAGGTCTCTGCCCAAAATCATATGCTCAGAGATGCTTTCCATGACTACCTCATCAAAATGTAGTCTGCTATGCCACTGCCCTGCCACTCACTCCCTCACTACTACGACTTGCTGATTTCATAGGACACACTACCATCCCAAATTACCTCTCTTTTTCCTCACCTAGAGGGTGAACTCTGTGAAAGTTAAGGCCCTCTCTGTCCTCTTCACTGTATTAACTTCAAGACTTATCAAGCTTAAGGAAGTACCTTTTGAAGGGTGGACTCACATGAGCAATCCCAGAACTGCAGGCCTCTCTCATAAATCTTTCACAGAACCATACGGGGCTGCTCCAACTGACAGGAAGCCATTCCCTTTACCTTAGTCTTAGTTTCTCTTATTCTAAACAAATAAATAAGACACAGAAACATTTTGTGGCCAGTGCTTCATGGTTTTATTAGAAGATAACCCAACCCTTCAGACAATTAAAAATAATATAAATAACCACATTTTGGCAGACCTTCAACCTTCTGCCCCCCTACCAGAGTTGCTTCTTAGGAGCGGACTAAACAGCCAGTCATGGACCATTACAGGATGCGGCACTGACATACCTAGAGCCACAGCTGTTCGGAGCATATGCCTGGATCCTTCTAACCACCCTGCCTACTAGTGCTCCCTCACTAGCTCTTCTCTGCAGTTGTTCCCTATGCCCTTAACCAAACATTCTTCTCCCCAAATAACCATCTTAAAGGCACACTCGAGGCCAAAGGGTGTGGCTTCAAACCCTTCAGACCTATCCATAATAGAGCCATGTTAAGAGCTCCACAGATGCTCACAAGCATTTGCTGGGAACTCTGCCGACCACTTGTCCCTTAGCCATTTTATAACTCTGCCTTTCCTTCCGTGATTCTATAGTGCACGAGACAAATACTTTTCAAATCACAGGACATACCCATTAATGTGCAATATAATCAGTTTAGTGCGAGAATCTAGAAGTTTTTAACAGAATAGAACAAAAACAGAAAACATATCTCGTAAGACAGTGTTCCATTTGAGTTCTTTAAAAGTGTGTGTGTGTATAAACAAAGCTACAATGTAAAATATACCTCTTTAATTGTAGATTAAGTTCAATTTTTTAAAAACTACTAGTCTAGAGTTCTGAGAACATCTAATTGAACTTTTATTGTTCAACAAAAATGACTCATTAAGTAGCTATGACTGCAAATCCCTTTGACAATAAAAGAATTTTCTTATGAATAAATCCATAAGCCAGATCAAGTTCCTTTGTCAGACCCAATGACCCATTTTCAGAGCCAGAAATTATGGTAAGAGAAACCTGCATATCTGAATGGGAGGTTATATAACTCAAAGAGAGGTCATAATTTGGGCTGTATAACTCTTTTTCTATGATAAAGCTGGAACACATGTTAGTTCAAATCTGGATCCACAAAATCCTTGGAGACAGAATCCTCTCGAGCAAAGAATAAATAAATACAGCACAGGAGGAGAGGCAGGACTTTAAAAGTCATTCTGGGGTGCCTGGGTGGCTCAGATGGTTAGATGTCTGCCTCCGGCTCAGGTCACGATCCCAGGGTCCTGAAATCAAGCCCTGCAACAGGCTCCCTGCTCAGCAGGGAGTCCACTTCTCCCTCTCTCTCTCCCCACTGCCAGCCCTGCTTGTGCTCTCTCACTCTCTGTCAAATAAATAAATAAATAAAATCTTAAAAAAATAAAGTAAAAGTCACTCCAAGGATTAAGTGTTAATTTTGTCCTTTCAAAGTGCTCACCATGGTTCTTTTGGCCCAGCCGTCAGGTGCCTCTTTCCATACAGTCACCTTGGTTCTCTGTCCATTCTGAAGTTTACTTTACTCTAAGTAAATCTGGCAACAGTTTGGCCTTCCTCCACCAATACCAGCCATTCACAACCCAGTTAGGCATGAGGCTATCTAAACATGTATGTTTAGGGGCGCCTGGGTGGCTTAGTGGGTTAAGCCTCTGCCTTCAACTCAGGTCACAATCACAGGGTCCTGGGATCGAGGCTCGCATCCTCCTCCTCCTCCGGCTCTCTACTCAGCGGGGAGCCCGCTTCCCCCTCTCTCTCTGCCTGCCTCTCTGCCTACTTGTGATCTCTGTCAAAAGGATAAATAAAATCTTTTTTAAAAAAGTATGTTTAACCAGACTCCTCATATTAGTAATAAAAACAGCAGCTAACTTACATTGTAACTGAGAACTTACAATGTGTTAAGCGTTGTTCAAGTGCCTTATCACAAACTAAACCATTTTATCCACATGAAAATCCTGTTCCATTTCATAACTTCATACCCATTTCAGATATATGGGAATAAGGCCAAACTGGGTGGCTTAGTTGGCTGAGCAGCTACCCTCAGCTCAGGTCATGATCTCAGGGTCCTGAGATCGAGTGCCACATGGGGCAATTGTTCAGTGGGGAGATGGCTTCTCCCTCTCTCTCGTTTGTGCTTGCTCTCTCTCTCGATATAGATAAATATTTTAAAAAAGAAGACGAGTACATGAAGCAGCTCTTGATCTGAGGACATTACTGATCTGCATTAAACTGTGCTGTGCATTTCACAGGGAGTGCACAGTGAGGTGGAAGGGGAGAAGGTCAGAGAAAGCAAAGCAGATGGCATGCTCAGAATGAGACTTTTTTTTAAATTTGTTTTTTAAATAATGTCTACACCCAATGTAGGACTCAAACTCACAACCTTAAGATCAAGACTCAGATACTCCACCAACTGAGCTGACCAGGAGCCCTCAGAATAAGACATTTAAAAGAGACCCTTTCCACATAGACTTAGGATGCTCTCACCCCTACCAGGGTAAAATCCTAGAGTAAAGACAAACGAAACTTGCCGCTATCTCACCCTCTGAAGGGGACTGTGGGAGTGTTGCCTTAGAGCTGAACAGTAGGAGGTGGGGAGCTGCAAGGCTGGATGAAAATGAAATCTTTTTTTTTTTTTTTTAGGTTTTATTTATTTATTTGACAGAGAGAGACACAGCGGGAGAGGGAACACAAGCAGGGGGAGTGGAAGAGGGAGAAGCAGGTATCCGGTGGAGCAGGGAGCCTGATGCGGGGCTGGATCCCAGGACCCTGGGATCATGACCTGAGCGAATGAGCACCCAAACACCCTGAAAAGGAAATCTTTAAGAAGTTGTAAACTTGGGCAGGTACCTCCTGAAAATCTGATCCGTGAAATCTCAAACAATTCATTTAGTTTAAAGGGGGTTCCAAACAATTTGTACTCTTAGGTCTTAGCATAAGCAAACTCAATCCTCTTTCGAAGAATACAGCTTCATGCCAAGGCTTGGGAAATCCCCACAAATAATTTTTCAAAGGTAATGAAGAGCTGTGCAAACATAACACAAAAGGAAATGAAGAAACATGAAAAATACCATCAAAAACAACAGCAGATGGGATGCCTGGGTGGCTCAGTTGGTTAAGCAGCTGCCTTCGGCTCAGGTCATGATCCCAGCGTCCTGGGATCGAGTCCCACATCAGGCTCCTTGCTCAGCAGGGAGCCTGCTTCTCCCTCTGCCTCTGCCTGCCATTCTGTCTGCCTGTGCTCGCTCTCTCCCCCTCTCTCTCTGATAAATAAATAAAATCTTAAAAAAAAAAAAAACAGCAGAGGGGCGCCTGGGTAGCTCAGTGGGTTAAGTCTCTGCCTTGGGCTCAGGTCGTGATCTCAGGGTCCTGGGATGCATCCTGGGATCAAGCCCCGCATTGGGCTCTCTGCTCAGCAGGGAGTCTGCTTCTCCCTCTCTCTCTCTGCCTGCCTCTCTGCCTACTTATGATCTCTCTCTCTCTGTCAAGTAAATAAAATCTTTAAAAAAAAAACAAACAAACAGCAGAGGAGACCTCCAAAGTCTTCATATACTGGAATTATCAAAGATTATGACCAACAGGCTTACTGTTCTTACGAGAATAAAGAGGATAGCTACAGTACGAAAAAGAAAGACAGTAAGACAAGACGGTTGTATTATGTATCATACTAATACATTTAAAAAGTTAAACATGAAAAGTTAAAAATGGACAAACTTCTGGGAAAATGTAACTTATCAAAACTGACCTAAGGAAAAACAGACAACCATTAAAGAAACTGAATTCATCATCAAAAATACCATAGGAAACAAAGTAACAAAATTATCTCTCTTTCTCTTTTCAAATCCAGACAACATACCAATCAATCTTATACAAATACTTCCAGAGCATTAAAAGAGAGAAGCTATGTGAGAAGCAATACATTGTGCCTCATACTACAAAGCCAACATAACCCTGATAGCAAAATCTCATACAGGCAGTACAGAAAAAATAAGTTACAAGCTAATTTCTCCCATAAATAAAAATGAAAAAAATCCTAAATTATTAATAAACCAAATTTTAAAACATGAAGATACTTCACCATGACCAAGTTGCATTTATCCCAGAAATGAAAACTGCTTTAATTATAAAATACAGTAATGTAAAGGGACGGAAATAAGACCCTTCACATACCCACCCCATGTTCTTGTATACAAAAACAAGAAGAAACATTTGAAAGATGAGCAAAAAACTAATAAAAGTGGTTACTAATAGTTGTTGGGGACAAAACCAGGTACAAAAGACAAAGGTGAACTACAGACTTCTGAGACATGGGAACATACTGAAAAAAAAAAATCAACATAATTCACCACATTAACCTAGTAAAAGAGTAAAATCAAATGAACACCCCCAATAAATGCAGGAAAATCACCTGACAAAGTTCAGTAGCCACTCAAAATTAAGAAAAACTCCGAAGCTAAGATTAAAGGGAATTTTCCTAACCCAATGAAATATATCTGTGAAAAAAAGCAAACCACTATCACACTTAAGTGTGAAATGTAAATTATTCATCAGTTAAAACAAAGTCAGAATACCCACTCACTTCTTCTATTCAACATTATACTGGAGGTCCTATCTAAAGTAGGGCAAGAAAAAAACATATATAAGGATTGGAAAGAACAGAAACTGTCCCTCTCTGCAGATAATATGATCATGTATATAGAATGAATCTACACATTAGAATATTTATGAGAATTTAGCAGACATCTTAACACAAAAATCAATACATAAAAGTTAATCATTTTCCTATATACAGAAAATAAAAGTTTTCCTATATTAGAAAACAAAAGTTTTTAATTTCTTTTACAATACTATAAAATTCTAAGTATCCAGGAATAAATTTCAAAATGATGTACAAGTTCTTTCAGAAAAAAGAAATGACAAAACTTTATCATGAGGCAATTTAGACCTAAATATATGAGAAGACTTTATCTTGGAATGGTATTAATTCTCTACATATTGGTTTATAAACTCAAGGCAATACAAAAAACATTCTGTAGGCTTTCTTAATACAAATTTATAGTATGCTCCTAAGAAATGTAAAAGGCCAAGACTGGCTAAGACACTCTTCTAAAAGAACAAAATAGAAGGACTTGCTCTACCAGATATTAAGACATGTTACAAAGCTATGGTAACCAAGAAAACGTGTTTTTCACACAGAGATACACTAACAGATCAGTGGTACAGAACAGAAGACCCAAGAAACACATTCGCAGGCATATGGACATGTGCACAGCAGATCCATGTAGAAAAGACAAGCTTTTCAATAAATGCTGCTAGGGCAATTGGCTACCTGTAAGGGGAAAAAATGAAATTGAGCCCCTATTTCCACTATGGGAAAATCAATACTAAGTGGAACAAGACAGAAAAATCACCAGCAATAAAGACAATTATTGATAAATTCTACTACATTAACATGAAGAGCTTCTAGTCAAGGCACAATTAAACACACACACACACACACACACACACACACTAGAAGATATTTGCAACTCACAGAAACAACAAAGAAGTCAGAATATACTTCAATAAGTCAATGAGAAAGACAAACCATCTAAGAGAAAAATGAACAAAAAACCCTGAATGGGGAAAAAAAAAACAAAACCCTGAATGAAGCACTTCACAAAAGGTGAGATTCAAAAGATACACAAAGTCCTGAGTAACCAGAGGGATGTAAATTTAAACCAGAAGAAGATATACATATACAAAAAATTGACAAAAAATTTTAATTCTCAGGGCGCCTGGGTGGCTCAGTGGGTTAAAGCCTCTGCCTTCAGCTCAGGTCATGATCCCAGGGTCCTAGGATTGAGCCCACATCGGGCTCTCTGCTCGGCAGGGAGCCTGCTTCCCCCTCTCTCTGCCTGCCTCTCTGCCTACTTGGGATCTCTATCTGTCAAATAAATAAACTCTTTAAAAAAATGTTAAAAAAAATTTTTTTTCAATTCTCCAATAGCAAGTGGTGGTGATGAAACAGAATAACAGGAACTCTCATACACTCTTCATGGCAATGCAAACTGGTACAACCACTTTGGAAAACAGTTGGCAAAATCTGGTGCTATTTAAGATATGCACAGTCTGTGACCCAACAATCTCACTCCTAGGTTTACATTTCATTTAAATGTATGAAGATGTTCACCAGGAGAAAAGAACAAGAATGCCTATACCAATATTGTTTATAATAGGGAGGAACCTCAGAATCTGGAAATGGAATACTCATCACTGACAGAATAGGTCACTTGTGGCATAATCATAAAATGGAACTCTATACAAAACTGAAAATGAACAAACCACAGCTACTCACTGGATGAATCTCACAAACACAATGCTGAAAAAAATGAAGCAAAGCCCACAAGAACGCACAATATGACATCAACTGTGTCAAGCTCAAGGAAGTTTAGGAATGCATACACATGCGATAAAAGTATAAAGCTAAGTAAGGAAATATCACCACAGAAGCCCAGAAAATGGTTTCCTATGGGGAAGGGAAATGGTTATGATTGGAAAGAGCAGAGGTCTTTAATATTGACACTAATATTTTATGTCTTAATCTGGGTAGAGAGTACATCAGAATTTGCTTTATAATTTTTTGTTAGACTGTGCATATGATTTTATACGCTCTGTGTATTTTACCACTAAAAAAAATGCAATCTCCTGTGTTGGGATTGTTAACAAACTATTTATTATCCCAGTGCCAGTAATTGCAAGGTTGCTTAGGGAAACAAAAGTCCTCATACTATGACAACATTCACCAATAAACTGGTCACTCTGCTCCAACTTTCCTCCCTGGTTAACTCCAGCAATTTCTCTCACTGACTACAAACATCCACACCATAAACAAAAGGCAAATCATTTGCAAATTTGTTCACCCAAAAAATATTTATTAATGTCTACGACTTTCCAAACACTGTTCTAGGAGATCAGCAAGGTCCAAGAGAGACAAAGGTCCTGCCCTCCCGCCAAAAATGGAGGACACAGAAACACCCATTCCCACTCTGAGTTTGTCTCCAACCTCTCATCCTCCTTTCCAAACAGTCATCACACATGGAGAACCTAAAAGAAACCGGGGACACATATGACCTTAATATGGAAACCACCACCTCTTCACTTCAAAGGAACCGTCTGCTTGGTTTCATCTGGCTGAAGCCCAGTTTCCCATATTCTCAAGGAGGCAAAGAGACTGCCTTACGGGGTCCAGGCACTAGTCTCAACAACAGTGATGCTGTGGGAATTGGCTTATGGGGTCAACACTCCCAAAGAATGCTTTAACTGGGATCCAGGGACCAGAGGCTGGCAATTTTCCAGAAATCGTACACGAGGCTTCGTGTGTACATATATTTCCCTCAAGTCAGAGTGCAGAACTTGCAACTGATTCTCAAAGGAGTTCAACCCGAAAGAGGGTAAGTAAGCCCTGCCTCAATTACGTTGACTACACTCGCTTTTTAAGGTCATGGTGAAGGCAAATGTGGCCACGAGGAGGCCACGTGAGCTGAAACCCAGGTGTCCTGACCTCTAGGTCCATGCTCTGAATGCCCAATACTTACTCTTAGTTCTTCGAAGGCTTCATCGAGGGTGGAGAGCTGGTGGCCCTGGTGAGTCCCAATGACGGGGCACAGGACACAGATGAGCTGCTTATCTTCCTGGCAATAGGTGCTCAAATCGAGCCCATGGTCCGGACACTTCCTCTTGGCCACTCTCTCCGCTTCCATCTCTATTTCTGGGTCAAACTCACTTTCTGCCTCCGTTTCTCCCTCCGCCTCGGATTCTCCTTCCTGGTTGTCTTCCTCTGCTTCGCTCTCTTGCTCGTCCTCCATCTCCTCCTCACTGTCCTCTTCACTCTCCTCCTCGCTCTCCTCCTCACTCTCCTCCTCCGTCTCGCTCTCTTCTTCCGATTCACTGTCTTCCTCGGACTCGCTCTCCTCCCCCACCTCGCTCTCTAGATCCCGCTCATTCTCCACCTTGGCCCCGGCTTCTTCCTTCGCGTCGCCCTGCCCCGGGGCCCCGGCGGTCCAGGCCTGGGCAGCGCCGTGGACGTACGGGGTCAGGTGGTGGCTGGGGAACTTCTGCCCGTGCGCCTCGGCGTGGCGGCGGCAGTAGCAGAAGGCGCACTCTCGGCACACTTCCTCGGCCCCCGGGGCCTCGTCGGGTTCGCACTCGTCACACGTGCCGTCGTGCGGCAGCTCCTCGAAGGCCGCGCCCCCTCCCGAGGCCATGTGGCTGCGGTGACGCGGCCCAGGCCGCTGGGCCTCGGAGCTCGGCGCCGGGGCTCCGCGCGGCTTCCTCCCGACCTCCGCGCCGCCCGGGACTGGCCGTGCCGGGTCTCGGGGCAGGCTTGGGGCCGCGGCGCCGCTGCCGCCGGTGCTCCCGCCAGACCCCGCCGGGCCGAGGAGCGAGAGACCTTCCCGCCGGCTCGGCCGCTCAGCGCCCGCTGCGCTTCCTCCGCCGGCGCGGGCACTTCCGGCGCGGCGGCCCCGCGCCCCCGTCGGCCCCCGCGCCGCGCGCCGCCTTGCTTCGCGCTGGCCCCGGCGAGATCGCCGCGCCGCTGGCCCCCGCCGCCCCGGTTCCGCTTTCCCTTTCCCTGCCGGCGGCCTCCTTTCACTTCCTGAGTCACTTAAAGTGGCAAGGGTCCTTTTCCGCGTTCCCCGGCCGGGGGAGGGGGTGGCGGGGAAGGGGACGCTCGGCCGCCGCGGAGGGAGGGGGAGGGTGGAGGAAGGTCTCCCGCTCGCTCCCGAGGCGGGAGTCGGGCTCCGCCTCCCAGGGCCCCGGAGGTGTCCACCTGACTGCTCAAGGCTGCTAGGCAGGTGTACGCGTGCATGTCAGTCTCTGTCCCGACAGTCCGTCGCCGCCCGTCCCAGCCCCCACCGCCAGGTCTTCTGCAAGGTGCCGGGACTGGCTGTTTTTTGTTTTGTTTTGTTTTTCACCCGACTGTACCCGATCCCTGGGATTTTCAGACGGCCCCGGGAAGGGTTGTGTTTGTTCTCCCAGGCTCAGGGAATTTCAGAGTCAGGCTCTGCAAACAGACGTTTTCGATCCAAAGCAATACTACACTTTGTCTGTTTGCGAAGTCTATTTGCGTTCCTGCTTCTTAGGGGCTTGGAATCTCGAGGGTGGCAACCTCTATGCCTTTTTCTGAGAGCTTGCCTTGGGTTCCTCTGAGATGTCAGGGGAAGTAGGTGGCGAGAGAGGATTTGTCCAGTGAGACTTCCAACGTGCACTCATTTTCCTTTATGTGAGGAGACCACCTAGATCCAGACTGGGTTCCAAGAGAAATGAAAAGCACTGTTATTTATTAACCAACCACTAAAGCGCCAAGAATCAGGCCAGATCTTTTTGTGGCGTTTTAAAAGCTGGTTTTGGAAGATCCTCTCTTGAAGGCTCCCAAATCCTGGTGCCACAATTTAATTGGCTTTGTGACCATGGAGACATTAATTGATCATTCTGTTCTCCACTTCTTAAAAAAAAATAGGTAAAATGGAAATAATGGTAATATCTACCTGATGGGGCTCCTTTGTGAATGAAATGTAAAGGTGCCTGTCTTCTGGAAGTATTCACTAGATTTTAACTACTGTTATGAGCACAAATTATATGTAGTGCATATAATGACCCTTTGAAAGAATTTTTAAACACTTTTTAAAAGATGTGTTCATATTTTTTTTTAAGATTTTTATTTATTTGACAGAGAGAGATCACAAGTAGGTAGAGAAGCAAGCAGAGAGAGAAAGGGGGGGGGGGGGCGGAGCAGGCTCCGTGGCCAGCAGAGAGCCCAAGACAGGACTCGATCCCAGGACCCAGAGATCATGACCTGAGCTGAAGGCAGAGGCTTAACCCGCTGAGCCACCCACACAGCCCCAAGTAATCTCTACACTCGGAGTTGGGCTCAGACTCACCACCCTGAGATAAGAGTTGCAGGCTTCATCTCTGAGTCAGCCAGGTGACCCATAACATATTTTTAACACATTTTTGTTAGGCTGGCATTTTTCGCTGGCCGCTGGTAGTACAAACAAACCCTACATCCACCCCATATCTTTTCTTTTTCTTTTTCTTTTTTAAGGAGCTTTTGTTTTGTATTTAGGAGAGGAAAAGGGCATTTTGAACTAGTCTAGGTTGAGGCTGAGGTGTGGTTGAGCAGAATGGAGGGGAAGTAGTGTTTGCTTTCCATTGACTTCCCTTAGGTAATTTTGAGCTAGAATTTCCATATGATTTTCGCAAAAATGCCAGGGCGTGGGGTGGGGTAGAAATCATTTAAAATAATTTTCAACGTCTCCACATGTAAAATGTATGCTTAATCCATGTGCAGCTTTTGTCAAAGATTTATATTTTTGAAATCTTTTGTTTTTTTAAACCTCAGAACAATTCTATAGAATATTGGGCTGTTGGGGTGGGGGGCGGAATCAGAAGGTTTGTTTTGTTCTGATTCCATATACATTTCTATTTTCTCCAGTTCATTTCTTTGGAAATTAATTCTATGTCTGCATTTGAAACAGGGACTGATGCACCATTTGGAAAAAAAAAAATTCAACAAATGTCAACTCAAATATCAACATTAATATACCTAGTGAATAGTGTTTCTTGCTTGGTTATTTCTACCACCCTGAGCTTAAAAGGAAATGACAGCCTATGCAAACATAATGTTATCACATTTAGAAAATATTTTTTCAATGAAAACATTTTTAATGTCTTACAAGAACATATTTGTGTCCAGGCTGTTTGGTAGGGAGGGACGGATATCTTTTTTTTGGTCATATTGTTGTTGTTGTTGTTTGTTCTTAATTTTATCTGACAGAAAGTGAAAAGACTCTACTATGCTGTTCAGTATCGAACACTTCACAGTCTTTTTTTTTAACCGTCTATGGTAAGAGGGTCTTAGAAGTTGATGGAACTGTTAAAAAGGGACTTCATAAAATTCTGGCAATGAGGTGTAGCAGACTCAGGGAGACAGACCTTCTGTACTGCTCTGCACAGAAATCAGAATGGGTTGATTTCCCCCATGAATCTTTGGTAGCATTCAGAGATAGAAACTTTGTTATATAACCTATAATTGCATAGAAAATTACCTCAAAAAGTAACAGCTTGAAACAATAAATATTAATTATCTCTCATCATTTCTGTGAGCCAGGAATATGGGAGTGGCTTAGCTAGGTGGTCTAACTCCTAATCTTTTAAGAGATTTTAGTGAAGACGTTACCTGGGGCTATAGTCATTTAAAAACTCAACTAGAAAAGTAAGATTTGCTTTCAAGATGGCTTACATGGCTATTGGCGGGAAGGCCAACCCCTTTCTACTGGGCTGCTTGAGCATCCTCATGACACGGCAGCTGAATTCTTGCAAAGCTAGTGATGATCCAAGAGAGGGCAAGATAGAAGATGCAATGTCTTTTATGCTCTAAGCTCAGAAGTCACACATCATCAGTTCCGACATAGTCTATCTGTTACAGCGATCAGCCCTATTCATCATGGGAGGATACCACACAAGGGCATGAATGTCAAGAGTGGGAATCTTTGGAGCCATCTTTGATGCTGACTACCATAGTCTGCCCTTTGGCCTCTAATGATTCACATCTCTCTTATAGGCAATCTATGTCTACTTCCTCCCAAGAGCCCCTAAAATCTCAACCCATTACATCATCAGCTCAAAGTCCAAAATTTTATTATTTAAATCAGTTACAGCTGGGGATGAAGCTTCTTGTGTAGCTGTCTTAAATGCAGTTCCTAAAGTATAGGTCCTCTTCATCTGAATAATTAAGTTCCTGCATCCAACTTACAATGTGGGGCAGGCTTAGGTTAACTAGTACAGACACTCCTGTTCAAAAAGAAGAAAAGATAGGAGACACAAAAGAGTCATTGGTCTGTAGCAAGCCTGAGATCCATTTGGAAACAGGTTAGAAATTCCTTGATTAGGGCTCAGTCCTACCCATGCCAGGGAACGGTTCTCCACGGCTTTTGACTTTACTCTTTGGGCTCTTGATTCCACTCTCTGAATCATCCTCCCTTTTTCTGTCTTCCATGTTTGCAGCTATGTAGTTTATTAGTCTACTTCCTACCAGTAGAATTTAGGAGGTTAAAAGGTCCCTTTAGGTTTCGTACTGACTCTGTCCCCTTCAGTCCACACTGGCAGTGCTTCTCTCAGTATATCTTTTCAAATATTGTGAGTCTTCTATGAAGGTAATTGAGGCACCACTCCATTCTTCAGAAGCCATACCCACAGTTCTCTCTGGATAAGCCCTTCTCTACTTTTAAAAGTCCCTCTGCAGAAGCTGCTTAGACACTACACCCATCAGCTTCTTTGAATTCCTGTTGTTTGACTGATTCTCTGAATTACTGCTGTAGATCTTTTTGAGGTCCGAACAAAGGGTTTTATAGCTACACCCTCAGCTTCGTCATTTGACAGTGTGCTCCCTGAAGGATCCTAGAGTTTATTTTTGACTGGAAACCATTTCTTCATTTTAGCGTTATTTCTCATCTAG
The DNA here is from genome assembly GCF_964662115.1 of Mustela nivalis. NCBI lineage: Eukaryota > Metazoa > Chordata > Mammalia > Carnivora > Mustelidae > Mustela > Mustela nivalis. The sequence continues at coordinate 93,361,559 of NC_139028.1, read as the reverse complement.
AGAAAATGAGAATTTTCAAGTCTAGCAAGTTCTGGATTTTTCTTTTTAGTCCTTCTCGGGATTTTTTTTTCTTTCTTCTCACATTTTTCTGTAATAGGGAAGAAGACATTGGTCAGCACCTTCAACACTCTACCTGGAAATCCACTTAGTTAGAACATGCAATTCATTCGACACATTTTTCTACCTTACACATTCCTACAGGTGACAGTGTTGCTAAACTTCCTGCCATGACATTATAGAGACCATTTTCCTCCTGTTTTCAATATTCCCCTTATTTTCCCTACTCCTTCATCTATAGCTTTTTCAAAAGCCATCAGGTTGTGCTCACAATTTCTTCAAGACTCTTCAGGCTTTTGCTAACACTATACCCCAAGTCCTTCCAGCCTCTCTCCCTACCCAGTTCCAAAACCACTCCAACATTTTAAGTTTCCATTACAGAAGCACCTCACTCTTCATAATAAAATATATATTCGTTGTAAACTTGTATATAATAAGTTACCCCAGAATTTTGAATCATCTTGGGGGCTGTCTTACTGACATTGGTGCTATCTTCTCATTATGGTTAGCAAGAGCTGGAAGGCATCTCAAAGATACTCCTCACTACTTCTGTAGAGAACAAGGCAGCTTGCGTTTGACACTGGCCAGTGAGTATGTGTGAAACTTTTAGAAATAAATGTTGTATTCCTTAAAAAAAAGAGAGAGAGAGAGAGAGTCTGTTAATTTATGTGGGTGATAGCTCTTCAATTATTAGACATTTAAACTCTATACAGATGAAGAAACCTATGTGCAGAGAGGCAAAGAAACTTGTTAAATGTTACCCAGCCCAAAGATGGCCTCGTTGGGACTCAAACTTAGATCCTTCTATCTGTTCCAAAGAGATGAACTGGGTTTAGAAGATTCATAACATAGTACATTAAATTTCAGAAAAAAAATCTAGAAGTTGAAAGAGAACAGTGTGGAATTTCCAAGTTCACTGCTTCAGGGAAGGCATTTGCAGTCCCTCAACTGGTCCCATTCTTACATAATTAGACTGTCACTTTAGTGACTGGTTTTAATTCCACCCCAACCCCCACCCCAAGCCCTGAGATCACTTCAATCTCATCTCATGCTGATCATATTAGCCAACATCTTATCCTATTAACGTCAGTACATTGAAATATCATATCCCCTAGCCAATCCCAGCCGTAAGTCCTGAAACATAAACAAGAAAGCTTCTAAAGCTGGGCCTCTTTCTGTTCCTCAAAAGCCCATTGAAGCTGAATGTTGAAATGATGCCTTGGCCCAACACTCTTCTGGAGACTTTCATTTCATCCAGTTCTGACAAGTGAATGGTTCACTTCTTTTTTTTTTTTTTTTTTAATTAAGATTTTATTTATTTATTTGACAGACAGAGATCACAAGTAGGGAGAGACACAGGCAGAGAGAGAGGAGGAAGCAGGCTTCCTGCTGAGCAGAAAGCCCAGTGCGGACCTCGATCCTAGGACCCTGGGATCATTAGCTGAGCCGAAGGCAGAGGCTTTAACCCACTGAGCCACCCAGGCACCCCGAATGGTTCACTTCTTGTTAATATTATAATGCCCTCAACATTCCACCCCTCAAAAAAAAAAAAAAAAAGTATGTGTAAGGGCAATCCCAGATTATATCTGATGGAGCTATTTTAATTAGTATTTTACTTGCTTAATAAATAGAACACATTTAGTATTTTACTTGCTTAATAGCGTCAAACAACTCCTATAGCCACAAAAAATAACAAAAATACCTCATTTTCATTCAGCCCCAGAATTCAAGATTCCGTCCGGTATTTGTTTCAATTTTCTTTAGATACTTCCTACAAAGTCTTTGATAGTGGACGCCCCATTTTAACATGTGGGAAGAGAGAGTTACTTGAAAGAATGCCCAGTCATAAGAAACAAAACAAAACAATTTTTTTAAAGGTGTACATAGGAAGTATGCTGCTTAAAGCAATAACAAGTGAAAACTAAAAACCAAACCAAAACAAAACAAAAACAGAACATCCAGTCAGTGAGTTAATCTCTGACTTCCTCCCCGGTCTTCAAGCCAGCTCCCTAATCCCCGGGTGATGGCTAATTCTTTTCTTGGCAAAATCATGTTTTCTAACTTCTCTCCTTGGAAATGTTTTCGTAGGGGTGGTCTTGGCTTTTACATGAGTGGGCTTCAGGGAGGGAGGGCAAACACTTCATCATCTGTAAGAGCAGTACTCTTTGGGAATGAGAAAAGTCCTGAAATTGGCCTTGCATTTACGCCAGTTGGAAAAGCAGTCACCTATGGACAGGAACTAATGAAGGGCTTTGTGTTTCAGCAGTTAGTGCAATACCCTTGTAAATCAGGGATTATGAGGGGAAATCTCCCCGAGGCTTGTTCTCTCCATTTATATATTTATTTTGGAACTCAGGTGCAGACGGACTAGTTAATCACACGACACAGGTGCGCGGCCTGTGTAGGACCTTCAGTCTGTGCAAGAGAACTTTCTTACTTCATTTCACTTTGTTTTAACTTTATTTTATTTTCCCTTTATCTTCCATTCCCTCAACTTCTAACAGAAATTCTCTCTGACATGTTCAGTTAACGTCCCTGAAGATGTAGATATCTTTAAAAAGTAGTCCATTGGTTCTGTGGCGTAATGGATAGCGCATTGGACTTCTAAAAAGTAGTCCATTGGGGGCGCCTGGGTGGCTCAGTGGGTTGAGCCTCTGCCTTCGGCTCAGGTCATGATCTCAGGGTCCTGGGATAGAGTCCCGCATCGGGCTCTCTGCTCGGCAGGGAGCCTGCTTCCTCCTCTCTCTCTGCCTACTTGTGATCTCTCTCTGTCAAATAAATAAATAAAATCTTAAAAAAAAAAAAAAAGTAGTCCATTGTTTTATATATGTGTTAAACTTTACATAAATAGGACACTCAAGAATTCTTTCTTCCTTTCTCTTTCTTTCCTTCTTTCTTTCTTTTCTTTGTTCTTTCTCTCTTCCTCTTTCTCTCTTCTTCTCTCCCTCTCTTTTTCTTTCTCTCTCCCTCTTTCTTTTTCTTTCTTTCTTTCCTTCTTTCTCCCTCCCTTCCCTCTTCTTTCCTTCCTTCTTTCCTTCCTTTCTTCTCCAAATGCTATGACTGCTAAAAACCTTGGATATCCAGTCTTTGACATTTCATATTACCTGAATTTCTGATGTTTTGCTACCTACTGGGAATAAAGTGATAACTCACAGTGGTATTATATGTGCATTTGGGGGGGGGGTCGCTAGTCAAGATGAATAGCTCTTCATACTCTTGTTATGTGATGTCAAATGACAAAACAAAAACTTTATTCCAGGGAAAACAATCCATGGATTGGGTGAGTACATTGCCTCATAGGCAGTGGAACCCTCTTCCCGAGGGATTTTGGGCAACAGGAAGTTAGACAGAGTGTTAGAAGCAATATGCAGAAACACGGCATGACTGGCTTGCCTTACATGTCTGGCCTTACTTAGAAAAATCAAGGAACAAGGAGATCAGTAGAGAACCCACAGTTGGAGTGGTGTTCGCAGATTGGCTGGGGGCAGAGTGGCCCCCTGTGGGGCCTAAAAACTTACTTCTACAATAAATAATCTAGGTTTAGCTTTTGTCTTTTTTTTTAATCTGCCGTTTTCTTATTGTTTTGCGGGATGTTCTTGTACCGTCCAGATATTAACTCCAGTCAGTTTAGACATTATAAGTATCTTCTGATCTGTCACCCGTCTATTAACATTATCTATAGCAGTGTCCTTTCTGAGTGGAAATCTGATGTTTTGATGGAGTCAGATCCGTCTTGTTTAAGAAGTCCTGTTCTGCCTCAAGATCATACAACTTCTTCTTTTATCTTTCCATGTTTTCACTTTCCACAGCGAGGCCCACCTGGAGGGCACCTTTGTATACAGTTTGGGATAATGATCCAACATTATTTTAGTCCTTAGAGTGAGACAGTTTTCTCAATATCCTGATCCAGTTTCTAACCCCAAACAGGAATGAAGGAATTTGTATTATGAGAGATGCCACAATGAAGTGACTAAGAGTAGAGGGTTCTGGGTAGGTAGCGGCTGACTTATTCTCCCTAAATATGCTCCCTACAAATTCTACAAAATTTTTTTTTGTATTTCTACTATACTATACTATGCCAAAAAACTACAAAAAAGTTCTTTTTAATTTCTTTAAAATTTTTACTTATTTTTTTTCCCCTCAAGAGAGTGTGAACGAGGAGGGGGCAAAGGGAGATGGAGAGAGACAATCTTAAGAGGCTCCATGCTTAGCACAGAGCCTGACATGGGACTCAATCTCACGATCCTAAGATCATGACCTGAGCTGAAACCAAGAGTCCGACGTTCAGCCAACTGAGCCACCCAGGTGTCCCAGCATAAGAGTTTTAAGGTGGTAGATTGACAGAGTAGTCATTCAGACTATACTGATGAGACATCAGAAGAGTGGAATTGGTTAGAAGGGGCTACACTTGAGAAAGACATTAAACCAGAGGAGACATCAAAGTCAAAAGTAGGAAAACCATCCTGAAAACTCTTGAGCCCACTTCTACTGATGAGGGTGAGATGAGTGGTAAGAACAGGAACTTCAGAATGTGTCATTGGTTCATTCACTCGTTTCTTCACTTCCCAAGGTTTGATGGCTTTCCATGAGCCATCAGGCACTCTTCCAGGCCCTGAGGAAGCCACCACAAAACAAGACGCGCGGGACTGCCGCTGACAGTGCGCTTGTATTTCCACCAGAAGTTGATATTCTTACCTTCTACATTACCACCAACATAATTCTTCCAAAATGCAAATTTGATTAAGACACACTGATCTTTTGACATTTCATCAGAGTTCCATTGCCTACTGCAGACGCAGCATGCCACACAAGATCATCCCTGATCTGACCACTGGCCCACCTCCCCAACTTCATCCCTTGTTACTCTACAGGCTGACCCCAATGTAAGGCAATCCCCCCATCTTCTCATGAGGACCACCCCTAAAAGCTCCAACAGCCAACTTGAATGTATCAGTGTTTGGGGATATAGCTGAAAATGTTAAACATCTACTAGTAATATTTAACATATTAACTTAAAAATGTTTTAAGTTGAATATTACATGAAATATTCATTTAGAGATCTATTGCTTTCGTCTCCCCAATTAGTTAGTACATGAAATAATCATGTACTAACTCCATCGGCAGCTCTGACAACGGTGTGTTTCTGTGATCATTGAAGCCATTTTTTGAGTCACAGAACGCAGCTTTTCAAAGCATATTATCTTCACAGGCTTTGGATGTTGTTTCTAACACAGAACTTTTTTGAAACTATGAATGATGCTGCCCCTGAAAAAAAAAAATTTTTTTTTGGAATTTTTATCATAAGCCCCATGTACCTGTGCCTTTTGATTTAACCATATAGCATTTTTTAAAGGTCTCCTACAGATGTATACATGCATATTCTCCATGATGTGGCCATGTGCTATTTTCATTGGTGGTCTTTTAAAAGGCCACTTTATAATGACATATACCACTCACAATTTTGAGGACATAGCCCAGGCAAGGAATAACACTACATACACATTACATCTTTACATCTCTCTCTCTCTTTCAACCAGTTTCCTCTTCTTCTCCAAACTGTAACTTATTTTATCTAAAATAAAGTAACCAAGGGCGCCTGGGTGGCTCAGTGGGTTAAAACCTCTGCCTTCAGCTCAGGTTATGATCCGGGGGTTCTGGGATTGAGCCCTACATTGGACTCTGCTCAGCAGGGAGCCTGCTTCCTCCTCTCTCTCTCTGCCTGTGTCTCTGCCTACTTGTGATTTTTGTCTGTCGAATAAGTAAATAAAATCTTTAAAAAAATTAAAAAATATAAATATAAAATAAAATAATATAAAGTAACCAGGAGATGACCTCATAAAATGAGAGACTTGGGAAGAAATCAAATATAAGAAGACCTTTTCCTGAAAAATACTTAGGAGAAGAATATTGCCTCACTGTTGGCCATTAGGAGTGATTGCTTTCTATGGTTCCCTAAACCATACCATGCATTTCCAAGCGTCCACATCTTTGCCAAGTACTCCCTTTGCCCATAATGCACTGCTCCAGCTCTTCCCCCAGCTGCCTCCTACCCGTGTGCCAAATTTCGACATTGTTACTGGGCTTCACACATTGAAAAGCTGTTAACATGACCCCCCCCCCCCTACTGTGCAATAGGCTCCTTGAGGTCAGGAGGCTGTTTCTTTTGACCCTGTTGACCTTGGCATCCTTCATAGTATCTTGTATCTAGTTCTCTTCCATGAAACCTGATTGGGCTGAGAATAGAACATGTTTGAAAGGGCCACCATATGATTTATCATCCAAGCTGGAATACCGTGAGAGTGTAGTAAGCACTATGGACAGTCAGAGCCGGACACTAGGCATGGACCAAAACTGTCCCGGGTGCACTGGGTAATGCAGTCATCCTAATAAGGTGATGAGGGAAGGAAGCCATAGGTTTCTCAGCCCCAAATAACAGACCAATATCTTACCTTTCACCTGTCCAAGTTCTTTCATGCATATCCCCTCTTTTTCACCCCTCTTCCCTTTCTTATTTTCTCTCTGCCTGCACAGCAAGACTCATACAAACTTGCTAAACCACAATACTACCATTTCCATCCTTCACTTCACAAGGTAATTTAAGGGCGAGAAGAGCCCATTGAATCTTGATGCAGAGTGGATGGTGCTTGGGGGTAGGGTGACAAGTGCCGTGATTATAGCTCTTGGCAAAGATCAAAACTCAAGACTTTTTTTGTTTGTTACCTTAACAGGAATCTTAGCGACCCTGAGCAAATGCCCAGTAAGTAGAAACTCTTAGAATGATGCAAACATACATACTCTGTTTTTGTCCTGAAATCCAGCATGACCTGGAAGAACATTTAAGACGTGAAGTGCAGAGTCGGGCATCATGCAAGAAAAAAAACTGGGTTGGTTGAGAAAAATGCCTGTGTGGGTCAGTGGAAGCTGTGTTCCAGGATGGTTATAGCAGGAAGCACTTCAGAACTTGCTAGATCTAGATCTGAATCCTCATTCCACCACCTACTTAGCCAAGCAACTGTGAGAAGTTTTTGGTTTTTGTTCTTTTTTTTAAATCTTCTTTAACTTTAGTTCTCTTATTTTTTATTTTTTAAAAGTATTTATTTATTTGGCAGAGAGATCACAAGCAGGCAAAGAGGCAGGCAGAGAGAAAGAGGAGGAAGCAGGCTCCCTGCCAAGCAGAGAGCCGGATGCAGGACTCAATCCCAAGACCCTGAGATCATGACTTGAGCCAAAGGCAGAGGGTTAACCCACTGAGCCACCCAGGCGCCCCAACAGACCTACTCTGCAGGCTCGTTGTGCCAATTAAATGAGATAATGCCGTTAGCACTCTGCCAGCCCATAATGAACACCAGCTCGGTGTGAGCTACTACAGTATATGCACATCAGCAAGGCTTGCAAATGCGCTCGTTTCGTCTGTACGAAAATAGTTACACCGGGTTTAATGATCAGAGCAGTGAACCGAGAAAGCAGATATCCCGGATGCTGGCCGTGCCCCTGCCACCACGGAGCTGTGTGGCTCTTACCAAGTTATTCCCTTTCTTTGTTTTTTTGTTTTGTTTTGTTTTGTTTTGTTTTTTAGCCTCCTCTGCGAAATGGGTGAAATGGAAGCAATTCTTGTTTCCGTTTCCCATTGCTATGCCACCCACCACCTCAAAACTCAGTGGCTTAAGCCAGTAATGATCCGATATGTCTCAGGATCTTGTGAATTGTCTGGGCTCGGCTGGGCAGTTCTTCTGCTATGTAAGGTGTTGGCGGGGGTTGCTCGGGCAGCTGCTCAGGCAGAATGCTCAGGCACCATTCTAGAACATCCAGAATGGTGTCCCTCACCTGGTTGCCAACTGTATGGGTCAGTTCCAGTTCTCATCATGAGCTGTCATCCTCTCGGGACCTTCTCTTTCCGCAGGGCCCTCCAGCTGGATAACGGACTCATGACATAGCACCTGGCTTCCAAGAGGGCAGAAATGGAAGTTTCAAAGCCAGATGTCACACGGTGCTACTTTGTAGAATATTTGTCAAAGCAACTGGAAGGCCAGCCAAAACTCCCAGCGGGGAAGGAAGAGACTCCATCTCCTGAAGACGCTCAAAGCCAGGATACAATAGAGTGTGCAAGGTGGCGCAGACCACTGGGACTCCTTTTCCAAACAATCCCCGAAATCCCTATGGTGCATGCTGGCTCTGACAGCCCATATATAAACCTAAAGTTTTGGGGCTATGCCACTTCTTTTTTTAAAGGCCAACCAAGAAACAGACTCTCTCTCTCTCTTTTTTTTTTTTTTTAAAGATTTCATCCATTTATCTGACAGAGAGAGAGAGAGATCACAAGTAGGCAGAGAGGCAGAGACAGAGAGAGGAGGAAAGCAGGCTCCACACTGAACAGAGAGCCTGATGCGGGGCTCGATCCCAGGACCCTGAGATCATGACCCAAGCCGAAGGCAGAGGCTTAACCCATTGAGCCAGTCAGGTGCCCCGGGGCAATGCCACTTCTTGATTTGGTTTATGAACTCTGTAAATTCCCCAGTGAGCACCTAGGGGGTTCTGGGGTTTGAAACCTTCTCTGCTCTCACTTTAGCCCGAGTAGAAATTGATTGTTTTTGTCAACCAGTATCCTCTCAGCCTCCTGGTGACCAAAATCCCCAATTTCCCTCCAGGGACCTGGTGCAGATGCAGCTGGTTACCCAAAATACCACCATCACCCCACCGTTCTGCCTAACAGAGCCCTGATATTCCCAGATACTTAGACATTATCATCCCCAGATATGGGGCATGACCAAAGCTAAACAAGTGACCCAGAGCTGGCCAGTGAGACATCAAGGCTCCTTGCGATCATGAGTGTAAACCTAAAGGATCGCAGAGAGGTGCCCAGACCCCTGCCATACTTAAGCTTTGGATTTATCCTATTTGCAACTACCCGCCACTGGACTTCTTGTTCTGTGAGATAATAAATAAGTGAGTCTGTTATCTACAATCAGAACTATCCCTTCCGCACACCTCCTAGTGTATATGGTTCTAGTGATGCTGACTCCACCCATCACTCCAAGAAGTGACGTAACTAAGCAATTAGTACGTGCATTCACCTGACTGCAGTAGTTACTTCAAAGATGGACCAGGGACTCTGGCAGAGCCAGTGAGGGGCAAGGCAATCTATCTTGGGACTTTTGGAAAAAGACATTCACTTTTCCTTCCTACTGTTCCTAAAAGCTGGTAGGATATAGCAGCTAGGGCCACACTGACTTGTTTTTCTACCATCTCATGAAATTGAAGAGTCAATGCTGAAGAAGGCAGACTCAAGAAAAAAAAAAGAAAAGAAAAATGACTCTTTTTTTAAATGTAAGATTTTATTTATTTATTTTAGAGAGAGCCTGAGCAGGGGGAGGGGTGGCGGGGAGGGAGAAGAAAAGGGAGAGAATCCCAAGCAGATTCTGTGCTGAGCTTGGAGCACGATGGAGTGCTCATTCTCACCACCCTGAGATCATGACCTGAGGCAAAACCAAGACTGACTGAGCCACCCTGACACCCTGAGAAAACTGATTCTTTGTGGGGTTTTTTGAAGATTTTATTTATTTATTTGACAGAGAAAGATAGAGAGAGAGGGGGAATATGAGAATATAGGCAGGGGGAGTGGGAGAAGGAGAAGCAGGTTTCCCATAGAGCAAGGAGCCCAGTGTGGTGCTTAATCCCAAGACTCTGGGACCATGACCCAAGCCGAAGGTAGACGCCAATGATTGAGCCACCCATGTGCCCCAAGAAAACTGAGTCTTGATAAGCTGCCTCAAGTTCTGGATCCAACCATGCCTGAACCCCCTATCTTGCTTTTTTGTTTGTTTGTTTTTTGACCTCTGTTTTTAGAATAAGCTTTCCTGCTGGGACTTTCTGTCAAAAGAGAAAGGCTCCCAACGATGACGGATGACTGCTCATTGTGAAAACACCCACCAGACTACCACTTTGATGTTAGGGTAGCCTCTGGAATTTAAATCTTGAACTTCTGTTCCTCATCCAAATCATCTACTGCTATATATGTTCTTGCCACCACCTGTAATTACATGGTCTAGCCATTAAGAAAGAGTAAGGCCTTGGTACTAGGCTTGGCCCTTGGTTCAAATCCCAGCTCTATTGCTGATTAGCTCTGTTATCTTGGGCAGATCTTTTAAATCCCTGTGATCTTTAGCTCTGATGTATTTAAAATTAGAATAATAATGGTTCCTGCCTCCTAGGGTGATTGTGAGGTTAAAAGCAGAGAATGGAGGCAAAGCACTTAGCCATCATTATATATGACCCATGAGGCTCTCCCAAATGTTTGTTCTTTCTTTCTTTATTTATTTGAGACACAGAGAGTGATCACAAGTAGGCAGAGAGGCAGGCAGAGAGAGAGAGGAGGAAGCAGGCTCCCTGCTGAGCAGAGAGCCTGATGCTGGACTTGATCCCAGAACCCTGAGATCATAACCTGAGCCGAAGGTGGCTTTAACCCACTGAGCCACCCAGGTGCCCCAAATCTTTGGTCTTTTAAATGAAAACCTAACCTAAGGTGATAGGCAGAGTAATGACCCCCCCATAGAGATGTCCATGTCTCAATCCTCAGAACCTGTGACTACATTATGTTTCACTGCAAAGGGGCATTAAGATCGCAGATGGAATGAAGGTTGGCAGTCCGCTGGCCTTACAATGGGAAGGTAATCCTGGATTATCCAGCTGGGTGTAAGGTGATCCCAGGGGTCCTTAAAAATGGACGACAGAGGCAGAGGAGGGAACTGGAATGTTATGTGGCAAGAAGGACGGAGCCTGTTTCTAGCTTTGAAGATGGAGAAAAGAGACCACAGGCCAAGGAATGTGGGCAGCCTCCAGCAGCTGCAAAAGACAGAGAAGCAAATTCTCCCCTAGAGCCTGCAGAAAAGAATGCAGCTGTGTCAACAACTGGACGGTAGCCCCGGGGGACCTACTACAGAGCCCCTCCTCCACATCTTTCTATAACTGCTACCACAGACTCAGCGATGAATGAGAAAGTCATGGCCCTCTCCCCTCATGGAGCTTATTAGGTATGTATTGTGTAGCACGCAGGGTCTCAGGAAATCTAGTTGGGCAAGAAGTATGGGAATTGCCAATGAGAATGAGAGGTGTAAGTCCAGGCATCGAGAGGGCAGAGATGTGGGGCAGAAGCCCATAAAGGGGAAAGGAGTGGGGGACTATGAGTTGTTACCTGAAGCAAGAGGTGAGGCAGTAGACATTGGGGGCTCCATCTAAGATGGAAGTCTTGCGGTCACACTGGTCTGGCTCCTCTGTGTCGGGGATCAGGGAGGAGAGAGACAGGTTGGACACCAGGGTGCTGTGAGAAGGGGGCAGGTGGCATGAGAAATATACTTTCTATGTGTCCCTCACCACGACCTTTCGAGGGATGTGATTAGGCCCTTTTCCTAGCGGATAAAATCAAGTTCATAGAAATCAAGTAGCTTCATCATATGTATACAATAAGTAAATGGCGAAATGGAAAATTTGAAGAAATTAATTCTTTTTTTTTTTCCTTTGCTAAGAAAGAACTGCAAATTCTCCCTGTTTCCTTGGAATGTTGACTTAGTTGTTTCAGTGCTCTTTAGACACTGTCCATCTCACCTTGTAAATTATTTAGGGGGCCAGACTGTGTGGGCTTATTTACTCGGAACAGTACAGCAGGAAGTGTAATACTTAAAACCCTATCTCAGCAGTTCTTAGTTACCATCCTCTGGAATATGCCCTACTCGTTCTACATGGTACTAGGAGAGAAACCATGGTCAGGATTGTAAGACTTTTCAATTTGAGAGGTGCCAAACATGGAAAAATATGCATCGTGGAGTCCATAAAATACAGTAAAAGAAATTTTTTGTTTTTAAATGATGTTGTTGATGAAGTGTCAAATTCCCTTTTGCTAGTCTACTCCTAGGCTTACCCATGATTTAGGTTTCTTATGTTTTGACTCAAGATTTTTTTTTTTTTTAATGGAAATATAATTCATACATGGTGTTGCATTAGTTTCAGGCGTAAAATATAATCATTCAACAGTTCTATACACTACTCGGTGCTGATCACGGTGTGTGTAATCTCAGTTCCTTCCACCGGCTTCACCCATCCCCTACCCACCTCCCCTCTGGCAACCACGAGTTTGTTCTCTGTAATGAAGAGTCCGATTTGTTTGTGTCTTTTTTCCTTCGTTCAATTTGTTTCTTAAATTTCACATATGAATGAAATAATACAGTCTTTTTTTTAAACCCAGATTGTTTAAAAATGGCTCAAGTAGGGGTGCCTGTGTGGCTCAGTGGGTTAAAGCCTCTGCCTTCGGCTCAGGTCAGAATCCCAGTATCCTGGGATCGAGCCCCACATCGGGCTGTCTGCTCCGCAGAAAGCCTGCTTCCTCCTCTCTCTCTCTCTCTGCCTGCCTCTCTACCTACTTGTGATCTCTGTCTGTCAAATAAATAAATAAAATCTTAAAAAAAAAATGTCTCAAGTAAGTTCCCTTTGAACAACTCTGCTGGAAAATTTTCATTGTTCAAAATATACGGTACTATTGAACAAGGGGAAGAAATGAAGAATTATCTCTACAAACACTGATAATGAAATACACGGTTTCTGGTGTGCTGGACACTGTGTCAAGCACATAAAAACACTGTCCATCTTGACTTCTCAAGATCATCTTATGAATGATTAGGCTTTTATTACTGCCATTTTCACATAGACGGTTGAGGCTCACAGAACCCGAGTTCTTTGTCCAAGGCCCCCCAGCAAGCAATTGGCAGAGACAAGGCTTGAGTCTCTGCCTAGCATTTCTGGACTTGTGCCTGTAACCACTGTTTTTCATATAAGCAAGATTGTGGTAGAGCTGGGCGCATCTATTTTCCTTTATAAAAAATTCTGCGGGTGCCTGGGTGACTCAGTGGGTTAAGCTGCTACCTTCGGCTCAGGTCGTGATCTCAGGGTCCTGGGATTGAGTCCTGCATCGGGCTCTCTGCTCGTCAGGGAGCCTGCTTCCCTCTCTCTCTCTGCCTCCCTCTCTGTTTACTTGTGATCTCTCTCTGTCAAATAAATAAATAAAATCTTAAAAAAAAAAATTCTGCAACCATAAAATGTCTGCTTCTCCTCAGTCTTCCTGAGCTACGTACCCAGTTATTTTTCCAATAAGTATTTTTCCTCCCAGTGCTGATTTGTTCTTATTCTCCTACAGATCAGTCTCCAGAATTGTAATCATTCTCGGCTCATTTCTCTGACAACCTTACCAAAGACATGTGCTGAAATTGTAGTGCCCCAAAAACGTAAAAAAAAAAAAAAAAAAAAAACCAACAACCAACTTTTATAGTTCATCTGATCTACACAGGAAATTAGAAAACCCCCCATACTTAACTGGAAAAACACTTGAAATGAAATGAAAAGTGAGGTTTACTGTTATTTAGATTTTGATTAAAAAATGTTTATCCCTTATCTAAGGCTCCGGGACACTGGAAATGAAGGAGCTGAAAACTCGCTTTATAGAACTTTAATGATCTTCTCTTATTATGTTATATTACTGTTTCCTAAGCCTGTGGTCAAATACAATAGCTTTATTAAAGCTGTGATTCAGTTAGAAGGGGGAATGAATTTCTCTGCCACAGGAGCCCTGGTGAGAAGTGAGAGAAGAGGCTAGCTCTGCTGTGTGTGGAAGACAAACTTCTACCCAGAAAGGGTGGGTGCCAGGGGCTTATGGGGGGTGAGGGATCCGTTTTCCTGGGAGCCAAGCTTCCCTGAATTCACCGTGAAACAGCCCAGGGGGTATTGGCTTCTGGATCATTGGGAGAAAGAGAACAACACAAAGCAGACGACGAGGTCTGGGGTTGCAGGTGGAACACAGGTAAAGGTGCTGATGTTCTGTTTCAAGTTCTCAGGTATGAGACGCACACACTGAGAAATGCTCACATTTGTGGAGCATTTGCTGTGGGTCAGGCATCGCTCTAAGCACCTTGTGCATTTTGTTACACTGTTTAATTCCCCCAGCATTTGGTTTCATCCTGTAATCCCCTCGACAGCCCCATCAGGTAGATACCAGTCTCATTTGCATTTTACAGGAGAAGAAACCGAGACCCAGAGTAACTTCACACAGGTTCACGCGGTAAGTGGCGGAGCCAGGATTCGAACCGGTAATTCGACTTCAGAGCCTGTACCTGCACTTGGCCAGGACACTACACTGCTAATTCCCCACCTGCTTCTGCCAGAGGACCATGCTCCCTGGAGGGCACTGAGGAATGGGGGTGGGGCAGCCTCTCAGAGAACCAGTAACCTCAAGTCAGCCTGAGAAAAGAGGGATTTGGAGGGAAATTGTTGTGGCCTCTTAACCCAGGCAGGGCTGGTTCCCTTTGAAGGGGGGAGAAATGAAATAATTTCAAAGAGCCGGGGGAGGTGAGAGGTCAAGACTAAGCCGCCGTAGCTAAGCGATGTAGAAATGCAAGCCTGTCATTGCTAAAGTGACAAAATAGAATATCAGGACACATTCAAAACAACCTCACACAATTATAATGGAAATTAACTGTTGCTATTTCTGAGACATTTTTGCCAGCCACGTGAGGGACATATGACATCATAAACAATTACTTATGAACTAGGGGAGGAGGGAGGGAGACTTGGGGCAGAGCTTCCTGACCTTGGCCAAGTTACTTAGTCTCTGTAAGCCTCAGTTCCCTCATTTGTAAAATGGAGATGCTAATAGCATCCACTTCTTAGGGTTCTCAGAAGGCTTAACTGATGGTAATGTAGGCAAAGTGCTTGGCACCATGCAGAGTGCACGGGAAGGGCCCAATATATGAATATGTGAATTTTTTCTGCTCTGCCATCAATCCCACCTGCTGTAACATGGAGTCCCATCTGTGTAAATACATTATTTACACTTGAAGAGGGGGTCTAAACACCAACAAATATTTACTGAGTATCCTCCATGTCCCAGGGAGGGTGTTGGATGCCAGAGATAAGGGAATGCTCTCTTTGGGACTGGGTTTTTACTAAAAAACCAAGAGGCATTTTGTGAGTCTGAGACTATATTAGGCTTCCCACTCCATATTCAGAGGATACCCTATACTGCCTCCTTCTTATTATTTGCAATGCCTGACTCCCTTCAGACTGTAAGCTTCCCTGAGGAAGTGACTAATTAATGCTTAAGGGTGATTGTTAGATGGCCGAGCGGGAGGGCCCTGAGGTAAGAGGCTCCAGATAAGAAGAGAGAGTGGCATCTCAGAGTCAGTGCGGGAGGAGGCAAGTCAAAGAACTGAAAACCAAAAGCGAACCCATTTGGCCGGAGCTCAGAGAGCAAGGGAGGATGGGTGTTAGGTGAGTGAGGTCACAGGAAGAGCCGGAGGTGGGATTATGGAGGTTTTACAGCTCAGTTGTGGAAGCCAGCTCCTCAGGCGAGCCGCAGAGATCAGGCACTGTTCAAAGTCTAGACATTAGGCCCCAGAATGGCAGAATCCTGTGTGTGTGTGTGTGTGTGTGTGTGTGTTTATCTTTCTATTATTCTAGAAAGGGTGAACGTGAGGAAAACAAAGGCCACTCAATATACTCCATGACTGAAGGTTATGGTCCAGGGAATTAATGTTTTATAAAACTGAGGGGAGGCGAGAGGGGGATGGTAGAACAAAGGTCAGAGAGGCGACTGATGGGATTAGGACACACTACCCCGATAGGGCACATTGGCAGACTAAGCTGAAGGAATCTGAGAAACCAGCAAAGCAGGAACATCACGCACTACCCCCCATCTCTTTCCTCAAATGGATTGTGAAACTCCAGAATGAAAAGGGCTGTCCCTGTCCAGGCAGGAAGGGAGACCTTCTGATCCCCAGAGATGGGGAAGTGGGGGGTGAGAAATCTCTCCAGATAAACCTTGTTAAACTTACCCTCATCTTCTAGAGACTTCTTTACCTTGGACTTCCGCTAGCCCAGACCCCTCTGTTTTGTCAGTTCTTCACAGATGTCTTGTTTCTTGGAGTCCTCCTTCTCTTTGAAGGTGTCCAGGTACATGTAAACCTTCAATAAAATTTGTATACTTTACTTTTGTTAATCTCTGTCCGTTGAATTTTCAGACCCAGCCAGTCACCATAAGAGGTCCAGTAAAACTTTTTCCTCCCCTACACAGCCTCTGACCATCTGGTCTGGCTGTCCCAGGGCAAGGGACCCTCAAAGGTCTGCCCAGAAGCCACAGCAGATCTCAGATCCCACCATGAGTCTGCTAGCAACTACCTCAGGAGCAAAATGGCTTCTCCTCTCCTGCCTTCCAAATATCTCCTTAGGGGCTTCTGAGTGGCCGTTCTGAAGCTGAAGCCAGGCAAGGAAAGGGGGCGAGAGATCTAAGGCTCACGTCTAGAGAAGCAAAGAGGGCAGAAACAGAGTACTTCTCTGCTGTGGGAAATCTAAGACACACTATTATTTCATGCACCACTGCAGCAGGAAACATGGGGCTCGTCACACCAACACAAGGCTTTCCCTTCCTCTGAAGCTCATGCCCATTTCAAAGATGTGAACATGCGTGTGCATGTGTGTGCCACAGGGAAGTACCTCTGATAACTGATTTTAAACAGAAGAAAAAGGGAAAAACCATGGGCTGTTGTGAAAAACCATGGGCTGTTGTGAATTCCTATCTCCAAAAGAATGTGCACCTTTGGGGGCGCCTGGGTGGCTCAGTGGATTAAGCCGCTGCCTTCGGCTCAGGTCATGATCTCAGGGTCCTGGGATCGAGTCCCACATCAGGCTCTTTGCTCAGTGGGAGCCTGCTTCTCCTTCTCTCTCTCTGCCTGCCTCTCCGCCTACTTGTGATCTTTCTCTCTGTCAAATAAATAAATAAATCTTTAAAAAAAAAATAAAAAAGAATGTGCACCTTTGGGAAACTGAGGCCGTGATCCAGCCCGCATCACTGTCAGGACCCCTGAGCCTTCCGGTGGTAGCAGAAAGTCCTGCCTCCCTCCGGCCCTGAGCAGGCTGTCCTGATGGGCCTCTCCGCCTTCCCCGAAGTGGCCGCAAGGAAACTGCACGTTCCCAAGGAGCTGAGAAAGCTAATTGCCCTTGCTTGCCTCGAGGCCAACCTTAAGGATTTTCTCCTCCTTAACTTTTTATTTTTTGTGAAATCTATTACACACACACAAAAAGTGCACAAAACCTACACCCAGTCAAGAAATGGAACATCACTGGCACCCCCAAAAGAGCCCTTGTTGGAGCCTCTCCTTCCTTCTCTCTTGAGGGCAATTACTAGTCACTACCCTGCCTGCCATCCCCCCAGAGCTGTTTTGGTTTCTTTTGAAGATTTTATTTATTTATTTCACAGCCAGAGATAGGCAGAGAGGCAGGCAGAGAGAGAAGGAAGTAGGCTGCCTGCTGAGCAGAGAGCCTAATGCGGGGCTCGATCCTAGGACCCTTGGATCACGGATTACCATCCAAGCTGAAGGCAGAGGCTTTAACCCACTGAGCCACCCATGCACCGCCCATGCACCGCCCCTCCCCCCACCCCAGCAGTTTTGCCTGCTTTGAAGTTGTGTATAAATAGAATCACACAGCAGGTCCTCCTTGGGTCTGGCCTCTCTCCCCTGTTGTCATTTGTGAGTTTCATCCTGTTGTGTGCGTTGCTGTTGGGTGGTCCAAGGATGAGCCTTCCATTGTCTTGTTGGGTATTGGGGCCATTTCCCTAATGGGGCCATTTCGCAATTGGGGCTGATGAGCTTAGTGCCGCTATCAAGATTCTGTTGGGCATTAGTGGATACGACCCGCTCTTAAGAGTCCTGTGCAGACTACACTTCCTTGCTTTCATTTCTCGGGAGTGACAACAGCTCTGCTCCAGAACTTTTCCAGACAAGCTCTCTCTAGCCAAGGACTTGAACCCTGGAAGCATTCCATGGAGAAGAAAATGCCTTTCTTGACCGCAGACAGGGAAAGCCCAGAAGAGGCACATTGTCTCTGGGCAGGAGGAAGAGTTTGAGGCGGTGAATATACCAGGGCACGGCTGCCGGTAAAGAACTTCCTTCTGAAAGTGTCTTTGGGGAGGGTTGGTCGCACCTCTGCCTGACTCAGCACCTTGTTACCTGGGCGGATACAAAGTTAACAGGCTTCCGGAGCTTCTTCTCTATGCATCGCTGGATTTTGCATCCATGGCAACGCATGCTTTACATACCGTTTTCTTTCAAACAATGGGAAATTAAACACTTGGTATGAAGCAATGGCA
This sequence comes from Mustela nivalis, assembly GCF_964662115.1. Lineage (NCBI taxonomy): Eukaryota > Metazoa > Chordata > Mammalia > Carnivora > Mustelidae > Mustela > Mustela nivalis. Next base: position 93,343,321 of record NC_139028.1, on the reverse strand, counting down.
GATTTCAGGTGAGGGGATGGGGGAGGGGCTAAGACTGTGTCTCTGAGTGGCAACTTGTCAGACGGAATGCCCAATGCAATGCTCTTAAGGAAAGCTGTTGATACAAAGCCTCCTTTCTCTGTGGCATGCAAGAAAAATGTGTCTCACTGCCTGCTTCCCTCAGCTTGCCCTGCTTTTGCTTGCTGATTGCATCCCAGAACGTAAACTGCACACCTACACACACACACACACACACACACACTCTCTCTCTCTCATGCACAGTCAAGTAGCAATTTTCAAGATGAAGCAGAAAAATTAAAGAGAAAAAGCTACCGGGGTGCCTGGGTGGCTCAGTGGGTTAAGTGTCTGCCTTTGGCTCAGGTCAGGATCCCAGGGTCCTGGGATGGAGTTGGTTCCCCGCTCAGCAGGGAGTCTGCTGCTCCCTCTCCCCCTCCCCTCTGCTCCTGCTCTCTCCCTTGCTATCTCTCTCTCTCAAATAAATAAAATCTTGAAGAAGAAAAAAAAAAAAAAGAAAAAGCTACCGATCTTCAGAACATGGGACATTCTGGTGGCTTACTGGCCAGAGTTGGGTAGTAGGTGCTCACTAAATACTTGGTTAAGAGGTAAATGAATGAACGCAGCCACCAGCTCTCCAGCAGTCAGGTGACATTGGAACCCGCCTTTCATTTTGTACACCAGTTTCCTTATTATGACTCTTAATGACTTAATTCTGTGATTATCTTTATGTCCTATTAAAAGGGCTTTTAACAATTAGGGGCTGGCTCTCTGAAGTTGTATTTTAGATTAATTAAGCAGCGTATTTAAGAGCCTCCACTGTCTGTTAATGCCAACACGCTTGACAGCAGCAGGTGGGGCAGTACAGTGTTTTTGATAGTGACAAGCTTGCCTATCTCTTGGGTTTTGTTTTCTTTCTTTACTTTTTGTTCTCACCCCCCCAACATCAAAAGAGAAGGGATGACGTGACAGGCTGGTGGAACTGGCAGGATAGGAAATCAGCCTCAATGGTGAAAAGCAAACAAATCATAATGATTCTCTCCTTCTTGTCTCCTTTCATGTTGAAATCCCCCCCATAGAGTTTCAGACACAGGAAAAGAGCCACTGGCCTCATGGACAGGAAGCCCTCCTCTCTTCTCCCTGGCCCTGGGTTTAGGGGTCGAAGATCTCAGCGCCTTGGCATTTGTGGGGAATGTTACATTCTGAGACAGGTTTTCGTTTTTGTAATAAACACTCATAAACACACACGCACCCACAAATGCGTGAGTGCTTAATATTTAGAGTCAAATCTGGCAGGTGGAAATGAGCCCTGTTGACAAATCTCTATTTATTGTGTTATTCCACCAACAAAAGCTCAAATGCTAACTAGCTCTGTGAATAATTTGTGGATGGGAATGTGATCATTTTTCTAAGTCAGCCGGTGGGCTCAGTTCATTGCACTCCCCACCTAAAAATAAATTCTCTGGCTGACTGTGAACATACCGATACTTGCGGCAAGTGGAACAAACTTATGGGGACCATTAAAGTGCCAGGGCATTGGAAAATAACAGGGAAGTGGATACTGATTTGCATTTATGTCATAAAATAACTTGTCACCTTCAATTTATCACAGTAATTGGTACCAGAGGAGAATGTGTGATGCTTACGCCTGGTTCAAAGCTACCTTTCTTCATCTCCCACTCCCTGCCTCTCCCTCTCCTGAAATAGTAATGGGTGCACTTCTAATGATAAATGATCTTGGACCTTTTCTGTATCCCTGGCATTTGGGAACTGAAATGCATTGACTTATTCAAAGAATTTAAATGTCACAATCGTCCAGTGATGTACATGTTATTATTACCCCCATATCACAGATAAAGAAACCGAGGCACAGAGAAGTGACTTGCCCAAGGTCATAAAACCAGTAAGAAGTAGAGCCAGGATCTGTGCCCAGACAGTTAAGACCCTAGAGCCTGTGGTCTCAACCACAGTTAGGATGGTTACATTGTAATGTACAGCCTAACAGAAATAGTGGGCGTGGCTTCATCAGTACCTGGGAAAAGCACCCATCCCCAAGATATTCAAACTGATAAGAAAAACATACCACAGAGGACACATCATTTCAAACCAAGAGAGAGACCTGGCAAGGTATAATAAGTAAGTTATTCCAACTGGGGTTAGAAAAATAACCGGTGGTTTGTGGTTATTACCGATGCAGATCAGGCATGGTCCCCTTGATTACAGCGGAGTGCTTTGAGTCTTGTGATTTCATTTCTACAAGCCAACCAAAGCCACACATGACAGATAGCTGCATCCTTATTAGGGAAATTCTCCAGGTCTCCTTCCACTTAGCTTTTGTCAGAGCATTCGTATAGTTTAAAGTTCTGCGAATGATAAGTTGACTTCTACTGACGGATTCAGCAGTATTTCTGAATTGGGGTGCCCTGTGTTTCAGAGGGCAGGTGAATCTGGCTTCCTCTGACTGTCTGGCATATGAATGCCATGAAAGAATGGGGCTTTTTTTCAGGCATTTCAGGAGTATGTAATTCTTGCTGCATTTGATGACAGGCAGATCAAGGTTAAACTCTCTCCTTTCTCACCGTAGCGGAACTTGGGCAACTTAGTACACCTCTTTGAGCTTTGATTTCCTGCTCTGTCAAAAGAAGCTGACGATACCTCCCTGAAGATTAAGTAGGGTAAGAAAGGTGCACACATATAGCTAACGCTTTAGGATACTTTAGACATTACAGCAATGAATGCCCATGCTTGCTTTCACTTGGCTCATGCTTTGTAAGTACACTACATGCGCTATCCTGCGAGTCTCCCTTTTTAAATTTGTGGTAAAACATATATAACATAAAATTGACCGCTTTAACCATTTTGAAGTGTATGGTTCAGCGGCATGAAGTACATTCACATGGTTGTGTGACCCGCACCACCGTCCATCTTCAGAACTTTTTCACCTTCCCTCCCTAACTCTGTCCCACTGAACATGAACTCCCCACTTTCCCCTCCTTCCAGCCCCTGACAGCCACAGTCCCACTTCCTGTCTCCAACAATTTGACTCTTTTCGGGACCTCGGAGAAGTGAAATCACACTGCGCTTGTCTCTTTGTGTCTGGCTTCCTTCGCTTTGCATACCATCTTTATCCATGTTGTAGCATGAATCAGAACTCCATCCATCCCTCTAGAAGACTGAATAAATATTGCATTACGAGCACAGACGGTAGTTGGCTTATCTATCCATCTAGCAATAGACATTTGGGCTGTTTCCACCTTTGGGCTATGGTGAATAACGCTGCTATAAACATAGAGGTACAAATTTCCTGCTTTCAATTCTTTGGTGGGGTATATACCCAGACATGGGATTTCAAGGTCATATGGCAACTCCATGTTTAATTTTTTGAGTGTGGGTGTCTTTTTTATACCTTATTTGGGGTAGGAGGGGTGTTGAGAGGTACCCTGGGCAGTTCCCGGATGTTCCCAAAGGACTGCCCCACCATCAGTCCCAGACTAGTTCAAGGACCTACAAGGCAGCTCCATAAAAGCAGGGGGCATGCTGCTCCGTGGCCGGGGCTCTCTGTTGCCTGCCTTTCCTCCGCAGTTACAGGTAATGGATTGCCAGAGCAGGGAAGGCAATTGCAAAGATAATGGTATGCAAACCAGAACAGGGAACAGTATGGTTTAAAACTGTTTCTTGATTGTTTTGCTGTAGATACGTGTCTGAATGTGACACCTAGCCCACCCACACCCATCCCCTCCTCTCTCTGCTGGAAGAGCTAAGCCAGGCACACTAGGATGTGGTAACCCTTCCTGAACCAGCATCTGCGACTTCCTCAAAACATACAATGTTTCAGCAGCCCTGACTCTGAGCCATGAGTTAGCTGAGAAGCTGCCAGTTACTTGATGACATCAATTGTTCTGTAATTGACAGTCGCTGAAAAAGTCTCATTATCACCAATCACGGGAGAACCCCATCCATATCACACCTGTCAAGGCCGTCAGGTTGGGTCATGTTGTACCCAAAAAGGCAGCTGTAACATCACACATGAGGAGAATCCTGCATTCTGATGCTGCTGCTCGCCCATCCAGCCCCGTAACCCACGGGAAAGCTATGGGAGATCAGAAGTCACCGCTCTTCAGAAACCAAGCTCAGTACGCTTTTTTACGTTCCTTTAACCTGTTGCTGATCTTAGCAGAGAGAAGAGCTTTTCAGAGGAAGAAGTGTTGACTTAGGGTCTGAGCAAATGGCAGGAGGTTAGTAGATCTAAAGAAAGGGTTAGGAGGGAGCCGGCTCTCTGAGTCATGGAAGTACAGTTGGTCCTTCAATGGGCACTTGGCAAAGTCAACTTCCTAAGCCACCCAGACATGGCTTTCCAGGAAAATGACTTCTGGCGACATTATTGGGGTCTGCTCAGAGGGAAATATCACCAGGATTGTATGACCTTCATGGGTTCTGGCAGCAGAAAGACTGGGGATTGTGTAATTATGTCACACGAGTAAATTACTTCTCTGTGCTTGGTTCCACATCAATGAAATAAAAAGAATGAAAAAAAAATCTACCTTGATTGGCCATTTATGAACTACATGGGCTTGGGTAGATCAACTCTCAATGAGCTAATGGGTAGACTAACTCCTGTTTCTAAAGAATTGTTGTGAGATGAGGCAAATTTTAAGACAAGTCAGTGGTTCACCTAGGTACTCAATAATTATTAGATGGGACTGTTTTGAGCTACCCTTCATCCTTTTGATGGTGGATGGGGCATAAATAATCAGAATGTGTATATAGAAAATAAAATTTGGACTCAAAAAGAAAAAAATATCTGTGTTGAGTTTACCTGAGGATGCTATCACTGCCATTTCTGCCAGGATGTTTGGGTCTGAGGCCACCTCCCACACTAGAAGGCAGTTGCCTTTCATAATCTGATTCTAACAGCCCCGTGTTATGGTTAAGTGAGATGCCCCTGGAGCCAATAATCAGGGATCAGATCATGCATGGCACCTCAGCTTCCATTCCCGATTTTGAATAATTTCTTATTTTCTTGTTTTGTCAGTCTCCTGATCTGTAAAACAGGACAAGAATTGTACGGGCGGGCCTCAGAGGTCATGATTAAATTGAAAGAAGAGTTAATACTTGTGAAGGGCTTAGGATGGTACCCAGAAGGGAACAATGGAAAATGTTGAATAAAAGTTAGTCATGATCATTACCCGGAAGCTTTTCTATGCAACCGCTGTAGCCCGAGGGGAGAGGTATAGATAGTGCCCGCTGACTTCAGAGCGTAGATGGTAGATGCTTCGTATCTCTTCCTGACTCTTCCCTGACTTTCCTTACAGGGACAGCACACTGCTAGCCTGAAATTGGCTGCGGTGGGAGTTTTCCCACCATGAAAATTGGTGAGCACTGCAGATCAGCCTCTCTCCCTTCTTCCTCCCCAAAGCGGCTCATTAGGTGTTTACCAACACACTACTGGGCACGAGGGAGCTCCTGGAGTTACTCAGCCTGCCTTTGCACAGGTCCTGGAGCTCCTGGAGTTACTCAGCCTGCCTTTGCACAGGTCCTGGGCCAGGGGAAGACAGGTCAAAGGCTGCTGTCCAATCAAGCTGGTGGGGAGAAGCAGATACTCTGTCTCCCCTGACTCTCTAGTCTTCGCCCCTACCTATCTTTCTGGCAATGTGACAGGTGCTGGTTGTCAGAGGTTATCTTTCCAAACATCCTTCTACCCCTCCTACTTTTTGAATATTCTGTTTAGTCAGGGATCTTTAATTGTAAGCCACAGAAACAAATTCTGACAGACATAAGAAAAAGAGAAGTTAGGGGCACCTGGGTGGCTCAGTCGGTTAAGCGTCCACCTTCAGCTCAGGCCGTGATCCTGGACTCCTGGGATGGAGTCCTGCATGGGGCTCTCTGCTCAGCAGGGAGTCTGCTCCTCTCTCTCCTGACCGACTGCTCGTGCCCGTTCTCTGTCTCTGTCTCTCTGTCAAGTAAATAAATAAAAACTTTATAAAAATATCCAAATGGTAGCAAATGATACGTAGCTTCACAAGCTTCAAATGATGCATAGCTTCACAAGCTTCAAAGGGGGCTTGAAGTAGATGGTTTCGCACAGACAGGTCCCAGGCAGCTGCAGAGAGTTCTGGAAGGGAACCCCTCCACTCTGTCACCAGCCAGAGTAAATAGGCTTTAAGATTTTATTTGGTTCTTGCTTAAGAAGCAAAGTCTCAGGAAGGAGAATCCAACTAACTGAGCCGAGACCATGTGCCCACTTATTGGCTATGAGGGTGTCTAGATTTAGGACTCAATCAAACCATCCACAACATGGTAGTTTCCCAAAGTAAACCAGATGCACTTGAAGCAATGGATGCCGGGTGGCCACAACCACGACAAATGATCCTACCTATCCAGTCCTTGGGGGATGAGGCGGGAGGGCAGTGGGGAACGTTTTGTGGTCCCTCTCTGCAAAAAGGAGGGTCATGCCAACTGACCTTAACATGCGTGGTCTTTCACAGAAGGTGCTGGCAGCATAGATCAGCAGTAAAAACCCCTGAGGCCCACCAGACTGTAGAACACTACCTCAAGGGAAGAGCTGCCTGCCCTTAGCATGAATAATCCCAACGTTCGTTGAGTTCTCAAAAGCGCATTTCACACAGTGATCTCCATTCCGGCATTCTCCAGGGAAGGACTCAAGAACTCAGTCGCCCTTTCCACCTCCAATTTCTCCCGTTCCTGCCCAGGGTGACTAATACCCCGATGGCTTTCATGACAGCTCCACAGAATCCCCAGGGACCTCTAATCTTGGGAGCAACCTAAGGCTATTTGTTTCCTCCCAGAACCCTGACCATTTCTATGGGCTCCAGCTAAAGCCCCTGGGAACGTCTTTTGTAAACCTGTCAGAAGTACTTTGGAGCCTTGGTGTGCCATTTCTAGTTTGAAATTCCTTTTCCTTCTTTTCCTCATTGTGATCGATTTCACAAAGGTAGTTTTATCCTCTCTGGCTTGTGCTTTTTTGGTTGTTGTTTTGTTGTTTGGCAGGTCTGTGGATGACGGCTTTGTTCCTTTCACACTGTCTGGATGATCTCCCTTTATCAGCAGGTTTCTGTGGCTTGTCTTTGGAGGCATGTGCTAAGACATTGGTTCAGGGGAGAATCACTAGTGAACCCCCCAAGACACGGGAAACTGGCTTTTCGTAGGATGACTCATGGGAAGGGAGGGGCCGACAAGCATGCTTCTTGTGGACTACTGATGTGACAGTAACACAAACAAGTTAGATGTCTTTTTTTTTTTTTAAGATTTTATTTATCTATTTATTTATTTGAGAGAGAGAGAGTGCACGTGAGCGGAGGGAGGGGCAGAGGCAGAGGGAGAGGGAATCACAGATTCTGCACTGAGCTCAGACTCAGCAGCGGGGCTCACTCTCTCCACTCCGAGATCGTGACCCAAGCCCAAAGCAAGAGTCAGAAACTCTACCGACCCAAGCCACCAAGGCTCTCCAATGTTATGTGTCAAACACGATTATAAAACACCGAATATTTTACTATATGAGTGGGTGGAAATGGGTAGAGAAGAAGCCATTTAATCTGCCGGTGTCTTGTGTCCTAATTCCTAATTCCTAATACTTCCTGTTTCCTTACTACATGCTAGGTATTTTTCTAAGTGCTTTTTGTGTGTTAACTTATAAAAGGTAGGTCTTTTTTTTTTTAAGATTTTTTTAAAAATTTATTTGAGAGAGAGACAGTGAGAGAGAACATTTGAGAGAGAACAGTGAGGAAAGAAAGTCAGAGGGAGAAGCAGTCTCCCCGTGGAGCTGGGAGCCCCATGCGGGACTCGATCCCGGGACTCCAGGATCATGACCTGAGCCAAAGGCAGTTGCTTAACCAACTGAGTCACCCAGGCACCCAAAAGGTAGGTTTTCTTATTATCCTTATTTTCAGATGAGAAAACTGAAGGTTAAAGAGCATACGTAAGTGCCCAAAGTCACAGAGTCAACAAAATGGAGGAACCAGGGTCAGAACCTAGAGTCTCTCTGGATCCCAACCCTTTGCTTTTAAGTGTCTCCCTAAGGGGCAGGGGTCATGTGATACACTTCCTGCCCTCCGTGCCTGCGCACAGGGTACCTGCTTACTTTAGTAGCCTCAAATCCCGCAATTCTCCTTCTGTGATCACACTCTCCAATCACACTGACCTTTCATTTCTGAATAGCAAGCTCCTTCTCTCCGAGAGCCTCCAACATGCAATTCCTTCTGATTGAAATGCTCTCCACTCCCTCTTTTCCCCTCTATGCTGGCTGACTTCCACTCATTGCTCTGGTCTCTGTTTAAATGCCACATCCCTCAACCTCCAATGTGAGGTTGTCCCTATTAACACTCTCGTAGGGCCATGTATTTTCCTGTCATCCCATTTATTACAGTAATGATTTGCTTAATGTCTGTCTCCTCTACCAGGTTTGACACTCCAGAAGACCAGAAACTATGTCTCTCATTTGCTGACCTGTCCCCGCCCCCTAACACAATTCTTGACCCAAAGTAAGCAGCTAGGAAATATTTGTGGAATGAATATATGGTTAGTGTTGGCTTGTTAAAGAAATGAAGGCTTTGAATGAGACAGGGCAACCAAAGATAGGGATTAGGATGACGACTCCATTGTTTCATTATACTTTATACCCAGGGGGTGTTATTCAAATTGTGTAAGAAGCAATCAGAACTTTCTGTTGGCCTTAGTCCTGGGACACTGGTCCAAGAGACTTCCTGCTGCTCTTGGTGTTCACCTGTTAGTGGCTGGATCATGGGTGTAGGGCATTGTTCAGGAGAAGGGCTGGGGTGTTTGGGAAAGTGGGAGAGGCTCTCTGGAGATTCAGGTCTGTAGGCATTTGTCAACGGACCCGGAAGTATTTCATTAGTCTGATAACCAACATAAGGGTACTGACAGATACAGAGCACATCCTCGAGCCATGAGTAATCATTTGAAAATAACCCAACAAGGATTTCACGTGGAGCTCTGACTTCTGAGTTGCTAAGTTTTAAAGACATTACGATAATTCGTACAGTATGAGTCATGCACCTAGGATCATAGCATCAGAAAGGGTACACACTTTCTGTGGAGTTGGGTCATGAATATAGATTAAAGGGAAACCTTAGATAGGTCTCAACTCCAAACACAGGGAGGAAAACAGAGCCATTCAGCAACTTTTTGGAGGACATCTTTTATTAGCTTGATGCCTTGAGAAGTCAGAGATGCTCAACCTCTTCTTCATTAGCATTTTGATGTTGCTAATGTGTCCCTGGAGATGGTCTCACTAAATGATGAAACTGTACGAGCTGCCCCTGGAAGGACAAGGTCAAGATGCACGTGTGACGGCCACGGTGACGGCAGAGCTTGGTCTTCAGGGTCAAGCAGCCAGAGGTCAAGTGGTAAGGGCTGGACTTGGCCTGGTTGGGAGCTATGGTGGAGGCAGACAGCTGACTACAGATGGAAAGTCATTTTCCCTGAAGTTGCTTGACCTTCCTTTAATCCTGAATGTAACCGGCTGAGGCCCTAGCTCCTTTGCCTCAATGTGGCATTGCTTTTCCTGCTCTGATGCTGATTGAAGGTCAATTGGAGGGCAGGGTGTTCCAGAGGCAAAGTCTGCCCCCTGGTCATTCTACAACATGGGATTCTTTTTAACAATCCTCCCCATCCCCCTGTCTTCTTGTTCCCAATCCTTGCCTTTCGTCTTCCTTTTTAATCATTTTTCCTGGCTTATATCTCACACTTGCCCGTGGCAAACAGAACCGAATTTGTTATTGACTCCTGGGTCACTTGTTTCATGGATTATTTCAGGTCAAATTCTATTAAAGTAAATGTCTCCACTGTGGGGAAATCTTTCTCAATAACCAAATAGGGCATTTACTCCTCAAGTAAGGGTTAGCTTATCGCAAGCAGCATTTGATAGCAGGATCTAGAAAGAGCACAGGTGGGCTTTGTTTCCAACAATAATGTTGAACTACATGACCTAAAAATCTTCCCTCTATAAAACTCTTATAAATGTTTTATAAAATATAACAAACATCTTTTTAAATGCATTGCTGAGCTCATAAAAATGTAGGGAAAATCCCCAGGGGTCCAAAACAAAGAAAGAATCAAAATCAGAATGATAGGTGTGAACTGAAACTGGGGCTGTCATGATTGTGTGTGTGTGTGTGATCTTTGTAGTCAGGTGATCTGGGTTTAATGTGCTCCAGCTGGGGGTGGGAAATTTGGATCTTTCCAACACCCTGCATAAAGCTAAGACCCTCAAAAAAAAAAAAAAAAAAAAAAAAAAGAAAGAAAATCTATCTTTCCAGCAAAGGACAATATGAGAAAAGATTGCTTGTCTTAGCCTGAACTCTGAACTCTGGTTGGGGAGAATAAAAGTCTCTGTGAAGACTCCTCCTATTGTCATATGTGTTTGGTATTTAAATTCACCCTGTCATCCAGGACCTCAACTTTGAGGCAAAATAATTAATAGAAAGGTGAGCTAGTTTTGCCTTTTATCGAGGGTTGCCTGACCCAAGGAAATGAAATGTCTTAGGAAGGACGTATGTTCAATCCAAACAAAATGGGAGACCCCAGGTAAAAGCCTGGATGAGCATGAGCTCACCCTCCAAAATTACAAAATACAAAGCTTCTGTGAATCAGGTTGTCAGATTTAGGAAATAAAACAGAACAAGACCCCCAGGTAACTGAATTTTAGAGAAACAAAAAATAATTTTCTCCACAAGAATATCTCAAATATTACATGCAACATACTTATACTAAAAAGTTATTTCTCTAAAATTTAAGGTTAAGTTTAAATTTTACATGGCCTATCTGTTCAAAAGTCAAGAGACACACAGATAGCAGGAACAGACCACCCCAGAACCCCAGATGCTCGAGTAATCAGAGCTACACTTTTGAATGATTGAATACACTCAAGGATTTACTACATCTTAAAAACATGAGAAAAGAAGAAAGAATTTTAAAAGTGGGGAGGTTTAAAAAAGAACTGGATACCACTTACCACTTTGGTAGACAGGTTGGCAGTTTTTTTTAATAAAAGTAAACAGGATCTTATCGTGTGACTTAGTAATTGCATTCCTTGGTGTTTATCCAAAGGAGATAAAAGCTTGTGTCCAGGGTCCCTGGGTGGTTCAGTTGGTTGGGTGTCTGCCTTCAGCTGGGGCCATGATCTTGGGGTCCTGGGATCCCCAGGGGGGGATCCATGCTCAGTGGAGAGTCTGCTTCTTTCTCTACCCCTCCTCCCTGCTCCTGTTCTGTTTCTTACTCTCTCTCAAATAAATAAATAAAAATCTTTAAAAAAAAAAAAAAAAGGACTTGTGTCCACACAAAAACCTCCACATGGGTGTTCATAGCAGCTTTATTTAAGATTGCCAAAAACTTGGAAGCAACCAAGACCTTCTTGAGTGGGTGAATGGATTAATAGGCTGGAGAACATCCAGAGAATGGAATATTACTCAGCACTAAAAACAAATGAGCTGGGGTGCCTGGATGGCTCAGTTGGTTAAATGTCTGCCTTTGGCTCAGGTCATGATTTCAGGTTCCTGGGATCGAGCCCGGCATTGGGTTTCCTGCTCAGGGGAGAGCCTGCTTCTCCATCTCCCTTTGCCTGCTGCTCTGCCTACTTGTGCCCTCTCTCTCTCTATCTCTCTGTCAAATAAATAAAAAGACTCTTTAAAAAAAATGAGCTATAGAGCCATAGAAAGACGTGGAAGAATGTTAATTGCATTTTATTAAGTAGAAGGATTCAATCTGAAAAGATCACATATGTATGATTCCAACTATATGATATTCTGGAAAAGGCAAAATTATGGAGACAATAAAATGGGGTTAGAGAGGATAGAAGAAGCAATAGAAGAAGGAGAAGGGGAAGGAGAAGAAGAAAGTGATCTCTCTCTGTCAAATAAATAAATAAAATCTTTTAAAAAAAAGAAGAAGAAGGAGAAGTAATAAGCAAACAGAGGACTTTTAGGGCAGTGAAACTATGTATTTGTATGTTACTATAATGGTGGATACCTGCCATTATACATTTGTTTAAGTCCATGGAATGTATAACACCAAGAGTGAACCTTTATGTAAACATGTACTTTGGGTGATAATGATATATTAACATAGGTCCAGCATTTGTTAACACATGAAAACTCTGGTAGGAAATGTCTGCTGGGAAATGGAAGTGGTGGTAATGAGGATGCTATGAATGTGTCAGGGACAGGGACTATGGGAAATCTCTGTATCTTGGCTTAATTTTGCTATGAACCCAAGATTGCTCTAATTTTTTAAAAAACGAACTAAAAATGGGGCACCTGGCTGGCTCAGTCTGTGGAGCATGTGACTCTTGATCTCAGGGTTGTAGGTTTGAGCCCCACATTGATTGTAGAGTTTGCTTAAAAATAAAATCTTTAAAAAAAAAAAAGAACTAAAAAGGACCTTTGGAAATGAAAATAAAGTCATTGAATTAAAAAAGACAAAACAAAACTTCAGGGATGGATAAAATTGTTGCTTATACACCGTTGGAGAGAGAATAGGTGAACTCATAGCCAGATCTGAGGAAATTACCTGGAGGGCAGGGTAGAAAGATTAAGAGATGGAAAATATATACTGGAACTTGGGCTGTGGGGGGTAGAAAAAGATGACCTCATTTATGTCCAATAATATTTCTAGAAGGAGAAAATAGAAAGAATAAGAGAGAAAATACTTGCAGAGATAATGACTGAAATTCTTGCTAGACTGAAAAAAAAAACCCACCTCATTAGATTTAAGAAACATATCATGTTCCTGTGAGAGAAAAACAAAAATAAATCTGTGCCTAAATACATCATAATGAGATTAGAGGACACCAAAGCCAAAGAGAAGATCTTCAAAGAAACCAATTACAAAAGGCCAATATTACAAGAAAAGGGGGAATGGAAAAAGAAAGGAAGACAAAAGGGAAAAACTGAAATGTACAACCTACTCTTTGGTGTTAGATCTATTTTTGAGCAGTGGCCGCATCTCTTTGACCTTAACCTCTTTGAGCCTTACTTTCCACATCTGTAAAATAAATATTCCATCCAAATTTATCATTGCTAATTCTCTGTAAAATGCCCAACACAAAGACTCCTTTGTTAGTATGTGTTCAGCAAAAAGGAGTTATTATTGACAGAAGTCATTTCCCCATGATACAAATTCCTACAGCATAACCCTGCCCATGAACCCAATCTCAGGATGAAGAATACTTAAACGTATGTCATATTACAGAGAACAGGTGTCATCTTTGCTGTAAAAACACCAAAACAAAACAAAGCAAACAAATAAAACAACCCCTCCCCCAAAACCCTAAGCTTAAACCACCATCATGGGACTCCCTCAACCTTCCAAGATAAGCTTTAGAGATCGAACCTCCCTGCAATCTTGTCAGCAGGACATCTTCAGAATTACTGTAAAAATCTCTCTTTTGTAGCTTTCCTTGTCTTCGAGACTCTCCTAAATTCAAAGAGAAACCCAAGACCAGCTTGTAAGCCTTCCTTGACCTCCCTCCAGAGCAGCTTACAAAGGCGTGTTACAAGGTCTATAGTACTTTCCTTTGTCCCAGCCCTGATCACATATTGTCTCTGCTCCATTATGTTCCAGCTTCCTCAATAGACTCCAGGCAGCTTGAAGGCAAGCCCCTTACCTATCTTGCTCACCGCCAAATCCTTAGTCCATGACTTGGAACTTTTTAGGAGACACTTAACAAGTTATTGCAATGTCAATAGAAAAGAAATTGGGATTTAGGGATGGAACTCATTTACAGAGTTGCTGTACATAAACAGATGGTATTTTTCTAGAGTTGAAAGGGATTCTAGAGAACATCAGGTCTTCCCATGGCTTTTCCAGATGGGAAAAATGAGGAGTTCATCAGTTTGTCTGAAAGTCTAGGGCTATTTATGAAATGGTGGAAATCAGACTCAACTCCAGCTTTGCCTGTTCCCCAATGGTACTGCTTATATTCTATCCTGTTACCTTCATGACCAAGATCATGGCTGCGTAAGTGAAAGAAGCCAGGCACAGAAAGACAAATGATGCCCAATTCCACTCACATGAAATATCTAGATGAGGTAACTACATAAATACAGGAAGTAGATGAGAAGTTACCAGAGGTTGGGAAAGGAGGATTGAGGAGTTATTGCTTAATGATGACAGAGTTTTTTTTGGCCTGATGAACATGTTTTGGAAATAGATTGCAGTTTGGCTGTACGACGTCGATAATGGAATATCACTGACTTGCACACTTACAAGTGGTTAAAATGGCAAACTTTATGTTATGTATATTTTATCACAACTAAATAAAAAAGAAAAAAAAAAAGATCACAGCTGTGGTAATAACCCGCTTGCCTTGCTTCTCCAGGTCATTTGTAGACTGGGGACACATTCTTTAATGAGCATTTAAAAACATCATTGAGGGGTGGGTGTAAACAGGCGGAGATAATGCATGATGTAGGACCATCAAATTAAAAGTGACATTTCTCTATTATTAACCCACAATTTCTCAGCAAAGGAAAAGCTCTAAGCTGGCACTGGAAAAATGCCAGGTCCATAAGCTATTTAATTTTTCTGGATAGGGTGTAAAATAACTGCGAAAACCATAAAAGGTACCATATGGCGCCAAAGAAAGGGGAGGGGGAAAGAGTTCTTTCTTGTTGTTGTTATTACTCAATGAACAATTAGTTCTCTATTCTCCCAAACACATTAAGGTGCTATTAAGAGAAAAATTTCAGAAGTGTCAAGAAGACATATCCTAAATGGAAAGAAAGTTGAAAAGATAAATAAAATGAGCATTCTGTTAGCTATATTTGGTGGAGTCCCGCAGAGAAAAAATCTTCCGGCTAGGCAGCATCGAGACATAGTTTATTAATGTAGTTTTCCCCCACAGCAGGACATAGAAAGAGAAATTGGTAAAACAGTCACATTAAAAAATTATGACTCCTACATCTGATCTTTATGAATACACAGAAAAGAAACTGTCCTCTTGAGTCGTCCTTGGGCCTTCACAGAGATGCGAAGATTTTTTCCCCCCTCCTAAGCCCTATAACAGCACTATTTGCTCATGTGTGGTTGGAACAGACTGCAAGTTACTTCCCACCTTAAAGGAATCTCAAAGGTGTTTATAAGCAGAACTTAGGGAAGATTTTGTGAAGTCCTTCCAATTCTATTTTGAAAGAAAGCGCTTCAGTCTTCTGTTTTTAAAGAGCATGCAAAATTGAAGTCTGTATTCCCTTTGGGGAAAAATTGTAGTCATTGATAAATCGGTTATAAATGGAATTTCTCTGGAATCTTCGAGCTGGAAGGGAGCTTACCCATCCTCATCTAATCCAGTGTTTTCCAGTGGGTAGTCTATGCCCCACTCATGAGTTACGAAATCTGTTTAGAGGGTCACAGCTAACACGGGGAAGTAAAGCGAGAGGAGGGTTAGAAAATATTGAATTGAATATCAAAAGCATTTTGTATATACTGTTGTGAGAAAACTTTTGTTTCCGTTGTATGCCTGTGTGTGTGTGTGTGTGTGTGTCTGTGTCTGTGTGTGTACATGTTGGTTCACAATGTAAAGTGTGTGCCTTGCTGTGAGTTCTGGTCAGAAAAAAATGGGAAAGTCACCGATGTAATCCAACACTTTCTGTCCTAGGTAAGACACCTGGAACCAGAGCGGGGAATTGACTTTCTCAAGTGACATGTGAGTGAAAAGTAGACCGGACTCCCCTTTCTCCTTCACTCCTAATTCTGCCAACTTTACACCATCTGGCATCAGTGGGTCTGTGAGATGGAGAGGTGTGTGAAGGGACACATAATCCACGCCTGGGCTTGGACGATCCACATACTGGATGGCTCAGAAGGTGCAAAATTCCCCCAGCTCACTGCAGCCTGGAGTTGAAGAGCCACATGAGAAACAGAATCACAGCCTCCCTGTGAAAAAAGAGGGGGTGCCTGTGACCGCTCACATAGAAGACATTCTCGGAAAGGAGACAACCAGCTGACAACTGTGGGCTTTAGGTAATTCCTGCCAGACTCATGCTCTCTGTCTGGTCTTCCTGAGCGAAAATAGAAGCCTGCAGAAAGTGTTCTATGACTGCAAAGCTAAAGCAGGATTATGAAAGAGGATCCTGCCTGGGACTCAGATGCCTCTGATTTTGACTTAGAGGAGAAAACTATCTCCCTCACCAAGAAACAAACTCTAACATTGCATTTACTATGAGCCAGGCATGGTTTTGAGAATATTACATTTAATACACGTAATCAACCTTTAGGTCTTCGAGGACTCTCCTAGCTGCAGCCCTAGGCAGAAGGTTAAGAGTTGAGATGTGTTACAGTAATGGGTTTTTCTTCCTGATACGAAGATGGGAGGGCGAATACTCTTTTTTGGGGGGGAAGGAGGGGAAATGAGAAAGCATTAGAGGGGGAAGTTCAGAGGGAGAAGCAGACCCCCTGCTGAGCAGGGAGCCCGATGCAGGACTCGATCCTGGGACTCCAGGATCATGACCTGAGCTGAAGGCAGTTGCTCAATCAACTGAGCCACCCAGGCACCCCAAATACTCTTAATAGTGTAAAACGATGTCACTGACCGAGGGAATTAATCAATAGTCAAATCTAGGGAGAAAAGGTCAACTGCCTACTTTCTCTTGGCTGGAGGAATTGGGAGGATTTTTCTTGCAAAGAATCATCACTTTTTGATGCTTTCTAGAAGGGGTGATGAATCTGTAACAAGTCATTTACTTAAAAAATATTACCCTCCTGTATCTGTAGGATAGTTGCATCTGCTTGGGTGCAAGAAACCACAGTCTCAGGCCCATGTAGAGATCAACCCTGCGCCCTTGGCCTCATCCAGTGCTTTGCATAGTGGCGGGAGACATTCCTCCGTACTTTGTTGAATTCATTTATTACCACACTTCAAACACTGAACCTGACCTTGGAAACTGCTAGGTTTGGCTTTGATGATGAAAATTAGTTGAGGTTTACTGAGTGTAAGAAGGGCAAGAGGTTTTTGAAAGATGAAGAGGAAGTGGGTTTTTTTTTTTTTTGAAGGACCCATTACATTCCCCTTATGGTTTATACGTTAACATTAAATCCCACAATACTCTGATCGAATTTCCATTTCATAGATGAGGGAACTAGGTTAAATGATTCGCTGAGAGTAAATAGGAAAGGGACAGAATTCAGAATATAGTTTGCCTGCAGAATCCATTACTCTTCACATCATGCAGCAGCCTGAAAGTTTTGGGTGGATTTTTTTTTTTTCATCTGAAAAATGATTTAGCCCTAGCAGTATTCACTGACATGGCAAATCTTTAATTGATCTTTCCATGCCATAGCCTACTGAGTCTCCAAGAGGAATAGCAACAGTTAAAGCCTATTCTCTGTAATTAAGTCTTGGTTCCCTTACCAACTCCACCATGTAATTAAACTTATTTCTCGAACAGGCAGCTATGGTTCACTAAAGAATCCGAGAAGAGCCATTTAAATTATGCTTAGTTTCTTGCTTTGGGTTAATGGCCAAGTCTGGGCTTGGAACTGAAGTTTAAGAGGAATGTAGGGAATGTTGCTGGCCCAGAACGTACCAGTGTTGATTCTACTCAGGAGTCGGCATGTATTTCCTGTGCAGTCTGTGAAACTTATTCTTGCTCATTGTTTTCCTTGATGAACATGCTGGGCAAAAATGCAGGTTGCTAAATATTTATCCTTTTCTGGGAGCAGCTTGGGGTGACTCAGGCAGCAATTCTCATATAGTTATTAATCATCAGAAATGGAAAACTTTTCTTTTTGAAAGGTGTAATTATCAAAGGTCTCACATGAATTATGCCTTGAAAAAAAAGATACTGCCCCTATCAATACATTCTGTGGCTGTGCTAATGAAAAAATTCGGCTTATCCCACAAAGTTTATGGACATTTTTTTTTTTTTTCAGTTGAAATAAGATTTGGCTTAGCATCAGGCACTGAAAGCGTAGGAATGGTATTAAATGCTGAAATCATACAGGCTATATTGTAATGTGAAAAATTACAGGGGATTTTGGGAAGGGGAACCCACAGAGATTCAGTTATCTTCAGGAGTCTATAAAACCCTAGGCTTCAAATGCACATCAAATAAATAACGGTTATAGTAACCAAAAGTTGAGTTAGAAGTCATTAAATAAAAATAAGATAATAGGCAAGAGCCCTTGGACCCAGATATCAAATAAAGCGTCAAGATAAAACACCAGTGGGTTGTAAAACACAAACCAAGCCCTTCTCCTCTTCCCCCATGGTTCGAACAGGAGCTTTAAGACAATCCAAAAGTATTTTCTAAGTTTGCAGTCCCCACACTGTGAGGATTCAAGGGTCCCATACAAAGTACTGCTCACTTTCTTGGTCTCACCGTGACTGTTCTGAGGGGATCATGCAATTCACGCCAGGGGAAAAACCCAACACAGTCTCTTAAGAGGGCTGCAGGAGTCCAGATGTTGGAGATTATGATCTCCTGGATGCAATGGAATTTATGCCAGGAGATTTTTTTTTTTTTTAATGCCAGGAGATAAAGAGAACAATTAATTTATGACTTTCTCTACCTGTTTGCAATATGTGCTCAGCTTATTATGTACATATCGTGATGCATGGTAATTACCATGCTGAAAAAAATGTGCAACACGTGCCCTTTGCAGTTAGGTTTAAAAAGGGGGCATTTGTCATATTTTAGTCTGCACATCTGGTTCTATCATATTTGCCAAATGATTAATATAGAAATATATTACAGTGAAATCCTTTTATATCACAGTTTTATTTGCCCGGAAATAGAATACTTTCCTTCCCTCTCCCTCCCCCACATTCTCTACTGAACTCTGAAATTCCCTGCACTAGGGGTTCATTTGAGTGAACAGGACAGAGAAACTGCTCTTGTCTTTGTTCAGTTCTGTGAGTTCCGGTAATCACAACTGGGATATGCATCCTTTGTTTTAAAAAGCACATCCACAAGGGAGAAACCCCAAAGCTCATTTTAAAAGCAGGTAGGGCATCAGAAATCTCCCACAGTTAAAACCACAGAAATTAAATTCTAAATTTTAAATTCCCTTTTATTGAAATATAAGTTTGTTTAGTATATTTACAACACACTTTATGCACATATATACACAGAAGGCAAATTTTGTAAAATAAAAAAGTTTTTCTTAATAAAAAACTAAAATAAAAACAAAGTAAAGTGCATGAAACTCATTTTCTTCTGGTGGACATCATCACTGTCAAAATTTTGGTGGGAGGGGAGAGGGGAGGAGGAAGAAATTCATTACTTGATTCAGTGCATACTGCCTGTCCTGTATTTGTAGCCTTTAGGGCAAAAAGACATGTGGTAAGGAGCAAGGCTGACAAATTGTCAGGGTTTGTAGGGCCCCCCCGGTTCTGAAGGTCCTGCACTCTTTGTCCTAGCGGGAGCCTTCCCCCAGCTCCTAACAGTGATCTCACCATCACGGTGCTGGAACAAAGGCAGAACACAGGAAGGGGGCTCCACCAGCCAATGTCACAGCCCTGCTCCCGGGCCACCAGCGCTGCGTTTGATAGGAAATGCACAATTAGCTCAACGGCTCAAATAGAAGTTTTCCTTTTTCGGAAAGGGTATGAGGGGGCCGGGAAACGGGATGCATCTCCCACGGAGATGGCCACCCGGGGGCCAAACTCCAGCCTCCAGTTTCTTCGGATCCAAACTCCGTGCTGGCCCAGGGCAGAATCCTTTTATAGGCGGGGCGGAGGGGCTGTTAAGCTTCTCGCCCCGGTGAGTTCGTCCTCCCGGAACTTCGAAAGTAAACAGCAGGAGACCGAGAGAAAGGGGCAGGTGGGCGAAGCCGTGAAGTTTTAGCCTCCATGGCGCTCAGGCCACTGGCTGGGCGTTGGCCGGTCCCAGGCGGTGGCCCAGGCGACGGCCCTTCCCCCATCATCCATTCCCCAGGCAGGGGGATCTCCCTCTTTTCTCCGGGGGACGCTAAGTCCCGGGTCGGCGGCCGTACTTGGCTTTACAGTGCAAAATGTGCTTGGCGAGGAAGTCGAGGCGGCGCTGCAGCAGCTGAGCATGGGGGTCGGCGAGCGCGGCCAGCTCCGGGAAGCGAGGCTCGTGGTGCCGGTAGAGGCGCAGCAGCCGGGCCGCCGCGTCCTGGCCGCGGTGCAGCTCCAGGACGCGCCGCGCTGTCCGCTCGCGGAACACGCACACCGACTGCAGCAGCGGCTCGTTATACTTGTCCCACATGCCCGCCACCCGGTAGCCGTGCACCAAGCCCGCCTCGTTGTCCAGAAAGACCAGCGCCCCGCCGGGGCCGCGGTGCAGGTTGCTGGTGGCGCGCTGCATGACGCGCGGGTCCCACTGCAGGCTGAAGAGGTTGCTGACGAGCCGGTCGAAGTTGGCCGTCAGATAGTCGAAAAGGATCAAGTCGGTCCACTGTACCAGGTCCACCAGCTCCGCCTGGCTGCGGTTGGCTAGCTCGCCCCCCCCGGCGCGCAGGGGCCGCAGCCGGCCGTCCTCGGAGCGCCAGGGCGCGGGCACCACCACATCCGTGAGGTTGGGCAGCCAGCGCGTCAGGCTCACCACGCTGCCCTCGGTCCAGTGCGCGGCGCGAAGCTCCTCCTGCACCTGCGCCCACTGAGCGCTGCGAGCCTCCACCCGGGCCAGTGCCAGGGGCGGCACGTGGCGCTGGAGGCCCAGCAGGCGCGCTAGGTAGTAGGACAGGGCCTCGCCCTGGATCTGCTCCGGGTTGATGCCGTAGCGCACGCAGGCGCGGGTGCCGTCGGAGAAGCGGGCCAGCCGGTTGGAGCTGCGCCCGCAGCCGCCGCGCTCCAGGGCCACCACCCGGGCGCCGCGCACCGCCTCCAGCCAAGCCAACGCCTGCGACTCGGAGAAGCCGCGGGGCACCTGCTCCTCCAGGCCGCGGCTCCAGAAGACGCCCCCGTGCACCGCGGCGCGCCCCTCTGGCCCGGGCCGCCCGGGTGGCACGTGCCGCCCGCGCTCGCCCGGGGGCCGCCGGGGCGGGCCGTCTGCGCCGGCCGCCAAGGTGAGCAGCGCCCGGAAAGTTTTCAGGGAGCCGCCGCGGGCGTCCCGCGCCAGGGGCGGGGGCAGGGGAAAGCGAGGCGCCGGTCCCGGTCCGCCGCTCCGGGCCGGGCGCCGGGGGAGTCGGTCTTCGGGCGGCTGAGCGCGCGGCGGCAGGAGCCCGCCCCACAGCGCCAGCAGCGAGCCCAGCGCCAGCAGCCAGAGACCCGCGGCGGCGGCGGCAGCGTCCCGCATCCTCCTGCCCATGCTCCCCCGGCCGTGCCGGGCACCTCCGCCGCTTCAAGCCGAGCCTGGGCGCCCGGGTCCCGGCGGCGAGCCGGACCCCGCAGCGTGCTGGCTCCGGGGCTCCGGGCGCCTCAGCCCCATCGCGGCCGCGGGGCTCTGCCCGGCGCTCTGCCCCGCGCTGGGAACTCGCCTCGCCGCCGCTTCCCAGCTGCTTTTGTATTTCGCTGTGAGACCCTCGGGCGGGCGCGATTCACAGGCGCCCGGACCACGTGGGAGCGAGGGGGATCCCCCTCCCCCTCCGCGGCCGCCGCTCCCCGCCCCCCACTCTCCCGCCCCCTTCCCCTCCTCTTCGCCTTAAAGCGGCGATGGCTCCTTCCGAGCGGGAGAGGCGGCCCCACTTCGGTCGGGGACTTCGGGGCTGGCGGCGCCCGCGCGGGGGCGTCGGAGGGGGCGGCGCCGAGCTGGAGTGGCGCGCGGAGGGGGTGGGGACGCGCCTCTGCCCTCGGCGGGGGTCGGAGTGGTCGCGGGGTTCCCCGAGCCGGGGCAGCGCCTGGCCTCCTGCGAAGTTCGGAGTGACCCCGGCCGCGCTCTGGGCGCCGCCTGGCGAGGGTTGGGGCGGGTCCCTTCGCCTCCTCGCTTGACGGTGTGATTCACCCTGCCTTATGTAAATCCGCGGGAAGCTCTCCGAGCCACAGGGAATGTGACTCCAGCCCGGTTGGGGGAAACGTCTGTAGCCGACAACTTTGGACCGACACCCCCTTTTCGAGCGCGCCTGCCACCGCGGGTCACTGGGGGCGTGTGCGCTCTGAGGTTGGTCGCTGCGTCTTTCCCGAGGGACTCCACGGGGAATTAAACCTCGCTGTGCAAGTAATAGAACACCTAGACCAGCTCCCAGCCATTCGTTCATCCATTCAACGAAGCGTGGTCTCTGGGCGATAAAACCCGCAGACTCTCCCCGTGCTCCTGGAGCTTACGTTCCAGGGAGAGGTTCAGGTTGCTATGAGAACATTGTAACCCGGGATCCGACCTAGTGCAGGAGGGAGGGGTGTCGGCGACTCTCTCTCCAAAGAAATGACATAATTTTTGCCCAGGAAGAAACTGAGGCGGAAAAGGCTTGCTCAATACGCTGGACTTAGCAAGTGCACAAACTAAATAAAATTCAAACTCGGACCTTCTGGCAACACGCCACCTGATTTTCCCTCCATCAGGAAAGCTCATTATTTTTTATCAAGTTGCCAGCATTTTCATTTTTAAAAAAAATTCACTGTCATTTAGCTAGTCACTTTATTCTCCAAACGTGATTTTCAATTCAAAGGCGGGGGGGGGGGGGGAAGTCCCGATGTTACATTTGACTTGCTGGTTTAATGGTTTCAGGGAAAAATAAATGGGTGGGGGTGGGAGGAGGTAGGGAGGGTGGAGGAGAAAAAAACAAAAACAATGACAGAACAAACCACACTGTCTTCCAGCCACCTCTCCGTTCAAAGCCACCAAGAAGGCTCTTGGATAAGAATTGGCTTCCCCCCTTCCCTCTCTGCAGGACTGTGTCCCCGATCCAAACCAAGACTGCCAGGTAAGACGCAAGATTGGGGGCGGAGATGGACTCCACCTCCTGGAAGCAGGAGTTAGAAGTCTGCTTTCTTACATGTGTTTCTTTTCTCTTTATCCCCCATCAGGTGCACATGGGGGTTTCCAACTTTATTAGCTCATCAGCTGGCACTGATTATATTTTATTCTCCAAAGAGTGAATGTTTAGAGCTATAGGGCAGACACCCTAATGTTTGTGGCTGAATGGAGGCATCAAAAGACCACATCTGGAGCCTTCTAGTGGTGACCCCATATACCCTCAAGTGTTTCCACATTGGCTGAAGTGTGGAGTCTTGTTGAATCTGTTCCACACCGCACAGCTATATCATGCCTTTTATAGATCTTATCTGATGCTGTGGTCACTATGGCTCCCATATGTAGGCATCAAAACACAGTAATTCATTAAAAGATACTGTTCCTGCTCTGTATAAGCTCCTCACCCTCTATGTTAACCTAGAGGACAGGGGCTACTATTTCTTAACCTTTTATTTCTCTTATCATTTAACATAGTATATTACACTAAATAGGTGCTCAATAAATTGAATTTGATTTTTTTATCTTTTGGGTTAACTTCTGAGAATCTTTTTTTGAATGCAGTGCTTTAACTTGGGTAAACTGTAAGCAAGATCGCCACCTTGTGGGCATAATAGAATATTGTCTAATTAGAGAAATTTGTACATGTGTTTAAGAGGATGATTTATTATTTCAGCTAGATTCTGAGCAGATGATGTAGCTTCCACAGCCCGTGGCCTGTCCTAGGTGCTGTGGGGGAATCCAGAGTAGTTGGTGTCTCTGTCTCTTTAGCTGTCAACAAAAGCTGTAAAGAACTACAAGGGATGGTTCATTGTCATTGTCGGAGGAGTCCCTCCTGTCTGTTTTTTCAGCCCTGCCTGGCACAGTGCCTGGCACTTAGTGGGTGTTCAATAACAGTTTGCTGAATAAATCATTGGAATGCTAACGAGATTTTCTGCAAGTGGCATGTATTGATTTAAAAGAACCATCTTACTACTAAAAGATACAAAATAAGAACTTTCATTTTAGGGACGCCTGGGTGGCTTGGTCAGTTAAGTGTCTGCCTTCAGCTTGGATCATGATCCCAGAGTCTTGGGATTGAGACCCACATTGGGCTCCTTGCTCAGTGGGGAGCCTGCTTCTCCCTCTGCCTGCTGCCCCTCACTTGTGCTTTCTCTCTCTCGGGCAAATAAATAAAAATCTTTAAAAGAACTTTCATTTTAAAAGGAAAAAATATCGGTGAAGTTGCCCCATAAGGTAGGAAGAGGAAGCGTGTGACTTTCATTCTAGGAGGGCTGGCCTCCCACCCAGATCTCCAAATCCCAGAATCTTTCCATCATGTTCCTGGTGTTGATGAAGAAACTGAGTCTTATAGAAGTCGGCTAAGATCTTATCTCTTGGAAAATGACTGACCTTATCAGAGCTCTTTGCCTGCAGATCCCAGGCACTGTGTACCACAATGGATGCACTAATAGGATCGTGAGCAAGTGCATAGAAATCAAGAAAGGCACCAAAGGACTAAAACCAAACCAAAACCAGAAAGCAAACCCCAAGTGGAATGCCATTTTAAACACACTTCTCTCTTTTTCTTATAAGATGACAATGCTCCCATCTGCCTTAACCTCCCAGCCTGGGGACACTCCCCTCCCCCACTCATGGCCAAGCCGCTGGGGCTCCTTGGGATAGCACTGTTCATGTGCAACCAACTACTGGCCCTTCGGTGCCTCTGGCAGTTGCTTTGCAAGGAGGGAAGGTGCTGCTCATCTGTCCCTACCTAGAAACCTATTTTCACCTTGAAAACTTTCTTCATATTCCTCAGAGCTTTTCCCTGTGCCTTGACTTCTAATTGCTTCAAATTTTTCCGTAGTCCTGTTGGAAGAATGGTTTGGCTCATTTAACAGTGCCTCCTGGGAAAGAGTGTGGGGGTGACGTTGAGGGTTGGGAGCTGGGTAGGAGGCTCGGAGTTGGAACGTTTCCGAAGTCTGGCTTGTCCGTGTTCTGGCTGTTTCCTTTCTGGCCGGTTGTTTCCCTTCTATGAGTTTAGGTTTACCACATCTGAGAAACGAGGCTAATAAATCCTGCCTACCTAACATGATTGTTAGGAAGGGCTAGTGAGGCATTTATAATCACTACGATGCTGATGGCAAACACCAACCGAGAGCTTAGGATGGGCTTAGCACAGGGCCTTATCTGCTTCATCTGGCACACACACGTTTTCAACAAATAGGAATGTCCCCACTTTACAGATGGGAACACCGAAGCTTAGTCAGCGACTGGCCCCAAGTCATACAGCATGTAAACAACAGGGCTGAGATTCCAGAATGATGGAGGACAAACCCTTTGCAAGAAAAAAAAATACTGGGAGAATGTCAGATATAAAAAATTATTGCATTTAATCAAAGTAGACTCAATTCAGATTAAATTTTGCTTTGAAATGTTCTCTGGGGTTGCTGCTAAGGAAACGGTTAAGAGAACAGACCCTCATACCAAATTGTCTGGGTTTAAAACGTCCCAGGTGTATAACCTTGAGTAAGTCACACAGCCTCTCTGTGCCTCGGTATACTCATTTGGAAAATGCCATTATAATAATCTTATTGGTGTTACTAATACTGTTAGTTACATTTATGTAACACCTAACGATTGATACTAATTAATAGTAACAAATCTTGTAGCTTATTTGAGGGTGTAATTAGTCCCCTTATTGGCAGTGCTTGAAGGACAAAGAGGTCACACTTACAGTATTTGTGTAATTCTATGCGTGAAATGACTCGCTCTGTGACCCCAGGTAGCTTTTTTAACGTCTCTGGTCCAAAGTTTTATTATTTGGGTCTCTCTCCTCTCCACTCTTTGTCCCCCTCAGGTACATTATTTTCCTGCTTGAAGATCGTTTTCCTTGGTATGTCTCTGTTAGATCACGAGTTCAAGGAATGCTTAAATGAGCCCATCCTTACGTTCCTGGCTGTCAAAGGCGGGTACCTACACACCTTGTTTCAGGTAAATCCTACTGGATAGCTAGAAGGAGACCAGGAAGTGTGATAGCCTTTGCAACTCATCTGCTAGCCTGAATGAGTCCCACTTTTAAGACCACACTGTGTTTCTCTGTGTTTCTGGAAAGAAAGGGTTGACAGACACGTGTAATTTACGGTGAGACCAACATTTTTATGAACCTCTTTATTCCACGTAGCTCTCTTTCTGACCTGCTTTTGGAAAAGGTTCCTGTAGCCACTGGTGTTAGAAGCAAGAATCTAAAGGTCAGAGCATTGGTGAATTAATTTAGTGAATTTGAAGGCTGATGCCGACACACATCTCAGTCCCATAGCGTCGCACTCGAGTTACAGGGTGTGGTGGTAAAAATTCTGGGCTGGGCATTTAGGGATGAAAGTTTTCTTTCTCTGCTGGTAATCTAACTCAACTGCCATTTTTTGTTCATATGCGGAAGGCCAAGAACTAGACAGTAAGCGGGTCATTGGCTTTGCTCATGTCCTTAATGCCACGTCGGGAGTTTTGGTCAGTTATCTTCCCTTCAGCCTCCTCTTCCCTTCCTTCTTTGTGCCAGTTCTTCGTCCTGCCTCCTCTGCCTTGTGCTGGAAGCGAGGCTGGACCCGGATCAGGCTAAGGCAGTCATGGGGCCTTTAGTTCCTTTGCCCGTGCTAGGCTTAGGCATAGACTTACAAAACCATTCTGGCCAGTGAGACCTGGAGTCCCCAGGGAGGTTTCTGGAAAAGATATCCAAACTCTGGCCAGAAGACACAGACAAGATATGGCCCCTTTGCTTCATGGTTCAGATCCAGGTTCGAGGGCTTGGGCTTGGGATGGTCACTGCATAGGGGGGTGTGAGGGGATCTACGCGGACACGTGGACAATGGCAGAGCAGAAAGATGGAAGGAGCATGGTCCTTGGTAATGGCACCAAGCCCTCAAAGTAGTCAACTCTCACTTGCCACGTGGTTGAACGTACTCTGAGCTGGGGGTTTCTTCTGCAGCCAAAAGATTCCTAAAAGCTACCCCTCTCACAGAGAAGCTTATACACCAGAGCGGGGCAAACACATACACAGATGTCTCCCATCACAGGGGTGCTCCTGGGCCGGCGGCATGGTGACGCCTTGAGGGATATGTGCCGTGCAGCCCGGCCAAGGCTGGTACTGACTAACTGCTCTGTCTTCGGGAAGTCACTTAACCTCTCTGGGCCTGTTCATTCATCTGAAAAGGGGAGGCGGTCACCAGCTATTACGGAAATATGAACTACGCGAGAGCACAGAGGATGGAGCGGTGAATTCCCCGGGGAAAGCCAGGAAGGCTGCCCCAAGGACGCAGAGGTGAAGGGCCAACGAGGTGGGGGAGGTTTGCAGGTCAGGCTTTGGGGGAGAAGGGAATCCCCAGGGGAGCTCTGCAGCCACAAGCCCATGGACAGATTACCTTATCTTTCTGCAGCTCAATTTCCTCATCCTTAAAAGCACTTGAGTATGTGGGATTAGCTTAATCCGCTTTTGATACAAGACACAATTCGCTGGCCCCCTCCCTTGACTGAGAACCCCCAGGTCAGAGATGCCCCATGGTCCCCTTCCTCACTCACCTATGGCTTTCCCCCCATCCCCCGCCCCGTCTGAACACATTCACTCAACAAACACTTCCCACGGAAGGAGGTGTGGCTGGCTGGCTTCGTGGATTTCTTTGTTCCTCACCACCCAGAGCCTTACCTAGCGCACGATTAGCCATGCGGCTCGGGCTCTGCTTCCTTGGGCCCCAGCATATCTCTTCCGTCAGACAGAGGCTGAAGCTTAATTAAGCTTGTAAAGCTTTCTGATTTCCTCAGATGAAAGGTGGCCCATAAGCACCAGGTTTTATTTTGGTGGCTTCTGCCAAAGGTTATTATAAATAGGGCTTCGTGCGCAGCGGCTGAGCTCTTAGGCTGATAATGTGTCAAGACCAATTGAGGCTTCCGAGAGGGGCGATGTTATCATAATGGTTCCATCAGAGGCGGGGGGTGTTAATGGAAGGGGCTGTGGGGAAAGAAAAAAAAAAAAAAAAAGGAAGAAAAACGTAGCTCAGGCAGCGAAGCCCGGATGGAGGTGGCCGCCAGTGAGGTCTCACCCGCTCCTGGGATCTCCATCATAATCATTAGCTCTATTAGCCTCAGAGCCATTCCTCTGCCATCTCTTTGAGACCAGCCTCAAACTCCAATAAAAAATGGATGCTTTAACTCCAAATGAAAATATATTCCTTCACCGCTTTTTAAAATTCATTTCCATTGAAATGATGGCCAGCAGGTGAGTCATTCATAATGGGGGGCTTGCTGCATTGCAGACAGGCATGTCGTCGGAATGGGGAGCAGCCTGGGCAGGAGAGCGAGGGACTTGCAGCCCTAGGAAAAGGGGAAAAGTCATTGCTGAGGCACTGAAAAAGGGCCAGAAGAGGTGACTGACAGATGCTCGCTGGTGGCTGGTGGGGACCAGAGAACGGAGACATAGCTTCACGTTTCAACAAGGACATGGGGTTGCTTCAGCAGCGCAGCCCTGGTTAGGAACGTGCCAGCTTCCTGGGCCCCAGCTGGTATTGCCTAATCAGTTCCCTGCATCCCATAAGCAGATGAATGATAACGTCCGGTGGTGGTGGCAGTGATCGAGATGATGAGGATGATGGCCGTGGTGTGACCCTTTTGTTGCTTGAACCTTCCCTTCTTTTCCAACATTCAGTTCATCTCTATCCGGTGTCCTTTCTGTGGTTTGGGAGGGTGCAGAAACTCTCCCTTTATTTCTGAGGGTCCCTGGAGCTTTGGTTCTCAAGCTTGTCCTTCTGCGTCTGCTTCCTGCTTCCCTATTTGTGGCCTTGGCCCCGGTGCACGTGGACATGGCTGCGGAGTTCAGTGTCCTAATCACCTTTTGTCCATCAAATGCACTTGGACCAAACATATGAGTTTTAGTGACTTTGCTGAAGATCTGCAGGGCTCCCCAAACTGGGGGTAGAAGGTGTCACATCAAGTTGTCCTTCTCCTCCTGCCTCTTTTCCTGGGTCTTTGTGGAGAAACGGGCAGATTTGCCCCAAGTTTCATGTAACCCAGGGCCACTCTCACCGTTCAGGTTTTCTCAGGACCTCAGGTTCCAGACTGTCAAGGTTTCCTCTCGCGATCAAACTGGGAAAGGGATTCTGGTGGACATAACCTCTCCAGGGTACTTCCTACGCATAAGGAAGGGTGCTGAGCCCTTTCTGTGCACTTAAGCTTTAAGACCCACCCCTGTCCTGGAGTTGTGATTCTCCCATTTCACTGACGAGAAAACCGGAGCATTGTAACAAGTAACCCTTGGCTCAGGAGACTTCTGCTGAGTGACAGTTGACGAATTCCAATCCCGGCCTGCCAAGAATGGCTAGAAGAGAAGCTGGCTCTCATAATGGTCCCGCGGACTGTACCATTGCTGTCTCAGGACCAGCATCACCTGGGCGCCGCACGTGAGAATTGCCCACTGTAATTTCTCCTCTCCCAGGAGCCAACTCTGAGACTGCCGCAGACCAGAAACACCAGACACCGAAACATGCCCTTGAATATCTCTGGTTCCTATTCATTTTGACTGAGGGAAGAAGGAAGCAAGCACCTCAGAGGCCATTTCTTGCCTGCCTGAGTTTAAAGAGCGGCTGCATTTTAGGTACAATATGGGCCCAAGGAGGAGCAGGAGAAAGGCTGAGGATTAATGATGGTGATATATTTATATGGCTCCTTGTCGCTTTGCTGAGCGCTCTCCCATGCCAGACTGGTGGATTTTTACGACAGCCTGCGAGGGAGGAGTAGGGAACAGGCGTGGGTGACTATTCTTTGATGGAAGAGAAAGTTGAACTACAGAGGGTTGTGGGATGAACACAACGTGAACAACTAGTTCCTGGCAAACCTGGAACTTGAGCACACTTTACCTGACTTCCACATCAGAGCTTTCCCATGGCAGTCTGTCTTTGCTCGGTTCTGTTCACATCTGCAGACTCTGTCTCTATCCTGGTTTTCCACGTGGTTACCTGTTCATGTTACATGTATGTTACAATGTCTACTAAAACTCCAGGAAGGAGGGCAGAAAGAAGAACCCAGAGATGATTCCTAAAGAGCTAGAATATTTAAAAGCTCTTCTCCCCTTAAGCGATGCTTTCCATTTCTCCTGCTGGCCTGTGTGACAGAAAGGAGGAAGGAAGGAACAATCAGAGGGGTTGAGGGAAAAGAGACAGATTGCTTTGAAATCTTTTTCTTTGCTTGTCTCTTTCTGTTGGTTAAATAACTAGAGGATAAATAGGGGCTTTAACCAAAGGGCGTCAAGAGTGAAAGTGGGGGTAATCCCCAATCACTGGGTTATTTTCTAAGTGACTTCTTTGAGGTAGGGAGGGAAATCCTAGAACAACCCAGAACTGGCAAAGAAGCAATAGTATAAAGCAAAAAGCTTTCTCTTGGTTCTCTGCCCCCACATGGTACCCTTGCTCACCCAGGGCAAAACCAAGCCAACGGGCTAAAAGAGCGTCCTTGACCTTGCCATGTTTTCCCACCGAGAGGGTCATTTAGTTAGGGGTGCTGACAGCTCTGCATGCCCCTTAGAATCAGTGAGGGCACTGGTCTACCTGGAAGTCCTTCCGCCTGGGTTTTCTCATTTGTAAAATGGGGTGTTAATGCTTTGCTCACGGGGGTCCTGTGAGAATTAAATGAGATGATGGGAGCAGGTAAATCAGTAGTTGAAAAGTCCTGATATGGTTTCTGGCACATCGTAGGCGTTCAGTTAGTATTACGGGACACACACCCAGCCTTAAAGAGACATGTATGGGAGGGTACGTATAAACTGTCCGTAGCATTACTCCTCATGGTGTGTGTGTGTGTTGGGGGTGGGGTGTGGAGAGAAGAGGCACATTGACCTTTTCCTGCATACATTTTTTAATTTATGTGTCCTAGAGTACTTGGAGGAAGCATGTCACGTAAGTAAGGATGGGTGTGCATGGAGGGTCAAGTTGAAAGTTAGAATCAGATAGAGAAGAATACAGAATGGGACATCTTGGTACTCCCCGTCTTTGCGTGATTGTAAAATGTATACCTGCTACACTTGAATCCGTTTGGGGTCCTTGGGTGGCAAGCAACGGAAATGGGCTAAGTCAAGAAGCAAAAGTGGGATCCGGTGGAAGGAGCTTGGAATAGGTCACCGACGGAAGAACCGGAAACTGGAGATTGGGAAGGACAAGAGCTAAGGATCCCTGGCTAGGTAAGGTAAGCAGGAGGGCCTTCTGGAATTGCAGGTGTAAGACGTCTCAGGCCCTAGCGCTGCCCTTTCGAGCCCACACAGTCCAGAGACAGTGAACCTGTTGGGTCTGGTTCAGAACCAGCTTCTACCACGTGACAGGGCAGGTGGTCTCCAGGGGAGCCCTTCTGGGCTGGACCATCATCCCCTTCACACTTCCATGTTGTTCGACTTTTGACAAATTATCACCTTGCATGACTTTTTTTTTTTTTAAGATTTTTTATTTATTCGAGAGAGGGGGAGGAGCAGAGAGAGAGGGACAAACAGACTCAGTCCTGAGCGTGGAGCCGGAGCGGGGGCTCCATCCCAGGGTCCTGAGACCACGACCTGACTGAAACCAAGAGTTGGGGGCTCGACTGACTGAGCCATCCAGGTTCTCTTACTCTTCAAACAATAATGAGAAAACTCCAACAATTAACTAAGCAGAGTTTGGCTGCACAGTCTCACCAGGGCGTATTTTAGGCATCTCTTATCTGGAGCCAATAAAAGTCAAAATGAAGCAAGTGATTTGTCATTCATGTGCCCAGTGACACATCCCAGGTGCCGTCTGCCTTGGGTCCGAGTCAGCGTTGACTGTGGTGGCAAACACACCCACGCAACAACTGTCCTCGCCTTTTTGACTCCCACAGTCCGCAGAGCCACCATTTCCATGAGTCTGTGCAGTGATGCCTCTCCGATTCGGACGGGACTTGGAGACCTTTATTGTCAGGGTAAAGAAAGGGAATAGGACATCTGTGATTCTCCCAATAGCTGTTATTTTACGGTGGTTGGAAGGCGGGACGATGAAGCTCATGGGGGGTATGCAGGGTACATTCCGTGTGTGGGAGAGAGAGCGAGAGAGACAGCGAGACGGAGAGAGGAAGAGAGAGACCGTTTCGTCGTCCTAGGGAGGGATGGTTTAGCCCGTGTCATATAAGGCGAGCTCAGATCCAGCCTGCATTTTCGATGCTGACCATCTGTGTTTCCCAGGAAAAGCGGCGGCCAGCCAGAGCCTGAGAGCTTTAGGGAAAAGTGAGAAGCAGGGAGGGCAGCCAGTCCAGGAGGGGCCGGAGGGATGCTTTGTGTCCTTGCAATGCCTCCTGGCAACAGCAGCACCAGAGCCTCGGCTTGGCTGCCTCCTGTGAGCCCCCTGAGCATCCTTCCCAGCGTCTGCAAATCCCCTCCCCAGCCACCCACCTGTTCCTGGTGCCTTTTTGTTTTTTCGAAGGGTGGGCATTGTTGGGGGGAGATCATCAGAAACTACTCACGTGAAGGCAGGAGCCTCATCTCTGAAAACCACGGGTGGACTAAGAATGGGTCCCACTGACCGCATCTGGTTATGAGCCAGGCAGCTCCCATATCCCCACAATCTTTTTTGGTGGTTTTTTAAAAAACCCTGTTGATATACAAGGAAACCAGGGTTCGGAGAGCTTCAGTATGTCCCTCGAGTGGGCCCAGTTCTTAAGCAGTAAAGCCAGATTGAAGCCTGGACCTGCATGTCACCAGGTCACTGGGACCTCCCCCCTTCCTTATGTTGGAAAACCAATAGCTCAGCCACCCATCCCTGGCTAGTCGACAGCATGAGACTGCTGAGACGCCTTAACTACAACAAAATGGGAATTCTGATACAATCTTTTCTCCCCAAGCCACCACCATCATAACATATGTTTAAGCCAAGCCTCAGAGGCTACTTTTTTGGGGGACGGTTGGGAGACCAAGGCTCAATGAACCAGCAGGGGCTCCTACCCGGCTGTGAGAGCCCTCCTTCTAAGACCCCTCCTCACCACCGTCTGCAGCCTCAGATGCTGGGTGTTCTAACCTCTAAGGTTTCTGGAACAGGACCATTAGACTGAGTAGTTTTATTGGAATTAAAAATATTGTGAGTTTTGCGCTCACTGCCTCCGGCCATAACTGGAATAGAAATGACATTGCTTCAGATGCTACCGTGCGCTAATTAAACCAGCAGAGAACGATGCCACCGAAATACAAACAGCAACAGAAATGGGAGTTGTGGGCTTGAGAACACTTCCCCAGCAGGGCCGTTGAATTTAAATTTCCATTACTCCGCGTGAACATGGCCCTAAGGAATCACATAGGGATGGTTTTTTTCGTGTGATTTCAGGGCATGTCCCTCTTGCAGTGTAGTCAGGTTAGTAAAGCTCTACTGTGCTTGGTTGGGGGTGGGGGGAATCTAACACATATGTATACCTAGGAGACAGTCCGGGGGAATACATATCTAACTCCCACCGGCGGGAGCCTTGGGGAAAGGGAATTTGGAAGAGAAAGAGAACTTTCCTCTTTTTCTTTTTAAAATGTTTTTAGATATTCGTGGTGTGCTTAAAATCGTTCTACGCAGCACGCATTTTGGAGGCGACTGGAATGACCAAGGGGGTGCTTGAGAGGGAATGATTCATGCTTCGTGGTACTAGACTGTCAAAAGGCAGATTACACGCGCGACCGTTCAGAAGTCGCTCTGGTGGGCCAAGAATGAAGATGGGAAGGGCGTGAGCTTGGCTGGTGCGGTAGAGATCGAAAGGAAGGGGGGAGGGGCTTGTGCATCAGGAAAAGCCAGGAGCCTGGGGGTGGGCTAATAAGGGGTGCCCAGAGAGCTGGTGAGACCTTATTTTTGGGTGTGTCTGTGAGGGTGTTTCTAGAAGAGACTAACATTTGAATCCACGGACTAGGAAGATGCCCCTCACCGACGTGGGTGGGCGAGTTTCCTTTGGCTTGGTAGGCTAGAGAATGCTGATTGGCTTAGGCTGTCTGAGTCCGTCAGGGTTCTAAGGGCAGTGGTGGTGTCAACCCCTCTTTTCTCCCACCCGTAGGGCTGCTGCACGATGGGGGCGGGGTGGAAGGGACCTTACAGAGCCGTCAGGTTCAAGTTTGGGACGCCGGAGCAGGAGTGGTTCACGTTCGTGGTGGATGGTGTCAAAAGAGGAAAATGGCAAAGGGGGGGTGTATGTGGCAGGTTTCCCAAATTGAGAAGCAGGACAGTAACTGTGAGCTCTGCTCAGGGTGGGTGGGTGGGTTTCCTCTAGAGCGGCTCCTCTGCGGCGATGGCTAGGGGGAGGAGGCTGTGGAGGAGGATGCTTAACAAGGTGCTGGGAAGACGGTGCATGAAGCACCAAGGTCACGGGGGCTAGGCTAGGGGCCTCCAGGGCTCTCCTGGGCTCTGAGGGAGCGAGTCAGCCAGGGAACTGCCTCTTTCAGCGGCTCTGTTGGCTCGAGCAGGGACCAGGTGAGCGGAGCCCCAAGCAGCGTGGAGCGGTGTCACCGTGTGTGGAGGGCCGGGGACCCAGAGAAGCTCTGGAACACGGAACAAGTTCACTGACATAGAGCAGTGGAGGGTCCGGCGCGGTGTGCCTGCCCCGTCCCTGTCAGAAGTGGTCTTAGTTTTCAGTCATTTGTGGCAGTGAGAGGCATAGCAGCAAAGGAAGCAGGGGCCTGAGCCACTCGGGACTCCTTCCTGCTTGGGAGGGACGGTTTTGTGAACATCCCTCCTGGACCTGGTAACCCTGGGGAGGGGAGGCCTCAAGACTGTGATGACTGCGATTCCTTCCAATCTGGTGAGTGGGAGCTTGGGCAGGATTCAATTTATTTGAGCAGCGAAGGCCTGTGGCATTACTTGTGTCTCACAGGCGTGGAGCAGAGGGTAGCTCCAGAACTGTAGAATTACACCCACGCGTGCTTGATCTCAATGTGATCTCATTCCAGCCTCGCTGCACCCTCACTACCCCCTACAAGGCAGGCACGACAGAGAAGCAGCAGCTCAGCTTGGAGTTTTTCAGTCCACTGCCTGAGGTCCGGAGCTCGAATATGCTCCGGCTGGTCTCTGAGCCCAGCTTCCACATGCTGGCCCCACCCCCGGCCCCCCTGGCCTCACCACGTTATCCCATCTGCATGGGACATTTGGAATGGCTGCGTAGCCCTTTC
The DNA here is from genome assembly GCF_964662115.1 of Mustela nivalis. Lineage (NCBI taxonomy): Eukaryota > Metazoa > Chordata > Mammalia > Carnivora > Mustelidae > Mustela > Mustela nivalis. The sequence continues at coordinate 93,308,347 of NC_139028.1, read as the reverse complement.
TATCAGTCTGAGGACAAAGGCCAAGATGGCAGAGCCAAGAGAGAGCCCGGGTCCTTGGCGGTGGGTGAATCACAAAATGGCCCATCCTAGAAACCTCCAGCAGCTGGAACTGCTAATTGCCTTGCCAGTACCCACTCTACTCTTCCTCCTTAGCAACAGAGAATCTGTACTGATGGATGTAGCAACGTACACAGATACAAAATCACATTTTCCAGACTCCTGGAGGTAGCTCCAGACTCAAGGCAGGTAGCTAATGAAAGTGGTAAGGGGCCTCTGCTCTGCCCCTCTTTACTTTCCTACTTCCTGGAATGTGGACATGATGGTTGGAGCCGTGACAGCCATTCTGTGTCCATGAGGCTAACTTGAGGATGGAAGCCACGTGTGAAAGATGGCTGTGTGGAGAGTGTGGGTCCTTGCTGACTGTGGAGCTGCCATACCAGCTTTTGGCTGTTTATCTCCAGACTTCTTTCCTTTGAGAGAAATATAAACCTCTATTGTGTATAAGGCGCTGGTATTTGCATTTTGTATGCAGCCGAGTCTAATCCCAACTGAGAAACCTGTCTATTTCTGAATTTCCTATTGGGCAAGAATGACATTCCTCAATATCTAAACTTTTTCTCATTGGCCTTGTTTTTACGCACTGTCGATACATCCTAATTGGTCCCTCTTCAAAACCCATACTGTTCCCATTTATCTTAGGCTGCCAGAGAGAATGCAGGGCTGTGTTCTTTAGTTCTCCCTTGCTTGTGGCATGAGAGGGCCTCAGATTGGGACCTTCATCATGTTCTACACACCTTTCCTGCCTCTAAGCCCCATCTTTGGGCAGTAACTAGCTTCCAGAAAGCCCAAAGGAAAAGCAGATATTCCGGCTGGCTGCCACAAGGGTGGTTCCTCGCTGGTGGAGAATTTCGGGCTGGTCCAAGTAGTGTCCCCCCGCCACTGCCTGCTGAGTGGGGTGAGCCTCTGAGTCCCCACCTACCTCCTCCCGCGCCCCCACGGCCCCTCCTCCTCACTGCCTCAGCCCATCATGTGCTCTGCCTCCCGCACAAGTCCTCAGGGACAGGAGCTTTTAATAACTGGCAAAGGCAACTATTGACTCAGGTTTTGTTTGCTTGCCACTAAGTTAGCATTTAATAAATGCAGGACTCTTGGCTTAATAGGCCGGTCATTGTGTATTATCAAAATGGCAAATTAATTATTCAAAGCTGGGCTCGAGATTCACCAGCGCAGCCGCAGAGGTGGCTTCTCTCGTTCCTCATTCGCAGTGAGCATCGCGTTTCTGGCCGTTTGGTGTGTATTTAAAGTATAATAGCTATCTTGTTAAATCCAGGCCTATTAAGTCTAAATGGGAGTCAGGGATTCCTACGGGAGGCTGGGGGAGGGCTCAGGCAGTCTGTGTTGAAGCATCCCCAACCACCGGCCTCATTTCTCCCCGCCCACCGCCAGGATGCCGCAGCCCGCTCATCAAGCACGACTGGATTAGTAATTGATCCTTCTTCAGGGACAGAACCACCTATCATCCTTAGCCCGAGAAGCTTTCCCTTGGATGTAAACCTATAACATAGTGACCATAACCACAGCCCCCACTTACATATGCCTGGTCTGTGCTGAGTGTCCACGCTCTCTGTCGTCTGAGAGAGCCCAGCTTCCAGATGCGGAAACTGAGGTCCAGAGGGGTTAGAGAGTCGGTTCAAGGTTACACATGTGTTACCTGGCAGAGGTGGGATTCAGACATGGGTTATTTGGGCTCAAAAACTCCCCGTCTCTTGTTATAGAGAACTCTGAGGCTGTGTACTTTTGTGTCCCACATGGGAAGGTGCTGTCCATGGCCTCTTGGCTCAGGACCTGACTACCAGAGCTGTCTGTTTCCCCTGCTCCTCCCTTTTTCTCCAGTGAAGCCCCAGACGTGTGCCACGCGGGCACACACACCTGCCTCCTCCGTTCTCTCAGCATCTCACCAGGCCCAAGGGGAGAGGAGGCGTCCCGACCTCTCTTCGCGCCTCTCGCCCATTTCCATCTCTCCGTGCAGGACTGTAGTGTTTGTGTTCAGACTCAAATGAGAAGGAACAAAATTCCCCAAGGAGCAAATACTTTCCAGAGTATGGGAGCCACTTGTCCAGACTCTCGGTTTGGGTTTGGGTCTGGGTCTTCCCCGGCCCCACTTTGTGAGCCCATCTGAGCTCCTGCAAAGCTCGCCTCTGCTTTATGGCTAAGACCTTGCAGCTCGCCGGGGGAGGGACTGGAGGCACCAACAGCCGACTGCCTGGGGACTTCATTCTCACTCAAGGTGTGGGATGCCAAGATGCATGGGCTGACCCATCGTGTGATGTTGGAAGGGTTCAAACCAAGGAACTAACACAGGGTGATTCGGTGTGTCTTCTACTTAGTGGACCCAAGCCACTCATTTATGTGATTGATTGATTGATTGAGTCATTCATTCATTCACTCAACACATACTTCTTGTTGGTCTCCTTTGCGTCAGACACTGATGCGAGTTGGGAAGTCTCTGACTGCACCAGCAAGTTAGCAGGTGTGGGTGTGAGTTCCCAGGTTTGGCCGGGATTTCCCCAGTTTGAGCCCTGGAGGTCCTGGATGCCAGAAAACTCCTCGGCATCTGTGCGGCAGGTGGCTGCCCCGGTCTGAGCGTCTGTTTTGCCGTCTGCTAGTCAGTCAGGCAGTCTGGACTTCTCGAGGGCCGATTGGATGCCAGGCAGCGTTCCCTTGTTGAGAGAACAGTGGCAAGCAAAGCTGATTGCTGGGGTTCCAGGGGTTCCCTCCCAGTAGCAGCAGACAGAACCAGCAGAAGCGAATCAGGTCATTGAAGGTGCATCTAAGCACCACCAGGAAGATGAATTGGGTACTCTGATGTGGGTTGACTGCCAGCGAGAGGGGCTGTGTTAGCCTAGGAAGGTCAGAGAAGGCCTCCATGGCCAGTGACAAAGAGGTGAAGCCTTGGTGAGGAGAAATAGGCAGTCATGTGAAGAACTCGGAGGGAAGCTTTCTTAAGGGCAAAAGCCTTGAGATGGGAGCATCAGCTGGGTTTGAGGCCAGAAAGAGGCTTCGTGTGGATGGGCAGGGGAGGAGGGGGCAGGAAGAGTGGGGAGGGAGGAGCAGAGGCCCGATGATGGAAGATATGAAGCTCTGCACAGGTGTGTGCCCTGGGGGAAATCACTCTCAGAAGAAGAGTCAAAGGTTCAGAGAAGTCAAGGAGCGCAAACAAACTTCATAGGGCTATCTTCCCCCTCCCACAAACCCAATTTCTCCATTGGATTTTCCTTCCTGGGACAAACATCACCATTCGCAGAGTTCTCTAGGCTCAGCACCTCAGCATGGCCTGGGTTCCTCCCTCCCGTCCTCCCTCTTGTCCTTTTTTGCGGAGCGTCCAGATCGTGTCAGTTCTACCTCCCGCTCAGCCTCTTGCCCTCCTCCTCCTGCTCCGTGTCCTCCCTGGCCCTACTCTGCAGCCGTTTCTCAGACCCCTTATCTGCCCCAGCCTCCTCACTGGTCTTTGTGCCCTGACGGTCTTCCCTCTATTGATAGGCCAAAACCCCTTCTAAACCTCGATCAAATGGTGCCACATCCTTGCTGAAGCCATCAGTACTTAGCATATTTTCTCAGGTTGAATTTCTCAGAAGTGGACTTGGAGACTGGTGTGTAGGCCGTTGAGGGTGCGCTTGTTTCTGCCACGATGAACTCCATGAACTGATCTCCAAGGGTCAAACTAACCTTTCCTTCCTGGTATAAAACCCTCTCGGCTATGATGTACTATATATTTTTTTGTATAGTGTGGATGCAGTGTACTAGTGTTTTGTTAAGGATTTTTGCATTTGTGTCCACAGTTTTCACTTTTATCATGTACAGTATTCACTTGATTTGGGTATGCGTGGAATGCAGGCCTCCTAAAATGGGAGGTCGGATGGGGGGGTAGGAGCATAGGACAAGCGACTACTGATTTTCATTTGAAGATTCTGACCACTATCTAGTTTTTAATTATTTTGCTTTAGTACATGAAAATAATTTTATAGGACACTAAAAAAAAAAAAAAAAAGAAAGAAACCAAGATTCAAACCTATGATTTTTCATGACCTGAGATTATTTTATTTGTTGGAGTGGGTCTAGAGAAAGGAATAAGGTGAGTGCAGTGGGGTGGGTAACAGGTAAAAGGTGGGATTAGATAGACTTGAACTTGAGGCTCGGGGATCATCACTGTGCATGGAGGACTTTCTGTGTCGGGAGCTGTGTTGCGTGTTTTGCAATATCTGATTTAATCCCAATAAGAGCCGGTATCAGTGAGCTGTTGCTACACAGAAAACCATCCCAGAACTTAGTGGTTTAATGCAACAAGTTTATTCTGCAGTGAATGCAGTAATGCAGCAGGCTGTCTTGCCAGAAGCCGGAAAAGGAGACAGATGGCTTAAAGATCCATCCACAGAACTTTTCCATCTGCTCAGCGATTTTCTCCATGTAATCGAACCCTAAAGGGGTGATTAGAAAGAGGGCATGTGTACCAGGCAGTGACACAGGCTCATCTCATCGGCTGAATGGTGCAACAGACAAGGGATCATCTCTACAAATGTTATGGGTTTCCGGCAAATTGGTGGGGGGTGGTTATGCTTTGGTTTTGCTTGGGGTCACTCGTGGCATTGCAGTCATCTGCCCACGAGGTTCACTAGGGTAAAATGGTCCCAGATGGTGACTCTCTGATGGTCACATCCTATCTGGTGATTAGCTGGGGCTGCAGCGGGGGCGGAATCTGGGTTCTCCTCCATGGGGCCTTCCCAGCCAGATAGCCTAGGTTTCTTAGATGGTGGTGGCAGTCTTCTGAAAGGGCACACCCCAGTGCGCAAATACGTTGTCAGCCCCTGTAGGTGTCCCGTTCAGTGGTGCCCCATTGGTCAAAAGCAAATCACATGGCGAAGTCTAGCATTGGTGGGGAGGGAGATAGGCCACGGCATGGATACAGGGAGAGGGGACTCATTGGGCGCTGCGGTGTAACAGTCTCCCACAGGATGCTAGGAAGCGAATATTTATTGTCATCCTCACTTTATAGATGAGAAAACCAAGTTAAATAGCTTGCCTCATGTCTGGCAAGGGTTGGGGGGGGGTAGCTGGATCACACACTCTTTTCTCTGACTCCCTTTGGCACCCGGTCTTGGCATTGACTTCTTTCCCAAAGTCCATTGTTCAGTTATCCTGATTGACACGTTGAGACACCTATTCTCAGGTCTGCTGCTGGTCTCCTGTGTGTCTGCGCTCAGCCAACCTCCCAAACACACACACTCAAGAGCGGTGCTAGCATGATTGGCCCATAGTCTCCCTTACATGTCTTCTAAAGGCCCAACGTGATACTTCCCCTCTCACTTTTTTTTTATGGTGCCTGGGTGGATACATGCCCATCACCGTGGTAGAGATGACCTTTAGTATCTTGCACCATTCAGAGGATGAGATGTGTCCTCATCTACAGATGTCCTCTTTATGATCATCCTTCTAGCATTCTGTTAAGGAAGGAAATGGCCCAGCAGGCAGAAGAGTTCTGTACTTTCACTGCACCCATCTCCTTCCCTGGCTTTTGGCAGGGAAGCCTTCTGTGTCATTTCTCTCCCACCACTCGTAGACTGCCGGAAACAGGGGGAGTAGTATGCTCTCCCCATCGTTGCCATCAGAAATCTTGTAGCATCTGCCAGACCAAGACAGATTGCCTCTTACTCTGTGAGGCCCGTCTTGTTGATGGGGTCCAGCCTGAAGGCCCCAAGCACCATTTCAGTGTTGTTATTGGCAACATGATTGAGAGGGGAGCTGGGCCATTTGTCAACTTGGCCTTCACAGGACTATCGGATTGAAACAAGAGAGAAAATGTATTTTACTTTCAACAAGGTTCCATTTGTGTCTTACATGATCAACTCCGAGATGTCAAAACAACATGGTGTCTTACTTACCCTATTTTTAATGTACTTTGAGACTGTTAGGAGAGGTGCAAGTGGAGAACTGAGGGTTAATCCTTCTGAGGAGTGCAATGCTGCTCTGTGATTGTTATTTGTGTTAGACAGACTCCTGCCACTCCTCCCCCCACACCGTAAGGATGTCCAAGTCCAAGTTCCTGGAACTGAGAATGGGTTTGTTACATGGTAGAGGGGACTCAAGGTTGCTCCTCATGTGATTTTAAAATAGGGAGAGTCCCCTGGGCCATCCTGGTGGGCCCTGAAGGACCCAAAAGGATCCTTCAGCATGATACAGGGAGGCCAAAGAGTCAGTCATTGGGAGAAAGTCAACCAGCCACTGTTGACTTGGAAGTTGCAAGGGAATCACAAGCCGAGAGATGTGGGCATCCTCTAGTAGCTGGAAAACACAAGCAGAAGAATCTTCCCTGAGTATCCAGAAGGAACACAGCCCCTAAAATCAAGCTGGTACCTTGATTATAGCCAAGTGAGACCTATTTCAGACTCCTGACCTCTAGAAATGTAGACTAATACCTCTGTGCCATTCTAAGCCACCAAGTTAGTGTTCCTCTATTACAGCAGCAATAGGAAATGAATACACTACTTTTCATTAGCCCCTTGAGTAAAGGTCAGTTCCTAGAGAGTCCCCTTTTTGTGTTTCTGGAGGACTTCCCCACACGTGGAAGGAACAGGGTTCATCACTGCAGTGGGAAAATTACCCCACCCAGCATGTTTCCTCAGAAAACCGTTGTAGAGCCACACTACTCTTTTTTTTTTTTTAATTTTTATTTATTTTTTAGATTTCTTTTCATTGTTCCAGAACTCATTGTTTATGCACCACACCCCGTGCTCCATGCAATATGTGCCCTCCTTAATACCTACCACCAGGCTCATCTAACTTCCCCATCCCCTCCCCTCTAAAACCCTCAGATTGTTTCTTAGAGTCCACAGTCACTAAGGGTTCATCTCCTCCTCCAATTTCCCCCGATTCCCTTCTCCTCTCCATCTCCCCATGTCCTCCGTGTTATTCCTTATGCTCCACAAACAAGTGAAACCATATGATAATTGACTTACTCTGCTTGGCTTATTTCACTCAGCATAATCTCTTCCAGTAAAAAGAAGGGCCATCTGTACCCCATTGTTCATAGCAGCAATGGCCACAGTCGCCAAGCTGTGGAAAGAACCAAGATGCCCTTCAATGGATCAATGGATAAGGAAGATGTGGTCTGTATATATAATGGAGTATTATACCTCCATCAGAAAGTATGAACACCCAACTTTCGTATCAACATGGACAGGACTGGAAGAGCCACACTACTCTTACACCAGAGAGCCTTATCTGATCGTGGGGCTGAATTAGTAATTACTGAGGGTGGTTTCTCTTCCTGCATTAGTTTATTTGGTCAAGATTTGGTGGGCTGGCAATGGGAGCAGGACTCGGTCGAAATTGTTATCTCTGTTCTCCGTGGTGTTACTGGGTTCGCTCGTGTGCTTGTGGTCATTTGGCATGTTGGTTGGGTGTTGGCTGCTCCTGGATGATGTTGCTCACAGGTTACAGTTGGGGCACACTGGTTTTCGTCCTTGGCGAAAGCTAGCTGAGGCTTCCTCTCTTGGCAGTTGGGTTCCAAGAGAGAGAATGCAGACATCTCCTTCGGTCTGGGCTCAGAAGATGCATAATGTCATTCCACTATTTTCCATTGGCCTAAGTGAGTCATAAGGGCAGCCCAGATTCAACAGAGAGTTGAGAAATAGGTCTATTTTTTTGAGAGGCGCAGGCTGACCTCCTATTGCAAGGGCATGTGCACACAGGGATGGGAGGAACTGGCAGCCATATTTTTCAGACTTTCACACTCTCTGTGGTTGTGTTTCTCCGGCTCGATAGCCCGAAGCTGGCGTACATCCTCCTCTTGCTCCTGCCTCTTCCAAGTGGTGAGCCCGCCGTGGCTGGCTCTGCCCTGGAAGGGAGAGGCCTGGGTTATCCACCTGTTGAGACAGTTGAAGAGAGGTCTTGGTGTGAGTCAGAGAGAAGGAGTGCAAAACTCCTCCAGCCCCAGGGTCGGTCCCCACACACCAACCCAGGTAGCCAGCCGTACGCGTGTTCTCAGGATCTCTTTCTGATGCCCTCGTGTATTTCTCCATTTCTTCAGGACCTGGAGAGGGCAAAGGCATGATTAATGAGTGCCTCAAGAACTTAGCAGTGACCACCTGAAGGAGCTAGAGTCATAACCCCTGGCAAGCAGGGGAACGTGCAGTAAGGACAAACCCAGGCCCCTATTCTAAAGAGAAGGTTCGGACTACCAGTATAAACGAGGAGGTGGCAGGCACAAGACAAAAGGCTTTCATCATCCTTGTGAATCAACAACAAAATGTCCGACAATTCCAATGTTTAAAAACACGGACAGAATTCTGTAGAGCCTTTGCTGGTTTCGCGTTCACAGTCTGGTTAAGTCATCTTTGCATAATAGCTGATATTTGGACAGGTCTCCTGGGACAGCGGTGGAGTTTAACACGTGCTAGCATATACATGTTTGGTATCTAGTTGATCTCTTTCATTGACAACCCAAAGGAGGGTATATCGAATAGCCACCGACACACAAATGCTATTGTTTTGATGCAACTGGTAAGAGGATGCAAGAAATGAAGAGTCTCCAAGGGCGGGTGAGATTTATCCAGTTAGCCCTGAATCTGGAAGTCATTCTCTTCGCACAACAATGGTGGCAGCAAGTCTGAACAATAGGGAGGCTCTCCCCCTCTAGCAGCTGCAGCAGGAGGGAGGAGAGGCGCTTGTGAGGGGCCACAGGCAACTCTGTGGCTTGAGCAGACGTCTGGAAGCCATGCACCACAGGGGAAGGAGCACAGGCTCTGATTAAAGATAGACCTGGGTTTTTTAAAATCAGGGGCTTGCAAATTACTCGCTTTGCCACCTTGGGAAGGTAATTTTACCTTTCTCCACTTCTGTTTCTTCTGTAAAATGGGACTCATAATACTCAAGTCACATAACCGTTCTAAGAATGAAATGAAACACATTTAAAATGTCTACTGCTGTGCCTCATACGTTGCAGGTGTGCAGTAGGGTTGCCATATGAAAACCAGATTTGCAGAACTGATGGCGGGAGTTGGGATTTAAGCTGTGGCATGGATCTGCACAGTAGCTAGGAAGAACGGAAATAGCTAGGGTGGTGGTGATGTGGGTGAAAAGCCTTCAGGTTTTAAGGACTGCATTTTTAGCAAGTACATAGCCAGAGGCAGTGTTACAACTAACATATCACTTGGAGAGAATTCTCAAGGAATGAATGGGCCTGGTCTGAAAAGCCTCAACCCAACTGAGGGGATGAGAGGTTGGTGTAGGATAAGCTGACCACGGAGTGAGCAGTGCTGAGCCACATGTGGACAGTGAGCCCTCTGGGTTGCTCTCAAGCTCTGCTATACCCGTCACAGAGACACAGCGTGAGTTCCCACTGGCAACTCTCTAGGTCTTTTTTCTCCTTGTCTTGGCAAGGCTGGTTTCTCTTCTGAAAACCTCAGCTTGAGCAGTCCTTGGAATGTTCTAGTGTGACAGGTGAGGGAGCTGACAGGAACAGGAGGAAGGGCACGCTCTCCCGGTTGAGCCCCTCAGCCAGTCTTTCAACAGCTAGCAAAGACCACATCCTAGCTCAGCTCCTTCACCCACAAACTGCGTTCCTAGGGCATCTCTCAGAGTTTCTGCAACCTGCTGTAGTATCAACTATAGATAGAGGGAGAGACTCAAACCGTCTTTTTAAATATCAGCCCTCATGCTTCTGGCTGCCATGTTATCGTAACGATGGCTCCTTAGGGACCGTGAATCACATGCTAAAGTGACTGGTATCCTTGGGACCCTTCCTTACTTTCCCTCTCCCGGTGTGGTGGTGGCGGTGGTGGGAGGTGGGTACTTCTCTTTCCAAGACATGGAGGCAAGAGAGACTGGTCTCCTCCCCGTCCTCTGTCACGGCTGTAGTGGGGTCAGGCTTTCTGCACGACAGCTCAGGGGTGCAAAACCAGGAAGAAACGTCCTTTGTTTTAGGAACTGAACTCCTTCTGCTCTGAAGCCATTATAAGCAAGGGGATAAAAAACCACAAATGAAAACAAACACACAAACACATCCGTGAAAGACCTCTCAGGCTCTTCCAGTTCAAAAATAGTCCCTATTGGGTACAAATATTCTGAAGTTCTGTTTCCCATCAGGTCTGGTTTTCACTTTCCAGGAAGTTGAGTCTCTGCTCTTTTCCAAGATGGCGTCTGAAGTGGAGGGCTGGGGAGAGGGAGGGAGGCCCCAGTCTGTGTGTGGTCGCCTGAGCCACTGAGCTCCAGGCCTCGGCTTCAGGTCTCCCGGCGTCCCTGCAGGAGAGCAAAGCTGGTGGACTTGGAGGATAGTCTTGCAGTCCTGGGAGGGCAAGCTGAGCCATCTTCCCCTGCTGTCTGCAGCGTACCTGGGAGTTTGCTGGCTCTGCTGGTTCTCTGAGCCTCGGTCATGTCTTCCTTAGGGCCCCTAGTCGTGGTCAGACCTCCCAGTAGCCTCTGCTGCAGCTTTTCCGTTCTGCGTCTCAATAAGTTCTTGTAGGCAGGCTTTTCAGATCTTAACTGTTAGCTACCTTTACTAACCCTTTCACAGGCTCTTGAGAACTCTCCAGATCTTCTCTGTGTGCTGCTGAAGCCAAGGGAGACTTGGGGTCGGGGTGGAAGTAGGGCTGTCCCAGGCCTGTCTACACAGGCACTGACCTGTACCTGCCCCAGGAAAGGCACAACACTCCTTTCCCTTGTAGGCTTGTGACTCCCAGGCGGTACTTGGGGAAGCAGAGCACCAGCCATCCCCTTTCTCGATTTTTCCAAACCCCCCTAGATGTCCCAGGGAGCACTCATACCCTTGTCAGCTTGGAGCTTTAGACCTGGATGGGGTTGGCGGGGGTAGTCAGGGTTCCACATCTCCCTCACCTGTCCCTCTCTCTTTACCTCTCTTCTCAGCTCTTCCGTCCTCTGGTAGTAACCTTCTAGTCTCCCCTCCCATCTGCCTGGAGCCATCTCCAGGCATTCTTCCTCCCTTTTGTCTGGCTTTTTCTCTCCCTCTCCAGGTCCAAAATGGCAGAAGGACTACAGGGAAAGAAACAAGATTCCCAACAAGGGGAAATGCAGACAAAAAGCAAGATTGCCGGGGCGCCTGGGTGGCTCAGTGGGTTAAAGCCTCTGCCTTTGGCTCAGGTCATGATCCCAGGGTCCTGGGATTGAGCCCCACATCGGGCTCTCTGCTCAGCAGGGAGCCTGCTTCCTCCTCTCTCTCTACCTGCTTCTCTATCTGTCAAATAAATAAATAAAATCTTTAAAAAAAAAAAAAGCATGATTGCCACCTAAAATTGTATGTCCTAATATTAGGTTCTGACTCTAATAGATCCCATGAATAGGTAGTGACTCACGCTTTATGGAGATGTTATGGTACCTTTTGTGGATTTTGAAACTTGTTAGACCCTCAGGGATCTTCTGTTATGACCTAGGAGAAGCCCCCAAAACACTGGTTTGTTGAATTAGAGCCAGTCCTCCTTTGCCACACCAGGTCTGATCAACCAGTTAACATCAAAGCTAAGACATTGCAAATAAATATGGGAGAAAGTAGTAATATTCATAGCCAGAGGCCCACTTCTATGGGTGAGGAGGGATGTGTTTGTCAGGGTTTTCCTGAAGATACAGAAACAACAGGAAACAGGGTGTGTGGATAACTGACTGACTGAATGAATGAATGAATGAATGAATGAATGGAGGGGAGAGACAGAAGACTGATTGATTTTAAATGATTAGCTCATGTGAATATGGAGCCTTGGTGAGTTCAAAATCTGGTGGGTAGCCCAACAATCTGGAGGCCCAGAGAAGAGTTGCAGTTTGAGTCCAAAGGTAGTTTTCCGGCTGAATTCCTTTTTGCTTGGGGCAGTCAGTCTTTGATCTAGTAAGACCTTCAAACAGTTGGATGAGGACCACCCGCATTGTGAAGGTTAACTGCTATGCTCAGAGTCTACCGATTTAAATGTTAATGTCACCCAAAAAACCCCTTCACAGGAACATCCAGAATAATGTTTAACCAAATATCTGGACACAAGCCAAGTTGAATGAACCATCACAAGGGAGTCTATGGGTTTTGTCCTGAGCTGGGAAAATGTTACCAAAATCCCTTCTCAGTAGGTGAAGTTTCCAGAGAATTAGGGATTATATCAGATTTCAGTTTTAAGTGGCTGACTTGGCCCCCGGACATCGCATTAAGAAAAGAAGGAAGGTAAATGAGGTTAAGGAAGGGGGTAGGGATATTTCCCCACCGGCTTTATTATCAAGACACAGGAGTGTCTTTTGAAGCCAAAGACAGGAACAAAACGGGGCCTTGGGAAAGGTCTAGGATCAGGGACCAGAGCACAAGCCAGACTCTTCTTGGTTCTCTTGCTTCTGATCTCCTCTGTTCAATTCTTACTCACTAGAGTCTTGCTTTGTCTGTTTCTTGACTCATGTGGCACCTGGGACATGTCCATCACACAAGCCCAGTTATCTGAACAGAATCATACTCTCCTTTTCTTGATTCTGGTCCCAGTTCCTGGGGGTCGGGGGGACTTTGGTGGACCCAACTTGGGATGGGCCCAACTTGGGCTACCCACTTCTGGTCCAATCACGCATGGCAGGGAATTAAGATAATACTTCACAAAATAAGCATCAGACTCTCTTGCCGAGGATGAGGAGGGAGCAGAGGGTTTCATCACGAACCTGGCTGGTATTGCCAGAAATGACCCACTTTCCTGTTTCTGTGAGTGAGGATTCCAGGAAGGCAAGGATTATAGCTATGAATTGGGGTGGGGGCTGTCTCCCTCTCCCTGCCACCCTCATCATCCTCCCTTTGGAGGATGCTGGCCTCTGGGACATTTGTCAGGAGCTGACAGAAGCCAAGAGAGCCCACGGGGACTGCCAGCCTCCCTTGTGCCTTCAGCTGAGGGTGCACGGGGGCTCGTGGCTGCTAAGCGCTGTGTGGGACGGAGGGTCATGCCATCGCATCGACTGAAAAACGATCTCATTCACAATTCAGTGCATGGTCCAAGAAACAAAAATAATATTTAATGAGAAAAATCTTCTTTGTTTAATTACGGGAAATGTCAAGGTTGACTCTAAGTGCTTTGCTTAAGGTCAATTGTGCAGTGCTATCAAAAAGCATTTAAACCAGAGATACTGGGCCATTAAAACCCAGACTAGTTAAAATGAGGCGCTGTCCTTCTTCCGTGATTTATTTTCCCCAGTTGGGAGCAGTAATGTTGGAGCTGGACCAGCCCTCCAGCAGCTTGCGCACAGCTCTTCCCGACGTTCTCTTTAAGCTAATGAGGGACTCCCTAATGAAAGCAATGCCCCAAGGCTCCCAAAGATTTACCTCCAAGGCTCAAGAATCCTGTTTCCATTAGATCAGTGGTTTATAAAGGTTCGGTGCCAGGCTTCCCTTCTGGAGTTTCTGCTTTCACAGGTCAAGGGTAAGACCTAGCACTGGCATTCTTTTAAGGCTTCTAAGTGAAATGTTTCCAATTGGTAGCGAGCTTTTGGGCAGTGGGGTTGAATGCTCAGTTTCATTAATTAAGATGCCAAAAGCCAATGCCCCGGTGTGCCCTGAGTGTTCCTGCCTATATTGCACCGGCTTTCCTCTTGGAGTTCATTCAATCCAAGTTCATCATCCTCCCCGCTGCCTTTTAGTCTCCAAGCGCAGAGCTGCCTCCTGAGAGACAGTCTGTGTTGTCAGGCTCCAGAAAGGGCAAAGTTGCAGGGCCGTGCTCACCTTGTGCTTGGCAGTGAACGGGATGGAGACCGTCAGCCCAGACTTCCCAGCTCCCTACTCACGGCATTAGTGAAGATCACTTCCAAGCCAAGAAGCCACTTCAAGCCAAGAAGTCTTGGGAAGGAGGTGAGAATTCAGACGGTGGAATAAGCCCCTTCGGGCAGCAGTCTGAAAAGAATGGGATCGCAGAACTTTCCTGAGCAACGAGGAAATCTTTCTCCTGTTATTTATGCATACTGCTTCACTGTTCCTTCTTTCTTTCTTGTCATACAACAGAAATAATGATCTTGGTGCTGGACTGAGTACCACGCCAGGACAATTAATCACCCGCTGAGTCATTTATTTCCTCATACTCTCTTCCACCAGGACCATTATCCTGTAGGTAAACAGAGGTGCCAGTAAATCACGGGCAGAACACAAGTCAGTGGGAGAATAGTTGATTAAGCGTCTCCATAACTTACAGTTACATAGCACCTCTCATCCCAAAGGATCTCCAAGCACCAGACAGACTGATGCCTGCGCCACTACCCAGCCCCTATAGATGTCACTTTCCACTCCATTGCCTTGGGGGAGGGGGAATGTTTATTGCACTTGTCATATAGTTACCCTGGAAGGCAGGAGGCAAAGAGAGGAGCTTTTCACTTCCTCATCCTTTCAGGGAGCAGAAATCAACTACCTCGGCAGGAACCCAGCAGCAGTCAGAGGGTAACCTACCCGCCCTCTTGGGCCAAATTTCTTCGGTTTAGGAAATGCTGTAAATGCTAGAAAATTCCACGTTTGTTCTTCCGAAGGGGTGACAGCAGGGCAGCCGTCGAAACTGAGCGGTGAGCTAGGACAAGATCTAAAGTCAGTGTCACCAGGGCAGAAATGTTTTAGGATCTGCTAGAATCGTAGTCTAGGGGAGGGAAGCACTCGAAGGAGGGATCACTTGCCATGATCCTTTAGAACTATTCATGATAACTTTGCTCTTTATTTTATTTATTTGTTTAAAGATTCATTTATTTATTAGAGTGTGCAGGTGTGCCTGCTGTGCGAGTTGGGGAGCAGAGGGAGAGAGAGAGAGAGAGAGAGAGAGAAGACTCCCTGCTGAGCGGGGAGCCTGCCGGGGGGTTCAGACTCATCACCCTGAGATCATGACCCGAGTCGAGATCAAGAGTTGATTTGACTGAGCCTCCCAGATGCCCCTCTGTTCTTCAGACTTTTGTAATGCGTGGGTCTCTTCGAAAGAAGAAAACAATTTCCCCTTCCCTCTCAGTGTACACTACAATTGTTTGATTATAATGGTTTATTCAACCTTGCCACTATAGCTCTGGTACCTGTATAAAACCAAAGCCAGGTTAAATTCAAGCAAATTAAATTGGGCTCAGTACACATTGAACAATGTGGGGGTTAGGCGCACTGACCTCCCACGCTGTGGAAAATCCATGTATAACTTTTGACTCCCCAAAACTCTAACTACTAATGGTCTGCTATTAATCACAAGCCTTACTGATAACAGTCGATTAACACACATTTTGTATGTTGTATGCATTATATACTGTAATCTTATAATAAAGTAAGCTAGAGAAAAGAATGTTACTAAGAAAATCACAAAAAAGAGAAAATACATTTATAGTACTGTACTATATATGTATATAAATACATAAATATAAATATAAATATATATATATTATATATATATATATATATAATATATATATTTATAAAACCACATATAAGTGGACCCACACAGTTCAAACCCATGTCGTTCAGGGGTCAACTGTAATCCAGTTCAATACAAGTTAAATTCAGACAAAACAAAAAAGCCAACGTGGTTCTATTTAACAACATCAATTTATTTAACAGGAAGAACGACGTTAATTTGCTGAAACCAAATTACCTCTAAGTGAGAACACGATACTGACCACTGCCTCGTTAGTTCTTCCGGCATGCGTGTCCTAGTGGGTGTCATGTGATGTTTCTTTTTTCCATCATTTCTATTTGGACTGCTCCGGAAATTCCCTTCGTGGAGTATACTATTAATTTATTTGGTCTTAGGTTGGGGGCAAACCCAGCATTGCTGTGCTACATCTGTCTACATCTGTGCCACTGGGACAAACAAGACCGTTGCCATCCCACGGCATGATTTGATTATACGGAGTCATTAGACTGATGTACAAGATGGTAACATTCAATTTTAAGACCATGATCAAAAAATTCTCATAAAAATTTTTAAGACTCTCCTGGGGTCTATGGGAGCAGTCAACTCCGTATTATAACACGAATGTTCGAAGTTATTAGGTTTAGGCCAGTGAAAAATTCTGGGGGAAGAAAACCAAACTGAGATTAAGAGCTAGCATGCCAATAACACTCATTCCTTAGCAGACTCATAACACGAGTATGAGATCTTGTGACGGGCATGACAGAGACTGCTGAATGTCCAAGCTTGTCTGTCCTTTTCTTCCCCCCATTTAGTAAGAGACTCCCCGCCCCCGACCCGGCGCCCCCACGCCCCAGGTGCTCTCAGGTCAGCAGGTCACAATTCCCAGCCTCCCTGGAAGTTCGTCGTGGCCACGTGGTCAGAGTCTTGCTGATGGCGTGGAAACAGAAGCATGTGACTTCCATGTCACTCCTCGAAGAGGAGATGGCGTCTTTCCACTCTCCTTCCCTCTGTCAGGGTATCCAGATGTGCTACTGCTGCGGCACCCTGAGAGGGTCCAGAGGAAGAAAGTAGAGGGAATCTGGGTCCCAGGATAACCCCATAGAAAAGAGGTGCTGTTTTCCCCTTCTTCCTTCTCTTCTGCTGTACCTAAGAGACATAACTCTTCAATCGTGTATGTCGCTCTATTTTGGGGTCTCTATGTGCCCAGAGCTGGAAAGGGAGGGCCTTACTGAGATTGCATTAGTGGTAGATCTGGGGCAAAATGCAGGTCTTCTGACATCCATCCCAGCACTCTGGCCCCCACATGCTTCCTGCTCAGCTAGTCGTGTGTCTGATGCTCAGCCATGGGATTAATTAGGGGAGAGCCTGCTGTTCCCAGACCGAGTGTGGCCTGGTGGGCTTTTCCCTCACGTGGCTTGTCTGACCCTTGTTTGTTTAGGATTTTATTTCTTTTTTTTTTTTTTTTTTTTTTTTTTAAAGATTTTATTTATTTATTTGACAGAGAGAGATCACAAGTAGGCAGAGAGGCAGGCAGAGAGAGAGAGGAGGAAGCAGGCTCCCTGCTGAGCAGAGAGCCCGATGCGGGACTCGATCCCAGGACCCTGAGATCATGACCTGAGCCGAAGGCAGCGGCTTAACCCACTGAGCCACCCAGGCGCCCCAGGATTTTATTTCGTGAAGGGAAAAATCGGGATAGTCCAAGACAAATTAAGAGGAGTTACTAACCCAGAAGAAATGTGTACTCATCCCTGCAGGACCAACCCGATCCCCTGTGGATAGAGGGAGGCCTGGGGAAACTCACAGTATTTTAGGAATATGACTGGCCAGCAATAACAATGTGAGGGGAAGGCAGAAGTTGGAGTGAATAGTCCAGTCCCGTGTTTGTACTGGGGAGGAAAACAAACTGGAGGCGGTTTCGATGCCCCACCTCAGTGTTCCAAAATAGAGTCCAAGGGACAAGAAAAGAAAGGGGCAGAAGGCCCGATGGAACATAATTGGTTTTTCTCCCGCTCGCCCAAAAGTCATTCTTTCTCACGTCATCCTGTTTTATTTTCCCTGAAGTGTTATTATAATTGAGATTTCTGTCTCCGTTTTTTGGTTCACACTTTTGTCATCCCTCTTCCCCAAAACAAGATATTTCCACAGAAGACTTGCTTAGCATTGATTCTCTCGTGACCTGAACAGACTCTCAAAAGTACTGCTGAACGAATAAAACAAGGAATGAATGAATGAACGAGTTGGAAGTGTGCCGACACAGAAAATGAGCTACCCAAGTCATGAAACTTGCCAAGGTTCTGCCCCTTTGATGACAGTGTAAAGACCATATTTTGTCAATGAAGACAAAGAAGAAAGGCTCCGAGGGTTCCCTGTTAGAGAGGTGCTACCATTCCAGAGCAACACCCCTCCCCACCACTTCCAGAATTTTCATTGTCACATGTTCCTGTGTGGGCCACAAGAGTGCTCCTTGGAGACCCCTAACCATATGGGTGAAAGTGACCAAGGGCCCGGGCTCCTGAAATCTGCTATGACTATGCGGATGCCACACTTCCTGCTCCCAACCAGTGATGGGCATGGTGGGGAGACTGAGTCAGACCTGGTCTTGGGAGACCTAGCATTTCCTCTAATAGATGACTTGGCCTCAAGACTCCCTGACAGCTTTGGAGAATCTTCTGCTATGACTATGCGGATGCCACACTTCCTGCTCCCAACCAGTGATGGGCATGGTGGGGAGACTGAGTCAGACCTGGTCTTGGGAGACCCAGCATTTCCTCTAATAGATGACTTGGCCTCAAGACTCCCTGACAGCTTTGGAGAATCTTCCTTGGACTGTGGGGTGGTCTCAGACACTTCCACCCAACCTTCCCTCCCTCTCCTCTTCACTCAGGACCAGCCCCACATCACATTCTTCTGCCTCCTGCCCAGTTTTCTCTCCCTACCAAATCCTCAGATATTTAATCTCCTATTAGAGTCTGTTTCTCAAAGGACTTGGGCTAACCAGCCCTTAAGGACTGTCCTGGGGCCTGTGTTGGTTGGCAGGAAGGCTTACTGGATAATCCCAAGCACCCTTGAATTTTGAGTCTAATGTGTGCTGTCACAGACCTATCCTCCTGCTTGCCTGTTATACCCAGATCCAGCCTAAATTTGGAAGCCATAATGGGAAAGCAGAGATATAAGGCAAACACTATTTATTAGTTCATACTCTAGATATGGGGCACTGACAGAAGAGTAAACATCAGAAGAGGATTAGGAAGTTGAACAGGAGAAACAAAGATGTACAAAGTGCCTTTGAGGGCAGAGCCTTTCTTGCCATGGGGCAAGTCGGCTTTCATAAATGGTAGCATGTTTATTAAATTTTTGAAGGCAAAAGAAGGGAGATTGGAGAGTTCAAGTGGATAGTAGCAGCCCTTGGATTGGAGGCACTTAAACATAGAGCTTCATTGGCTTTGTGTAATTACAGAAGCAGGAGGCAATTGGGCAGCACTTGTCAAAAATGAAATTTCATAGCATCCTGGGAGGAAGACAATGGACGTGGACATTTTTTCCGACAAATGGGCTTCCCAATTCCAATCTCTGCATTCTCTGGAACACTCTCAGCCCGGCAAGACACAGAATTTTTCTGTCTCTTATCAAATTTTATCAATTTATAATATAACGAAAGAAAATGTATTGGCTATCTACTGCCATGTAACAAGCAACCCCAAAATATAGTGACTTAAAAGCCACAGTTTTTATCTTCTAGTTACTGTGGGTCAGGAATCCGGTGCCACTTAATTGATCCTCTGGCTCAAGGTCTGTCAGTGACCATCATCAAGGGATCATCTGGGCTGCTGCCATTTCAAAACTCGGCTGGGGAAGGGTGTTTCCACATGGTGGTTGGCGATCTTCAGGGTTTTTTGTGGGCTGCTGCACTGAGGGCCTCCTTTTCACAGTGATTATGGGCTGAAGGTTGCTCTGAGTTCCTTGCCAGGTGAGGCTTCCCTGGGGAAGCTCACAAGGCTGGCTCCGGGGTTCACCAGAGAGAACAGGTGCAAGGGCTAGAGAGGATAAGGGTAGGGGAGAGGTAAGAGCCTTCGTGACTGCATGTTCAAGGTAACATCCATCTTTTTGGTCATGTTCTATTTTTTAGAAGCAAGTTATGAGGCGCAGCCCACACTCAAGGTGACGGGATTCCACCAGGCTGTGAATACGAGGAAGAAGGGATTACCAGGAGCCACCTCACAGGCTGCCTACCACCCAAACACAGCTGATGCCTAAGTAAAAATGAACTTGGCTCGGGATGTCTGGCTGGCTCAGTCAGTGGAGCGTGAGACTCTTGATCTTGGGGCTGTGGGTTTGAGCCCCACACTGGGCATAGAGATTACTGGAGAATAAAATCTATAAAAAAATTGGGGAAAAAAACCCCACAAACTTGGCTTGAGAGACTAATGGGAGAAGGACATGGAAGGGTGAGAAGCTACAGGGACCCTTGCAAGGGTATCATCCTTTATAGGGCTTGATGGGCTTGATTTGCTAGAGGACCAGTGACTGGCTGGCATTCAAATTGTGCTAGATAAACTTCTCCACCCAATTCCTAATAATAACCGAATCTTATAAATGTGCCACGGGTCCCAAAGCAGTCTGTTGCAAACAGAAAGTGTCCTCACGGGGCGCCTGGGTGGCTCAGTTGGTTGGACGACTGCCTTCGGCTCAGGTCATGATCCTGGAGTCCTGGGATCGAGTCCCACATCGGGCTCCCTGCTCCATGGGGAGTCTGCTTCTCTCTGACCTTCTCCTCGTTCATGTTCTCTCTCACTGTCTCTCTCTCAAGTAAATAAATAAAATCTTTAAAAAAAAAAAAAAAAAGAAAGTGTCCTCACGTTTTATGCTGTGTCACAGGAGTTCACGGGCGTTGTGTGTTCTAGGCCATAATATATGTGTTTGTTTGAATATAAAAATACAAAAACTACTCACCGTGGAGCAAAACTGATTTTGCAAGGTGAGGCCTCATGTGGATTTCATTTGAAGGGCCTGACAAAGATTTGGTGGCATCCCTTCTCTTTCGATGAGTCACCTCTGCTGAGTCGTTGTTGCCTGTTTCCTCCGTCACAAGGAGAAGCTAACTACTATCATCTGCTAATAGGAAAACATGGAGAGATTTTGCAACATGTTTTTATTCTCTGTTATTTTAGGCACCCAGCCTCCCTGTTCACTAGTTCTGTGTGGTCCGCACACGAGCCACGTTAAACACCCCTGGAGCATAGCCGCTCTCTCTGGCCTCCGGTTCTGTGACTATCTAATGCTCTCAGCCTGGGATGTCTCTTCCTGCCTTGTAGCCCTGTGTGTGATTTTGCCTTCCCTTTTATATCCCACTTGGGGGGTCAGGGGAGGTCTCGAAGGGACAGTGACCATCATCTGAGTTAAGGGCTGCACCTGCCCTGTGTTCCCAGAGTCACCCTCATTTCAGTGTTCAGACAAGTAAATCTACAGTGACTATCTAATGTAATTCAACACTTCTTCCTCTCCAGGTGAGGTGCTTATGGACAAAGACTGACTTTTCTGCTTTATACACCAGCTGTGGGTATGAGGTTTCCACCATTTGGCATATAGTATATGTTCAAAAATTACCTCTTGGCTAAATCAGTGGCTCTCAAGACATTTTGGTCTTAAGACCTCTTTGGGGCGTTAACATTTACTGAGATTTCTGAAGAGCTTTTGTTTGTATGGGTTTTTATCCACCTACCTTTACTGTATTGGAAATTATAACTGAATAATAAAGATAGTCGTCAAAAACACAGAAAGTCTGAGACACTTTCACAGTCAAGAGGAGCCTACGGAGATTTGACGAAAAGTGATACGGTATCTTGGATAGGATTCTGGAATTTTTTTTAAAAAAAGGATATTAGGGGAAGTATTAGGGAAAACTAAGGAAATCTGGATCCATACTTTAGTGTGGACTTTAGTTAATAATATATCAATATTAGGTCATGAACTGTAACCAGTATACCATACGGTGGGGATATATGGCACTCTCTACAGTGTCTTAGCAATTCTTCATAAATCTAAAGCTATTCTAAAGTCCGAAGTTTATATAATAAAGGAAAAAAGAAAGGATATTGATATGTAAGTGAGAAAATCGTATTAGAGATCACAAGGTGATATCCTTGCCTAAGCTATATTTGATTTAAAGAAAACTGGAATTCTCAAACTAAGTTTTGTATTGTAAAATACACATAACATAAAATTTACCATCTCAGCCATTTTGAAGGGTACAGTTCCGTAGTATTAAATACATTCACAATGTTGTGCAAGCATCCCCACCAACCATCTCCAGAATTCTTTCCATCTTGTAAAACCCTGTACCCACTAAACAGTAACTCCCCTTTTCCTCCTCCCTCAGGCCCTGGCGACCACCATTCTACTTTCTGTCTCTATGATTTGACTACCCTAAAGACATCGTGTAAGTATCAGTCTTTTTGTGCCTGGCTTATTTCTTTTTTTTTTTTTTAAAGATTTTATTTATTTATTTGAAAGACGGAGATCACAAGTAGGCAGAGAGGCAGGCAGAGAGAGAGAGAGAGGGAAGCAGGCTTCCTGCGGAGCAGGGAGCCCGATGCGGGGCTCGATCCCAGGACCCTGAGATCATGACCCGAGCCAAAGGCAGCAGCCCAAACCACTGAGCCACCCAGGCGCCCCTGTGCCTGGCTTATTTCACTTACTATCATGTCCTCCAAGTTCATCCTGGTTGCAGCCTGTGTTAGAATTTTCTTCCTTTAAAGGCTGAATAATATACTCCATTGTACATATTTACCACATTTGGCCTCTCCATTCATATGGATGTTTGGGGTTGCTTCCATACGATGGCTACAGTGCATGGTGTTGGTATGAACAGAGGTGTACAAACAACTCTTTGAGGCTCTAGTTTCCATTCTCTTGAGGTAAATACCCAGCAGTGGAATTGCCGTATCATATAGTAATTATATTTTTAATTTTGGGAGGATCTGCCATATTATTTTCCACAGTGGCTGCACCATTTCCTGTTCCCACCAGGAGTGCCCGAGGGTTCCAGTTACTCCTCATGAGCGCCAACGCTTATTGTTTTCTGGGGTTTTTTCCCCCCTTCATTGTAGCAATCCTTTTTTTTTTTTTTAATTAATTTTTCTTTTTTAAAGATTTTATTTATTTATTTGACAGACAGAGATCACAAGTAGGCAGAGAGGCAGGCAGAAAGAGAGAGAGGAGGAAGCAGGCTCTCCGCGGAGCGGACAGCCCGATGCGGGGCTCGATCCCAGGACCCTGGGATCATGACCTGAGCCGAAGGCAGAGGCTTTAACCCACTGAGCCACCCAGGCGCCCCATTCATTGTAGCAATCCTAATGGTGGTGTCTCACTGCAGTTTGTTTTTCTCTTTCCTAATGATGGGTGATGTTGGGCATCTCTTCAAACACTTGTTGGCCATCGGGACATCTTTCTCAGAGAAATGTCCATTCAAGTCCTTTGCCCATTTTTGATTCGGGTTGCTCTTGTTTTCGTCATAGAGTTTTAGGAGTTGTCTATATATTCTGTATTTGCAAATATTTTCTTCCCTTCCATCGGTTGCCTTTTTACTCTGTTGACAGTGTCTTTTGAGGCATAAAATTTAAAAATTTAAAGTCTTAGTCTGCTGCATAGTAACACCATGTGCCTGCAATTGTAGAACACACCAGTGATAAAATACTTCTCACTGGAAGTGTTTTAAGCCCTTGTAAGCCCGTGGATTCTTGTACTTCCCCTCTAGCCCACTAAATCCCCAAGGAGTGACTCAGGATTCTGAATGTCTAGGGAGGTACCCAGATGCTATGGACTGAATTAGGCTCCCCCTACATTCATATGTTGAAGCTGTAACCCCCAGTGTGATGGGATCTAGAGATGGAGGCTTTGGGAGATGTTTAGGTTTAGTTGAGGTTATGAGGGTGAAGCCCTCATGATGGGATTTGTGCCCTTTAAAGAAGGAGAGCTTGCCAGCTGTAAGCCAAGAGAAGACATCTCCAAATGAAATGTGCCTTGGGGTTCCTGGGTGGCTCAGTAGGTTAAAGCCTCTGCCTTGGACTCAGGTCATGATCCCAGGGTCCTGGGATTGAGCCCCGCATTGGGGTCTCTGCTCAGCAGGGAACCTGCTTCCTCCTCTCTCTCTGCTTGCCTCTCCTCTTACCTTACTTGTGATCTCTGTTTGTCAAATACATGAATAAAATCTTAAAAAAAAAAAAAAGGAAATGTCCCTTGACAGCACCTCGATCTGAGACTTCCCACTATCCAGAATTGTGAGAGATAAATGTGCACTGTTTAAGCCCTCCAGTTTGTGGCATTTTGTTATAGCACCTTAAGGTGATAAAGAGGTTCATCTAGGTTTGAGAACTCTTTTTTATTTTTTTTTAAAGATTTTATTTATTTATTTGACAGAGAGAGATCACAGAGAGAGATCACAAGTAGACGGAGAGGCAGGCAGGGAGAGAGAGAGAGGGAAGCAGGCTCCCCGCTGAGCAGAGAGCCCGATGCGGGACTCGATCCCAGGACCTTGAGACCATGACCTGAGCCGAAGGCAACGGCTTAACCCACTGAGCCACCCAGGCGCCCTAGGTTTGAGAACTCTTGATCTCAGCCAGGAATAACCATTAATTAGAGTTCTTCTGCTATTTTGGTTGGGAAGCACTTTTCGTTATGGAGGCATATACTCTATCTAATTCATCAGTGATGTTTATCAAGGATGGCAGACTGCAGGGGAGGGTGGGGGGCAATTATTTACCACAAATGCCAGTATTTGCTATTCCTATATTTCTTTACAGGTTTTGGTGTGGCTGTTTTTAAATTTTTTTAATTTAAAAATTAAAAAAATTTAATTAAAAATTTAATTTAAAATAAATTAAATAAATAATAAATAAAACAAATTAAAATTTAAAAAATTCATTTAAAATTTTAAAAATTTAAAAAATTTTTAAAAATATTTCTAAAGATTTCATTTATTTCTCAGAGAAAGAGACAGAGAGCACAAGCGGAGGTGGGGGAGGCAGGCAGAGGGAGAAGCAGTCTCTATGCTGAGCAAGGAGCCCGATGCCAGACTTGATCCCAGGACCCTGGGATCATGGAGAAAGAGACTCTTAAACGGGATCCACATGCAGCACAGAGCCCACCGCGGGGCTCAATCTCATGACCCTGAGATCTTGATGAGCCGAAATCAGAAGTGGGACACTCAACCGACTGGGCCACCCGGGCACCTCTATTTCTTTACAGTTTTAACAGCCGTGTCCTTATTTCCTCGAGTCCCTTTTTCCTTCTTGGCATTGCCATACTGATAACAATGTTAGCAAATCCTCAGAAAACTTTACACCCTTCCCCTTGACTCACTCATGCTCCTTGGATTTCAAAACAGATGCTGAGGAGCCAAGAGTCACTGTCTACATTTACCCACTAGGCTTTCCCTTTTGACTTGTTTTGTTTTTTTCCATTTCTATTCAGAGTTCTCAAACAAGCCTTGGGAGTGATTCATTAGTCATATGTTCTAACTTTCAAGCGAAAGAATCTTTGGCATTAGCAATAGAAGATAATTAAAATGTAATGTTTTTACTTTCCTTATCTTTGTCATTCATCCAGCTGTTATTTTTGAGCACCTTCTAGGGGTCAGTCCCTGTGGTGTTGGGCCTTTGAGAGACAAAGATAAATGGAAGATAAAATCTCTGCCCTTGGGAAGCTCCAAGTCAAACATGAGGGTTGGACTTCATATCACGTCATTATAATGTGTTAAGTGCTATACTGGGAGGTGTGAAGGGAGCACAAAAGAGAGCCCATTGCTGTCTGGAGGGGATGACTGAGGGTTTATGGATGCTCATCATACTCCTTTCCTCTGTGGATTCATGAATTCATTCAACAAACATGGAGCCCCTCTCATGTACCAAGCTCTGAACCAACCAGGCATTTGGGATACATCAGTGAACAAGAGAAAAATTCCTGCTGTGGCAGAGCTTGTATTGGAAGGGGGGGACCTAATACACTGAGGCCTCATCTAGGGACCAGCACATCGGATTTATGTGTAGGTGACATGGTATGAGAGACTGTGGTTTGGATTTGTGGCTGGGGTCACTTGCTCTTCCTTCCCTCCCACAGTCTTCGGGGGAGACAAAGGTGGCCTCATCTTGCCCAGTCTCAGGACTGATCTTAAGAAGGGAGGCCCTGGGCCCTGACCTAGACGTGCTGACCTCAGGGAAGGAGGAAGGGTCGGGCTAGCCTGAAAGAGAGAGCCTTTCCTAATCTTTTTATTTTTTTTTTAAGATTTTATTTATTTATTTGACAGACAGAGATCACAAGTAGGCAGAGAGGCAGGCAGAGAATGAGGGGGGAAGCGGGCTCCCCGCCAAGCAGAGAGCCCGACGCGGGGCTCGATCCCAGGACCCCGGGACCATGACCCAGAGGCTTTAACCCACTCAGCCATCCAGGTGCCCCGTGCCTTTCCTAATCTTGACATTTGGGTGACCTACACCTTCACACTAGAAGAGTGTAGGAGTTGGCGGTGGTGCTGGTGATGGGGCAAGGGAAGGAAAGAAGGACATAAGTGGCTTTCAGGAACCTAGAAGGAGGCAAGGATAGGAGAAGGGAGCCTCCTTTACTTCAGATGTGGAAAACGTGCAGAGCTAAGAAATTCAAAGATGAGGAATTGCTCACCAGGCAGGTAAGGGAAGAGGGGGTTTTAGTTCAAGCAGTAGAAGATGCTGAAGCATAGGCTTTGCCAGTAAAATCCCTGTAATATTGTTTTTTAACCCCCATTATTTAGATGAGGCAATTGCATTGGACCCTTCTCATCTTGTCCAGAACGTACCTCACTTCTCTTGCTTTCTGCTGATGGGGAGCAAGAAGTTTTCCTCTGCCCTCTTAGATTCTTCTTCTGCAGGTCTGCGAGTTAAACTGACAGAGACAGATTAACAGAAGAAAAAATGTTATTCCCATGTGGAAGTCAACAGAAGAAGTAGCTAGCTCATTAAATGGTTAAAGTTAGAGGATTAACACCTAACTTAGTAAGGGAAAGGGTAGTGGGGAGAAGAGTTCTTCAATGGGAAGAACAAATAGATTTCTTTAGAAAAGACAAATACGTTTTTAGGAGAATGAGCAGGAGATAGGAAAGTTTGCGATAATGTTTGTTTATGCAGGTTCAAGTGGTCTTTGTATTTTTCATGGCCATGACGCTCCCCTGAGAGGGAACTCAGGGCGACCTCATTTCCCAGAAGTTGCTGCTTTTAGTCAGATAAGGGAAATCCTGACAAGGCTTCTTTCTGCCTCTTTTGATTCTCAATTGCTTTCAGCTTAAAATAATCCTCATGTCAAATAGCCTATTTTAAGGTGGCATATTGGAATCCCCTTCACCACCTCAGGACTTCTCTGAAACAGCTGCTTGGGAAGCCTGCTGGAACCCATCTGGCACTCACACATGCATGGCCTGTGAGAGGATGGTAAAGAGATGGACAGTGAAGCCTGTTGAGAACCATCCCCTCTTTTGTCCTTTAGGCTTTCAACATGGCTCTGAGAAGGTATGAGGGGACACAGCTGACCAGAGTGGTGACTAACTCTAGAATATTCCAGGTGATGGGTGTCCCTCTTTTCCTGCTGTACTTCTTCCAGTTTCCAATCCTTTTCCTTGGTTATTTTCCAGAATACCTGCATGCTTGCATAGTAAGCCCTTGCCTATGCTCTCCTTTGCGGCAGAACCCAATCTAAGACAGAAATTGCAGTTCAAAACTGGGTAAGGATGGGGCGCCTGGGTGGCTCAGTGGGTCATGATCTCAGGGTGCTGGGATCGAGTCCTGTGTCCGGCTCTCTGCTCAGTGGGGAGCCTGCTTCCCTCTGTCTCTCTCTGCCTGCCTTTCCATCTACTTGTGCATCTACTTGTGATTTCTCTCTGTCAAGTAAATAAATAAATAAAATCTTAAAAAAAAAACCAAAACAAAACTGGGTAAGGATAGTGCCACAGATAATAGATGGTAGAAAAGGAATCCAAATCTGGGTTTCACTCAAAAACGGTCCTTTCTTTTTCCCGCTATGATACCTTTCTTCTCTGCATGTTTTTAGTTGCTAAACCATACTCACATTCACTGTTTTGAGTATTCTAGGCCAACAGCTAAAATAAACTAGGAGTGGAAAAGAGTAAGACATTTTGTAAAGTTTGAAAACATGAGAGTTACATCTGGTTTCTCTGGAATTTTTGAGAGTCATCGCCATCAACAGTTAAATTCAGAAAGTTTGTAAAAATACTGGTTTTGGAATGGTTTCCTAGAATTATTTGATTTGGGATCCATTTCATGTGGTTTTCATAATATATAAGTGGTTTTTTAAGACAGGACAGGGCTGTTTGGTTTCAGACTTGTTTTTTAAAACCAGACCACTTAGGCAAAATATTTTTGTAACATTTTTATACTATCTAAAAATTAAAGTGTTTTTAATCCAAACAACTTAAAACTCTTTAGAAACCTATCTGTCTCAGTACTAAGACTTCTGGGTAAGTTTCACACTATTTAACTTCAAAACATTTAGTCAAAATAGCTTGGATCTGGGACAGATTTCAAAGCTGGATACTTTCAAATGGCTGGTCTAGATAACACGCAACGATATATGGACCGTTTTATTGTCTCAAAACATTGGTTTCCCATCATATAAATAAAGCCTAAGCAATAGCTTCACATTGTTGCAAAATAAGCTACATTTTGAAAAATTAAAACATCTGTGCAATGTGCAAATGGGCTGAAATGTTTTCTTTATCAATAATACGGAAACTATTTTGCAAAACTTTCAATGCAGCCTCCTCTTTTCCTCCCATAGGATTGTGACTCCGTTGGGTTGTGCATCACTGGATAGAGCCAGGACCATGTGGCCTTGCCTTTTGTTTACTCTTTTATTGGTATTATAAATTGCAGTTTTTCAGAGCAATGCTGTGAGGTCCATATGATCATTATCCCTTTCTTAAAAAGGGCA
This sequence comes from Mustela nivalis, assembly GCF_964662115.1. Taxonomy (NCBI): domain Eukaryota; kingdom Metazoa; phylum Chordata; class Mammalia; order Carnivora; family Mustelidae; genus Mustela; species Mustela nivalis. The sequence goes on along the minus strand of NC_139028.1, from coordinate 93,280,004 downwards.
CCCAGGATCAAAAAAGGTTTTTTGTGTTCTTTAAAGTCGTAAGTTCCTCAAGGACAGGTTTTAGACCTCCTCTGTTTGGTTGTGTTTCTCAGACTCTTAGCCATGCTACTTCCTGTCTTGTGCCTATTTTCCCTCACTTGGACTCACTGAACCTCTTGCTCTGGTCTTTGTACTCCTCTTCTTTCCTTCTAGTATGTTTCAGTAGATCTCAACCAAAGAACTGCTGTGTACCTGCGTTAAATGGCCACGTAGGTTCCGGGGTAATTTGCCATCGACCATAAATGTGGTTATGAGCAAATAATGATTTAAGTTGAGACATGAGAGTGGGTTCAGGACCATAAGTAATGTCATTCTTACACATTCCTATTCATCTCTGACTCTTGAGCAGGGACAAGGGAGAAAAGGTGCAGTCAGAGCATATGACATTCCCTAATCCAGATAAAAATAACACCTTTAGCCATCCTTCAGGTTGAGAAAGGCCCTGGGCCAGGAATTGAACATTCTCTTTACATGTGATTACTCCAAGCTCAGGCTGGAGCCAAGGGGGGAAGGAATGCAAGGGCACTTTGCTACCAGAGGGACAGAATTTGAAAGGGTGAGGGTTGGGAGTAAAGGGAAGAAGAAATGACATTCTGCATAGTAACAGAAAGGACTCATAAATAGGGAATTGTAGGGAAAAATAAAACATTTCTCCTTTTCCTTATAGGATGACTATACTGTCTCTCAAGTTGATGTTTGTCTTTGGAAAACTCAGTGGATGTGTTTGATTTCAGTGGTTCAGAGTTGGACAATAAGGAGAAATTTGAAGTATCTCTCTATTCTGGAATATTTTTGTGGGCCGTAATTAAAATAATTTGTCATGGACAGATATATCCTTACTGCTGGTTAGGACTCATCTACCAGAATTAAATCATTTTGCCTCTGACTTGGTATAAACCCGTTAAGTGAAGAATTAAGACAATTGTGCAAATAATGTAGTCTTTGTGAAAATTAGTAATGGGAGATCTCACTCAGTGGAGTTGGGAGGCCCGCAGGATACTTGCCCATGCCCTACCATTCCTTATGGACTATAGACCCAGCAGGAAGTTAGGGACTTTGCCCTGGGTATTACTTTACTACCCAGCACTTCTTTCCAGGAAGAAAGTCTCTCCTCTTCCCCTGGCAATAGCCCAACCAATGAGAGACAGTCACAACTCAGCCAATGAGAAGCCACTATACTTCCAATTCCCAGTTTACTCCAAAGGATTATTTTGTTCACAACAGCCCCTCTACCTCCCTCTTTCCTCTATAAATAAAGAACTTTCTGAGCTTTGTTCTGCAGAAGTGCCCATAACTTGTCTGGGACTGCAATTTTTGTTATCCTGAACAAACCCATCTTTTTTTTTTTTTTTTAAGATTTTATTTATTTATTTGACAGAGAGATCACAAGGAGGCAGAGAGGCAGGCAGAGAGAGAGGGAGGAAGAAGACTCCCCACCGAGCAGAAAGCCCGATACGGGGCTCAATCCCCGGACCCCGAGACCATGACCTGAGCCGAAGGCAGAGCTTTAACCCATTGAGCCACCCAGGCACCCCATGAACAAACCCATCTTTTGCTGATAAAATAACCTATGATAAATTTAAAACGTTGATTCACGAACCAGACTGCCTCTGTATAAATCTCAGGTCCGAGCCTTCCTGGCTGCAAGATCCTGGGCAGGTGAGTTCCCTAACATTCCCATGTTTCCATTTCCCCAGCTACAGACCCAGAACGACGATGACCCACTCCTAGGGCTCTTGAGGGGAATATCTGATTTTCATCAGCTCAGGAACAGTATTTGGCCTCTAATAGGCTCATTATAAGCACCACATGAATGTTATCATAATTAAATATCTCAGAGACACTTCCCTTAACCGCACTTAGGCCATCCATGCTCTTGCATTTCTGTGACCCCTTTCCTGGCAAAACTATTGGAGTATTATTTATCTTCTCTGCCTCTGAGGCTTTTCCTCCCATTTTCTCCTGAACCAGTGTTTCTCACACTTGCTTTTTTTTCATTATTGTTCCTCCCCCCTGCCCCCCACCAGTGAGTCTTTTTGGACCTGTTTTAAACTGCCTCCTCTCACCCATGACCTACACCACAGACATTCTGTGAGGTTGTTTATGTACTATGTGTTTATCTGTGCTCTGGACATAACAAGAACAAGGCTTTTTCCATTTCCCAAGAATCGATTTTCCCTCTCTGGGGAATGATATCACCCCACTGAAAATGCTTGTTTTTAATCTGCCCCATTCCTTCCTTTGTCTCCGCTACAAAACAATGCATGTTCAAGGTCAGATTGCTGACTTCCATGTTGCAGAATCCATGGTCCGCCCTCAGTTTCCATCTTAATTGACCGGTCGCTGGCATCTGCCCAGCTGATCCCTCACTCCCCCTTGATATAGTTTCTTAAGTGGGCTTCTGAAGCATCCTGTTCTCTTGGTTTTTCTCCTCTTCCCTGGTTGTTCTTGTGATTCCTCTCTTCTTATCTTTCTCTGGATAGGGGATAGAGGGCTGCAGGGCTCAGTCCTTGATAGTCTTCTCTGAACTCACTCCCTTGGTGATATCATCTGATATTCTGGCTTTACGTTAGCTTTAAGTTAATCTCTGTACCGATGACTCCCCACTTTATGTCCCAACCAAAAGTCTCTTGCAGACTCCAGGCGAGGATAGTAACTGCTTACTTGTTTTTTTTCCACTTTGGTATTTAATGATCCTCCTCCATGAACATGTTCAAGATTGAACTTTTAGATTCTTCCCCCAGACTGCTTTATCCAAGGTCTTTCCCCTTCTCTATTTTTCTTACACACCCTAATCCTTTAGGAAATTCTGATAACAAAATAAATCCAGAATGCTCCTCAGTATTTACCCAAATGGATTTTTAAAATCTTGTGTTCATATTACAAATGAGCATGTGGATGCTTACAGCTGCTTTACTCATAATGGCCAAAATGTGGAAGCAACCGAGATGTCCTTCAGTCAGTGAATGGATACATAAACTGCGGTACATCAGACAATGGAACATTATACAGCATTAAAAATAAATGAGCTATCAAATCACGAAAAGACGTGGAGGAAACATAACGGGTATTACGGAGTGAGAGAAGCCAACCACGAAAGGCTACTTACTGTATGATTCCAACTCTACAACATCCTGCAAATTTGAAACTCTGGAGACCATAAAAAGATCACTGATTGCCAGGGGTCTGGGTAAAAGGAGGGATGGATAGATAGGCAGAGCACAGAAGGTTTTTACGGCAGTGAAACTATGGTGCCTGACGCTACAGTTGTGGATACGTGTCGTTATTTATTTGTGAAAAATGTACACCACAGAATGTACAAGACCAAGAATGGACCCCCTAATGCAGACTCGGGGCTTTGAGTGATGGCGATGGGTAAGCGCAGGCCTATTGGTTATAACAAGCATACCCGTGGGGTGCAGGATGTTGACAGGGAAGTGGGTTGTACGTGTGTGGGGGCAGAGGTTTGATGGACACTCTCTGTACTTTCCACTCAGTTTTGCTGTGAACCTAAAACTGCTCCAAAAAATAAAGGATGTCTGAAAAAAAAAATCCAGAATCTGCTCCCAGCTTAGCATTGACCATGATTGCCTTCTAACTGGGCTTTACACTGTGGCTTGTCTCTCTGTAGTCTGTGCCCCTCCCAGGCCCCCCTTTAAAGAAAACCCAAAGTCCTGATCATGGCCTTTTAGGCACTTCTTTCTGACCCTTGTCCTTCCTTTTTTCCCCTTGTTCACTCTGCTCCAGCCACACTGGCCTTGTTATTTCTCTAACACACCAGGTGCGCTCCTGCCTCAGGGCCTTTGCGGTGGCTGTACCCTGTGCCTGGAACACTCTTCTGCGGATCCTCATGACTCTCTCACCTCCTGCAAGCCTTTGCTTAAATGCCACCTTCTCACTGAGGCCTTCTTGTCCACCAGTTTAAAACTCTAGCTCTCCCAGGGACGCCTGGGTGGCTCAGTGAGTTAAAGCCTCTGCCTTTGGTTCAGGTCACGATCCCAGGGTCCTGGCATCGAGCCCCACATTGGGCTCCTGCTCGGCAGGGAGCCTGCCTCCCCTCCCTTTCTCTGCCTGCTTCTCTGCCTACTTGTGATCTCTGTCAACTAAATAAGTAAAATCTTAAAAATAAATAAATAAATAAAAACTCTAGCTCTCACACTTTTTTTTTTTTCCCAGTGGGAGGGAGGATAGAGAGAGAGGAAGAGGGAATCCCAAGCAGGCTCCATGCTCAGTGCAGAGCCCAATGTGGCACCTGATCCCACGACCCCGAGATCATGACCCGAGCCAAAATCAAGAGTCGTACAGTCATTTTTTTTTTTTTTTTAAAGATTTTATTTGTTTATTTGACAGAGAGAGACAGAGAGGTCACAAGTAGGCAGAGAAGCAGGCAGAGAGAGAGGGAGAAGCAGGCTCCCCACCAAGGAGAGAGCCCGATGTGGGGCTCGATCCCAGGACCCTGGGATCATGACCTGGGCCGAAGGCAGAGGCTTAACCCACTGAGCCACCCAGGCGCCCCTCGTACAGTCATTTTAACTGACTGAGCCACCCAGGCACCCCAACACATCATTTTTATTATACTAAATTATTAAGGGGTGTCTGTGTGTGTGTGTTTTCTTTGTCTTCCTTGACCAAATAAAAAATCCACAAGGACAGTGATTTCCATCTTTTCGTTCACTGATGTATTCCAAGTACCTAGAACAATGCTTGGCACATATTAGGTGCTCAATAAGAAATTGTTAGATAAGCAGGAGTCTCCCTACCACCCCTGACTCTAGTCTACTCTGCAACATACCTTCCCAGGGGTGTTCTATGTACATACAAGTGTATGAGATGAAAACAACCCAATTCTTGCATTTTGCTCTGCTGTAATTCTGTTGCTTACAACCTTTAGTAAAAGTCTTCTACACAATGTTAGCACTACTTGGAGGGGCTGAAGGAATGCGGTCTTTAGTGTGTGATAAGTGGGACAGAGCGGAGAAGAGAATCAAAAGAGATGAATCATGGACTGGAAAGAAATAAATCAACAAAAACAAAATCATGGTAAGGGCCAGAAGACACATAGAGCCCCAAAGAATTCCTGGTGTTGTATGCATGTGGGCTGCTTGTTTATTATTTTATTTTATTTTAAGATTTTATTTATTTATCAGAGAGAGAGGGGGAGAGAGAGAGCACAGGCAGACAGAATGGCAGGCAGAGACAGAGGGAGAAGCAGGCTCCCTGCTGAGCAAGGAGCCTGATGTGGGACTCGATCCCAGGATGCTGGGATCATGACCTGAGCCAAAGGCAGCTGCTTAACCAACTGAGCCACCCAGGCGTCCCTGCCTGTTTATTTATTATTCTTTTTGAACAATAAATGAGAGAGCCACCTTCTACCAAGACAGGGAGGCTTGGCGGTATCCACACAGCAGAGGTCTTTGGTGAGGATCGAAGGATTGTCCCGATTCTTCGTGTCCTGCTGCCCAGGTCCGTCTCGCTAGGGGCAGGCTCTCAAAGAACTGGTCTGCAGTTGCTGGTTTCTTTTTTCTGTGGCTTTTATGAAATGGGGTCTGTTCTGCTGGCTGGGGCCAAAGGAGTGGGTGGGGGACGATGGGAGATTGTGAGATCAGCTAAAATTCCGCAGGCTCCCATCCTGCTGGTCCAGAGACAGGCTCTGCCCTCCCCCCCTCTGCTCGTGGATGCTGTGGTTGAAAACCTGGGGATGCAGACTCCTAAGCAGGGCTGGCCTCCTCAGTGGATTTTGCAGCACCGCAAGCCTGTTTCCTTCTGGCCCCAGTGCCTGGGATTGCTGGTCTGGAACATGGATTAGTGGTGTCACGTCTGGGGAGCACAAGGCGGTGACATGGAAACACTGCCTGCCATGGCAACAGCTGGAATAATAAACAACATCTTTCCCCCGCGAGGACGATCATGGAGCCGGGCCTTGTGGCAACATCAGGAAGGGAAATAAGTAATATCCAAGGTAGAGCTCGTGTTTCGCCCGAATTGTAGCTCCCCGGTCCAAGAGATTCGCTGAGTGCCTTACTAGGCCAATGGAGGCAATTATATGTCATTCAAAACCTCGTACGCCTTTCTAGAAACTGTTTTAAACAAGAGTGACTCAGAATGTTGGAATTGGAAAGTCAAAGTTTCCCCTCCTCCGTATCATCCCTCCACTCTTGGGGTAACCTCTACTCTGTGTCGCTAACAGGTGGGGCTTTGGGGTGGGATTCTTGCTGAGAAGGTAGGGCTTGGTGAGCTGCAGCCAGTAGGTGGTAGGATCCCCCCGCCCCCATGTCTCACTTCAGGTGGACTCTAATGAGATCCCTTCTCAATCCCTTGAAGGCCTCTCAGATGACCTTCGAGCTCTCGGGCTGCCGGCAGGTGTTAAAAAGTCCAGGCCGGTAGAAATGAAACTTGACTCTCATTTGGTTTCTGTCCCCACCACGCCCCACCACGCCTGCCATGACACCTGACCCCAGCGTGGTGCTGACCTGATGGGGAAGGAGGGATGGCGCTGATGTGATCTGGTCTTTCACACTTCTTACATCCTGCTGTGCTCTGTGGCTTCGGGCACCCCCAGCGTGGGGAGGAGGGAATTAGAGAGGCACCATCTTATTTGACGGGCACTGTTGTAGTCTGTTGGGCAAATGCCCAAATGCTAGGTCTCCGGAGACCCCGTGACCCTCACTCCTTAGGGAATCCAACCTCCTTCATACCATTGGATGAGTTTATGGCTCCCCAGACTTGGGCCCTACCCCTGGGGTGTGCTGCCTACGTGCTTCCTCGCCCCATTCCCTTCCAGAGGGTTCTTTTGGCGCAGTGCTGCCCCCAGATTTGGGTAAAAAGGATACCAGCCTCGCACCCCACCCTTTTGTATCCTACCCTCGGTCTGAAGGGAGGAGAAATGGGACTGTCCTCTACTCCTGTGAATTCCCTCCAAGAGATTTTTTCTCTGGCATCTCAGCCTCTTCCTGTATGACCTGGAGGTGGGTGAGTGGGAGTGAAAGGGAAGATCTCTTTGGCTACCTCATGGTAAGACCTGAGTGGATGTGTCTAGAACTTCTTTTTCAAACATGTGGGGACTTTTCCTTTAGTTATTTTCAGATTTAGGCCTTAGTGGAATCCAAAGACAATCGGAAAGTCCCAGCTGGTAATCTGTTACAAATACACATCTCCTCATTTATTGTCCTAAACTGGGCTTTTTCCTTAGCATGACAGCTTATATGTTTCTTCAATACCTACATAACATTTCATTTATTATGTGGGACTTTGCCATAATTTGCGTAACCATTCTTCTATAGATGGTTATTTAGGTGGGTTTTTGGTATCATAAGTGATGTTGAAATGAATAATCCTTTGGCATATATCCTTGTGTCCTTAAGTAAGTATTCCTAGAAGTGTGATTGCTGATCCAGAAGGCCCACACATTTTACATTTTAACGGGAAGCCCATTCTGTATTTTACTTTTTTTTTTTTAAAGATTTTATTTATTTATTTGACAGACAGATCATAAGTAGGCAGAGAGGCAGGCAGAGTGAAAGGCGGAAGCAGGCTCCCTGGTGAGAAGAAAGCCCAATGCAGGGCTCAACCCCAGGACCCTGGGATCATGACCTGAACTGAAGACAGAGGCTTTAACCCACTGAGCCACCAAGGTGCCCCCCATTCTGTATTTTAATAGGTGGGGGCCAATATGGGAGTGCCTTTTCCCCCAAAACCCTTCCCTGCACTGAATATTGCCAGACTCATCTAATCGGTGAAAGATTATATCTCATTGTTACCTTCATTTGCATTTCTCAGATCACTAATGAGGTTCAACATCTTCTCATACATTTTCTAGTCGTTTGTAATTCTGTGACTTATGTTCATTTCCTTTGGTAATTTCTTTTTTAAAATTTAGATGAGTATAAAATATGTTGTAAATATTTTTCCCTGTCTGTTATTCTCAAGATGCTTTTATCATAAATAGATTCTTGAGGATAAAGAATCATTCTGTCTCGAATTGACTTAGGTTGGTGTCTGTGGAGAACAGAGTAATGAATTAGTGAAAGGAGTCTAGCTGCTGTAATGGATTATCCCCAAGTTTTTGTAATTTAATTCAGCAAAAAGTTATTTTTTGCTTTTGCACAGTCTGACATGGGGGGTCTCTGGTCCATTCTTTTCCAAGGTGACTCATGGACCCAGAATCCTTCTATCTTGTGGCTCTGCTCTCCTCTGGATTCTCGAAGTCTGTCATTTAGCTGGTAGCTGAGGAAAGAGAGAGCAGAACATTTCATAGGGTGTTTCATATGCCAGGCTTGGGAGTGACCTACATCACATGCCCCGCTAGTCCCTTGGCCAGAGCATGATCAAATGGCAAGGGATACCAGAAATGAGGTCTAGCTCTGAGCCCGTTGAACTCTCTGCACTAGCAGGTGGAGCAGACAGACATCTCTGCACATATAGGTCTTCAGATCACATTGTGTTATTGAAGGGAGTCTAGTGGCTCTTGGATAGAATGCATAGTATGATCCTTGCCAAAGAATGTTCAAATCACAGAGGGCTGTTTAAATGCCAAGAATCATGGTTCCTTTGGGTTGAAGTCTTGAATATATCTTTTCCTTGTAGAACAAGATTTAAAGTCTCCTTCAAAGAGACAAGGGCTTCTTCTGAATTCTCTTACAAGAGGAAAAGATGATGTCTCAATTCTAAAACATTTCTGGAGGTTTTCCTGCCCTTCTGAGGCTCAGAGGTTTTGAGTGTGGTGATTTGGGGTGGGGGGGGTGATTGGGTGCAGGCAGCCCCTGTGAGGGTTGGAGCTAGGAGCAATACAGGTTGGTGGGTGGTTGGCTGACAGCCCACGGGCCAGGGTAGAGTTGAAGCAGAGTTCAAATAAACAGGTTTCAGAGTTGGGGAGTCACTATGGGAGGTTGTGGGGGTATGACCTTCTGGTCAATGGTGACCTTAATAACAGATTAGGTGCAGAGGGAGGAGAAAGACAAGGACATAACATATGGGAGCTTGGATTTCTGAACCATGTCCAAAATGGGAGGGAGATGCCAAAAGCCAAGGCTGGTGATGGAATTGCTCCCCAAAAGTGACATGAGAATTTCCAGACAAGTAGAATTTTGTGTTATTCTCAGCAGCCTTGATCTTAGGGTAGCACTTTCACACATTGGCCATCGCGATGCTCTTGAAGCCCATGCCTCTTTGTCATTAGGAAGTCGTGCTTCGCCATCTGGATGGTCACCCACCTACAGGAGTTGTCCTGGGGCTGCCATGTGGTGCTGGGGCCCAGGAAGGATTTGGCTAGTGGGAGAAATGATGGATAGATGCTCATAACTAGAATGATGGTGAGGTGAACAGCCTCTGTCTTCCCATTCATGAAACCAAGGTACTGATCTGAATGACCTTGGACATCAGCCAATGTTCATATTCCATTAGATGAGAATGTTGATCATGGCCAGTGAGAGCCATGATCTGTTATTTTGCCGGGGGAGGGGGTGGGGTGGGTAAGCAATCCTGGGAATAAGCAAAGGAAGACAACAACTTCTCCCCAAATTCCTCAGGCTTCCATGATGTCTCTGACCTGGAGCAAGTTGCTTTTTCTCCCTGGGACTGTTTTCCCATCTGAAAAATGGGTGGTGTCTGTGGAGGGTGATTTTCTCTTCCCGCTCTGACTTTCTGTGACAAATACAATACTGGAAAACCCGAGTTTGCAGGATAAGAGGGGTTCTGTTGCTGTGCAATCGGGGTGACACTGAGTTCAGGGATAATCGGGTAGTCTTTATGCTGCCATCTGTTGCTCCAAGAACTTTAACATCTTCCTTGTCCCTCCCATGGGAAGATAAGAATGTCCAGGGGTGGGGGCAGCTTCTCTGCCTGGAACCCATCCATACGCCAATCCTAGCACATGTCTGATTTCTCTTTGGTGGCCACTCCCTGTTTGCTTCACCCTCTCAAATTAATCCATGCTGATCCCTTAGCCTTAACATTTGGCTTTGCTCTGTGTCATGGAACCCCCCCTCCCATTCTTTCTGAAACCACACACTAAGCTCACGGGTATACGTCCTAACTGGCCTGGCACAAGCTCAGAGTCCCAGACATCCCCTGGGAAGGGACATTGGACAGTTATTGCCACAGCAGAGTACTTTGTTTTGCTGTGTTCGACCAAACTTTGGAGGGTGGCAGATGATGGTCAAATGACTTCGCTCTGAGGGGCTGAGAATTCCCTGAGACGGTCTCACGAGGAGTGGCATCCCAGTGGCTGGGGTTTACTAGCGGTCCTGGGCCATCTGCGAGAATTCTTCTGCCACAGGTTTTACTAAGATGTGAGGAGTCTGGCAATCGGATAGGCACTGTTAGCAGCCAACAGGGTCTTGGAGCTGGACAAGGGCTGGTGGAGGTCATGGCTGGTGTTCTGGTCCAGGCTTGGGCTATTTTCCCTTCAAGTTCTCCCAGTGTTTGCCAATCTAGGATATTCTTTTAAAAATTTTTTTTAAATGACTTTATTTGGAAATTGGGCCATTTTAAGATTTTTAAAAATTATTATATATTTATTTGACAGAGATCACAAGTAGGCAGAGAGGCAGACGGTGGTGGGGGGTGGCGGGTAGGAAACAGGCTCCCTTTTGAGCAGAGAGCCCAATGCAGGACTCGATCCCAGGACCCTGGGATCATGACCTGAGGTGAGGGCAGAGGCTTTACCCCACTGAGCCACCCAGTGGCCCTAGGATATTCTTATCATTACCAAAAAAAAAAAAAAAAAAAAAAAAAGATTCTCTGTTCAGGGCCTTATATAGCAGGTGGGGATAGTGAAGATGACGATACAGAATCTGGAGCCTCTGCTTCCTTGTGCCAGCAGTTCCTCCTAATTCAGCTATCAGGACCGGAGGGGAGTGACTGAGATCGGTGTTCTACTGGCTAATGAGCTTCTTCAGGATGGCTAGCTAAGCACCGGCTGATAACCACTCTCCACTCGAGCAGGTCTGTATTGCCTCTGCTTTATGAGGGCACATCTGGGAGAGGAAAACCAATCTACCAACCCAGAGAGAGTTGTGGGAGAGAAGCTTCTGTGCAGCCGAGAGAATTTTCTCATTCGTGGAAACCAGCCTGGGCTGTGGGTTCCTTGAGGGCAGGGCCCATGTCGTAGCCCCTGTTGCTTCCACTGCATGCTGGGGGGCCACATCTGGAACCCAGTGCTTCCCCCAGTATCTGTGGTGGATGCTCCTGGGGCCAGGTGCCTTCTTTGGGGGGTAAAGCCCCACAGTGACTGTCCCACAGCTTGGCACCTACTATCTTATGCTGCTGTGTTCTAAATCCCACCCTTTTTCTTACTTTTTTCATTTACCATGGTTTTTGAGACCTAGCCCTATTCCTATCTTTAAACTATGAATTATTTGGCCAGTATATAGTACTTCATTATCTCTTTATACCAAATTCCCTAAACAGAGATAGGTGTCGGTTGCCTTCATCAACGAACTCCCAATTCCTAGCCACCACCTCGTTCAAAGTATATCCTTGTACTTATTTTCTTCTGAAACGCAATCTATCCTGTTTTGTGTTTACTCAGATAGTCTCAGACATGAATTCATTGCTTGCTTAACTAGTATGTAAATTTCCCTTGATCAGATAATCATAGCATCCATCTTTTAGGGTGGTTGTAGGTATGGGGGAAGCCATGTGTATGAGGTGTTGAGCACATTATCTGGCAAGCAGAAAATTCTCGATAGATGTTACAAGCCCTCCGAGCCTAGAACACATTAGGACTTTAATAAACACCAATTACAATAATGAATGTTTAATTACCTCGGGTGATCAGGGGTCTCCTTCCTCATAAAATCAGATCCCAGAACACTTGAAACATGAGTTATTCAGGAGGTAGAAATTAGGGTAGTCCTCATTAATCTTCCCAAATGGTTCCCCTTTTACAGATGAGAAAACTGAAGCTCAGAGAGGTTATGCCTCTCGCTTGCGGTCACTCAGCGTTGTTAGCCCCGCTCTGGGGCTCAAACCGTCGTCGAGCTCCAAAGCTTTTATTTTTCGCACTCTGCTGTATTGTGTGTGCTTAGATTATTACTATTTTAGTAACAACAGCTTTCATTTCCTCCCTGTGTGCATAGCCACAGAGAGTTTAAGGTTCTGTTAATTTAAGATTCTGCCAGTGTTTACCGAGACCTAATGTGTGCCAGGCCCGGCCGAGACCATTTTTGGGTCCATTCATGTAAATTGTTGAAAGATGCTCCCTCTGGGCAGGTAGAGCTGTGGGTCCCTGGTGTGGTCAGTAGAAGCGGGGCTGGATTCTGGCCACTGCCCGTCCCCTCCCCTGTGTGCAGTATGCACACTGCCCAAGTGTCCGCTGTGTCCCGGGGCACTTGCCATGACACTGAACCTGCTCCCTCACGCCAGTCCTGTGGGGCAAGTGCAGTTCCCCTGGACAGATGGAGAGAGCGAGCTTCGGAGTTGGGGTGTTTCCAAGGCCGTGTGGTCTCAAGGTGCAGATCCCGTGTCCAAATCAGAGTCAAATCCAGAGATGGATGACATGTAAAGCAGAGCGATCCAGGAGGGTCCCACTGTAGGAAGGGAAAAGAAGCACAGGAATCCCTGGGCAGAACCTGCCAGGTTTGACCCCTGGTGCTCGGGGGACCCTTGTGCTTTGCCGTGGCTGCCTCTCTGATGAGTGCTGGGATATGGTCCTCTATCCGAAGCCTGGAGGAAGCAAGGTTCCCAGTGGCCCGAAGCCCTCTAGTACATGATCACCAGCAGGCTGGCGGCTGTGGACTGTGAGTGCCTGGAGGGCGTTAGAAGCTCCTGGAAGGGGCCTCAGGCTTCAGCGCACACTGCTTCTTCTGCATGCAGAGTAGTAAACGTTCCTGCATTTGCAGAGTGGTACATGCTCAGAAGGCCGGAGAGATCCTTCCAGGGCTGAGTGGAGCAAGACAGGCTGTTGGGGGTTGGGATCAGGAGGCTGGCCCCCAAGGAAACCAGAGGTCTCTTCATCTTCCTTGTCCTTCTGTGATTTTTCTAGTCCTTTGAAGACTGCGTTTACGATCTAAGAAGGTACTTCAATGTCCCCAAGTCAAATCAGGACCTCTAACTTTAGAATGCTCTACAAAATCACTCCCTCAAGGAGACGCCTGCACTCTGACATCTGTAGGAGCGTTGTTCACCGTGGCCAAGGTTGAGAACCAGCCTGAGTGTCTGCTGACAGATGAATGGATAAAGAAGATGTGTGATACATAATAGAACATTTGTTACGCAACCCTAAAAAGGAAGGAAATTCTGTCATTTGCCACAACGTGGGTGAACCTGGAAGGCATTATACCAAGTAAAATAAGCCAGACAGAAAGACAGATAATGCATGGTATCATTGGTATGTGGAATCTTAAAAACAAAATTGTCAAACTCACAGAAAGGGGCCAGAGGATGGGAGAACTAGGGAGGAGCTGGTCGAGGGGACAAACTTTGAGTTACGAGATGAATAAGGTGCAAGGGTCTGAGGTACAATCTGGTAACCGTCATTAATAAGGCTGTGTGATGTAACTGAACTTTGCTAAGGGAGTAGAACTTCAGTGTTCTCTCTCTCACAGACACGAAGATAAAATGTGAGGTGACAGATGTGTTAATGAACTCTGGGGGAGGCCTTTGGCAGGGACTGTGTGTAGCCAATCATCGCGTTGTACACTTTAGGTACCGCGCGATTTTATGTGCCAGTCATTCCTCAGTAAGGCTGGGCAGGGTGGACTAAGATTGTTCTAAAGGACAGAAGGATTTTTCTGTCAGTGAAGGAGATGTCTATTTGGGGGGTGGGTGGCGGCATTCTCAAGTTATTCTTTGTAGGTGTTCCTTCCCCCTAACGCTGGGGACATTTTTCCCTGCGCCAGGTGCTGGGAATATTATAGTAATATTTCCCGCTTTGATGGAGTTTACAGCTAAAGGGAGGCAGATTAATAAACAAGCATTTATAAGCCAGCATAAGAGCTAAAAGAGGCACAGTACTGGAGAATCAGAGAGGGCTTCCTGGAGGAAGCAGTATCTACCCTGAGCCCTGAAGGATGAGTAAAAGGTGGAATGGGGAGAGAGGGTGGCAGGGAGAAGATAGAGTCTGTGCAAAGGCCCAGATCAAGTCAAAGCCAGTGTTTGAGGGACAGAAGGGAAGGTTGGGAAACAGACTCCTGGGAGGGTTTTTTGTTTCTGGTTTTTGTTTTGTTTTTAGCTACATTCACACATTTGCATTTCTTCTGGGGCAACAGGGGGCCTGTAAGGAATTTCAATAAGGATTAACCTTATTGAAGCAGAGGCCTTGTGCAGGGAGGGCTGTAGAAGGCTGTCCAGATGTGGAATTACTTAAGGAGACCTAGACACACAAGTCTCACCGCCCATGAAGAGAGAGGCCTTCCACCCCAGGGCATTGCCTCTGAATCTCTGAGAATCACCGTTCTCCTGGTGCTCCTGGCTCCTGGCAGAATGCCCCACTCCAAAGCCTCCCCCATCTCCTTCCCTTCCAGGAACCAGGGCCTGCCCCTTGCAGCTCATCTCTCCTCCCCACACCCTGTGGCCTCCAGACCCGTTCTACATATTTCTTCCTACGCCCTTTCCTTTCCCTTCTGACTCTCCTTTGATCTTCCTTGACCTCCTGGGCTGACACTGAGATAAATCTGTTGGCTTCTTGGCAGGGGAGCCCAGGCCCTTTCCAGCGCTGACCTGGCACTTTCCCTTAGCTCAGCAGGACCAAGGCAGCCTCTTCTCTGGTCTGGGACCCAGCGGAGGGGCAGCGAAGGAGCTCTGGCTGCTGGAAGGTCTTGCAGTAGACTTTGAAGAAAGGAAGAGGACCTGATTCGGTCTCTTCCCATGTCTCAGAGGTTCTCAACCGTGGCTGAAAGACAGAATGACCTTCTGGGGTCTTTTGTTTTGTTATTTATCTATTTATTTATTTCCTAAAGATTTTATTTATTTATTTGACAGACAGAGATCACAAGTAGGCAGAGAGGCAGGCAGAGAGAGAGAGGAAGAAGCAGGCTCCCCACGGAGCAGAGAGCCCGATGTGGGGCTCGATCCCAGGACCCCAGGATCATGACCTGAGCCGAAGGCAGAGGCTTTAACCCACTGAGCCACCCAGGCGCCCCTTGTTTTGTTTTTTAAAAAGGCCTGGTTTCCCACCTCTGAGATCCTGACTGTATTATCATGGGAAGAATTCAGACATCTGGAGTTTTAAAATTGCCCAGGTGAATAGCAGAGAAGACAGTTCTCTTAGCCTCACATCTCAGAGTTACTAGGGCAGAATGTCAGCTCTGGCAGCTGTTTTGCTGGGCTTACCTTGGACAAATCATAGCCTCTCTGAGCTTTCTCGGTTTCCTCCTCTGTACAAGGAAGTTAATAGAAACTACCCTGAAGATGGTTATGAATCTGCCCAAGTCAAGCATTTATGATGCTGGGCCCAGAGTTAGTGCCCAACAGTGAGCCCTGACTGGTGGTTTTTCTTGTCATTATGCCTTCCCGTTTTGCACTGTTCTTGCCCCCTAGGTCTTTCTCTGTCCTCAGCCACTGCTGTGTGAGTTAGGTGATCAGACGTCTGACACTCATTCGTGAGAGGAGATGTACTAAGGGAAGGAGGAAAGTGCAAGGTTAAAATTCTTGAAAATGACAAAATAGAATAGTTTATCTCCGGGGCCCCAACTCCCCTTTCCTCTCCCTGTGCGTTCAGGTTTTAGACAGGATTTGAGGCCAGTGGAAGTCCAAGTACCAAGTATGAAGAACTTCAGTACCAAAGGACCAAGCATGTATCCCCAAGGAAGACAGAGAATTCTTCTGGGAACTTCTCCTTCTCCATGGTTTCAATGCCTCGTAAAATAAGGGTTTCCATAGCTTTCCTGCCACTGATCATGTCCCTTCTGGTGGCCTGTGTGTTCTTTTCCTATGGGTGGCCACTCAGCACCCCCCCAACTTCCATCTTCCTTTGGGTGTGACCAAGGCGGCCCATACCATCTAGCAGGGTGAGGGGAGGAGGGAGCCCTCCCAAGCAAGATAGCTCTGCAGAGAACCCTGTCCCTTTCCTCCGGCATCACAGGTACGCTGTGTGGGCACAGTAGAAATGTCAGCGGTGGAGAAAAAGGTCAGGAAAACTCACCCCTCCAGGAAAAAGAGCTCACAACACACTTTTCTTACTGAGAAGAACAATAGGTTGCTATCCAAGTATTTGAGCCTCCGGGATAGGCAGTGGTGTTCTGAAGCCGCTGAAACGGAGCCCCAGAGACTGGCTCAGAGAGGCAAGTGACAGCTGATGGGAGAAGCCCACACATCGGGGCAGTTGTGACGGAACTCTAACCCAGAGCGTACTGGGCTTTCCATGAACAGAAAACAACAGTGCTCTCAAATACGAGCCCTAAATGGATTTGAACAGCAGCTCAGCTTCTGAAAGTGAAGCTATTTTACGAAGCAGTACGTTATCCCGAAGAATTTTTAAATGCCGTGACCACCTCTGGATGTCCTATGCATCAAATCACAGAATTCAGCAAACAGGAGTCGTCCCAGTGAGTGTCTGTGTCTTCTGTTTAACCACAAATGCCTCACAGGGGCAGGCCTTCCAGATTGCAGGTGTGGATTTAATGGTGTGTCCTGGAGAACTGAATGATCACTTCACTACATAAAGAAGCTTTAATGCAAAATTAAAAACCCTCATGGCTTGGTATTAATCATTAGCAATTATAAAAAAATTATTATGCCTTCAACATTAATTTTTATTGTTTCCATTAAACTTTATTTAACAATGGTTAATTATTTCTGCTGAGCGAACCTGGCAATACAGTTAGTGAAATAAAAGAGGTCAAGTGCACAGTGTCAGACATTTAAATATGTAGAAGGGAGGGCACCTGACTGGCTTAGGCAAAAGGGTTTGTGGCTCTTGGTCTCGGGGTTGTGGGTTCCAGCCCCATGTTGGGTGTAGAGATTACTAAAGTAATAATAAATCATCATTATCAACTTTCAAAAATAAATGACTAAACACATAAACAAGAAATGTTCGTTTTCACTTTATCATGGGAAAATCATTATTTTTCCAAAAGATAAAAAAAAATTTTTGGAAAAAGCTTTTCCAAAAAAGGAACAGGAGCGCCTGGGTGGTGCAGTCAGTGAAGTGTCTTGACTCTTGATTTTGGCTCAGGTCATGATCTCAGGGTCCTGGAATCAAGCCCTGCATCAGGCTTTGCGCCCGGCATGGAGTCTGCTTGAGACTGTCTCTCTGTCTGATCTTCCCGCTTGTGCTCGCCCTCTCTCTCTTTCCCTCTAAAATAAATAAATAAAATCTTTAAAAACAAACAAACAAACAAACAAACAAAACCCCAAAAAGGAATAAAAATGGTACTAATCTAACGCCTAGTCTGTTCATCCAAGATTCTCAGTATGCATGAGTTCGGGTCTGGATATGCACTGGTATCATCATTTTGATTGGTTTTGCCATGACCCGAGTGGCCAATAACTTTAGCAGCGACTATAACTATTATTATAGATATTAATATTAGTAGCAATAGTGGTCACAGTGGTAGTTGGCATCATTTATTTTTACTTGCTCGGGATCCCCACCTCACTCATGCTTTTGGTAACATTGCTTTCCTTCAGATAGCTGTCCCTCCCTGCTGGATTTGGTCTTGGATGGGATGTGAGAATGTAATCCCTCCTTTGGTGGGTGACTCTAAGACGATGGGGCTCACCCTGGGAGCAACACTTTGAGGATACCATCATAAGTTCCTAGCGCTTTCATGGGGGCTCTCCTGAGTCCTGCTTCCTTCTAAAAGCTTGATCGTTCTCCTTGTCCTTTCATTCAGTCTACTATCTCAGAGCTAACCGTTATGTTTTCTGTTCTTTCTCCCCAGACGTGATTTGCTTTGCTTAGTGATCAAAGAACTCTGCATACTGGTTGGGAAGTAATATTAGGGAAAGGAACTCTGATTGTCACTGTGATAATTTTCATAGTAGTCATAGCAGCAATACCCACCATTTACTTACTAAGTACTGTGTCCTGGGCACTATTCTAAGTAGTATCCCATTATGCCCTCATGACAACCATAGGAAGTAGCAGATAGACACCATTTTCACCCCTTTTTGCAGACAAGGATGCTGGCTTGAGGTCCTAGCAGTTTGCCCATAGCTAGCCAGTGATGCCAGCAAGTGCGGCCTCTCCAACTCTGGCGGTCACACCTTCGATCCCGACATGGCTTTGCTATGGAAAGACTCAGATGGAAGTGCCCAGCAACGTGCTGATCACCTTAATGATATCAATCACTTCTTCAGTTTTCGCAGAAATAATCCTGATGTCTCTGTATGAGTTGTGAGTACAGTACTCCTGGCAAGGAAGCAGGGGCTCGGGCGGGTTTCGTGCCTTGTGCAGGGTCACTCAGCTGCTTGCATTCCAGAGCAAAGCCACTGAACGAGAAAGGTCGGAGCCCATTGGGAGCGGGATGAAGGAAAGGGGCAGGTCTGCCCAGACCTAACCTCACCCCCTCTTAGCAGAACAAAAGAACCTTTAGAAGATGTGGAGAACCAGGCTTGCCTTTACAAGAGTCCCAGGAGACTTCTGCGGAAAGGGAAAACTTCCTTGTACTGAGATAACTTTGAAACCTTCATTTCTAGGCCAGTTTTTTTTTTTTTCCTCCTTTTCTTTCCTTCTTCTATTTTTTCTTTTCTTTTTGTTTCCTTTCTTCTTTGGGAATTCCAAGCCTGATTAGATCATGCTCTGGACTCAAGTCAGCCAAGGGCCGTGGTTTCAATCACTGTGATCCTGATGACCTTACAAGAACATCTTAAAAGGATAAATCTATTTGTTTTACACTGAGATAATGGAAAATAAAGCAAGCCCTGCCCCTCTCCAGCCGCCCTTGCTTGCCAAGTTGGTTTTCATAACATACTTTTACAGTTGATTTATCTCCTCTGAAAAAGGATACTTAAAAACTAAAAAATAGAGAAGGCTTCAGTAGTCCTTGTGCCAGAAACCATGGTGGAAGCCAAGAACGTCTTCATCGTGTCCGTTACCAGAATTGGCAGGTCAGTGTGCTTCTAGACATGGGAACAAAGACCCCTGAATTCCGCGGAGTCTGGGGAAACTTTCAGCAGCTGTATTTCTAGGGGAGTGAACGATGTGGGGAGTGGCTGCAGGGCTGCTGGTTGGTCTGTCCCACTGACCCCAAATCTCACGGGCATTTTCAGGCCTCCACCCTGAGACTCCTAGCGCAGGTGGGATTGGAAACTTGACAGCCTTTTACAGCAGCGATTTCCAGGCCCAGACAACTTTGCACGCCTTTCAGAAGCACGAAAGGATGGGAATTGCCATTGACTTAATGTCTCTGTGCCTCACTCTCTTTTCTGTAAAGTGGGGGTAACTAAGCCCCCTGCTCAGGCTAGATAGGAGGATTGCATGACGTAACAATGCATGCATAGTGTGGGCACCCAGGGAATGGCGGGCTCTTACCGTCTCCCCCTCCCACCTGCTTCTGAGCGGAATCACTCTGCGTCCCCACTGGTCTGCCCCCATACAAGGGCCGTGGCCTACTCGGATCACCTCCACCTTCCCCCTGTGCTAATACTCTATTGCTCAAGGCCATTCCCCCCATTGTACAGGTGGAGAAAGAAACTTAGGCCCAGAGAGGTTGAGTGAGACTCGCTCAAAGTCATGCAGTTAGTAAATCAAACCCTCTGCTATGCTTACATATTAATTAATCTGTTGCTGTTTTATCGTTATTAGTTATCTGTGTAACAAATGATCCCAAAACATAGTTTCTTAAAGCAACAAGCATGTCGATTGTGCATGACACATTTTCTGAGGATTAGGGATCTGGGAGCAGCTGGGGCGTATGGTTCTGGCTCAGGACCTCCCAGGAGGTCACAGTGGTGGTGTAGACCAGGCCTACTATCAACCAAACGCTTGGCCGGCCTGTGGAATCTACCTCCCTCACTTAAGTGGCTGCTGGCCAGAGGCCTCTGAGTTCCTTGCCCAGTGAGGTTCCCCAGAGGGTGGCTCTTGGCGTCCCCCAGAACGAGTGACCCAAGAGAGAAGGCAGATGGCAGCGTCTTTTGTAATCTGACCTCAGACTTGATAGAACATCAGTACTCTTGTGTGTTGTTGGCCACACAGCCCAAGACGAGTGCATGGTAAGGAGGGGACTGTGTGTGCACAGGCACAACTGCAGGGGGGTGGGATCCGTGGACATCACGTTGGAACCTGGCCACCACCTCCCACTGACTACTATCTATAACAAGGACCAAAGTCCTTCTCGTGGTCCATAGGGAGCCGTGTACCTCCCTGGCCTCACTGCCTCTTGCTTTCTGGGCTCCAGCTCCCCGTGGCCTCGCTCCTCACACATCCCATGTCCCTGCCCAGCCTGCCCCGGCCAGCTTTGTCCTTTCCACTTAGAACCCTGCTGTGCCACTCTGTTTCCGCGGTTTCTCTCCCTCCCTTACAGCTCAGCCAGCACGCCTCCAGGAAGCCCTCCCAGATGCCCCAGACTAGGTCTGATCTTCTGGTCATGTGCCCTATACTGGTAATAATACTGGTAATAATTAAGTCCTAAATCGAAGTCATTCATTAATTGATAGTTACTGGAGCGGATGGTCTGCCGGGCCCTCCCTGGGTGGCCAGCAGGGACCACAGGGTACAAAGTCAGGCCAACATTCCAGGTTTCTTCACTCAGAATCCTGGGTCCATAGTCTTCAGAGCCACTTTATAATCCCTCTTCCTAGCAGGAGAAAAAGAGCCGTTTTGTACCATGTCCTCATACAAGGCTCTTTTCATTAGTTCTAAAAATAGAATCTTGCTGATTTTCCAGACTGAGCATTTAACCTATATTTCTGCTTCCTGGCCCCCTGTGTGGACCACAAGACAGCCCTTTCTTTACAGGATACTATTTTATTCCCTCACCAATTTGATTCTTGTCAGTAAGTACAGAGTTTTAGAAGTCCCCCTGCTACTCTTTATCACAGGTTTTCTTTGGAGATCAAGTCCTGCTTCTAGAACACATTCAGGGGAGGGTTGGAGAGGAAAATTCTGTTTTTAGCCAATCTTATGGTTCGGCCCACTGGGCGAGCCACTTGGAGCGGAGCTTTTAGTCCTTTCCTCTCTAACTTAGAACGTGCACACTCCCACACACACTCAATCACACTCACTGACCACTTAAACTCACAAACTCAGTCTCACCCAGACATGCTCATATACCCTCACGGACTCACCCATACCCACACGCACACCCCCACATACATACCCACATACTCACTTTTACTCACACACACTCAACCAGTCATATACACTCTGATCACTCACACACTCACATAACCCTAACCCTAACCCATGCCCATGTAAGCACCCAAATATACTCACTCATTTATGCTCACACACTCACACGCTCTTACACTCACACTTCTACCCAGATACATGTTTATTCTCACACTCATCACACAGACACAACCACACCTACCCACACACTCACTTTTACTCACACTCTCACCGCACTCACACACTTCATTCACACACACACCCACACTTGCCCACCCAAACACGGTCTTTTGTTCAAATATACACACTCACCTTCTTACACACTGACTCACACATACACACACACACACCTTCACACTCCTTTGGTTTATTTGCTAGGATGGTGTGAATGGAAATCACAGAATCAGAGATAACGTGTACGTGTGCATTTCTCAGGTGGGGGGCAATGGGGATGTCTCGGCGGAGCCTAACGCAGGTTTCAAACACGTCTGTGGGTGTGGTGGGGAGACTATCGGGGGGTGTCTGCAGCAAGGCTCTCCCACCCCTCGCTGGGGGAAAGGGATGAATGGGAGGACGCCATGGGTCTGGGTCCCGGAAAAAGGAAGCTTCCAAGGCAAAGAATGAGGAACTGTTTGATCAAGACTCTGTGACCCTCAGGGGTGCCAGCAGGGCCTTTTGGAGGTCCGGGGGACCCTGTGTAACTCTGAGTGGGGGAGGGGCCCATGAACTCCCTTCAGGGAGGCCTGGAACCCGTCGGCACTTGGAGGGCTGGCAGCTGGGGGAGTAGTGGCATGTTGCCCCCTTGTGTGGACCTTGGCATTGAACTAGTATCAACAGCAGCTCAGAGGCCACCTTGTGTGCTCTCAGGGGGCTTTGGATGTGGGCAGCATAGGGGAGTGCCGGGGGGAGGAAGGAAAATCCCAGCTGCTGTGACCGGAGGCCTTGTGTGTCTGGGCTTACACTTGGTGTGGGAACCCCTGGTTGCTGCGTCCAGGGGCACCCTGGGGCACGAGGCTGTGATCTCATGGGCTGATGTCTTCTTCTAGAGTCCTGTGGAGCAAAGAGCTGGGGATATGGGGCAACAGCTAGAATAGGTGACCTGTTTCTAGCCCCAGAGCAGGGAGACTTGAGAAACTCAGATTTGGGTAGAATAAAACCCTAAAGCGAGAGGCTGAAAGAGACCTAGAGGTCATCCCCGCCCACGTCTCGCTAACCACTGAGGAAGCGGAGCCTGGGAGACAGGCGTGTTGTCCGAGGGCAGACGGCCGCGATGGAGATCTGCGTTCGAGCCTCGTTGTCTCTCGCTGCCTGAGGAAGTGTGGGGAGCTTCTGTTTACCACTGTTACTGCCTCAAGACCACTGACACTGGGAGGGCTGAGCGGATGCCGGGAGGCCAAGAAGCCTCTGGGCTGGGGGCTCCGTGTCATGTGACTGGCGGGACAGAAGAAAGCAGCACGCCCATGACGTCTCCCCTGACGGCACGCGCAGGCCTCCCTCAAGGTCATTCCTGTGGTCTCCAGACCTGTGCTGACTTAGAGGAAAGGGGCCCTGGGAGGCAGCACGGGAGAGGGGTCGGAGAAGGGAGGCGAAAGTCTTCAGCAGGGGCCGAGATGGCAGGCCTGGGGGAGGCCAGGGATGGAGGTCCATGGAGAAAGGTGAGCAGGTGCTAAAACGGCGATGGGGTAGAAGTGGAGGGCGGTGACAAAGCGGGCTGTTTCCCATGCCCCTCGAGGCTGGATTCCCTGAGTCTCAGAGGGCCTAACAGGCATCAGCCACGTGCTGAAAAATCCCGTGTGCCTAGAGAAGTGACCTCCCAGTCCAGCCTCACGCTTACATTCCCGAGCCTTCCTCTGCTACGCATCCAGAGGGAGAGGGGAGGAGAGGAGAGGGGGCGACCAGAGGGAAGAAAGGGAGAGGAGAGGGGGAGAGTAAGGGGGAGAGGGGAGCAGACAAGGGGACATGTATAAGGGGACACATAGAACGGGCAGACATGAGCCATAAATTTCTTCCCGGGTGTAAGGAACCACAGACGCCCACTTCCAAGACCTCGGGGGGCCACCATTCAACAGCATCCAGCCGCCCACAGCAGGTGGGCCTCTCACCTGATTCCCATTACCGCTTCTGGCCTCTGGAAACCAGCATGATTTATGGGTCCCTCTGGGCTCGCAGCGAGACAGCCGCCCCTCACCCATCGTGTCCTGGCTGACCCCTTCTTGTTGCACGTGGCCCAGCAGGTGGATATAAATCTCTAATGACTGCAGACACCTGTGTTTCCCTGAGGCACTGGCCCTGGTGATGGAGACCAGACCCAGGCCATAGCCAGGAGGAAGAGCCCAGTGGAGGAACCAGGAGAGACAGACCTGTCGGAAGCATGACATGTCACAGAAAGTGTGGACCCTGTTCGATTTCATTAACCGTTTACATTTCCCTGGCTGCATTCCACTGGTCACCTGCCCAGACACGCAATTGGAAACACAAACCTTAAATGAGATCAGATTGTCCAATGAAAGATGATAAGAAAAAAAAAAAATAGGGGGTGGCGGGGTGGGGACGGTTGGGGGGACCTGGAGCCAAATCACAGGTAACTGGGCCCAGTCCAAGCAGGGAGACATCCTTGAGGAGCTCGGCGTCCGTGCAGCCCCTGCCCAGCCTGACTATCCTGAGGCTCCGGGAGGCCCACTGCGAAGGAGAACGGGTACGGCAGGTGTGCCGAGCCCCTGGTAGGCGCGCGTGGACTTGGGTTTATGGTGAGCCCCCACCAGGTCCTTCCCTGCTTCTAACCCCCTTGGAGAGTGGCATACTTCCTCCGATTATAATTCTGTTGCAGCCGCTGGACACCCAGGATTGAAAGTTCGGGGCTCAGCAGCGCAGAGGGAAGAGAAGACATCGTTACCAGTCCTACACTCCTCGAGACGCAGCAGGATCTGTGCTGCCCACCTCCAAGCTGCTTGGCAAAGAACAGCCCCTTCGTTCGTAGGAAGCGTGGTTCGAAATCCCGAAATCAAGTCAGGCGGAGCTGATGGTGTCAGCTCTCGAGAGTGGGCAGTGCCCGGCGGCTGCCTCAGGGGAACGGCTGTCCCGGGGGTACCTCGTGACTCTCCTTGCCAGTCTGTTGACCAGAGCTTGTCCCTCTATTGGCGGTCTAGCCTACTCTCTAACCTTAGTGGAAGGAACTTCTTTGGGTCCCCACTCCTCAGACTTGGTACGCAGACCGGCGTCCTTGGGCTCGCTGGCACAATTTGGGTCCTTGTCAGACGTACAGGATCTCAGGTCCCCGTGCCACGCCTGCTGGATCAGAACAGCCCCATAGCAGGTGCTCAGCACCGGGCTTGTGAGCTAAGAGGCTGGACACCAGGAGGTGGCAGTGGTCGGGCCGGCTTTCTGCCGTGTGACCTCTGTCTCTACTACCCTGGTCATTCTGGTCACATGCCCGTCACACTCAGGTGACAAGAACGGTGAATGTGAGCTGGCTGAGTCATTTGAGCCTACTTGGCTATTCATTCAGTGCCTTCTCCACGGCGGCTGCTTTCTCGTCCACTGTGATCACATTTTCTGGTCAGGCTTGGCGCCTGTCCCCGTGTGCCCACCCAGACGCCTCTGTCCCACACCTGCTGGGGTCCACTCACTCAGTCCTTTGATGGCAGGCTCCCTATTAGCCCACAAAGCCATTTGCCACTGTCCTCAAGTCTGCATGTGTTCTCATGTCTGGCCACTTCCTCAGACAGTGGGTGCACCTCTCAAAGCTCCTCCTGTTGGAAAGATTTTCCCTCAGGCCTGTGGTTCAAGTCCACTCCGTGCCGGCTGTGACATACCCACCATTTCGTTTCAGCTAGTGCTCTCATCCCAAGACGTCCCATCTGTAAACCCAGCTTGGACATTGGGAGTTGGGAGCCCCGCCCCTCACCATCTGGTCCTAGGGCAACCATAGGGGTGGCCCAGCAGTCTGGAATTCCTGGTCATGAACTGATGTCCCTGGCCCTGCTTGGGACCCATTCTGGAGGTACTGTTTCCATCTCCAAATGGCTGCTATGGGCCTGGGTACGTTGATGGCATGGAGGGTCCGACAGAACTCAGCTTATGACGGGCAGTTCCATACTCCTGGTTACTTGATCCCCAGAATCAAACATCCCCTCTCCACCAGCGTTCAGCAACACTCTGGGATCTGTGCCTCAAAACACAAATGCTGTAGATGAAATAGCCTCGGTCCAGAACCCCCGGGGGCCTATGTTGTGCTTCTCCCACTGGGGCTTGATGTGAGATCCCTCCTGCGGTCCCCCCCTCCCCACTGGCGACCCTCCAACACCAGATGGCCTGGCCCATCACACACTCCAAGTGACAGAGCTACCTACATCCTGGCCTTCAGTTCCCCTTCTTGCTCCAGGCCCCATGCAAAGCTGGCCACCTTTCAGATTTCCTGGCAGACGGACTGGAGGACTATTGTCGGATGTGGAAGGTGCCGCCCCCAGAACATGACCCAAAGAAGCCCGGCAGACCCCCGTGCCTCATTCTGGGTGGTAGGGGATGAAAATTGCAGCAATTTGCCTTGTAGTTTGGACAGTATTTCTCAGCATGCCCCGATCTCTGGACCCCTGAAAACGTGACCCATGTGCTGTACCCCTATGTCTTCATAGGTCTTCTCTCTCACCCTCCGAGGTGACTTACATTGCACTAGCCATCTCGTCCTCTCTGTGCTCTGTCATTAATGTAGTGGATCAGTGTGATCGTGCTATGGGATGTCCAGATGGTCCAGACTTCTGACTCTGTTGTGACAGCAGGAAATTAGCATAAGCCCAGGACAGGACTGTAAATGCGTATTATTGGCCATTTTACGCAAATGTAAATTGTTGCTGATGGCTCTGCTCTGATCAAGATAGAAAAGGACTCGTTGGCTGCCTGTGTTCACTGGCTCTAGTAAAGATAGCCTAACAAGGCCGCCATTGTTGGAACTACTTCTTGGCTGAGTTTGTGATCGTCTGTAGTCCTTCTACAGCATCCATCTGGCTTCTGCAGGGACCTGACTGGCGAATTAAATTGAGATCGGGAGATATGAGAAAGAGGGCCACTCCTGCAGTCATTAAGATCTTTAAGGCTGGCGCTAATCTCTGCCACCCCCCCGAGAATGTGATACTGGTTTTGATTCACCATCTTAGGGAGCGGAACGCAGTTTCAGAGGCTTTTACGCGGCTTTTCTATTATGGTGGGCCAATGATCACACGTAGGTGTTTAATAGCTGAGTATGGCAATCCCAAAGATGTGTTTGGAGACCAGGAACAGGACCACGGGCCGGGTCCATGGACCTACTGGACCCGCTGTAGGCTGGCTTTTGGTCAGGATTCACTTCACTGACTTGATTCCCTGTGCCCCAGACAGGGGGCAGTGATGAAAGTTCAGGTCTCCCAGAATTGCTGCCTCTCGGACTGTGTCCAGTAATCCTCGAAATGTACCAGTCTTTCCCTTTACTCGGCCCACGGT
Organism: Mustela nivalis; assembly: GCF_964662115.1. Lineage (NCBI taxonomy): Eukaryota > Metazoa > Chordata > Mammalia > Carnivora > Mustelidae > Mustela > Mustela nivalis. Next base: position 93,253,282 of record NC_139028.1, on the reverse strand, counting down.
CATCTGAGTGAGCGACTGTATGACTTTTTGGGGAAAGATTGAGGGAATCGTTATAGTATCTACTTGCCGTGGTATCGCTGATGTACGTCACTTAAAAAAAAACATTTATATATTTATTTACTTGAGGGCGAGAGTAGTGAGAGAGAGCAAGAGAGAGGAGCCGAGGGAGAGGGAGAAGCTGGCTCCCCACTGAGCAGGGAGCCTGACTCAAGGCTCGATCCCAGGACCCTGAGATCACCATCTGAGCTGAAGGCAGACGCTTAACCAATGGAGCCACCTAGCACCCCTGATGTACTTCCTTTTAGGGAACCATCCAGAATAGGTTCTGGGCATGAAAGCTGTCTCAGATCCAGGACTTGAGCAAGGGTCATGACTTCCTTCTGGAGCAACTACCCTCAGCTTCCTGCTCATCCACTCTTCTTTTCTTTCTTTCTTTTTTTTTTTTTTTTTTAAGATTTATTTATTAGAGAGGTGGGGGGGAGAGAAAATGCACAGAGGGAGGGGCAGAGGTAGAGGGAAAGAGAGAATCCCTTCCCACCCCACCTCGAGCATGGAGCCTGATGCAGGGGTCGATCCCACAACCCTGAGATCATGACCTGAGCTGAAATGAAGAGTCAAATGCTTAACCAACTGAGCCACCCAGGTGCCCCTCCATTCTTGCTTTTTTTTTTTTTTTAAGATTAAAAATTTTTTTTTTAAGATTTTATTTATTTATCTGATAAAGAGAGAGAGATCACAAGTAGGGAGAGAGGCAGGCGAGAGGGTGGGGGAGCAGGCTCCCTGCTGAGCAGAAAGCCTGATGCAGGGCTCAGTCCCAGGACCCTGAGATCGTGACCTGAGCCGAAGGCAGAGGCTTAACCCGCTGAGCCACCCAGGCACTCCTCCATTCTTGCTTTTTTGATTGTGTATATTAAGAAGCACCCTTGTCTGCCTGTCTGCTTTGTCCCTAGGGATACCACATTCTGCAACTCCACAACTTCTTGTGGGTCAAGCCCCTTGGCTGCCCCTTCCGTTTAGTTAGCTGTGATGATAAATTGGGGGCTGCCTCCTTTCCAGTGATTCAACACCATCACCTGGAATCTGTTGCTTTGGGGTATCCTCATTCCCATTGCCCTCAGTAAGCCTGGTTCTGTGACCTGTTTCCTAGGGTCAACCCTAGACTGTGGCAGAAAGCCACCACTACATGTCTAGTGATGCCAGCCTCCATCCTATCAGGACATTTCTAATGGCCTTGGTGAATGGTGTGTTCCCTTAGTCCTTCCATTGGCCAGAATCTCTAATGTGTCTTTTCTCTTCGTCCAGTATATCCTACCCAACACGCCTCACACCCTGAGCTGTTTAATTCCACTATCCTCCTGCGGCATGTCAGACATTACCACTTTGGTCATCATGGGCTAATATTTTCTCCAGCTTTCTAAGACTTACCTAGCAGCAGGTTTGCCCATAGCCAGGGGTTCTCGCCAGGACGTTAAATCCCATGACCCCGAAGAGTACCCCCAAGTAAATGAACTTCTGCATATCTTTTCATATGTTCTGTACTCCTCCATCAAGCACCCCCCAAATCCAGTCCCATGGGTCCCACCCTAACTCCTGTGGCTACATGCTAACTCATTCTTACAGCTCCACTGGGGTTTGCCTTTCTCTTTCTTTATCAGACGCATCACTTCCTAAACTGAGAATTAAATCTAGTTATCGATCTGGCAGTCGGGACAGGTCTGGAGGCAAAGTGTTGAGGAAGACACCTGTTCTCTTGCAGTAGGGAGGCCTATGCTCCATCTTCTCCCAGGAGGGAGTTCTGGCTTTTATTAGGGACAGGTGAGCCGTGTCCATAGGCTTGGAGGAGTCAGGGGCACCTTTGGGGCATCCATCCAGATGACTCCGTCTTAGGTTTGAGCTCATGTCTTTCCTGCCAGAGCACAGTAGATCAACTTGGACGAAGCATTCGACGCTCTTTGAAGCTTGGTGATTATAAATATTAGAACCCGAGTGTGTCCACTCTCCCACAGGAGCTACCAAAGGGGACCACTGTCTTTCATATGTAGTTTTTGTCTGTTAATTGCTCTTTGTTTCTCCTTCTCCCTCTGTAGGGATTCAGTTCAGCTCAGTAACCAGCTCTTTCTGTGGTCCTTAAATGTGTTACTCCCCCACAGTGTTCCCACGCCTGAATCATCACCCCAGCAAGGCATTCTCCCCCACCAGGATGTTCCTTGAAGTAAGCCCTTGTGGACTTTTCAGCAATTGGATTGCCGCCTTATGCCAGGAATCATCCGTGCCCCAAATACCATTTGGAGTGGAGCGTTCCTTGCCAGCCAGTGTGGTGAGCTATGCGGAGCCCACACCCTGCCTCACCACCTCTTCTTGTTGATCAGTCCTGGTACCAGTTGTGTGGGTCGGTTCTCTAAGAGGCAGAAAGCAAGCAGAGTTAGAAGTGTAAAACAAATGGTTGGTGGTAAGGCCTGTGAATGGGGGAGGGGGCTCAGAGTAGGCAGGGAGAGCCTTGGGCTACGCTGCAGGTCTGGCACTGAAAGGCAAGGGGAAACAAAGATTGAGTAGCATGCGACTGACCTGGTTGGGACCTGGATGAGAGCCTCAGCCTGGCACAGTGCTCAGGATCTTTTGGCCAGCCTGGTAGGGAGCATTAGGGCAAATACTGCCTACAGAGAAACCCTACACTGGGTAGAAATGGCTAGATCCCGTACCCTCTTGGGCCGAAGGCTGGCTGGGAAGACCATGGCTTCAATTCAGATGCCAGAATCAGGTCATTTTGGGGTAGGCTTCAGAGGGTCCGCTCATATCCCAAAATTAAGCAAGAATTAATATGTGTGTATTTTCCTAGGACCAGTAGCTTTTCCCTAAGTTCTCAAAGGATTTTTGATGCCCAGAAGCTGATGTGACTATTGTTAATCAAGCTTCACTTGATCACACCAATATCTCTCCTGGCCCCTTTCCTACGCCCCCTTTCTAAGTGTGGGTTGTGTCCTTGTGCACCAGCCACCCTGGCTTTCTTTGTGCTCCTCAAGCGTGCTAAGCTCATTCCCACTCAGAGCCTTTGCCTTGGCTGTTTCCCCCGCTTTCTTCAGATGCTCCCATGGCGCTTTACGTCGAGCTCAGTGGACAGGTCACCTTCTCAAGGAGGCTTGCACTCCACAAACTACACTTCCTTCCATAGTCACTCTGCCGCACTTCTCCATTTCATCTCTAGCATGGCACTCTGGCCCTCTGATTTTCCCTCTTTGTTGGTTATGTCTTTGCCCAGTGGTATGGAAACCCCATGAAAAGAGGAAGCATTCAGTCTTGCTCACCAAGTTATTCCTGTTTCCTAGAATGTGCTCAACACATAGGAGATACTCAACAGATTTTTCTAGATTGAAGAATAATTGTTTGTCTTCTCTACCCATCAGAAAATATTATCCTGGATTCCTCTCATACATCTCCCTATCACTCCTTCATAGCACCATAAGATAGAGATACCCTTATCAACAATTCAGACATACGAAAAACTTTCAGAAGATAACAGGTATCTGTGGATTCTCCTTAAAGATAAACCGATTTTAACATTGTGCTTTAATTTCTTCATATTTTTCCTTGGCTTCCTTTATTTTTTAGCTAAAATTGCGTACCCCATATTTTGTGACGCCCTTCGTTTTCAACTTTTTTTGAAGGTAGCGTATGTCACTACTCTTGTATGTTCTAACAGTTTAATGATAGGCATTTGCATTCCTAAACAATATATGCTATTTTTATGTGTTCTGAGATTTTACATAAGTGCTTGCCCGCCAGATGCATCGCCTGGTGATTCAGCCCTGGGTATTAAACATTGTTGTTGCGTCACAGAATTAAATAACACTGAAGCCACCACACTTGTGGGACTTATTGCTAGACAAGGTCATAAAATGTCCTATTGTTTAAGCTGTGTGCATTGGGTTTGTTGTTCTGTGCAGCTAAACACCTCTGTGATCATCTCATTCTGGGGACATGTTTCACTGGAGCTCACTCGCGCTGGCTAGCAGGTGTACCGGGATACAGATGGATTGCCCAATTCTGAAACCTCTTGTATTTGTAACTGACTGCTGTGTAACAAATTCAGCAGCGTAAGACTCCACGATTTATGATCTCCTCCGGTGTCTGAGGCTCATGAGTCTGGGAGCTGCCCAGCTTGGGGGGAGGGTGTTCTGGCAAGGAGGGCTGTCCTGAGGTTGCCGTCGGGTTGCCTGCTGGGGCTGCGGCCATTGGGAGGGCTGAACAGTCTGCTTCCAAGCTCATTCACACCACTGTTGCCTGAGAGTTTCGGTTCCTTCGCACGTGAGACTCTCTGGAGGGCTGCTCGCACAACACGACAGCTGGCTTCTCCCAGAGCAAGTGATTGGGGAGCAAGAACCAGGGGTGCTCCTCCAGCACACCCCCATATCCACGTGGTCATGAGCTGGAAGTCACCTCTGACAGCTCTCTCACCGTTATTCCCACATATATGAGAGTCACGGATCCTATCTGGTCGACTTCCACAGCGCCTCTCATGTCTGCCACTGGTGCAGGATGTAGGCAGAGAGAGCTGAGTCTGATGTGCAAATCTGACACAGTCACTGGTCCTCGAACTGGTTCCCATCACCCTGAGAATAAAGTTCATGGTTTTCAAGGCCAGCCTACATCTCTAGCCTCTGTATTATGGGCTCCTCTTCAGCCCTTGTCCTCTCCTCTTCCTACCCTCCATTTTTCTTTAGGTCTGAAGCTCCATGTCATGCCCTTAGGGAAACATTTCTGACCCTCTACCCCGCCAGTTACATGCTTCTAGAATGTTCCTTCCTCACACATGTTGCTCTTCATATTTGCTCAGTGTCCCATTGCTTTCTGGTCTATATATCCACAAGGTGAGGCCCCACACAAGTTTTTTTCAGAACTGTATTTCAAGGACCTGAAGTGAGGATGGATACGTAGCAGACATGCAGTAAATTGAACCGAGTAAGTGAGCAAATGATTTTTATCTGGTTAAGCATTTGTGCTTCCTTCTTGGCTTCCTTCGGTGGAAGAAGTCAAGTTGCTTTACATGCAAATTCTACTAATCCCAGTGAAAAATGTAGCAAGACTGAACCAGACACTCAATGCAAGGGACCCTCCTTCCTGGGTTTCTCTGGGTCCCTTGACAAAGACTGTCTCCTTAACCAAACTTGAGTCAGGCTTCTCTAAGCTCCCCCTCCTTGTTTTTCCCCACTAGACCCCATCTTGAGTCTTATCCTCAAGAGCAAGAATCCCAATTTAGTGAGAATCTCCCATCATCAGTATCTGATCAGCCTGGCCTGCTTTCAGCAAGAATCCTGTCAAATCGTTTTGTCAGAATCTTCCCCTTCCTCCTCAGTTTCCTTTTGGTAATTCTCCCTCAGCGGATCCCTACCCTGTTCCGTAGCTCTATTTCCAGACTTTTCCTTGTTGTTAACCCTGATCTCTCCCTACTTCAAGGCTCCATTGCACTGGTCTCTTGAGTAAAGTCTTCCTCGCTGTCTTTAAACAACTGTCATGATAAATTTTCCTTTAATGCTTGCCCCGGGTCCATTCAGGACAGGCCTCTCAACTTGTCTTCAAACAAGAGCACACGCTGTCCCTTGACCTCCAACGAACAGCATAAATGTACAAGGCAATCTATTTTTCAGACATGAATTTGTTTCAAATTAATTTAGGAGCATAACCTGACGAAACCTAAAGAAAATGGTAGCTGTTTAATTTCAGTTGAACATTTAAAGGAACGATTTTTTGAAGGCTCTTAAGATTTGGTGTCCATACATAGTTAAAATAGTCCACAGTGATCGAACTACCATTATGTATGCCAGCCTCTTTTAATCTTCTCACCAAAATGATAAGGTAGCTATTACCTCCTTTTTCACAGATGAGAGAAAACTACGGCTCTGAGGGGCCGGAGAACTTGCCCAAGTTCCCCTAGCCAATAGTAGTAGAGTCTTGATGCATACCGGGGTCTGGTGACTACACTGCCTTTTTTGTGTCACGGTACCCTGCCCTGTGGTCTTCCCTTGGAGTTATTCTACTTTTGTTCCCTTCTTCACTCAGAATGGCTCAACTTTACATAATTTTTGAGCCAGCCACTTGGACTGTGGTCAGAGTGCATTTTCTTTTTTTTTTTTTTAAGATTTATTTACTTATTTTTAGAGACAGAGAGTGCACATGGTGGGAGGGGCAGAGGGAGAGAATCTGGAAGCTGACTCCCCTCTGAGCGCAGAGCCAGATGCCTGGGACTTGATCCCAGGACCCCAGAGATCATGACCTGAGCCGAAACCAGGAGTCCACCTCTTAACCGACTAAGCCACTCCAGCGCCCCTGTGGTCAGAATTTGTGCCAGTTTTCTTTATAAAGCTTTGCCGTTCAGTTGCATAGGCAACAACTGTTTTTTTTTTTTTTTAATTGCTTTATAAACACACATATGGAAGTCAAGAAGAGGTTTCCCCAAGTGATTCAGGAGCACTTTGATTCTGAAGGAGGGAAGCTCCCCAGCTTTCTGCAAGGAGCATGAAGAATGACCTAGAGCAGGAAGAATGTGGCCAGAGAGAGAACTGCAGATGAACCGACCCCCTAGGGAGCCTGGCTCTCTCTGGGAAACAGTGGAGCTGGGCCAGACCTGGAGACAGAGCATCATTGCTCCTCATGTAGGTGAATAGCCGGGATTCATTAGCGCTGGAGACTTCCATGGTGGACAAGTTCTAGCAGGCTACGGGGGATGGGCCCTTCGTCTTTCCTGCAGACCTACTCCTCTCCGTTTCAGGTCCTGGTTGACTTGAAGTTTTGTGTTTTGCACAGCTGATGAAAACTAAACTTAATTACCCATTAGGCTGAGATGTTTCGATCAGGTTTGCCGACCCGTCTGCCCCAATGGCAGACTGGGGCGCTGTTGGCGCACACAAGACAGCCTTCCCTGCTGTTTTCCTCCTGTGTGCTCACAGGCGAGCAGCCTCCCGGGAGGGACAGAAGAAGGGACAGGTTTTGCTGGAGTGCCTCATCCTTTTGAGTGAAAATGAGTGGGTATTGTGACTTGTCGTGAAATGGGTGACTTCATCTACTACAGCCAGCTGTTGATTTCTGAGTGCTGATGGTAAGCAGGGAATTCTTAATTCCAGGTATCATCCCTTACTTCTCAGCACGGCACTTTGCCCTTTTCACCCACAGCTTTCTGGTGATTTATTTCTGCCAGAGGTGGGGGTCCAAGAGAAGGGCAGGAGGGGGAGCAAAGGGTAATAAAAATGGCCAACATTTACTGAGTACTTGGTGTGTTATAGGCACTGCTCTGAGTGCTTGACTCCAAGTCTCTGGGGGCAGGCTCCATTATTCTTCCCACTTAACAGATGAGGAAACTGAGGCCATCATGGGTGAGATTACCTGCCCAGGTGTACACGGTTAGTAAGTGCTCCAGCTCCATTCATCAGGAGCCTGTGTGGTCCAAAGCAAGTGCGTTTAAGGCAGAAATGGTGGGGGAACGTCAGGGGGAGGGCCAGTCCTTCAAATATCCACTGTGCAGTTTGTAGCCTAAACATAACCTCTGTGCATACAAAGCCACTTTCCCCAAATCCAATGAATATTTTGTCAACTTCTCAATGTCAACTTATGAACACCAGTGATTGAAAATAAGTTGGGAGTTCACAGATCCTTTTGAGACTTTGAAGAAGGCTATGGCTCCCTCTTACTCCAAAAACAATGCATGCAGGATTTTGTGTATAATTTGCGGAGGTTTAAAAACCCTCCAAAAACTCCCTCCCGAGAGACCCCATGCTATCCAGGTTAAGAACCTCTGATTTAGAACAATACTCAACTCTATCGATATGAGAAATTGAGTTGATTATAATGGGAAGAGTGGAGACTAAACTTGTGTAGGAAAATCGAAGTTTGTGTAGGGCCATTTGGCCTCGGGCAAACTCCCGACTTTCCTGTGTTGTAGTCATGACCTCCCTCTCCCTCTGTGAGCCTGGGTTTATTGTGAAGTTCAACAAGGTAATATTGGATCAGGGCTTTATGTTCCCCAGAGAAATATGTTCTGCTTCTTTTTGAGAATTCCTTTCGAGACTCTGTAGCCCTAGGAAATTCGTAAACCCAAATTAGACAGCAAATGAGCAGGGAACAATTATACTACTGTGGGCATTCCAGAAAGAGGAGTGAGGGGCTGTTTCCAGGTTCCTAAGCCTGGAGGAACAGAGACCTGGCGCTGGGGACTTCTTTACGTTTATCACCTAGAGTCCCAGCCTGGTGGGGTATAGTTGCTGTAGGAATGAGGCTGCTGGGTGATCTGTTTTGATAAGTGGCTGAGTATGTGTTGGGGGGAGGGTTGGGGTTGGGGGGTTGGAGATGAGGAAATGTGGTAATGTCAGCTGATGGGAGGAACCGACTCCTGATAGGCTCTAAGACCTCAGTATTTGGAAACTAAGTCACCACATCCCCAGGCCCATCACCAAAGGACTAGGGCTGTTTGGCCAGCAATAAAATGAACCTCCCCTCTTTTCACCTCTGACCTCCACCCCGCAGATATGTTGCCCTTTGGTATTTTCCTGCCTTTTAGAGGCTATTCTTTGTGCTAATTTTAATCAGTTTTCACCTGGATAGGGGAGTTGAGGGTGAGGAAGAAGGCCCGTGTCAGGCCATAGCGTCAGACTCAGGCCCATAGTACATATAATAATATTTATTGAGCATTTAGTATGAGTTAGGCAGTGTGCTGAGGGCCCTGTTAGGTACATAGTCTCCTTAAATTCTCCTGTCTCAAAGTTTGATGATTATTTCCATTTTACAGATGAGAAAACTGAGATTGAGAGCATTAGTTAGCTTGGTTTAGGTCACTGTATTGGGAAAAAACAAAACAAAAAACAAAAAACAGACCAAAAAACCACCCAAGCCCCTGTCCTTCTTTCTCCTGGCGTATCCCATACTATCCTATTTCTACCCCACTCACTTCGGACACTTCTGATATGTGTGATCCCCGCCCCCCCCCCCCCCCCCCCACACCAAGCAAGTCTTTAACGCCAGCTGGGTGTCCTACAGTTGTACTCAATTCTGACAGTTCCTGGAGAGGATGTCACATCACACAGGTCAAGGGCTCCGTCCTACAAGACTGTCCCACTTCAGACACCAACTTCAAGTACGAGGTCCTCAAGTTACCCACTTGGCTACAATGCAGAGGGTCCCGTGACATCCTCCCCCTTGGATTCAGTGACTTGCTTGAAGGGCTCACAGAGCTCAGGGAATCTCTTACACTTGCCAGTTCATTAAAGGAGGTGATGAAGGATACAAATAAAGAGCCAGATGAAGAGATACGTAGGGGAGGTCTGACAGTCCCACGCTTCTACCCCCATGGAGTTGGGCTACATCATCCCACTGATACATGGAAGGTGGAAGCTCTCCAAACCTTATACTATTGGGATTTTTAGGGAGGCTTCCTCACTGGAGACATTACTCACCATTAATTCCATTTTTAGCCTTGCTCCCTTCTCAAGAGAATGGGGGCGGGGGTAGGGCTAAAAATTCCAAGCTTCGAATGACTTGGACTTTCTATTGACCAGCCTCAACCAGGAGCCCACCTGGTGTCACCTCATTAGGACAAAGACACTAGTATCACCCGGGAAGTAGAAGGGTGTCAGGAGCTCAGTGCCAGGAACTGGAGGCAGAGACCAGCATATATCTTCTCTGATCTCACAGTCATAGAGTCAGAAAGTGGTGAATCGCAGCTTTGAATACCGGTCCTTGATGGCTGAGTTCTAGCTCACCGTCACTTCGCTGAGACGGTTGAGATTCAGGAATTTCTTTCTGAGAGGAGCACCTGTGCCAGGCCCCTGCCTATCCAGTCTGTCCTGAGCCCTGGCGGTTCTACCTTCCCTAAGTCTCTCCCACTGTTTTCCCCTTCCACTCCATTGCTTACTGCTCAGGCTGCTGTCAACGGTCTCAGGGGTGCTCTTGGTGCCAGTCTTGGCCTCCTCCATTCCCTGGTCTGCATGCCAACGTGACTTTTCTTCCTAGATCTTTGCTTTGGGCCCAGAACACGCTGCTCCTAGACTACCAGAGCCCCTCATTCCAAGACAGAGTAAAACCCAGTGTAACCACTTGTTTCCTCTTTTCCTGCCCTCTGCCACATCCAAACTGTACATATTATCTATCCTCTTGCGTTGGCTTTTGTTCTGATACTTACATTCTTCTCAAAGCTGTTTAAAATGCGTTTTAATGGTACACGCTGCCATGGATCCTTTGGGAACAAGAATACACATAAAATTGTAATATACACAGGTAAATACTCATCATTTCCCAGTGGCACTGGCCCAATTCAGTCCTTCCTCCTAGAAAGGCCTCCTCACACCCTTCCCTGGATTGAGATCCCCTCTCTCAGGCTCCAGGTAAAGCTTCCCCAGTGTAGGTAAATTTCCCACTGCCCCAGGCCTGAATATCATCCACTTCTCCCAACTTTTGTTCTTCATCGGACAGTACAAACTGGGACCAAGCATGGCCTGAAACCCTGGCACTTCCCTGAGTTAGACCTGGCTGTGAACTCTGCTCTGGCACTTCCTGCTGAGGGACCTTGAGCAAGTCACTTCATCTCTGAGTCTGTTTCAGTGTGGAAAATACCATCACTGAATGTGTGGTACCTGTGATTAAATGCCATAGTCACAGCATCCTAAGATGTGGTAGAGACTGGTGGCTAGGATGATAGAACTTAGATCTGGATTCAAACCCTGGCTCTACTACTTACTTACACGGAGACCGTGGATGAACTATTGAAAGCTCAGTGACTCCGTTTCCCTATCTGTAAAATGGAGATGATAGCGGTTTATTATGAGGACTAAATGAGTTGATGCATGTAAGATACCTAAATGCCTGGCACAGAGAAACTGATTTTAAAAAATTGGCTATTATCTTGTAAAGCAGCCTTTCTTGTTATTCAAGATTCCATTTGCTGTCCCTATGCCTAGATGGTCACAACAGAGGCAGTGGCTTATGTGTTCTTTTATGCCTAATACTCTGCTTGGCATATGCACAGGATCTATTTATGCTGCTGACCACACCATGATGGGCATCATGGGAAGATGCCTACAGATGCAAAGAGGAGGTTTTCCAAATTGTGCTCACCTGGATTAGATGCTTGAGGTGGAAGGAGTGGAGGGTTAGTTCCCTCCTCCTCCCCACTCCAGCCCCGCCCACCCAAGCGTGACCTTAAGAGCCTCAGAGTGCCATCCCAGGCAGGACTCCTCTGGGTGGGGGTGGGGCTGGGTTTCGGCCTCACCTGAGCTGCGCCACAAGCCCCGCCTACCTCTGCCCCCAGCCAAGGTGCAGTCCGCTCCCCTGTCCCAGAGGGCTGGCCTCCTCCCCGAGGCGTCCCTTCCAGCCGCAGCCCGGGGCCTCCCCGCGTGGCCACACCTCCCGGGCCCCGCAAGGGTTAAGGCGGCAGAGAGGAGAGGTTTTGGGCTGACGTCGCTCTGGCTGAAGGTGGTTCCCCTCCGATGAGGATGGGAGAGCCTGGCGAGCTGAAACCCGAGCTCCCGCTCAGCTGGGGCTTGGGGAGCTCCGTGTAAGAGCCGCCTGCCCCCGGCCTCCCGCGGTCCCTCCGGGTCTCCGGTCCCTCCGCAGCAGTCGCTCATCGGGGCACCGGCTCTGGAACGATGGAGCTGGGCTGCTGGACGCAGTTGGGGCTCACTTTTCTGCAGCTCCTTCTCATCTCATCCTTGCCTAGAGGTACCGTGCGTAGCGTTTAGGGCCCCCCTCCCAGGGGTATTTCTCTCCTGGGTCCGGTGGGGAGCATGCCTGGGGCGCCCCAAGGGATGGCGCTGGGCGGGGGGCGGGGGTGGGGGGACCTCCAGCTCTTCTTCTAGTCCAGTCTAATCTTGGGGGCTTGGCTGAGGGTGCTGGAGCCTCTGACCTCCCAGAGAATGTGACACCGTTCTATCATCCCAACTTGGGGGACAGAACTGCCTCAAGAAGGGGTACCGGCTCCAGCTTACTTTGCTGGTTTTCGTTTTATCTTCGGAAAGCGGAGACGGACCTCTGGGAATCTATCCTGTCTGACTCACCCACTCTGGCTGACAAAAGGGAGAAGTTTCCCCCTGGAAGGAGCCCCCCCAGAGGTGAAGCGGGGAGGAGAGAAACCAATCAAAAACAAGGCTGGCAGCAAGGGGGTCCCTCCTGGTAAAGGTTGCTTGGTGAAACGCTGCTTGTCACGCCCTTCAGGACAGAGCCCAGCACATATGCACTTCCTTCCCATAAGAATGAGAAAGAAGAAGAGAAAGCTGAGGTTAAAAGTGCAAGTCGTTTCTGGGGACACCCAGAGTTTGTTTAGAAAGAGCTCTGGCTTGTGTGTTTTTCACTATCATTTTCTGAGCCGCAAACCCCATGTCGGATGGGCTCCCTGGGCGAGTGAGGCTGAAATGCAACCAGGGCTTTTGGGGGCATCTTGGCTCAAGGAGGGAGGAGGCTGGTCTTGTCAAGGCTCGCTGGCAGGCAAGAAAGCAGGGACTTCTTAAGAGCATCTGTCCTTGTGGGGTTGCCTCGGGGCAAGGGGTCAGGAGGTGGGTAGGACCTCATCAGGGAAGGACAGGCTGACACGTGCAGGTGTGACAAAACAGAGCAGCTTTGGTAGGAGCAGGAAGCCTGTGAGTATTTGCTATTCGACTTCTGGCCGGTTACTCATCACCTGTGTTCTAGAGAGGGACGTGCTGTGTGGCTGCAAGTAGCTGGTGCGCGTCCCAGAATGAAACCGGGTCAAAGGGGGTGGCGAGGACCTAAAATCAGTAGACTGCTCTATGGATGGAGGCCTCGGCCATAGGCACAGCCCTTCATGATGAACTAAATTTAAGCCAAGATAAATGGGGGGGGTGTGCAAAACCCGACAAACCCATTTCGGTCAATACTTTCCGTGTACCTATAGCCCGCCGGCCCAAGGTGGAATCTTCTCCCTCACCAGCTGGAGGGGTTGCGTTTGAATTTTGCCTGCACGGTGTCTAGAGCAGCCCGCAGACAATAAATAATGAAGGAAGAAGGAGCCCACGAGGGTCTTGATAATCCGTAAGCCTAGATGCTCACCTCGGGGTAGGTTGAGGACTTTGCATTAGGGAAGTTCTTCCTGTTCCCATCTCTGCCTTCTGGAGTCAAGCCTCCCGGGCATGGTGGCCCAAGCCCAAGTCCAGGTGAGGCTGGTTCCTTCCCAGAGCACCAGAGCTCTGAGGACTAGTTTTCTCCTGGCTGCGACAACGCTTCCCTGCTACCCTCCCACCGCTTTTTTTTTTTTTTTTTTTTAGTTTAGTTTTGTTTTTTTTGTAACGTGGCAGGTGAGATGACTCAAATCCATACAAGTTAAAGAACAAAGCTCACCTGCCCAGGATCTGGAAAAAAGCCTTTACTCCTAACCCCAGAATCTCTTGTACCTTTTGCTATGGAAAAACTTCAGGAAGGGTGACTGGTTTCTTGGCAGTCAGGCTGCTGACCGAACTGAGGAACAACTTCCAGCAAATTCACGTGTCTATTTTTTTTTTTTTAAAGATTTTATTTATTTAGTTGACAGATCACAAGTAGGCAGAGAGAGAGGGGGAAGCAGGCTCCCTGATGAGCAGAGAGCCTGATGTGGGGCTCGATCCCAGGACCCTGAGATCATGACCTGAGCCCAAGGCTGAGGCTTAACCCACTGAGCCACCCAGGCGCCCCAACTTCACGTATCTAGTGAGGAGAGGTCGGTTGTTGTAAGTTCACCCTTGGAGGGGGAGACGGAGGAATAGAAGTGGAGAAGGAAAACAATTCCTCAAATAGTGAGTGAGTCCACTCCCGGCTGGAATGCCGAATCTGGCCGGCTCTAGAAAAAGCCCGAAAGCAGATTTTGTCTCCTTACTTTTCTTGAGAGGGTTCGCTGAGACGTAAACATCCGTAAACATCCGCTGGGATGGCATGGGAGGTTGTTGCTCACAGACACGGGACTCCTGGTGGAGGGTGAGAATGCAAACTCGAGGCCAAGTGATAACCCGGCATAAACAGCATGTGGGGGAGAAACCCGACTCCACTGACTTCACCAATAGCAGGAGCTCTGCCAGCAGGATCCTGCCAAAGAGGAAAAACTCATTTAAAATATGTGGCTCTGGGGAATGAAACCGTAATATGGATAATTTTGCAAGTGTTGCTTCCAACAGACATTAGCTTGCGGCGAAAGAACCTAAAGGCAACCAGGGAAGATAATTTGAAGCCCAGATATTCAGTGGGCAGGAGCAGCCCACTGAGAAAGGGGGTGTGGAAAGAAAGGGGGGGTGGAGGAGTGGAGTGGCAAGAAAAAGTTCGAGGTTGGTTGATAATGGCATGTGTTAGCAAATTCCAAGGAGAGAGTTATGAAAACTGGGCCATCTTGGCTAGGGTGGATTTTTGTGGGAACCATGAAGACCGTGTTCCCCTGATGTATACACTGAAAGCTCAGGCTTCTCTACCAGGAAAATAATTTGATGGTGGCATCGTGGATTTTTGGAGCCGGGAGTGACTTTGGAGATCATTTAATGGGAGTACCTTAATTTCAGAGGACTCTGAGCTGGAACATATCTGGCCCAGTCTGAGCCAAATGCTGTACGTAGACATTCATGAATTCTCAGACCACACGAATAAGGTAGAGCTGTTATTATCTTCATTTTAGAAATGGGGTTTAGAGTGGTTCTGTGACCTATTCAAGGATACACAGGCACGGTTTCTCAAAAAATTAAACATTTGACCTAGCAATTCTACTTCTGGGTATATACACCAAAGAACTGAAAGCAGGAACTCAAACAGGTATTTCGTACACCAGTGTCCTTTGCAGCATTATTCCCAATAGCCGAAAAGGGGAAACAACCCAAAAATGTCCATCAGCGGATGAACAAAATGTATATATGTATACAGAAATCTTAATCTGCCTTAAAAAAGAATAAAGTTCAGGCTACAGGGACGCCTGGGTGGCTCAGTGGGTTAAAGCCTCTGCCTTCTGCTCAGGTCATGATCCCAGGGTCCTGGGACTGAGCCAGGAGCCTGCTTCCTCCTCTCTCTCTCTGCCTGCCTCTCATCCTCCTTGTGATCTCTGTCTGTCAAATAGATAAATAAAATCTTTAAAAAAATGTAAAAACAAAAAGTTCAGGCTACAACAGGGATGAACTTTGAAGACACTCTGCTAAGTGAAAGAAGCCAGACACAAAGGACAAATAAATACCATATGATTTTATATAAGGTACTGAGAGCAGTCAGATTCATCAAGAAAGTAGACTGTGGCCAGCAGGGGTGGGGGGAGGCGGGCTGAGGGACTGAGTGCTTAGCGGGTGTAGAGTTGCACTATGAGGTGATGACAAAGTTCTGGAGATGAATATTGGTGTTGGTTACAAGGGCTACTGAATGGAAAGTGATTAAAATGATAAATTATACATACTTCTATTTTGCTGCAATAATGATTTAAAAAAAGAAAAGAAAAAAAAAAAGAATACACAGGCGGATGAGCCTGGGTAAGCCCAGACCGTCCAGTTCCTGAGCTCCAGCTCACCTGGAAACAGGTTGACTTAAGCTCACGCATCTCACGGAGGGATCGATCATACCAATGCATAGGTCCACTTGGCACAGCTTCACAACACTGCGTGGTAGGGACAGTCCTGGCTAACCCCAGTTTCGGGGGCACCAGACAGTTGGTCTTGGGTGGCAGTGGCAAAGAGGGAGACTTATAGAGCTGAAGGTCTGGCAGTCTTTGGGTCAAAATGCCTGAAAAAGTATTTATTGGGACATCATGCTTAAAATGTTTGGAACCTGAAAGCTTTGAGGTGGGCTGGTCTTCTCTGTGGCAAGACGCCCCACCTCTTCAGCCCACACTTACCAGCCGCTCCCTATTGGCATTTGAGATTTTGACTGCTGTTCTTGAGAGGGTGGAGTAAAAAGGGCCAGTGAAAGCGAGAAGGTGGGGGGCTGAGCGCTGAATGGGGAGAAACGGGAGAAAGGATGAGTAGCTTGACAGGACTTTTAAGAGAGGGAAGGTAAATATATTTTAACGTGTGGGTTTTGTAGAACACGTGGAACCTCCGTGACCACCCACTCTTTCGGTAAAGGGTTTTATTCCCACAAGTGTCCTTTAGCGTGAGCTTTTGGTGGAAAGAGAGGATGAGGTTGGGTATTGTGTCTGGGTCAATAAGTTAGGGACAAAACATCTTTGGACATGGGAGTGTCTCGGAAATATCCCGAAGTCTTAGGCAATACCACTAGCATGGGCTGGAAGTTTGATTTCAAGTCCCCTACATCTGGGATATGCTGGCTAGACAGAAATGGCCGAGAGAATGGTATTGGGTAATCTAATGATTGGCCTTAAGTCAGAAATGATTTCCACCTGCCTCACTAGGGGCAGCCAATCCCCAAGCACGAGAAATTCCCTACCTGTCTCTCCTGAGACCAGCTCTAGAAGCTGTGCTCAATTTGAGGCATGTGCAGGCTGGGGGAGGTGTCATTTCAGTGATAAATGAGGGATGCCGCCACGTGGGGGAGGACCTGTCACCCTCACTGTGGGATATGTGAAAGTCACAAGAACCCAGCTCCCTGCCCCCCGCTTCTCTCTCTTTTTATTTTAAAAGGGAGAGAAATGCAGTGTTTACATTTTCCAGTTCCTGTCCGGGGTAGAGGACCCAGAGGCCAGCTGGAGCTTCGAAAGCTACCAGATCAGTGGCAGAAGGTCTCTCAGATTCCAAGCCTGGTCTGCGTTTAAGGAATTCAGTTTGTCAGCCATCCTAAGATCTGGGCCGAAGCATTAGGTTTATGGTAGAGAGAAAACGTAAGAAAAAGCAAGCCTCATACCTGTAAACAAAACCACTCAAGGAAGACAGAGAATTAGAGTTGGCTGGAGATAGCCTACCCTCTTCATCACAGGGTCTCCCAGAACTCCCCACTCAGCTGCTCTCCTCTCATTTTTTTTCTTGGGTGCAATTATACGTGAGTTGAAGCAGAGTGGGTAGGGTTTGTACCTCAAATCCTTCACCCGTGATGATGGGTGGCCAAACGGCCTTCCATCCTATCCTAGATAAGCGACCTAACCGTAAGGTTCGCCACCCAAACAATTTATGGTGTTTGTGGTAAGTAGCAGGCACTGTCTTATAGGCTTTACATTTAATTTATTTAATCGCACGTGGAGGAACTTAGGCAGAGGGTAAGCTTGCCTAGGTCCCATGGCTGGACATCCGTGTCTTGAACCCAGAGAGTCTGACTCCGTAAGCCACTCCTTGAAACACTCCGTAACACCACCACGGTAAGCAATAGGTTCAGCTCGGGTCGATCTGCTGGCTGTATTCTGGCCGAGTCATAAAGGAGCATGGTGTTAGTGGGGAAGTCTGGCTGTCTCTTGGACACTCTAGATGTCCTGAGGGAAACTGAGGCACCGGGCAGATCAAAACTCTAACCATTTTCTGGGATAGCTGTCCCCAGGATTACGTGTCTTACTCTGATTTAGCATAACAAGTGAGAATTTCTCTTTCTCCTGGTCAGCCTTGATAATTAGACTCATGTGTCTGTTTGCAGAACAACAGAATGAAGGGTGAGCCATGTTTCACGTCCAGCCCTGACACTTTGTAGCTTAGCTCTTTTATGGGTTTATTCTGTCAAGATCATCTATGTGTAAACTCAGGCTGTGGAATGGGAGAAGCAGGCCTGGAATGAATAAAGGAAAGCGTTTTTTTTTTTCCCCCTTCTTTTTTGGCATAACGCAGTTGATGGATCTAGCAGGGGACAGAGACACAATCTCCTTCCAGTAAAATTAAAGATGGGTTTTAACCAATTGATTTCAACCTTGCATGAGGACCTACTGTCTGCCTGACACTAATGTCAAGCAGGTAAGAGAAGTGTCCCCGTCAGCTGGGCAGCACATGAGGATGCGTATTTCTGTCACTCTTCTTCCGCCTCTGCAGTTGGGCCAATGTCCTAATTCCCGCAGGGCGGGCGTCTTCAGCCCCATCCTCTCTGAGGTCCTGGCTGCTTCAGAGGGCGGAGCTGGTGGTCTGGCAGCAAGTTTCCCTGTGAGCAGAAGTCTGGTCAGTTGGTTTGGTGATTGGAAAACCGGGGCTGTCGCCAGAAAGGAGTGAGGAACACATTCAGGCATCATTAGCTCATGGGGAGACACAGCAATTGTCTTCATAAGCTGAATTCATGCTTGGTTAAAAAAAGATTTCCAGCCGGTTCAATGGAAAACCACTAAATGGAGGGGATGTTGGCCCAGTTTGCGTCAGATCAAATGAATCATTTGAAGACTCTGGGGAACTAAAGCGTCTGTGTTTTTCAGAGTCTCCCCTCCACTTATTTCATAGATTCCCTTTACAGGTGACAACGAATCCCCTGATGCTGGGATCTTAACTCAGAATCAACAGCGATGGTGGGGCACACCGGAGATGTCTTGGGACAAGGAGCCTGAACTTAACCTCTAGCTGGTCACGTCTGCTCCCCTCTTCCCACACGCCCTTGGCTCACCTGGGTATGAGTGGAAGGGGGGGCTTGGCTGCCAGTAAAGAATCTTTGTTGCAGGACTTCTTGGTCTGGCTTTCTGCCTCCTAGTGGGTGGTTGACTGCCTGCTTTTCAGCGGTGCTCAGCCTCCCTTCTAGGCAAGCCCAGCTCCCCTGGTCCAGCCCATTGGTGGAAGAGAACACGTGAGCATCCCAAGTCTTTGTGGAAACAAGCGACAAATGGCAAGAAACCAAAACATTCACCAGGAATGGACCCAATGGATTCCTCATACCACAAAATTGAGACTCCCATAGTGTCCCAGCAAGAGATGTTTCTAACATCACGCTTTGTCAGCACTCACCTTTCCTGGGAAATCGCATGCGTTTCCTGTGCCCACATTCATGCATTTACTCAGCAGACTTGCTTGTGCCCCAGACCTGATACTTGGTGCTGGCTGCTGCCATGGTGGATAAGGCGAAGCCTGTTTCCTGCAGGCACTTGCAGTCCGCTCAAGGAGCTGATGGTCCAGTCTGGCGTTTTCCAAAGTGGGTTTCATGGAATTCTAATGTTGGAAGATCTTGAGCAAAAATAAAGAGCCCAAACCTAGGATGTTAGGATGAACAGAGTCTGGGGGAGGTGGCAAGTGGCCGTGCTCAAGGCATTTGTAGATGTTGCAAAGCCATGTAATAAAGCAAGCTGTGATTAGCATTTTACAAGGTTAAGCCCAGAACCTCTTTTCACATCCTACCTTATACGATCCGGGGGAATGAGGGCTCCCTGGAATGTAGTTTGGAAAACTCTGCTCTCTTGCCTGTAATGAATGCGACATTGCAGAATACCTCACCGTGACGGAGGAGAAGGGGAAAGAAGGAATGCGTATCTGTGCAACGCGGGCTTCTCTTCAGACTTCTACTGCGGGCCTGGCTGGAAATCTGATGCCCTCATCGCTTACCGCCTTCTGGGAGGGCGGAAGAGCCGTGGAGATGCCCCAGGAACACGGTCAGTCTGGGATCACTGGACAAATGGAATCTGATGGATTCGAGTACAACCGGGGAGTCCCAGGGCTGTGGCCTGACTTCCCGGCTCAATGGGATCCTTGGTGCCAGTCACACGGTCTCCCCTTCCCAAAAGAGGGCACTGTCTGAGCATCCTTCTCACCCCCAGGGGCACTGAGACCCACCACCCTTCCTCACCGTCTCTTCTCCGCCCCACCTGCCTCACTGCACACCCGGAGGCTTGTCCCCAGTTCCCCCATTATCTACTCTGGTGTTTACGGGCTCTGGTATAACCCAGTCGCTGGGACCCTGATTTACACACACCCTGAAGCGGCCTGGGCTCTTCGCGCTGGGGCCGTATCCCACAGCGACAGCACGTGACTTGGAGTTAGTTTTGAGCTGCTCATCGACCTGTTGTTTGCTGTTTCTGGGAACTTCTTTATTCCTGCCTTTGCTAAATATTGTTCCCGTTGTCATGCAACGCGGCTTCTCCCTCGGCCCTAGCACAGCCTGCCTCCTCTCTCTGCCCTGACTTGTTTCAGACTGGATAACCACAGGGGCAACGGGTGAGGCATAAAACCGGTTGTTCTTTCAAAGGCTATCCTGCGGAAGTGGACTCGAGTCGCCGTGACCTCAGTGAAGACTCAGCCCTCACGTTTCATAGTTGTGAAATGCATCTTTGGTACGGATGTGCCCGTATTTGAATACACAGGCGTGCAGAAGAGGAGAGATGTGGATGGGTGTGACTGTGTATATATGTGGGGTGTACAGGATTGGGGTTTCAAGTATGGGCCAGGGTTTGACTCTGTCGCTTATGGCTGCTTTTCTCAAGCAAGTTCCTTAACTCCTTTCATGTGACCTTCCCCCCTTCCACCCTGTAGACTGAGGATAATAGTGTCTTTCGAGTTTAGTGCTGGGGTTAAATGAGATAAGACTTAAAAGGCTTACAGGAGCATCTTGCAAACAGGGAGTGCTCCAGAAACGAGAGCCACCCCTGCCTTCCACTGTTCTTCCCACCAGCTCACGTTTCACAGGGAATTGAAAGGAAATACTGGGTGTTCTGTCTGTACTAGGATGGGAGTTTCGAGGTCTTGTGTCCCTAACAGGAGATGTTGCCCCTGACCGCATGTTGTGATTCCAGAGTGGAATCCTCAGGCAGGAAGTTGCCGCAACCTCATCGGGTTCTAGCCTGCAGAGCTGGGGCAGGTAGCTCTGAGGAGGGCTAGCCTGCCCTGCGCTCCTGCCAGCTTAGGGCTTAATGAACCGGACATACCATCAAAAATGCATCATCCTCACTCAGCATCCGTCCACACTTGACCTGTGCTGCTGGCCAGCTGGCTTTGGTAGAAGGAAAATCTGCCTTCTGCCTGGCACAGTGACCGTGGATATGAAGTCAGTACACTAACTCTGGAAGCTATTGGCAAGGAGGTAGATGTGGCCGACCCAGACTCCTGTGTGGCCTTGACATGCTCTGATTCAGAAGGAAGGGTTTGGAAGTGTGGAAGAGGGGCTGGCAGGGGCGGGGGCTGGGGGGATAGTTTGTGGAATTCTTGGGTCCAGGGAAATCCACACTGGATTTTTAGGGGCTAGCTTAAATTTTATTGTTTTCAACTTAGCCATTCTAATGCTTCAGTTGATGTCATATTTGCTGAATTCTATTGCCAAGTACTTTTAGATGCATTATTAAATGTTTTTCGTAGTAGCCAATTCTACTAAAAAAATAAGATCGAGGCAGCTCATATTCCAACAATTGAAATAACCCAGAAGCAGCTGTCCTTCAAGGATTTCCAGCACCACAGTTGCTGAGGATAATGGCAACTGGGGATTCTGCCAAATGCCAGAGTTTAGGTTTTGTTCCCTTGGACTATGGATGTAGAATTTCTATTTCTAGAAGAGAAGCAGCAGGAGGTAAACCATGTCCTATTTAAATAGGTGTCTGAAGAGGGGTGTTAGAGATCTAGAAGCAAGGGGAGGAGCTCAGAATGCCATGATTTTAATATGAGCCTAAAAATGCCGTGTATGTGTGGGCCTCAGGAGAAGACATTATTACTCACCCCCTTCGCTCCCGTTGCCATCTGTGCCTTAGCCCGAGACGGGATGGCTTTGTATCCTGCAGAGCAGAATGGTAAATGTCTTGATAAATCTGCAGTTGTTCTTTCAAAGCCCTTTCTGCTCATTGCCTTCTTCGGTCACAGGGACATCAACAGCCCCATCAACTGTACATCTACCCACTTGTGGCTTCGGGCTAAGGCGCCTTGTCTACCACGACAGTCCACCGGCATACAAGAGGGACAGACTCAGGATTAACATCTGGGGGGTCTGATTCCCAAATATGTCCATCTCATCAGTGCTGCATTCGTGACACTGCGAGGTCAGAGGTGGGAACCCTCTAGAATCCAGGTAGCGTGTGGGAAGGAATGAGACTCTGGCCCTAGAAAGAGGTGGGTTCTGGTCTTTCTTTCAGCTGAAAACGGCGCCACCTGGGGCCGTGTACTTACCCTATCTCTTCCTCAGTTTCCTCATCTGTTAAGTGAAGAAAGTCAGACTTGCTTTGAAGGCTGGTCAGGAGGATTCAACGAGCAGGTATAGGCCCAGGGCTTGGAAGCATTCCCTGGAGGTGCTGGGACCCGGGGTGCCTAGAAGGATGAAGGCAGGTTCACAGTGGAGAGCAGCCTGCTTTATAAAGGTGAGCAGGGAAATCAGGTGACAAACTGATTTTGGCCTCCCTGTCCCCCCCCCACAGTACGCATGCCCCCAAACCAGACTCCTATGGACTCCATTAAAAGTTTTATCACTCCTGGTACCCAGAGGGGGTGATGAAAACCTTGACTCCACAGCTGCCATTATCTCATTAACAAGAGGAGCTGTGGGAGGGGGCAGCCAAGGTCACGGAGGTGGGGAATCCAGCCAGGCTGGCCGACTAAGGTTCTGGAGAACACACGGAGTCTGCAAGCTTTCCCTGTCCCGTGACTCCCAGTGCTGCCTGCCTGGGCTTTGCTTGTCATCGGTCCTGATCCTGTGAGCAGCTGGCCTGACCCTGGGGCCGTCAGGAAAGTTGTGGGCCGTGGAACCGTTCTCAGTCTGGGGAGCGCAGATCCTACCGGAGGAGGGGGGCTGGGAGTGGGGGGCCCAAGCTGTCCAGTCGGATCTCCCGCTGAGGCAGACATCTTTCTTCCTCCCTCTGGTCTCAGAAGGTTTCTAGAATGCAGGATGGTAAAGACTCGGTAGAGGTGTTACTTACATGTGGTTAGCTGGGGGGACCCGGAGGTTTGGATGGACAGAAAGGAGGAAGGGCACAGAATGAAAGCACCTTTCTTTGCCACCTTCTGGGGTGGTCTTGGTCTGGGCCTTTAATCTAACAACTGAGGTCTCAATCATGCGAGGAACAGGCGGACCTTGTTTTCCAGAAGAATCCTCTGAGGTTTTTCAGATGGACCTTAATGGCCATCAGGGTCAACATATTTCCTTAAAATCTGGTGTTGAGCACCTGGCCCTCGGAGACCACGCTCTGGGGGACGCAGTTGCTCCCCGCCTGTTGGAGGGATCCCCTGTCCGTCAGCTGGAGAGAAACAGATCAGGGCTGGCGGGCCTCCTGGCGGACTCTCAGGCTGCGGAGGAAACCCGCAACATTATGGGTGAAGATGACGCCAGCGGCTTTCTTCCAGCCCTTCATTTATTCGATGGCTGCTCTGTGAAGCCACGCCTGCCCCAGCTCCTCAGCGTGGCCGTCATGGCCTCAGGATTCCCATTGTCAAAGCAGGACCGGGGGAAGTGGCTTCCATTTTCCAAAGCAAGTTCTGGAAGAAGCCAAGTGGACCCATGGAAATGGACTCCCCCCTGGTGAGGAGACACCGGGGTGGCCTCTGCCCCATCGGCATGGCCGCTGAGAGGGCCCCCAGAGCAAAGCTCAGGACACTGAAGTCCTTTGCAACTCTCTTGCTTTCATTTGCGCCGATTTAAGAAAGAGGGAAAGGGGATACCTGCACACACAGGGTAATTATGCAGCAACTTAAAACCACTTTTGAAGACTACTCAGTGTCAAGAGAAGACATCTCTAATCTGAGAGAAAAAAAGGCAGTTTCTTTCTTTCTTTTCTTTTCTCTTTTTTTTTTTTTTAAGATTTTATTTATTTATTTGACAGAAGCAGCCAGAGAGGGAACACAATCAGGAGGAGTGGGAGAGGGAGAAGCAGGCCTTTCTCTGAGCAGGGAGCCCAATGCAGGGCTCAGTTCCAGGACCCTAGAATCATGACCTGGGCCAGAAGCAGACGCTTAACCACTGAACCACCCAGGGGCCCCCAAAAAGCAGTTTCTAACACAGAACATGATTTGTGATCAGTTTGGGGAAGAAGACTGTCCACATGTGTCAGTATCTGCATGTGGGTATGTATGTCCATTGAAATAAGACAGTTTGAAGGACAGACAGCAAAATATTAACATTATTCCCAAATAGTTTGTATTCCTTTATTTATGATTTTATTTTGGAAGCTTTCATAAGAAATTATTTATATTAAAACGTGTCATGTTTGATTAAAGAAAAAATAATATATTATCTAACGGAAAAGCTTGGGGGTGAATAAATGTGCTTGGTGCCGGAGCTCTCGGAGCACGATTTTGTCACGGTCACTTTCTATGTGCTTCTTTCCTGGGAATCACTGATGGGACAGAACACCTCAGTTGCTTGTACAGGGCTTTGTTCCTAACTAGGCAAGGGGGGACGTGCGCATCTCTAGCTGGTCAAGCCGGGGCTCGTCCTGGTCTGTTTCCCCCTGAGCTACAGCCTTGTTCACCTCCCTAGGTGATCCTACTGGCCTCCCTCCTTCCCAGAATTAATTCTCTGGAAAGGTTTTGACATTTCTCTTTACTTCTTCTCCTCCTTAGTGCTTTTCCTTGTTTTCTTCACTGGTGAAGTGAAGTAATAGGGCTACATCCTTTAAACTTAAAAGAAAATATATTACTGGTCTCACTGGGTCCTGTTGAAGGTTGAATTGCATGAACAGCGTAAAAGCATTTACTTACACAGATGCTGAACAGCTTTAGTATACACACGTGACAACATCCAGTAACTTCTGTCCTTAGGGCTTCTCTCAGGGCTAGTTTCTGGAACTGGCCTTTTGCCCCATATTGAAATTCACTGAAATCTGGACAGCTAAAGCCAAATGACCAGTATGCTCTTTCTGCAAAGATAATTCTAATAAATGGAGAAAAAG
Source organism: Mustela nivalis (assembly GCF_964662115.1). Classification (NCBI taxonomy): domain Eukaryota; kingdom Metazoa; phylum Chordata; class Mammalia; order Carnivora; family Mustelidae; genus Mustela; species Mustela nivalis. The sequence goes on along the minus strand of NC_139028.1, from coordinate 93,228,663 downwards.
CAGTCCAGGAGGTTGCTTTTCTCTGCGTACTGCCTTTTGAAATCTCTTCAGCTGGCCAACTTTAGGTATTTCTTATAGAACATTTCACTCATCTATTTATTTCTTACACATATATTTTGGGAGCACGTTCTTTTCTTTGTTAAAGCTGGGGAGGAAGAAGGGTGATGGGCTTGCCAGACCAGACGGGACGGGCTCGAATCACCAAAACATTAAAACCATGGTCTCAGTCTCTGCCTTCGGCTCAGGTCATGATCTCAGGGTCCTGGGATCTAGCCCTGCATTGGGGTTTCTGCTCAGCAGGGAGCCTGCTTCCCTTCCTCTCTCTCTCTCTGGTTCTCTCTGCCTACTGATCTCTGTCTGTCAAATAGATAAATAAAATCTTAAACAAACAAACAAACAAACCATTGTCTCTTCTGGCTCTTCCACAGATATCTACCCGTGATCTGATTTAACCGCCCTGACCATGTGAGTCCTCTAGATTTGGTGCTAACGTCCATCCTACATTCTCCTAATCATGGTTGGCGATGGTGTGTTTGCATCGTCTTTTTGCCCAAAGCTGCCTCCTCTGTGAAACCGTGGCTTCCACGAGTCTGGAGATGGTGTCTGATTTTCTCCCCAATTGGATCCCAGCACCCAGCCTCTACTGGCCCATGTGGACTCTTGGGAAATACTTGTATGATGAAAGAATGGATTCATCAGTTCACCTATACTCTTGGGACTGTGCTCAGTGGGGAAACTCAGGGGTTAAATGACTTGCTGTGGGTCAGATTTTTTGTTTGTTTGTTTGAGAAGACACAAGTTCCCAGTGGATGCTGTAACAAATTATCACAGACTTATTAGTAACTTAAAACAGCACACCTTTATTTCCTACCGTGCTGGAAGTCAGAAGTTTTAAATGAGGCTTTTGAGGCTAAAACAAAGGTGCCAGTGGGCCTGCATTCCTTCCTGAGGCTCCAGGGGGGAATCTGTTTCTTGTCTAGCTTCTAGAAACTGCCGGCTTTCATTGGCTCATGGTCCCTCACTCCGTCTTCAGAGCACATCAGTCCAGTCTGTTTCTGCTGTCACATCTCCCTTTCTGATTCTGGCCATCCTGCCTCCCTCTTGCAAGGGATCCTTGCGATGATGTTGGGCCCACCTAGACGATCCAGCCTCCTCTTCCCATCTCAAGATCCTTAAACTGGTTGTGTCTGCAAATCCCTTTTGCCATGTTAAGCAATATTTTCATAGTCCGGGGCGCTAAGATGTGGGCATCTTTGGGAGGACTATTATTCCGTATGCCACACACAGAATCCTTGGAAAGGAGTCAGTTGACCGAACTGCTAGACAGAGCAGGCTTCCCGCGATCATTCTCTTTGCATAAGATGACAATGCCCCAGACCTTACCTATGAAATTAAAATAATGGGCTTGGGAGGGCAGAGGGGAGCTTGCTCACTGAAGTTAAAAGAAATGCCAATGAAGGCATTTTAGGGAATTAATTCCTGGGTCAAAAGAAGGCCCAGAATATTCCACAGCTAGGCCAGAAGTGAACAAGCCTGCTGCTTAGGGGGAAATGGGCTCCACTCTCTGTTGGAGTAGAGCAGACCTTACTTGGCCTTGCATGTTTAAGTATGAAGTCTTATAAAAGTTGCAAATTATTTTTATCCTGCCATTGTCCTCCTGGGAGTTATTAGCGTTTCTAAATTCTTAGAATACCTAGAAGGATGTAGTGCTTGCCCTAAGGTGGACAGAGGGAGGGGGTTTTGGGAGGGGAGAACACACAGGGCGGGACAACGTGGGGGACTGGAAAGGAGGGGTTTGGACCGAAGGCAGGCAACCTGGACCAGCTGTTCCAGGTCCTTCTCTAAGGATGGAGGGGGCCCAGCTCTGATTCACCAGCAATACACGAGGGTTCCAGTGGCTCCACATCTTGGCCAACTCTTGTTACTTTCCTTTCCTATAGACATCTAACTTCTGTGAGGTGGTACCTTTTCATGGTTTTGATCTGCATTTCCCCAGTGACTTGTGACGTCAACCATCTTCTTATGAGTTATTGGCCATTTGTTAAGCTTCTTTGGAGAAATATCTGTTTGTGCTACTTGCCTCCTTAAAACACTTGGGTTGTCTTTTTGTGGTTGAGTTGTAGGAGTTCTCTATGTATGTTTGATATTAAACCCATATCAAATATTTAATTTGCAAAACTTTGCTCCCATTTTCTAGGCTTTTTACTTCCTGGACAATGTCCTTTGCTGCACAACATTTTTAAAATGTGATACAGTCCAGCTTATCTGTTTTTCTTTTGTTGTTCATGTTTAGGTGTCATTTCTAAGGGTTGATGGCCAAATACGATGGAGATGTACTCTTGTGTCTTCTCCTCTTTTTCACTTTTTTTTTTTATTATTATTTTTTTAAGATTTTATTTATTTATTTGACAGAGAGAAATCACAAGTAGATGGAGAGGCAGGCAGAGAGAGAGAGAGAGAGGGAAGCAGGCTCCCTGCTGAGCAGAGAGCCCGATGTGGGACTCGATCCCAGGACCCTGAGATCATGACCTGAGCTGAAGGCAGTGGCTTAACCCACTGAGCCACCCAGGCGCCCTCCTCTTTTTCACTTTTAACCAGTAAGTTCTCATGTACATTTCAGAAGCCATTTGCGTCACTGGGCCAACATCAGAAACCTGGGAAGCTCAGCTAAGTCTGTCCTGGTGTCTGTCCTAGATAGGCCCACAGAGTAGTGGGGGAAGCAAAACTTTGCTAGTGACACGATCACAGTAATCACTCCCAGTCATTCCCAAATGCCAGTGTAAGGACCTTTGCTGGTCTGCCGAAGTTTGTGGGAAAAGAAATGAGAGCATTTTTAATATAGCTAAATTTTTTCCATTTAAGGTACTGTCCCTTATTATGCAAGTGGTTCCTTTCTTTCTTTTTTTAAAGATTTTATTTATTTATTTGACAGACAGATCACAAGTAGGCAGAGAGGCAGTTAGAGAGAAGGTGGGGGAAGCAGGCTCCCTGCCGAGCAGAGAGCCTGATGCGGGGCTCGACCCCAGGACCCCGGGATCACCAATGGAGCTAAAGGCAGAGGCTTTTAACCCACTGAGCCACTCAGGTGCCCCACAAGTCATTCCTTTCTATGAAGCTAGAATGTTCTTATGACCTGAGGCTGACAGGAGATGGTGATGGTTTCTTTAGATGCTTCTACCTGGCAGATTAAGGATGATCAACTCAGTGTCAGACTTCCAAATTTAGGGGAGGAAAATAGAAGACTAAACTGAGAAATTCGAGAGGTTAGAAGTCACCGCAGATGTTAGCATGGGTTTATGTGGGCCTGCAAATCATGTTGGGGGATCCCTGCCCAGGGCTTTAAGGGAAGCCTTCACAGAGGAGCCAGATTCACTTTCTCCCTCAAATATCTGACCTATTTCTTCCTCAATCGTCGTCTTTGTGCAAAACTTTGAGACATGGAGAGTAGGGAAGAAAGAATAGCAAATCAAAGCTCAGTCTGTTTCTTGGACTGGGTTCCCCTGGGCAGCCGCCGACTGATTCCCCTTATAGATTTTACCAGATGGTTTTTTCTTTTTCATTTACTTAAGGTATGTTTTAAAAAAGAAAGAAAGACAGAAGTCCTACCCAGAAAGGAATACTTTTTTTTTTTTTTTTCTCATGGGAAAGAACACTCAGTTGTATTTGGGGACTGAATGAAGTTCTGCCAATGACTTCACCCTGGTAAAGCACTGAAATTCTCCCAAACATACTAATTAAGATACTTTTTGTCTTTTCTGTTGGTTTTAGCTTTGAAGATACGATAAAAATGGCATGCTGTGAAATCGAGGAGCCAAGTTTGGAGGAAATGACATGGTCTCTATTTGGCAGTTAGTCTTGAACTTGAATGACCTAGTCTAGCGAAGGTTCTCCAAACTTGTTTGATGGTCCCAGCACCTGGGTTGTGCTGGACAATCGTTCAGCTGAATGGTTCCTCCTGGAATTGTGCAGTGCACAACCTATGCAGCTGTAAGCAGTAGCCTGATATACCCTAGCAAAAATAGAAATGAGCATAGACATCAAGAAATGTATGCTTGTTTATAAATTATTTTTGTGCATATCCACTTAGATTATATATAGATAAAACATGAGCTCTTTTCCTTGTTTTTTTCTTTTTAACTTAAAAAATAAAAATGAATACTATTTTAAACAGAATTTCACCTATGCCCCAGGGGATGGTTTTGGACACCCTTCAGGGTAGGCCACCCTAGTTTGGAGACACCAGCCTAGGAAGAATTCACACGGTCTTCTCTATCATTCGGGCAGGGCGATGCATTTGTATGCCAATTTGTGGCTGCAGAGTACTTACTGGTCTAACCCCTTCCTACCAGAATCCCTGTCCTCAACTGCTGCTTCTCATTTCAGAGTATACAGTCATTAATGAAGCCTGCCCTGGAGCCGAGTGGAATATCATGTGTCGGGAGTGTTGTGAATACGATCAGATCGAGTGTGTCTGCCCTGGAAAGAAGGAAGTAGTGGGTTACACCATCCCTTGCTGCCGGAATGAGGAGAATGAATGTGACTCCTGCCTCATTCACCCAGGTGAGTGTGGAGTGGAGGCCTCAGGCTGCCTTTGTGTTTTCTGAGGGTTGTGAATGAGAAGAGGCCGATCACTTAACTTTGGGCAGGCAGATATCAGAGGCTGTGATGCCATGATACTAAAAGTGGCATAATCCTGACTGTTCAGGCAAAGGGAGTAGAAGAATTAGGACCCTTTTTACTGTTAACATAATAAATCTGTGAATTCATCCACTCATTCATTCATTTGACAAAAGACTCAGCAGCTCCTGTGGACCATATCAGATACTGGGAATACAATGATTAAAAAAAAAAAAAAAAGACACATTCCCTGCATTCCCGGAGCTTGCAGCCTGGTGGGGGAGATGGAGAAGTAAGCAGGCATCTGTGGTACAGTGTGGTGAGCTGTGAGAGAGAAGCACAAGGTACTATGGGAATATTGGGGGTGTCGGAGACTTCCTGGAGGAGGTGATATGTGTGCTGAGGATGGAAACAACAAACTGAAGAGGGTGGAGGGGATCTGATAGAGAGATCAAGCCATAGAGGAGAGCATGTGCTAAGGCCCTGTGGTGAGAGAAAGCTTGGGGTTTTGGGAATTGTAAGTTCCTTGGTCTGGCTGAAGGTATGTGTATGAGTGTGTGTGTGTGTGTGTGTGTGTGTGTGTGTGTGAGATGAAAAATATGGAGAGTGATAGACAAAGAGAAAACATTATAAGAGAACAATCTCAAGAAGAGAACAGGGCTAGACCCTGAAAGGTTTGCATGTTGCGCTATGACTTCAGGTTATATCCTGAAGCTATTTTAGCTACATCAGAGATCTTTGAGTGAAGACATGAAAGCTGATTTTCTCTGTGGTTGCAGTATAGAGAAAGGATTGGAGGAAGGCCAGGGCAGGGGCTGGGGTGGAATAACAGGGACCTTAATAAATGTAGAAGCCCTGTGCATGGAGAGCGGTGGAAGGATTTCAGAGATACGCAAAAGAGTGGAATTGACAATTTGAGATTGGCTGCTTGGGGAAGGGAAGAGCAGAAGTCAAGCATGAGGCTCGGGCTCTGAGCTGGACATTTAGGAGGTGGTCCCAGTAATAGGAGAGCATCTGAAGGTGAGACGGGACCTTCCCAGGTCACAGCCTGCGTTCTCTTGCCTTCTTCCAAGCCACCATATCTCCACCAACCAGGGGACAGCAACTGTTCTTTCCACCTGTCTGCCTGGAGGCTCGTGTGGACACTGAGCCTCAGACTGAAGGTGTTTCTAGCATGATTAGCAAGTCATGGAACAATTTCTAGGTGCTTTCCTATTTGCGGCTTGGCATATCTGACTTTTCTCAGGGGGGTCTTACATTTACCTTTGAGGCAGATTAAAAGGAGGACAGAGAGAGTTTCCAACATACTTTCCTTAGGCTGAAGACTGAAAGGCTGTCAAAAGTGTATTTGTGGGATTTTCTCTCATTTCTCCCTTTCCCCTTCTTTTGCAAACACACAGCATGATGCACATAACTGCCAGGAACTTTCTTCTGTGGGAAGCTATAGAAGTAGAAAGCAAATGGGACTCAAGTAAACTAATAATACTTTTAAACCATCTTCCTTCTTAGACGAGAGCAATGCTGAATTTGATAATTGGGAGTGATCTCAGTATAGCCTTTGTACATTTTGATTTAGAAAAGAAATCCACTGCCTGAGTTCCCCGACGGTGAGTGTGCTTTGTAGGGACATAGTGGAGGAATCCCTCCAAATTTTCTAAGGTCGTTTTGAGAGCTCAACCAGGATCTCCCAACTAGGGGTCCTTGTCTTGGCAGGTGTGTGGAAGTCTTTGAATAATTTTCAATATTTTAAGGAGTCTAGAAGTCACCTTTAAGGTGAGAGAGAGCTGGAGAGAGAGCTCCAGAGGTGGTGTTTGTCCTTCTTACTGTATTGTACAGACAGCAGTCACTACCTGCCTCAACCGCACACGACAGCTTCCTGTTATGTCATTCCGGAGGTGCCTGACGTCACGCCCTTGAGCAGTGCTGGGAACCATCTTTGAATCTAAGTAGAGGAGAGCTAGTTACCCTGAAAGAGAAGGCTACCTAGAAGCTTCTTTTCTTTTTCTGATTTTCAAAACAGTGAGTTGATATCCTAGCAGTCCCTATTGGCGATCAGAAAGTGTATGTGTGGGTGATTATGAACTCAGGTACTTTTACTGATGTGGTTTAATCCACTGCAATCATGATTCATTTTCATGCGTGCATCCCCCCCCCCCCCCCCATGTCAGGACCCTGGGGAGCCTCTTGCGTCCTGAGTTCTTCAGATAAGACCACTCTAGAGTTTGAAAACTTTCCTGATTTCCAATGTGACAAGATGTTTCAGAATCTTCTCATGTCTTTTCTGCCCCAGATCTGGAATTGGCCATTTCTCCAAGGAATTCTGGTCTGAGGCCATACTCTGGGCTCCTAACGTGTTCCTTGTTACTGGACTGTCACTGTTTCACTAGGACTATTATTTACTTATTTCAAGTGGGTGGGGCTAAGAAATGGCATTTTTTAAAAAAGAACAAAATGAGTCAATGCTGATACTTGAGTTCAAATGTAATATTCCAAGGTTGTTTAATTAACTTTGTTGACTTTGTATATCTTTTCTGTCATGTGGACAGCCTGTTTCCTAATAATATTAACCTGATCACTTGTTGCTTGGTTTTATAGCATAATATAACTGCACAAAATAGCAATGGCACTGATTTTGTTTGCAGTAGCACCATTAATACTAATAAGACCACTGATGGTTTTGGCTTTTATTGACCTTAGAATATATCCCACTCAATATGTATAGTCAAAATTCTATGTTTTGAAGCCAACTGATATTGTCCTTTTGTCTGTGGTGTTATACCACCTACTTGATACATAGAAAGGTTTATTATTTCCATCTGTTTTCTATATTTGACAACATAAGCAAATATATGTTTGTGTATTATACATATATATATATATATATATATCTTTCCCCTTCTTGCACAAAAGATAGCCTACGAGAAATGCTGCTAACTACCTTGCTTTTTTCTCTTGACAGTATCTGCTGGATATCACTCACTGACAGTATAAAGCCATTTTTTTCTTTTATTTTTACAGTTGCCTATAACTGCATTGTGTAGGTTGGTATAGTTTATGAGTATTTGGGTTGTTTCCAAGCTTTTGCTATTATAAATAACACTACAGTGAGTAGTCTCATGCATATATCATTTAGTATTTTTGCAGTGTTCTTTGGGGTATGTCCCTGGGAGAGAGACTGCTGAGTCAGAGAGAGGGACGTATGTCGTATTGTCAACCTTTGCCTTGTCCGCCTTGCACTTGGCATTCACAGCAGCCACATGTGAGGGTACTGTTTTCCCAAAGCCTTGCAACAGAAATCGTGAATTTTCGCCAACGTCAAGGGTGAGAAATGGGATTGCGGCATGGTTTTAGAATTTCTGTTGTTTATCTCATCATGGTAGACAACTGTCTCTTTTCTGGTGGCGGTGGTTACAGGCAGATCAGCATCCATGCTCACAGTCACAGGGATGTCTGTAGTGATGTCCAATGGTCTCCAGCAGACCTGGGGCCCTCTCTGGACCAAGTCTGCTGTATATGTTCCTGTAGTTCCAGGCTATGTAGCTCTGAGCTCGAGCCTCTGGCTTTTGTGGCAAAGTTGTGAGCTCCCGAGTGTCTTTTTGTGATAGCCTTGCTCACCTTCATCACCGGGCTGGTTTTTCTGGCTTGGGGTCTCTAAAAGCCGTGAAGTTACCGTGCTCAGAGTGAAGGTTGGCAGGGCCAGTGGGGGCAGACTCTGAGTCTGTTTGCCTCCTCAATGGTGCAGCGGATAGGGAACCCAAGAGGGGCAAGGGACACATGGGAGAAGATGGCCTTGGGAAGAGTAGTGACTCCACTGGGACCCAGCTGTGGGCCACATGAGCTACTGGAACTGGGTGAATCATATTAGCAGCTCTTTGGTGGGGAAGAAGCCCTGGGACGGGGAAGCCACGTTGGGTGGTGTGCAAGGGGAGGACCATGAGCCTCTGTCCTCCAGAAACCACACAGACATACGCTGCATTTCTGCACTACGGGTCAAGGAAAACCTCATTTCAGACCAAATCAAAGACATGTGCTCTCAGCTCGGGGAAACGCCGGTTATCTCGAACAGCTGAGGAGCCCGGATTTGCAGCTCATCCATCCAGCCACATGTCTGTCTCATTCATTCACTCAAACTGTATTTACTGAACATTAGCTATGTTGCAGATATTATGTTAAATGCTGGGGATATGCTATTGAACGAGATGCAGTTCCTGACTTCGGACTGTCATAGGAAAACAGATAACAGGCAGTTAAGATTACACACGACGTATGCAACGGTGGGGATAAAATGAGTGGAGGTATGGGAGTGCAGAACGAAGATCACAGTTCACATCTGGGGTGTATGTACTATGTGCCAGGCCCTTTATATGTGTTAACTTAATTTTTAAATCAACCTTAAGAGGCAGCTACAATTTTTAACCCTTGTTTTACAGATGATGACATTGGGGCACAGAGACTTAAGCAGTTTGCTCAAGGAAACACAGCTGGACCATGGCAGACCCTAAACGTAGCTCTCCATTTTGATAAGTGGGATTGGATTATCTCTGTCATCACAGTTGCCCCTCCCCCACTCTAAGAGACCATGTTATAAAAATGACCCTTACCGGGGAACCTCTCAACCCTGTCTGGTGTGACCTGCTTGGGGGCAGCTCGACACCTTCCAGGGAGAGCCCATTATTAGATGTCAGGGTTGTTCCCAGTGGCATACTTTGGTTATAGAAGGATAGGACATAGAAGAATATTTAATGGAACAGGGAGATACTCTCTATTAAGACCTGAAAAAATGAGCAATGAAAACAGAATGTATGGTATATAGTGTAAGCCTAGTTTTTTCTTTTTTTTAATTGCTTTTCTATATACACAGAGAGAGTGTGTTACTAGAAGTTGTTCCCAGGCGATGGCCCTTTAGGTGTTCTTAATTTCATTCTATTTGTTTGCCTGAATTTTCTCAATAGTCCACGAGAAGCATGTGGCGTGTCCACCACTGACTTGGAACACGGTTAGGACCACCCTCCTAGACTTCTCGCTGCAAATTCTGGTGACTCTGGCATTTTCCTAGGAATGAGCATTTTCCCCCCCAAGGGCTCTGGCGCCTTTCCAGGCGAAGCCCTGAGAAAGTCCAGCTGCTCTCGCACGCCGCCCATCGAACCTGCCACTGCGTAATCCGACCCCCTGTGCTCGCACATGTTCCAGGTTGCACCATCTTTGAAAACTGCAAGACCTGCCGGAACGGCTCATGGGGCGGCACGCTGGACGACTTCTACGTGAAGGGGATCTACTGTGCTGAGTGCCGTGCGGGCTGGTACGGAGGAGACTGCATGCGTGAGTAGACCCCGAGGCAGCACCCCCCTACACCCCCACTGCCACCCCTGGTGCAGGCTGCTTTCAAGGCTCAGCTTGCAACAGACTGAGGTTTAGCTGGTTGCAATCTGAGTTCTGAAAAGCTGTGGCCAGAGGGCTTTCTAGGTAAGACTATAAAAAACAAAGATGTGTTTCCATCTGCTGGGTGTGGATTGCGGACATCTGTTCGGAATTGGCGGCAGGAGGTTTATGTCTGCTCTTAAATCTTCTCCTTTCTCCTAAATGCAGCCAAGACATTCGGCACACAGCAGGCCTCGTGTCCATTCCAGAAGCAGCTCTGTGTTAGCAGTGGTCAGCAAGCAGTGAATAAGGCTTCAAATATGCTAAGTCCTGTGGTGTGTTTTCAATATGCTTTTCTCTTGGTGAATTTCTGGACTCCTGAGTTCAATTCCCGGAACCCACATCAAATTGTCAGCGTGCCACTTATCCCAGGAAAGGGATTCTTTCTGGGTTCGACTTCGTCTCTAAGAATTACTTAATCTTTATTAGGGTTCCCCACTGAGTTTCAATAATCCTTTGAAAATGGAGTGGAAATCTAACCTCTCAGTTTCAAACTCCCCTCCGCAGTGCTGGGCAGGTGACTATCCCTTTGAGAGTCTAGGGCTGGAGCAACAACGTACAAACTGTTGTTTTGTTAAAGCCTATGTTACATGCTCCCTATTTGAATCAAAGCAGCCGGGGTGAGCTGACAGCCTGAGCAATTTTCCTCTTATGCATGATATTCCCAGTTGGTGGAGATGGAGGATGGAATGCTACTGGTATTCTTTGCCTGATCCAACCTGCAGCAAAACACCATGAGCATCGAGTGTCTCAGGCGAAGGTTGAGCTGTATGGTCGGCAACCAAGGACCTGAGCTCTACCTGGAGGAGAAGGGGCATAGAGGTTATTTTCGGATGAACCGGGGAGCCACATTATCCAGAGTACAGATAGTTTTCGGAAGTGCTGGTCTGGGTGGCAGGCCTAAAACTTCCATGTCATTTTCAGTGGGTTCTGGGAAACTTAATTTAATAGTTGGTAGGTGATCTTATACATAGGTTAGCTTCCGCATGTAACCCTGGTCTTCCTTTGGCAGCTGTTCTCGGAAGGCGGCCTAACGTAACGATCTAGAGTCCAGAATGATGCAGACCTGGTTTACTGATTTTGCCAATCACTAGCGCTGTGGCCTTGGCCAAGTCATTTAACCTTGCTCAGCTTTGTTTCCTTTTCTTGACAGTGGGTGTAATGCTACCTCCTAGGGTTGTTTCAAGAATGTGGGGACATAATTCATGGGAAGTGCTTAATGCTTTGTCTGGCACATCGTAAAGCCTCAACAAATGCAGTAAACATGTCATTATTGTTCTGTATGCTCCTTAATTGCCAAGCTGGTGGGTGGTCCAGAAATAAAACTACTTTCAATGGAAGTTTAAGAAAGACATAATTAGAGATACAGTGCGCGGTTTTAGATTTCACACTGACCTTTGCGGTATCGGAGAACTTCGGGGTTTTCTCCCTTTTGGATGTGAGAAGTCGCTCTTTTCTGGTATGAGTAAATAGCGGGGGGGGGGGGTATGTGATGGGAGGAGCCATCTGCTCACTTCAGCTCAACCATGACCTTAGAGGAAGGGCGAGTCGGTAAAGAGCTGAAATGTTATTCTAAGTACACTGGGAAGCCAAGGAAAACTGTGGACTAGGGTATGGCCGAGGGCTCTGAGAACATAGGTAAGAAAACAGCTAATCCCAGGGAGTCAGGGACAGGAGAGGATTCAGAAGGGGCTGATGGTGGAGCTATGCCTTTGCTCATCAGTGGGTAAGACAGGAAGATGCCGAAGTCTGTGTGATTCGAGACCCCTTGTTCTTAACCAGAGTAGCATCCTGCCTCCACTGGCAGGGGCCCTCCCACAGCTCTGTTTTCATCGAAAAGTGGGAAGCAAAATCTTCGCTGAGGGTGAAGCGGATATATGGCTGCAGCTTGAGAGTATCACAGGTTTGGGACAGCCACAGGAGGACTCAGGAGAGGCACCGGCTCATGATAAATTAAAGCTTGTCCACGCAAGACTGAGGACCCCCATGGAGGCTGGATTTCCACAGAGGTAATGCCGTCCCGACAAGGCTTTCTAGCAGCACGGGAGCAGAGGTGAACAAAACCAGTCATGCAGTGCCTCCGGGAGTTGGCTGAAACGTGGTTGTCCCGATTGGGACAGACATGAAACCAGAAAGAGCCTGGAGAAGGGATAGGATGAGTGGTGTCAGTGGGTTGGAAAAGCAGGCACAGTGGTAATAATGGAGTCGAACACGGAGGCAGGAGGGGTGTTGAGGTCATAGAACAGAATTTCCAAGTGGAAGCTTTTGGGAGTAGTGGTGATAATGTGTTCATTTATATTAGTCGCTTTTCTTCTGTGTAACAAACCCATCTCAAAAGGACAAATGTTTATTTTCCTTTTTCACGGGTCCGTGGCTTGGCTGGGGTCCAGCCGATTTCTGCTGGGTGGGCCTGGGTTACACTCCAGCTTCCGGGCTCAGCCCAAAAGAGCAGCAGCTACTTGGGACATGTTCTTCTCAGGGTGGGTTGCCAAAACTCTAGGGACCGAGCCAAACACACAGGTACATTCAGCGCCTCTACTTGCATCATACCCATGAACTTTCCAGGAAGAAGTCACATGGCCAAGCCCCAGATCAGTCAGGTAGGGAAGTAGACACCATCCCAAGGAAGAGGGTTACAAATATTTTCTAAACGGTACTCCAGTTGCTCTGTATAAATAAATGAGTTTGTTTAGGGGACAGGGCAGAGAAGGGGAAGGAGATTTGCCTATAGAAGACTGCTAAAGCAAGCAGTAACAAGACGGAGGATAGCAGGAGCCTGTCCCAATAACACCCATTGGTTGAGTCTTGGGTTTGGCCTCTGTGTAAAAGTTGGCTGCATATGGAGTCTGACTGGTTGGATAGTGATGGTGTCCCTATGTAAATTCAGGGCTTTCTTGAGGCTAGCAAAACTGGCTCAGGCAACTAGGAAAGAGGAGAGAGAGCATGATTCCTTTTTCTATCCATCCATTCAAAGCACATTGCCTGAACGGATGCTCCTAGGTGCTGGGTGTTCAGTGAAGGGCAAGGCAGACATGGTTCCTGCTGCTCTGGAGCTTGTGATTTAGAGAGGAGAGACCAAAAAATAAAAAATAAATAAAAATAAATAAGAACTGGAATGTGGTCAGTGCTATGAGACAAACGGGATAATGGTCAGATTCCTGTCTCATTCTGCAACGGTTCCAGTACGCTTGTTAAATTTCATTATGCTTGTTCTGAAAGCCTCTTTGCACACACTGGGTGTTATTTGATCCCAGCCATAAGCATTTATGATGCGTTTCTTATGGGCTGGCCACCAGAGAGAACCGTGAGCCCTCACCGAGTTCACAGTCCTTTATGGAAACAGGGCTTGACCGTTCGAAGACATCAATATCATGGTATTAGGTTCTTATCACCAGCACCTCATATTGGCATTAAATAAATGTGATGGGAATTCAAAGGAGGAAGTAATTCATTTCAACCAATTGCTGAATGCCTGCCTGGGGCTGGGCATGTACTGCCGGCTTCTACTAGGAGGGAGCTGAACCTGGGGAGGCTTGTTGCTGGCTGGCGCAGTGCAAGCATTTACCCAGTAGATGGCACCCAAGTAATCCTTTCAGGCTCTTTAATCCTGAAGGACAGCTCCCTGCTGAGCAGCCTCTGTAGAGCCCTGGCATCTTTTCTGAAGTGCCATATAGACCCTGGGAAGAAGTGACAGGCAAACACCAGAAAGGATCAGACTATTTTTTTTTAAAGATTTTATTTATTTATTTATTTGACAGAGAGAGAGATCACAAGTAGGCAGAGAGGCAGGCAGAGAGAGGGGGGGAAGCAGGCTCCCCGCTGAGCAGGGAGCCCGATGTGGGGCTCGATCCCAAGACTCTGAGATCATGACCTGAGCTGAAGGCAGAGGCTTTAACCCACTGAGCCACCCAGGCACCCCAGGATCAGACTATTTTATATTTAATTATAGAACATGTGGTACTGAGCCAGTGTTAGAGCACCTTTTTCTGCTTGCTGTCCTTGACAATCTTTGTGATAATTAGCATTAGCCTAACTTATGACAGTCTTAGAACCCATTTATGTGAGAGGGTCACTTATAACTGTTGACAGGTCCTATTAACAAAGAGAAGAGGAGAAGGGCCCGAGGTCCCTGAGCCCAGGAGAGGACTTTACTCATGTCCTCTTGTCCAGGAAAGATTGGTTTAGTAAACTCAGAATATTCTGGCTACAGAAAGGAGCTGATTCTTTCTTCCTTCCCCCAACTTTTTATTTTGACAAATTTTATATTTACAAAGAGTTGAAAAAGTAGCACATTCATATACCCTTCACCTGGATCCACCAATAATCACTTTCTCACATCTGACTTTTTCTCTCTTTTATGGCGTTATGAACTCATGAATTTACATTTTTTCCCACATTTTGTAATGTGATCATCATTTTTCTTTTTGATGCTCGAATGGTCCCAGAATTGGCCAGTGAAGATTTTTCAAGCCAGCTCCACAGCGTTGTTCTTTAGGCAATTGCTTGCTTTCCCTCTGCTCGCCTCTCCCCACAGATGTTTCAAGTTCACGTTGATGGGTCATAGAACCTGCCATTTCACTATGAATCCTGGTTCCTTTTATGCAGAATGGTATTTAAGAAGTGGGATCTAGACGCTGGTTATGAAAGGCACTGATATTTAAAGTCAAAATCAAGGCTTCTTCCCAAAGCTTCATAAATGGAAAATTAACGTCTTAAGGGGAACCAGTCCATTGAGTTTCAGAGTGGAGCTTATTCAGTGTGGGCCTCGGGCCGAGTGTTTCAGCCTCTGAATGAGACGAGCAACGAGAGGGCCGAAGAGCTACCCAGGATAACACACTTCTAGCTCACACTGCAGTGACCCAGACTTTCAGGATATGGAGAATTTAAGGGACGGAAGGTTAGCCTGTTAACCCAGATGACAATATTTATGAGGAAAGATTATAGACCCTTAATGCATTTTATGTTCTTAGCCATAGTTTGGATAGAGCAGAGGGGCTGGCCATGAGGCATGCCTAAAGATGTGGGGCTAGAATATCAGAGAGGGAGATGATTTGTGTAGGCTGGTCCTCAAGGACCATAATGGGGAATGATCAAGAGCAAATTTTAAAGAGAGCGAGTGAGTGAAAAGCCCACAAAGCTGTGTATTACTGATATATGGAGCTGCCTTCCGACGGAACCATAGAATCATTGGGGAGGAGTCACTGAAAACTGGTTTATCTTGTCCTGGACTTATGTATCCTCACACTTCCAGGAAAGGAACAAGGCCCGTTTGGATCCAAATTGGGAACTGTACTATGTGGTGGTTAACCATGGGGTTTGGAACCAGTAGGATCTGGATTTGACTCCCTTACTCCCTCTGTAACAGTGAGCAAAGTTACTCAATCTTTGTAAATCTTGGTTTCCTCATTTACAAAATGGGATAATAATGTGGTCCTCTGTGGACGTTTGTGAGGTCTCAATGAAGTACTGTCTGTAAATCCCTTAATATGGAGCCTGGTTCATAGTAAATGCTCACTAAATGGTGGCTGCTGTTCTTATTACTACTAACCCAGAGCCATGAAGTGAGCTCTTCTTTTTCTTGTCGGAGAAGAAAACCAGTGCAGGGCCAGAGAGGAAAAATAACAAAGTAGAATTCCCTAGGGACAAGACAATATATGTTTGCCATGGGGAGGTAATCTTCCCAGAACAAGGATTATATGGTAAATAACACTTTACATTTAATATAAAATTATATGAAAATTATGTATATTATGTATATCTACATACTATATATATAATATTTGTTATATTATATATATATAGGAAACATATAGCTGACGCTCTGACTGCAGGGAATTCATGTCTTAGCCTTTATAGAAGATTTTATGTTGTCAAAGATCTCAATCATTGCTCAGTTTCTGGCTAAGGCGTGGGAGAACAGGAAAAAGACCTTCCTTGCTGCTCAAACAGCAAGAAATCACTTGGTAAACCAAAGAAAATTCAGTCTTCTTTAAACCAGCAAGTATCTGTGAACATGAGGTCTAGAAAAATCTAAACTCCAAAGGAGTACACAGGGTCTCCTTGTGTAAGCAGGTGACCCTGGATGCTTCACAGCGGTGGGGCCAGCTGTGAAGCTGAGGGCAGGGCAGGTGAAGGGCGGGATCAGCCAGGAAGGAGGCGGGGCCAGCCAGAGAAAGAGGAGGGGTCAGTCAGACTTGCGAAGAACCTGTGGGTGGTTGGCTGAACTTCCATCTAAAGGAGACCCCAGAGTAAAGACAGTCCTCTCTGCCAAGTATTCTCTTCAGTGAAGTCGTGCTGAGCAAGCAGAGACAAGGGCAAAGCAGATCTTGGGATGATGTCATTTTGCAGGTTTAAAAACTTGGTGATTTCAAAGCCTCCAATACTCACAATTTCCCAGTCTTACCATTATGGAGGTGTAGGAAGTGGGGTGTGGATTGCGGAGAATGTTGAAACTCAAAGATGGATTTTGTTGGGTTTCTGGTGCTTGAATTTCGAGACCCCTCTAGAAGAATCAGCTTTGGTCTAATTTCATACTAGCTTAATTTCTGATTGGATCTAAAATGATCATCATCCCTGCCAAATACGGGAAAGGATATTACCAATCAAAAGAAAAAAATACATTTTCTGTTGTGAAGAAGTAGAGAATATAACCTTCAGTCAAGAGAAAAAGAATCAGTCAAAAAAGAGACCATGCATGATCAAATATTGGAATTCTTCTACAAGGAATTAAAAAAAAATAGGGACACCTGGCTGGCTCAGTTGGTAAAGCATATGTCTCTTGATCTTCGGATCATGAGTTTGAGCCCCACAGAGCTTACCTTAAAAAATAAAATAACTTTAAAATAAATATACTATATGTTCTATAGGAAAAGGTAGAGAGGAAGATAGATGAGACATTTCAGGGTAGATTTGGGAAGTGTTAAAAAGAACCAAATGAAAATTCCAGAACTGAAAACTATGCAATCTGAAATCATAAAATATTCATTGGAGAAGATTCACAGCCTACTAGTTACAATGGAAGAAAGGATCAAGGGCCTTAAACACAGATTTAATAGAAATCAACCAAACTGAAGCTCAGAAAAAAAGGACTGAAATCCTTTCTTTATGCAGAAATCAGAATTTTCTGTGCTACCCCAACCCAGATCCTCTCTTTTGAGTTGGATTAGCTCCATTATCTCTCTGCTATTTTTTGTGAAGATTCCGATGACAGCTGAGTGGACAGACCACTTGAGGCAAAGAGGATGGGGCTAGAAGAATGGTTTGATTGGGCAGGGAGATAGGTGATTTTATCTGGCATAGTCATTCCGTTAACAATTATCTAAACACCTGCTCTGTCCCATAAAGGTCCGAACAAGACAGATAGGGTCCCTGCTCTCACATCATGGGGGAGGCAAACAATGAACTAAACCATCACTGTGAAGTACCCAGTTAATTGGGATTATAAACCATATCATAGGGTGAGCCATGGAATTATTCATGGACATCGGACTGTCACAGGTTAAGACCTGAGCCCCTGATAAAAGCCATCTCTTAGCGCTTACTATGAAACAGGCATTCTAAGTGCCTTCATGTATTAAGTCATCGATCCTCATCAGAATCGTTTTATAGGTGAGGACACTGAGGCACAGAAGGGTTAAGTAACTTCCCTGTTGTCATACAGCTTGTGCGTAGCAGAGGAAGTCAGATGGCACTTCAGAAGCCGGGCCCCAGAGCCCCGTCTCTCATCCTCTGTCTTAAATTGTGTCTCCATGTGGGAGGCACTTGAGGTCCTCACTTGAGTCCCTGCATGGTGGAATGAACCAAGTCACGTGGAAGGTGTAAGCTCCCTTCCAGCTCCCGGCCTGGGACGTGGGTCATCCCCGTGTCCTCATCCAGGCCTTTGTTTTGCCATCCATGTGCAGGCTCCTGTTTAGGGATGTAGCCAGGGCTGTGAAGAGACTCCTAGGAGCCCTGGTCAGGACATGGGATGTCCCCCGTGAGTCTTGTGCCAAAATAGTGCCTCAGATCCAGACAAGACTCAAGAGAAATAACACTGTTAGTTTACATGTAGTGCCATTTATTGAGCATTTTATGTATCTGGTACTGTGCTAATGGCATTACATAAATATCTATCTCATTTAATCCTTATAAAAATAAGAAAACAACAACATGGTAGAAGGTACTAGTATTATTCTCTATTCTCATTTCCAACCAGGAAGCCTGGGTCTAGAGAATCTGGAGAACTTGCCTGGGGTCACACAGCTAGTAAAAGACTGACCAGCAGTGCTGACCCAGCCTGGCTTCAGGAAATGCCCCTTAATCATTGTGAGTCCTGCCTCCGAGTCATCTCTGAAGGAGGAAGGGAAATGCAGATGTCTCTCTGTGTCTGAATGCTTGCTTTCTTTCTCCTTCTCCCCACTGACACCCCCAAGAGGAAAGATTAAAACCAAACCAAACCCCAGCCATGTCTCCAAAGTGCACTGTGTCTCTTGCTTCTCTCTCCCCAACCCCACGCTGGAGATACCGAGACTTTTGTCTGAATGCCTGGGTGTTCATTTTTGTTGGGAACCTTCCAGCTCTCTTGCCAGTTTAGAAATTAATGGAGATTTCCCTTCAGTTCTGCAGATGCAGGGTCTGTCTAGCTGTCTTTTCTGTGTTGGCTCATAACACCAGAGAAGGGTTGGGGGGTGGTGGGGCTGGAGAGGAGTCCAGGATCTGAGAGCCCAGGGGAGAGTCTGGCCTTGCTGGCAACCCACCCCCCCACACACATATACACACACACCCCACTTCCCCTGCAGCAAGACATTGTCAGGGAATCTGAGCACGTTTCTGGGCCCATTGCCTGCTCTGGTCTTTCAGACTCGGGACCACCTGCTTGGTTGGCCACCAGTACTTCCTTGGCGGGGACACTCAGCTGTGTTCACTGTTCTGCCCTAGACAGAGAGGTGCACTTAGTCTGCCCTGCACCCCGACCCGCCAACTCCCCGAGAAGAGGCGAGAGTGGACAGGGAGCTGAAGGAGCCCCTTGATGTGGGAAGGGAGTAGGGCTCCTTCCTCTTCTTCCCGGTGCCTCACACCCTTCCCCCAAGCACATTTCTGAGAAGTGGCCTCTTTGTGTCCGGTTGGTTGGAACTTGTCCACCATCTTGGGGCCAGTTCCTCCCTTCCCCCTGGAGTGAGAAGGAAAACATCATGAAAAACGGAGCTGTGGCATGTGCTTTGGAACCCTGACTACTTCTGAAGGACAGTCCAGGGCCTGCAGGAACAATGGTCTAGCATCTCACATGGCCAGGAGCCAGTGCCTGGATAGGAATGGTGGCCGTCACCTCTCCAGAAGCTGCATGAGATCCTGGGTCTGGCTAAAGCCCGATGCTCCTGCCAGAAAGACCTGACAGGGGTGGGCAGAAGCTCCCCCCGGACACGAGGAGAGGCTCAGCTTCCCCTGTCTGAAACCAGTTTCCATTTGCTGGGAAGCGGACTGACAGCATTTCCTGCTGGTTCTAACTTGGGGTCTCTGCAGGAGGTTGGCAGTGGGAGCTGGGATTTAACACCTTGCAGGCTGGGAAGCTGCCAGTCCCCAAAGGGTGGAGGCTGAGCAGGAAGATTTCTTTTTTTGTCTCTCACACCCAAAGATCACTTCCGTAGCCAGCAGATGGGCGGATGGGGGCGATGGCGTGTGAGGTATGCAGGAAGAAGGAACGTGCACTTCAGAAACTGGGACCGGGAGTGGGGCACAGGGGGAGAGACAATGTATTTTTCCGGTGGGGTGGAAGAATCCTGCTGCTTCAAAGTGCTATGGGACGGGGCTGGGTCAGGAAGCCCCCAAGACAGCTGAGTGTACCAGCCATGACCCAGCATTGGTACTAGAAAGATCCAGGTTCAAATCCCTGCTCTGCCACCAACCACCAAGAGTTTAACATTTACTGATGTCTCTTCTGAGAGCTTTCCACCCGTGATCTGATTCAAGCCTCACAAAATCATATGAAGTAGGTGCCAGCTTTATTCCCATTTGACTCGGGTTTCCTGTGGTTCCCAGAGAGGAAGTAACTTGCCTAAAGCGACGCAGCCAGTGAAGATAAAGCTGAGTCTCAAACCACCGGCTGTGGGGCTCTGCAGTCTCTGTTCTCACCCAGCGCTTTACAGCTGAAACAGTCACAGTCTCTCGACCTTCCAGCCACTTCCTTCCACTTGAGGAAGTCACTAACTTCTTACATCCTTAGTGTTGCATGTCTGGGAAATGGGGGAGATGAACATTGTTCTCCTAGGTTTCTTATGAGCATTAAATGAGAGGATGTTGGTAAATCTTTCAGCCAGTGCCTGGCCTGTGATAACACTGTCATTCATTCGATAGCTCTTTATTGAGCACATGCTACAAGCCAGGGTCCATTCTAGGTGCACAATCTAGAAGAGGTCCCAGCTCCACTACTGAGAGTAAGCAAATGAGCTAGATAATTTCAGTTAGTCATATGTGTTACGGAGAAAAAGAAAAATAGAGTAAGGACAGCTACTGTAGAGACATGAAGGTCCACTGTAGCTGGGTGGTCAAGGGAGGCCTCTTTGAAGAAGGTGTAGTTGAACTTAATTCCCAAAGAAAGGACATGTGGAAGAAGACAAACCTTCCAGGCCAAGGGAATCGCAAGGACAAGGCCCAGAGTTGGGAACAGAAAGGAGGCCAGTTTAGCTGGGCAGAGGCCAGGCCATGAGCGTCATAGGAAGGTGTTTGCATAGTGGGAAGCCTTTGGAGGGTTGAATCGAGAGAATAATGCTTTCTTGTTTGTTTATTTAAGGGGTGTCTTTGGCTTCTGTGTGGAGAATCAAATACTGGGGACATGGATTGCAGAAAGAGATGGTGGAGGCCAGGCGAGACAAGCAGTCCCAGGGAATAGTGGTAGACGGTGCTTCCCATTGGGCGGACCAGGACGGCTCCCAATAAAAATCCGAATGAAGACAGGACTTATACAACCAACCCAGCAGTAATTTCCACAAAAGTAACAAGCATCAGACCTCAAAGATTGCCAAAAGAGGAGTTTGAGCTCTTTTCCTAACATTGTATGAAGATTACCACTGTCATCCTGCTATAGAGCAGTGGCCCCTGATGTTAGTATTTTTCTTTTAAACAATGAGAATTTATATTTTTGGGGGGGTTATGGACTCTCACTGCATAGCTTAACTTTATGAGGTCAAACTGGATTTCGGTACAGAGCAGAGTTAGGCAAACTTTTTCCGTGAATGGCCAGAACCATTCAACTGTGCCACTCTCCATAGCTGTAGACCAACCATAGATAGACAAGGCATTAAAAATGGGTATGGTTCTGTGCCAATAAAACTTTATGTACAAAAATAGGCAGTGAGCCACATTCAGCCCATGGATTATAGTTTGATGTTTCTGGTAAGAGATATCATCTATTTATATGGCCCAGATAATTTTTTTTCTATAAAACCAATTTGAGACATTTCCCCCAAATTCTTCTGTAAAACTAGGGTGCATATCACGCACCTGTGCTTAACACTGGAGAATATGATGTAAGTTAATGATGACTCAGCAGCCCAGGGATTTCTTGATGATTCTTTGGAGGTAACTCAGGGAAACCAAGGTGATAGTGAGGGTAGAGGGCTTTGGACCCCCACAGCTCAAGCAGGAGAACTCCTTGGATGCATTTTTTTTTTTTTTAATTGGCAGCTTTCAAAAGAATGTGAGCTAGAAAGCAAGCAAACAAACAAATAAAACCAGTAATCCAATTCAAATGGTTGAAGATCACGTTTCTCTTCTGGTCTCATGAGTTAGGGACACATTATTTACATAATTGCCTATAGAACAGACTGACACATACTTTTTCTAAGTGGATGGAAAGGATCAGGAAGGAGTTGCTTTGGGGTCATATCTGTGGGGTAGAGGATGTTGAGGGGACACAGGCCAAGGCTCTTCCGTAGTTTGAGGCTTCAGACAAAGACCACAGTAGCTACTTTCAAAGCGTCTTAGGGCAGAGCCCGCAGGTAGGTCTCCGGCACTCTTGGAGAGGCAGGATGGTAGAGTGGCTTGGACTTTACAGTCAGACACAGGTTTGAATCTCTGCTCCACTGTCTTTATTGGCGAGACAAGCTATTTCTTTAACTCTCTTGTTATGCATTTTCCCAGCTGGAAAACTGGAATAATATTACTTCCTTTTTCAAGCACTTGGGTGGATCAAATGAATTAACCTAGGCAAAATGGCTAATGCATTGCCAGGTGCTTGAGAAAGTAATTTCCTTCTCCACTCTGTTCTCAGGTGTGTGTGGGAGGGAGCTCAAAGGATCTTTGAGATCTTCTATCCTCTCTTTTCTGTTGAATCCAATTTCCATGCCCCAATCTTCTCTTCCCAGGATGTGGCCAGGTTCTGCGAGCCTCAAAGGGTCAGATTTTGTTGGAGAGCTACCCCCTAAATGCTCATTGTGAATGGACCATCCATGCCAAGCCTGGGTTCATCATCCAGCTCAGGTAAGGGGCTGCAGTCAGAATTAGGGAGTTTGGGGTTATAAGGAAACACGGTAAGAGGACTGAGCACCCTAGATCCCAGGGACCACAGGTTAACCATCTGTATTTTATTCTTAAAAGCAGGTAATGTTGGGTACCTGGGTGGCACAGTTGGTTAAAGTGTCTGACTCTTGGTTTTGGCTCAGGTCTGAAATTGGGACCGTGAGATTGAGCCCCAAGTTGGGCTCCCCACTTGGCACAGAGTCTGCTTAGTTTCTCTCTCTCCCTTTCTCTGTGTACCTCCCTTACTTGCACTCACTTGCTCTGTCTCTCTCAAATAAATGGGTATATCTTAAAAAAAAAAAAAAAGCTGGAAATGTACACTAGAGCCATTTTTTTTTTCTTTTTTTTAACCTCTTGGCAATTCCATGGGATGAGGCCTGGGAGCCAGTTATATGTTTGTCATTCACTGCCCTACCATGGTGGTGGCGTGGGGGGGAGGGGGGCGAATTGTGGATTTAGGGAATTTTGACCCAAGCATAATACCAACAAAGCAAAAATACTAATAGCTATCTACCCAACCCACAAATCTCTACCAAGTCTTTCTAGTCACCCAGTACTGGCAGAAAGGGAAGAAATAAAAGGCACAGATCTAATCTTCAAGGAATTTATACTCCAGATTGAGGTTTACATTCATCAGCTCCTTTCACTGGTAGTCTCAGGAAACAACCACCACCCCCTAACGAATAAACCCAATTTTCATGTTTGTGTAAGAGATAAGCCATTTCTTCTTATGGAGCTATGGCGTCCTCACAAATATTTAATTTATGCCATAGTACAAAGAACAGACCCAGTTTTATTGTAACACAAGATAAACACCACAAGAGAGGCCTCTTCTATGAGAACTGTTCACTGCTGCCTCCTAGGGCCGGGAACAGCCATGTTTGATGGGGCTATACACGCCCCAGGAGCCTGAGAGATACTTGTATGAATAAATGTTGAAAGAACTTCTCCCTGCCGCCAGTGTATCTCCTCTTTCCTGACAAATATCTCTCCTTTTCCTCTCCAGGGTAACAGAGTGGCCCATTCCCCTCTGAGATTTCTAGGGACATTGTCCACTTACTTCTTTCCTTTCTACCCAGTAATGAAGTTGGCAGTGATGGAAATCCCTAAAATCCAAGGGCACATGTTTTCAATAAGTATTTTCTGGATGGATCAATGGCGTTTTCCACATTCCAGCTGGCTCCTCCAATGGCTCTCTGTCCTCCAGGAGGGGCAGCGCATGGCACTCTGCCTTGGAACAGGTCCCCTTCTCAATTCCCCTCACCAGAGCTGGCCCTCAGTGGCTGACCACCCCATTTCTTGAGGATCTGGAGTTGGGAGTGAGGCTCAGCAATTGAACTTTTCTAGAACGAGGTTGGCATAAGGAACACCCGAGGGGTCACACCGTTGTGTTAAGAGGCTTCAGGTGGGCTCTGCCAAGGATGATAAGGGCAGGTGTTAAATGCCACATATTAGTTTAGCACCTTAGGAACCAGGCCGCTGGTCCCCTTAGGGGGTCTCTGAGGAGCCCCTCCAAGATCCAAGGTGCAAAGGAAATCTCTCCCAAACAAAAATCCAAACTGGTGGTGGGATTGGACAAGCACGTCACATGCCTAGGAGAGGCCCCTAGGGAGGCTTGGCAATATACAGATTTCTTCTCCTTCATCAAACCTGGACCTTTTGGCCAATGGTAATAATAATAATAACAGAAACACATGCACATTTACAATGGTCAGAGCAAAAGCTGAGAGGTTCTTCCTGGTGCCCCCCACTTCTATCTTTCTCTCTATCACAAAATCTACCTTCTTACATGTAAAATCATCTCACATCCATCTACTTTGGACTCTGATGCCACTATCCTCCTTTTACCACCATCCTCTCTCACCTTGATTCTCTCATATCTTCCTGACTGGCTTCCATGCTTCCATACTTGCCAGCTCTGCTGTCTTCTCCTTGACAAGAATGATCCTATAAAATCCTAAATCCAATCATGATTCTATTGTCGAAAACCCCTTGCTCATTCCTATCAGGCTTGGAATAAAATCTAAAGCTCTCCCCATGCAGGATCTGGCTCCTGCTTGCCTTGCTGACCTCAGTTCATACCACTCTCCCCTTTACACTCTATTTTGCAGCATTCCTGACCTTCTTTCAGGTCCTCAAATATGTCAAACTCATTACTGCCTCAGGGCCTTTGCACTTACAAAGTCCCCTGCCTGGACCTCTCTTCCTCATGACTTTCATATGGCTGGGTCTATTTCATCATGTAAGTGTCTGCCCAGATATCAAGTTCACAGAGAGGTATTCCCTTGACCACATTGTATGAAAAGCTTACCCTCCCTAGTCACATTTTATGCTCTTACCTGGCTTCTTTTCTTCACAGCACTTACTACTCTATGAAATTACCTTGTTTTCTGGTTTCCTTGCTTATTGTTCATCCCGCAGATCAGAACTACTCTCTGTTGGGGCTGGCACTAGTTGGGTTGGTCTCGTTGGATCCCTGCTGTGCTTTCAGCACCTAGAACAGCGCCCACCACAGATGGATATTAAGTATTTGGACAAATGAATGTACAGATACAACTTGCAATATCCCATGGTTTGGTTTCGAACATAAGCTGTGATCTCTGTTGTGTGGTGGCCCTGTCCCTGCGCCTTCCCTTTTCAGACAGACACCAACGTCCAGAGAAAGGGTGGATCTGCCAAGGCCCACCGCAAGCTAGCCATGGCATCTGGGTGAGAAGTCAGGTCCGTAGATATTAGACTACTTTGCATGAAGCATGATTAATGGGCCATATCATCCCTTACAAAAGGTTTTGTGATAAAAGTTTTGTAAAATAAATACTAGTTAAAAGGTGTCTTTTTAGGAAGACCTTTAAATGTATTCAAAATATATTGATTGTCACTGTGGTCCAGTGTTCTTTAATCCTGGCACTTGAAATTTTTACCCAAAGTTGTAGAAATAGGTCCTTGTCCCAGCATCTCAGGCGGCAATTCTGTGCTCTTCTGTCTATTCTTAATTCTTCTTCAAAACATGAGGGAGAATATACAGATGTACATTCTGTGACCTTGACACCAAAACATTCCCTTTGGAATAATCTGAAAAGTGGCTTTTTCCTCTCATTGTCTGGGATGTGGCTGCCTTCTATCCTGTCTCTTGGAATTGTATGCTTGGGGTCATCCTCTGTTCTTTGGATCTGATGTATTTATTTATTTTTTTAAAAAAATTATTTTTTATGGATCTGATTTATTTAAGTATTTCCAAACCCAAGACCCTTTAGGGCAATTATAGATTTACCCAGATATCCCCCAGTTCTGAAATTCTGATATAGTGCCACCTTTTTTACTTTTTGGGCAAGAATTATTGTTACCCAGAAGATCACTGCCTTCTCATCCTTACATCAAACAGAGGAATGTGTAGAGATTTTGTTCTTCTTCTTCTTTTTTTTTTAAAGATTTTATTTATTTATTTGACAGAGAGAGATCACAAGTAGGCAGAGAGCCAGACAGAGAGAGAGGGGGAAGCAGGCTCCCTGCTGAGCAGAGAGCCCAATGCGGGGCTCAATCCCAGGATCCCGGGATCATGATCTGAGCCAAAGGCAGAGGCCCAACCCACTGAGCCACCCAGGCACCCCTGTTCTTTTTTTTTGAGTTTTGCAAGACAATATGTCCTTTTTCCATCCTCCAGTTGTAAAATTAGACCATCGTATCCATCCAACCAACTATTCACCAATATTTGGTTGGCATTTCTATATGCCAGACACTGTGTTGGGCAGTGTGCAAACAATGGTGGAAGAAGCCAGCTGTTTTCCCCTACACTCAAGAAATTTACAGCCTAGTAGAAGAGATAGGCATGTCTGTGTGTGCCTGAAGACACACATACACACACAGACAAAATCAAGCACATAAAGTAAATTAAAATTTATATACCCATTGTGAAGAAAACAGGGGATCTCCTTTAGAAAGTGTTGTCAAGGAAACCTCTTTGAGGAGAGACTATATCAGGGGAGGCCTGAGGATAGGAAGGAACCAGCCTTGAACCCTGGGAGAAAATTGACCCTGGAAGAGAGGCATGTGCATGTGCATGTGCAGAGATGTTCTGGATGGAATAGGGACTCCCTTGGCCCAGGTAAGCACACACACACACACCGGCGTCCCTCTGCTAAAAGGAATTCACCTGACCTCCCATTGTCCAGGCCCCTTCTTCTGTCCAATGAGGCCATTGGCACCGCTCCTCTAAGACCTGTTCATCATCTGACCTTGAGCTTGCTCAGGGACCGCAGGAGGGGCTGGAGCACACCTGTTTCCTGTTGTTCCCTCTCTGCCCACAGGTTCGTCATGCTGAGCCTGGAGTTTGACTACATGTGCCAGTATGACTACGTGGAGGTCCGCGACGGCGACAGCAGCAGCAGCCAGATCATCAAGCGCTTCTGTGGCAATGAGCGGCCAGCGCCCATCCGCAGCACGGACTCCTCACTCCACATCCTCTTCCATTCAGATGGCTCCAAGAATTTTGATGGCTTCCATGCCATCTTTGAGGAGATCACAGGTAAGGGCCATGGAGACAGATGCAGCATTGTAAGGCTGTGCTCCTGGCAGATGTTTCCTTTCTGTGCTCCACGCCTCCTCCCTGCTCAGCCTGATTAAAGCCCTCTGTGCTGGGTTCTTGGAAGCAACCGACATGTTGAAAAGGAAGAAGGAGAGGCAGGTGTATTTTAGAAATGTTCAGCCAGAGGCTTAGCTAGTTACTATGGATGTACACATGCTGGAGCAGAGGGAGGCCAGGCCATGTGTCCAAGGTCACCAAGAAGTTGGCTCAGCCTAGGGGGCCTCTCATGGTTAAGGGCATTAGCTTTGGAGCTCTGGCAGATGAAGCTGTGTGACCTGGGGTAATTCTTCAACTTCTCCAGGCCTTGGTTTCCCAATTGTGGAGTAAGGCAGAAAGCATAGACCCTGATCCCGTAAGGAGTTTCTGGGAGACGAAGGAGATGAAGAGCTTGGCACAATGTCTGGTACATAGGACACGCTCCGTAGCTGCCCAACCACTGGGGTGCCCTGGACCTCCCCATTATTTGCAAAACAGGCATTAAAAGTGTTTCTCTCGGTGGTAAATGGCACTCACTTTGTGAGTAGCTCTAGGCCTGACTTGAACTCCTGCCCTGTTCATATCAGGAAGTAGGATCGGACCCAAATTAGCAAAATGTGCAGTCCTAGGGAAGGACCCTCAGCTCTCGCTGTTCTGAGATTGGACTGGATCTGGCTTTCCAGACTGAGCCTGGGCTTCAAGTTCTGTTTTTTCTAAAAATACCTGGTTAACCATTGTAGTGGCATTTTGATCACTATGGCTTCCTACGGGAGGTAGGGTACCAAAGCCTCAGGAAAGTTGGTGGCAGCCCTGGGATGGTGGGTGTGGTTGGGGTCAGCCTTCTGCAGCCTTGTCCTTTCAGCAGATGCTCCCCCCAACCCTGCCCCACCTGCCCTTCCCTTAGACTGTCTCCCGTGAGCACTCAGCCATTGCTGCTCATCTGTGGGCCCACTGTCTTCCAAGGATGTCCCCTGTGGAGCTGTGCCAGCCTGGGGGTTCTGGTGGCTGTGATGCTGTGGTTTGGGGAGTTGGGTCAGCCTGTGGCTGGTCTTTGCCCTTGGGAATACAGGGCCAGCCACAGCTGGGTAAGGGCACACTTGAGGCGTGGGGATCCCGGTGGCAGTCAGCAAGGCTGGCTGTCAGGGAAGCCAGGAGAAGCAGCAGTGGCTCACCAGCCTGTGACCCTGGGACTGGGGGAGGGTCAGGAGGGTCTCTTCCTCCTTGGAAGGGGATTCTTCAGCCCCCACTGGAGAACTTTGGGAAATGCTGGTCTGTGTTGTCAAGTAGAAGGTAGCACTTCCGGTTCCTCAGACACCCTGTTCGTGTGCTTATACTTGGGTTTTTACCTCAGGCTAAGGTAAACTCCTCCACACTTGCCAGCCAATCCCAGCCCTCAGGGTGTGTATCCCATGCGTTTTCCTCTGCTAACCCTTTTCTCTTGTTCCAGTGGGTTATGATATTGTCCCAGCTGGAGCATCTTAGAACACTTTTTCCTCTTTCGTGACACTAAATCTATTACGCGTCAGGTGATGGTCATTGTGTATTTTTTGTCAGAAAGCTCTAGTTTGGTAAACAGAATGTCCGACTCTGGTGCCTCACACAGGTGGGGGGGTGGGGGGGCGCCCTCTGTACGGGCTTGTGGAACTGGGCCCGGCAGTGTAGCTTCATGTCAGGATAAGTGAATGTAGGGTTAGAGTGGGTTAGCACACAGACCTCTGTTTCCCAAAGTGTTCTCTGTAGAAAAATAGTCTTCTGTAAAGACGCAGTCACATGAGTTTGGGAAAGGTCAGGCGTTATGTGCAGTGCACATTAGGACTTGTAACAGTCTGAGAAGTTCTGCAGTAAAGAAATCCGGTTAATTATAATTTAATGCCAGTAGTGCTTCCCCACCATAGTTGAGTCCACAGCCCTTTCTCAGCTGAACACATCAACATTTTGCAGGACTAATGTGTACAGAATGTGTGCTAGGAAATTCTCAGGTACGTTTTCAACAGTGTCTTGAAGCTCTTCCAGTTCCTTTCCCTCCTTGCCCAGGATGCTTTCTTGAAAAAAGATGATCGAAAATTCCCCAAGGCTGCCTCCCTCTCTTGGAGTCCTTATGGGAGGGTTCAAGGCGTGCCTCTGCCCTAATCACATGGTGTACCTATTTGTGTTGGTGTTAGGCTTTTTGGACTATAGGACCATACTCCTGGGGCCTTTAAAAATATCAAATAACAAGATACGTACCTGTTTCAGGCATTCTCAAACAATGCTAACAGGAATCCTGTAAAAAAAAAAGTATTGTAAGAGGAAGACTTGAATAGGCAAGCGAAAGACTCTGGTCAAGGCTCTGAGCTTGAAGACGTTGACCTCACCGCTCAGTGACCCTGAGGGAAATTGCCTTTTCTCTTACAGCATGTTCCTCTTCTCCCTGTTTCCACGATGGCACTTGCCTCCTTGACAAAACCGGATCTTACAAGTGTGCCTGCCTGGCAGGCTACACCGGGCAGCACTGTGAAAATCGTGAGTATGCCTCCGGAGTGAGAGTTAGGGTGTCCGTGGGGCTGGCGTGGAGAGGGCTCTGGGAACTTGCGAAGCCTGTTGTTGGTGATTAGGTTGGTCTGTCCAGGGTGGCACGTAATGTGGACAATCCCATCGAAGGTTTCTCGGGGTTGGGCAGCCTTTCTGACTCAGGGTGTCTGCAACCACCCAGGTCTTCCCATTGACATTTCCAGACCTCCCCTGCTGCTTATACCCCTCAAAAAGATATGACTTTGATGGCCTCAGATCATATTCAGAGCTCAAAAACATGGATGAAGGGCCAACAGGAGAAAGCCACCATCATAGAGGCTCTCATCTGAACTCCCTGTCCATGGTAAGATCTGAAATTTGGAGGTCTGCCCCAGGGTAGCATTCATAGACTCTGGGATGTTGTTGCGTGGTCTGAAGCCATTGGCATAGAGGACCTCAGCACTAACCGGAAGTTATTTCTCAGGGGTCTCTGGTAACCAAGCCTTGGATGTGACACATGTTCTAACAGAGATTTGAGACCTCACACAGATGTCATGAACTACAGCTCTCAGTGCAGAGGGAGATGGGCAGAAGAATGAGAAGGTTGAAAATTTGGGGGCAAGGCAAAAGAGGACAGTTAAGAGCCTAGGTAGGGTTTTCCCCCAGCAGATCCTGAGTGATGAGTGTAGGTACAGGTGGTATATTAGGACTCGGTTCCAGAGAAGCTGGCAAGGGAGTGGGGAAGCTGGGCTGGGAAGGGAGGGAAGCCAAGCAAAGGTGTGATTTCAGGCAAAATCCAGCCTCAGTGGAATCTGGCTTGTAAATTACATCTCCGAGTGGGTCCTGGCTTTATAGCAAGGCAGCTGGGCTTTCATAGCCCCCCTGAGACCAGCCATTGGCCAAGAGCTGCCCTGGGTGCGTAGGAGAACATGCCTGACTTTCTATGCATGTGGGCAGAGTGGTTCCCGTAAATCCTTGAATAATCAAAGAGATCTCAGGTGAAGGCCACTGGAAGTAAAACAGTGTGGACTGGAGGATGGGGAAGGCAAGTGGCATCTGAGGGCAGATCACCAGCAGGGTCTGCTACTATCATAACTATCATACGTAGGTACTTCAGGGTCATCCTGTAAGAGACTCTGGTCTGGTAGCATTCTATACGTCTCGCTTATTTTTCAGTCAATTTCATGAGTTTTCCTTGTAAACAAGGCAGACGGAAGCCATGGTGTCACCAGTGTGTCCCCGGGTGTGTCACTGCATTCTTCCGAAAGCATCCCTTGCTTCAGCTTGGTGCAGCTGACCTGGTGTGGCTATGCGCGGTGCTTAGAAAAAGATGTTCTGCTTCATGGTTCCTGCCTTGTTTGAATCTGCGGTGTTGGATGCAAGGCAGAGAAGAGAAATGCTGCTTTCTCTTTGTTTTCAAAATGTGTGTATAGAGCAAATCTGGAATCTTGACAATGGCAAATCCTGGGCTTTACCCTTTAAAATTCAGAGGTAGAAAAAAAGGGGAGAAGGGAGAGGCTTAATTTCTTGATGAACTAACTGATTGCACAATAACTAGAGCTTTGAAAAACAAGGTGAAATTGGAGACAAGTGAAATATTACCAAATAAGCCAAAATGCTTTAAGGAGTTGGGTCAGATCAGGGCAGGGATAAGGAATGGGGGGTGGTGGTGGCAGGGAGAGAAATTGATCAAAAGTTTGATCAATTTAAAATATTAAGGAGTTGCTTACAAGTCAAACATTGGTGGTGGCGGGGAGAGAAATTGATCAAAAGTTTGATCAATTTAAAATATTAAGGAGTTGCTTACAAGTCAAACATTGACTTCTTAGCATTGTTATTCCATCCAGAGAACAAAGGAAAACAAAGCAAACACATGTAATGAAAAAGAATGTAAAATGTGTCATTAGGAACTGAATCATAACCTGAGTTATGAACTGTCTCAAATCACTTCTGGTCTCAGAACACCAGCCTAGATGGACAAGAGAATTCCCTCTTGCCACTTTTTAAACTGTCACTCAAAAAACAAAATTCCCTTAGTATTTTGTAGTTGTAACTAGGTGAGGGTATTGGTGGTGGATATCTGATCATTTGCTGGCATTCATGTGGGAGACCAAATGTTTTATTATTTTTGGTAAGATTTAGATTTGTTTTTCCTTTTAGGAAATTCAGAATGAGTTTCAGCTAACTCAATGAGGGAAGAAGCATCACGAAAATTGGCTGTGGCAGTTTACCTTGTAAACTGTAAACCAAAACCTTAGTAGTTTTCTAGAGTAACCTATTAGCTAGAAAAACAAAAGGGGGGGGGTGATATTTACTTTGTTGTTTTCTTCATGAGTATACCACTGAACTGGAAAAAGATCCCTGGAGGAAATTGCTTCAAAATGAACAAGAAACTCGAGTATTCTGGGATTCTCTAAACTTTGAAAAGCCCAAATTGAACCCGGCATTTGTTTTACAAAATCGCTTTAAAAGCACCAAATCAAATATGAATGAGAATTCCATCTTTTATTGAAGCGGTAGGAGATCTGATGCGGGGAACCGCTTCATAGATGCTGCCTTAACGGTCTGCCCTTCCGAAGTCTTGCGGGAAGGTGGATGGATGTTCCTTTTAGCAGATAAAGGATTTAGCAGATAAAACAGAGAACACAAGTCACTGGTCCCCATCCGCTTCAAAACTCAAGGCTAGAATTTCATAGTTCCCATACTGTTCACTGCTTCCCAGACACGGTTCTCACCAGCTGAACAATTGACAAGCTCTGGGCATGTCAGTGTGTCCCATTATCTAGTCCTCTTAAAGGACTTTTCCTCACCAGGTAAGCTCTGCCTGTCACTCATTTCCAGAGAGAATCGCGATTCTCTGTCTCTTGATGTAAGCTATTCTCACTCTTTTCTTGGTATATATTTAAGAATGTGAGTGGACTGGAATAGAAATCGATTTTCTGCTTACTTACAGAAGAAAGATATATGTGTAAAAATAATCAAACAGTCCAGCAGTGTATCAAATAAAAAAATCACATTATTTCCCCTGACCCATCCTGGTTCCCAGTGGAATCACTGTTATTGTGGTCCTGTTGGACTTTTTTCTATGATGTGCAAATCCAAGTTGTTGATAAATCAGTATCTTAAATCACTGATTCTCTGTTGGGATTTTAGCTCCTATTCTGGCCTTCAGGGGCCTTTGGCAACATCTAGAAACATTGTTGATTGTCCTCATTGCAGGGAGGGGAGGCTACCTCTGGCATCGAGAGGGTGGAGACCCCCCATGCAGACCCAGACCAGAGAGTGATCTGGCCCAAGTGTCAGCCCAATTTGAGAAACCAAGTTTCAGACAAAAGTGGATTAAAGTATACAGGCAATTTTTCAACTTGTTTTCAGTCCCCGCCTCATGGACATTTTCCCCAGGCCAGTCCATGTTGGCCTACTTCATTAAAAACAAGTGATTTTCTGAGTATTCCCTTGTAGGGATGTGTATACCATCATATACACTCATCTAATCCCTTAAGATGGACTTGATCCTATACTTAATTTATTACTCTAAAGAAAGGAGCAAGGAGTATCCTAACACTGATTTCTTGATTCATGTGTTAGAGGTATTTTTGTAAAAGAAATTCCTGGATGTTGAACTGTTAGTTCAAAGGGTCCATAGATTTAAACTCTGAAGAAGAACAGCTGAAATGGTCCCCCAAAAGGCTTCACCAGTTTACAAGATGAGCCGTTACAATCACCGGTCCTCAAAATAAGAATCAGAGCTCACATTTGAGAGACGAGGGTCTCTTCTTGTCAAGTTGAGAATGGACTTATTTTCAAAGGAAGGTGAATGGGTCTGAGGGAAGGTCTGGTGCCCGGACTCCCTAGAGTAGTAAAGGAGGAGGAAGAAGTGACCTGCACAGGTCTGGTTCACTTGCTCATCAAGAGGCTGACGGTTCCCAGTGCGGTCCATATTGCTGCCACCCCAGATCTCTCCTTCTGGTGTTTCCCAAGGGGGAGCAAACTTCCTCTGCTCTCAGGTGACCTCCTCTGAGAGCAAAAAACAGGGAGTTGGCCCCTCCTCAGCTCTGGGACCAAGCTAGCCTCCTGCCAGCACCCTCGGTGACCCCAACCTCCCTGGGCCACCGTGTAAGGAACCACGGGTTCCCCCCCATGTTTTTTTTTTTTTTTTTTCCTCCTCTCTGAAGTTTCCTGTTTCTTTGTATGGAACACAAGGACAAAATAAGTTCTTGAGTAAATGGTGGGAATCTTGTTTTGTACCAGTGGAAAGCGAGGGATTCATTGCCCCGCTCCAGTTTCCATGTTGCCTTTGTTCCCCTGGCCCAGTTATCAATGCCTGGGCTTTCCCTTGCATCCTAATGAAGGACGATGAAACGGGCTAAATCTTGGGGCACAAAGCTCACACTGCAGGCTCTGACGCGCCTTGAACAAAACAAATCGGCTTCCACCAATTAAAGAACACTGGGGAATCCGGATTCGTTTGGGGTTTGGAGCGTCAGGTTTCCCACTAGCCTGTCCCAAGGACTGGGAAGAAAGAGCCCCAGATGAGGGGTTCACTTTATACTTTAGCTTCAAAGGGGCAACCGCATTTCTCATCAGAATAAGTGATTAGGAACTTCGGGGTTTTCATGGGAACCGTAACCCTGGCGCAGTGGGAATGTGCCGAGGCCGCCAGTGGGTCAAGATCACCTTTCCTGTTGCAGACGGGAGATGACGGGCTGCGGCGGGATACGTGTGGATTGTCCTAAGAGCTCTCAGGAGCGGCGTTGTAAACATGAACTGTGTCCTGGCTTTCACATTGTTCCAAGGGCCAGTCTCAGCCTTAATTTACGGAAGACAGGAGCCTCTTTGTCCGTAGTGGGATGGTACATCCTGGGGTGAAGAGCTAGGGCTCTCTGGGCAGAGAGACCTGGGTTTGACTCTCAGCCTACATTTACCAGCCAGATGACCTGAGCAGCCCGTTTCCCTCCAGCGGGCCTCAGTTTCCCCACTTATAAAGTTCAGAAAGATAATAACACATATTTCTCAGAGCGTGTGTGGGGAACGGAATGAAATAATCCTTACATGTAAGGCGCTGAGTTGAGTCCCTGGAGCCATTACTTTTCTTTTTGGAGTATAGTTGACGCACAATGTTTCATTAGTTTCAGGTGTAGGACGTAGTGACTCAGTTTCTCTCTAGGTTATGCTAGGCTCCCTGCCACTGTGTGCCACTCCCTGCCCTCTGTGCCGGTATCACTGGCTGTATTCTGTGCCTTTCATTCCTGTGATTTACCCATTTCCTACCTGGGAGCCTGGGTCTCCCAAGCTCCTTCGCCCTTTAGCCCATCCCCCACCTCCTTCCTTCTGGCCACCACCCCTTTGTTCTCTATGTTTATAGGTCCATTTCTGCCTTTTTTTTTTTTTTTTAAGATTTTATTTATTTGACAGACAGAGATCACAAGTAGGCAGAGAGGCAGGCAGAGAGGGGGAAGCAGGCTCCCTGCTGAGCAGAGAGCCCGATGTGGGGCTCAATCCCAGGACTCTGGGGTCATGACCTGAGTGGAAGGCAGAGGCTTTAACCCACTGAACCACCCAGGTGCCCTTTGTTTTTTGTTAGTCATTTGTTTTGCTTTTCAGATTCCACATCTGAATGAAACTTTGTGGTATTGGTCTTTCTTAGTCGTATTTCACTTCGCATACTATCCTCTTTCGCCTCCCCTATTATGGCCATTGAAAGTTTGGCAGGAAGTAGGGGATTCTCCAGATAAGGGGTTGGGGAACAACACCAGTTTCTACAGACTAGATGATTATGACACACTTTTCTTGGGGTTCCAGGGTTCAGGAAAATTCTCCCCTCAACTTTCTCAGTTTCCTCCGTGAACCGCATCCCGCAGGTCATGGCCGGATACAAAGTCTTGCTTATCATGGCACTTGGGTACAGGCAGGAAGGATCTGGTTTTAACAGGCAAGTAGACACTGCCAATGTCATTATCATGAGGAATCGTAGATCCCAGGAGAAGACACCCCCACTGGGCATGATGTTAGGGGAGTCTTTGTAACCAGGGCAGCCCAGAGACGGGGCGTTAAGAAATGATGAGGGAGTAATCCCCGCGAGGGACTGGATTGGACACTCCGTGGTGGGTTGCCCAAGCATCATGTTATCTGGTCAGCCTCCCTTTTTCTCACGGGGTTTTTCAGAAGTCCCTCATTTAACATGGGATGGGCTATATGTCTGTCTCCTGGTGGTCATGTAGGAAACTGGTGCTCCAGACTATCGCTGAGATGTTTGATTAGAGGGACATGGCACCAAAGAGAATGAGCAGACGGGCTTGGGACAGCATGAGAGGTAGAGAGATAATCCCATAGAAGAGTCCTGGAGAATCCATAGCTGTTATCAAATACTTGATAGCCCGGAGGCTTCAGAAATTGGAGGAGCCCCAAGAAGACCATGAGCTAATGGACAGCTACCTTCTCATACACCTCCTTACACCTAAGCCTCCCCTCTACTTCCCTCCCTAGCACGGAAATGAATCTCTGACGTCCTTCATGGTGTATTTAGAGGGATGCCATCTCATTTAGGTTAAGATCTGAAAAGCAAGAGCTATTACTGAATACAGCAGAGGCTGCCTTTATACAGTTATCAAGGCATTTGTTTGTTTTATAATTCAGAGGACGCGTTGCCTTGTGGTTTGGGCCATTCCTTGCTGGGTGAGTCTGAGTCGGCCTCGATGGTGTCACATTTTAGCATTAACCCTGATGGGCTCCACGGGCCTCGATCCTCTTAACAAAGCGTTGCTATACCCCATTCTGGGATGCTTGGTGCTTGGTATAGGACGGGTGCATTGGACGAGTCAGCAATCCTTTTCATTATGGACACCACCCCAGCAGATAATAAGAGGACCTGTGATGCTGCACTGTGAACTTTCCAGCCTGACTTCTCCACGATCTCGGGACGGAGCAGCCCTCAGACTGGCAAGGACCAGACCCACATCGTTTTACTAAGAATTTCCTTCCACGCGCCTGCCCCTGACAGGGCCCCCTTGGCTTTTGCTTTGGCAGCTGAGGTCACCGAGGCAGGACCTAACGCCTGAGGCAGATTTTATTTTGGTTCTAGGTGAAGAGGTAATCCATTAGAGCAAGGGTGGGCTGGCTGCCACCGAGGGAAGAGGCTGGAGGGTGCAGAGAGTGGGAGAACGTGACAGCAAAGCAGAACGAACTTCTGCTGGGGACAAACATCCCTGCCTTCACGGACCATGAGACGGACACTAGCCCCTTGATTAAAGCTAGAGGGCCCCCCACTTTTCTCTAAAAGCTCCTGCCTCCTGGGGTGTCCACCTCCTTCTGTCACCCTGCTTCAGAAGAGGAAACCTTCCTCTCTACAAAACAGAAGACACGTCCGCTGGCATCCAGGTACTGAAAACAATAGTAGTTTCTACTGTCTCTGTTCCCAGTGTAGGCCAGGCTGTGTGCTTTCTGTGACCTTGTCTCATTTCATCGTTTCAGCGTCCCCGCGGGGTAGGTACTGTGACCCTCGCCACTTGACAGATCCATCTAGCCCAACAGTGTTGAGTGTCTGGTAGGCATGAGGCCCTGGGGAAATAAGGCAGGGCTATGCAGCACATTTTCTTCCTTCTATTTGGCAGAAACATAAAACAACTCCAATATCAGCCTTTCTCAAGGGCTGAGGAGAGGTCCCGTACCACGTGGTTCTTGGCCACACCTTCCTCTAGGAAAGCCTTGGTGGTGGTGATGGTGGTGCTGAGCATGACTAAGAGGGCAAAGTCTCTTGAGACTCAGATGGGCTCAGCAGCCCATTGTCTCCATCCCCAAGGCTAAACAGAACACGATTGCCTCGTTCAAGCGATTTCCATGATTTCCATGCTGCGTAGTTCTTCTATTTTGAAAAGCTGACTATAAACGCTGCAGGGGGACGTTTCCCCCAGTAGTTTAGCATTATTATCCACCTCCCACCCCATCCCCAATAGCTGATTCAGAAACCCGAGATTAGGGGAAGACTGTCACCCCTAGGTCCTCTAGGGGGAGGGTAGCTAAGTTTCTACCCAAATACGTAGGTTACTCACTTACTCCACGAGACGAGGGTGTCAGGTTGATTTTGAACCCAAGTAAAATGGCCAGTACTTTCTGAACATTTTTCAAAGTTGACCTGTCTCTTAGACACAGGCAGTGTCTGCTGTCTTAGTAAGTAGGCCATCCAAACACCGGAAAAGTGGTATCCGAAAGACACAGTGTACCAGGGGCCAAGGACAATACTGATTAAGATCAAATAGCTAATTATGAGCCTTAGCCTCCAAACTGCTGCCGGATGAAGAAAGAGCAGTGTGTGCCATCCAAGCTAATTTCGCATGGATACGGTCTCATTCGCACCCACAGGGGGCTGGGTAGCATCGGGGGACAGCGTTCCATTGGCTGGAAAGAGATAAAAAGGGTTTGTGGTGGGGACTCCTGTTGGTGTCTTTATGCCTGGTGGGGGGGGGGGGGGGACCTTTGTGGAGGTGAAAGATAATGGGTTTAGCCCAAAGGCACTACACTCAAATATAAGCTGAACAGGAAAAGTGGGGAAGAGAGGGGGCCCATCCAGGGCTTGACTCTGGGTGTTGCTCTCATGTTCATTCAGGTTTCTAGAATGAACAAAGCCCAGTCAGAAAGTTAATGCCTTTTCCAAACAAAATGAAAATTCTGTCACAAACTGTTTCCTTGATTTTGGAGACCTGTGAGAACGAGTGTGTACCAAGAGTGTGCTAAGAATTGAGACCAACATGTCCCCATCACCCAGCCCCCAAGACCAGCTAGGTAAGGGGTCACAAATTGTGTTGACTTTGGATCTGTTTCCTTTGCCAGAATTCTCAGATAATCTTTCAGTTCTTATTAAAAAGAAAAAGGAGCACCCTGGTTTAGTTTTGTTTTTGTTTTTTTTTAATCAGGGGGCTGTCTGGCTTTCACAAGTATTTCATTCCTATGCATATCCAGAAAAGAAATGTACACTTTTTGATGTGCAGTTCTGTAAATGACATCAAACCATTTCTGAAGACAAGCAGAGTATGAGTAATAGTAATTACAAGAAATCAAAACGATTTAGAAGCAGGGCAAGAACGAGCAAAAGAGATTATTCACACAAGGGTGTGAAATGGCGCTTCCACGTTTTCATCCAGTGAAATGATCGGCCTTGGCTGTCTCTGATTCTGAATTTTCTGGCAGCAAAGGCAAACAGAGAAATGCCTTAGGTGGTGTGGCTCTCATTGTATATTAAGTGAAAGTGAACCCAAGTTCAGCAGGAGATGCAAATATGACCCATTTTATTCTAACCCCTAGTCCTTCCTCTCTCCTTATCTGAAGACGCATGGGTGCTGGGGAAATGTTTTCCACTTCTGTCTTGTAAATAACAAATGTGACTTCTTTTTATACTA
This sequence comes from Mustela nivalis, assembly GCF_964662115.1. Taxonomy (NCBI): domain Eukaryota; kingdom Metazoa; phylum Chordata; class Mammalia; order Carnivora; family Mustelidae; genus Mustela; species Mustela nivalis. The sequence continues at coordinate 93,189,696 of NC_139028.1, read as the reverse complement.
AATATTTCTAAAGGCTAGAGCCTTCTACCTTCTGCTGCTCCTGAAAAAATGAAGGTAGCTGGGCTTTATTACACTTGTACCATTAACATGTATGCTGCCCTGCTGGCTTCCAACCCCATACTCCTATACTCTGCTTCAGGGTTTTCTTGGGCTCCCAAAGCCCACTGGCTCATGTGTGTGGGCAGACAGGAGGTGCTGAGGAACTAATGTCAATCCCATCATCCTTCCACAAATGATTGATCGCATTTGGTAGGTAATAGCTCCTACCCCTTGATCCTTGGGTAGGATAAGTCAGAGGCAGATTCCACTGTGTCTCCCAATGGCATTGACCCTCCGTGGCCCCCCGTGGTAACTTTCTTGATAATGTGAACTTCCCTGTCTCACTACTATTTATTCTTCCTGGGATTCCCACCTAAACAAGCTACTTGCATACTCTGTCTCACAGCCTGCTTCTGGGGGAACTCAGCTTGAAGTACCTCCCGGAAATATCTCTTTGAGGGGCTGACTTCATAGAGGGCTAGTACTCAGGTCAGCTAGATCAGCATTTGGTTGTTTCTTTACAGTATTAGGTAAGCCTTGGATCAGGGCTGAATAACATATATTTGGACTGCATTGTCTGAAGGACACTCAAAATAGGATTGTATTGTTGATTTTAGAAGATCCAGTGTTAGACCTGAGAATCGAAATCTTGCTCTTTCTTTAACGAGCGCGCGTGCTCTCTCTCTCTCAGTCTCTCTCTCTCTCTCTTTCTCTCTCTCTCTCTCTCATACACACACACACACACACACACACACACAAGTGTGTGTGCATAAGAACCAGCCCAGCTCTTTATTGGATGGAGTGGCAGAAGTGAGTGGAGACTCCAGTGGTGTTTGTGAAGCCAACCCATAATATTTCCTGAAAGACTTGGAATCTTCTGAAGGAGTTGAGCAAACTGTCGCCTAGCATTTTTCAGACACGGATTAGAAAGTGTGTGGTCCCAACCTGTGGAAATATTTTTGGGCCTTCACTAATGGTCTCTTCTTTCATAGTCATGCCCTTGATCAACTGCGATAATGAAGTGGATGGGAAGGTGGTCCACTTTCTAAATTAGGATAAAGAGCGTGGACTTCCTTTGTCATAGCCGGTATAATTGACTGATCAGAGAGCACAAAATAGTGGAGTTATTTGTGTGTACCGAAGAACCGCGTTTCCTAGAAATGTCTCCACATTATCTTGACATACTCTCAGATGTCTCCATCATCATCATACCCATTCCCTATAGACCTTCTGGACCTGCTCAGCTCGCATACCTTCTATCCAGTAGGCATCTTAGTGTACCGGTCAGGGGAGAGAAAGATGTAACTTTTCTTGCTTTATGTCAGTTTCAATCCAAGTCTAAGATCCATAATTCGGACTTGTGAGAAGTACGGTCTGTTGTTGTTGGGGCCTCCTCTGTACCTTCAGGTTGTAAAACCGTTGCTGGTTTTACCCAGACAGCACCGAATCTTCACCTGGTGGATTCTGGGGACGTGCTGGTTAGCCTGGAGAAGCTTGGTGTCACAGAGCGCCTGATCCCTGCTGGGGTGGGTTGGGGTGGGGCTGGCCAGCAGCCAGAGCACTGTGGAGGCTGCAGGCTCTTCTGATGAGATCGGATCTCTTTAGATGCCCCAGCAGTCATCCTTGTCAGAATCTGCCAGGAGCCAAAAGGCATGCAGAGCTTCATGCCCGGGACTGAGAAGACCGCTCCTCTGGTGTCTTGTCACCCTGCCCCACCCCCACCAGGAGTGCCACCATGGGGAGGCCCAAGGGGCCCTGAGGCCCAGGGCTAAGAAAATAGCACTGTCCTTGCTTAGTTTGTTCCCCAGGCCAGTCACTGAGCCAAGATTTTGGGCCCAGATGGTTTCTGAAAGGAGGTTCAAGATCAACCAGTGAGGGAGTTGGGGAAGCAAGATGGGAAAGAGGAGGAAACCAAGCAAGAGTGATTTCTACTCAACTCCCAGACTCAGTCCAATCCGGAGCAGGGTGCTGGGGAGTGTAAATGATGCCTTGAGGAGCAGGAGTTGAGCTATTTATACACCTTTCTGTTGTCATCTATGGGCAACCCTGGGGTGGGTCTGAGGGGATGGACATCTTGGCATCTTTCAGCTCTTCATTTAGGCAAGGTGGTGCCCATGCCCAAGGGCAGTCTTCGAAGGTGGCAGGTGCCAGGTTCATGTGTAGAAGCTGACCTGGGGAAAGGATATGGATGGGACACCAATAGCTTTCACTACAGGGCCATCTCGAAGCTCCCAGATATCTTTCAGTAAAGTGGCATCACAGCGAACCACCTCATCTCGTCACCTTGAGAAAAAAAGACAGCTAGAGAGTCGTTTTTTAAGTGTTTATTGGAAACAAGAATGCACCCCCCAAGTACTGTTTCTGTTCATGAGAGGGTGTATAAAGGCGTGCGAAGCTTAATGTGTTGATGTCCCCGGGCTGGGTCCTGAAAGGACCAGGGCAATGTGCTATTATTATTAACCCTGGAATATTTTACTTAGCAAAGCAGCAGCTGGGTTCTCCTTCAGGCCAGGGGTGCAGCTCCTTAACATACCCACTTGGCTTTGTGTGAAAATGTCTATCCTGCTGGGAAGAAAGGAAGCATAAAGCCCTTGAAAAATCAGATAGAAAGGAATCAAGGATCTGTTTAATGGGGAGACACAATGGTTTCTAAAAAGAGAACCCACAGGGGGAATAGAGAGTTTTTGAAATCTAACCCTGGGGAGCAGGCTTTGATGAGATGCAGGTGGTCTGAGGACCCAGCAGGTCAGCATCTAAACTGGGAGAGATGCGGCACCTGGGTGACTCAGTGGGTTAAGCCTCTGTCTTCGGCTCAGGTCATGATCTCAGGGTCCTGGGATGGAGCCCCACATTGGGCTCTCTGCTTGGTGGGGAGCCTGCTTCCCCCACTCTCTCTCTGCCTGACTGTGATCTCTGTCAAATAAAATAAAATAAAATAAACGGGAGAGGAAGAGATGTGCAGAGGAAGTCTTAGAATACTGTTTAAAAGCATCCTCGGAGAGTGCACAGCTTTGGCAAGTACGAGAAATAAATGAGAGGGAAGAGAAATGATGCCTGGTGGAGGTTTGATACAAGAATACAATTTTAAGGCTTCATTTTGCAGGATTAAGAGAGATGAGTGTTCAGAGACTGTGGCTGAACTCGGAAGTCTAAGTCAACACCCTGAGTCCAGGCCTGGAAGCCCATCATCTATAGATATTATCAAGAGGCCAGAAAATAGAGTGGAATATTTGATTTATTTAATTAATTGATTGATTAATTTCTAAACTATAGAAATTTATTTTCTCACAGTTCTGGAGGCGGAAAGTCTGAGATCAGGGTGCCAGCGTGGTTAGTTTCTGGTGAGAACTCCCTTCTTCTTCTTCTTCTTCTTTTTTTTTTTTAATTTCTTTTTAGTGTTCCAGAATTCATTATTTGTTTTATATCCAAATAGACTCAATAATATGACTTTAGATTTCCTTGTGGGTTTTTCTTTAAGGTGTATGAATTTGGGGAATTGATTTTTTTTAAAGGCTTATTTATTTTTATTTTAGAGAGAGAGAGCATATGAGCTGGGGTAGGGAGGCGGGCAGAGGGAGAAAGAAAGAGGATCCTCAAGTCGACTCAGTGAGGAACCTGGCACAGGGCTCAATCCCAGGACCTGGAGATCATGACCTGAGCTGAAATAAAGAGTCAGACACCTAACACTGAGCCACCCAGGCACCCCAAGGAATTGATTTTTTTTTTTTAAGATTTTATTTATTTGGCAGAGAGAGAGAGCACAAGTAGGCAGGCAGGCAGAGAGAGAGGGAAGCAGGCTCCCCACTGAGCAGAGAGCCCAACTTGGGGCTCCATGCCAGAACCCTGAGATCATGACCCCAGCCAAAGGGAGAGGCTCAGCCCTCTGAGCCACCCAGGTGCGCCGAGGAATTGATTTTTAAAAGAAGTTGGGTGCTTTGTAAAGAAAGGCAAACAGGGGAAAAGGAGACTACGTGTTATGTAAATTATTCCTCAAAACCAGCCCAGCCTGCTAAGTGTTATTATCCTGTTTTACAGACCAGAAAAACAAGGTTTGGAGAATTATGTAAGTTTCCCACGCTCTGGTTCATTAAGTGGAAGAATGAATACATTTTACCCTTTACCCCTTCCATGACCTACTGTGTGCTTACTCTGGACACTGGGAACCAAATAATTATTTGAACCTGTGTCTTCTGATTCTGGCAGCCCTTCTTTGTCCCCCAGAGTCTAGTGAAAGAGCTCATTCCCATCAGAGCTGGAGAGAAGTTGGATTACTCTATGATGATGATAATGAGATGCCCACAGTGTGGAGGGCATGGGAACGTCAAAAACCGTGCATAGCAGACTGAAGGCTAGGTTTATGGGCTGAGCAGGGGAACCCAAACCATTTTGACTGCTACTTTAAAAAATGAAAATAATGAACAACCACAAAAACAATAAACAACAAAATTTTATGGTTACATGTTTTGATTATCAAACAGGGGGAAAAAAGTATAAAGAGGCAAAAATCATTTTGATGTTACAAGCCAGAGATAATGACTATAATTATCTCAAAGTATGTTTCTCCCCGTCCATTTTTCTCCCAGCTTTGGCAGCTTAAAATTTTTTTCTCTGATTTTGGCTTTTAGCAATTTTGGGCAATAGGTCTCTGTGTGGTATTCTTCACATTTCCCTGTCTTGGGATCTGTAGACAGATGTCTTTAATCAGTTGGAGAGATGTTTTCTGCTGGTTTTACCCCATTCCTTTTTCCTGGAATGTCAGGTACATGCTTTTATTAACTTTCTCACTGTTTCTTTACATTTTCCTGTACATTTTCCATTTTTTTAACTCTTGGGCTTCATTCTGAATTCTTTCTTGTAAGTTATGTTTCCATCTATTAATATGCATGAACTGTATCTGATGTGCTGTTCTACTTACCCACTGAGCTTTACATTTCTGCCATTGTCACATTGCAATTCTAGATTGCTCCTTTGGTTAGTTTCTAAGGTTTCCAGTGTTCTCCTGAAGTTCTCAGTTTTTTGTTTTATTTCCTTGAGCATGCTCAGCATATTTATTTTCAAGTAGTGCCTGACAACGATAGCATCTGAATCCTTTCTAAATGTCTTTCTGTGTTTCTCTTAAATTTTAGCCATATAGGTTTTTTTTTTTTTTTTTTTTTTAAGATTTTGTTTCGAAGTAATCTCTACACTTAATGTGAGGCTAGAATTTAGAATCCTGAGCTCAGAATCCCATGCCCCTGTGACTGAGCCGGCCAGGTGCCCCAGCCACATAGCCTTATGTTCCATTGGACCCCAACTCGGAAGCATCATTTGGCACTAGGAAGCAATAACTCAAAATGAAATAAGAGTTCTCCATTCTAAGATCTCATTAAGTTTAGGGTGCACTGTTGGTTTAATCATAGCTTCTCTGAGAGTTGGAAGTAAAGACGTGCTGCGTGAAATGTACACACGTGTCCTGATTTCAGACATGTCTCATTAAAAAAGAGTAGGCATCTAAGAATTCTAGAAACAGGGCAGAATTCCCCAGCCTTAGGCAGACTTGTTTACACATCCTGACTCAGTTTCTCTTTAAGTTTCCTTTTAAAACCTCATCAGGGAGAAAGACAAGATAACCTGAATTATCCTAAGGCTTTTTTTTTTTTTTTAAGATTTTTTATTTATTTGTCAGAGAGAGAGAGAGCACACAAGCACAGGCAGAGAGAGCGGCAGGCAGAGTCAGAGGGAGAAGCAGGCTCCCTGCGGAGCAAGGAGCCCGATGTGGGACTCGATCCCAGGAGGCTGGGATCATGACCTGAGCCGAAGGCAGCTGCTTAACCAACTGAGCCACCCAGGCGTCCCGATCCTAAGGCTTTGTTACCTCCAAAAGGCTTGCAAACTCTCCAGTGTTCCTGCTGGCTAAACCCATATTAAACGCAGTTAGCAACAGGATCCTCAGGAATTCTGCACTTAGGAAACATGGGGCAGGAGCCTAGAGGACCACAGAGTCCTTACTTCCAAAAGAAGGAAAGCCCACCTCTCAGGCTCACAATAGAAGGGATTGCTTACCTTCTGCTGAGGCCAGTGTGGCTGGAGTGTAGTTCATTCTCTTTCAGTATTTCAGGACTGGCCTTGAGTATCACCAGAATTTTTCTTAGCCATGAGCTCTGGCAAATAAAACTCAAAATGGAGGAGGAACTCGGCTGGCATTGCACAGAGTATAGCTCTTTGTGAGGTTAACTGACCACAGAGTCTAGCACTGCCCAGGGCAGGCAGCAGGCAGGGGCTGTGGCCAAGGGAAGCCAGCAGCCCCTGGGCCAGCAGACAGCCACTTCTCAATGGCGGCTGATTATTGCCATGTGGCCATACAGACCCAGGGTTGCCAGATCTGATTTTTTTCAGAAGCCAGTAATACAGATTTTTATGAGCCATCTCCTGGTTTTGATGTTGGCAGTGAATTCCATTTTCTAAAACTTGCAGGTATGACACAACATGCTTCTGAGGTGGTTGCAGCTGTGGGCTCCTGCTGCTTGTTTCTGGGCTCCGTGTTTAGTATTCAGTGAGCCTCTGCCTAAGAAGGTAGTCCAGGGGCTCCTGGGTGGCTCTGTCAGTTAAGCGACTGATTCTTGGTTTTGCCACAGGCCGTGATCTCAGGGTCGTGAGATTGAGCCTGATGTGTAGGGCTACATGCTTAGCACGAAGTCTGCTTGAGATTCTCTCTGTCCCTCTGCTCCTCTTCCCACTCCTACGCTTGTTCTCTCTCTCTAAAATGATAAATAAAACCTGTTTTCAAAAAAGAAGGTAGTCCCATCACTGTTTGTAAAATCTAGTATGGAATGCTTTCTCCTTTCTCTGCCTCTCCCCCCACCCCCACATCAGAGGAGTTTTTCTGGAAATACAAGCACTGGGCTTTCTCAGTACACTTGAAATTTCAAAAAGTGCAGTGCCCTCCCTCGGCCATGTTGGTATTTTGGAAGACTCCCTCAGTGAAGTCCATTTTTTACAATTAAAATGGGATTCTGGAGTTTTCTCCCAGCATGGAAACTGCTCATATTAAGTAGCCCCAAAGCACATAGGATATCATTGAAATCATGGGCCACATGGTCTGTGGGCAATCATAGAGTAGACAAACCAGTAATTTGGTTAATATCAGCAGCCTTGCCAAGTTGCCCATGGGGAAATTTACTAATTTTTAGTTCTCAGATATTTTAGAAATGTTATATGGATGGAGATTCTTTTCTTGCCTGGAGGCAAGCACACACGTTGCTTAAAAGGTAACCGGGCATTTATGGGAAGAAAAGCATGTCAGAAGCACAATCACATTGCTTGGGGACTGTTTCACAGGGATGAGACTGTATCTTAGAAGAAATGATTAAAAAGAGACCAGGGAGACTGACAGCAAGTGGTACCCAAATGCAGTAATTAATGACTGAATTCCTCAGGGGTCCTACTCTGTGTCCTTAGGGTGTAATAGTCACCATTGTGCCATAATCCATTTGAGAAAAATATGTTATCCGATGGAATCTTTTTTATAAAGATTTTATTGATTTGACAGAGAGAGAGATCACAAGTAGGTAGTGAGGCAAGCAGAGGGGTGGGGGGGGGGCGGAGAAGCAGGCTCCCTACTGAGCAGAGAGCTGGTTGTGGGGCTCGATCCCAGGACCCTGGGATCTGACCTGAGCTGAAGGCAGAGGCTTAACCCACTGAGCCACCCAGGCACCCTATCTGAGGGAATTTTTCCAGGATTTGTCTAGTATCCTGTTCAGTGCTCAGAATAGCAGGTGTTGCCTCTTCTACTTTGTGTGACTGTCCAACCTGAGTTAGAGAATAGAAATGCCTTTGGGGGGCACCTGGGTGGCTCAGTTGGTTAAGCGTCTGAATCTCGATTTCAGCTCAGGTCATGATCTCAGGGTGATGGGATCGAGCCCCGGATCAGGCTCCCTGCTCAGCACAGCATCTGCTTGAACTTCTCCCTCTCCTGCCCATCCCTGCACTCTAATGTCTCTCTCTCTCAAATAAATCTTTTTTTTCTTTTAAAAAAATAAATGTCTTTGTAATGAATATTGTTAAACATTTAGAGGGAAAGTGTGTGTACTTGGAGATCAGGGGAACTTCTTCATATCTCTGAATTTCTATCATCTGGGTTTTTTTTTTTTTTTTAAGATTTTACTTATTTATTTAACAGAGAGACACAGTGAGAGAGGGAACACAAGCAGGGGAGTGGCAGAGGGAGGGGGAGAATCAGGCTTCCTGCAGATCAGGGAGCGTGATGGCAGGGCCCGATCCCAGGACCTGGGATCATGACCTGAGCCGAAGGCAGACACCTAACGACTGAGCCACACGGGCGCCCCTCTATCATCTGGTATTTTAGAACTATACCTTACAGCACACTTGTGTCCCTGAAGATGAAACATAAAATCTAAATTCATTTCATCTATGCAGCCTTGTCTCTAGTAAATTCTGTTTTCTGGGTACAACACAAATAGGAAACTGAGGACTCTAGTTTAATTGTCCCAGCTTTAGGGAATGAAGGAGATAATACAATGACACTGGAAAATAATCATCCCTGTGTACTGATTGTAAAATCTAGGTGCGATGTTTCTGCTGTCCAGGCCTGCCCAGCTCCCACAGCTCCAGAAAGAAATGAACAAGACCACAGGAGAGCTAGTTGTGTCGAATTTATTTATATGGGGAATGAAATACTTCTTGATTTAAGAATAGATCGTTAAAACAAGGGGAGGACATGTCTAACACATACATTTTCTGTTACGAGTTTTTTCTTGCTGATTCCTCTGGGCACCATCGCTGGCAGGCTCCACATCGCTGCATTTTTAATTCAGTGAAACATGAAAAGATCCGGTTCTAAAATGGAATGCTTCACACTTTTAATAGTTCTTTATTTCTCTCCCTTTTATTTTTTCTTTTAGTCCTTGAAGAAAGTAACTGCTCAGACCCCGGGGGTCCAGTTAATGGGTACCAGAAGGTAACAGGAGGCCCTGGGCTTATCAACGGGCGCTATGCCAAAGTTGGCACAGTCGTGTCCTTCTTTTGTAATAACTCATACGTTCTTAGCGGCAATGAGAAGAGAACTTGCCAGCAGGATGGAGAGTGGTCGGGGAAACAGCCCATCTGCATAAAAGGTAACGAATGAGTATGTGTGACATAGATGGAGTTGTTGGACCTCTTGGAAGCTCCCTACCTGTGTGTGAGCCCCTGAAAAAGATACCATTCCCTCTTAGGTTCTCACTGGCACCGTCTATGACTCTAGGTGGAAAGCCATCCCTGAAAACATATGCTTCTCTTTCGGACCTCCGGAAGACCTACTTCTCCTAATCACAGCTTCTCGCTGTGATCAAGAAGAGTTAGAAAATTATCAGAGCAGTTTAGAAAAGATGACAGGGCCGGGTTTTATCTATGTAAACCTAAGGTCAAAATCGAGGCCATCAGTGGGGTCCAATATAGCTACATTTATCTACTCTCTATGAAATAGGAAGTTGGCACAGGAGATAAAAGAACAAAACAGGCACAATATCCCTGCTAGCCTGTGTGGCGGGAGGTTTAAGATGTTAACATAAAGAAAAACATCTTACTAAGATGGCAAGACCTCCAGCATTCAAGGCAGAGTTAGAGGAAATGAATGAGCAGTGTGTGTTGAGAGAAAGGGATGATCACTGTTGCTTGAAATAGGGACAGTTGTATGCGGCCTGTGGGGGCCAAGCCAATCTGGGAGGCGGGGAAGCGTTCACAAGAGGTGCAGAGCAGCTGGGACTATGTTCCTGTCACAGAAGACAAAGGAAAACAAAAGGTAGAGGCAGAAGTGAAAGGACCATGGTAAACTCAAAGTAGGGCCAACAGGGATTCTGGGAAGTAGATTGAAAAGGTTGGTTTGGGACCAGAAAACATGGAACGTTGTATAGAGAACCTTCAAACTTACCCCTTTGGTGGTGGGGATGCATAGTTTCTTTCTGAACCGGGTCAACAGCCCCTGTATTTTGGGGGCAGGTCACAATTATCTGGCTGTTTCCTAGGAAGAAAAGCATGTCCTTGGCCTAGATTACCCAGATAATTGCCTTAATCCTCCACTTTCCCTTCTGGGTGTTTGTCAACAACCCAAGTCATGGGAAAAGAAATGAAAGAGGAAGGTTTGTGAAAGGAATAAATCACTTTAGACTTTAGCCAGAAGCGACCTTCCTCCTCACCAACACAGACTCCGATTCTTGATTTCATTAAGTATGGAAACGGTGTTTCATATGTCCTTGGAGATTTTTGTCAACTCTTCTCTTACAAATTAATAACAACCAAAGTTCTCTAGTTTGCTAATTAGATGAATGTTGGCCGCTTGATTGGGAAAGTGAAGAAAGAGACACTTCAGCAAAATTAAGCCTGGGCTTTGAGGTGCCCTCAAGTGATCATTAGGAGCCTCGATTTCAGAGGAAGGAACTAGAGGAATCAGCTACCCAAGACTACCCAAGATGACACTGCCATCTGGTCTTCAATGAGAGCCTTGTAGTTCCCTGCGTTGGGCTCTATTTTAGAACCTTCATTTTCGATCGTGACTCCACCTTCCATCAAGTTCGCCGATGCCATTTGTGGGAACAGATAGTCCCAATCTAATGACAGCCAAGGTTTCACCTCACCCGGGTGGAGTGGCTTTTCAGAAGTGCGTCCCCCATGGGCGTTGTTCAGAGGGGGTTGTCCATTTCGATGAAAGGCAGCGAGCTCTTTTGCTAGGGAGCTTTCCACACCCACTGGCATACCTCCCCTCTGAGACGTCTGGGGGTGTCCAGAAAGGGCGGTCAGGGATGAATCTGAACCGAATAAACGTGAGCAGTTAATATGGCAAAAGCTGATGCCCTCTTGTCTCCTTCATTCTAGCCTGCCGAGAACCAAAGATCTCAGACCTGGTGAGACGCAGAGTTCTTCCCATGCAGGTTCAATCAAGGTGAGGTCGAAACACCTGGGCTCTGGCTCCAGGCAAACGCCTCGAGTGTGTCGCCTCCCACCCCTCTTCCCCCACTTGTGTTTGGCCAAAGACAGTCCGGGGTTTCTTAGGGACACTCAGTGCTGCCTGCTCATGAAAGAATAGGGCCTGTTAGAGGGAGGCTGATGAGCCAGCTGCCTTTGGCCAAGAGGTAGCAACTGCTGGAACATGGACACGGTTCACGGGATCGTGGGAAAGTAGGTGGCTGGTGGGACTCGAGACTTGATGATCCTTGAGGAACCGGGTTTTAACACTTGAGTCTTCCTGAAATTGCTCTGTGTTGACTAGGGCAGCTTCTAGGGAGATGGCCTTCCTGCCCCGTGCAATCAGCTATGGCTCAGGAAGATGTTGGTGGTAATCAACCAGATGAGGCAGGTCGCTGGTCCCCAGGAACCAGAGACAAATGACCACCCCTGATGAGGGAGGAGAGCCCTCAGATATGCCTGCCCAGACTTCCTCCTGGGAAGACAGAGGTGGGGACCACTGTGGGGGCAGAGAATTGGCCCAGTTCTATGTCTTCTCTCCTCATTTTGTAGAAGAAACTATTCTCACCTCATCTCCTACTACTCTCTTCCTCACCCTCTACTCTGGCCCCGCAGGCGGCCCAACTTGTCCCTCCCTTTCCCCCAACAACGCTGCTTCAGAGCCTTGGCCCTTCTGTCCAGACCCCACTTCCGCTGCATGTCCGGGAGGTTTAAAGCCTCGCTCTGTCTGCTCCCGGCTTGGTGTCTACCTGGCAGAGAGACCTTTTCTGACCGTCCTTTGGAAAACAAGAACCACCCCCAAATGTTGTAGTACCGGTTAATGTTTTCTCCTTTTACACTTCATATAAAAAACAAAGTCATCATCAACCTCAGAGAACTGATCAATAAAAGGAAGGAAAGTAATCCTACCTGATGCTGACTGCAGAGCTGTCTTCTGGGCTCTCGTATTTGGCCTTAGGTCTCAGATTTGCTCTCAGCCCTACCTGTCTTCTTACCTACGGGTTTTTGTTGTTGTTCAATTTCTATCTCTACCTGACCTCACCAAAATAAATGTGTAAAAGTTATAAGTGCAGGAACGTTTTCTGTTTTGTTCATGTTCAAGTTCTGGGGCCAAGAGCAATGCTTGCTGCAGAGGAGTCACCCCCCCCCCAAAACACAACCACCCCAAACAGTGAATGAATGAATGAATGAATGAATGGGTTTGACAAATAATGGCTCGAGACCGGGTTTGGGCTCTCTTAAGCACTGTATTTTGTATTCTTTGGCAAGTTCCTGATCTTGCTAAGCCTTTAGTCTCCTCTTTTGAAAACTCAGGGCAATCCCGATAACGCCCATCTCTGGGGATTGCTGTAGGGATTAGATGCGGCAGGCGGAGTGAGCTAGCACTTACCGCGTGTTCGCTACATGCCCGTTCCTCCTCTGAGTGCTTTGCAACTGTTTGTTCGTTTAATCTTTCCTGCAACCTCTGAGGTAGGTATTACTATTATTGCCATTTCCTGGTAGGGTTTCTTACCAATTTTAGTACAGATGGGTAAAGTGAGGCTTGGAGAAATTCATTAACTCACCCAAATCACATTGCGGACTGTAGATCCAGGATGCGAATTCGGATCTTCATAGTGTTCAGGGTCTTAGGCACTAAGCTGCTGCCCAGCCCAATGGAAAGGCTTCAGCAGAACACTCGCACAAGTGAACAGCTGTGAGTAGCAGCTTTTGCTTTCAGGAATGGTCACAATGAATCCCAGTGATTAGAACCGACCCCAGCCAAGTGACCTGAAATACTCCTAAAGCAGGATATTCATCAATCTCTTACCTTTCCCTTGGATATTTCCTTCTATCTCTGTTCTTCCCATTTCAGGCAGGGCATTTCCTTGGGAACAGTGACAGTGGAATACAAATTCCATCTTTTCCTGATCTTTATAATTTACCTGGAGCTGGACTCCTCACTAAGTGGGATGAACCTGTTCTTTCCAACAACACATCTTGTAGAGGAGCCCCTGAACTACTAAAAGACCACTGCACTTTGCATTTAAAAAAATTTTTTTTAATTTATTTAAAAAATAAATTTAGTAACAGTAACAGTATTCATTGTTTTTTGCACCACACCCAGTGCTCCATGCAATCCGTGCCCTCTCTAATACCCACCATCTGGTTCCCCCAGCCTCCCACCCCCCGCCCCTTCAAAACCCTCAGACTATTTTTCAGAGTCCATAGTCTCTCATGGTTCACCTCCCCTTCCAATTTCCCTCAACTCCCTTCTCCTCTCCATTTCCCCTTGTCCTCCAGGCTATTTGTTATGCTCCACAAATAAGTGAAACCATATGATAATTGACTCTCTCTGCTTCACTGATTTCACTCAGCATAATCTCTTCCAGTCCCGTCCATGTTGATACAAAAGTTGGGTATTCATCCTTTCCGATGGAGGCATAATACTCCATAGTGTATATGGACTACATCTTCCTTATCCATTCGTCCGTTGGAGGGCATCTTGGTTCTTTCCACAGTTTGGCGACCATGGCCATTGCTGCTATAAACATTGGGGCACAGATGGCCCTTCTTTTCACTACATCTGTATCTTTGGGGTAGATACCCAGTAGTGCAATTGCAGGGTCATAAGGAAGCTCTATTTTTAATTTCTTGAGGAATCTCCACACTATTCTCCAAAGGGGCATTTTTAAAGCAATTGTAATGGGAGGCTAGGTGATAAGATGCCAGGTGGCTCACGTGGATGAAAAAGCAAGCCTATAACTTGGTTTTAAGGATCTTTCTGGAAGACAGGCTGCTGGAATATGGATATACCTATCTCCAGCAGCCTGGTCACCCAAGGACCACAAAAGGCAGTGTCATCTTTCAACAGATGGACCAAAAGATGAGCTAGCTGGTTTGCCAGTTCGGAAGCTCCTTGAACCGCAGACCTTGTTATAAACAAGCTAAAGATTCATTGAATGAAATCAAAGTGGATGGAATGTTTGCTCTGAGGGAAGCACTGAATAGACTCATCAAATAGATTTCTTACGATGGCATCAGACGGCACAGTAGAGACACCAGGTTGTGAATCCTAATTGTTAAGTGCTGCCTTGAGGACCATCTTAGCTTCCTGTGTGCCCATCTCTAGTCCCGCCCCTCCGGGCTTCCTTTCCCCATTCATTACACAGAGATCAACACACTGTTTCCTAGAGGAATTCTAACTTCTCAGTTAGTAGTCGTTAGGCGCTGATATAAAATGAACGCAGGCTGTCCAAGGGGTGTATGTCTCCCCCAAGAATCCCGGAGGGGTCTCTAGGGGCTTCAGCTTTCAGTGCTCATTTGAAAGGCCTTTTCACATTTACACACAATGCTCTGAATTTCTGCCAATCAGCGTGCTCTGAGAAAGCCCTACTCTCCGAGGTGTACTAATTACAGACACTGATTGCTAAATCAAGCTACTGTATCCACACAGTTTAGTTCAAGTCAATTCGTGATATTGCTCCATTATGATAATGTCTGGAGAAAAAAAGACTCCCGGCTTCAGATGAATTTCCTTTCCTGTTTAAATCACAGTTAGTTTTTCTCTGTACGCTTGTATCGCCTACCCTGGGACAGCAGCCCTTATGCCGGATAGTATTCCCTGGTTAAAATCCTAGACAGCTGGAGGCGTGCCAGAAATGGAAATAGAGGCACGGAATGAAGGTGGAGGGGTGCGAGAGAATTTACTCGGTGGTAGAGGGGAAGTGTGTGTGCGCATGCGCCTAAGAGAGAGAGAGAAAGATGACCAGGACGGGGAGTGGGGGTTGGGGGCAGAAGGTACAGAGATCCACAGAGGAGAGATAGCCATATTTTTTTCTGCCATGATTAGATGTCTGCCAGGGCTTGGCACGTACACAACAGGGCCATGGTGACTGACTCTTGCCCTCTCTCTCTGGGCCCTGGGTCCCCATGTAGGCAGACGCCTTTACACCAGCTCTACTCGGCATCCTTCAGCAAGCAGAAACTGCAGGGTGCCCCCACCAAGAAGCCCGCCCTTCCCTTTGGAGACCTGCCACCCGGGTTCCAGCATCTGCACACCCAGCTCCAGTATGAGTGCATCTCGCCTTTCTACCGCCGCCTGGGCAGCAGCCGCAGGACGTGCCTGAAGACCGGGAAGTGGAGCGGGCGAGCCCCATCCTGTGTCCCCAGTGAGTCAGGGCTCCTCCCGGGACAGGGGCCGGGGCGCTGTCTGTCCTAAGCTTCCTCGGCCAGTGGGCCTCCAGCTAATTCCGTAGCTTGGTTATGTCTGATAGTCCACAGCTGGACCTTCCTTCCCTTGACACAGACTTCTAACTCTGGAGAAACTGACTCTTTAGGTCTTTGATGAATTTTTTTGGAGGGGCCATACTTCCTTGTGGATCGTTATTTTTTATTTATTTTTTAAAAAGATTTTAGGTATTTATTTGAGAGAGAGAGAGAGCCCCCTTGCAGGGGAGTGGCAGAGAGAGAGAACCATAATGAAGCCCCAAGTGGGGGAAGGGTTAATGACATCAGAAGACTTCTACTTAGACGGTCTTGGATACCCTGTCCGAGCCTGTTTTCATGCTTAGCATCCCATGGTACTCAATAGGCAGTTATTGATTAGGAGATGCGGTGTTGAGTATCCATATGATTATGGTGATAATGACTAAAGTAATACGTGGAGGACTCTGGAAAAGGGTCTTGCACTTACCAAGTTCTACCTTCCCTACCCGCTTTGTCAAAAGATAGCAGTATGGCTTAATTCTTTGTGGTCAAGTTTATCATGATAGGCATCATATTTTGAGTCTGTTTGCATAGATCCTCATCCAGTCTCCACAAAAACCCTATGAGACATATGCGGTGATTAGATCCATTTTGCAGGCAAGAAGACTGAGGCTTTAAGAGATCTGGCAATTTGCCCAAGGTCCTATTGATAGGAAGAGCCTAGGATCCCAAGCCTTCCATCTTAACTTCAGACTTTATAGCCAACCATGTCAAGGTGGCTGATGACTACACAGTGGTCACAACACCCGTGGACCCACCTTTCCAGATCTGTGTTCTCTGGGTTGCGCAACACATTCCCCTTTGCATGGAAAGGTCTGAGTTTATCTTACTGAGCTGGTGTTTCTTCACAGTCTGTGGGAAAACAGAGAACATCACTGCTTCCAAGAGCCCAGGACTGCGCTGGCCGTGGCAGGCGGCCATCTACAGGAGGGCTAGCGGGGTACACGGTGGCAGCCTGCACAAGGACACGTGGTTCCTGGTCTGCAGTGGTGCCCTGGTGAATGAGCGCACCGTGGTGGTGGCTGCCCACTGCGTAACCGACCTGGGGAAGGTCACCATGATCAAGACAGCAGACCTCAAAGTTGTCCTAGGGAAATTCTACCGGGATGATGACCGAGATGAGAAGACCATCCAGAACTTACGGGTAAGAGAGGGCTGTAACCTGGAAACCAAGTGTTGGCTCAGCAAACTCCGGGGGGTAGGGGTAGGGGTATCAGTGGTGGGGGTGGGGGCAGTGGCTGCATCCATCCTGACGCCTTAGCACATTAGTACCCAGCCCAGAGCCTGGCAGGGAGCAGGCACCCAGTATTTCACATACATACTAGAAAGGCACATCTAGAAAGACTACGGAGTCTTTTTTTCCTTTCGTTTTCAAAATAAGATTTTATCATATATCACTGTGGTCATCAAAAGATAATCTCCTATTCTGTTTAGGGCATTGTACAAGGTAGGCTTCGAGGACTTAGAAAGGTTTTACCCAAGATACTGCTAAGCAATCTTTAATATTCCTCTGTCTTCTCTGCCTATCTCCCTCCCCCTCTCTCTTCCGTCCACCTACCCACCCTGCTCTCTCTCTGTCCACCCATCTGTCCATCTCTCTGCTCATTGTTGAGCTCCCACAGAATGCCAATCACAGAAATGGATACAAAACTGAGTAAGGCATGGAAAAAGGCACGGTCTTTGCCCTGAAGAGTCCACAGGCCAGTGAAGAGACAGACCAGCATATTGTGATTAGTTTGACACAAAAGAAGCCCCGAGGAAATGTACCCAAATATACTTGAAGTAATAGAACCTGCACATAAAAATGTTAGACTACATCATACATGTGAGCTCCTAGAGGCCCCCATCAAAGACAATGATCAGCAAGGGTTGGGACAATCAGCAAAGACTGTGGAAAAGTCTTGTGGAACATTCTGGGTGTAGCTTTGTTTACCTGGAGCCAGAGGTTGCAATCTGGTAGTCTTTTAGGGGCTTGTGTTTGCATAATGCTAGCACACATTTTTTTTTTTAACCAGTTATTTGCCAACATTTAAAAATCAGGAGGTTCAGATGAAGATCTGGAATCTCTCTCTTTTTTTTTAAAGATTTTATTTATTTATTTGACAGAGAGAGATCACAGGTAGGTAGAGAGGCAGGCAGAGAGAGAGGGAAGCAGGCTCCCTGCTGAGCAGAGAGCCCGATGTGGGACTCGATCCCAGGACTCTGAGATCATGACCTGAGCCAAAGGCAGCGGCTTAACCCACTGAGCCACCCAGGCACCTCTGGAATCTCTTTTTTGAGAAAGTCAGAAAGTTGGCCACTTCTTGGCTTGGCAGTGGCCAGTGGAGCCCAGTGGCCACTACCCACTTCGGATGGGGTAGGCACCCCTGTTCTCGGCAGCCCCGTCTGTCACCCCACTTAGTTAACACCACCTGGCAGGCGGCAGTGCGCATTTCACTCCACAACCCCCCAAATAAAGCCTGAAGCAAAGTCTCTCCAAATCTTTGTAGCTGTCTCCAAGACATTTTGTCCCGGTAATTTAGCCCCGGGGCTTGCCTCTTATTCCCTGTGTGGTGGAGGGCTCACCACTGTCGTCCATCTCTTGCATTTGTAGATTTCCGCAGTCATTCTGCATCCCAACTACGACCCCATCTTGCTAGATACGGACATCGCCATCCTGAAGCTCCTGGACAAGGCTCGCGTCAGCACCCGCGTCCAGCCCATTTGCCTGGCGGCACCACGGGACCTAAGTGCCTCCTTCCAGGAGACCCGCATCACCGTGGCCGGCTGGAATGTGTTAGCTGACGCAAGAAGCCCCGGCTTCAAGAACGACACGCTGCGCTCAGGGGTGGTCAGGGTCGTGGACCCTCTGCTGTGTGAGGAGCAGCACGAGGAACACGGCATCCCTGTGAGTGTCACGGACAACATGTTCTGTGCCACCCGGGATCCTGCCGCCCCCTCTGATATCTGCACAGCAGAGACGGGAGGCATCGCCGCCGTGGCCTTCCCCGGACGGGCGTCCCCCGAGCCACGCTGGCATCTGGTGGGGCTGGTCAGCTGGAGCTATGACAGGGACTGCGGCCACAGCCTGTACACGGCCTTCAGCAAGGTCCTGCCTTTTAAAGACTGGATCGAGAGAAACATGAAGTGAGCCTCGGGCCCGGAGAGACGCTGTTCGGGCGTCCGTCCCATCCAGACGTGTGTGGCACGAGGCCATGTGGGCCTGAAGCTTGACTCTGCCCATGAACTTGGCTGAGCCAGGGCTTCTGACTTCAGGATTGAAACTCAGTGGAGAGGGAGCAGACCTCACCTTCTGGGAGGCCACTGCGACCTTGGTTGCTGAGACCATTCAGAAGACAGCAGGGCTGCTAGCAAGAACTGAGTTCCCTCCAAAGAGACTATGCAAATAGCAAAGCAGTGGTCCCCACTCCACCAGCCCCGTGGCCTTGCCCGCCTTCCCTTCCGTGGTGTCAAGGTCATGGCCAGCTCTGGTTGAGAGGTGTGGCCAAGAAGTCTGAGATTCAGGAGGTCTCTTCCAAGACTGATCACATTCCAAGGAGCCGCCTGTGGGACTGCCCAGGACACCAGAGCTCGGGTGTGGCCTTGGCTTCTGTGTACATTGCTGCAGTAAAGCGTGGTCATTCTGTCAATCCCCTGTATATATTTTAATAAAATGAGGGTTGGCTTCTGACCTACAGAACAAACGGGCTGTTGTTCTGATTCGTACATGCTGCTTCTCAGGGCAGTGGCTTGGTGACAGCCCTTTAGAATAGATCAAGTTGTCGTTTCCAAACAGTGCGTATGGCAAAACTGATGCCGTCTTTTTAATACCAGCCCCTGATTGTGCTGGGTTATGGGCTGGAGGAGGAACGACAAGGGAGACCATCAGATGAGGCACAAACAGAGGAAAATACCAAGGATTCGATGATTGCCAGTGTTCCCTCCGGTTCTCATGTTCTCAATCTAGCACAAAACTCAGCTTTGAACCTCTATCTTGATGACATGTCTTCACGGCCTCTGAATCGTCATCTCCTCCTTACTCACACTAGATTGAGATATGCCAAGAAATGGAAGCTTCCCTGGTTTCTGTAACTGATGGGATTTTCCTTTCCAGCCCCATCTGGCTCCTCCTGGATGGTGGAGGGAAAAAAATGAATTCAAATCCAGACCCCGAAGCGATCTGTTCAGGCACATTCACTTTGGGGGTCAGGGGGGCAGGGGGGGAGACTCACTCTTTTATCCTTTCTTCTCTGCTCTCTTGGCCGGTCTCCTGCCCCCCAGATGGTGCTGGGGAGGCTGGGGGACTTCAAGCACGGAAACACAATAGGATTCCCAAGGGCCTGCTGGCTTCTTGGGCGTGTGTGGTGGGTCTTTCCGATTCCTGGCCATTCTGCTGACACTGACCATGGGCACTGTGGCTGCAACCACTGACACTTGCACTGTGTTTTCTCCGCTTCCCTGGAGCCTGGCAGTCCTCCCTCTGGTGTGGCTCCTCCTCACCCCTGGCTGACACTGGCACTCCTGAGAAGTGGGGGTGACTCCCTTGGACCCTGGTTTGCATCTCACTGCCCCAGTGAGAGCCTTCTCTGGCAGCCACCCAGCCAGACTCTCGGTGACCTCCCTGTCCTCCCTCTGGGGCTTTGTGGGAACATCTCGGTCTTATCTGCCCTTCATTAGGGCTGAGAGCCCAGGGCTGGGACAAGGAACCCTGGAAGACATTCACCTCCTATACGGCCAAGCAGGAATGCTATTGCTTCTCAGCATCTTAGAGAACATTTTGACATCTTGGTCTTTAACCCCAACACAGGAGGTTAGGACACATTTGTCTTCCAACCTGCCTTGCCATCTCTGTGTCTTTACTTAGTCCCCAGAGGCAGGAGACAGTTTCTGGTACTTTATGTTTCTATCAGGCTTTCTTGGGGCTTTCCATAGTCTGTACCCACCTCCTGTCTCATGGCTTAATCTTAGAGCAATGTACTAGTTACTGACTTCTGAGTTACAAACATCTAATGCTCGTGGGTTAGAACAGGCAGTATTTATTTTCTCCCAGATTCAGTGGACCAGGAATTAGGGAGCTGAGGTTGGTATGGGGTTTTAGTCATCTGAGACCTTAACTGGGGCTGGAGTATTGGGTTCAACAAATACTGGGTTTGACTAGATTGCTCAAAGGTTTTTTCCTTCTTTTCTCTAAGCCTAGAAGACTTGGATCTTGAGAAGCATAGCAGAAGTTGGAGCAAAAAGATCTGAATTAAGATTTTTTATTTTTTTTTAAGGATTTTATTTATTTTGAGAGAGAGAGATAGAGAGAGAGAGAGAGAACAAGCAGGGGGATGGGCAGAGGCAGAGGGAGAAGCAGACTCCCTGCTGAGCTGGGAGCCCTATGCAGGACTCGATCCTAGGAATCTCAGATAATGACCTGAGCCAAAGGCAGATGCTTAACCCACTGAGCCACCCAGGCGCTCCTAAATTTCTGCTTTTCAATTCCCTTTCTGAATGACCTTGGGTGAGTGACCTAACATCACTACCTCATTTTCACCAACTGTTAGGCTGACATAATAAAACCTGTTTTTTGTGATAACTGGGATGATCCAGTGAGGTGTCACGTAAAGCGCTGAGCAGGCGTGTGGCTTAGAGCTGGTGCCTATGATTCCTGGATCCCCTACCTGGACCATCAATTCCCAACCATATACAGCTGTGGGCGGTGGTGAGCAAGTCTGTGGGAGGCTGTTGCCTTTTCATGTGGTGTTGAAACTAAGTCAATAGGGCCAGAAAGCTATGGATGGGAAGTTGACAAAGCAAGGACAAGCTGAGACCATGTGTTCCCTTGCTGTCCCCCATCTCAACGACCTTCAGGAGAAGCTGGCACCCCTTGCACGTAGCTGTACACACACCTGCTTCAGGACACTTGGAGAAGACGGAAGAGGATTTCCAGCACGTGCTAGAGGAGCTGCGGGCCTGGGTGCTGTCCCTCCCCAGCAAGGCAAGCTGGGGGATCAGTGACAATGTATACAAACTGTCCCAGTTACTCTAATGCTACCACCTTTCAGAGCGTGGGAGGTAGCTGCTCCACTCCCCTCTTCAAATATCACGTAAGTTTCTCTGGTTCCAGCCCTCGCTGCAATCACACAAGGAAGGGAATTCTGCAGAGTTCCAGCTTCCCCTAAGTTGACCTAGAACAAAAGCCATCGCAAGTCATGGAATATGCCTGCCAGGCAAATGTTTGTCAACTCAGAATGCATCTGGGGGGAGCCTGAAAGGACTCCTGATTCATCCAGAATAGTTTGGTTCTAATTCCTTTTACAGTTGTTCTATTGTCTTTTACGCACACGCAGCCTCCAACATGGAATGTTCTATTGGCGAGGCCTTGAGGAGCTGGCCTGGTACTTGCAGCTAGGCTGTGGTGCTCTTCTGTTGAAGGTCACTGATTTCACAAAACGCTAATAGCCGTCAAGATCATCTGTGATTGTGATGATCAAGACACCAACAAGACCACATCATCTTGTCTACGGACAGACAAAAGGAAGGTCACCATACCAACTCCCGAAATACCAAGCATTTCCTCCAGTTAATATATATGACCACTGCTTCTGCCAATTGCAGTTTTAGCCTTGAGCTGGTCTTCCTTCCTTTTGGATAAGGTTTATTGTGGTAGCCATTCCAGAATTGTGTCCGCTTACTGATAGGACCCAATTGAGAACAAAACCCTACTTCCTTGAAACATTCCCCAAATCACCTAAGAGAAGCTCAAATCCTACACATTCCTTCTGACACTATTCTGGTGATACACCCCAGAGATCCCCGTGATATCTACATTCTCTTATATGTCAAAAAGTAGTTAAGTCTGACTTGCTTAACTGTTGGTGTGCTGCTGGCGATCTTTGGCTGGAGATCGTTGAAAAAAAAAAAAGGTATATACTCACATATATACTTCTACGTATAAAAGAAGGAGTCTTGCCTAAATCCTATAGATTTTAAATTTTGTATATCATATGATGACATTTATATGATACATCAAATGGAAGTAAAGTCTGTACGACTTGGGCAAGACTCTTACCTTCCTTAGGAGCAGCCAGGCTTACACATCAAGTGAACTGACTGGTCGGCGCACACTGTATCCTCTCACATAAACTCCCACGGGGACTGAGACCAAGGGGCAATCCACGCTGGCCAGCATTTCCAGTTACCCTGTCTTTCACAGGGTTCTCAGTCCCTCAGCTGAGTCTTTGGAGTGGTGGATGGGAAGGAAGTAGGATGTTCTAAGTACAGAAAGAACTTGGCAAGTACATAAGTTTAAGCATGGAGAGGGATGGCCTGGAGAAGGGCCAATTATTTCCCAACACGAGCCCTTTATTACAAAGAAGGGTGAGGTGGGCCAGCCAAGGCAAGGGCAGTCAAGGTGAAGTCCATTGGTGGTGGATCTCAAATGCTAATGTTTAATAATTGGGCTTCTTATTGCCCATTGGCAAATATCAAGCTCACGGTCCTATCTCCAGGAGGGAAAGGGTAGAAGTGGAATCCTAGAAAGTCCCATCTGGCTGGATGTTCGGACAGAGGCAGCGGTTAGAAGACGCAGCCTGAGGTCTAATTCCAGTTCTGACAAGTTGCACGCTATGACCTTGAGCGTGATGCTCCATCTGTCTCCTGCAGTTGCCTCGTCTGTAAAGGGGAGCGACAAGATGAGAGGATGATGCGTCTGTGAATGCAGCATGTAAGATAGTGTCCGACCCATTGCACTCTGTCGACGTTGGCCGATGTTACGGTCGTCGTTATGGTGTTCTTCACGAGCAGGAGATTGGAGATCTAGGAACCCGTCCGGGAAAAAAAAAAAAAAAAAAAAAAAGTACAAGGGTCCGAGAGGAGAAGAGAAGTCTTAGAATCCCAGCATGTGGAGATAAGTTGGATAATCTTTGGAGTGGGGTTGATCGCCGGAAAGGGTAGGCAAAGATAAACCGGGCCGTGGGTTAGAGGAACCGAAAAGGTTGAGAACAAGGGCGGATGGGACTGTGTAAGTGGGAGGTATCTGGATACATTTCCGAGACAAAATGCTGGAGCTTATGGTGTTTTTTTTTTTTTACTTTTCCCATCTGCATGTGAGTATGTGTGTGTGTTGGGACAGAGTGGGACAGAGGGGCTGGATTTATTAAAAGGGAGCGGGCTCCACTGGATGGGTAGGAATCTTTACGGTTCTTTGGGATTTCAGAATTTTCAGGTTGTCAAATTCATCACCTACTCAGAATTTTAGTCGATAAAATCCCTTCCAACCTGAATTCAATAAAAAATTGGGAGTTCATTGATTTTCCACCTGCCTGTCATTCGTTCAAACGCAAAAATTAGTAGAGCCCTTACTATGGGTGAAGGACTGAGATGCTAAAGGCAGACAAAACAGGCTCAGTGTTTGCCCTCAGTCGTGTGCCCCCAGAAATGAGAAATCATGGTAAGGACTAGGAAGGAGAATACGGGGTGTCGTAAGACCATACGGCAAGGGGGGGGTGCTGATCTAATCTGGAGGGTGGGATCAAAACTTGCCTTCCTGGGTTAACTACCAGGTGGGGGCGGGCATAGAGAAGAGCATTTCAGATAGGGAGAAGAGCATGTGCAGAGGTGTTGTGAAGCAGGCTTCCTGGCAGGTTGGAGGCAATTCTAGAAACCAGGAAGGCTGCAGATCAGAAAGCCTGAGGAGGGGGATGGTACAGTGTGAAGCTGGAGATGGAGTCCCCTGGTCCCTGGCCACCTGGAGGACTTGGGGGACGAGGCGAGTGGGCACGGCCAGAATGCCCCATGTGTGTCAAACCCTGTGAATTCCTACATGTGCACTAGCAATGATTAGTGAGGTCATCAACCCGTCAAGTGTAGCCTTTGGCTTTGACTTGGGGTTTTTCCACTGCACTTCTAACCTGGACAGGAAGACCTTGAGTGTCACTGCTCTGACACAATCACATATTGTTCTAATAGAGAATGATCGTAAATGGAGGGGAGATCACAGACGGCTGACGGCCGATGCAGGACACAAAGAAGGGAGACACTTCGATTTGGGATTTCTCTCCCGCCTGCCTTGTATTTTTCTCCTTCTTTAGCATCCTGTGAAAATTTTGAGTGAAATAGTTTGGATCCCTAGGGCTTGGGGAAGTTTATCTTTTCAGGGCTGTTGGAAAGACGAGAACATTTTGGAGTGGTTTGGTAGCAATTTGTGGTTTCTCTTTGCTTTTCTTGGCAGGAGAGCTTGCTCTCCCTGGCAGGCTCTGCCCGGATGTGGCGAGGAGGCCCCACATTTTAAGAAGACGGTCTCAATGGCTGAGTTTTTTAGGGCTCACTTCCCATTTGTATTCCGATTCGCTGAGTGTTTATGCAGATGCTTGTGGACTGGGTCTGAGGGAGAGTGTTGTCAACAAAGAAAAAAAAAAAGTAGTAGATAAAATTAGGGAATGACTTTCTTAGGTGAAGAATAATATTAGAAATTGAAATCTCAGAGGAAAAAAACCCCACAGTGTTCTGTTCCTGAATTTATGGTTTCTAGGAAAAGGTAATTCCAGATCAAAAAGAAAGAAAGGACATCATTACTCCCCGTTTGCAAAGAACAGTGTGTGTTACACAGAAAACAACTCCACGTGCTAAGAAATGAAACCTCCAAGTGAATTGGGTGGCTTCTAATGTACCCATCTTATGCAAAGGCATAATTCAGACTTTGATTTAAAAAAAAAAAAGATCTCTGAATCTATAATCTCAATTTAGAAGTAATTTCCTAGTTGCTGTCTCTCATTCTTTTAGTAAGGAAAATAGCTTTATAAGAAAGATACTTTTGGGATTTGTTACAAAGCCTCTCTCAGAATAATCATGCAATTTCATATAGATGTGAATAGAGAAAATAGAACTAATCCTATCACTGGATTTTCTGAGGTCACGGGAGCCTGACTTGGGTCCTTGATTGAGCCCTTTAGTCAAACCATTGTGCATTTCACCACGGTGAGCTGGTGTCAAGCGGAGAAATCACCCGAAAATAAGCAGTTTTTTCTCCACCCTTTGCGCAGCAGAAAGATGTCACTACGGAATACTGTAAAATATCCCAGCAAGGAACAAAAGGAAAGATGCGTAACTGGCATTCTTAGCCATGATTAGAAGCAACTGGGGGGTGGAAATGAAAACACAGGAATCATTCTCAGAAGGTACTTCCACTGTATATAGGAGCAAGCTACTAAAAATGAGACAGGCACTCTAATTTAGATTTTTATGGTTTTCACGGTGGGCGTAAAGAATTTGCACCAACACTGACATTTAACCTCCAGCCATGTTGTACTAGGAGATGCTGAAGTACCGCAATGATATACCAAGAACTCACAGTTCATTCCTCTCCATTGTCTCCTTTCCTCTTTCATCCCTACCGTGAACACAGAATGAAGTCACGCTCCTCCCATGAGAATCCATCAGGAAATAAGTGTAGCTAACAATCATTTCCGTCTTCCCGAGCTCTCTACTTAATGAGATGGTTTCTGCCTCAAGAATGGATTATATTTAGACCAAATTCTCAGTCTGAATTGAGATTTCTATGAAGTAACATCTCTTTCTCATCAGCGTAAAGAGCGAGTAAAAATAGAACTCCCTCCTCTTGGGCTAATGTGTGTTAATGAGAAAAGAGTGAATGAACTCAACGTGTGTTCGTACTGCTCCAACACCGGGGAGATGAGTGATTTCCTTTCTTCTCTCCTCAATGACCACAGTGGGACAAACATAACCACAGGCAGGCTCATCTGTCTCTGTGCTGTGTCCCTGGATAGGGTCGCCGCTATCAACCACCTTTGAGTGAGGAGAGCAGCGGACAGTACCTATTGCCGTGTGCCAGGAACAGTGCGGGGTGCTTTCTGGAAAGTTACCTCCCTGGGTTCTCCTCCAAGCCCGGTGGTGGGGGGAGGGTTCATCCACCCCATTTCTGGAGGATCAAGTGATTTACTCAATGTCATTCGAGATAGCAAGAGAAATGATGAATTCAACTTCAAGCTCACTGCTCCAAACACAGACAAGTGGTTTCCAGGTCAATCTAATTCTGAAGGCTACACTCTAGCTTCTGCTGTGACCTTCTCAGCATTTTCTTCTAGAGAGAGAGAGAGAGAGAGAGAGAGAGAGAGAGAGAGACAGCAAGTGGGGGAGGGGCAGAAGGAGGAGAGTAAGTATCTTAAACAGGTTCCAAGTTCAGTGCAAAGCCTGACACCGGGCTCAATTTCATGACCCTGAGATGGTGGCCTACACCGACCCATGAAGACCAAAACCAAGACTCGGGGAAATCAAGAATCAGACTGAGCCACTCAGGTGCCCCCACCTCAGCATTCTTAATACACGGATCTAGGGTATTCTCTGCCAAGGGAAAGTTCTCCTCCTAACCCGTTGGTTACCTCTCTAAGCCCCCTTCTCTTTCCAACATCTTTTCATGTTCAATTTCATGTCAGGCTTCTCTAATCTCTCTAATGCTGTTGAGAATACTATCATTCCTCTAAAATAGGAATATTATATGATAATTTTCATTCATCCTAAAAATAGCTCACAAATTTGAAAAGTCAGCATACCCACATTAATTATCTGGATGAAAGGGCCCCTGGTATACCCTCTGTGTTATGTATATAATATATATATATACATATATATGTATATATATATATATATTTTTTTTTTTTTAAACTTAACCTAACCTTTGGGGCACCTGGGTGGCTCAGTCTGATTCTTGATTTCCCTGAGTCTTGGTTTCGGCTCAAGTTGTGGTCTCGGGGTCATGAGACTAAGCCTGGTGTTGGGCTCTGTCCTGAACATAAAGCCTGCTTAGGATTCTCACCCGTTCCCTCTCCCTTCTCCTCTGCCCCTTCTCTGCTACATTCTCTCTCTCTTTAAAATAAATAAATAAAATCTTAAAAAAAAAAAATCCTTAACCTAAAGGTGTCTAGTCTTGTAGTCTTAATTAACAGGCCAAAGCTTTATTTTTTATTTATTTTTTTAAAAAGATTTATTTGAGAGAGAGTGGGGGGCAGGGGAGGAGCAGAGGGAGAGGGAGCGGGACAAGCAAACTTCTCACTGAGCCCGGAGCCCAGAGTCCTACATGACACGGAGCTCCACCCCAGCACCCTGAGATCATGACCTGAGCTGACGTCAGAGGCTTAACTGACTGCCATCCAGCCGCCCCAATTATTAGGCCAGAGTTTTAAAGGACAGATCCAGACGTGCAGCTTAGGAAATTGAGGAAAGCACGGGGCAGACAGTGTGTTCCTTCAGCGTGTGACATCTGCTTTATAGATACAGTCATTGCTGCTGCAAAAATGGCTTCTATTCTACAGATGAGGGAGTTCAGTCTCCAAAGGCTGAGGTGGCCCACTTGGTGCCATGTGGGGAGGAGCTGGGCTTTAACCGGGCCTGGCCAACGCAGCACCCACACATGCTTTACCAGAACAACTGCATGGTACCCAAGAAGGCAAATTGGTTCGCTGGGTGGTTGTGATGTTGCAAAGAGCCCTAGCAGTGGACGGCTCAGCTAAGGAGATGGTGATGGGTGGTTTTTTCATTCCTGAGTTCTAGGGAACATCAATAATCTTTAAGAGCATGTCTGATGAAATGGTCATTGCATTCAGGGAACAAAAGTCGAATTTAGATTTCTCAGGCATTACTAAATGGCCATCCCTTTTGGAGGGGGCAACCCCCCCTGGGTTACTTGGCTGCTATTTTTCTCTCTAGGTCACTTTCTTCTGATAAACTTTGAACATTGGAACATTTCTCCTCTGTTGTCATCATGAGAGGGAATGGGCTTATTTACAGCCTTTTATGGGAAAATGGTGTAGGACTTTTTTTTTTCTTTTTTTTTTCTCTATTAAGAGCCTCCCCCTACCCCTCACCCTACACTGAGATGCAGTAACCAATCTCAAGCAATCTGAAAGAGAACCAAGACAGGAAATGCATCCCTTGGAGAACCTAATAGAAGAAGAGGGAGCCTTTATCCCTCCTTTGGTGCAACTAAGCTCTAATAACGATGTAACGACTGCAGAAGAATGTTGAAAATTGTGGAAGTTAGGACGGGAAGCTTTGAGGCCATCCGGGGACTTTTTAAGCCAAAGGTAGCTGAGTCTTCTCCACTGGAAGGTCCCCTGAGTTGGGAGGTCCCTGCATGTCAAGGGGGCAGCCTGTCCCAATAACGATGACACTGTTATTACCACAAACAGCACTGCAGAGAGATTAAAAGCGAGGTTCTGCAGGAAGATTCCCTAAACTCACCTCCCTGCTCGCCCCAGCTTCAGCCATTGGTCCTGGGGATCCATCTTCCAACTTCCTCCGTCCTGCTGTGCTCCCCCCAGAGGCTAGGCTTCAAGGACTGTGCCTGGAGATGCTTCAGTGTGCTTTCCAGCTTCCACCTTTGGCCAATAGGATAGGGGGACCCAGAGGGGAGGGAAGAACAGGAGGGAAGGGGGATCAAGTCAGTTATTCCCAGGTCCCCTTCCAGCAGGTGGCTGTGGCAGCAAAGGTGCTGTCCTGCATTCGGCACTCCCCTTTAGGTGCCAGTCACCTTCAGGATGAAGGCAGATAATAGTGCTCTACTGTTACCAGTCCAGGGGATCTGCGCTATCCCTTGGAGTTTCCCGACACCCTTCTTGTATCCTTCTACGTAGTCCCTTTATTACACTCTACTTAATTTGAATATGCCACCTTATTCTGGCTAATACTTTGACTGATATCTATGACTCACTATCTATGTAACATTGGGCATACTCCTCAAACTCTGTTGCTCTCAGTCTTTTCCTCTGTAAAAGGGGGTTAATAATAATATCTTCTGTAGGGGGTCATTTAAAGGGTGAAATGAGGTTATACATAGTATGGTGCTTTGAAGATACAGCAAGGACTCAGTAAGTGGGTAGGGTAATACCACGAATACTGTGCAGTTCCTAGACACTACCTTGATTCAACCGTGGTAAGTCACTTCTCATAGCTTGGGTTAGACCTTAGGTAACCAATCGATAAGGCAAAAAGAAGCAAAATCCCTTATGGTAAAAATTAACTTTACAAGTCTTTCAGTCACCTATCAGAGTAGGGTACAGTGTATTTTGTGTGTGTTCATGTGTGTGTGTGTTCGTGTGTATGTGTGTATGTGTGTATGTGGGTTCAGCCCTGCAGAGTAGTTCTTATTCAAGTCATATTTGAGAACCCTTGAGCTAGATCTGAGAAAGAAAAATTTTTGTGCAAACCTCAGAGCATCCTATGCCTTCTGCTTTAGTCGTATCCATAGAGTCCCTAGAGGAGCCAGAGAAGCTAGAAAATTCAAAAAGTTCCTGCAAGCTTGTAGGGTTGAGCTTTTTCTGTTCTATTAAGTCTCTATCAACTTCACGCTGCTGGCTAGGAGACTTGAAAAAGAACCATGATGGCTTCTCAACAGACTTGTTGTGAGGACAGAGGAATCTATGGGATCAGACTTCAGGTGGCTTAGCAGAGGCTAGGTTTCAAGGGAGCTCTGCAGTACGCTGTGCACACCGCTGCTCCCATGTGTGAAGGCTGACCCTTTCCTGAGCACCCAAGATGCGCCAAGCTTAGTGGTAAGCATTTCCCACATATTATCCCATATACTCCCACAGCAATCCTGAGGGGGTATTATTACGTTCTCCAGCTTTTAGGTGGAGAAGCTAAGTACCCAAAGTGTTCAGCCTAAGGTACCTGAGTCTAACATGGGTTTAGGGCAGTATTTAATATGGGTCCACTGGACCCAGTGTTGAGTTCTCATCTAGCACTGAGGTAGTGTGGTAGAGTGGCTCACTCTTGGTGTTCCCTGCGTGCAGAACCCAAGAAGAGAGCTCTGTGTTTGCCGGGATAGATTTTTTAATTCCCTGTATGTGAAGAGAGGAGGGTCCCCTTGTATCATGTCTTCCTTGGTTTTGTCTTTCCAAAGGCTAAAACACCAATTACCTCCAACTGCTTCTGGGCGCCATATTGTTGAACCATCTCTAGTCCAGCAGCTATGGTAGTTGATCACCTGGGGAAGTTTTTTTTTTTTTTTTTTTTTTTTTTTTAAAATACAAGTTAAGGCCCCACTGCAGGCTGATGGGGCCCAAATCTCAGTTGGCCTAAGTGTGGTTATGTTCTAAAGGGCTTTCTCAGTGCTTTCTTATGGATGGCCAGTGTTGGAAACCATAGCTCTAGTTTGCTTTAAAGAAATGAAGACCTGATGGGAATGTTGGTAAGGGCTCTCCAGAGTGAGGAAAGAGTGTTTGTTCCTCCTAGCTAATGGTTATTATCCAGAATTATCTGTGCCATGTTCCACATGATTTAATAGGCCTTGTCTCCAAGAGCATCTGAAGGCAATTGTGCCTCCAGTGTAGAATGCGATGGCAGGGTTCCCAAACATGGTCACGTATAGAGAAGTTGGAACCACTTTTCCCATGGAATTTGGCCATGCTTGCTTATTCAGGTGCATTCTCTTAGGTGCATTCTCTTAGGTCCTTAACACCGAAAACCCACGAGAGTGGGTTTTCAAGTTTATTTTTATTGAGGTATAATTGACCCATAACACTGTTTAAGGTGTGCAACTTGTTAATTTGATACATTTGTATATTGCAAAATGATTACCACCTAGGATTAGCTCACACCTCTATCGCGTCACATGATTATCATTTCTTTTTTTGTGGTGAAATCTTAGCAACTTTGAATTTATAATACAGTCCTGTTGTCTATCATCACTTTGCTGTGCTTTAGATCTCTTGGTTATTTATCTATTGGTTGCAAGTTTGTACCTTAAATAACATCTTTCAGATTCCCTCATCCATTAGCCCCTGGTAACCATTATTCTACTCTGTTTTTATGAGTTCTGCTTTTTTTAATTAAAAAAAAATTTAAAGACTTTATTTATTTGTCAGAGAGAGAGAGTGAAGTGGAAGGGGGATTGCCGGGCAGCAGGCCAAGGGGGAAGTAGATTCCCGGCTGAGCAGGGAGCATGATATGGGGCTGGATCCCAGGATCCTGGGATCATGACCTGAGCTGAAGGCAGCCGCCCAATGACTGAGCCACCCAGGAGCCCCTCACCTGCAAATTATTTCTAAATACATGTACCAGATTGCCTTAACTGAATGCAGATCAATGCATGAATTTAATAATTGCAATTTTAAAAAGAAAATGCAAAATTAGAAGGGTTGTTAAGGGTCCTAGGCTGATGAAGATCTAGATCCGGCTGGTCTGATGGGCAGGCAGGAAGAGAGGAGAACAGAGTTTGGAAAGGGACAGGTGGAGCAAGGTATGGACGGAAGAAGATGTTTGGACTCATATTGGAAAGGGGGGTGAAGGGAGGAGCTGAGCAGAGATATGCTTATTTATTTAACTTCTATTTAGTTCATTTCTCTTCGTGATATTTCTCGCATCTGCCTATTCCTCCTTGGATACTGTGCTCAAGAAACCATCCTCTGGGGACTCTTAGATTTAACGGAACAATTTTTGAGGGTTTTTAGGAGCCCAGACTTAAAAGCGCTTTGCCTATCTTTTACATTTCATTTCCTTCTTTTAGCCCTGGGAGGTGGGGAATGTTACTCCCAGGCTGCTTATGGGGTGAGGAGAAGTTAAGGAACTTGCTCTGGATCACTCCACTGGCAGGTAGTGACCGGACCCAAGCTCTGGCATACCAGTGCCTGGCATGCAACCACGCAGCGGTCCCTGCGGGACTCCGCTCCCCTGGCCCGGTCCCCGGGAAGAACCCCTACAGATTCCAGGTGGCCAGCCGCACCTGGCGTCTGACAAGGGTCCGCAGAGCCGCGGGACTGAAGAGCACTTCCCCCAGGGCAGGAAACTGCGGAGGCAGCGAGGTGCTGGGGTTCCGCGACCCCGCCCTGAGGAGCCTGGCAGGTTCCTAGGGACAAGCTAAGCCCCGCTGCCATCTCCAGGGCGCGTTTACACCGAGCAAATCTCTCTATCGAGAGTGCCTGTTTAATTCTCATCGCGGCCCTGCAAAAGGGGTTATTTTTGGTCCCATTTTCCAGACGGAGAAAAGCGAGGTTTCGCCTCCCCGACAGTCACAGCGTGCGGCAGGTGGTGGAGATGTGCCCCAAAGATAATAAAATCGGCACGGATTTCGTCATTATTATGCAAAGCCGGCGGGGAGGCTCTCCGACCCTCCCTCGCCTGAGCCCATCTGTCTCCGTGCACCGCCCCCGGGGCTCAGAAGGCGAAGGCGAGCAGGAGTGGGTGGAGACGCGTCCCCCCGCCGCTTGCCTGGGCCGTCTCCCCACGCCTTGCCAGCCAGCGCCCCCGAGGCCAACCTCCCAAGGCTTAAAAAAGACCACGGCCTCCCCAGCACTCCTCCCGCCCGCCCGCTGCCCCCCGGGAGCTGCATTAATATTAATCCCGATGAATAATTGAAGGCCAGAGATTTATTCGGGCCGCGGCGGGGGAGGGCGCGCAGCTGGGTTCGGCTGGGCCCGGCACCCGGGACGCCGGAGGATGGGGTGGGTGTGTCGCCCGTGAGGGTGAGCGTGCGGGTGAGCGCGGCGCCGCAGCGAGCGTGCCAGGGAGCGAGGGGGAGCGCCGGGGGCTGCTCCAGCGAGGCGAGGACGGAGGGGCATCCCAGGTCTCCGGGCTCCGGCCTGCGCTTCGCCCGGCGCGGGGTGACCCGGGGCCACGATGGCTTGAGGGGGAACAATAGCGACTCCTTAGATCCTGGGCTCCTGCCACCGGCTGCCCAGGCCTTCCCGGCGACCAGCTGGGCCTCCTTTCTTATTTGGCTAATTTATGGCGAGAGGCCTGGGGGGCGGGGTGGGGTGGTGGGGGAGGCACAGCCGAGGGGGGACCGCGTCTGGGGACGGGGGGCGAGGGGGCGGCAGTTATAGGAGTCTCCCGAGGCGGCGGCGCGGGTGATGTCAGCTCTCGACGAAAATAGAGAGGGATCGCCTGCAAATCCCCAGCTGCGGCGGGGCTAAATCTCGCAATCCCTCCCCGGCGGCGCCGAGCCAGGGCTCAGCGGCCGCCACCGCCTCCCCCGGCGCGCACACACCGGCACACGCGCGCACGCACGCACACACTCCCCTGCACACCCGCGGCACACCCCCTCCCCGACCTCCCCCGCCACCCTCCTCCAGCCCGCGCTCGGCCCCTCGCCGCGCCTCGAGCCCCGCGGCACAGGCAGGTGGCGGCGGCCCGGCGGCCCGGGGGCGGCGCTGGCTCGGGGAAGCCACCCCCAGCCCCACGAGCGCCCCGCCGAGCGCCGCCGAGGCGGGACGCGGGCGGAGAAGAGTCGAGCCGCTGCTTAGCGCCCGCCGGAGCCTCCCGCGCGGGCTGAGGCGCTAAAGGGCTTACCCGCGAGGGGGGTGGGAGGCGGGGAGACTCTCCCCCTTAAATAGCGCGCTCCGCCACTCGCCGGCGCTCACGCCGCACCCGCTCGCCCCGCTCGCCCTGCGCCCGCCGCCGCCGCCGCTGCAGCCGCCGGACCGCGCCGAAGAGGAGGGGGCGTTCCCAGACCATGGCATCCACGGAAGGGTGAGGGGACTCTTCTGCGGACCCGTGGGGGAGCGGGCGCGCGCGGGGGGTGGCCCCTTATCCGGGACGGGGACCCGGCGCCCGGCCTTGGTGGCTCGGCTCGGGGTGCGGGACAGTGGGGAGGGGATGGGTTTTCCTCGGCAAAGCTAGCTGCTTAACCCCTTGGAGCTGCGGGGGACAGACGACGGTTTTATTTGATTTAAAAGGGTACGGTGGAGGTGTGAAGAAGAGTCCAACGAGAAAACCCTCTTGAGGGTACATTGCTCGGGGGAGCAGCGCTTGGAGCGAGGCGCGGGGTGGAAGGTGGGGACCGGCCAGGAATGAATGAGCCGGGACCGGGACCGGGGCGGGGCGAGGACCCGCGCGCGCGGCCTTGAATGTCAGCTTTGTAGAGTCGCGGAGTAGATGCCGGGCCTGCACAGATCACACCTTGTTCTTGGATGGCGGAATCTCCCTGGGCCGCTCTAAGGAAGAGTGGAAGAGATCTGGGTACTTCCCGGGAAGAGGCGGGAAAAGAAGTGATTTGGGGCAGGGACAAGAGTCCCCAGATGCTAGCGGGTGAAGCGCAGGCTTCACCATTCTGCCTGGGGCAGCGGAGTCCTCTTCTGCCTCGTGTGGCAGCAGTCCGAATGAGAATGTTCCCAGAGGAAGTGACAGCTGCCTTTATCAAGAGGGAGATGGGCAAGGGGCAAAAAGATCCTTTGAGTACTCACCCCTCAAAGAAAGGGTCCAGAACAACGTCCCTGGATCAGTATCTCCCAGGAAAGTTTTCTGGCTTGGTAGAACCCGAAATAGGGACAAAAGGACAGGTTGGGGAGGTCAGCTCTGGTTAGTTAACGATATTGCACTGGCTGCTTGCAAGAGATCACTGGATCCAAGCCGGCGGTTGGGGTGGGGTGGGGTGGGGGGAACAGCTCCTCTGGGCACGGGTGAAGAATCCTTGGTCCCGGTCCTTTCCATAATTTCTCTCTAATAAATTTTACTAATGCCCCAGGCTTGATTTTGGGGAAAGGCTCTCTAAATAGGAGTAAAGTCCTGGTTCCAAAGTCAGATCTTTAGATTCAAACCTCCAAGCAAAGGAAGGTATTTGCAAAACCATCTCCCTGTGTTCAGGAGAAGGAACTCATCCCTCTCTGTCCCTGGGAGTCCCTCTGATGGAGTCTGGCACCTTGTGGTAGCGTGATATTTCTTCTCTCTTTTTATTCTAACATTTCAGCGGTGTGGAATTTTTTTTTTTTTGGATGGTTATTTCTCCAAAAAAAGATACTCCAGAAAGACACGTGTGTACAGAGAAGGTGGTACATTGTGCTAAAACAAGGATCTAGAATTAAATATTAAGAACCCATATGGCTCAACCTCAGAGCCTTTCCCTGCTGATTCAGTCTTTCATATTAGAGAAGACATAAAGGCATTTCTGGCTGCCTTCGTGGCCCTTCTAGACTTACCCCTGTGTGTAAAGACTAGGTTCAAAAACATCTGTGAAAGAGGTGGAGAATGGTCATCTTTCAAATCTTGTACCCAACTCACCCCTTTTTTTGATAGCCAGATGGGGAAAGGAAAGGTTAAGGCAATAACAAAGACCCCCAGAGGTGTGTATCTCACCTCTGCCCTAAATAAGAGCTGTGAAATGATGTGACATTAAATAAAAAGCAGAAGTGATTTTCAGTATTTTTAAGATTCACACTCAATTAATGCCGTATCTGTGCACTGTGCATAGTTAAGAAAAGATGTCCCCCCCCAAAAGGACCCCTTATATTTAGGAGATGAAAGAACTGAAAAAAAATGGAAAGGCTGAGAAACATATAGCAATTGATTGAGGAGTAGTTGAGGAGCAGGTGACATTTTCAGAAGCCCTGGTCTTTCTCAGTCTCTTCTGTTCCTCCATCTTTTCTTCAAGGAACAGGTACCAAGTACTTGGGTCGACCTCACGTGGAAGGCACTCTACAGGGATACAAACACATAAGTGGTCCGAGAGCTGGCTTTTAGAGGGTTGGCTCCAATCGATGACTTTGATTAGTAAATTGTTCCTGTGGTTTGGTGAGATTCTCTTGCCTCTTCTGACATCTTTGATTAATGTGCCTAAAAACAGAAGTTCATGGAGAATCCTCAGGCCAGTTGCCTTTGTTGGCTTTTGCTTTCTACCAAGGCTGAAGATGTTGCTTTGAAACACATTGCTGAGAAGGAAGCAAAAATAGCAAAACCGTTATATGCTTTCGGTACCTGCATTTTCAGTAAAACTCTGATCGAGAATGAGACATGAGAGTATGGTAAACTATTCCTTTGGTGATACAGTTACTTGTCAATTACATATACCAATTACCAATTAGAAGCAATAGTGACATCTCATGTTTGTTCAGCACCCACTTGCAAATCTCATTTGTGTATATCATCACATTTGATTGTTCCAATGTCTGTGAAGTAGCTGGTCCAGGGAAAATGGACTTTAAGAATACAGGGATATAGAATGTAATGTCATCTTTCCAGGAAGATTCCAGGACTTGGCAGAACTTTGGGGTTATCACCTGGAAATGTCAGTTATCATTGATGAGTGTACTAGACATGTCTAACGGAGAAGATTACTGGCTTTCTCTCAAACCTTTGGCATATACACCCTGCAAATTGCCTTTTGGAATATTCTTGGTATCAGCCTCTGCACTCAGTCTTTGGTTTGCAAAGTATACTCAAAAGCTGCTTTGGTTATTTGAGGTTTCTGATTATTTGGAACTGGGATTATTAGTATCCAGTTTCCATAAAAGTTAACAGTGGACTCTTTGGTAGTTCCCAGGCCCCAAGAGGTATTTTCTTGTAAAG
The DNA here is from genome assembly GCF_964662115.1 of Mustela nivalis. Taxonomy (NCBI): domain Eukaryota; kingdom Metazoa; phylum Chordata; class Mammalia; order Carnivora; family Mustelidae; genus Mustela; species Mustela nivalis. The sequence continues at coordinate 93,153,216 of NC_139028.1, read as the reverse complement.
CAACATCTAATTTGATAGTTGAGTACCCCCTTCCCCCATATCCACCGGTTCCCCAGACATAGCTTGAGTTACGGTTTTAGGTCCCTGACCCAAATTGGAAAGTGATTATACGTAGTTGGTGGCAGACAAGCTCGGGTCAATTATGGACTGAGTTATACTGGAGCGCCTAGATGTTGTGGAGGTGGACATTTTAGAAATATGTTCTGGGGAGGATGAAAGAGTGCTGAATCTCCACGTTTGTCAGGAACCTGCAGCGATCTGTCTTCTGATCAGTTCCCAGGAGCCAAGGGGTCAGGGCGAAAGCCAACCACGAGGGCTCGGGTTTCAGTTTGACTAAGGAAGCAAATGAAACAGAAAACTGCTGACAGCAGAAAAACCCTGGCAAGGGAACCCTCTGGATTTATTATTTCAAGCAAACAAAAGCAAAACAACGATTGCCATCTCCCTCCTCCCCTGGGGAACGAGGTTGAGGTCAGTGGGAGGAAGAGCTTTCGGACTGGACTTATTGGAAAACCCAGTGGAAGGCATGGGTTTCGGGTCCAAAGGGGTTTGCGTATAGCATGCCTCCGGCTTTGGTGCCGTTTTCATTTCTCATTTTGAAGAACATAAAAATCAGCCTCCTTGGGTAAAAGAGATAATAATGGAATTATGAAAAAGCCATTTCGTGTGTATTGAGACAGCCTCTTGTGAGTGACTGGAAGCTCAATTCTAACAAGAAACAATTTCCAAGTCCAAATGAAACTGGATTTCCATCAAATGAAGCGGAAGAGCCAGGCTGTTAAACAACCAAAAGACAGGTCTGCCCATCAGTATCAACGGCCCCTTCTTGTGCTCTTTTATATAACACGATTAGGTGCTGTCTCCTTTCGATTCAAATTTAAGGAGATTGTCAGACGCGGAAAAGTGCCTAAGAGGTAGTGCTTCGGTTGCAGAAACCAGCAATATTTAACAGCTCTGAGTGAAATTTCTGGGTCATTGTGCCATAAATCCTGGAGATCCCAGATTGTAAAGCTTTTCTCTGTTTGAGGCTCGACACAGGTTGATTTCAGTGTAAATTCCCCCTCTCCACCCTCCTCTATGACTGTCTGACCAATACCCAGATGTCTGGTTTTCCCCCATTTAAAGGCAAACTAAACAGTTTTCCATGCTGATTTTCCCCCCAAGGGACTGGCTAGTGTCTCAGAACTGAATCTATTCTTCGTTTCAATGACCTACGATGATTATTTTAATCAAATAAGACACCAATAATTTAAAACCTTCTAGCAATAGCAGACAGGAGAATACCGCTCTAGATAAAATTTGAGTTTTGCTTGCATTTTAAGAACTTGTCCTTGAAGTCTGGAAAAAAAAAAAAATCGAACAAATACCATATACCGCCTTGCTTGCAGACTTCTCTCCTTGCTCTTAACAGCGTGTTGGGGGCAAGCAGGATGTTTCAGAGCAAGGGTTTTAGAATCCAGATTATGGCAAATCTCTTTATTTACCAGATCCTGTGCGTGCCCTCTTCTCCCTCTGCCTGCCCCTCACCCCTCAACGCACCAAGTGCCAAGTCTTTGGAATGAGTTCATTAAAGGAGTGTTTAAAAATACCTCATTGCTCCCATCTCCATGTGTTCCATCATTGATTGGAGGCAGAGGGGCCGCATATTTGTCAGTAGAGTACAAAAGGACTAGCATCTCGTTATAAATCTGTCTGGTTGGCTTCAAGTGATGGCAGAAAGAACAATGGGCCGGCGCTATCAAAGACAAATGGAGATAAGGGAAGATCCTCAAACTTTAAAAAAAAAGAGTAACTCATTTTCTTTGTGTTTTGCGTTTTTTATTTTTTCTTCTCCCAAAATGGTTGTTTTCAGGTGTTGCTGTTTATTTACTTATCTCTCACCGATGTATCTATTTCATTTTCCGTGTAGATGAGCAGGTGCGGCTTCTGTCTGCTGAACCGCCACCTGGTGTTTTTCGCAATCTTGGTCGCTACTTGAGATTGTAGACTCATTGAGCAAGCGTTGTCCTTTAAAGATGGACTCAACTCTATTTTGGTGGCTGGACTTGGTCTGTGTGAATCCTGGCTCCCTCTAGGATACGTGATGGCTCATGTTAAAGACCTTGAGTGAAGTCCCTGGAGACAAGGAGGGAGATGTTTCCCTCCCACACACCCCTGTGTGTTAGAGCCTCCATTTAAATCACCGAGGGTACTTTCTTCTGTTACATTTGGTCAGAGGTGCCATCTGTCACTCGCCCTTCGTCGTCTGGCACGGGACTGACTCTCGTGCACTCCTGCCATCCCGGGTTCCCAGGCACTATGCTCTCAGGGTCACAGGGCTGGTGGCAAGGTTGGATGGAGGCGGATCTGAGGCTCATCTGCGTCCCAAGCAATGCTCTTCCCACAACACTAGCCATTAGGTACTGGATCCCTGCAGACTGTAGGTGGCCCCCAGACAAGAATGTTTTGGGTTACACAGGATTTTCAAAACTTTAGAATTATTTCCCTATAAACCTCTTTCACCTGAAAAAGGAATCCTGATTTTGGCTTCTGGCAAACATTGGCAAAGTTGATGGCAAGGGGTCTGTCTTTTGTCTTCGTATAATTTATTGAGTGATTACAGCCTTGTGTTGTTCGCAATATTTTATATACATTAATTTATTTACTCCCCACCACAGTGTGATGCATAAGGACTATTATCATTCCCATTTTACAGGTATGGAAATTGAGGCATAGAAAGATTAAGGAACTTGCCCAAGGTTCCACAGTTCAGGAGTGACAGAGGCAAGCTGTCAATCCAGCCAGCCAGGCTCTGGCACTCTGGGCCCTAACCATTAGAGGGCACTGCTTAGACATACAGGATTGAGGTCCACTGGGGCCAAGTGGCTGTCCCTTGAGGTAGGGCACATGCTTTCCAGGTTGGGCGGTCTTTTCTGAGACTCCTGGTGCATGTTGCATGCTCGACCTCGTACCTCTCTAAGGCAGCCTTTGAGAGAATGAGAGTTTGGGTTCTGTCTTCCTCCAGGATGCCACTGCCCAGTGGTTGTGGATTGGGAGAATTCTTTGAAACCTATCTCTAGGACATGAACAGTAATTCCAGCTACTTTTTCTTGTTAAGCCTTTAACCACTACCTTCTTGTTATTTCCTTTAACTTTCCTCTGGGTTGTTCTCAATGATCAGTTCTTTTGCAATTATTGGTTGTCAGGACGCCAGAAACACAGTCTTACCTGGACCCAGTGCTCTGAAACAGCCCAGGCTGACCACATGGGTCCCACGTTTTGGAACACTGAGCCCTGAACATGTACTTCTTAGTGGCAAACGTAGCTGAGACTGTGATGGCTCTGAAATTTATCTTTTCCTGCATGATTTCAAGTGTATTGGTTCAGGGTTGTGGCTTCACTTACCCACTTTCCTGAAACAGCTGTAATCCTGCCCTTTTAGGAGTAGGGCTGATGTTGTTGTTTGTTTGTTTGTTTTGTTTTGTTTTGTTTTTACAACATATGCAGACAGTGATGACTAGAGATGTCTTTTAAATCAAGGAAAACACTTTTCAGAGGTAATATTGCTCTGTTACAAGCACAGTTTGTTATCACTCAATAGGTGGCAGTAGATGTGAGCACTTCATCCAGACTGGTGGTTTGACTCCCTTTGGAAGCCCCTGGGTTCTTAGGGACTCCCAAACCCACAGTGTTCCATTCCTTTTTCACTGGAAAGAAAAAATTGTCTCCACCAAATCTATCATTTAGTATTTGTGAGCCAATTGTCCTATGTCACCAGTGTTCATAGAGATCACCATAAACAAATATAAATAGGGCCATTCATTTTAATTTATTCCAGGTCTGTGTGGCTATACATATATGATTTCATTAAATCCTTGGAAAATGCCTATGGAATTTTATGCTCGTTTTACAGATGGAGAATCTGACACTTTGAGGAATTTTGATTTTATGTTGTTATTGGGTGCTTTTTTTTCGCGTAATTCTAATGTGTTTCAAACTATCCACATTTTGCAGTTAATTCACATTTCATTAAAATTTCACAATCGTTCCCTATGTTTGTTTTAGCGGCAGCAGGTGGATTGAAACATTTTGGGTTAAAAGAAACAAGATAGCAGAGTGTCCTTGCAAAAAGAGATGATAAAGAATTTAAAAGACAGTGCACAAGAAAGATGGCAATGATTATGGAGACGTTAACTTCACGTTGAATGGAGATGTGACATTCAAGAAGATGCTGCCGCTAAAAAAAAGAGGGAATAAGTTTAGGCAGCTGAGAACAATGGCGAGACCCCAGCCTGTAGACATGAAACCAGAGAATTTCAAGTAGAAGAAGCAGTTGCCTTGCACGGAGGGAGATAAGGTGAAAGAAGACAAATAAAACAAGGAAAGTGTTCTTTTTCTGTTAGGTATTAGGCAAAGCCAATTGCTGCAGACCAAATGCATTTTTGTTTTTGTCTCAGTCTGTAATTAAAAGGGCAGTTGTGATCTGATAACCAGCTTGGTTGGGAAAGTGGATGGAAGTCAACATGAACCAAGCTTAATTAGATAAACTTGTCTAGAGGTGAAATGGATGGGTATCAGCTGACAACACTCACCTCAGACACTTGGAGGGGACTCACGATCCCCAGGGAACGGGTTCTGCTCTTATTATTATTTTTTTATATATGGAACATATGGTCTGGAAAAAGTGTCAAAAATAAGTTTGGGACTAATTTCTCAGAATTGAAAAGAGAGTCATGGAATTATAGACCGAATCTATTTCCGCGGTGTTTCTCTGGGATTCAAAGTCATCAATCTGCAGACATTAGTAAAATCATTCTAGGATAGAAGCTCCAAAGGGATCATCGATCTTTTGATCATGATTAATTGCTAACATTTCAGATGAAGAGCTCATCGTTTGTTTAACTGTTAGTCTGAGAATATTCAAATTTGGCTTCTTTTCAAGACACTGATACATTGGGTTTGAGGCACTGCTGCTGGGAGGCACCCCGAGGTGGAGACTTGAGTGCATGAAGTTCATTGAGGGGAGCTGGCAGCATAAATCCCTGCGGAACAGGGAAGGGAGCAAGGAAGGGTAGGCAGGGGGAGAAATGGAAACAGTCCCATCAAAGGGCTTAGCGCGTCCCACAGGAAGTTCTGGCTCGGGATGTTTCTTCAGAAAGATCCTGCATTGAGAACAGAGGTCTGGCCTTTCTACCCTTGCATCAGCACTGCCAGCCCCGGGGGTGAAGGTGGAGGGGTCGTGGAGGGAGGGGAGGGAGAATAAATCTTACAGTCCTGAAGGTGGGGAGCGTGGGAGTTTTGGCGGCACACCACAGTATCCATTAGTGACTCCCAATATAGATATTTGAGACATAATAAAATAATGGATACAGTCGCCTTTGATCGGAATATCCAGGTCTCCACAAAGCTATTAACTGGAGTAAAGTGCTATACCTTCAAAGAGTATGTGGTTGGGGGAAAAGGGTGAGGAGAAGATGGGTTCTGGTGGGCAGAGAAGGGGAGAATGAGTAGACATCACCTTACCCAGATTTAGCTGTGACCCACGTAGCCCCCAGAGACAAATGACAGAAGCCCGTCTCTGCACTCCAGACCTGCCAGAGATTTCTGGAAGCAACAGGAGGATGGTTATCTGAAATTGCTGCCTAGGAAAGGGTTCTCAGCTCTTGTTCTTGGAAGGGTCCACAAAGAGCAATAGATCAATACATAGGGAGTCAGAGTATAGCTATTATTGATACATCCAGTGTTGACAGCAACTGTTTCTGAATTCCTACTAGTGTATTTCCCATGGAGTCCTTACCTTAAGGGAACGTGGGCAGTGAACTGGATAACCAACTGGTAATCAATTTGGTTTAGCACACTGGGTGAGAATTTTTTGTGGGAATCAGGTGGGACCTCAACAGTTGGCTATAAGAGATTCTGGGGGCCTTGATGGAGTGGTATTTATAATCATAGTTGTAAGTGAGCTTACCCTGAGAGATTCTGAGGCTAGAAGTGCTAGAGGAAGAATCCTGGGATGCTGTAGTGTCTACAGATAAGCGGGGGGTTGGGGGGGTGGCAATTCAGGGGACGCAGGAAGCTGAGAAACAAGCAGGGAACTCAGAAGAGAGCAGGTGTCTTGGAATGGGAGTCAGGGCCACCTGCTATAGAGAGGTAAAGTAATAGAAGTTGAAAAGTATCATCGGATCCATCAGTTTCAATGCAATCACTGACCAGTGCCAGAGCACGGTCAGCAAAGTAGTGGTTACTGTTACCATGTTGGTGTGGGTTGAGAATGGATGGAGAGAAGAGGAATGTAGTTGGTTTTTGTTTTTTTCAGGAGTGGCAATCAAGGGGAGGATGGGAATAGGAAAGGAGATGCAGGAGAGATTACATTTTAGCTTTTTTTTTTTTTTTTTTCCAGTTTTAGGATGGATTATGCTGAGGGAAAGGTTTGATTGGTGATGGCAGTGTCTTCTTGGGTTCCTCTTGTGGAAGCTGATGAAAGAAAGTATTGCAACTAGGGGGTAATGATTGTTTGCCCTGGAGGTTCCTGCAGGGGAGGGCAGGTGGCTCTGTGGCGCTCGGCATGGTTCTTAAAGACTTCCTGTTTGCCAATCCTACAGCCCATGGTGTGGGGTAGGACAACTCAGCACAGAAGGAGAGGAAAATGTCACCTGCCTGGCCTGTCTGATCTGGGCCTCCCACCCTAGAGGGAGTGACAGATGGGGCAGACAGCTAGAGTGGGATAGATTTTAGTAATGGTTGTCTTTAGTTTTTAAGATTGAACTTCTGGAAGCCATTCTAAGTCTCCATAGCTTGGATTCTTCTCTTCCCCAGCAAGGGTTCGTTTGTACTCTTGGAGAGCTAGTGAAATTTATTTGGACTCATTTTGATCCCCATTTTCTCTACTTTGCATGCTCTTTGGATCACTTCTTGGGCCTTTTCACACCACCGGCATATTGAACACTCTAAAATGTATATTTCTAGCCCAGACCTCTTCTTCACGCTCTGGATTCATATCTCCTATCATCTAATTGACATCTCCCTTTGTGCAATGCATAGACATCTCTAAGTTACTGCGCAGACAACAGAACTCTTGATATCTTTTCCTGCGAATGTAACCCCATGCCTTCCCAAGTTTCTCCCTTCTCAGCAAAGGGCACTAGCATCCATCTGGCCATTCAAAGTGAGCAGTGTAGGTATTCCCCTTGTTTCTTTTATCTCTTCCATCAGCCCTAACCTACAAGCTGTCTCAGTCCCATCTCTTAAATGGATCTTTGCCACGACCCTCACGTCCACTCATGGCTCTACTGGAAACCACAACTTGCGAGCTTTCAGTGCCTCAACTACCCCCGGGTCCTGTCCACCCCTTTAGAGTTTATTATCTTTGTCTGGACCATTTCCTACCCTCCACCCACCACCGTTCTTGAGCTGGCTGGCATCCTTTAATCCTACAGCATCCCTCAGTTCTCCGTGCAAACACCATTTCCCAGAGGGGTCTTCTCCCATCCCTCCAAAACCCAGGTCCCCCTTTCTTAGCCCCATGTCATCCCCTTCCTTTGCTTCCTTCACGACCTCAGGTATAGTGTTTACATATTGTATTTATTTACCTTTTGGCTTGCCTCTACTTCCGTCCTGGCGTGTTAACACTGGCGGCTGGTCCATCATCGCCTCCCCTAGATCCTGACACCATGCAGTCAATAAACATTTATTGATTGAATGTTCATCAGCCTCACCCAGCCCGGGGATGCAAGGAGGGCTTCTCAGAAGAGGTGACATTTAAGCTTTGTCTCTTCCGGGGAGTGTGTTCCCATTATACTTTGTTCAGCCTTCTCTTAACAGCTCTTCATGCTAACAGGGTGAGCTGTTGCCTTGTCTATCTGCTCACCATCCTGGTGTCCAAGGATCGGGCCCGTTCATTTCTTTGTGGCTTGATTTATTACCATTATCACAATGCATGTGGGTGCAATCGACTTGTCTAGCTTGGGAAGGATACCTGCTGGGGCATTCAGAGGCCAGAGGGGATGGTTATTTAAAATTTTTTTAAAAAGATTTTATTTATTTATTTGGCAGACAGATTAAGCACAAGAAGGGGGAGCCGCAGAGGGAGATGAAGAAGCAGGCTCCCCACTGAGCTGGGAGCCTGATGTGGGGCTTGATCCCAGGATCCTGGGATCATGACCTGAGCTGAAGGCAGACACTTAACCCACTGAGCTACCCAGGCACCCCCAGAAAGGGATGGTTTTAAGGGAGCATCCAGGCCAATGTAGAGAGAACATGTCCTTTTGCTTCTTGTGACATGTCCTCTTTTTAAAGTTCTGCCCAGAAATCAGTAACCAGACTTTTGACTGCTAAGTGTTGCTAGGGTTCAGGTAGGTTAAAAGAATAACTAATTGGGCAACAGCTCATCTCGTGAAGCCACAAATGTATTTGTTATAGCCGGTCATGTTCCTGTGCTCTTGTCTGGGAAAGATTACACACTCCTGTCACTACTGCTGTCTTAAAAATGCAGGAAAGTTGAATCAGGTGAGACCTATGAGCCCTAGCTCCCCATCTTTCCCAAGGACCACCTGCCTCCTCTCAGAATGATGTCTTTTTTCCCCGTTTTCCTCGTGCCTTGTGCAGGAAAACAAGGAGAAGCTAGCACGATATGATATTCACATACAACAAGAGATTTCTTAAGTCATAGGTGATGTTTAAATTGCATCAGTGAATAAAATCCAAGGCTCATTAGTTCAACTGCTTATAGAACTGATTCAGAAAAAAAAAGTTCCCGAAAGCTGACAAAGTTATTGTTAAATTGATGCTTTTTAACTTTTAAAGAGATTCTGTATGTATTTAATCATCCCACCAGAGTTCTCCTCTCTGGCTTCCTATTGGGGTTGGAAACAAGAGCGAGAAGTCCAGAAATAATACATTTTACAGTTGAGGTATGCGTCTTCTGGGAGCCTAAACAAAAGCATTTGGTGTTTCTCTATTTCCTGGAGTGAAGTTCTTCTCTGAAGTTTTCTGGTGGCAGGACATGTTGAGGGATATTTGTCGTGCCTTGGTGGGGTAAGATAATGAGAACTCTGTCTGGTGTCGTCTTTCTGGACTCTCAGTGAGAATTCTGAGATTGGGGGAAGGGCCAGTTTGTGAAACCCTCTTCCCGAGCCTTATGGGAAAGTCTTCAGCTGAAACCACGCTCATCACCCTAACGGCAAATGCTGGATTCCTCCTGGATTCAGGTCAGGCGCTCACACTGTGGTGTTGGAGGTAAAAGCAGAATCAAAACAGGACGTTGTGTTTTCCAGTTTCCTCAGGCACAGAAGTCATTATTAATGGAGAGAACCGAGCGGACACGGATCATGTTTTTACTTTATTTGCTTTCTTTTTCCCTCTGAAGACTCTCCGTGGGTTTCCAGGAAAAGTAAAACCCAGATCCCACGCAATCTGCCCATAATTGTTCCTCGGAGTTCAGAAGGACCAAACCAGTTTGTCCAGAAGGGGGCACTGTGGAGCCCCATGTTGGCTCGCCAGCCTGAGAGAGGTAATTTTCCTGCAGTGCTGAAGCCAGAGCCAGAGGGCAAACTGTCTCTTTCCCAGGCCAACACCAGCTGTTGTCTTGGTTTTTTTAAAGAAAGGAAACCCTACTGCTTGGATTATTACATTTCAAGTGACCTGGAGTTGCTAAGTCACCGAGGGGACCAGAACTCCTCAGCCCCCAGGGTTACCCCTGGGAGGAGAGGTTGAGAGAGAGTTGACAGCATTTCATTTACCATCCTGGTCCGGGGTCCTCCTCTCTGTCATCAGCCACCTGCCTTCTCCCTGAGAGTCATCCGTGCCGATGGAGAAAGACTCACTGGTTCCAGAGTTCCGGTATGTCCAAACTGGTTTTGTCTGGGTTGTTGACAGACTTTCAAGGCAAAGGGGCAACCATGGGGAAAGGGAGAAGCCTTTAACGAGGGAGGAAAAGACACTTGAGGGATCGAAAAGTACATTTTGAAAGGGCTGAAAAGGACATAATAAGCAACACAAGAATGGGAGTATGGCAACAGGAACCCCTCTTTTCAGAAGGTCTAAGCAGCCACCCCAGGAGGCCAGCTTGTATTCCAACCCCATTGGAAGCAGGCAACAAAATCAAGACAGGCTCGAAAACGTGGTGTGTTTGTTACAGGGAGCACTTCCTTGGGAGGAGGCCGGAGAGGGGTCTGGGACTTAGGTCCATATGCTTGTCTGAAGAGGTCTTCCCTCTCCAACTTGGAGCTAAGCTGCTGCGGCCGGCCAGTGAGATGAAGCCGGTCGCATGTTTTCAGCAGCAGGCAAATCACTGTTCTGTCCAGCTGTGACTGCAATGATGAATCAGAGGGCGTTTTAAATTAACCTTCGAAGTTCTCCTCTCATGGAACCACAGGGTGTTTGTTGAATAAACAAACGAAAGCGGTCAGAAAACTCCCCGGATGAGTTCTTTATGATATTAATTTCTTGTTCCTCCTTCAAGAGAATCTGGAATTGAGTACAAACCAAGAAGTTCAGGGACGCGGGGCCGGCTTTAGGGGCCTTCGATGGGTGGTAGCACAGGGCCTGGGCTCACAAGGGACGGAGAATTGGTTTAACCCTCCACTGTCACCATCTTGAAGTTCTTAACAAGGGGCCTTGTGTTTTCAATTTGCACTGGGCCTCATGAATGATGGGACCAGTCCCGCAGGGAAGGCACCTATGCATGGGCCAAATGAAATACTACATGTGGTGGCAGTGAACATGATGGAGAGGATGACCTCGAGAACATCTCATCTCTTGCATTGCACGAAGACATTCCAATAATGACATCCTTTGCATAAAACAGCTTATAGAAAACCTTATAACCAGCGTTGCACAGCGCTTGCAAGGGTGTGTTTTATCCTCGGGAAGACCCCAGTGAAATTTCCTGTTGTACCGCTTACACGCAGTATAACTGCAGGAAAGTTAATTAACCTCCCTGAGACCCCGAGTATTTGTCTGTTACATAGAGACGATATCAGTCAATTGATAGGGCTCGGCAAGGAGTAAGACGTGTGTGCGGCACTTGGGATAGTGTCCAGGACATGGAGGACACTCCGTAGTGCAGGCTGTCCTCCTTGAACCCTGTTGAAGTCAGCGGAGGCTAGCTCAGTCTCCTGACTTTTCAAATTAGATTGTGAACACCCAGTGCATACCCACAGGCATGTTTGCTAATTCTTTCTCCTGGAGCCACAGGTGATAAGCCGAGAAAGTAGGTCCTGGATTTCTTTGATCTCACCAGTGGTGTGTTTGTGTTAGTGTAGGTTTGTTTGAAGGCTTTTCTCCTACAAGCTTTTAACCCTTAAACTCGAAGCTCCTCCTACTCCAAAATGCAGGGTGGCTTTTCCAGCGTGCCTCTGTGTGACACCAGCAGGTGCCCCACGGTTCAACTCAGTTCTGACGCTACCTCCCTGGAATTAGCCTCACATCCCATAAGCAAAGGGCTCAGTCCCATCGGACTGCCCCCACTTGGATGCCAGTGGGAAGCCCACATTGTGCTTCTCACCGACTGGATGAACATCCAGGGTCTTCCCACGGCCCCCCTTCGCAGGTCTGATAATGTGCTGGGATCACTCGTACACAACTCGGGAAACGCTTTGCTTATGTCTCCCTGTTTATTATAAAGGACACCACTCAGAATCGTCCAGATGGAAGAGAGGCATGGGACAAGGAACTGGGGACGGGACGAGGTGCCTTCTCTTGGCTTACCACCATCCCGGTACCGTGATGTGTTTAGCAACCCAGAAGCTCTTAAAGCGTCCTTGAGGGTTTTCTGTAGAAGTTTTGCTACATAGGCTGATTGAATCACCGCCCGTGAGTGCTTAACTCTGTGTCCAGCTCCTCTCTCTCCCCAGAGGTCGGGGGGTTGGGGCTGAAACATAAATAAATAAAACATAAAAAATCGTATACAGCAGCTGAGCACTAAAAGATTCCTATATGGTTTTAAAGGGAAATCAAGTAGTTAGGAAGGCTTCTGTGTTTTCCTTTTTTTAAAAAAATGTTATCTCTGTTTAATTTTCATGGGACTCTGATTTTTCAGGGATGAACCTATATGATTTGTGGCAGGAGTAAGCCATATGAAGGAACCATTCTGTGCCTTGGTAAGGGTGGAGTGTTTATCCATAACAAATGTATTCATTATGCAGGAAATCCATACTGGTTACACAAACAAGATTAAAAAAACAAAACAAAACACCTATTCTGTCACTAACCAGCGATAAGTATCTTTCACGTTGGTATATTTCATTTCAGACTAAATGCATATTTGCACATGAATACATTTGTAATAAACATGGAAATGCAGTGTACAGACTGTCCTATAAAATAATTTTTGACTTGACAGTGTGTTACGAATATCCGTTCATAAGTAAATTGATACACTTACTTAACTGCTGTAGTTTCCGTTTTGTGGATGTATCATCATCACTTTGGAAGCCAAACTCTGGTCATCAGCTTTTAGTGTGCTTCAGAAGTTACATTGTTACAAACGTCCCCGTGTGTACCCTATGCAAACCTGTCTGTCTCCTGATTTCCTCCGGGTAGATAGCTGGCAGTGGAATCGCTGGGTCAGATGGTACACACACATCCTCTCCACACATAGCTCCCAGCTGCAGCGTCTGAGTCTGAGCAGGGATGGGAGATTCGAATGACCGAATGCACTTGTCTTTTTTGAGTCTATTTCACCGCAGTGTCTATTAATTGTAGTTGTAATACAGAACAGCTCTGGGGTTCACTTTAATTCCTGGCAAAACACCTGAGCCTGGCGTAGACAAAGAAATGTCTTTTCTTGGCATTTGGTTAAAAAAAATTATCCCCCCTGTCTTGGGTGGGAGTCCTTGTTCACATGCCACGTCAGTCTAGATGGAAATGAGCCCGTTCTTTTTGTTTTAGGGCTTTTGCACACAGCGTAGAACATTCTCATGATTTCCTTTTCTGTTAACTGTGTGGAGTTCATATTGCGTTCTTAAGGGGTTAACTTTCCTCTAACAAGTGCTTTCTCTAAGTAACAAGGCCAGGGGCTCTTCTTACTGGGGTAGGCTTGTTCCTTTGTGCCCTGTCCTTTCGCTTCCCCTAGAAGGAGCTGAATACCCCTTCTGCTCTGACAAGCCACGTACAGCTGGAGAAAGGCATTCTCTCCAGTGTGGACATTGCCATGTTGCCTCTCCTGTCCTCAACCTTCCCGTCTCAAAATCCAGCCCTGCCCCTTACCTCAGCTCCCTCCCCACCTCCGGTTGTGGTCCTCTGGATTTTGCACCCGAGTTTTATGCAGGTGACACCTACCTAACAATCAGGCAGAGAGAATCTTCTGATCTGGCTTCATTATCTGGGAAGGTCAAGCTCAAGGTGTTGGGTCCGAGTAATGAAAAGTGTTTGCTTTGGTTTCCCATCTTGGAAGATGCCTGTAGTGGGTTAAATGTCTGTTAAAGGCCAGCTCTTGACTTCCTTTCTGCTGATGGGAAGGAGTGCGATTCAGGGAGTAGGGGAAGAAGAGAGGGGGAACACATGCTAAGGGGTCAACATAATGGGGTTGCTCTTTCGGGCTGGGAGACACAGACTGCGGCTGAACACTTTTTATTTTGGAAGTAACTTGCTGGTTGCAAATAAATGCTCACAAAGTCTCTCCTCGAACTGGGTAGTGACCCAGACACAGGCAGGCTCTACTGGGCTGGTGTGGCGTCCTTCCTTCCTGTCGGCAAGGCTCTGAATGGGCTCTCTCTAAAATGCAACATACTCTGTTCTTGTGGGTTTCACAGCTCCATGGAGCTAAGTAGGAGGCTACGCTTTTTTTAAAAAAATTTTTTTATCTCTCTGAAGATGAGATAACTGACATCACCTCTTAGAGTCAGGTGGTGGCCTTCCCATTTATTACCTGACAAACCACAGACCCCAGGTATCTCTTTGATCAGGCTTCACTTCATGCTATGTGTGGTTGCTGTAGACTAGTCTCCTTTGGATTGCTCACCATGGGTCGTCCTTCAAGTCTGGGCTCTGTTTCTTTGGCCAAATGCAGACCGTATTTTTGTTCCATCCCTTTCAAAAGTGAGAGTGGTCAGTGCAGGTGAAATTGTACTGGAAACGAATGCCCAATGGGCTTCAGTGGTGTGTTAAGGATAATAAAGTGCTTCTACTTGCTGTTACCGTGGACTCAGAATGTCCCAGAACATTTGGCCCAGCCCCCTCATTAGGCTGAGCCCCACAGTCAAAGTAGGTTAAGGAGACCTGGGGTTTAGCCCTCCTTCTGCCACCGGCTTCTGGACCAGAAATCTATTTATTCTATCTCATTTTTTCCCCTGCCCACGACGTGAGCTTTTTAAGGCACGTTGTCTTCTTTACCTGTGTTTTTCCCTGCACCTTGGACCTCCGGTCCCCAGAGGCTTGCTGGTCTGGGACCCCTGGGACTGTTGTCCCCTCAACACTGTGCTGCTCCCTCTGAAGTCTTGGTGGAGGGGTGAGGTGGGGGAAAGCCAAATCTCCCTTAGTTTCTCCACCCTTAATGCCCCAGACTCTCTCACATGTGTGGGGGTTGTGGATGGACAGACTTTATCCAAGATTTGAGAACAGCGAGAAGCAATGATGATTTTAAAAAAGATAACCATAAAAATCACTATTCTCAGTGCTTAAGAAAAAAAGAATCCAAAACATTTGATAGGAGATCTCCTAAGAGATGAGCTCACACCTGGTGCCAGCTTGACGTCTGAACTCAGAGGAAGAGCTCCTCTTCCGGTTCCCCTTGGGGCAAGCCCCCCTCCTGCCCACAGTGTGCTGGGTGTTGTCCTGGGACCTGAGCTGCCCTCCCTGCTCAGGACAGCTCATGATGGTTCATGGTGGTTCATGGTGGAATGTTCCTGAAGTCACTGTGAATCACCGTGGAGGGCACAGCCATCAGCAGGGGAGCATTCTCTCGGCACAGCCATCAGCAGGGGAGCATTCTCTCTGGCCCCTGGGGGTGCCTCCTCCTGAGTCTTCAGGATCCCTGGGTCCTTTTGGTCCCTATTAACCACAGCCTGTGTTCACCACCCGAAGACCGTGGGCTCCTGAGGACGACAGGTCCCCGTGGGCAGTGCACCGTAGAGACCAGGAAGAGATGTTCTGCTCAAGATGCAACATACTCTGCAGCTCTGTTCTCCATGGGGCACAGAGACATTTAGCTCCGCCGTGCATCACCTTCTTCCCACCTTGCCGGTCACGCCCATCGGAGTGGCTGTGCAATTGAGCTGGGACTCCGCACCGTGCCTGACTGCACTGGGGCCGATTGGGCCTGGTCGCTTCCATGAACTAGATCCAAATCTCCAGGCCCGAGTTTTCCTGGAATTCTGTCCTGTTTTGGCTGGTGGGACGGAGGCCTGCAAGCAGAGGAAGAGGAGTCCAGGTGTGATAGTGACATGAACTCTCCGGGAAGAGGGAGAAAGTCAGCCTACCTTGCTTGTTCTGGCTTTTTCGGCCGAGTCACCCAGTCATTTTCTACAGGTTAAAAAAAAAAAAAAAAAAAAAAAAAAGTTTATGCTTCTTTGACTGAAGCTCAGGAATTTTTATTTTTAATCGGCAGAGTTGAATTAGCTATTCGCACTCTTATGTATAGCCTTTGGCCCAAGTGGGCTCAAACCGCTAGATCGGCACGTCCAGCGTCCAAGGGCATGCACGTGGTGGGGGGCTGGAATGAGGCAGTGCTCAGCAGTGCCTGACCGGGCTTGTGTGTCTCTGATGCCCCACACCTGGGCGAGGGCCCGTTCAAGGGACAAGAGTGCACCTCAGGCCTTCATTGCAGTGTTGTAATGGGGGTCCACCACTGCGTAGCTGGGTCGTGGCTAGAAGGATCGTTCCTGGGGGGCCTTATCTAGGACAGAGGAGTTTACCTCTCCAAATAAGACCCTTGGGGTTTGCTTGGGATTTGTTCAGGGGCTGGGGCAGGAGCTGGTGATTGAAAGGGGGTGATCTTGCAAATGACTGAGGGAGGAAGGGCTCCATGGGGTGGGCCGGAGAGCCCTGGGTCCTGGTTACAGGGGACTCTCAAGGGTCATGGACCCCCTTCCAGATGTTCTCAGGAGGATAAAGCCGGGGTGGGGCAGGGGTACTGGGGAGCAAGAGGAAATCTGTAGAAACACGTAGTAATGAAACAGAGTCCCTGTTCTCTCCTAGCTTTTGAGACGAGAACATTTTTTTTTTAATTTTATCTTACTTTATTTTTGAAAGATTTTATTTGTTCATCTGAGAGAGAGACAGAGAGAGCACAGGCAGTGGCAGGAGCAGGGGGAGAGGGAGAAGCACAGTCCCTGCTGAGCAGGGGCTCTGAACCCCAGTGTGGGGCTTGAACCCAGGACCCTGAGATCCTGACCTGAGCCAAGGGCAGAGGCTTAAATAACTGAGCCCTCCAGACGCCCCAAGACCAGAATGTTTTAGATAACAAGTCTTTCCAATGTCTTTTAAATATCCACATGCCATTTTAAGATGCATGTTTTATTCATATTTATAATGATTTTCATAATTTTGGTTTGGGAGGGTTCACAGATTTCTAAAGGGAATGTTTAAAAGTCAGAGGAAAAGCGGCTGGTGACTTTTTTTTTTTTTTCAGATTTGTAAAATATCCTTTCCATTTTATCTGAATGCTTCTTTTTGGTTACCAAATCCTGATTTGATTAAAAGCTTAGCAATGAATACCAGTTTGGAGATTATTTGTGCTGTCTCTGTCCCAGAGAGTAAGGAGCAGGAAAGAAGGGAAGGGCTGGCTTTGCAGGACCAGAAAAGGGACCCCGGTGGCAGTAAGATCAGGGGCTGGACTCGCGTCTGTCTTCTACCCAAGTAGCTTTAGAAATCACAGCTCTCCTAGAACAGCACATTGACCCCTAGCTCAAGTCACAGTAAAACCTGGTGCTATTCACTGATTTAACAGATGCTCCTGGAGTGTCTGGTCCTCCACTAAGTGTGAAAGGGTGGCCTTCTGTGAGTTGGTCAGATACAGCCACTGTCTGGCAGCCACGTGGAGCCTGGGGGCCTGGCGCTCCAGAGATCATGAGACTCGGTCTTCTGCTCCCTGCTCTCTTCTTGCCCTAAAAGAAGTACAAGGCACCTGGCACCAAGAAGGAACTAAGGACGGTTGAATCTAGGACCAGCTACTTCCTGGATGAGTGACTTAGCCTCAGAGCCTCAGGATCTGTCCCCATTAGAAAGTAGAGATGAATAGCATCTACCTGTAGGGCTGTAATCAAGGTCATGTCTCATAGGCTGGGTGCTGGAACAAGTAGGTGCTCAGAAAATGGTTGCTTTTTAAAGACATATTATCACTCAAGCACAGTTGTGCTTTTATTTATTTGAGATACCTTAAACTGAGCCTCGAGATAGGAAAAACCTGCAAAATGTGACCATGCTAGGGATGCCCACCCACCCCAAGAACATATGTGTATGTTCCCGCTGCTGTCAAATCTTCCAGAAAAAGAGATCCCGAGGATGCCAAGTCTGGATAGACCCTGTAAAGGTCTCGGGGTTTCCTTTGTAGATGGCTTTCCAAGTACCCGCCATGGCCACTGGGAGAAGACTCAGGGAACTTGGGGGGGGGGCTTTATTGAGCAGCTAAGAGGTGGCACTTGGGAGCTCAAACTCTCTGACGTGCCAGGCTTGCAAGTACAAGCAGAACAACGCTTACCTCAGTAAGCGGAAAGACTCTGGTCCTGGAAATTTCTAATAGTTGGTGTGGGATGACCCTGAGCAGCCGCAGAGACAGGATTCCTCTGCCCACGGTTGGTGACTTCCACCATCCAGGACGCAGGGGGGCGCTGCAGCCCCACTTTTCCTCCAGAGGCCGTCCCTGGGTTTCCCGAAGGAGCCTTTAATCTCAGGTTTCCTTTGTGCTTGCATGATGTCACATTCTCTGTGCCTTCCTAGGTGGAAATCCCCGGGGTCCTAAGAAAACACATGAAACACCTAGAAAATGTGTGTGGTTTCTTCAAGCCAGGGAACTTAAAAAATTTTTCAGGAAATATGTTTTCCTTGAAACAAAAATTTAAAAGAATGTATCAGCCCAAAAGAGTTCTATACACCCCTTGAGAATAGTCTTCAACATACACACAGACTCACACAGACACACACACACACACACACACACACACGTGTGCAAAACAGTGCAGTTATAAATGATTTTTATTTATTTACCAAAATGAGGCATCATTCTGCAAACTATTCGCTCACTTGCTTTGTCACTTAACAACAGCCCCAGGAAACTTTTCAAGTCTTTCCCACACTTATTTATTTATTTATTTTTTCAGAGTGACTTTGTTTACATATCTGGGACCATCAAATCTGAGGTTTGAAGCCCTAAGTCATTATGATCGAAAAATGAAAGTATCGAACCCAAGAGAAGAGAGGCTTAAGATGTTTATGCTTTGGTCAGTCCAGCAGCATCTGTGTTCAGCATCTTTGTTTGCATGAGGGGTAGAAGGCAGGTGCATTTCCTAAAACAAAAAGAGGAGTTAACAACCTTTGAATTCCCTGAGGGCTGGTTCCCTCCTACCCCCACCCCACCATCCCGTCTCTTTCTGGACTGCCCAGCAGTCACATGGGCCAACCGGTTCTGCCAGGAACAGAGGTACAATCTAGCACTGTGTCTAGCTTGGAAGGCGTGGTTTGGGGTAGGGGGAGATGTGCAGAAGGTAGAAATGATAGCTCGGGCTTTTTGTCAGAAGGGCACAGGTGCAAATCCCAGCTGTTTCTTCCTGCCCAGCTGGGCGACCTTGGGCCAGTTACTGAAGCCCTCAGGGCCTTATTTGTAAAATATGGTGAGAAAAGTCCTCTGGCAGGATGGCCGAGAACAGTAAGTCAGTGCCATGGTAATATACACACATGGCCTGATACAAAGACTAGTCAATGATAACCGCCCCCTGCTCTCTTAGCGGTCAGCAAACTTCTGCAAAGGCCCAGAGATGAATATTTTAGGCTTTGCAGGCTGCAGAGACTCTGTTGCAGCTGTTCAACAATAAGTAAATGAGGGTATGAGGACGTATTCCTACAAGAGTTTATTAACAAAAACAGATGGCAGGGTGGGGTGGACCCAAGGGCAGGGGTTTGCTGACCCTGCACTGGGTCCATACTGTCCCCTGGAAATAGAATGTGAGCCTCGTCGGTAATAATTTTGCTTGTAGCCCCGGGAAAAAAAGTGAAATTCATTTAAACGATAGAATTTATTTACTTTAAGTGATCTGAACTATGATTGCGCTGGGATGTAATCTATATGAATGCTCACTGAGGAGGTCTTTTACTTTAAATCTTGGTGTTATTTAAAGTCATCGCGGGGGATCTTACCCTTAGGGCACAACCTCATTTATGGTGGTCACGTTTCACGTGTTCGCTAACTCGACCGCCTGGTTCAAGGGTGGTCAGCCCAACTTCTCCACGGGCAGGCCATACCACTTCGTGCGCCGAGAAATTGACTTATTAGACAAAAGTCAAGTTCCAAATACGAACGAGAGGAGAACGGAAACCATCAGAGTCTGGAGCCTATAGGAAGGAGATGGCTCATTTCCCGCAAGTTCGTGTGTGTGTGCCTGTGTGTGTGCCGGACCACGAGGAGAAACATAAAGGCGTCTTTCCTTCTGAGGCTTGTTGTCAAACATGTTTGACATCCACAGCTTTACCTACTTGAGTGTTTTGTGTTTTGTTTTGCTTTTGCTTTAAATCAGGCTCACTGTGGTGTTTTGGTTCTTTCTTGTTCGGGACATGCTTGGAGGTCTGCCCAAGCTATCTGGTGATGGAACGAATGCATATCTGACACCAGCCAAGCCAGTTACTAAAAGTCACGCTGACCATTTTAAATGGAGAAATCATGAATCATGGAGCGCTACATCAAAAACTAATGGTGTACGGTATGGTGATGACATAACACAATAAAATAAAACGAATAACTCCTCCCAAGAATTTAAAAAAATGTACAAATCACCATCCCCAACTTTAAACCCTAGTACTTCCACATTTCATTTAAAAAAATACTCATTTTACAGAGAGCAAAGTGAAGCCCAGACAGGTGACAGGCTCAATCCAGACCCATACCCTCAGTGGTGCTTTGGGATGAGAATTTGGAAATTCGGGAGCCTGGATTGGGGACAGCTCCTCCTGCCCCGGTGCCGCACTGCTGGGCGCTGGTTGGGGGGGGGAGTGGGTAATTCACCCAGTGTCACAAGTTTCAGTGTCACAAGTCATGTTTGCTTGGAATTTTTGAATATGCAAAACAAAGGTAAAGAGATACTGCTTTCAAGTGTTTCGTTCTCTTCTTGATTTTTTTTTTTTTTTCATTGATTCCGACACAGTTTTTTCTGAGCCTCCCAAAACAAAGGTGAAGAAGGTTTGGCCTCTGTGTTCAAAGAGCTCACAGCCCGGGGGCCGGTGGGGGAATGTTGCCTTTCTGTAAAAACATATCCAGGATGATTCAGAGTGAAGCGGAGGAGTTTGTTGTTGTGTCTGGCTCTTATCTCCATTATGAGATGAAAGCAGGAAACTGATAAAACTCACCTTTCTCCCTCCTGTTCTTTAGCTACACGATGAAAGAGATTTTAAATATTTTTTATAGTGAAAAAATTTTTTTAAAATATTTTGTTTGTTTATTTGACAGAGAGAGAGAGACCACAGTAGGCAGAGAGGCAGGCAGAGAGAGAGGGGGAAGCAGGCTCCCCACCCAGCAGAGAGCCCGATATGGGGCTCTATCTCAGGACCCTGGGATCATGACCTGAGCCGAAGGCAGAGGCTCAACCCACCTGAGCCTCCCAGGTGCCCAAAATTTTCAAGGTGCATTTTCCTGAAATAAATTCTGAGTAAACCCCACCCTCCAACTGGATTCTGTTTTTTCCCTTTCCTGCAGGGTTGGTATGAGGGACAATACACATTTTGGAATCAAGTTCACTTGGGTATACCAATTTCTACCTGCACCTTTCCTAGGCTTTGACTTGGCCATGGTCTCTAAAGACCCAGCTTCCTCATCTGTAAATTGGGGGTAATTCTGGCCTCATAAGGTTGTGATGAAGATTGAGGGGGGAGTGCATATGTTAAGAGAAAAAAAAAAGTTCAAGTGTGGGAAAATGCTTTTCTGGATGGATTTTTGATAGGAATCAGAATATAGCAAATTGAGAATAGAGGTTTCAGAATTTTTTTCAGAATATAGTAAATTGAGAATAGAGGTGATGTCATAGTTCACTTCCTCCTCCTTCCAGAAGGGTGCGGTATGAAGCCAAGAAATGTACTCGGTGTCCCCTATTTTCTTGTCTTGATAGTTAATGACTTTGAGACGGCATTTTAAAGCTATTTTTTATCCGCCCATTCACCTCTCACTCACATATAGACTGTTGCTGTCAGGAATTTAACATTCATGAAAAAATAGCCACATTTTTGACATTTTTTAATTTTTTTAAACAAATAAGGTCTATTGGTTGTTGCCATGACAGCCA
This sequence comes from Mustela nivalis, assembly GCF_964662115.1. Taxonomy (NCBI): domain Eukaryota; kingdom Metazoa; phylum Chordata; class Mammalia; order Carnivora; family Mustelidae; genus Mustela; species Mustela nivalis. Next base: position 93,131,818 of record NC_139028.1, on the reverse strand, counting down.
AACACTCTGCTGTCAGCTATCGGGGTGAATTATTAAGGATCTTTGTTGAGGACATCATCAGTAAACACACCCGTCCTCCAGGGGAAGGTAACAGGGCTCTCACAGCAAAAGCGGTCCCAGCGCTGGGAGTGCGGGGGCTGCTTGCCTCCTCATCCTGCCCACGGGGAAAGACCAGGATGAGCCAGCCATTTGCCTGGGATCCTCTTCCGCAGAAAAAGAGCCTATTCTTCTGGCGTTTTTTTTTTTTTCAGGTTATGTAAAAGGCTGGGTGTCCGAGTCATTTTCCCAGAAGCAGGAGGCTTAAACTGGCGCTTTCTTTCATTCCCAGAAAGGTTTGACCCATTCCTGCTCAGATAATCCTGCCCACAGATGAAGACAGCCGTCTATGGCGACTGGTTGACCAGGAACAGGTTCATAGAGCAGTTCTGTGAGAGAATGGGGGAGGCCACTGAAAGAGGAGAAAGTCAGAAAGTGTATGTTTGAAATTTATGGAGATATACATGGCTAACCTCATTTTTATTTTAAAATAAGAAGCACAGGGCGCCTGGGTGGCTCAGTGGATTAAGCCTCTGCCTTCGGCTCAGGTCATGATCTCAGGGTCCTGCGATTGAGCCCTGCATTGGGCTCTTTGCTCAGCAGGGAGCCTGCTTCCTCCTCTCTCTCTGCCTGCCTCTCTGCCTACTTGCGATCTCTCTCTGTTAAATAAATAAATAAAATCTTCAAAGAAAAAAATAAGCACAGCATGTTAGTCGTGAATAAGCTTCTCAGAAAGTAATTTTAAGACAACTTATTGAACCTTTCTGAACCTCAGTTTCCACATATATAAAATGGGTTTAGGAATAGAATTAAATCGGGACACCTGGGTGGCTCTGTTGGTTAAGCATCTGCCTTCCACTCAGGTCATGATTCCAGGATCTTGGGATCGAGTCCCGAATCGAGCTCCTTGCTTAGTGGGAGTCTGTCTCTCCTTCTGCCTGCTGCTCCCCCCGCTTGTGTGCTCTCTGGCAAATAAATAAAATCTTAAAAAAAAATAATAAAATAATAGAACCAAATATCTGAGGGGTGGTTTTGAGGATAAATTCACAGAAAGTGTGTGGAGCTGCTCCTGGCACAGCAAGCCCCTTGCTCGGTTCGCTGTTGTGATAAAATGATTGATCTCGAAGTCATGTATCAATATTTCTCCGATGTAGCCAGATCTCCTGAAATCTATTAGGATATTCAAAACACAACCACTTAAAGCTGGTTTTATTTTCATTTTCACGGGTAAGCAGTGATTGTCTTTTGCTTTCTTCTTCAAGAAAGTGCTTGAAGCTGCCATCCAAGTAATACCATCTGCCCGTCTTCGCTTTTGTGTTGAGATTTGGTTGACACGAACATCCCTGAATCTTGTGGCAGTGGTGGCTGAGGGCGTCCACGTCTGAAAATATCTAGAAAATGGATACGTTTTAAAAGAGACAGTTGCTCTTCTGAGACAGTGAACGAGTGAGGCGTGAGAGGAGGCAAGATGGCTGGTGTATTCCATGGAGAGAAAAGCCTGGTGGTGTGAGAGAAATGTAGCCAGGAGCATAATGAAGGCCCAGAGAAAGTTTTCACAGGTGCTTCTACGGCTTCCTTTCTGTCTTCTCTGCCTAAATTCTTCAAATTCTGATGAGATAAATTCCTCTACGGTAACGATTTAGAAAAAAATAAAAGATTATAGAAGTCTGGTTAGAAGATGCTAAGAAGAATCCAGGGAACCAGACAGGAATGAAACCAAGCTCTGTGTCTTTGAAGGAACACACCCGGGGGAAGAGCCAGTCAGGAAAGCAGGTGGGCTGGCCTGCTTCCTGTGGAACTGGCCTTCCAAGATAACTTACAGGTCCCCAACAATGGATCTTTTTTTTTTTTTCCTTTTTTTTTTTTTTAGCATCTTTTTGAAAATTGTGTTATGTTAGTCACCGTACAATACATCATTAGTTTTTGATGTAGTGTTCCAAGATTCATTGTTTACGTATAACACCCAGTGCTCCATGCAATCTGTGCCCTCCTTAATACCCACCACCAGGCTCACCCATTCCTCACCCCCCTCTCCTCTAAATCCTCAGTTTGTTTCTCAGAGTCCACAGTCTCTTCTGGTGTGTCTCCCTTTCTGATTCCCCCCTCCTTTACTTTTACTTTCTTTCTCCTAATGTCCTCTGTGTTATTCCTTATGCTCCACAAGTAAGTGAAACCATATGGTAATTGACTCTCTGTGCTTGACTTATTTCACTCAGCATAATCTCCTCCAGTCCCGTCCATGTTGATACAAAAGTTGGGTATTCATCCTTTCTGATGGAGGCATAATACTCTATTGTATATATGGGCCATCCCTTCTTTATCCATTCATCCATTGAAGGGCATCTCAGCTCTTTCCACAGTTTGGCTATTGTGGCCATTGCTGCTATGAACATTGAGGGTGCAGATGGCCCTTCTTTTCACGACATCAGCAACTTTGGGGTAAATATGGTGAAATTGCAGGGTCATAGGGAAGCTCTATTTTTAATTTTTTGAGGAATCTTCACAGTGTTTTCCAAAGTGGCTACTACAACTTGCATTCCCACCACCAGTGTGAGAGGGTTCCCCTTTCTCCACATCCTCTCTAACATCTTTTGTTTCTTGCCTTGTTAATCTTTGCCATTCTAACTAGTATAAGGTGGTATCTCAATGCGGTTTCAATTTGGATTTCCTTGATAGCTAATGATGATGAACATTTTTTTCTGTATCTGTTAGCCAGTGGATCTTTAAGGTGTTGGGAAAAGACCATTTCACTGCCAGTTATCCTCCTCTGCAGGGTCCTCTGCCTGGGAAGCCATAATGGGAGGCACACCACTTCGAAAACTGTGGGCTTTAGAACCCAACAGACTAGCTGTGTGGCCTTGGGGGAAATGCCTAACCTCTCTGAGCCTCAATGGGCTCATCTGAGGAAAGAGAGACCATCATATTTTCCCAACAAGGTTGTCATGAGGATGAAATGAGAACCACTCTGTGACACATCTGTCATATTGTAGGCCCTCGAGTGTGAGTCCACTTTTGTCTGTTGAACAAGCTGTCTTCTTCCTAATTTATACAGGGGAGGGCAGGGATGGCCTGAGCTGGGAGATTTACTGGCCTAAGTTATAAGTTAGAAAGGGGTGAAGGGAAGAGCTTTCATTTCTGCATATTTCTATTTCACTCTCATTGGTTTCCTCTGAGGCCCATATATGGTATGACTTGTCAATCCTTCAGTATGTGGCTATCCTTGTATAAACCACGTATTTCCAGGACATTTAACCAAGTGCCTTTCTGTAAGCAGATAGTTATCTGTTTGGCTCTCAGTAGCGTAGGGAAAGCCATGTTGTCCTGAGACTCTGTAGCTGGGGGCTTCCTGGCTGTGGCATATCACCTTGACCTCTCTAGGCCTTTTTTCCTTGTTTCATATGTAAAATATGAGGTTGATGATTAGGTTTTTTTTTTAATGGCCTTTGATCTACTTCTATTTTTATTTTTATTTTTTCAGCGTAACAGTATTCATTATTTTTGCACCACACCCAGTGCTCCATGCAATCGTGCCCTCTCCAATACCTGGTTCCTGGTTCCTCCAACCTCCCACCCCCTGCTCCTTCAAAACTCTCAGAGGTGATTAGGTTTTAAAAATCCTTTTACATAACCCCCAATTCTGTGGCTCAAGTCCTCAGTTCTTTGTATAATTTTCCAGTAGCACCAGTAGATAAATGGCCTGACTTCTGGGATGTTGTTTTTCTTCCCTAAAGTTGGTAAATCTGAACATCCAGAAGTTGGGTCACAGTGGCCAGTATGCATCTAACTCAGCAGGCAAGCTAGCTTCAGTGAAGAATGTGGGTTCTCTAGTCCACTGCGCCCAAAGCTGAAACTGTCGGAGACTCAGGATTCTTGGATGCAACACATGTTGTCATTTCGAGTTATGCCCCGATGCTGTGCAGATGGCCTCTGGGTTGGTCCTCCTTATTGGAGAAGGAGGAAGGGCCTACTCACTTATCTATACATGACTTTTCTAAAACTCACAGGATCCTAAGGATGAGATCAGAATTCGGACAAACCAGGAAAAAAGCCACATGGATGAGAAAAATCATATCCCACGTGGGGTCTGAGGTCATCCAGAGTTTGGCAAATAAAGGTTTTAATACATTTCTGTTAAAATATTTCTGGTATGACTCTATTGTTTCAAAGAATCATTCCCAGCTCAACAGTCATCCAACCACTGGTCCAAACTGCATTTAACAAGAGAGCTTCTATTAGTTTTTTATGTCTTGTTCTTGGATCCCATGAGATTTGTGTACCTGACAATACCATGTTCTCCTTTTTTGTCTCGTGTGAGTGCATTTTTTCTTTAAAGCAACCAGATAAGTCCTGAGTGGGACAGTGGAGGAAGATGATGGGTTATTACTAAACTTTATTGGGTTGTGGCAATACAGTTTCTCAAAGGTCTCCCCCCCCCCCTTTTTAAAAAGATCTTATTTATTCATTTGAGAGAGAGAGAGCATGAGAGAGAGAGAAATAGAGAGCACAAGCAGGGTAGAGGGCTAGAGGGAGAATCAGACTCCCTGCTGAGCAGGGAGCCCAATGTGGGATTCAATCCTAAGACCCTGGGATCATGACCTGAGTCCAAGACAGATGCCCAGCCAACTGAGCCATCCAGGTGCCTGTCAGTGGTCCCTTTTATCCCGTTGACTGTCAGTGCTCCAAACATGCCACTGGACAGCTGCCTTCCCTTCAGCCCTAAGAAGCTCCATGGGTCTGGTCTAGAGGGAGATGTCACTAGTGAGATGGTATCATGCGGGCCACGCCTCAAAACACTAGCACTGCTCTCTGGAATCCAACTGGGCACATTCAACAGATATTGATCAAGCACAGTCTCTGCATCAGGCCCTTTGATAGGTGTTAGAAAGAAGTAAGATAGGGTGTTTACTTTTAAGTGGTTTGTACCATTAAGAGAGCAACAATGTGTACAGAACATACCCTACGCCAGGCATTGTTTTAAATGCTTCATGTATGTTCATGTGACATTTAGAATGACCCCAAGAGGGAGGTAGGATTATTATCACTCCTGTTCTAGATGGGAAAGTGAGGCGCAGGAAGTTAAGTAACTAGCTCATGTATGTAGCCTGCGAGCTGCAGGGCCTGAATCCAGACCCAAGCAGTGGACTCGAGTCTGGGCTCCGTCCCCCAGCTCATAGGTTCCTTTTCTCCGAGGACCCCAGTGACATTATCTCCTTAATCCTTGTCATCTTTTTCTTCAGTCTGCTCTCTTTCATAACACAGGTTAGAAAAATAACGTTGCTCAAAGCAAAACAAACAACAAACACCTTTCTGTCCAGAAGGCACAAGGCAAAAGTCTAAACAAAAAGTAAAATCACTCATCATCTCATTCTGGCTCTCATTTTAGTTTATGTCCTTTCAATCTGTGCGATTTGTTATTTTGGTCGATATCTACATTTTCCAGTCTGCGCTTTCCATTGAGGATTATGTCAGGTTTTCTTTTTCTTTTTCCCACTATATTCTTTTTCGATATAACTCTCATGACTTCATTGGCTTGCGTGTTTTGAAATCATAGTTACACCAGACATTGACACCAATCCCTTCTTGTTGGGCATTTAGGTTACTTCTGACGTTTTATTGTCATAAGCCACACTGTCTTGCACATCTTTGTATATACTTTTTTTTTCATATACATTTGATAATTTCTTTAGGTGGCTGGAGGATTTTAACTTTTGTCATGTTTAGGTGCAGAAAGTAGAATCAGATTTCAGAATCAGGTATAAAAGGACCATCTAAGTTCTTTTCACTTCCAGAGAGCTGGAAATGCTCACCATAAGTGTCTGAAGCATGCAATAAGCCAGTCATTCCTCTTCTGCTTTTTTTTTTTTTAAGATTTTATTTATTTATTTGACAGAGGGAGATCACAAGTAGGCAGAGAGGCAGGCAGAGAGAGAGAGGAGGAATAGGCTCCCTGCTGAGCAGAGAGCCCAATGTGGGACTCGATCCCAGGACCCCGAGATCATGACCTGAGCCGAAGGCAGTGGCTTAACCCACTGAGCCACCCAGGTGCCCCCCTCTTCTGCTTTTTAAGAGAAATGGGAAGATTTATGATTTGGGGCTTTTGGAATTATAGGACATCTTCTTCCCGACAAATGGATTCATGATTCCAGCAAAGGTTAACGAAACCAAGACATAGCTGGTCTGGTTGCCTCTTCTCACCCCTCTTGAAGAATCACCCAGTGGGATGACGGAACATCAAACACATGAGGATCAGGAAGACAACAGAACAGGTTGAACAGGAACTTTGCAGACATGGAAATACAGAGAGACTGACAGGCCAGGAGGGAAAACACAGTGTGAGGTAAATGGAGGTAAAGGTCTGTCAAGCAACAGACGACTCCATGGAAGGGGCCCATTCCCAGTGGGTGACTTTGCAGCTATAGAGAGCTGAGTCTGAAGCCTGACTTTCCTTTTGAGTTGCTGTGTGATCTCACATGAGTTATTCAGTCTTTCTGAGCCTCAGTATCTTCATCTGTAAAATGGGCACGTTTTAGTTCTTGCTTCACAAAGTAGTTGTGAATCTTTAATCGGATTGTGTGAGCAAAAGTTTAACAACTGTGTGTTGGCTGCTTTGTGCAAGGCAGTGGACTATACCATGTTCGTAGGTTTGTCAGCATCAACATCACTCGGTGGGGGGAGGGGATTATGTGGGGTCAGTGCTTGCACACTGTTGATGACCATGCAAACCGTTCTGCTTTTTTGGGAAAGATAAGAATTTAAAAGGTGCCATGTGACATTTATGAGGAATGAATGTTACACTTTATCTTCCTGAAGCTCAAGGGAGGCTTGTCTTGGAATTTCCCTTCTGCTTTCTGAGGCAAATGAGGAGAGTTTGGGGGCCTCTGCTGAGGGGCTGGTGTCTGCTTCAACAATAGGGTGGGCATGACTGGAGAGGCTTATGGCTTCTACTTCAACATTCCTCTGGTGTTTTTTTAAAAAATTACATTTAGAGCTCGCTCTGTATTAAGATTCTTTGGGGGGCTTTCCTCAAAGGGAAAGAAGGGGGAAACTTTATTGGCTCAAGTCCCTGGGATTTCTAGGGAGTCAGTGGTCACAGACAGAGCACGATCCGGGGCTCACATGCTGCTATTGAAACGCTGTTTCCCCTTCCCATCTCTTGGCTGGGCCTTCTTGGGCATCTTTGTTTCAGGCACCAACGTGTCTGGCAGCCCGAGGCTTACAGCATCCTCTCAGGTAATGACCCCAGAGATAACAAGTGCCTCATTTCTGCTGCTTCCAGGAAAAGGCCCAGGGAACCATCTCTTGAGCTGGATGTCGCTGGAGTCGCACCCCCATTCCTGGGCTGGCCATGGGTTGTCTGGCCAGATCTGCAGAGCCAACAAAAGGGGGGAGGGTGTCCCCAGTGGGATGCTTGGAAGACAAAAAAGCCAAGAAAAGAGGGGAAAGGAAGGGAGGGAGGGAGAGAAGAAGGGAAAAGGAAAGGAAATACAGGACTTCTACAAACTCCGACGTCTCTCGTAATTAGGTGCCTTACACCTGCGCTCTGCTGTGCTGAATCCCGGCTTTTATCCACGACTTTTTTTCTTGTCTTTTCCACCTACACCCCGACGTCTGTGTGATTTTAAAGACAAGTGTTGCTTTTCATCACCTCGGCTTCCGCGGTTGCTGTGAAGCCTGCTTCTGGAAGCTCAGGGTGTCATTAGTAGCATACCAGCCACCCCGTGCCGCTTAACGTGCCGCTTAACGTCTCCCTGCAGACTCTAAAAATACCCAGAGGCACTCAAACAAACAGCGAGGCGCTGTGTGCGCAGGCGTGGGCTCATCCCGCCGGCCAGGTCTCTAAATTGCCTTAACACCGCTGCTGTGGGGAGAGCCATCGGCTCACAGGGCTCTGTCCTTTATTTTTTACTTTTCCTTTTGGCTCACCTATGCTGCTGTTGATGCAGAGGAGAAAGAAAAGGTTAATGATGCAACAGAATTGACTGGAGGAAAGGGAAAGAGGGAGACAGACACCAGGCTTGGTCCCACTGTGTTCGCCGCTTGGTATAGACCTGAACTAGGATGTGTCAAGAGATCAGACCAGTCCAGGGAGCTGCAAAGATTAGCTGGGATTTAAAATAAAACTCTTTAACAGGAGGTCACCTAGAATAACGCTCACGTATGTATCCGTGAAGAGGCCTGCGGACCAGATCCAGAGAAGGTTAGTGCTTACAGATGAGCCCCAGGGCCACAACCCGGGGTGGTTTTTCAAAGGCGAAGCAAAAATCGGTCTCCTTTCTGTGGAAGTCTTAGGTGCAGCTGGGCTCTCCAGGGAACCGAGGTCTTTCTTGTGTCAAGGAGGGTGTCCCATTTTATGGAGCCGAGTTGGCGCCACCTGGCCTGTGTCTAAGAGTTTGGGGACCTGCCTGGTGCTGGTTGTCTTATCAAACCCATGAGCACTTGAGTTTTTTGAAACCTGGCCAAGGGATTAAATGATAACATTCGATGGGTTATGAAAATATGTGAGTCATTGCAGATGTGACCTTTTAAAGATTGCCTGCAGAAGTCAGATGTCTCCTTAACAAGGTAATGAACCTGAACCCAAAGTAAGCATGCAAGTGAAGTCTTTTGCTATTGTGCTTCAGTGGAATCTATTAGATGTCCCTCGTGATCATCATGGAAAGGTGAAAGAAAACACACAGCTTTTTACCAACTCTATGGATATGTGCACTACAGGGAACATTTGTTTTAGCTATTGGGGACTGCCACGCGATGAATAGATTGCCCAGAAGTCGCTCTCAGAGCAACCTTTCAGCTGGCTGGTTTTATGGCAGGATTCTGGGATTTAAATTAAAAAGTTAAGCCTTGCAGGGTAAGCATGAGTAAGTTCTTGGGACAGAATGTACTCAGCATTGTTTCCATCCATACATGAGTGGAGGAAGCGTATGTACTCTGGACATATGCTTCTCATTGGAAAATGCGATCAAATGTCTCTCTCTGGACTGGCTCTCCAGGAAAGTCTTTGGCACCTTCTCAAGCCTAAAGTGAAGGCTTCTAAGCTCCCAAATTGTTAGGTGGTCTCTACCAAGGAACATGTCACAGGCTCTTTGTGGGTGGGAGTTTGCTCTTTGTGGGTGGGAGTTTGCTCATCTAAGATTCCATGTCTGCCTTCTTTAAAAAAAAAAAAAAAAACAAACCCAAAACAAAAAACAAAAACAAACCTGCATTGTTTATTTCAGAGGAAATTCCTAAATGTGGCAGAAGCTTTGACTAGTTTTGTGAATCTGGGCAGCTGTAATCACAGTGTTAGTAATAATAGCAGCAGCTGTAACAAGAGCTGACATTTCTTTTTTTAAGATTTTATTAATTTATTTGACATAGAGAGGGAGAGATTACAAGTAGGCAGAGAGGCAGGCAGAGAGAGGGGGGGAAGCAGGCTCCCTGCCGAGCAGAGAGCCCTATGCAGGCTCGATCCCAGGACCCTGAGATCATGACCTGAGCCGAAGGCAGAGGCTTTAACCCACTGAGCCACCCAGGCGCCCCAAAAGCTAACATTTCTATGGCGCCTTCTGTGCACTGGGCTGTACTCTGTGTCACAGATCCTAATACACTTAATCCACAAAGAATGGGGCTATGGATTTCTCCCTCCATCCTCCCCTGCTCCTTCCACAGCTGCAATAAGCCAGGCTGGCTATGCACCCTTCCCAAAAGCAACTTGTAAATGTGCCCCTCAGACCTGACTTTGCACACAATAGTATTGAAGAGAACCACAGGTTGTGTGCATTGTTGGACACACGCTTGCCTTTCACACTCTTGTGGGTTTGGGGAGCTGTAAATCTAAAACATGCCATTTCTCAGTCCCATCAAGAGATTCTGTTACAGAGAAAGACCCCTTTTTTTAAATTTTTTTTTAAGATTTTATTTATTTATTTGACAGAGAGAAATCACAAGTAGATGGAGAAGCAGGCAGAGAGAGAGAGAGAGAGAGAGAGGGAAGCAGGCTCCCTGCTGAGCAGAGAGCCCGATGCGGGACTCGATCCTAGGACCCTGAGATCATGACCTGAGCCGAAGGCAGCGGCTTAACCCACTGAGCCACCCAGGCACCCCAGAAAGACCCCTTTTGTCCTCCACCCCCAGCCCCCACTCTTCTCAAACACATTTGAGAGCTTCTTGTTTTATGCTAAGTGATTAAACTTCATGGAAAAGAAGTGGACTGTTAAGAGCTGCTCATAAAGACACACGTGGCCCACGCCAAGTGGGAAAGGGGAGCTGTTTTGGAGAGAAAGATTTTTCCCAAACCCTGCTGGGTGTCTGACAACCTTAAACCTCTTCGGCTCCGTCAGCATTAATGTCCTCATTTTGTGGCCTTTCCTCTGTTTTTGGGCGAAGATGTGTGATAGGCAGCAGAGAGCTGCTTTAAGACTGCGGTCTTCCCCGGAGGCAGTGCCCCCCGAGTGTCCTGCGTGTCATCATCCAAACAGCGTTTCAGGATAATCAGTCCCTGAAGTAATACTATGCAAAGGCATCAGGTCCCTTCCCCTCGAGCCTGCGTCTTAGGATCTGGGGAATCTGTCCTTTCCTAAATTCACGTATTGCTTTTTCCTTCCAGACTGTGAAATCCTAAACCAGGACTGGAATGTGTTTTGGGGATTGGAGGCAGGGGTATTACTGATTATATTTCCAAGTGTGAAATCAGTGGACTCGGGTTGGATGGAGGGGAGTTTGCCTGGTTCCGTGTGGCTTTGTTCTTCTGGCTGAAATGACTAAGGGAACTTCCAATTGCAATGCTGGTTTCGTGCGCCCCTGCACAGGTGTTTTCATTTAGAAATACCCATGTCATGAAACAGCCTGGGAACTGGGTTTCTTTTCTTCTTCTTCTTTTTTTTTTAAAATTAACATATAATGTATAATTTGTTTCAGGGGTACAGATCTGTGACTCATCTGTCTTACACAATTCACAGCCTTCACCATAGCACATACCTCTCCAATGTCTATCGCCCAGCCACCCTATCTGACTCCACACCCCCAGCAACCCTCAGTTTGTTTCCTGAGATTAAGTCTCTTACAGTTTGTCTCCCTCTCTGATTTCATGTTGTTTCATTTTCCCTCCCTTCCCTTATGATCCTCTGTCTTGTTTCTCACATTCCTCACATCAGTGAGCTCATATGATAATTGTCTTTCTCTGATTGACTTATTTTGCTTAGCATAATACCCTCTAGTTCCATCCACGTCATTGCAAATGGCAAGATTTCATTTCTTTTGATGGCTGCATAGTATTCTGTTGTGTATATATATACCACATCTTCTTTGTCCATTCATCTGTTGATGGACATCTAGATTCTTTCCATAGTTTGGCTATTGTGGACATTGTTGCTATAAACATTCGGGTGCACGGACCCCTTTGGATCACTACATTTGTATCTTCGGGGTAAATGCCCAGTAGTGTGATTGCTGGGTTGTAGGGTAGCTCTGTTTTCAACTTTTTGAGGAGCCTCCATGCTGTTTTCCAGAGTGGCTGCACCAGCTTGCATTCCCACTAACAGTGCAGGAGGGAACCCGGGTTTCTTAAAGAAAAGCCCACCTTGGAATAAAGGGAAGGGATGTTTGCAGTTTCCTAGATAATTAAGATCATGTGGATCTCCAAAATAGATGACTGAGGTCAAAAAAACAAAGAAAACAAGCAGAACAAGGGACGCCTGGGTGGCTCAGTTGGTTAAGCAGCTGCCTTCGGCTCAGGTCATGATCCCAGCGTCCTGGGATCGAGTCCCACATCGGGCTCCTTGCTCCGCAGGGAGCCTGCTTCTCCCTCTGACTCTGCCTTCCACTCTGCCTGTGCTCGCTCTTGCTCGCTCGCTCTCTGACAAATAAATAAATAAAATCTTAAAAAAAAAAAAAACAAGCAGAACAAACAAAACAAAACAGACCAACCAACAAGCAGAAACTACTCTGCTTGTCCGGGGTCTAGATGATCTGGATTTGATAAACGTGACAGGCACGATCATTGGGATGGGGCAAAACCTGCATGAATATGCCCGCTCTAACCTGTCTTTGAGGGTTACTTTTCAGGGGTCCCTGAGAGGAGGTTCATGTCGTCTTAGCTGCTGGATGATTTTTTTTTTTTTTTGAACCATGCATTTTTTTTTTTTAAACCAGCATTCCTTGGATGCAGGAAGAATGGAGGGAGCCTGGGCTTCGCCCATCTAGAAGATCTGGGCTTACATTCTGGTGTGGCTACTTAGCCTTTTGATTAGGCCACCTTTCTGGGCCACAGCTGCCTCATTTGCATACAGAGCTGTCACCACGCCCCTTTGATATTGATCAAATGGAGCCACGGATGTAGAGCATCTGGTTGGTAGTGTGGAGAGGATTAAATGAGCTAATGCAGGAAGAATGTTTACCGCCTTGCTGCACATAGCTGGCGGGAACCATGCCTTTGTTTCTTCTTTACCCCGTTGGCTGCCAGCCCTTATGACCCTCATGAAGACCCTTATGTCTCTCTGGCCTGCCAGTTGGCCCATGTGTGCCAAACCTGCCACGTTTCTGGAAGCTCACTCCTGCCTGCAAAGTAGTTCCTTCAGCTTCCAAGTGATCCAAGCCTTTCCTGGCCAGCGGCCCTCGACGTGTGGGGGTCGAATAAATTTGTAGAATAGCATCGCTGAGGATTTGAGTCCTAGAGAAAGACAATAGAGTCACATCTTCAAGCACATGGAAGTAATCTGTTCTTCTGAAGCAGACCCAGGCTCCGAAATCGAAGTGCTGCCAGCTTTTTGGGTGGCTGTTGTTATTCACAATTTAAAACAGAGCTGATGCCGAATCAAGATGAATACTTATTTGCACAAATAGGGGGAAATAATATAATTATAAAGATCAATGCGTTAGTTTCTAAACAGAATGTCAGTGGTTTTGAAAGTTTAGTTTGTTTTTTCAACACTGAATTAAAAAAATTTTTTTAAGATAATTTTAGACTTAAAAGAAGAATTGCAGAAGTAAGACAGAAAGTTCCCAGGTGCCCCTCTCTTGGCTTCCTGTAATGGTCACATTTCACACAACCACAGAACATTGGTTAAAATCGAGAAATTAACTCTGCTCCAATACAGTTAGCATAGAACTATTTTGGATTTTCCTAGTTTTCCCACTAAGGTCCTCTCTCTGTTCTGGGATCCAGTTCAGGGTCCCACAATGCACTCAGTTCTCTTCTCCTCCCCAGTGACCGTTGCTTAGGTCTTTCCTTGTCTCTCATGACCTTGACATTTTTGAAGAGGACTGATTGGTTACTTTGTAACACGCCTCTCAATTTGGGATCATCTAATAGTTTCTCCATTCCTAGCCTTTTAGTTGACTGTTCTGCATATACTTTGGTGTCCAGGCTGGGGATCCAGTGACAAAAATGGAAACTTCAAGTCCTAAGAAATTATCGACTCATTTCTGAGACTAGCCTGGCTGGGTATTATAGATCCTGGAGGTTAAGAATATAGTCTTCAGAGCCAGAGGACCCGAGTTCCATTCCTGGCTCTGAGACTTACCTGCTTGCTGTGTGACCTTGTGAATGTTACTTGACCTCTCTGTGCCTTGATGTGCTCACCTACAAAATGGGAATGATCTAGAATTGATTTCTTAGGGTGCGGGTGAAGATTAAGTGAGTTAAGGCACAACGTACCTAGAGCAATGCCTTGCACAGAGTGATCACTGAGCATCTCTTAGCTGTTACCATGGCTGCATCCTCAGGAACCCCACCCCAAGTCCGGGTCCAGTGACCTCCTGATGTCACTCCTCAGATCTGCACATTCAGGCATGGCTCTGACCACAGTGATGAGTTTGCAGCAGTGCCCTGGGGTTTGGGAACACAGTCTTCATGTCCCATCTAGAAAACCTGTTTCCATGGTAGGATGTTGAATCTGGCCTGCCAGGGCCACATGCAAGTTCAGTCTCCAGGGTCTCCTGGCTGTGTGCTTGTTGCATCCAGATGCCCTTTCTGTCCTCTGCTTTTCTGCCCCTTTTGTTCTACATCCCCTGGTGGCATCCTGTCTTCACCTTGTTCCTCTGAATTCACACAAGGCAGTGAGGCAGTTGGATTGTACACCCAGCTTCTCTAGAAGGACTGGCTGGGCTTAATTCCCATCCCCACACTTAAAAATTTACTTAGCTCTCTGTGCTTTATCATTATTATTATTATTATCTCTAAAAGGGCTAATGTTAGTAATTATTACCGTTAAGTTGACCGAGGCTTAAACATTCTGTGAGTCACCACTGTAAATGTTAGCCCTATTGTTCTATTTAATCCTCATCACATCTGTGTGACATAACTATTTGCATGATCCCATTTTACAGATGAGGAAACTGAGAAGCAGAAAGTTTAAGTAGCTTGCCCGAGATCACAGAGCTAAGATATAGAGCAGTCGGGATTCAAACCCAGCCTGGCTTTGGAACCCAGATTCTTGCTTAGTAGGCCCGTGGCCACAAGGGGTCTCAGAGGGTTTCTGCAGGGGTTAAATAAGATCATCTGTGTAAAGCACTTAGCAAAGTGCCTGGCTTAGAGTTAATGCTCAGTAAACTTTAGCTATTATTAATCCCATGATCTGATTTCTGTGGCTCCTGGTTCACATGATTCTGGGACGCAGCTTCTCAGTATTTGTTCACGGACCTGGTGCTCTGCACATTTGAGCGGTGGGCAACTGGCCCAGTCCCCAGACCAGTGTACCCTCTACCCATGCTGTTTTGGCCCTATAGCCCCCCGCATAGCCGATGGGATCACCCACAGCCCCCTACCTTGATACAGCTGAGCCTCCTGTCCTCTTATCTATTTCCAATCTACTCAGTTTCTGGTGTTTTCACTTTTCTTCTGCTTAGTTTCCCCTGGTACCTCCAACCTTTGCTTTTCTTCTCTCCCCCTGGTTTTTCGGGCTTCTTGCCCTCACCCACAGGCTGGCCTCATGCCTGCCCCAGACCAGCTGCTTCCTGTCCCCATGCTGGGTCCCTGGGATTTGTCGTGTGGCACAGTCTGGTCCAGGTCCTTGTGACTGGCCCCCCTGCTGGGTCTGCCCAACTGAGAAGGGGCTGTTATGGAAATGGCAGTCCTTGGCCTTGGGCCTCGAGGGCTGAAAGAAGGGATTCAAGGAGAAAAGAGTGCAGAAGGACAGCTGCAGGAGGGACAAGGCGGGAGGTGGCCAGCATTTTGTTCTCTGGTCCCGGGACGCCCTTTCCCTCATTCTGTGACTGGAGGCCCTTCGTGTTGCCCTGCGCTCTGTGCCAGCCACTGTGCATGCGAGGAGGCCTTCGCCAAGCCCCGGGCACAGCCTAGGTGCTGCTTTGATGGGTCCCGGTGCTTCTAGACCCCGCAGGCCTGAATCTCTGACCGCGCTGTAAGGCGGGGAGACGTCCTAGGCAGAGTCCGGGTGCTCTAGCCAGACTGCCTGGGCTTTCATCCCCAGCTCCCAGGTGCTAATGAACTCAGGCAAGTTCCTGAAATCCTCCAAGCCTCAGTTTCTTCATCTGTAGAATGGAGCCCTAAGGGCACCTTCCTCACAAAGTGGGACCTGAGACTCTGCATTGGCATCTCCCAGGGGATACTTGCTTAAGTGTCCTTTCATTAGCAAGAAGTTGGGCACATTAAGGGAGCTCATTGGACTTCTGACAATTCGGTAAAGAATTAAAACTACAGAAGTGATGCCTCCGGCGTCATTGACATGGTGCCTCTCCGAAAGCCCTCAAGTGAGGTCACGGAGTCTTCCTTTGCAAAGATTGCTAGGCATCTTTGCCATATTCTGGGACTGATTTGCTGGGACTAAGAGAAACAAGGTCACAGGTTCAAATCTAGCTTCTCAGGAGACCAGGCGGCTGTGTTTGCTCCGAAGTTGTAGACTGTGACTCAGTAGCCATCGGCCACTGTAGTTGTACAACAGGGCGGGTGAGGGAATGAGACCGATCCTCGGGAGACCAAGGGCTGAGGTTTGCTGACTTTGCCACCCAGTGAGGGCATGGTGCAGCAGGACTCAAACCCATGCCTGGCCGGCTAGAAGATCTGTGCTCTCGGTAACTGAGCCCCATGTGGTCAGGATCCAGGCAGACGATAGAGCCTCACCACAGGGGTGAGCTGGGTGCTCCATGAAATGAGAGATGATTTCAGGGGGCACAGGAGATGACTAGAGGAGCACTGATGGCAAATTCAGGGATGTCACATCATATGGTGAGAGGGTCATTTCCTTTTTGAATTCTTTAAACCTTTTTGATTAAGACAAGGCTTAAACAGGTGCTGCTGTGTTTTGCTGCTGACCCCAAACCTTTCAACTTCCCTTTAAATTTGTGTGTGTGTGTGTGTGTGTGTGTACACAGCATGCTTAGTGTGGAGCCCAGTGCGGGGCTTGAACCCACGACCCTGAGATCAAGACCTGAGCTGAGCTGAGATTGAGAGTTGGATGCTTAACCGACTGAGCCACCCAGGCGCCCCTCAACCTCCCTTTTAAACAGAGAGGGGGCAGGCGGCAGAAGACTCAGCAAGCAGACCTAGTTAAAAGTCATTGAACGTGTTCTTGGTCATGCGCATTTTCGTGACCCCAACTTCTAGTTGTCGGTGCTACTGGTTTTCCATGGATTGAAGTAATGCAGAAATTCCTCTAGGGATGCACACGTTTAAGGACAAAGGATTGGTTAGCGTTAAGCACTAGTAAGTAACGGATAGCCGAGATGGCATTCAGATATGGCAAAAATAGCTGTGTGGCCTCTGTGAGTGACCCGGGCGTGGGAAATGCTGTGACAGACCGTGAGGACGGTCCAGCCTGATGCCTGATAGCACGTGGTGCACACGCAATAAATGTCATGGACCGAGGGAAGGGGGAGGGCAACTCTCGCTTCTGACATGGGAGTAGGAGAAAAGAAATGAGCCATTTGCAAAGTGGATGAGACAGACTTTCCCTTGAGAGTTTGGGCCTGGACTTCGCTTGTTCTCGAGGCTGATGGATCCAGTAGGGGATGGAGAAAATGAAGTTGGCGGTGGTCCTCGGTGAATCAGAGGGCGAGTGCCGGGAATGGAGCATGGTTCTCAGGGTCAGATTTTGCAATGAAGGGGGCAGCTCCAGATGAGGGGAAGGGATTTTCCCCGAGGTCGCCTAGCCACTGTGTGACTAGTGCTTTCAACTGTCTCTTGGCCCTGCACAAGGCCCTGCGAGCTACAGAGGAAGAGAAAAAAGTAAATAATCATCTCCCAGTTCAAGGAGACCCAGGCTATGCTGTACGATTTTGCCCTCAGACAAGTACCATTTGGAAGGTAGATAGCCTGGGTCTCCCATGACAGAGTCAGTCAGAAAGGTCCCCCAGGAGTGACAGGCCCTGTATCAGTCAGCTCTCACCAGGTTATGTTTCTGTAATAACAAGCCCCAAATCTCTGTGGCTTGCAGCTACAAAGTCTCCTTCTTGTTTCTGTTACATCTGGTTGCAGGACACCGGTTGCAGGTGTCCTCCCTGTATCCCCCATGCGGGACCCTGGCAGAAGATGCAGCCCCGACCTGGGTTGTCCCTCTCTTGTAGCAGAGAGAGGAGAAGAGCCATGGCAGAACTATGAGAAGGTTCTCGATGCTGCTTCTGGGAGGGATCATATGTTCCTTCTATTCTGTGTTGGTCTGGGTTCCTAGGAGAAGATTCTAGATCCTAGAAGTGGGGAAGTGGAAGGCAGCCAGGAGAAGGCAGGGTGTCAAGTCTGCTACCAGTGTGGGCAACTCCTGTTTAATCCCATGGGAGAAATTCACAGAGATGGGACAAATCACAAGCTCAGTTGAATAAGGGAGCTGGTATATTTACACATCCAAACGTGCCCATCATCGACTGAGGGTTTTAATTCCCCAGCACTTCCGGCCTGCGTGGGGGCAGAGAAGCCTGCTAGCTTCTGAGAAAGGCCACAGGCACAGAGACGCAGTGGCTGGCAGGTGGAAGGTGCTGGAGTGAGAAAGGTGGGCGGGGCCACCCCGAGCATCTGCCACATGCTGTCATGCCATTGGCCAAAGGTAACTGCAAGGCAAATCATGTGTTTAGGGATGAGGGAGGTATACTCTTCCTTCAGAGGTGTCGCAAATATCTGGGGACCAAAGCACAAGTTGCTGCAGGTCGTGAGCCCTGTGTAGGTGTGTGGCAAACTCTTCAGTCAGCAGTGTGGGTAAGGCCGAGAGCCACCACCGAGGTAGACCAGGAGCCTGACCTCAGCATCACTGACATCTTGGGCTGGATAATTCTTTGCCCTGGAAGGGCTGTCTTGTGCATTGTGGGGTATTTAACAGCATTTGTGGACTGTGCCCACGAGGTTCTGGTACCACCTCCCACCACTAGTTGTGACAATGAGAAGTGCCTCTAGACATTGTCACATGTCTCCTAGGGTGCAAAACTGCTCCCGTGGAGAACCCCAGACATAGATCATACACGCGTTGCTAAATCCCAAATAACTGAAATAAATTGTGGGTTCCTGGATAGAGTAACTCACAGCCTAATGGAGGACCTTGTGTTGGAGTGGTTCAAACTATGTAAAGAATCCAGAAATAGAGCAGGAGTGGGAGCCGTCTGTTCTGCTGAGGGGAACGGATGGTCAGGGAAGGCTGTATGGAGTCAGAGATAGCTAAGCAAGGGTTTTTTTGTTTGTTTGTTTTAAAGATTTTATTTATTGCAGAGCACCTGGGTGGCTCAGTGGGTTGAAGCCTCTGCCTTCAGCTTGAGTCATGATCCCAGGGTCCTGGGATCAAGCCCTGCATCGGACTCTCTACTCGGCAAGGAGACTGCTTCCCTTCCTCTCTCTCTGCCTGCCTCTCTGCCTACTTGTGATCTCTCTCTGTCAAATAAATAAATAAAATCTTTAAAAAAAAAGATTTTATTTATTTGAGGGAAGAGTGTGGGGGGATGAAGATCAGAGGGAGAAGGACAAGCAGACTCCGTGCTGAGCTCAGAGCCTGATGCGGGCTCGATTTCACGAGTCAAAATCAAGAGCCGGATGCTCCACCGACTGAGCCACCCAGGGGGCTGCTTGAGCAAGGTTTTGAAGGATGAAGCGTTTTCCAGGCGAGTCATCACCGTACACGGAAGGTGAATACAGTCTGACGACCGGAGTGACTTGGGAATGCTGGAATAGCTGCTGGGAAGTGCTGACCACAGGGTCCTCTCACGCTCAAAGTGGGGCTGCAGGACAGTAATTAAACCAGCTTACCACGTGCTCGATCGTGTGCGAGGAGCAATGCCAAGGGCTTTGCAGCTCTTAGAGGAGGTCCTCAGTGGCACAGATACAGGTCCCCCTGAGAGAGACCAGAAAGGCCATTGCTCTATTATCTTGGTCAAGAGAGAAGACTGGGGATTTCTAGTCTCCGTTGGCTTCATTTCTTGTCCCATCCACTGTGTTATTCTCAGCGCAGTGTCACACAAAGAAACTGGACACACTTTCGTTATTAGCCTCTCTGCCTCAGTTTCTACATGAGTTACATGGGGATCAGCAGGTTTTCTCTCTTGCCAGCCTCATGGTCTGGCACCAACCAGACAATGAAACTACAAAGTGTTGCTTGTGAGTTCGGCTGGATCTGGTCTCAGTCCTGCTGTGTCATCCACTGGGTGGAGACATCTCTGACTCCATTTTCTCATTTTCCCACCTGTAAGATGGGCATAATACCATTATATACATATATATGTGTATATATATATTTATGTTATGCTATATAATATTATAATAATATAATGGGTATAATACCATTATATATATTATATTACATTATATATACCATTATATATATTATATTATATATACCATTATATATTACATTATATATAATACCATTATATATTATATTATATATAAAACCATTATATATTATATATTATATTATATTGTATTATAATACCATTATATATATAATCATGGGATTGTCTGGAGGACTCAACTGTGTGATGCCTGCAGGCTCTCAACCCTGCCCCTGGCACATAGTAAGCATAAATGACGGTCATGACTGCAATTATTACAAAATAGATTGAATTTGCAGAATAGCTCACTTGTATCGAATGCATGCTGTGCTCCAGGCACCGTCGGACTTAGGGGTCTGTGTATATTAACCTATGAGTACAACAGGTACTGTGATTATCTCCATTTTGCATAAGGAGAAACTGAGGTACAGAGAAATATGTACAGCTTGTGAGTGGTACTCAAATGCCAGCAGACCATCCTAGTAAGAAATTGCCTTGTTGGATTGTCCAGTGCCTGGCGTTTCCCTATAATTTCTAAAGAGATCAAGGGTTTTGTTATCGAGTTCCTTTCACCAGATTTTCAGAGCCAAGTTAGCCATTCTGGGTAAATGAACTTTTCTCCCTGTTGGCGGAAGGTCCTTAACACACATACAGAATATTAATAAGAGGGTGAGTGGAGATTTATTTTTAACCACAGTATCTGAGCTGGCTTCTCAGTGCACGTCGACTTGGGCAAATGAGGACTCACCCCCAACTGACCCCTTCCAGAAACGTCCGTGAGAGCAACACAAAGGGGAACTTTCAGCTGCTTATCTTCCCCTACGGCTCCCACCCATGGCCACCCACGGCCCCCCCAGAGGCCAGCCTCCTGCACACCGGCCCCAGAACAGCCAGGCCTTTGTCTCCTCTCCCTTAGGGTCGGGGACACCCATGGTGCTCTTGGTGTCGGAGGGAGCAGAAGGAAGGAAAGATGGGGGTGTTCCTCTTGTTCAAAGGGGGCCTACTAGGGGCCGAGACCATGGCTGGGGTTTCTCGGATCTCTTCAGCTCGGGCCCTGGTTCCAGGCCTGGGCAGCCCTGCGTCCTGGGGCATCGCACTCTCCCTCTCGCGGCCGTGTCTATAAGGTGGAGATGAGAGCCCTGTGCAGAGCGGGGCTGGGAGCTCTCAGCCCAGAGCGCTGGCCAGGGGCGTGCCCGGAGGGCTGGTTCTTCTGCTGGTCCCATGCAAGTGCAGTGAGATCTGTGGGAGATGCCCCCGTGGGGACTGGCATCCTGCGGCCCTACCGCCTGAAAGGCATCCTCAGGGGCCCTCTGGTTCTGGATCCCGAATTTGTCTGAAACTCTCTGACGAGCCCCTGTTTTACAAATGACCCAAACTCTTGGCAACCCAGAAGAAGCGGTCTCTGTCGCAGCCTTGTTCTCGTTAGCGTGTCCCATGCTCCAGCTGGGCCCCCTTCCTCGCTGCCAAGGAACAGCCCGCGGCCTGCCTCCCCCTCAGACATCCCCAGGGCTGCAGCAGCCTCAGAACATTCTGAGGCAGAATGGGAGCGCTGCGCCGGCTACGTCTGACTAATTGAGTGGTTGGTTGTTTGCTCCTCATGACTCTCTGGAGACAGACTTGTACCCGCCGTGCCTCCCCCAAGCCCACCCCCACCTCCCCTCCTTCTCATCCCTTGTCACATATTCGTGCCTCGTGGTGTGCCGTTTCTACTGAGGTAGTAACTCCAGGGAGAGACAGGGCTGTAGGGCGGCCATGGGCACAGCAGCAGGGCTGGAGTCCGAGCTCTGCCATTGAGCCACTGTGTGAACTTGGGCAAGTTACCCAGCCTCTCTGTGCCTTCTCCTGAAAGGAAGAGAGGGGAGTCATAGTCGTGCCTGCTCTCTGGAGTTGTGGAAGGATATAAACAGGCCAGACACCTGGAAGGCCCCCCCTTCGAATGGGCCCGGCACATAGGGAGTCCTCCATGAAGGTTAGTCAGTGTTACTATCCTACGGGGATAAATGTCACCAAGACAGGATGTAGGTGTGGCAACTAGAAGGACGTCAACATAGTAGTCCAGGTTCCGAGGAGAGCTGAGATCTTGCTGTGGACTCTGCTGGCAGCTCTCAATAGCAGGGCTGTTCAGAGGACATTAAAGGCTCATAAAGGCAATGACTGCTTTGCCTAAGAAATATTCACGGGATGGGGAGCCTGGGTGGCTCAGTTGGTTGAATAACTGTCTCTTGATCTCGGCTCAGGTTTTGATCTCAGGGACATGAGTTCAAGTCCCATGTTGGGCTCCCTGCTGGGTGTGGAGGGTACCTAAGAAAAATTAAAAAAAAAAAAAAAAGAAATATTTGTGGGACCAATCAATAATGGTGATAATAAATAATCATAGTTACCATGTGTTGCATGCATTTATATGTATGCTGACTCATTTAATTTTCACAACAATCCTATGAGATAGTATTATTACTATTATTATTACTATTTTGAATGACATATTTGAGGCTCAGAGTTGTTAAATAATCTGCCCAGCAACACCTAATTCATGAATTGAGAAATGGCACTCTTGTCCATGGATGCCACTGGAGGGGACTTGGGGACTGGTATTCAAATCTATCTCAAAACAAGTCGATCTTCCAATTTATGTTTAATTAGAAGACAAAATAGAGGTTCCTCAACAAAACCCATGAATAAATTAAGCTGTAGAATGTTTAGAATTTAAGCATAGAGAAAGGATTGGAAGGCCAGAATATCTCTGGACCTTAAAAGGAGTAGGTTTCTTTCATTTACATTGGCAACTAGAAATTAAAGACCCAGTACTTTGATGGGTCTGGGTTAAATGTCCGGGAGCAAGGCTGCCAGGGATGAAGTTGTTAGTGGTCATGGGTGCCTACAAGGCTGGAAGATGGCGGCGAGGAGGTAGCCGAGAAAGGATCGTCGGGTAACTCAGCAACTGGCTCAGGGCTCTGTGGGCAATCTGTTGGGAGAACTACATGGAAGCTGCTGTAGTTCTTGCTTAAGGAGAGGAAAGGGACATCCGAGAGCCAAGATGATCCTGATGCGGTCTTTGACTCCCATAATTATGCAACATTCAAATAAACACTTAGCGACCTTGAGCTTTCCAGCCAACTGACAACAGTCAGTAGGACAGTGTGTTACTCCTTTGACATCAGAACATGGGCTAGGTAAACTTTAAAGCACCTGACAGATTTTCCTCTGAGGTACAGCAGGACCGGGATGGAAGACAGAGCTGGCTGCGGCGCTAGGGGGCCAGTGCATTCCTGGAGAGGAGATTACGGTCAGGTCAGAAATCTTGGGTAGGGTGGGGGTGGGCAGGGAGGGGCGATGGGAAGAAGGAACTCACCATACTCCTGGAGAAAAAGGAGAAATGGGAAGGTGGCACAACAGGTTAGTATAAAACATTCATTACAGCCTCCTTTGGTATGACAGTTAGCAAGGACGCCTGCTTTTCCTAAGGACTGAAGTAATGGGAGCTTCCTCTCTCGAATCAGCTTCTCTCTAGACATGTAGTTTTGGAGAAAGGAAGAGTAACCACTGGGAAGCGTAATTGATTTATCAGAAGAGTGGTTGGCTCTGAAAGGATTTAGGATGGTGAGTAAAATGCACAGGACCTTGTACCCCCATGCCCAGTAATGAACAGGCACTGGGATGCTTCTTGATGAATGTGTATTGAGTGAGTCAATGAATCAAAGCCTGATATTTATATCTTCCCATATGCAATTTCCCCCCTTGAAATCTTGTTTAAGTAACACATCCATGAGGTGGGTAGTCATGCATTGAAAAAGTTGTCTCTTTTACCCAAATCATCAAAATTATCAAAATTGTCAAAATCATTAAATCATCAAAATCCAGATGGAATTTCATCTTGAAGAACTTCAGCACCCAGAAGTAGAGGATCTCATCCTTAATGAGTACATCTTCTGCATTCAACCCCAGACTCTGCCTAGAGGCTCTAATGGTCCCTGTGTTCAGCAATTACTGCTGAAGAAACTGGTCCAGATAAAAATCCATGGGGAAAAAAAACAAACAAACAAAAAACCATGAATCGCAGCTCCACCATTTCTACCCTGTGCGAAGCTATATTTCCGTTTGCAAGTACGGAATAATGCGAATGACTTCATTAAGATGGTACTGTTGACCCTTAGCCCTGCTGTAAAAGCTCTTGGGTCCGAATATTCAAAAGCAAACATGCACACGATAGTGCACTGTTACTGGTACTCAGTGTGGTGGAAAAGCCAGCAGGCTTGGTTTGCGTGGCGGGAAGGTATTTTCTGGATATTGCTAAATACAGAAGGTATTTCGTACAACATTCTGCCCTGCGAGCCTGGTAAATGTTTCTTCTTCTTGCGGCACAGAGTGTAGGTGTTACAAAAACTATCAACTTCTTTCTGTTTCTTCCCTTCGGATTATTCCTTTTTATCCCTCCAGAGTTGGAGAGAAAATGACTGAATATCATTTGTATCCATCGAATGCTCCTTGGGAACAGGTGGAGGGTTTATCCGAATTGAGATAATATTCACATACTCTATCCTTTTAAATGTCAATTTCTGTTTTCAGAAGCCCCAAAAGATGATTGAAAAAGAGTAATAAGCCAAATGAAGTAGAAGCTGCTGATAGCAAGAATTCAGGAAATTAGAAAGAATAGATCAAGTGTGGGAGAGTTGAATTTTGAGGGGAGGGCTTCCTGCATGGGCTCGGGTCTATGGCTGTTACCAAGCTGGGCAAAACACCATGGTTTTCCTTTTTTAAGATTTTATTTATTTATTTGGCAGACAGAGATCACAAGTAGGCAGAGAGGCAGACAGAGAGAGAGGAAGGGAAGCAGGCTCCCCGCTGAGCAGAGAGCCCGATGTGGGGCTTGATCCCAGCACCCTGGGATCATGACCTGAGCCAAAGACAGAGGCTTTAACCCACTGAGCCACCCAGGTGCCCCATGGTTTTCCTTTTTTACAATAATTCTTACTCTGTCCACATTTTGGCCCATGTCTCTGTACTATTTAAAACTAATTCCTCAAAGTTCCTTTGTTTAGAGGTTTTTTTTTTTTTTTTTTTTTAAGGTTATTGATACTATGATTTAAAAATTCTTTATGCTCATTGCAGGGAATTGCTAAACTATTTAAAAGCAGGGAAAACAGTCACCTGTCATTCCATGAATCAGAGGTCATCACTATTAAAATGTGTTGTGTTATGGTCATAATATATGACCATTGAGATCTTGGTGCATACCTTTATCCCTTATACCTGCTTTTGAGGGTATCAGCTCCTCCTTTGTTAAAGAAAAAGGAACTTAGGAGCCCCTAGGTGGCTCAGTGGGTTAAGCCTCTGCCTTCAGCTCAGGTCATGATCTCAGGGTCCTGGGATTGAGCCCTGCACTGGACTCTCTGCTCAGCGGGGAGCCTGCTTCTCTGTCTGCCTCTCTGCCTACTCGTGATCTCTGTTAAATAAATAAATAAAATCTTAAAAAAAAAAAAAGAAAAAGGAACTTAAGTTACTTTCCTATGAATTCGTGTTCTTATGGCCACTTATACATCGTGTGGTACCTGCTTTATGTCCAGCTTTATGGACATGCGCTAGGTTGCCGTATGCGAATACGGATAAGAAATTAACATCTTTTAATATCTCTGCTGTACTTTACCACTGCGGTGGCATCATTTGCTTAATCTTTTGCGATGACTGAACTGGGTTGTTTCCACTGTGTGTATTTTATAGCAGCGCTGCAAATGACCATCTCTGTCTGACTTAAACTTATTTTTCTTGGAGCTTGAAGTTCCAGGCACCGTATTCCCAAGTTGGGCTGACCAGTTCTGTGAACAGAAAGGTTTAAAATATTTGTTACTGATTTCCGGAATGAATAAATCCAAATCAGTAGAGCTGCCCATGCCCACTCATGTCAGTAGTGATATTTAGGAAGGATTATTGAAAGGAACTTTGGATCCTCTTAGATGGGAATCAGTCATTTTTCTTCTAGCTTTATGTTCAAGACTCACATTTACTCAAAAAGCACAAAGCTGTTGAAATTCTCGTTGTGCCCCTGACTGGTGATTTTTAATGGTGTGTGTGTTGGGGGAAGGCCCAATCCTGCCCCCGTGGGGGGTATAATCTAGTGGGGGACAGTGGACATTAATTCATCACACAGGTGGAATTGGGCAGTTAGACTTGGTCCTGGTAGGTCAGGGAGGCTTCTGGGAGGAAGCAGCATTGGAGCTCAGATCAGAACAAGCAGGACCTGTTGGTGAGGTGGTGGGGGTGCGGGGTGGTGGTGGTGGCATGGCTTCTCTGCATTTGTACACATGGCTGGAGGAGTGCAGGCCTCCGCAGTAAAGAGATGAGTGAACACGCCGTCTGTGCAGCTTCAACTGCTTCCAGCAGAAAGTTCTTAGCTGTTTTTCCTCCGCCCTAAATCAACCTCAGTTACAAGCTGCCCAAACAATGTAATAATAGTTTTTAAAGTGAAAAGAGAAACACCATGCAACCCAATTACAGAAATGTAAAAATGTTAAAAATTTTTTAAAAAGGGTATCTTAGAACCAAGGAGATAAAGTACCTAAATTCAAGGGTCAGTCTGGAAATTTCACAAATCCTCCAACCCCGCTGCTGGGCTCCTGTGGTCCTTTTGTGATTTAAGTGAAACCAGCTTGAAGACTCATCTCCCATTCAGAGAGCCGAGAGAGTCTCTTCCCCTTCCCAGGGACCCCTGGCAGCCTGCCTTTCTCCAAGGCACTCCCCATGCGGCTGTCTCTGCTGACTTCTTGTTCTCCCCAGCATCACCTGCTGTTCAGGCTGCTTTCCACATGGCTCCCACCACCCCTCCTCCCCTGGGCTCCTGGGGAACATCTTGATCACCCCTCCCCCCACCTTCCCCAAGCTCCCCGCCCCCAAGACTGCAGACACTGCTGAGGTGATCCAGGTTGCGGAAGATTTCAGCAGCTAAGGGACAGGGGTGGCTCGCCAGGCAGAGCAAAGCAGGCTGCGGAGTACGAGGACGGAATGCT
This sequence comes from Mustela nivalis, assembly GCF_964662115.1. Lineage (NCBI taxonomy): Eukaryota > Metazoa > Chordata > Mammalia > Carnivora > Mustelidae > Mustela > Mustela nivalis. The sequence continues at coordinate 93,105,110 of NC_139028.1, read as the reverse complement.
GGAACGTTGGGCGTTGCTGTTCTGAGGGCAGGACCACAGTGTTAAGTGGTTGAGGAAAGAGTTGGTGTGGTGGGGCAGAGATTTTCAAAGCCCAGCTCTGCCACTTACTGTGACACTTTGGACAGACCACTTCTCTTTCGGTGCCTCAGTTGCTTCCTCTGTCGGATGGGGATAAGATAAGAGTAGTACCTTCCTGATAGGATTCCTGAGGGTCTGGAGAACGGTGGTTCGAAGGATGTCTGGAGCAAGTGAGTTGTCGTTACTGTCAACATTATTATTATTACTGTCAGTATTGTGGAAGCTCCCCTGGCCACTCCTTTGAGCTGGGACAGCCTTCACTGGCCATCATTTCACTCCACAGACTCCCCTCTGTACAGACAGGACCTCTTGCTCGCTGCTTAAACCCCTCCTCTGTCCCCCCCACCCCAATTCCCATTTATTTTCCTGCGGTGCAGTTCATCTCCCCCTAGGAGCTCACCCCCTAATCCCTGTAGTGAACCTTGTCCATTAAGGTGCATTACACAACAGGGACGCCTCACTCCTTCTGCCCCGTCCCGCACATGCTGGGACATTTCATAGCCCTAGCTGGGGGCGGGGGACACAGACACACAGACACACACACACACACACCACACACACACACACACACACACACACAGACACACTACTTGAAGGAGAGCCTGTGCCAGTCCTTGTGGAGAAATGAGCTGGAGGCCCGCTGGTCCCTCAGGAGGCAGGACTGGAGTGGCTTCTAGAAAGACAGGCTTGGCAGCGGGACAGGATGAAAATGCCTCCTCTCTGTGACCTCTGAGGCTCGGCCGGGCCAAGGCAGGAGTGGATAAAGAGCTAACCTGTCCTGCCTGCAGGCCAAAAATAGGCTGACTGCGTCACAGAGCTTTCGGTAATTAAACCTTCCCTCTGCAAAAGGCCACGCGCGGACTGGAAAGGCGCCATGGACGGGTTAAGGTAATTCACTCCCCACGCTGCCATTTTTCTCAGCATCAGAGGCAGGCTTGAAATCTGAGTCGTGTTAGATGGAGATGGAAATTCATAACCAGGGCACGATGTGGGAGCTGCAGAGGGAGGAGATCTGTGCCAATGACGAGACTTACAGAGGAAGTCGTTTTTTGTCTTTACTCTGAATCGTGTGGACTTTTTGGTGGGGGGGACGGTCCATCAGCTTATTTTTGTAACTGCTTTGGTTTCTTATTATCAAGGTTAATTTGTGTTTGTTATAAGAATCCATAAGGAAATAAAAACCATCCATCATTCTACCCCTTGACAAAACAGCCCCTGGGGACCTTTTGTGTCCTTTTTTTTTTTTTTTTGCATCTTTTTTTTTTTTAAGATTTTATTTATTTATTTGACAGACAGAGATTACAAGTAGGCAGAGAGGCAGTCAGAGAGAGGAGGAAGCAGGCTCCCTGCTGAGCAGAGAGCCCGATGTGGGGCTCGATCCCAGGACCCTGGGATCATGACCTGAGCTGAAGGCAGAGGCTTTAACCCACTGAGCCACCCAGGTGCCCCTTTTTTTTGCATCTTGAGGCAAAGCACCATTTTTCTAAAATTGGACAATGTTCATGAAGTTTCTGTCTTGGTTTTTAAATGTACACACAAGGTACTCACAGTGATCTTGTAGTTCATGAGGTCACTAAGCGTTACGTGCAGACCAGTCCGTTTTTAGCTTCCTCACCTCATGGCCAGGTCCGAGTGGGGTAGAATGGCTGGGCCACGTGTCCGCATTGGTAGGAAAATGCGCTAGTCTGGAGTGTTCTTCAGACAGATATCCCAGTCCCAGCAGGAACTGTTGTGCCATCTGTGAGACTGGAGATGTGCTGGTCGCTCCAGCAGGTGGAAAGGGAGTGCAGAGTTGCCCGGGCTTCCCTGGGAAAGCATTACACAGTGAGTAGAGCAAAGTTTTTCTGGTTTGCCTTCTGTCTCTGCCACTAACTGGTTGCCTGACTTTTGATTAACCTTCCCTCCCCTCGAAACCTCAGCTTTCCCGCCTATCAAGTTGAACTAATGCTCACATCTATGTCACTGGGTTACTGAAAGACAGTGTCTGACTCCAAGTCAAATACTCAGTAATTGTTAGTGATTGTTTGTGTATTATGATGATTAATTTCTCAAAGGAGGACTGGATCTGATTCCATTGGATGACCCGTTGGCAGATAGGTTCTCTTAGGAAGAATGGATCTCTAAAAGGAAACAGAAATGTTGGCAGCCTTTAGTATGGTTTCTCAGAGAGCTGGTGGGTTCAAGATCTAAGATGGTCAAAAGGATGAAATCTTGATGCCCTCTCCATTACAGTTTCCAGCATGAGTTTGAGGGGGCCTCCAACACCTGGTAGGAGTTCACTCACCCCCAGGGCTGGATCCAGACCAGAGACTCCAGCCCTAGCCAGGCATTATCCCAATCAGACTCGACAGGGCAGGTAAGAGTATTGGAATAAATCATCAAAAGGTTGGCTGCTTCAGCCGAGATTTTTAGAGCACTAAATCAAAAAGCTGGGATCAAATTTTACCCCGGTTTGCATTTTTGGAAGGCTCTCCAGGTGCCTGGGGTTGAGATCTGGCTCAGGTCAGGAGCTGGGAAGCCATGGAGGTGTTCTGTTGGAGAGCCAGCCCTGCATTCCCGGCAGGACCTTGGGTCACTTTCATTCTTTGCTTTCTCTCTCCATCTGGGAAGAACATTTGTGCTTTCGGGGCTGTGAGGATTAGAAAAGTTGGAGTGTCTGATGGGCCTTGCACCATGCCAGACGCAGTGTATGCTCAGGAAATGTCAGTGCTACCTTCCGCCCACCCCCTCCCCATCCTGCAAGATAAGGGCAAGGTAGAAGAAGAGAGGCTCTCTTGGTGGTTTCATCTACAAATAAGGAACCGGAACAAGGAATGTTCAGGTGACTCAAAGCCCTGCTCAGTCTCTGGGAGATGTCCTCTTATGATCTGAATCCATGTGCATTTCCTAAAAACCAGGAGTGAGCCTCTAGTATTTCCTAACATCTTGGCAAATAGTTATTGAGTTTATACCTTGTGCCAGACACTGTGTAGAGCCTGGCACTGTACTGACCCTGTTGAGGGTTTCATCTCCCAGAGGACAGAAATGGAGGCTCAGACATCAGGAGACTCACCCCAGATTTCTTAGCTGGTAAGTGGTGGAAGTGGGATTTGAACCAAGGTCTCGCTGCCTCTAGAACCCATGTTCATGTCCATCCCAGGTATGTGGATCTCTAACAATATAGGATTTTGGTCCCCTGCTGGAAAAGATAGTGTGCAAGCAGACCAGAATGGCCTTTTCAGCTGCTGAACAGTGAGCCCCTGAGTCCAAGGACTGTGTGTTACCCACTCTGTCCGCTCCCAGGGGGGCAGCTGATAGGACATTGGGGATAGATGAATGTACTGGAAATCTAAGCATCTGGGTCAGACCTCCTTTAAAATGCAGATGTGCTAGGAGGAGTATGTGCATTAGAGCCTTTTCCTGCTATGGAGACACGAGGGCTTCCCTGGTCTCTGGGGGACTGTCTGGAGTAAAGGGCACTGGAAATCTAGGAGGACTGGGCCTTGCTCCTTTTTATTTTCCCATGAAGCAGGGAGAGAAAGAGGAGCCCACCTGAGGCGGGCTCCTCCAGGCTGCACGAGAAAGAGCCACCTAAATACTTGATTTCCAGATCCTGGGCATTTGCCAGACAAGGTCTGATGGTGTGGAGACCACATAAAGAACCCGCGTTTCTAAGGACTCATGGACAATGGCTGCTTTATCCATCTCTTTAGTTTCTTGTTCCTGGTGGCCTGTGGGCCTTTGATTCCCTTGGCACTTTTGATTTCTTCCGATTCTCCTTTTCATGTGGCCTCGGCTTTAATTTTATTTTTAGGGAGAGTGCGTGTATGTGGCGGGGGGAGGGGCAGAGGGAGACCGACTCCTAAGCAGGCTCCATCCTTAACACAGAGCCCAGCGCGAGGCTCGATCTGATCTCAGGGCCCCCTAGATCATAACTTGAGCCGAAATCCAGAGTCAGATGCTAAACCAACTGAGCCACCCTGGTGTCCTTGGCCTTGACTTTTAATCTTTATTTTCATCTGTCTGACCCATCCCTTATTTGGGGCCCCAGGCTCCTGCCGCATTCCCCCCCAGTTCGTGTGTCTGACTCTAACCTCACTCCCTGCAGTTCCCAGGCTCACTTCCAAGGATGTTCCTCCTGTTGCTCAGCTTTGCCTTTCCCTTCCTGCCTGTGGGCTGTGTTCTCCGTTCTTCTGCCCCATGCCTCTGCTCCCCTTCTCTCTCCCCATTCAAAGTCAGCCTCTGGTTTCCAGACTTCCCACATGTGCTTCTCCTCTGTGACTCTGTCCCAAACTTTTCCTTCAATTTCTTTGTCTTCATAGTCCCAGTAGCAGTGATGTGTGTCTGCGTTGGTTCCTTTGGCAATTTTGTATCTCCTCTTATCCCTTCTTAGAGCTTTTGTTATTCACCTTTCTTTTTATTAACATAAAATGTATTTTTTGCCTCAAGGGTACAGGTCTGTGAATCATCAGTCTTACCCAGTTCACACCATTCACTATAACATATACTGTCCCCAATGTCCATAACCCAGCCACCCTATCCCTGCCCCCCACCCCCCAGCAACCCTCAGTTTGTTTCCCGAGATTAAGAGTCTCTTATGGTTTCTTTCTCTCCCAGGTCCCATCTTGTTTCATTTACCCCCCCCTTCTCCCCACGACCCCCCACCTGCCTCTTAAATTCTTCATATCGGAGAGATCATATGATAATTTTCTTTCTCTGACTTACTTATTTCGTTCAGCATAATACCCTCTAGTTCCATCCATGTCGTTGCAAATAGCAAGATTTTGTTTCTTTTGATGGCTGCATAGTATTCCATTGTATGTATATGTGTATATATATACACATATACATACATATATATACATATATATATACACACCCCACATCTTCTTTCTCCATTCATCTGTTGATGGACATCTAGGTTCTTTCCATAGTTCAGCTATTGTGGACATCGCTGCTATAAACATTCAGGTGCACGTGCCCCTTCAGATCACTACATTTGTACCTTTAGGGTAAATACCCAGTAGTGCTATTGCTGGGTCATAGGGTAGCTCTATTTTCAACTTTTTGAGGAACCTCCATACTGTTTCCCAGAGTGGCTGCACCAGCTTGCGTTCCCACCAACAGTGTAGGAGGGTTCCCCTTTCTCCGCATCCTCGCCAACACCTGTCATTTCCTGACTTGTTGATTTTAGTCATTCTGACTGGTGTGAGGTGATGTCTCACTATGGTTTTGATTTGTATTTCCCTGATGCTGAGTGATGTTGAACACTTTTTCATGGATTATTCACCTCTTAGACCATAATATCTCACCTGTTTGCCCTCCTCCCCATCCATTCTGGTGTTTGTAAAATGCGGTGTTTCAGTCTTATCCACTGAGTATCTCCTCAGTGTAGGGCATCCTGCTGAGGGCCAAGGACAGCCAAGAGGAATATTGGGTCTGCTCATCACAAGGAAAGACCCTCAGAGTGAGAGTCTATTGGCTTAGCCCAACTTTAGATGGTTCTTTCAACAATCCCAGAAAAGACCAAGGCAGGCATACGTCTGTCTTTTTGTATCACGTGTCATCTTTTTGTAAAAGCAGATGTCTGAGGAATGCTTTGGCATCTGCCTGGGTCCATAGGCCCTCTCCTAGTGAGGCTCAGCATGTGCATTCCAGATTCCATTGGCTGTGTTAGTAATATTGCCTCCTGGGGAGCTGTGCTAGAACACAGTCAGGGCCCAGACCTGTCACAGGGACTTTGGCACAGGGCACGGTCAGGATGGAGGGCTGGCTTCAAAGAAAAAGGCCCTTCCTGACGCTTCCAAATGCTCAGGGCATCTGGCTCCTTTGTTGTCAATTTTTCAGGAACAGATGAGTTTGATCATTCGCTTAACAAACAATTTGCTGAGTATCGTAATCTCTGTTTACTCAGTGACCACCTGGCATAGTGCCTAGCACAGAAATAAGTGGGACTGTCTCTGGACTACGTGAATCCACATCAAGAGAAAATCAACGCAAATTACTGGAAGCAGGGATTGCAAATATGGGCGCCTATGTGGCCACCCCTCAGGTTTGTGTCCATGGCAGGTACTGCTAATTGATCATAGCGCTCGTTCACTTTGAGTGTGGATTCAGCTTCAGAATCCATCTTAACCCGTTGTTTGGGGCAGGGAGCCTTCATGGATTGGACTGCGCCCATGGGACGAAAGCGGATTGGAAGCACTCTTGTCCTGATGGTCGTTGACAGGCCACTGAATTAGAAGGAAGAGGGCTCAGGAGGGCCAGTGCATTGAGTAGCCACAGCTGGCCAGAGCAGACTGTGAGACCCCTTTCGTGGGGGTGCTTGACAGGATCAGTGCTGTGGGGATGTCCCCCAGCATTGCTCCTGGGGACCCCTTCGTGCCCCTTCTTCCCCCTCATGATGTTCTCCCGAGTTTCTGAGGGTTCTTCTTCCTCCTCCTTCCCCACAGAATGAGCTATGAGGCAAGATTCAACTCTCATTTCCTTTAAGATCTTTTTTTGTGTCCCTTGCCTCGGGTGGAGAGCTCAGGGGAGTGTCAAGTCTCAAGTCTCTGTCTTCAGACACATCTCTCTGCCATGTCCAGATGCCTTCCTTTGGCCTCGGAGCATGGATCGGAGCCTGTTTGCCTTTCCATGTCCCCGTGGTTTCTGTTCCTTGCCTGCAGAAGTGGCATCTGCTGCAGGCACGTGGCCTTCCTCCAAGCTGGGGGTCAGTCACGTGGAGTCCTGCCCGCATGCCCGGCTCACCTATAGCCTCTTCCCTCTTCCTTGGAAGCCTCTTCCCTTCACCATCTGGTGAATATGGAGTCCTCAGCCAGGAGGCTCACAAAGGTGTGGAGGGCCTCCAGGAGGAGGAACACCCCACAGAGAGGATAAGAGAGGGAATCTTCCCCGCTCTGTGTGGAGAACCCGGGGACAGTAGGAGCTGGGCTAGAAAGATACCCCTCAGATGAAAAGTGGTCATGGTTAGAATGCATTAAGAACCTGGGTCTGGGGAATGCCTGGGTGGCTCAGTGGATTAAGCCGCTGCCTTCGGCTCAGGTCATGATCTCAGGGTCCTGGGATCGAGCCCCACATCGGGCTCTCTGCTCAGCAGGGAGCCTGCTTCCCCCTTTCTCTCTGCCTGACTCTCTGCCTGCTTGTGATCTCTCTCTCTGTCAAATAAATAAATAAAATCTTTAAAAAAAAAAAAAAAAAGAACCTGGGTCTGGGTTTGAATTCTAGCTCCTCAGCTTAATAACTGAGACCTGGGGAAGTTCATTTCTCTGTGTCTTAGTTTGCTCATCTGCAAAATGGGTCTTAAAATAATGTCACCCTTATGAAACAGTGGTTATGAGGTTTAAATGAGTACAAAGCACTTTAAAACAGTGCTGGCTGCAAGCATTGGCTGTTATTAGACATCCCAGGCTTTAACTGGTGATTCTCACTTTGGTTTTTATATCTTTCTGTAAATAAAGTGCATATTATTTATGGAATCTGAAAAGATAAAACAGAATTCTTTTTTTTTTAAGAGATAAGGAAAGAGTCTGGTAGGTAAGGGGGTCATAGTTGGCCCTCCCAGCCGCTTGCCCTAGCCCCATGCACATACTTCTTTTAAAAAATATTTTATTTATTTGTCAGAGAGAGAGAGAAGGAAAGCATGAGCAGGGGGAGCAGCAGGCAGAGGGAGAAGCAGGTTCCCGAACCCTGAGCAGGGAGCCCAATGCAGGACTTGATCCTAGGACCCTGGGATCAACATCTGAGCCAAAGGCAGACGCTTAACCAACTAAGCCACCCAAGCATCCCTCCCATGCATGCACTTCTTCGTGCATTGGTGTGGGGGTGATAAGTTTCTATGCCCCTCTCCCCTGTATGTCTCTGTTGATCTTCCTTGGTCCCAGAAGCCTCATAGCTGAGGCTCTAACCTTCCTGCGTGTTGTCATGGTTGGCACCCAGCGAGTCCTGCAGGAACATTAGGGAACGAAACCAGCCAGCGGTTCCTCCCCAGAGAAGATGCGATCAGCAGACAATGCAGTAGCAGATGCGCGGGCTGGGGTTCTTGGGCCTGGGCAGCGAGCTCCGAGAGCAGGACGGTGCTGTGTCTCGCCAAGGGGAGAAAGGAGAGAGGGCAAGGTTGTGCTTGCAAAAGCAGGAGCAAAGTCCACACATTTTATGAAGTGTTTTATGGCCAAGCTGCACTTGGAAGCCTGGTGCTTAGCAAGAATTATTAGGTGTGATGGTCTTAACATGAGATCTGGGGGCGGAGCAGGAGACGCTGGTGAGGTAAGCGGCATGGAGTGGGTTGCTTGGACTCAGCAGGCTGCTTCAGTTTATTCAGTCAGCCGGTTTATTGTTTTTTTAGAATTACTCCTATTACTTTTTGTTGTTGTTGTTGTTCTTGAGGCATCCAAAACTCAGCTTAAAGACGCACCAAAACTATTTGTCAGTTACTTGCTCTCTGTCTGAAACAGAGCTGCTATGCACAATTGAATGGTTCAATTTTCTTAATTACCTTTGGGGACTAAAAGTGCCTCTAGGTCACTTCCAATTCGGGGCTCAGGAATCTGATCCAAGCAGGGTGCTTGGGACTGAAGAGACCCTTATCAGTACTGAGGGAGGGGCAGTGAGCCGAATGTGCTCCATGGGACCCTATGTTAATTTCTCAGGCCCCCAAACTGAGGGAAGGGCCTCCCATTCTTCTGGAAATTCAGAACCAACTGATTGTCTAAAGAGGGGATGTGGTCTCCTTTTTGTCTCTTTGACCCCCCTGAGGGGTAGCAGTGAGGATTCAGCTTTCTGAAGCAACAGTCTTCTATAGTTGGAGCAGAGTAGAAATTCTTAACCAGGGACCACAGATAAAGGGCTTCATGGGTCTTGAGTTGAAAGGAAATTTTTTCTGCAGATGCATTTTCAGGGGGATCATCCTTTAATTCCATCAAGAACACACTTGGATGCAAATGGTGAAGAGATCCTTCTTGCTGTTCTTAGAAATAACTGGCTTGCTTCTGCCTCAGGGCCTTTGCACTTGTGTTCCCTCTCTCAAAATACTTTTCTCTAAGCTCCTACGTGGTCACCCTCACTTTCTTCAAGTCACTGATTAAAGCTCACCTTATGTAAAGCAGTATCGCATCGCCATCTTGTTCAACACCGTGTCATGTCATTGTTCTTTACAGAACTTATTGCCATAGGACATTAATTCTTTGTTTATTAGCTCCCGACTTAAGCTTCTGTTGTGTTCACTGCTCTTTTTGTTGTATCTAGAACAGTGCCAAGTTCAAAGTAGATGCTTGGTAGATATCTACTGAGCAGATGAGTGAATGAGCAAATTAATAACATTGATCATATTTGGTTCTTAGATATAAATAGAAGACAAGTGTCTGAGTTCTCAGTGGGATCACTTCTCGGCCATGTACCTTGGGCCCCAAATATTTGAAGTGTGGTGAAATGATCCCCGGAGCACTGCCATAGATGTTTTGGCAGGAGTCTTCTAGTGATTCCTCCATGTTGACACATCTGTCCGTTAATTTCATCAAACCTTTGAATACACCAGGTATGTGTGTGTATGTGTGTGTGTGTGTGCATGCATGCACACACACATACATGTGTATGAATGGAGAGGTCTCGGTGCACAGATCTCACCACCTTCATTATTATGAGTTATTGCCTCCGTGCACAGATAATGCATTATCCCCACGTGCAGGTGGGCTGCTGCTATTTCTGACACATTGGTGAGCGTTCAGTGACTTGTGTGAGGCCTCACAATATGTCAGCGTTGGCAGTGCTGCAAGTCCCACTAGCAAGCTGTGGTCCCACCCTATAATCACAATATGCTGGAGAAGATGTCCCAGCGGGTGGACTTCCGTGACCAGGACCAGCTTGGGGCTAGTATTGTCTGATGCAGGAGCTCCTCTGTGAATGGGAGGCAATGGCTTTTTTTCCTGATCCAGACAAAGTGGAGTTAAGACTATGAAAAGAGGTTCTGCATTTTCCTCTCAATTTAAAGGAAAGGACAAAAGGAACCACTGTCTTTTGGAAGTACATTCCTTCTGAGAGGGATAAACCCTGGTCTCTTCTGGACAGATTATGTGCTTTGCTTCTTTCTGAGCATAAACTTCATAATCATTTTGCTGGAATTTATCTTTTGTTACTATCTGCATCAGGTAAGCTTGGAAGTAAATTTAGCACATAGAGCTAGTGCCTCCTGGTAACCTCTTTTACAAACAGAAGCTTCAGAGTCTCATCTTTTAAAAAGTTAGTGTTTCCTTGCATTAAAAAACAAAACAAAACACTGTCCTCTTCCAAAGATTGTTATTTTATTTTTTAAATTATTTTTAAAGATTTTATTTATTTATTTGACACACAGAGATCACAAGTAGGCAGAGAGGCAGGCAGAGGTGGAGGGAAGCAGGCTCCCCGCTGAGCAGAGAGCCCAATGCGGGGCTTGATCCCAGCACCCTGGGATCATGACCCGAGCTGAAGGCAGAGCTTTAACCCACTAAGCCACCTAGGTGCCCCTCTTCCAAACATTTTAGATGGCTTATTCATCATTTATCAAAGGAAATTTTAATTATACAGTATAATAATACATGAACATAACATTGTTTTAAAAGTCAAAACTTACCAAAAAACCCTACACAAACATAAAAAGATCCCTTATATACTTAACTCTAACCAACTGAGCCACCCAGGCATCCCTATATACTTAACTCTAAAACCTGATCCCATTCCCAGAGGTAAACTTCTGCAGTTTTTTGCTTCTTCCAGAATTTCTCCCCATGCATTATAAATGTGTATGTGCATGAAGAGTTCTTACTTATCTCTATTTTGGACATTTTTCCGAGTCAGTTCATATAGAAATGCATCATTCTTTTCAACAGGAACATAGTCTTCCATTGCATCAAAATGTACCCACACGGAACCAGCCAACCCCTTACTTGTTGGAAGTCTGGTTACTTCTCAGTTTTTACTGTTACAGATAATTCTGTAAAGAACAGGCAGCTCTGTGTATGCACACAGACATTTCTCTAGGACAGATTTTTTTTTTTAAGATTTTATTTATTTATTTGACAGAGAGAAATCACAAGTAGATGGAGAGGCAGGAAGAGAGAGAGAGAGAGAGAGGGAAGCAGGCTCCCTGCCGAGCAGAGAGCCCGATGCGGGACTCGATCCCAGGACCCTGAGATCATGACCTGAGCCGAAGGCAGCAGCTTAACCCACTGAGCCACCCAGGCACCCTCTAGGACAGATTTTAAGAAAACTACATTTGCTGGGTAGAAGAGTATTGCAGATTGTTAATTTTGTTGGAAACTACCAGACCAACCCTCCTTCCAGCCTTACCGAAATAGACTCCTGCACTGAATTTTCTGTGCCCCTGCCAATCATAGATGCGATGATTTTTGAGAAAGTTTTGCTGATTTGATGTGCAAATGTGCTTTTAATTTACTTTGCTCTGATTTCTAAGGTGGTTAAGAATCTTTTTGTATGTTGCTGTATATTGGAGGTTTTTGGACATGGTTTCAAACATTTTCACTAATAGAACTGTTTCAGAAATGCCTCTCCTCCAGGGCAGATATGCAGTTGGTAGTTAAAGTGTTGAAAGACTTTCATACTTGTTGGTAAAGTGCCCCTGCCCCGAACTCAGTTCCCTGGCACGTCCCCCTGCCCCTCTGGTGCCTTGCCCGGACCTCCCAGCGAGGTAGCAATTAAGAGGTTAATATGCAACCTCACAGGTGACCTTCAGGACCCTGCTCTATTGCAAAATCAGCCTCTATGCCGACTGGCCCCCTGATACACCATTTACAAAATATTTCCATGAGTTCCTCCCAGACTCTCAACCGAATATATTCAAACTGTGTTTTATCCATTTAGCAGTTCGTGGCCTCCGAGATTCACAGTAACATCCTGCTGGTTTGCTTCTTGAACTGGGCCCTGTTCTATACGCCGATTTCCTAGGATTATGCTTACATAATTTCCTTTTGACCTTAGCCTGCACACTGTAATCCGAGAGGGCACGATGGGGGAGTAAGATGACCCTTACATAACTTACTATGTAAGAGCCGGGGGACCTCACTCTCACTGGAGTGTCTGCAGTTTTCCAGGAAGTTTGAAAGTTCATTCTGGCCGAAGTTTATGCTGTCTTTCTGTCGGTTGAGTTTTTTAAAAAGCATTCTTTTATTTCTGAAAGAGCCAAAGGGAAAGGGGAAAGAAAGAAGGGCAGTATTGCTGTTAACGGGGACAGCATGTTAGAGAAATGCATCTAATTAGACTCTACAATCCTCTTTCCGTGTGTATGGATAAGGAAACAGGCTGGAGGGATCAAGGCGCGTTGCTGAAGTTCATTCAGTTAGAGAGCAGGAGCACTGACCTATAAAGCCCACCAGCTTCTGCCTCTGGAATGCACCTGTGCATGTGTGTATCTGGAGTGAGGGACATGGAGTGACTCAATCGTCTTGGACAGTCTGCTTTCTGTCCCATTCCCCTGAAGTCTTATACTTTGCCCTCTGGCAGCAGTAAGGTCGATGGGGAGCTCAGACCATTCCAAGAACTTCGAGTACCTTAGAGTCCGGGCAGACTGAGGCTAGCTCTTTGATCTCTGGGCCAGGAAAACCCTGTCCTGTCCCTGGCTGTGTGCAGATGGACCAGAGGCTTTGAGGCTAGAACTTTGGACTCCCTAGTGTGACCCTTTCACCTTTCCCTCTGAACCAGGCAGACCCAAAAGCAACAGGTCTCAGGTAACGTGTTTGCCTGGCACAAGCTGGGTTGAGTAGCTGCTTCTGTCTTAGGGAAGTGACATGTGAGCAGAGCTCACTGCTTCCTCAGTGGAACAAAACCCTAAAGGAAAAAGCTGGTCTAGGCAGCCCAGGGCAATGGGGTTCTGGTCATTTAACTTAAAGAGACCTTAGAAGGTACAGCGAAGAAGGATTTGTTGTTAAATATATTTGGGGGAATTCCCTCTTCTTTTTAATCCTCCCATTGAAAAAGTAATAAACACACATGGGAAAACACTCAGACTATGCTGAAGAGTACACAGGGATCGGTGAGTCCTGTCTCCCTAGAGATTCCTGTGTACTCATTCTTCCCCTCAGAGGTCACTACGATTAACAATGCCCTGTGGTCCCTCCAGAAATATTATCTGTTATCTTTGAATGACAATTATGAGTGTGTATATTTCCTATGTATCTATCTATCTGTCTATCTCTGTCCATCGATCTGTCCATCCATCCTTCCATTTCAACTTGAGCTTAACTCTTATAGTTGCAAATCACTCAAAATTCTCAAGTTCACTCTCTCTTGGTTTAGTGTGTTGGGACCAGTTACACCCCTGACAGATCGTCTTACATGTCCCCTAGGGTGTCTGCCCGAGATCCAGTCCTGATTATAAAGTCCTCCAGCTGGCGAAGGTGTACCATTGCATCACACACCAACCAAAGACCTTGCTGAGCGATTGGGTTTCCATACCCTGCACTATACTACTTCTCCTGGAGTCTGTCTTTCTCTTTAAAGCAGAATACAAGAAGATGCAGTAGAGGAGGAAAACTATTTTTTCCCTCTACCCTTATAGGTTCTTGACTGGGACCCCCTCACTCCCCATAACAAAAAAGATTAATAGGAGAAAAACAAATGTAACTATGTTTGTATGTTCAGGAATCCCACAAAGCTATGAGACCCAAAGGCAGCCAGGCAATTGAGACTTAAATACCACCATCCTGGCTAAAGAAAGATATAGGGTCTGGGGCTTCAAAAAGGGGGAAATGCAATAACCAGGAAGAGAAGAAGAGCAAATGTTTGGCAAAAAAAAAAAAAAAAAAAAAAAAAAAAAAAAATATATATATATATATATATATATATATATATATATATATATATATATATATTTTTTTTTTTTTTTTTGCCCCTCCCAGGCAGATAAGTCTTTTAGATGAAAATGTTACCTCTGATAGTAGTTCTCTTTCTGGTACAAACCCCCTTTCTAAATTCTTTTAGGCAATTTAGGAGGAGGTAAAAAGCTTTTCCTGGGTCTGTTAGGTCTTGACTGCCTTCAGCTGAAAATAGTCCTCATGCCTAAGAGGAATAATTTGGGGTGGCATCATCTGCTCCTTTACAGTGTCTTGTGGAATGGATAGTTTGAGTCAGGAGCAATTTCACAGAATCTGTGCTTCTTCAAAGGTTGTTGTCATTCATTCCCTGCCTGAGAAGGGTCCTGACCCACAATCCCTCTGCTCCCTACATTAAAACTGCTTATTTACATATGTTGATTGCTGGGCAACTGAGTGCTTCAACAGGAGGAGGTCAGTTTTCTCCACAGCACGATTCCTCTCTGTTAAATATGGCAAGAATGAAGGGCTGAGAAATGGCTATGATACCACTTTTCATTTTAACTTCCTCCAAATTACCACATGAGAAGCCAGTACTCTGCTAGGCCTTGGGATAGTCAGAAGTAGAAAACAGGATGATCTCCAAGCAACCGCTCCCTGGAGAACAGAGATGTGGTTTGAAATGTGCCTTCCTCAAAGACAGGAAAATAGTCTGTTGGTTCTATCCTTGTCCTAATCAGATCTTCTGGAGAGCTCTAGATACTGGTTCCTTCATCTTGCAGAGCTCAGTGTAGACCTAGATCCTAGTCTCTGCCACTCATGTCTATGTGATTTTGGCGGGAGAAGTCTTAGTGGAGAACATGATTATGTCAATTTTGAAGGATTGTTTTGTTTTAGTTGCAGGGCATACAAACCTAACTTAATCTGACTTAAATCAACAAGAGAACGTATTGGCTTATTGGCTAAAAAACCTACCAGTAGCTTCAGGTATAGTTGGATCCAGAGGCTAAATTCTCACCATCAAGATGCATTTTATTTTTTCCTCCATCTTTCTTTGTTTTCAAACACAGACAAGTCATTTCTATGAAGCTTCCTTGGCAGTTCTGAACTTGCATCCTAGTAACTCAGAAATATCAGCAAAAGAGAGCTTTTTGGTCACTATCTCCAACAAAAGTCTTAGGATTGAATCCCACATTCTCCCCCTAAATCTTCATGGTCACGAGGATGAAATATCTTGATTCTCCAGGCCTGAGAGGGGCAGTAGATCAACTCCACCCAAACTACAGGATCAGGAGTAGTAGAGGAGGGGAGGGAGGTACCCTGAGGAAAGTTAGGAGACTAGAACCAAAAGAGTACTAAGTGGATACTGGGTAGGCAAGAGCCTTGCCATATAGGGGGTAAATGAGGTGGGTGAGCAAATTTTTTTCTGAAAAGGGCCAGATAACAAATATTTTAGGGTCTCTGCTGCACTTACTTACTTTTGCCCTTGTAGTGCAAAAGCAACCATAAGCAATAGTTAAATGATGAGCTTGGCTCATCAAGTGTTCTAATAAAACTTTATTTACAATAATAGGCAGTGGGCTGGATTTGATCTATGGCTCTAGTTTGTTGACCTATGGTCTAAAAGATTGTACATGCAGAGCATAAAGTCATCTTTTCCCACTTATTCCAGAGACTCCAACAAATGACATCTGACACATATAAAATACTGAACAAGTGCTGGCTATTACTATTACTTATGTGGTAAGTAAGGCCAATAGCAGTGATAACATTAAGGATAATTATAACAATACCAATTGCATAATGAGATATGATGAATTGTGAGTAATATGTCATCAAAATCTTCAAGGGTTGTTTCTATACAACCCTTGTTGTATAGAACAAGTGGAGCTTCCACTCTATATACTTATAGAGCTGGAAGGCACCACAGAGGCTTCCAATTTGAATACCTCATTTTACAGATGAATTTGAGGCTCACATAAGAGATGACACAGGTACAAGTTCACAGAGAAAACTAGTGATTGTTTTGGAATTGACAGCTGTTTTCTCCAGCCCTTCCTCTGGAGCCTTGAACTACTCTACCTGAAGGACACATGGTGTGCCTAGTACATTTGAGCACACAGGTAGAGTCACAGTGTAAAGATTCATTGATTTTTCATTGCATCCGAAGTGCATAGTGTGGTGACTTAGAATTGGTACCATTCTAGGCATGCTCTTAAGCCAGCAGAAGGACCTGGTTCTGGACCCCCATGAGTTTTATGACTCATGAGAACTCTCTGCTGCCGGGATGACTCAGATGTCTGTTTTACACAAAGATTACTAAACACCTCTTGCTCTGTTTGAAAACAAGGAAGAAAATGAATACTCATTGCCTTACTTACTACCCCTTTATCACTGTTTCCTTTGTCTTAGCATGCTGGCAGCCATATAAAAACAGCCTGTCTTCAATTTGTCTGCATATTGATAAAAGGCTTCCTTTCAAATCCCCCATTAGCCTGGACAGGGAGAGACAGACCTGTGGACGCTTTTGTCTGCACTCTTCGGGACGGACTCATTACCCAAATTCTTCATGGTGGATAAAACTTTTGTGGATTTTGGTTAACCAGCAGTCATGCGTGATCTAGAAGGTGGCTATTTTAGAACCACAGCTCTTCAACTTCTCCCCCTGCCCCCAGATCTATTTCCAACTCTTATTACTCAGGGTCACTTACATAAATCAATGAAAAGAAATATTTTCATGAATCAAAGCTGTGTCTTGGAATCCTTTGGTCTCACGTACTACAGAGACCTAAGTAAACAGAATGGAACATGTGGGGTTGATTTACCACTTTTTAAAGCCAAAGGTTAGCGAACTTTTCTGCGCAGGATCAGATAGTAAATATTTTAGGTTTCTTGGGCCATGTGGTGGGCTGTGATTCACCAACTTCTGCTCTAAACTCTAGTCAGTGATAAAGAACAGACCAAAAGATGGAATCTTTGAACTGACTGCTTAGTTTCTCGAACATAGTCTTTAAAAACTTGGGCTTTGGAGTTGGATAGATGTAAGTTTAGGCCTGTGGTTCTGTGCCTTCTCTGCTGTGGGCGATTTAAGGCAAGTTAGTTCCCTTGTGTTCCTTGTCTATAAAATAGAGACAGTAATAATCACCTTTGTAGACCTGCATGGAACCAGCAAAGGAAGTCACTTACCACAGAGCTGGTATGCTACCTAAAGAGAGTAGTAGAATCACTACTGGTCTGGATAACCAAGCCCAGTGGGTGAAAAGAAGAAATTAATAGCATACAATTAAGGAACTGATATCTCTGGTCACCTTCAAAGGTAGGATGTGCCAAGAAACCTTTTCTGTCATCTTCTGTGGGGTAAGTCTGGGACTGTACAGATTGGCTTTTCATCTTTGCAAGGATCCTCGTGTTAACTCATGACAGACCATCTTTCCTTCTCTGAAAAATGAGGTCTCACATCAGTCAGAGGAAAATCTCAAATTAGAAATCCTTTGCTCAACATCCTCTTCAGCCATAGAATTAGTCCATGTGGTCTGCCCTGGGTCAGGAT
This sequence comes from Mustela nivalis, assembly GCF_964662115.1. Classification (NCBI taxonomy): domain Eukaryota; kingdom Metazoa; phylum Chordata; class Mammalia; order Carnivora; family Mustelidae; genus Mustela; species Mustela nivalis. Next base: position 93,087,707 of record NC_139028.1, on the reverse strand, counting down.
CATCACTGTCATCTGAGAACAAGGGGTGAGGACTGACTTCAGGCTGCAGGAGCTCTGGGACCTCGGTTCATTAGTTCCTAGTGACTTCATCATGTTGCCTCCTGTCATTTTGCAACTCCTGTTGCTAAGGCTGATGTTAGAAATAGTATGGATAGAAGCCATATATGTGTTCAACATCCTTAGGGAATAGAGTTTTCAATAACTAAGTTTTAGAGGGATAGATTTGGAAATATAGATTTTTTGGAGAATTATGAACTATGTAGTTGAGATTGGGTGTGTTGGTGAGACTGGTGAATGAGAGGTTTACTCAAGAATGGCAAAATAGGGGCTCCTGGGTGGCTCAATCAGTTGAGCACCCTGTCCTTTATTTTGGCTCTCGTCATGATCTCGGGGTCCTGGGATGGAGTCCTGCTCAGGCTCTGTGCTTGGTGGGGAGTCAGCTTGAGGTTCTATCTCTCCTCTCCCTCTGCCCTTCTAACTGCTTGCATTCTCTCTCTCTCTTTCTTTCTCTAAAAATAAATAAATAATAAAAAAAGAATAACAAAACAATGAAAAACAGCAACCCCTTCCTTCTACACACACTCACACATATATGCATACTCTCTCTGGGACAGTTCAAGGTTAGGTCCATGATGGAGGAGCTAAGGAATATCTAGGAATGTCACTCTCATGAGGGTCGAGACTCTCGTAGCCACCATGTTGCCATTAGAAAGGATTAGGTTTTCAGTACAGATAGATGGGGATGTAATTCCCCTCTTTGCCCTCTCCTAGCTGTTAGACAACAAGACCCTTACTTAATCTTGCTTCCTCATCTGTGAAATGACTAACAAGCCCTTCTCACGTGGTATAAAATGTCCATCTTAAGAGATACTGCAGATAACTGCTCTCTTCCTGACTGTACGGGCTGGTGTCCAAATGGCCAAAACGGCACACCCTGCCCCCCCCCCCCCCATGGTAGACTTGTAAAAGCAGACTGAAGTCACTCTCCACATTTTAACACATGCTAAGTCATCACTCCAGAGAGTTATGATCCTGGAACCATCCACAACAAGGAGGTCTGCTGAGAACACAAAGAAAGCCAGTTCTCCCCCTGCCATCCGTGAGCCAGTCCTGGATTGTTTCTCAGGCACTGTCTTTGTCTGCTCTGGGGAAGGTGAGGTCGCAGGCCACCGGCTTCACGCTTTCACGCTTGTCCCCTGGGAGACTTGGCTCCAAGTTGTAAATTATGTGACATCCTTGGTAATGATGTGACTCACTCTGTTGAATCACCCTGTACCTACTTTGTAATGTGGGAGAGAAGTATTCACTCCTTGTTTGGGGATTTTATGGAAGTACACAGGGAAAGCACCCTTCTATAAATGGGACAGGCTGCTAACAAATGCAATAGGAGGCAGGAAAGTATGTGACCGAAAAAAGGGAGCAGTTCACTTTCCTCCTAACACTTCTTTCAGAAATACAGCGGTGCAAGCACAATGACAAATGGTATTTGGTGCTTGGCCTTGGTGTCAGGGAAGTAATAGGGACTGATGAGGTCTGTGGCCAACTGGAAAATCAGTGTTTATCTATAGAAGAATCACTTTTCAGTTCTAGCTAATGGTTGCCATCAAGAATCCAGGTGTTGGGCTATCTAGATATTCCAGGACTTTGATCTGAAATCTACTAGCTTTTAAATGTTGTGAAATGATTTAAATGAAAAACAACAACAGCGACAACAACCACTACAATGACAACAGCAATCTCCTGTTGTTGTCAGACCCACAGGGAAACTTGGTGGGCAAAAAATGAAGTTGGAGGGGTAGAAAGGGTTGTGTGGACCAACATCTCAAAAATTGCATATGGAGCTATTGCAACACTCTCCAAGTGGAAAAGCTTGACTTTGTCATCCGAATTTTATCATGTTGGAAGGTGGGTAAGCACTGTTAGTACTTTCAATACAAGGTTAAAACGAAGAGCGTGGATATTCAGTTAAAATCTTAAACTGAACAATTTGTAGGGAGTTATTGTTGCAAATTAAAAGAGGACTCAGAATTAATACCCAACTTGTTATCATTAACATTGTTAAAGTTACCACTTATTAAGCTTAGCTGTAAAGAAAGTAGTAGTAGATTTGCGGACGTCTCTCTATTATTCTGGGTGTAATGGTATGGGACAAGATCATAGGTTCTTAACCGCAGGGAAGAGACATTGTGTGAACACTTGATAAGTGGGGAGGGATGGGGACCGAAACCCACCCTGAGAGCATGTGTGAGGGGCAACATCTGGGCAGCTGTTGGACAGTCCATCAGGCTGTTTTGCTGATTGGGCTAAGGAAACTGAGAGTGAAAAATGAAGTAAAGAGAAAGGAGAGACACTTTGGGCATATGTGGGGGAAGAAGAAAGATGCCTACAATGAAATTTTATTATGTGTTTGCAGGATGATGGGTGATGGGAAGCCTCTTCTTCTTCCCCATCCTGTATAATAGTGATTTCTCAGGACTGGATTGTGGGGTGGGATCTGTTTTCAAGTCAGGCACAAAGGGCTGAATGTGGGCTGAATGCAGCCTTAGGGTAGACAGGGAGAAGGTGGGTAGAGGAGGAAGGCGGGATTGCCCACAGCAAAAGAGCCTGCTGCTTCTGTGTTCATGCAAATCTCTAGGATGTGTTGGAGTCCAGGGAAATCATTTCAAGGAATACTACAGATTTTATCCAACCCCTAGTCCCATATTTTGTCCTAGCACTTAATTTGATCTACTGGTTCTTACTGAATACAGTTAGGGGCCTAGCATTGTACGGGTCATTATATAGTGGATTCAAACAAAGACAGGACATGGTCTTGCTTTGATGTTATGATTTAAGAGACAGCTAGGGAAAAAAAAAAAACATGCTTAGAAATAAATAAAAGATTTTACAAGTTGAACAAGATTGAACCTTTCTTCCCAAGCACTGGGGATGAAGGGCACTCACCTCCATCGCCAAGGGAATGGAGCTGTGTTGGTGGTTCATGGCAAACACACTGGACCACTTCCTGGGTGTCAAGGGAAGGCAGGACTGGAATGCCTTCAGGAAGTGCATAAAAAGTCCAGTTGTGTCCCCTTGAGGTAACTTGAAACTGCAGTTACTTTTGGCAAGGTCGTTGGGTGTCAGTTCAAGCTTTGGGAGACCACAGGCTAAGGAGTTTCATGCCCTCTTTCCTTGAGCTTTGTTTGGCTTCGCTCCAAACCCATATCCATGGGGATGGGGGTGGGGAACATCTTACCCGGTGCCCCACCCGAGCTGGTCAGCCTCTTGCAGAGGGCACTTCCCAGATCTGTAGAGGTGGGTCCCTCTAGAACCTCCAAATCATTACCTCCCCCCAGATGCTGTTGAGCATCTAATACATATTGGGTCCCAGGGTAGAGACAGGCCCTTTCACTGAGAATCTAAAATCTTCTGGGGAAGACATTAAGATATTGAGGAAACAGCATGAATGTGATGAAATGTGAAATGCAGTAACATCGAGGCATGAAAAGTAAGCCAGGGCTTTGGAAAGGAGTATTCGAAGGAGCAGCAGCTGGGGCGCCTGCGTGGCTCAGTTTAAGTGTCCGGACACAGATTAAGTGTCCGGCTCTTGATCTCGGCTTAGGTTGTGATCTCAGGGTCATGAGATCAAGCCTTGCTTCAGGCTCTGTGCTCAGTGGGGATTCTGCTTGGAGTGTCTCTACCTCTCTCTCTGAAACAAAAGAGAAAAACAAACGAGCAATATCACAGAGTCCACTAAGCATTCAGGTTCGAATGTGAGACGTACTCTAATCCCCAAGCACCAAGCAGCACATCGTCTTTTCAAAGCAGAGGAAGTGGGTGGGGCACCTGGGTGGCTCAGTTGGTTAAGCATCTGCTTTTGGCTCAGGTCTTGATCCCTGGGTCCTGGGATTGAGTCCCATATCTGCCTCTCTGCTCTGCGGAAAGCCTGTTTCTCCCTCTGCCTGCCTCTCTCTCTGCTTGTGCTTGCTCTCTCTCTGACAAATAAATAAAATCTTTTAAAAAACCCCCCCAAAACAAACAAAAAAACCATGGGAAGTGGGTAACCACAGAGGAGTGGACTACTGGTGGACCGTGCCATGTCCACGTCAGGTGCTACGAAGCAGCTCTCTCAGCAAGTGGCCCGTGTAAGAAATTCACGTTCTCTTAGGAAGCAGCTTTCCCGAGGGGAGGATTTCCCTGCTGCTGGTGATGGGATGGCTCAGTTTTTCCCTTCTAGAATCAGCGTATCAAGCTAGTTGAGAGGTTTTGGGGCCATCGGTACGCTGAGTTGACTGGTGAAGTCAGCGGGGGCTGAATATTTTGCTAACTGATCAGTAGCCACAAATTTATGGCTTTTGAGAAGGAACTGAAGTAAGGAAAGGCACAGGTCCCCGCGGGGGGAGGTCCTGAGGTGCTTCCCCGGGTGATGGGAGCCATCGGAGATGTGACATTGGTCAGCCTTTGGTGTTTACCAGCTGGCGCCTGGCAAAGGAGAGAAAGCTGTTGCTTCAGCCTCTAACTCTTCCCTCAGAGCTGGGCGAAGGGAGGAAGGGTGTGCTGAGGGGTTCAGCCTGCTTCTCAGCTGAGGAGGCTGAGAAGTACGAATCTGGGCTCGCTGCATCTCTGGACAGAGCTCTAGAAGGTGGGGGGTGGGCCCAGAGAGGATCTCCATGTTTGTCGCCTTGTGTCTTGGGCTTATTATAAACATCAAGTAAGATAGTATAGGCAACACTGAGCCTAGGGCCTGGGGCCACATTTGTTTTCTATTGTTGCTATAAAAACTACCCCAAGTTGAGTGTTTTGAAATAATACAGATATATTGTCTTATACTTCTGGAGGTCAAAAGTTCGAAATGGATCTCACAGGGCTAAAAGCAAAGTGTCTACAGGGCTGTGTTCATTCCTGGAGGCTCTGGAGAAGAACGCGTTTCCTTGCCCTTGCCAGCTTCTAGAAGCCACCCACATCGTCCTTGGTTCACGGCCCCTTCCTCTATCTGCAAAGCCAGCAGTGTGGGGCTGAGTCTCTCTCGTGCTGCTGTCTTTCTAATTCTCTCTTGTCCTGCCTCCCTTCCACTCGTAAGGACCTTTGTTTGTGGTTACACGGAGCCTGCCTGGGTAACCCAGGAAAAAGTCTCCAACTCAGGGTTAGCAAACTTAGTTCCTTTTTGCCGCAAGTCACTCACAGAGTCACAGGTTCAGGGGATTAGGGCCTGGGCATTCTGCAGGTGGTGGGGGGTGTTTTTATGCCTACTATGGGCACATACTAAAAAATCAACCAGTGGTCCCTGTTTATTACCAGAGCTCCCTCAAGTGTGGGGTCAAAGCCTCGACTCTGGCAGATGCTGGGGTTCTGCATGCAGAGGACTAGAAAGCCTGCCTTGCCTCGCTCTGGGGAGCAAGGATGTGACCAGTCCCCCCCTGGAGGGGTGCCTGGGAGGCTAGTGGATAGAGAGAGAGGCAGGCTCTGTGTATTGCTAAGTGTCGTGTTATGATGAAACGCATGATCCTTTCGCTTGGGGAGAGCTGGCTTCCGATCCCAGCTCAGCCCCTCACTAGCCCTGGGGCACATGACTTCATCACCGACCTCCAGTTTTTTCATCCATTAAGAAGCAATAATAATAGCACCTGCCTTGTGAGAATGTTGGGGGGAGTGCACAAAATTTTGCATGAGAAACAGCTAGTACATTGCCTAATGGTCACTGTCACTGCTGTTCCTGGATGGCTCTGCAGGACAAAAGAATAACCAGTGGGTAGAAGCCCGAGGGAAAGTATTCTAGGTTTATCACGAAGGAAGAACTTGGTAATCGCCGAAGCTGTGCAGTGACAAGATGGTGAGGCGTGTCAGGTACCGGGTCCCCTTCCCTGCAAATGTTCGGTCAGTGACTAGACATCCACACGTGCGTGGACTGCAACAAAGTCACCTGGTGCTTTGTCAAAAGCCCAGAGCTCTAGGCCCCACCCAGATGGGCTCATTTGGGATATTCAGAGATGGGACTTGGAGATCTGTTTTGTTTTTGTTTTTATTTTTTTTTCCAGTAGCTTTTATTTTCTGAAAGCAGCTTTAGATGGACAGCAAAATGGAGCGGCAAGGCCAGAGATTTCTTACACACCCCCTGCCGTGCCCTTAAACACAGCAGATCTCGGGGCCATCCACAGCCCCCCACCAGAGAGCTACATCTGTTACAACTGAGGAACCACCTGAGGTCCAAGATTGACACCAGGGTTCATTCTTGGTGTTGATCATTCTATGGGTTTAGACAAATGTTTAACATATATCCACTACTCTAGTATCGCACAGAGTATCTCTGCTCTAAAAATCCTTTGTACTTCACCTAGTGACCCCTCCCTCCCCCAGCCCCCCGCCCCCACTGATCCTCTTACTGGCTGCCTAGTTTTACCTATTTCAGAATGTCCTATATAGAACATGTAGCCTTTTGGGATTAGGATCTTTCATTTGGCAATGTGTATCCAAGTCTCTTCCGTGTCTTTTCATGGATTGATAGCCTTTTTTTTTTTTTAAGCTCTGAGTAATAGCCCATTGTCTACATGTACCACAATTTATTGATCCATTCACCTACTGGAAGACATCTCATTTGCTTTCAAGTTTTGGCAGTTTCATAATTTCATAATTACAAAGTTGCTATAAACACCCATGTGTGGGCACACATTTTGGAGGTCTGTGGCTTTCACAAGTGATTCAGAGACTGATTTAGGATCCCTTGACCAGATAATCATTTGTCCTGAGGTGGATGGAGGTCTGAAAGCCTCTCCAGTTCTGAAAGTCTGTGAGGATTCTGTGAAGATGGTGTGGAGGCTCTGGTTTGGATTAGACATTTTCCTTCTTCCCTGGGGATTTTGCTCACCGTAAGCAAAACTTTTTTTTGCCTCCTTGTTCAGTGTCCCTGTTCATTGCTAGCACAAAATTCCCGAATGTAAAGAGCGGTTTTTCCAGGACTGGAGAGAGCTGACCTGTTTTTCCAAGTTCAGGACTGCCTGCGTTCAAATCCAGACTCTACAAACCACAAACAGTGACATTGAGCCAGTAATGGAAACATCTGGTGCTTCCATTTCCCCTCCAATAAAGGTCGCCGATAATAGTACGCACTTCATGAAGTTATTGTGAGAATTGAGTTCCTATATATAAAAGGCTTAGAAAAGTAAGCTTTGCATCAACATGACTAGCTATCCTTGTAGCCATCAGAATCTGTATCCTTCTTATTGCCCATTACCCGACAGTTCAGCTCTTCTGAAGGGGCAGAGGGGGTGCTGGAGGGGAGTCCTTCCTGGTGAGGAGCCCAGGGTTATTCCACATCAACACGTGCTCCCTGGGGCCCCAGGAACAGGATGACACCTGTGCACAGTGGTTGTCCAAGGGGAGAAGTCAGTTACAAGGGTGCCCCTTGCCCACATGGTACCTCTGAGGCACCAGAAGCAAACCTTGTCTAACATATGTAACAAGGTGATGGGTTCCCGGAACTCCTCTCACTCTTTTCCTCCCCTGGCAGCATATGCTCCTTTCTCTGCTTTCCTTGTCTGGGTGCTCGGCGGCATGTCTCCGAAGTTCATGTGCCTTGAGGAACTTGAAGGTGTCCGTCACTCACAGATACCCCGAGAAAGGATGGACCCCAAGAGTCCTGGCCTCCAAGGCAGATAGCAACATAGATTTAATCCCGGCCATACAACCCCCTGGCTCATGCCCTGGCTCCATTGCTTCTAAGTCTTGAGCTCTGTCAAGTTTCAGGATCTCCATTTCTGAGGTTGGGATCATTCCTCCCCTCTTAGGGATGCCGTGAAGACAAAACACGGCAAGGGATAAGACAGTGTTTTATCAAGTCTGCACTTGTTGACGTATCATGAAATTACTGTTAACTGACTTCTTAATCAATTCAACTGATGGACTGTTGGTGATTGTTTCTAAGTTAAAAGAGCACAAAAAGATTCTCCATATGGAAGGGACGTTGATGTGTTGAGGGATCTTGGCAGCTATGGGCATGGAAAATCAGAAGGAAGGTAAGGACCACAAACATCTTTTTTTGGTCGGCGAGAGCCCTCTCTTATAACCTGGGCCACCCCAAATCCCGCCATTTCTGTCTCATCTGAAGGAGATGATCGCATGTCTCCCATGTATAAGGTGTTCTTGGGCAAAATTAGCACCTTTTCTTTGCTGGCAAATCTACTGCTATGAAATCAGCCACTTGGGGGCCAAGAACATAATTTGGTTTGCCTGTTTATTTTAAGCCTTTGATTCAAGTCTAACACATAGACAGAAAAGCACACAGATCTTAAGTGAACAGCTTGATTAAGTTTCTCAACTTGAACACACATGTGAAACTAGTATTCAGATTGAAAACAAAAAGAAAAAAAGAAAAAGGAGATTGAGAGTATTCTAGAAAACCTGTTGAGGTCATGGAGTTTTAAACACGGTTGACTTCAGACCTGACCCTAGGCACTGGTGTGCTCCTGGTCAAGGTTATATCCAATGTCCTGAATTCCTCTCCTTTTACTTGGCTCCTGGGTGTGGTTGTAGCCAGGACCCATGTCAAAGGGTCCTCCTCAGCACATCCTGTTTTTAGGGAGAGATATGAGAAGCTCCTTCACACTGGGTTGTCAGGGAAGAGGTTTCTTTTTCCATGGCCTCTGGCTTCAATCTGAGGTGCAAAGGGTGGGACTCTCAAGGATGAATTTCAGGCTCTGGAAGTCAGAAGTGGGCACCTTTGAAGACCCCCAGAGAAGCATAAAGGAAGTCCAAAAACATCTCCCCACAAAAGCATAGTGTGGCATTTTCAGGGCTAGCCTGAGGAAATCTCACTATTTGCAAGGTTGTAATGCTCACTGGTCTTCTTGTTTGGAATTGATACTGCATTTCAAGATTGGCTGCCTGGTCTAGAAGGAGAGAAAAGGCACATAGACTGCTCTGCTCAAGATGGGGAAGGACCACACTGATGAAAAGCAATTGTGAAGTGTGACCAAACTGCCCAGGAAGTCCAAGCCACTGGCTGTGCCTGGTCGCTGCCTGGTGCCTGAAGGCCCTGTGGCTAATGAAGCGACTTAGTCAGCATCCCAGCTGCTCCCCTGCCTGGCAGGTTGGGAGGGCTCTGCTGGGAAGCTTCAGGGATTAGTAGAAGAACTTCCCATGCTTGAGGGCCAGATCCAGAGCTCTGCTCATTAAGAGTGCTTCCAGAAGAATCCTTCTGGCAAAGGAAAGAGTGGTCATGCTCTTTGGTAGAAGGACATTTTGGAAGGCCCAGATTTAGAGCTGTTGATTTTGGCAGCTGGATCCTAAGGCGTCTTCCTTCAGTTTCCCCTGAAGGCCTCATTAGCTGAGCCCAGATTGGTTCATAGCTTCGTCTTCCCACGAGGACACTGGGAGCACTGGGGCCACCATGCCTTGGGTGGGGCAGCTGCCTCAGAACTGCCAGTGGGGAAGAGCCAGCCCTACCTGGTGTTGACCTGGCCCTTCCTGCCTAATGGAGGCCTTCCTGGGACTAGAACATGCTTTTTGTCACCCATTCATTCATTTATTCATTCAACATGCAAAAAACGGAGCTTCTACCATATACCAGGAACCGTGCTGAGTGTGAGGAAGAGTAGAACAAGGCTGAGTCCTCAGAGTTTATATTCTAGTGGGGAAACAGACAAATCACTGTGACAATACCTCAGGAGAGGTCAGTGCAGGTCAGCACAGGTAAGCTGCAGGGGGAGCAGTGAAAAGTCAACCAAGACTTCCTCAGGGAAGTCCTTCTTGAATTGAGCTTTGAAGAAGAAGTAGAAGTTAATCTATTGGGTTGGAGGGGTAGATGGGGAGGACATTTTCATCGGAGGAAAGAATTTGCTTCAAGGCAAACTGGGACAAGGGCCAAGTTCCCTGTGGCTCAAAACCCAGAAGGCATGCCACATGAATTTCCCCGCTTATTGGAGCTGTGCGATGTTTTTCAAATGTATTTTCATGTTGTCCAATGAAACGGAGGTGGGTAACAAATACTTCAGGAGTGATGTGCCCCTGGAGACCGGGCTAGACAGTGTCCTCCCGGGTCATGGCATGATCTTTATTTTTAGAAGAGGTTCCCAATTTGAAATGATTAAACACTCCACCCCAATCCCGCTACCCAGGCTGGGAGGGTCACTGTTCCTTGGCATCTTGTGTCTCTTTTTGGCAGTGTGTCTTTCTGGAAACAGGCAAAACGGTTGTGTTGAAGCCGGCGTAGGTCCCTAGCTTTAGGAGGATATCACAAAGGTCCAGAGGTTTTATACTTAAGACGTATTCCTGATGTCCTTTGAGAGGTTGCCCAGTCATTCCACAGTGTAGATGCTTACAGAGTGGGAGCCTTCCAGGCCCCTCACCCACTCCAGATCTTCTGGGACTTCCTTTTCATAAAAAGTGCAAGCACTATTTGTCGCCAAAACTCAACTCACTCAAACTCCACTGTAAAGCAACTGTCTTAATGGTCATTTTGCACCATTTTAGGCATTTAAGACAAGGGAGGGGAACTAACCTTGAATATCAATTACATGTTACATATTCCGTGGTGCTTTCCTAGTATTCTCTCATGGAAGCTCTACGCTGACCCAGTGAACTGGGTGACGTTGTCCAAGAAATTAACACGTTGTCCCAGGCATGGCAGGGAAAGGACATTTTAATGAAGAACCCCATGGCCATGGAATGATGTAATTGTGTTCCACACAGTCACCAAAAGTCACCTTTTGGCACCTGCTAATCAGTTGGTGGCTGGTGTTTTAATAGTCTCTTTCTGGGAGAAATGGATATTGTTTTTATTTACCTCATCAGAACCCTGTCTCCTCTAACTTCTTCCTTACTCCTTGTGTGAGGATACCCCAAAGCCCCAGTTGGCTCTATATTTGCCTTTGGTGAGGTTAGCCAGTGGGGGCCCACTGGTTTGGGAAACGGTATGAAGAAAAGACTTTTTCCTGCAATTTCTCATCCGGAATGTTCCTGTGTATGAACGAATCTCCAATTCCGTGCGAGTTGACTGTGAACGATATGGGTGATCTCTCAGGGAGTTAGGGATCAGTTTGGCGATTGGCTAGTCCCAATGCCAGTCCACCTGTTTGACTCTGTTCCTGTGACATTGACCCGCCCATCTCAGAAATCTAGGCTGAGACCTGGTCAAGGGTGTAGATGGGGGATTAAGAAGATGCCTTTGTCTGGGGGTGCCTGGGTGGCTCAGAGGGTTGAGTCTCTGCCTTCGGCTCAGGTCATGATCCCAGCGTCCTGGGATTGAGTCCCCCATTGGGCTCTCAGCAGGGGGCCTGCTTCCTCCTCTTTCTCTCTCTCTCTCTGCCTGCCTCTCTGCCTTCTTGTGACCCCCCCCCTTTGTCTCTCTCTGTGTCAAATAAATAAATAAATAAAATCTTTAAAAAATTATTAAAAAAAAAGAAGATGCCTGTGTCTGAATTGTGGTAGCAAATTTGAGCCCTAACCCAGCATTAGTAGTGTTACTAAATCATGCTTTTGGAAAGAGAAACACAGTTAAGGACAGAAAGCAATGGTGGCTATTCTATCATTGGTGTGTCTCTTGTCTCTAAGTCACATGTCTGCCTCTCCCTGTGGGGACCGACGCGAAGAACTGGGAGGTCCCCTCATGGTTGGTCATGATTCATCCCTTGGTAAACTCTAAGCTTATTCAGTCCCGAGTGACCAAAAATGGAGGCTACTGAGGGTGGGGAAGATCCTCTCCCTCCCCACAGAGAATCACAGAACCTTAGAGCATTAAAGAATTTCTAAATCAGCCCTTTTATTTTATAAGTTAAGAGCTTGGGACACCCCCCCAAATCGGCCAAAAATGATACCTAAACCCTATTGGTTTCTGACACTGAATTTGTTTTCGTACTACTTTATCTCCTGTCTCTTGATTTTCCTAAGCAGCTTTATACCCATTTTATCCCCCGTGCTATTTCTTTCTTTTTTTTTTAAAGATTTTATTTATTTATTAGACAGAGAGAGATCATAAGTAGACAGAGAGGCAAGCAGAGAGAGAGAGAGGAGGAAGCAGGCTCCCTGCTGCGCAGAGAAGCCGACGCGGGGCTTGATACCAGGACCCTGAGATCATGACCTGAGCCGAAGGCAGCGGCCCAACCCACTGAGCCACCCAGGCGCCCCCCGCCCCGTGCTATTTCTAACACAACCAGATAGCAGCAGGCCTGGAGTTAGAACCCAGACCACCTGACTACCTGTTTTATTTTGTCCACAGGTCCAATCCTGTCACAGTTTGGGAAAACTATATGCCATGTTCTTTAGCCAGACCTCTGGATGTCCAGGAGAAGGCCATAGAAAAGGAATATCATTGGTGAAGTGGTTCACCAACAGGTCCTTTCTAGAAAGTGTTTTTGGGATCTGAGAAATGGACATAGAAGCCCAAAGATGGACAGAAGAAGGGACTGAGGGAGATTTTGGAGTTGTAAACCTTGAGCTTCATTCATGGGGTCTTTGAGGACACAGTGGCTGTCGGAGAAAGAGAGAGAGGGAGAGAGAGTCTGACTTCTTGGTCAGTGAGCTTCCTTGACCCCGTTCCAGCAGGTCTTACAGGACCTAGCAAGGGCGGCTGGACTAGTGGGCTGGCAACGCCCCCACTGTCTTAGAGTTTCAGTCCCTTTTACAGCAAAGATGGTATTCTTTAGGGAGCAGGGGAAATCCCGGACATGAGGTGATCACAGCTGTAATCACCACATTGTGGTGTTCCATGCTTTGAGCTGCCGACCCCAGCACACCAACGGCTTGAGGAAAAGCCCCTCAGTAGGCTCTAGTTCTGTTCTTGAGGCTCTAACCTAGGATTCCCCCAATAGGGCAGTTCCTGAGTGTTGTCCCCTCAGGCTCTCGGCCCTGGGCAGCAGAGAGGGCTGCGTGGTGATGCCCCTTGGAGGTTCTCACAACCTCTAGGCCAAAACACGTCCGTTGCTTTTGGATTCCCTGGGAATGTTCTGCTGCCATCCCACCGGGCCAGTGGAGGAGGAAGAAAGAGTTTGGTGCCAGATATGGCACCACAGAAGGGTACAGGCAGGAATTCTGAATCTGACCCCACATCTAAGGAGCCTATTCTTAGAGGCTCTTGACAGAGCACGGGAAATCAAACGCTGATGAAAAGCAGGTTCTGAGAAGAGCTTGAAGCTCAGCACCAGCCCGACGACATGTTCCCTTTCAGGCCACGGAGGGAGTCTTGAGCGATGAGCTGAGCGTGCCGGCGAGCCAGCTTCTGGGGGTGGGGGGGGTCTGGCCGGGGCAGCGACGGCCACGTGAACAGCGTCGACCTCATTCGGTGGAGAAGTTTGGACTGCAGGAAATTACAGGCTATTTCTTCCGGTTTTCAGTCATCCAAACAGCTGTCCCATCACGTGGCCATGCTTTGCGGGGCTATGGGGAGTGATCCAGCAGATGTTGGTTTATAGAAACATCCAATGTTAAGGAATTGTCTTGCTAAATCTTCCATCCCAAAGGCCCTCAAGGAGAACTTGAAGTGGTCATCGGTGTTGGCCAGCATCAGTCTGGGTGGATTTGGGCCAACCAAGGCACATCTGGGCTTTTCAATTCCTTCTCACTTGGTTTGGGGTGCACCCCCAAAGCTGTAGGAAGGGAGGATTGATAAGAGGCTAAGGATACACACTTGATATAACTTCCTGTGCTTATCCAGCATGTAGATGTCCAGAGTTGTATCTGGTGGGAGCTTCAAGCTCAAGTTTGGATAGACAGGTTTCCAAAGCATCTATCTTCCGCTCTTCTTTGTTCTAATGTCTCCTTGTTACAGAAGCCTTCCCCGGGCCTCCGAGGCAGAATCGCCCTGATCGTATCTCCACTTGAAATATGTGTGTTCATTTAGTTGGTCTTCCACTAAAATGCGCACTCTCTGAGAGTGAGGGATGTGCCCTCTCTGTTTATCATGCTATCTTTAGCACCTCGAACAGCATGGGGTCTGTCATATGTCCAGTGGAATTCCGTGGCATAAATGCAAGCCTGGAAGGAGGCTTGCTAAAGCCGGCTGCTACCAGTCTGTCCATGAAAGGGCCTTGTTCCCAGGAGAAAGCAAGGTGTCCTTTGTTGTTGCTTTCTAATTCCTTATTTCTCCAAGCAAACATTCATCAGTCACTTGGAGCAGGTGTGAAAGATCACAGCCCTGCTCTCCCAGGGCTCACAGACTGGTGGCAGATGAAGATGTTGGCATTAAATCCTTTCTTTAAGATACAGCTCTGGCATCAGCCCTCCAGGGAGCCTTTCTTGAACACTCTTGTCCCACAATGAGAGGTGGGTGCCATTTTCCCCATAGCACGGTAAGCCCTGCAGAGCTTGACTGTGACCCACAAGTGAAGCAGACTAGTACTATACAAAGGGCTTTCTGTTTCCCCTCACGAGCTCCTTAAGAGCAAGGATTGCCCCTTACTCTTTCCTGAGCAGAGTGGCTGACATACAGAATACTCAGTAAGTGAGAGGTATCCTTGCGATTACTGCTGTGACTATGTGCTTTCAGGAACCAGCATTCAGATAGCCGTGTACGTGGATAATCTCATTTAAGATATTCTGAAGCTGTATACAGCTTGGAAACAGCTCTTTACTGTTTTATAGTATGATATAATGCTGTTTTCTATAATATTTTCTGTTTCGTGCTCTCCTCGTGTTCTGGGGATGCAGTGACCATTTAGGCTGCTGTGGAATATTTACCATGAGTTCTTAGGGGACTTCGGGTTCCTAGATGCAGGCTGGGATCCTGAAGTAATTTACAAATCATTCTCTACGTGCAGATGTCACGGACTCCTATGAGCCTGGAGCATTTGTTTCATTTCAAGTGGGTGGGGGGAGACGGGGCTGAGGACGTCATGGGAATCCTCTCAGTAAATACATGTGGGTTCATGGCATTTTGGTGCTGCTCCTTTGATGTGGCTGGTTTTTGATTCAGGGTTGCAGGGACAGTTTGTCACAGCCTGAGAATCAGACCAAGGATCATGTGCCACAGGCCCCCAAGCCAACTGCTAGACTGAATGCATGTTAAACCAGTATCTGTTTTCACTTTGACATGGCTGTGTCGATGCCTGACACTTTTGTTATATCCTATGGAATTTGCCAGAACGTTTGGTGTAAATACTTGTTAGTTTCACTTAAATACCAACCATGTGCCTGAGTCTAACATCAGTGGCAAAATGGCTTCAGTTGAAGCAGAAGGCAGGGGAATACAGTCTCCCGGGGATGCCGCGCGTTGCCAAAGGCTGGCTGACGGATCCCTTCTCTAATTCTGAAACACACATGGCCCCCCTTTTTTGGCTATTTCTTGATTTAGAGCTTCAGATGACTGGCTGGAGACGTGTTTAAAAATATCAAAAGATCCCAATGGAAACATCAAAATGTGGTCTATCCGTGTTAAAAAAGATCGTTTTGATCATTTGCCTCTGCTGTGTCATCCAAAGAGCCTTCCTGTCTGTTTCGCTTAGTGATTAGAAGAAGCGCTGTTTGTTGCTTGCTGACCGGATTGGCCCTCATCTGCTTGCTGCTAGCCGTCCTGTCCTGCTTTCTGAGAGATCGTTAGTGCACACGTGTCAGCTGGTCGAGGTTGGCCCCAAACGAACCAGATGAGTAGATAATCAGGCCACTCCGGGGAGACCAAGATGCTTATATTTTGGACTAAGAGTTTCAGTTGGGTATTCTAACCAGACTGGGAAACATCATTGCTAATTTCAAAGTATTTTGGTAGCAAGTATATTAAGCAGTCTGTTATAAAAAAGTAAGTAGATGTGCTTGTGTCCTTGGTCTCCAATCTGAGACTCTGGGAGCTAAGCTCAGTGTCTTGCTGGGACGGAGGTGCCAATAGGTAGGTCCTTTGAGTTACGTGTCACCCTCGTCATGAACTTGATGAAGACTGTGTGTGTCCACGCTCCCTGCATGAAGGGGCCGCAGACGTCGTTGCTATGGCAGGCCCCTAACATGCATTGTGATGTTCAATTTCCACAAGCGAGGCATCAAGGCCTTCTTTCTACACACCACACAGCTAGCAAGCGATGGAGGCACGATTTGAATCCTACGTTCCCTGTTTACAAAACCCAAGCTATTTCTATTACAACCAGTGACTCCAAACCACAGGTTTGCAGATTGATAATCATCCCCAAAGAAAGCTTTTCCAGTCTGTGGTGAGAATTTCGGGATAAGGCTCACACCCTCCCATCCTGGAAGGCGTTGCCATTTAGTTGGAGGCTGTGACCCATCTTTCTAGGTGTTAAAGATGACTAAAAAATCTGTAATCACATGATGGTGATTGGAAATGGCAGCTGACAAAAGTGTCTTAAGTTGTCAAAGTAAAAATAAAATAAAATAAAATAAAATAGGCCTTTCTATGTCAAACTCCAAGCTGAAATTTGAAATCTTATTGGCCTGGCAAATGGCAAAGCTGGAAAAAGAGGTAGGGTGCTTATTACCCCATCAAGCGTTGCATTGCAGACCCTCACCATGGTTTGGGGTCACATGGGGTTTATCTGGGAAAGGGCTGGGCTGCCTTGAAGGATGAAGGTGATCACATGCTTCTTAAAGCCATCCTTCTTGGACACTGTGTAGCATGATGCGGGCAGCTTAGCGCAGCCTTGGCCGTGCAAATGACCTATTAAAAACCACAGTCGATTGAATTTTTAAAAAACTAGGTAAACCATCCTTTCCAAAAGAGAGGCAAAGCTTGGCCTACCCACACTGATGACTTTGACGTGACCAGGATGGGGAAGACTTGAGCTCAGAGGCATTTTAATGTGGCATGATTTAGGTCATAACTCTTCTGACCTCAGATCTGATTCAGATCATTCAACATCACCTCTTTGCCATTGATCTAAGAATGGAAGAGCTCAGGTTTTGGAGGCAGACATATCTGGGTTTATATCTCCATTTCTTGTAACCTGTGACCCTGAGGAAGTTACTTTCTGGAAAACAGGACAGAGATTCTTGCCTCTCAGAGTTACCTTGGTGGGCAACTCTTAGACAAAATCCTTACCACTGCTTGTGGCAGGTCTTTTTAAAAAATATTTTTTTAATTGAGACAGACAGAGGGGTGGGGAAGAGGAGGGACAGAAGGAGTGGGAGAAGCAGACTACCAGCTGAGCAGGGAGTGGGACGCAGGGTTTGATGCTAGGACCCTGAGATCATGACATGAGCCAAAGGCAGACGCTTAACCTACTGAGCCTCCCAGGGGCCCCTTGTTGGTACGCCTTTTCTTTACCATGATGATCCAAGATGGTAGGGATAGACGTGCCCAGCACGTGGGTGTTCAGTGTGTCCTGGTGTCCTCCTTAAAGGCCAACTGTAATTCAGAGTACCCTGAGTTGCTCTGGTTTTTATTTTCCTACCCCTGGTTCCAGATACCCCGCTGTGTCTGCGGGGGAGGCCTGTTTGACCTGCTATTGCCCGAGCGCCTCTGACTGTATCTGGGTGGCACCCACTGAGCTCTCACCACTCTTTGTGCTTCTATTGCAGTGCCAACAACATGCCCAAGCAGGTGGAAGTCCGAATGCACGACAGCCACCTCAGCTCAGAGGAGCCCAAGCAGCGACACCTGGGCCTACGTCTGTGTGACAAGCTGGGGAAGAATCTCCTGCTCACACTGACTGTGTTTGGTAGGTGACAGGGGCCTTCCCTCCTTCCTGGCTCTCTCCTGGCTCTGGGCGGAAGCTGGGTCACACAGCCAGCCCTGCTGCAGGATGAAAGCCTCATGCCTTCCCTAAGGCCTCCTTTGCCCACAGCTGCCTTGATGGCATAATGTTCCCCTCACCTGCCCCAGCCATGCATTTTTCTTCTTTGGGATTCTAGTGGTCCTTACAACTTCCCGTGAATACGTTAACAGGCAGATTCCCGGCCCTGCACATGTAGACTTTGGGCCATCTGCAGTGAGGTCTTGGAATCTGTGTCTTAACAGACCTTCTAGGTTATTCCTAAGCAGATGATCGGCATAGCACATTTAGAGGAATACCTGCATACGATAAAGGCAGCTGGTGCTGAAAACCCCATGAAGGGGCTCCTGAGGTCTAGCCTCTACACACCCTATTACCTTAGATTAGTCCAGCACGTTAGCGAATGAGGTCAGGCTGGAAGAGGGTTCTTCTCCAGAGTCTGATTCCTCTGCCTCAGACCTTCCCTGGGCTGTGGGTGTCCTTTGGTGTGACTGTTGACACAATCTTCATCTTGGGTTTTCAACCAGGGTTTGTTGAAAAGTGGACAAGTTGCCCGGTCTTGAAATGACAACCACACCATTTCCTATCTTTATCCCTCCTTGTTCTTCAGCTCTCTCCTAGGCTACACAGAGAAGCAATGAACAACTCCTCACCTCCAACCCTTTCCCCACTCAGCTCCCTAACTTCTCCTCCTCTGAGTCTATCATCCTGGACATCAGTGGACCAGGGTCAGAACTGCAGGCTTGCCACAGTTCTGTTCACTTAATGAAAGAAAACAGAAGTGTGGTAGGGGTTTCCAAAGCTTACCTTCCACGTAAAGAAATTTCACTCATCATAGGTCATCAAGAAGTATGTTTTCCTCCTGTGAAAGTAAAAAAAAAAAAAAAAAGATCAGGCTTTTGACCACAGTGCTCTCTGCACACCCCTGGAGTTAACACCCCAGTTCATGGACCTAGGAACTACTCCCCATCTCAGCTAGTGGTGCTATGTCTGACCTGATTTGTGGTTTCTACAAGATCTTTGATATCAGCTGTCTGTTTGCAGATACCTGGTTAGTCTTGTGGAATCCCCGAGCATGCAAAGTGAAAGGCTCCCACCAACAACTCTGCCCACATTGTTTCTTCTCAAATTATACACTTTGAGAGACGCCCCCTAATCTCCCATAAAAGTCTCTCACAAAGGCGAGTCTAAAGATTATGTAAAAGAACATAGAAGTCAAGGACAAAACTTCTTAAGAATGAGCCATGGGGAAATCTTTGGGAGCCAAAGAAAATAGAAGGAGAAAGGAAACTCACAACCAGCTTGGTAGATCAAACGTTCCTTTTATCTGGTATGCAGTTAGAATACATGAAGCGCCATGCCACTGGCCAGGCTGAGGCTGAGAGAAGGGGAAGCAGTATTTGGCTGTATGTGAGGGATTATTTCTGCTGCCAATCTCTGAGGATAAAAGTGAAGAGTATCCTCAAAGAAGTTAGTCAAATCAAGGAGAGAAGGATCTCCTAGACCCTCCAGTGCTGCTTGTCTGAATAGACAGAGGTTCTCAATATTCTCTCCCTAGTCATTAAAATGAACTTGACTTATATAATGATATTTTCGTAACATGTTATTCATCATCCGATAACAGAGAGGTATGAGAAAGGTCAATGTCACTGAATCCCTAGAGCTATTCATTTGACTCACAAAACACAAACTCAAATATTTCCCCTCTCTCTCTTCTAGGTGTCATCCTGGGGGCAGTGTGTGGAGGCCTTCTTCGCTTGGCATCTCCCCTCCACCCTGATGTGGTCATGTTAATAGCCTTTCCAGGGGATATACTCATGAGGATGTTAAAAATGCTTATCCTGCCTCTCATCATCTCCAGCTTAATCACAGGTAAGACCATCTCTCTGGTGCCTGGCCATAGGGAATCACACCTCTGCTCTGGCTTGTTGATGGACCACTGAATCTCAGTTTGGTGGAATAAATAATTGGGATGATCTGTGTCATTTTATTTCAGAGCCTTGGTTTTCCTGTCTCTCAAAAGGAGATTTTGAATCCTAAAAAAAAAGTTTTCCATCTATTGATCAGTCTGACCATCTCTCTGTCTAGCAATAAAAGATGAAAGGGAAACAGCCACATTAAAAGTGATGATAAACAAAAATTAGAGGTTTTAATTTTGGATGTATACTTTTCTAATTTTCCAAATTATACTTGGCTCAGATTTTGATAAATAAAAGTAACAAATAGGAAAGGAAATTTTCTCTTAACTGTTTAACTAGGTATAGAGCGAAGTGGGTATTAAAAATAAAATAAAGATTAGATTTGAAACCCTTTGAGGTTTTTCAGAAAAGCACCCTTAATGTGTAAGTCATGTTTGCTTGTTTTGGGCTGAAAGAATTGTTTTATTTGAAAGAATTTGTTTGCTTCTATGGGCTTATACTGGCAGTTTTTTTCCTTACCAAATAATATTGCTCGAATAGGGTAAATTCATGGAGTTTAGAGACTGAGCTTGGAGTTAAGGATGAAAGCTAGGTTTTTTCGTTTGTTTGTTTTTAAAGATTTTATTTATTTGACAGAGAGAGAGAGATCATGAGTAGCCAGAGAGGCAGGCAGAGAGAGAGGGGGAAGCAGGCTCCCTGCTGAGCAGAGAGCCCAATGCGGGACTCAATCCCAAGACCCTGAGATCATGACCTGAGCCGGAGGCAGAGGCTTAACCCACTGAGCCACCCAGGCACCCCGAAAGCTAGGCTTTGATTGGTATTTGGGTGCCATCTGGGTGACCTTGAGAAAGCGGTCCCTCTGGACTCTCCACCTTATAAGGAAAGTGAGGCCTGGAAACACCGAGAGATTCAGATGCTTAGCCTGGTTTTTCTAGAGTCTCTGGTCAACCAGTGAGCCCGGTGAATGCAAGGTCTCATTATTCAGCCCAGACTGAGTGACATTGTACTGTCCCCATAAAGGCTTCTTTGCAAACCAGAGAAAATGTTCTCCATGCCCATTTAACAGAACATAGATAGGGCAAGATGGCCAGGAAAGTGAGCATCTGTTGGCCAGAATCCGACTTTTGGTTGTAAGTAGAAGTGGCTCAAATGCGGGTCAGCTCAATTCAGGAAAGTTCACACCAATGACTTCCTCCCCCACAGCAAGGGCTACAATCCCGCTTGTCTAGTAAAAGCAGAAACTGAAACCAGGAAGTAGAAAACTAGCATAAACAACTGGGAAAAAACCCAGTGAAGGTAGGAGTTTTTGTGACTTGGCTTGGAATTTCCTCCAGCAATCACAGGACCTCCCACAGTATAGATGAAGTCCCATCTTTGTGTTCTCTAATCCCTGCACCAGGTTGGAAGATGTAGGTCTCCACCTACATTTTGTGCTTCACCTCGGAGGAAGGAGGGCTGTGCTAGATCACTAGGCTAGACTCTTGATATCAATCACCAGGACTACTAGCTTTTCTTTTTTTTTTTTAAGTGAGGACATTAATAACAACAATGAAGTAAAAACCAGCAGGTACTAGCACCGTCACTTCATAAAGAAAAGATGTCTTAATGCCATATAAATAGGAAGGACATCATCTCGGAATTAAAAATGGAATATATTCAACTTTAACTCATTATTGCTCACTATTGCAGACTGACAAAAAAGTAGTTACCGGTCAGTTTATAAACTCTGAACGAGAGAGATCAGGTTTATAAACTCGGAAGAAGAGATCGTCAACTCTCCGCAGTTCTCTCGAACCTCAAAAATGTCCTTGGCGGATCAAACCGTAAACTGTAGGATTGGAATCTTCAGTAGCAGCAGCCGTAATCAACCACGAATGCATCTGAGTAATACAGAGCCGTGTTACGGGGATGCAGAGATGGGCAGTTAACAGAGACATCACAGGAGTCCTCTTTCCAATATCTTTTCAATGCAGGGTTGTCGGGCCTGGATGCTAAAGCCAGTGGGCGCCTGGGGACGAGAGCCATGGTGTATTACATGTCCACAACCATCATCGCTGCGGTGCTGGGGGTCATCCTGGTCTTGGCGATCCACCCAGGAAACCCCAAACTCAAGAAGCAGCTGGGGCCAGGGAAGAAGAATGATGAAGTGTCCAGCCTGGATGCCTTCCTGGACCTTATTCGCAATCTCTTTCCTGAAAACCTGGTCCAGGCCTGTTTTCAACAGGTAACCCAACGTTCCAATGCTATATGCCCCTTCAGCCTCCTAAATGAGCAAGATAGCAACTTGCAGAGTGTTTCACTGAACCAGCTCTGGGGAGTCATTTCCTTATATTAAATTATCTCTCTCTCTAGAGCTTGTTTGAGATGATTTGCAGCAGGATTTTGGGATTAAAGTCATGTTTATTTATTTATTTAGTTTTTGTTTTGTTTTGTTTTGTTATTAAACTTCTTTTATTTTTTCCAGCTCACTTAACATTTTGCTCTGGGAATCTCCTTTCTTACCTATTTTTTTTTCCTTCCTGTTACCTCTTTCCTTGTTTGTGGTTCCCCTCTGCATGTTGTCCAAAGACACATTTTTTTTTAAATTACTTTTTTATATGACAGAGATCACAAGTAGGCAGAGAGGCAGGCAGAGGGGGGCGGGGAAGCAGGCTCCCTGCTGAGCAGAGAGCCCAACAGAGAGCTTGATCCCAGGACCCTGAGACCATGACCTGAGCCAAAGGCAGAGGCTTTAACCCACTGAGCCACCCAGGCACCCCTCAAAGATGCATTTTTATCACTTTTGCCCACAACACTCTAGAATGCCGAGTGTATCTCAGTGTTGGTA
The DNA here is from genome assembly GCF_964662115.1 of Mustela nivalis. NCBI lineage: Eukaryota > Metazoa > Chordata > Mammalia > Carnivora > Mustelidae > Mustela > Mustela nivalis. Next base: position 93,065,343 of record NC_139028.1, on the reverse strand, counting down.
GTATAGCAAAACTGCAAGGGGTAGATTTAAAAAATACACATGACCTACAGAGTCAGAATCTCTAGTGTGGGCCCAGTGAGAGGGTATTTTTCAAATTGTGGAAATAATACACGAGGGTTGTAAAAAGTTTAAACAGTCTAGACGCACATAAGGAGTCAAGTCCTCACTTTTGGTCCTAAGAAATAGCCATGCTGAGAATTTTGTTTCCTTCTGAATATATAGTATGAAGTGTGCAATATCTTTTTTTTTTCCCCAAGATTTATTTATTGTAGAGCAAGAGAGAGCAGGAGAGAGTGAGAGAGCGTGTGCGAGCACGGGGAGGGCAGAGGGGGAGAGAGACGCCAGCAGACTGTGCTGAGCTCGAAGTCCAACATGCGGATGGAGCTTACAACCCTGAGATCATGACCTGAGCCCAGACAAGGGTCAGATACTCAACTGCATGTATGCATAATCTTAATAAAAAAAAAATCCACCTGAGTGAACTGCATTACTCATGCCGCGTTACACTTGCTTTTTATTTAGCAAGGTTTAGCATTCTCTCTCTCTCTCTTTTCATGACCGTGTGGTATATCTAAAAAATAAATTCTTGGGCACTTATGTCTTGCCAAAGAGTTTCATATTTCAGATTTGCTGGATGTTGCAAAATGGCTCTACAAAAATTTGTATTAATGTCTATTCCCACCAAGTGCATACAGGAAGATCAATTTTTTAAAGCATTATGATTCTTAAAAAATGGATGATTCTGCTGAGCAGAGCCACCGTGAGAGCCTCCGAGGCCCCACTCACCAGTCTGTTGTCTAGCCCCAAGGTCAGGTTAGGTTAGAATATACTCCAGTTCCCAGTAACCCAGGGAGCAAGTCAACTAGAACCAAAGATCCTCCTTCAGTCATTTCCGGGAAAGCACAAAAAAATGAACTCAAGAAAGAGGCAGCCTGGAGGAACCGTTTCCCTTCCCAGCTGCCCCCAAAATACTGTTGCCAATCACTGGGGAGCCCAAATAACTCTGGGTTAGGATATGTTCTCCGATTTCTGATGCCAGTCTTCGGGCACCATAGCATGGCACTATGTTAAAGAAATGCATTTCCTGGATAAGGAAGATGTGTATGGGGCGCCTGGGTGGTTCAGTGGGTTAAGCATCTGCCTTCGGCTCAGGTCATGATCCCAGGGTTCTGGGATCAAGTCCCGCAGTGGACTTCCTGCTCGACGGAAGTCTCCTTCTCTCTCTCCCACAGCCCTGCTTGTGCTCTCTTGCTCACTTTCTCTCTCTCTGATAAATAAATAAATAAAATTAAAAAGAAAAGAAGATGTGTATATATACACAATGGAATATTATTACTCAGCTTTCAAAAAGAATGAGATGTTGCCATTTGTAACAACGTGAATGGACCCGGAGGGTAGGATGCTAAGGGAAATCAATCAGAGAAAGACAAATACCATATGATTTCACTTATACGTGCAATCTAAAAAACAAGACAAACAAATAAACAAACAAGCAAAAAGCAGAAGCAGACTGATAAATCCAGAGAACAAACGGATGGCTGGTAGAGGGAAGAGGATGGACAACATGGGCCGAGGGAAGACAGTGACACAGGCTTCCAGTAATGGACTGAGCAAGTCGCAGGGATGAAGGGCATAGTGGAGGGAAGAGAATCAGTGCTACTATAATAGAGTTGTGTGGTGATGGAGGGCAGCTGCCCTGGGGGTGAGCATGGTCTAACAGACTGACTTGTCTGGTCACCGCATTGTATACCTGAAACTAAAGTGATCTTGTAGTCAGCTCTACTCCAGTAAAAAATAAAAATAAAATAAAATTTAAGAAAACAATAAAAAGCAAAACCAAAAGGTTCCATTAAAAAAAAAATGATGGGTTAAAGCCTCTGCCTTTGGCTCAGGTCAGGGTCCCAGGGTCCTGGGATGGAGCCCCTCTCTGCTCAGCAGGGAGCCTGCTTCCTCCTCTCTCTCTGCCTGCCTCTCTGCCTACTTGTGATCTCTGTCTGTCAAATAAATAAATAAAATCTGTAAATAAATAAATAAATAAATAATGATGACAAAAGTAAAAGAAATCATTTCAGCTCTGGAGGTTGGCTGGGGAGGGAAGAGCAGCGGCCGGGGAGAGGTGTTTCCGGGCACTCCCTCTGTGGAGTGGATTTGGACCTCTGCCAGCCCACTTAGAAAGATGCATTCGCCTGCTTTGGAGAGAGAGACATAAGCGGGTGCCCCATCTGTTGTTAACATTCTGAAAAGAACACTGTGGAAGTATAGCTGTGGAACTGGGGAGGCAAGGATCGGGGCTTCCTTCTTGGGCCCTGTCGTGTCCACGTTCCATACAAGGACGCCCCCTTTGGTGCCCTCAATAGCGGGACACTGAAGCAGGCATGCCCCTGGAGCTGTTGCTCTGGACTGCAGTGAGCCGTGCTCGCACTCAGCGACCTGTCTGGTCAGTGGGCAGTCTTGGCTTGGAGCTGTCCATGGCAGGACCACTGAGGGCTGAGCTGTTCCCTGCCCCGCCCCCTCCGGGGACACCTCCTTCTGCCCCCACTGGCAACATTCATAAGGAATGAACCCTTCATCCCCCAGCAAAGCCCAGGGTCACTGTCCATTTGAGTTAGGATAATCAGAGGAAAAATTCTGTAGAATTTTTTAAAATGATTTATTTATTTTAGAGACAGAGAGAGCAGGAGCAGGAGGGGCAGAAGGAGAGGGAGAGAGAATCTCAAGCAGACTCCCATGCTGAGTGCAAAGACCCACATGGGGCTCCATCTCACGACCCTGAGATCATGACCCAAACCGAAACCCAGAGTCAGATGCTCACCTGACTGTGCCACCTCAGCACCCCTGTGTAGGTCATTCATCTACCTCAGGGCAAGGGAGCATGCAGATTCCTTAAGCTGGACTTCAGGCAGCCTAGAGGAAAGGGGTCTTAAACAAGGAGCCATCCATGGACTCAGGAGGACCTCGAAGAGGACCCAGAGAAAAGGAATCATCATAGGGTGACATTGCATTGCCAGAGAGAAATGGTGCCTGAGGGGTGCCTTTTGTGCCGTTGGGATACAGCTGGAAGTGATGACGAAAAGCCCGTCTTGGGTGTCGGGGGCCTTCACGATCAGAGTTAGACACAGGGCTGCAAAGAGGAAGGTGCACTTCCCCAGAGCAGAGGCTGTCTTCCCCCAGGTGGCAGGCCCCGTGTCTTACAGAGCAGGGAGGTGACCCAAGCCGAGGTTTCCAGGACAGCAACAGGCAGTCAGTTGCGGCCAGACCACAGGAATCCGACCCAGTGACAGGGACCATGTGGGTCTTCTCTTCCTGGGAATCCAGTTCACTCATCCACTCCTCACTTGTGGGCACCTCCTGGGTGCCAGGCTCCCTACTATGCAGGGGACGCCACGGGCAACGAGACACTCTGGGTCCCTGCCCAGGGGAACTTACATTCAGGGAGTGGGGAACACAGACCAGAACAAATATCACGTACATACACAAGCTATTAAAAAAATTAAGATAAGTGCTCTCTGAGCACCAGAGGCAGGATGAAGGGCTCTGCACTAACTGTGTGAGAGACACCTGAGCTGAAAGAGTAAGGGACAAACTGAGCTAGGCTGAGGATAGGGCGGAGCTGCTGGGGACTGGGGGCGGAGCCTGCCCAGAGGTGTTGCCCTCAGAGAGAAGGAAGGCCAGTGTTTGGGAGGTAGAGTGAACTGGGGGAAGCAAAGCCCAGCTCAGGCAGGACCTGGTAGGCCACGGCCAGTGTCAGGAACTTACTCTAAGAGAGTTTTAGGCACAGGGAGACAACTGTTTTTCTATTTTTAAGAAATCAACCCGGCAGCTTTAGATGTAGACAGAGCTCTGGGGAGCTGAACTTACCTGGTGTTTGCAGGTAGACTAGAAGGCGGGTGGGAATAGCAGTGAGCCGGCTTTTGCAGGTTCTAAGGTGAGAGACCCTGGTGGCTTGGACTTAGGTAGACTGGAGTTGGCACCTAGATGGCGCTGTCCAACCCAGGTAGGCCCAGATCAAGAACTCAGGCAGAAACCAGGCCCGTGTTCCTATATCCCTAGCAACTTACCTGCAACTTAAACCATTGGTCTGTGCTGTTTAGAAACTGATTTTGGAGTCCCACATGCCTCACCCTGAATCCCGCTTCAGCAACTAGCTTGCTGTCTGCCCTGAAGGTAGTTAGCCCTGGAGCCTTGAGGGGTTACTGTTGACAGAAGAGATGATATATGGCAGGCTGTGCACTTGACCCTGAGAGCCACCGTTTATTTACCACTAGGGCCACTAGTCTTTTGAACTCAAGCCTTGGCTTCTTTAACATTCCAAGGACAAATCCCCAATTGGCTTCTGGTCTTCCCATTTCCCCTGGGAGCGTGAATCTCTTGCTCCCAGAAGCCTCCCTTTGGATGGTTCCTGTGTTTTTTCTTCATGCCGATGTTGCCCAGGCCAAGGGGACCATGAGCTTCCTGTTCTCTCCTTGCATACTCAGCCTGAGCTTCCTCCCTCCCTGCAGAGGTGCAGGTGGTCAGGCTAGAACAGAGCTTATCCTGCTTTTCGCCCACTTTGGACAATGGTCAGTTTGGCATTGCTCACCGTTTGGCCCCGCCACAGTGAACTGGGACCATGGAGCTTAGGGAACAGAAGAATTCAGTGGTGTTCAGGCCCTCTGAGTTCAAGTCCCAGCTCTGCCAAGAGCTCTATTGATTGACAAGTCATTTGAGTTCCCCATGCCTCCCCTTCCGTATCTATTCAGGGTTCAGCCATCTGTTGCCTACTACATACCAGCACTGACATTCTAGGATTCTGCATGAGTTCTATTTTAATACCCTTGGAGGTATTGTTTCTCTGGGCTCTGATGTGAATTTTCACAGCACTCTGCATGCAGGGTGCCTGGCACCTTTAAAAATAGAATGGATGTCACAGATGTCGAGGAATAGCATGAGAGGTTCTTGGGAGGCCATTTCCACGGAGATGCTTGGGAAATATTGAGCAAGGCTTGGCATCACTGTCTAGAAGGAGTGGGTGTCTTCTTTCCTTACATTTTGATCTAGAAATATAAGCCAACATCCCTGTCATTGTAGCTGCTGGCTGCTAGTACATCTGGTGATCAGATGGAGATGCCCAGCAGAATATGATTCTGGAAGGAGCCCAAATGAGTGGGTCTGTGAAGACTCTGCCAGACAGGAACCAGGCAGGAAGGAGCAAAGCAGGTGGACCATGAGGCCTCACCTGATCCCTGCCAAAACCCTTACTCTCCTACTCTTGACCAGACCCAAGACCCCTCCTAAGGGACAAGAAGGGTCATCCAATTGGTTTCGCCATTATGAAGAGCATCCATGTTGGATGTTGGATGTTGTCTCCAAGATGCGGGGCTACCATCATGGGAATGTAAGAAGTAGACGTCTGTCCCCCACCTTGAAGTGTGCGTCCCATTACTGGATCACACCACATTACATATGAAAGTTATAAATCCTGTGATTATCACGTGATGAGAACAATCGTTTCCCACTATATTTGTGTCATAAAATGTCACTTTGTTAAACACAAACATATAAAGTATTCCCCAACCTTTGTAACCTTGTTTTGACAGTTCTTAATTATTTTTTCACTTACTGGGAACTTTATAAACATGTAAGTAGCTAGACTTTGGGTGATAAACCTCTCACGTTTCTGTTCTCCCCCACTCCGTTAGATTCAAACGGTGACCAAGAAAGTCTTGGTGCCGCCTCCATCAGACGAGGAGGGCAACGCCACCAATGCTGTCATCTCCTTGTTGAATGAGACTGTGACTGAGGCACCTGAGGAAGCGAAGGTGGTTATCAAGAAGGGCCTGGAGTTCAAGGACGGCATGAATGTTTTAGGTAGGCAACCTGGTGTTCATCGCAGGGGGAGATGATGGCCAACCCATCCTGCTTCTCAGCACCCAGCAGCCCTGCCTCCCTTCTCAGAAAACCTGTCGCTGATATTCTGTAGGTAGAGCAGGAGGTTCTCTCTAGAGAGCAAGTTGAGGGTCATGGTTACCGATAGTTGAGACATTAAGGAAGAAAGAGGGCAAGAAAGACCATGAGGGAACATGGCAGCTAGGGGTTGGTTATAAAAAAAGAGGGCACTAACATTCATTGGGCACATTCCCTGACTCTCTGTGTGGTGTTGACAAATAACTATCTCTGACTGTCTATTTCATGAAGTTACACATCCTATTTTTTCATTTTTTAAGCTTTCATATTATATTATATTATTTTTTGAGCTATTCTTGGGTGTTAATGCTGTGCTAGGCACAGGAGCAGCCTACCCCAGCTTTCATATTCTTGAAACAAACACAATGCTATCAGGAGTGTAAAGTGTTGGTGTTGGTGCCCCAAAGGAGCTTATCCAAAGGAAATGACTTTGTTTAATTTTTTGGGATTCCAATGAGTCCTTTTCCTCTAGTCTGGAGCCTTCCTAGTCTTCCATGGTTTTGGGTCTTTGGCTTGGCAAGCAGACCAGGTTTGGATCCCTTATGGACCACTCACGGGTGAGCTGACATTGGCTGAGTTGCTCTGCTTCTCAAGCTTCATGTGTAAAGTGGGGTTGGGATTGCATTTCTCTGGTAAATCATCATGAGTATTAAATGAGATTGCACCCGTGAGGCACAGTAGTCTATGCCTCGTGCTCTGCTGCTGGTGCAGGCTACGGTCGCTATCCAAGGTGGTTGGAGAGCTGAGGAGCTCAATAAGAAAACAGCTGGTAGAGAATGAAGACACCCATCACGTGGGTGATTCCCATTTGCTCAGTTTGCTCCCCATCCACCCCCTGGGTCCACCCTCCAACCTACCCCACACCCACTATTAAACTGATGTCTCTTACACAAGAAAGAAGGACATTTGACCCTAAGCTGAGAGAAACAGGGAAGCTAGGCAGGAGAAATAGATTGATCCATGCAAGCAAGATTTCTAAGGATTTGAGGGATTGCTGGCTAGAAGGGGATAAGCTCAATGGTCCTTCCACTTTACCATCTAGGAGATCAAATGCCCTTGTCTCCTTAGTAGGGTTGTCAGAGAAAGGACTAGACGCCGTTAGGTGTGAATTCCAGGTGAACAACAAATGACTTTTTTAGCGTAGGGTATGTCCCAAATATTGGAAGGGACATACTTATACTAAAATAAAATATATTTGTTCTTTATCTGAAATCCACACTTTAACTGGGTATCCTGTTTGTTTGTTCTAAACTTGCTCACCTGACACCTACCTTACCCAGAATTGTTGAGACAAAGAGGTAGAGAAGAAGGAGGATTGTCTAGGCACTGAAAAGCAGAAGCTTCAGTAGGAATTTTCTAGTTTGGCCTGGTGGGAAGTAGGTTGAGTAAGTGAGAGCATGGAGGAGAGGCAATGGAAGATCAATAAACATTGTTAACAGTCAGTGTGAGATGACAGGAGGAAAGAGAGAGGACAGAGGGTGAGTTCCTCTGAGGGGAACTTGCAAATACCCTCAGATCTACCCTGGATCCACCCCTTCTTGCCCATTGCCAGATGTATGTGATCCTTTCAGGACCTTCCTAGCCATACTCTGTCCCTGAAGCCCCAAAGTGAACCCATAGTCCACTACATATTCTGGAGGAGGTTAAGACCATGAGTCATGAGGCCAAAATTTTGGGGTGAATCATTCAGAAGACTTTCATGGTCGTTTCCAGATTCTTGGTGGATTCTGGGAAATCATGTTGACCCTGGGCTGTACTGGGGAGTTTCAACACAACTCACTACACTCTCAGCCCCAGCAATCCAGTCTAAGGGGGCTTTGTTCAAGCAAAACATCCCAGTTCCAGTAAGTGACTTTAGTGAGGTGATGTTGACAGAGGAAGTGACATGGAAGCTGGACATGGGTGGGCAGTGGCAGACAGAGCTCTGGAAAGCCAAGGGAAGTTAGACTGTTGAGAAACTTCCCATGTACAAATCCCTTGGTCTTCTAAGGGTGGAGAAGGTGGCTTTTGTTTTGTTTTGGAAAGTCCCAATGATCAGGCATTGCAGTAAGTGAAGACAAAACCTTGGCTCTGGGCTCCCTCTTCTTGAGGTACTCATTTCTTTCCCCAGTAACCTCCAGACCACTTCTGAGCTCTCTCCTCTAACCCCAACCATTAAATAAATTCCTGGCAGAGTTTGCTCCTTCCAACTTCTCTCTCAGTGATAGATGTGGCCCAGTTTCTGCTGACCCTACAAGGGGAACTTTTTTCTGCCAGCTCTTTGAGATTTCGAGACCTTGAGTTTTTTCTCTTAAAATCTCCAAATGAAATTAACTGGGTAATACTAGCTATTCTCAGCCAGAATCTTCACAGATTATTTCTCACTACACCCCTAGCAAACTCTTCTCTATGTGCTTGAGAGAAGGGCTTGGGAATAGCCCAGATTTGGTTCCATATGTGATGGGAGAGCTAGACCACTCTTCCCTGATCACTAAATTTCATGAAGCCAGTCTCTGTGGCCAATAACCCACTTGTAAGGCCCTTGCCGGTCTTTGTGGCTGAGATCTGAAAAGGACAAGTATTCACTACTGGGGATTAACATTCCTGGGTACACGTGCTGGGTTCTTTTTGGTAAAGAGAGAGGCTCCAAAGAAGGATAGTTGCACAGTCTGAGTTGATATGTGCTTGGTGTGGGGAAGTGAGTGGTTTTGGGGGAGCTAGGAAAAAGGTAAAGTCAGAGGTTCAGAGAAAAAGAATTCCTCCCCAAGAGAATCAAACTGTAATGCTATAATTCTCCCAGTATAACTCAAGACTCTGGGCAGAACTGAACACAATAGGAAACTGAATGTAATAGAGAGGACTAGCAATTAGGTCTGCCAAACTGGGATAAGGCTGGTGTAGGGAAGAGGAAGGAAGGAGAGGGGTATAGGGGATGGGCCATACTACATTTCAGAGAAAATGTCAGATGGGTAAGCAAGGTCCTGTGGCCAAAGGGACAGTAGCATAGACTGACAGTTCATGCAAGTAGTCAGAATTGGAGCCGCAGGACTGGCAATTGTGGGTCAGGAGTGGGATGAGGGCACAGCCTGACTGGGAATCAGAAATTCAGATCCGCAGTAATGGGGATGTCTGTAAGCCATGTTGTGCCCCAGTCCCTGGGTAGGCCTGGGTGAGACTTCAGGCTGGGGGTGAGACTCTGAGGACAAGAATGGGAAGGAATGGTGAAGGGAGGGAATCTTGTGGGGAGAGAGAAGCCAGGCCCAGCTTGGAGGAACTTCCCAGGACAGGTACTCAGGTGGAGGGAATGAGGCAAAGACAATACAGAGATAAGAACCAAGCTTAGGTGTTGATGCTGGTTCAGGACCCAGTGCAATTTGATGGGGACAGAGTTCCCCACATCCTTACAGCCCGGCTTAGGATTGCTTTTACAGGCTGTGGTGGGGCTGGATTGAGATTGAAGTCAAGTGATGTCAAGTGAAGGGAGAAGGGGACTAAGAAGCTAGAAAGTTACAAAGTCTATATTCTGCCTTTATGATATTGCAAAAAAAAAATGCAGTAAAAAAGGAAGCATTCTACCAATTTTGACCATGAAAAGAATGATGAAGAATTAATAACAAGTTAAATCCAAATGAACTCGGTCAATTGGGGTTTCCCAACTGTTTTTGATTTCTCATTGCTTTCCATTTGACTTTTCAACATTCTTCCTCCTTCTCACATTAGGCATGTAGCAGTAGAAAAATACTTTTATGCCCAGGATTTTCCTACAGTGAAACATACCAGCCACGCATGAGTTTAGAATAACACCAAACTAACATAGACATAACCCTGGCAGGGATTTTCTTAGCTAATTGGTCTCTGCAGTTCTGATGTAGGCTCCAAAGTTTGCACGATAATCCCCAAGTTCCAACAAGCTTTCCTTCATTAATCTATGGACTATGGAATCAGCTTACCCATGATTTCATAAGTGAGGAGAAGAGAGCGTTTTGAGTTTGGAATGAAACGGAATTCATTTCCTCCAAGGAACTAACACCACTGACAGTTCAACTGTTGTGGGAAATGTTAGGGGATGCCATAATTATCCAGGAGAAAGGTATTTTCAGTGTGAAACCGAATGCCTAATTCACAGGGCAACAGGCAGGGGAGAAGGTGGCTCCCTATGTCGGGAATGGTGAAGGAGGGAGAAGAAACACATATTTCTAATCTGCCCTTCTGTGTAATGTGATTTCTCCCAACAGGTCTGATAGGGTTTTTTATCGCTTTTGGCATCGCCATGGGGAAGATGGGCGAGCAGGCCAAGCTGATGGTGGAATTCTTCAACATTTTGAATGAGATTGTAATGAAGTTAGTGATTATGATCATGTGGTAAGTGGGCTTGTTCTTCCTTCAGTGTGGTTGGGGTGGGGGCGTCCAGAGGTCTTGGGATCCTTGGAAGATCGTGGAGTCTTCCTAGCAGGAGTGAGTGGGTGGCCATGGACCAAGCAAAATGTTCTCCAGAAAGACTTTGAGAAAGGGATGAAAATCTCTTTCTGGGAGCTTCCCCTGGAAAATGGTTTGGAAAACTATGGCTCATCCTCAGGCCAGATCCTTTCTGCTACTCCTTTAGTGGCCTACAGGACTGGGTTTTATGTTTTTATGTTGCTGGGGGGAAAAAAAATCAAAAGAGTAGTATTTTTCACACATATTGAAAATTACATGAAATTCACATCCAGGGCCCATAGATAAAGTTTTATTGGCACACGGCCACACCCATTCATTCACATATTGTCTAGCACTGCTTTATGCTGAATGGCAGAGTCGAGTCATTCTGAGCAACACCGTGTAGCCTGCAAAGACTAAAGTATTTACTATCTGACCCTTCACATAAAAAGTTTGCCAATCCCTGCAGTGGGAACACAAAAACAACAACGACAATTAAAAAGAGGGCAAGCTGAAAAAACCAACTAGCAATTCTGAACCAGCAGTATCAGAAAACACCGAGGTAAGTCCAAGATACCAGGGATGATATGGCCTGACTCAGGGTGTGTGGAAGGACCACCACTCTAGTATTCTGGTGTCCAAAAGCAATGTATCGGAGAATCTTGATTCCGACAGAAGGAAAAAGAGGCAGTTTTCAGGCCATGCAAGCAAAATGATATCACAGAGGACACATTAAAATTATAAGTACTCTTGGAAATGTGGTTCTACCCTCTAGTTGTGTAGAAGAAAAGACTGTGGTCCAGAGTGACTATGTCTTAATTGTACATATCAGATAATTAGAACAATAAAACCTATCAATTCTCGATTTCCTTTTATCTGTGAAGAGCCATGATAAGTGCTTAATACTTACCTATTGTAACTCCAATAACCCTGCAAAGATGGCATCGGCTCTCATTTTCCAGAAGAAGAAACTGAGGTATATTGAAGTTGAATACTTTGCTTAAGACTGTGTATCTGGGTGGGGGAGAGGAGCTGGAGTAGCTATTGATTTCACAATCCTTGATGCATAGTTGGGGGGCGTTTTTGTTTGAATTATCCAAGCAATACCATCTCTACTCCATTTCATGTAGGTTTATGTGCAGTGGTTCTGAACTCTAGGACAGCCCAGGAGAGTAAGAGCATCCATTCCTTTATAAAGGAAGCTATACCACCTTCAGAACTTTCTACTGCCCCATATCTCTCAGATGGAAAGATTTTTTTTAAAAGATTATTTATTTATTTATTTGACAGACAGAGATCACAAGTAGGCAGAGAAGCAGGCAGAAAGAGGAGGAAGCAGGCTCCCTGCTGAGCAGAGAACCCGATGCGGGACTCGATTCCAGGACCCTGGGATCATGACCTGAACCTAAGGCAGAGGCTTTAACTCACTGAGCCACCCATGTGCCCCTCAGATGGAAAGAATTTTACATGCGTTTGTTCCAGATCTCTATGATGGTCTGGTATGCTTGTCTGGAAAAAAAGAATTATTAGATTAAGCGACATCTGTGTCCTATCTGTCACAGAAATTCTGGATTACAGATTCCCTGTCTCTGTGTGCTCCCCCGTTACCCACCTCGTCCAATCCTCCTCTGATCTTCTTTTACTTTGGTGTGGTGCCTTCCACTAAAATTCTACCTTCTCTTTCTCTTCTTCCTCTCCTTGGCCCCTACTCCCACTTTACAAGGGCAAAAATCTGTTTTTGACTTTTTTTTTTTTGCCTCCACGGAACCAAACATTGTGACGTGCTGGTAGAAATTCTTACTGAACCCTCAGGAGTGAGTAGGCTAGCTGATGGGCCTCAGATCAAGAAGATGTACCTCGTGATTTCATGAAACATATTTACTAGACTTGGCTTGTTTCAGATCATTGCTTTTTGTACTTTTAAAACACAGACAGGATGCCGGTAAAATTGTGTGTGTGTCTGTCATGCTGATTTTTCAAGTTTTCAGGCAATCCTAGATTTCTGAATATTTCTTTTCTATGAAAATCTAAAGTCACACACAATGTGATGCTCTAAAAAAAAATATGCTTAGAAACGTTAAGATCCATCTGTGGTTGTTGAGACTTTAATAGATGATAATGCCTAAAGTAGGATATGCCTCTTGGTAGTAAGCATTAGGATCTGCTCTGGTCTCCTAGAATTTTTTAGGATGAGCATCCTTGCTCTAAAAATTCGGTTCATATTTCTGTATGATGATTACAGGGATGTGGGCCGTGTCACTTCCACTGAGCCCATAAAGAGAAGGAATCTAGGAAGTGAGGTCAGTCATGGGATGAAGGGCGTGCTCTCTTCTCCACAGGGATGAAGGGTGTGGATCAAGGTTTCCTGTACACTGAAACCAAAACTACTGAAGATTTAGTATCAAATCCCAGGAGACGCAGAGCAATTGTGAGCCAGGGACAAGGCCTATGGAACGATTTCTGACAGCTATTCGTTGACCTCATCTAGACCAACAGTCAGGAGGGCGTTCTATGACACAAGATGCCGTTTCTACACATTTCTTTCATTCTTTAGCTGCCTTGTCAGTGCCGGATAACGATGAGTGTGGGAAGGTTTGGGGTGAAACACTCAATTACTCTTTAACTGACCCCCTCAAAGCTAAATGATCAGTTCTTGGGGATTCTTCTCTGTGTGGTAGTCAGAATAGTATAATAGCAAAATAAAACATTGCAGAGGTGGCTATTATTGTAATAGCGATTATTACTAAATTATAACTTAGAGTTATGAAATGTTTGCTATGTGCTCAACATTACCTCTTTTATTGTGCTGCACCTATTTATTACTGAGGAGCTAATTATTATTATTATAATTGTCATTAAATCGTAGCTAAGATTTGCCAAATTCCTGCTATATGCTGAATACCGTTCCACTTGCTTTACGTGCATTAGCTGACTTAATTGTCTCAGTAATACCTAGCAGAAATATGTAGTTTTATTAGCCCCATTTTCCAGATGTGAAAACTAAGCACAGAGCTTAACTTGCCCAGTGTTGCACAGTGCCTTATTAACTAACTAATTAATTGTATGGCACCTTATTCAGTTTCTGTCTGACTTCACACCAGAGTAAATCCAGGACACTCTGGTTACTAACTGTGTGACTCTATACGAGTTAGACAGATCCTAAACCCCACATCGGAATGGATTGATCATAGAATCAACCTCCTAGGGTTGCTGGGAGAATTAAATGAAATTGTGACCAACAGTTACAAAGTATTTCTCACGTCCTGGGACCTGCCTAAACATTGTCTATGAACCAGTATTATCATTGCAGTTATTTTGTGATTATCATTACTGTTATCATTCAATCCATATCCTCTGTTTCTCTGTGTTCATGGATTCTTCAAGAAGCCTAAAAGGAACTCTGATTTACCAAAAAAAAAAAAAAAAAAAGAGAGAGAGAGAGAGAAAAACCCTTAATTTCAGTATGATTTTCATATCCTCATTTTTTGCAAATTTCTTCAAAGCATTTTTTTCAAATCTGAAAATCTAAACAGAAAGTAAAACTTTGCATACTCTCGCCGCTATAGAAAACCAAGGCAAGAAGTGAGATCTCTTCATTCTTTCAATTTTCCCTTCCTGTTAACCTACCACCACCACCACCACCCACCCATCCATCCATCCATCCATGCATCCAACTGTCCATCCATCCATCCAGTCATCCATCCATCCATCCATCCTTGCTTTCACTCCACAAATATATTTTGAGCCCCTCTTCTATGCCAATAATAATTTTAGGTGCCAGTGATACAATGGTGAATGAGAGAGGAAAATTCTAGCCCTCGTGGAGCCTATATTCTTTTGGAAAAGGAGAAGAATTAAAGGAATAAAAGGAAACAAATTAGAATTCAGACAGTAATCTCTGCTACAAAGTCAGTAACCAGGACATTGGGACCGAGAGTGATGGGGGATGGAAATATGCCTTAGACGCGATCCAGAGGACCCAGGAGGGCTGTCTGGGGAAGTGACTTTTGATGAAGACCTGAAGAATGAAAAGAGGTTGCTCTGTGAAGAACCAACAGGAGAATTTTCCAGGGGGAGGAAACAGCAGATAAAGGGTTTTCAAGGGTCAGAATGAAGATCAGGAGTAGCTGTAATGTGGTTGGTTGGTAAGGAGGTAGAAAGCTGTGAAGTTGGGGAGGTGAGCAAGAGGTAGATCCCACAGGGCCTTGCTACCATGATGAGTTGGGGTTTACTGACTTGAAAAATGAAGTCCCTAGGAGGCTACAAGCCTGGAGGCTCTCCATACTGATTTTCAGCCTATCTTGATGAAAATTTCTAATCCACACAAAGTAACTCTGAGCACAGTCACTCCTTGGATAATCAGGACACCTGTCTAGATCTAAGTGGACTGGGAAAAATGGAGAGTTGTGTTACTTTTTGAGCCTGAATACAGACAACACCCTTAGGTAACTCTTGAATGTATATTTAGCTCTCTGTTGACAGACTCTCTGATTTCTTAGCTCTCCTGGGTTCTGTCCCAAACTGGAAGGCTAGTGTTGCTATTGGAAACCAATAGCATTGTGGGACAGAACCAGAGTGGCTTTACGGCAAGCCTGAGAAAGTCCCTCCACTAATTTCCATCTGAGTGTCTGATCCACCATTGGTCCTGGACTCAGAGTCCTGAATTATTTACCTTAATGGGTTAAGACTAAAGGTCTTGAATCAGTTGGAGCTAATGGAAGTGGTTTCCAGAGGCTAACTAAGTAATATCTGCATTTCATCGGTTGTAGAGCAGATTTTAGCCCTTGAAACACTGGTTTCCAAACACATCAGGAATTACCTGGAACTTGTTTAAAATATAAATGCCCCCTAGGTCAGCTCCAGGAAACTCTAACTCAACCAGTATGTGGTGGGCCTGGCGAATCCACGTTGATACCAGGCAGGCCAACTTGATTGTGAAGCTGGTGTCTGTGAATGCACAGAGACACTGAGGTCTGGGCATGTTAAATTCTGTATATGAGTTTGTGTTTATGGAGTGGAGGGCAGTCTTGGTGGGAGGGAACCTGAAGATGACAAGGGTAGAGATGCCAAGTGAATGGAGGAAAGAATGGTTGATGCAACGGGAAGAAAAAGACTTGACGGGCCAATCTTAGATTAATCAGTGGCTTTGACCACAGTGCCCAGAGCTGCAGATAAAAGCAACCCAACGACAGTGTGAAAGATATTTTCTCTTCCTACTCTGCAGTCATGTCCTTCTAATTTAGAAGTGGGTCCAGCTATTCCTGGGCACCATTTGGCTTCAGAAACTTACTGGGGCCCCCAGTCTCTTCATGCACTTCAGTTTATAGCTTTGATTGCTTGCTTCATCTCAGGAGCTTTGTGTGGTGACCTCGAATCCTAGGCATTTTCCCTTTCTTTTCCATGGAGTGTCATTTTCAATGAGATAATTATGTAGAAACCCAGGAGCTCAGAAACTCCAGCTCCTGAGTAGAAGATTAAACCACTCATTTTGAACACAGGTGCAGGGAAGTAATGACCCTAGAAGACACCATTGAGGACAAAAGCTCTTTCCTTCTTCGAGTTAATGCTCATTCCTGTTCTGGAGACCAAGGTGGTTCATTCCTGCTCACCATATTTATTTGCCCAGAGACTCTACCTTCTGGCCTTTGAGTAACATTCTTCATTGATCTAGCTAACTCACGTTTCTCCTAGTGAGCTGAGTGCTCCGGAGGAAACATGTTTCCTCTCTCTGAACTGTTTGGCTCTGGCTCAAATGTGTTCTCCAGGGGGACAAGATAGCTGGTCTTGCTTGGCAAAGTGCCTTGAACATCCTTTTTCTCCATTCTGCAAATTGCGTGTCCCAGAAGAGCAGGGAAGTCGAATGTCACCCAGAACAGCTCATGTTTGTGTTTTTCTGGACATCTTTAAAGGCTGGTTGGTGCTTGGGAAAGAATTGATCTCGTGGCTTATGAAGAGAAATGCTTGTTGGCTTTATGGGAAAGTGCATTGTGCTCAGTTACTTACAACTTCCTGGCACAAAGGCCTGGCCTCTGAGACAATCCCACTCATCTAAGAGATGTTGTGACCATGGGTGCATCAGGAGAGTGTAAAATGGTGAGAAATTCAAGGGTTTAAGGACATAGCTCCTTCATGCCTGTAGAAACACCCCTCCAACATTGCCAGCCTTCACCCAGGGGAAAGATGTGGAGACTACAGGCTGGATACTCATCAGGGAAGAAAGTTATTCTAAGGTTTTCACTAATTCTTGTCATTTACCAATCAGCTCTTTCAGAAGGTTCCTCTTGACAAAATATTTTGCTCATAAAAACATCTGCCATTGGATGGCAGTAGTCTGTGTGGGTTTAGAAAGCCACATTAACTCAGACTTGGCTCTTTAAGAATGGTGGGGGAGAGGACATGGTGTACATGTGTGACCGCAGAATGTAGAGGATTCTTTGGTCAGCAGTCAGACTGGTGCTCACAGGGATGCAGGCAGGACTTTGACAGGGCTCACATATGCATGCTCAAATATGCAATCCTCACAGCAATCCCGTGAGGTTGGAGTTAGCCTAAGCTTTGACTTGCACATCTATAAAATGGGACTAAATCACTACAAGGTCATGTGGCTGGGCAAGCTTCATGTCTTAATTGTATATATAATTGTATATATAATTCTCCTCTGCCCACCTCTCTCTTTTTTTTTTAAGATTTTATTTATTTATCTGACACACAGAGAGAGAGAACACAAGCAGGGGAAACAACAGACAGAAGGAGAAGGAAAAACAGGCTCCCCGCTGAGCAGGGAGCCTGATGCAGGGGTTCAATCCCCAGATACTGGAATCAGGACCTGAGCCAAAGGCAGACACTTAACCGACTGAGCCACCCCAGGAACTTCTACCCACATCTTTTTTTACTCAGGAAAGGCACAATTGCAAAAAACAAAAACAAACAGATAAACAAAAAACAACCAGCAAATCTGGTCGGGCTGTCTGTCTCCCTTTGCTGACTCCGTTACCTCAGCAGGGGGACCTTATCTTGGGACTTCATTTCCCCCAGTCTTTTTCTCAAATATGTTCATAATTCTTACTAAAGTATCAACTTCCCCCTCAAACGTTTTCTTTCTGGTCGGAAGGTGTTGCAGGCCGAACCAGTTTCTGCTTCAACCACTACCAGATTGGGCAATAAAAAAAGGCTATTGCCCAACATGGAAAAAATACACTCAAGAGGAAAAAGAGCACGGTTAGTGCCCTCACGAGTGAGGACAGCAGTAAGTTGTTTCCAAGCTCCCGATCGAACAATAATAAGATAGAAGCATGAAGGAAGTTTCCGTAGAATAAATTGGTATATGGTAAGCTGTCAGCCTATGTACAAAGAGCTCCCATTGCTCATTAAAGGAAAGTGGTTTGGCTGGGGGAGGGGAAAACAACCCTCGGAGAGTCACAGGCGCTGAGACTGTTCTCCTACTTCCTGGTTTTGTGGTCTTGGACTGGTCTTAACTTTTCTGAACCTCAATTTCCCATTTGCCAAATCAGAATAATGATACTTTGATTTCAGGGCTGTGGTAAAAATGAAATGAGGTGACGTCTGACTGTATTGCCTGAGACGCGGGGCAGGGAAGCCAGCGTCCCTGGTAAGACAAGATGGAAAGAAATACTTTCAGACTGACAAGTAATAAAACCACGTCTCTCTAAATGGACCCTCTGGCTCTGAGGGTTTTCTTGTCTTGGCAGGTCTCTCTTTTTTGCTCCCTCTCTGTCTCTGTCTCTCTTATATTTTATAAGCTTCCTATCGTCCAAGGTAAAAACAAAGCAAATTTACCAACGCCACCTTAGAGGTGGGTAAAACTCTCGTGAGCTATCTGGGGAGCTCAAAATGGATTCCTAGTTTTCAAGGATGAAGTTGGAGGGGAACAGGGAGACCAAACAAGATGCTCGAAGATTCTGTGACTCTCCAGTTTGGTGCTTACCTGGGGGATGGTAAAGCTTGTGTCTGCTCTTCCTGAAAATCACCGGACCCACTGATGAGATTTCAGATGGTACAGTTAGTCTAAAGTGAAGGAGAGCAGCTATCGAATCTTGTGGAATTCCTCCAGTGAAACTCTTGGTCCAGAAATAGGAAGGGTTTTCCTCAGAGGGTGTAGTACATGTAAGGCCCAGATAGAAGTCGTGAATTCCAGAAGGATGTCTTCACTGGTTTTTTTTGGTTTGTTTTTCTTTTCTGTTTTCCAGGTACTCTCCCCTGGGTATCGCCTGCCTAATCTGTGGGAAGATCATTGCCATCAAGGACTTGGAAGTGGTTGCTAGGCAACTGGGGATGTACATGATCACGGTGATCGTGGGCCTCATCATCCATGGGGGCATCTTTCTCCCCTTGATTTACTTTGTAGTCACCAGGAAAAACCCTTTCTCCTTTTTTGCTGGCATTTTCCAAGCTTGGATCACTGCCCTGGGTACTGCTTCCAGGTAGAGAACACAAGAAATCACCTTTCTTTCTCTCTGCTCATTCTTTTCCCCTCTCTGCCACTTCCCCTTTGCAAAACCCTTTCATCATAAAGTTCAATGGGAATGGGTTTCACGTATTATTAAAATACTTCTGAAAAAGGTAACTGTTTTGTATTTTTGGCTCCTAGGAACTCAGGAGCCTTCTGATGAACATGTTTGCTGATAAGCAACCCTCCTGGAAATATTTAATATTAAATTTCCCAGACAAATGCATGCTATTTATTTGCCTACCTAATCTGGCATATCTAGCATTGGTTTCATTTTAAATATTTTCCAAAAGGATGTATCAGGATGTTAAGCTATTTAAGAAGTTCTCCCACCTGTGATTTGAAAACTGCTATCACAGAAGATCACTCCTTTGGAGTCATTTTTCAAAAGTCGAAAAACTGAGCTTTTTCATGGCAAATGTGTTCAATGAGATTTAAAAAAAAAAAAAAAAAAAACCAAACTAGAAGTCAGTCAGGTGTGTGACTTCTGTATGACCTTCTAGTGGACCATTCTGCCCCAGTGATTTTGAGAAAATCGGGTTGGCGTTGATTCAACTTGACATTGACTGAGAGTCTGTTCCTTCTTCGTTAACTAAGTTCCCAGGCATCTGAGGCCAGTGAGGACTCCAGAGATACACAGAGGAAAAAAAATATTTTTTTTAGATATCTTCTTAGACTGAATTTAGCAAAAACAAACAAACAAGCAAACAAACAAAAACAGATACATAAGAAACACCTGGCAATTTAGAATTTCAAAGATTATAAGAGTTTTATTGTTTCAGCCTGCACTAGTTACTGGTATTTCTGCACAAAACTAAGGGTCATGAAACTAAGACTGAGGCAGGTGGGAGGGAGGTAAGCCAACTCTGCAACTCCTAGCTCAGCATCATCTCTGGAGTCACAAGTGATAGGTCCTTGGTGTCGAGCCTGTGACCATGGTCTGCAGTTGAGATGGCCACTCTGTTGTGATGCAGCGTGACAGTTGTCCCAAGGCTCCTGAGAAGGCAATCATCTTTTCCCGACAGGCCAATAGTGGTGACCAACTGAGAAACCAAATATATACTTCCATCTTGTATATCAATGAGATTTTGGTAGAAGTAGAATGTGGGATTTCAGAAGATGCTAAAAATATATATAATCTCGGGGATCTGGATTCTGCCTTCAGTTTCCCAAGATGAAGGGAAACACCCCCAAATTTCCTTTGTCCCTCTTGGTCTGATATATTTCATATGGATAAGTATCTCTATCCATAAAGATCCCCCTCTCTTTGGAGAAAAAGTAAAATCCCCCCCCCAAACAATATATTTAGTTTTATATTTGTTTTCTGGTTATGAGCGTAGTGTTTGCTCATTGTGAAAAAAGTCAGACAGTGAATAGAGTTTTGAAGAAGAATATGAACATTACCAGTTCTTCTATTGCCCAGGAATAATTAATAGTAACCCTTTTAGTTAATCTTAGTAGTTCTATATTATTCCAGTTTGTACCATGTATAGGTGTTGTAAATTGCTATCATCGGTCAATCTATCATAAAAGTTCTGTCAATATGATCTTCCCACCCACTCTTTTTAAATGACATAATAATACCCTGTGGGTGCCACAACACAACCCCTCCTCTCCTGTGTGATGTACATGTAAAGTGTGATTACTAAGCAGGGCTGTGACAAGCATCCTTATAAACACTTTTCTGTAAGCTTGTCTGATGATCCACTCAGGATAATTTATAGAAGTGGAATTTCTGAGTCCAGTGGTAAGCACACTATATGTTTGAAAATGTACCACCAGCTTGCTGCTCAAAAAAGTCTGTTAGTGTAGATCCCCACTAATGGGGTGTGTGAGACTGCCTTTTCCCATCTATTCACCAGCACTAGATATTATCACTTTATTAATTTTCCAATTTTATTGGTGAAAGATGATCTTACTGATTTTGCATTTCTTTGATTATTAGTGAGGGGAAACATTTCTTCGCCTTCTTATTGACCATCCTCGCCTCCTCTGTTTGACCTTGTGAATTTTTTGTGATGGTCATTTCCTATTGGGGAATGCGTCCATTCCTGATTGGCTTTAACTCTCTTCATGTATAAAAACATTAACTCATGTATCCCATGTTGCAAATGATGTTCCTCCCTGTCTGGTGCTTGTCTTGAAAATTTGTCATGTTTTTGCCCCTAGAAGTTTTAAATTTGCGTGTCATTGAAGTTGTCAGTATTTTCATTTAGTATTTGGAATTTCAATTTTTTTCCTCAGGAAAATTACCACCAAAAATGATAAAATATTATATTTTCTTCCAATGCCTTTGTGGTTTTGATCTTTAAATCTTTCAAAAATATTATTATCTTTCCTTTGAATGTCTAGACAGTTTTCCCAGTACTTTTAATTAGATAAAGTAAATCCTAAAGGCATATGGATGGCCCAAGTTCATATTTGTATTTGAATCAGATAGATGCTTGGGTTATCTGGCCAAGGCCACGAATGCTAGACCCATTTCTCCTCCTTACCCTGTATTTCAAGTGAATTAATCTTTGGTTAAACTGTGGCTTTTGCCGGGATGTGGAATATCATTTGTTAAAAGAAAACGCACTTAAAGAAAAATCTGTGGCATGAGTCACATACTTAGAACTAACTCTGCCATTATGACCGGAGGGAAAAAACACGAAGCCTCAGGATGGCCAGGTAACTATTCTTTCTACCTCCTTGGACCCTAATGGAAGGAGAAGTGGAAGGAGCTGACTTCCTTTTCTCAACAGGCTGGTGTCAGGGAGGACTGATGGAAGGGGGCAGCCTGGGACACTCCTCTCTGCATCCTGCTGACATCAGTCCATGCTGTTGAAACTACTCTGGGAAAAGAGAAGAAGACTGTCAAGTATCTGCTAGTTACTATTAGCAATATTTGAAAACTGTCATATGGTCATTGAGGCAGGAGCCAAAAAACCCATGTCAGAATGTCAGATGGGCAAGAAAGAGTTAAAATTCTCAAGTTCCCATTTGGATTGGTTGGGTATATATGAATTTTGAGAATATTTTCATGATTTACCGATTATTTTCTCTGATCTATTTAATTATCTGAAGACCCCTTGATGACATTTTGGGAAAGTGAATACAATAATAAAAATTGACATATTCCAGTCCTCCCAGAAATGTGCTCAGACTCCACCATTTAGAATCCCAGCCACCTACCACAGCTGCCGTTTCGGACTAGTCATGGTGTCCTGCCAACTCTTCAAAAGGGTCCAAAGAAAGGGTGGAGTGAGGGAGTCACATTAAACAGCTGGGACAGCCAACTGGGTAGAAGGTACAAGAGGTTACCAAACATTCATTTCCTCTACCTAAGACCAAGAAGGAGGCATGAGACCCCTGGCCTGAAATCACGAAGAATGTTCCCGTAAGATGACTCTGGTTTCCCTAAGATTATTATTGGGAGCCTGTGGGTCAGTGGTTTAAGAAGATGCCGACTGAGGCGACCCTAAGTTTAGAATTTCCGGTTTCTGTTTCTGAGTAGGCCCTGGAATCTGCATTTTCTATAGCTCCTCTGAAGCCATAGAAAGCTTCTCCCACTCTCGGAGAAACGGAGACCTCTGGCAGAGGTCTATGTTAAGCTTGGCGGGAACCCTAATTCTGACTAGTAGAAGGAAGGAACCGGGACAAAGGTTGTCAATGAATGATAGAAAAAAGTATGTCTGCACTCAATTCAGTTTGCTAAGGTTTGAACAGAAAAAAGGCCCCAAAAGAAAAATATAAAACAGGACAAACCCTAAAGAGAACAGGCCACAAAGCACTCGCATGGCAATTCGGGTGTTTCACGTTTCTTTCCATATTACTTAAATTTTGAAGCAAATCCACCCACCCCTCCCACACGCCTCTCTCCACATGGAAATAATATTTTGGCCGTCAGTGACCCTTATCCTTACAGGTCTCTTAATTTAAATGACACACGAACATGTCAGGAGTTCTGGCCCTTGAGGCTGGGTCATGTGGTGACGAATTCCCGTCCCAGGCCTGGCATGATAGCGGGGGAGTCACTCCGTCCACACTGAGACCTTAATTAGCTACAGAGCACATGCTTTTTGCTCTATATTGTTGCAAAGACTGTACAGTTGGCCAGTGACCACGTATTAGGGAGTTGGACTGTCTCTGAGGGTCGCTAGTGAATTTCTAGAAGCTCAGGTTCAGGCTAAATGGTGTTTAACATGTTTGTCCAGCATTCTGAAAATTAGCTCAGGGCAATTCCCAGAGGCTGGAGGCAGCCCATGTAGTCATCGAATTGAAAAGTGTTTCCAGCATGAGATTATGGGTCATTCAAAAATCCCTCTTTCCACTTCACTGTTGACAGCTCATTGTTTTCTGACATGCTGTGGTTTCTTTTTTTTTTTTGCAGCTCAATGAATGTGGGTAATCAGATGGTCTTTAATATTTATTTATTTATTTTTTAAAAAGATTTTATTTATTTATTTGTCAGAGAGAGAGAGAGAGAGCGAGAGTGAACACGGGCAGATGGAGGCAGAGGGAGAAGCAGGCTCCCCGCCGAGCAAGGATCCCAATGTGGGACTCGATCCCAGGACGCTGGGATCCTTGGTCTTTAATATTTAATATAGGAGGGACACACTGATCAAAGGAACAAGAATTCAAAGCTCTAAGTAGATCTCAAAAACCAACAAAAAGAGCTTGCTACTTATGAGCATCTTAATAAGACTGAATTTGAAATGCCAAACAGCTGGTCTCTAATTGGGCTCTGACATGAAATCATGTCACCTTGCTTGATTGGAACAAAGAACAAACACTTTGTGATGGCATTTCAGTTTGAGTTTTATCCTGCTTCTCTAAAGCAGATATAAACTCTTGTGTCTCTCTCTCTTGGTTCCTTAGTGCTGGAACTTTACCTGTTACCTTCCGTTGCCTGGAAGAAAATCTGGGAATCGATAAGCGCGTGACCAGATTTGTCCTCCCCGTCGGAGCAACCATCAACATGGACGGCACAGCCCTTTATGAAGCAGTGGCCGCCATCTTTATTGCCCAGATGAATGGTGTTATCCTGGATGGAGGCCAGATTGTGACTGTGAGGTGAGTGGAGATTGGGTGGAGGAGGCACTGAAATGACCTTTTGTCCTCCCCCCTTCCACACTAACTCCATCTGATGGGGCCGCTTGAATTTCAGGTCCCCTGGTGGAAGAATGATGAAGGAAATAACACAGAAGGGGAGTTACTGGCAGTCTCAAAGGGAAAATATTGTGACAGGAAAGAAGCAGGCTCATACTTAGGCCTTCTATTTGTATTGCACATGTGAAATTGGTTTGGAAGTTTGGTATGACATAATTTTTAACAATCCTGTGATGTTGCAAGGCAGTGATTTCTACACCCATTTAATAGATTGGGAAGCACAGGCTTCCAGCCGCAGGGTGGTTGGTGAAGGCTACCCCATTAATGAGCCAGGAGGGCTGTAACAGGGGCCAACATCAGCTGACTCTGACTCCACTTTTCCTTTCTTTAAAATCTGTTCCCTTCAGCATTTCAGAGGGCGATGGCAGAAGTAACGAAGCACTGGAAGGAAGGGGTTTTTCAATACAACAGAAATCATTTTATTACAATTAACTAGCAAATTTAGATACCTGTGTTTTACTAAATCTATTTTTACCCTATGTATTCATCCTTGAAAAAATTTAGGAAGACCGCTTTCCCAAGAGATCGTTAACAATGCATTGCTTCTCCATAAACTTACAGATCACACTTATTTGCATATGCTAATTTCTCGAATGCTTATAGCCACGCTGTGAGGCACGGACTTGTCTTAGCTCAGGATGCTATAGCAGAATACCACAGACCCGCAGGTGCTTAGACAACAGACATTGATTTCTCATGGTTCTGGAGACTGGGAGGTCCATGATGAAAGTGCTGGCAAACCTCAGCTCCTGGTGACTGTCCTCTTCCTGGCTAGTGTTGTCCTTCTTGCTGTTTGCTCTGGCCTTTCCTTGGCAGGTGGAGAAAGAGTGAGCAAGCTTTTGTAGGTCTCCTCTGATAAGAGCTAATCCCCTCATGAGAGCACCACTCCCCCTTACCACTGCCCGCCACCCCCTCCCCCAAGGCCCTGCCTCCAAACACCATCACCTTGGAGATTAGGGCTTGGGCAAATGAATTTGATAGTGGGGGACACAACTTAGTCCATAGCAGCACTATGGGGGGGCTCAGTTTCCTCACTGGGTATATTGGGGACATCCTAGGGGGTTAAGAGTATTATCCCTGGGACACAGTCACCTGTCAATAAATGTTAGCTACTAGTATTATTGCTATTAGTGATGCTCAATAGCATTCAGTACTTCTAGAATACGAAAGAAGAATGTGACGGTGGTGTAGTGAATGCCATGATGTCACTCAGGGAAATCGTGCTTCAGATCCGGGTGTCACGTCTTCTGAGTCACGTGGTCACAGAATGCACATAAGACTGCCAACGTCTCTTGCTTTAAACTCAGAGACCAACAAAAGGAAAAACCCCTCCTTTTGAAGCCAAGTGAGATGATTTCTGGTCCCTGAATTCTTGGCCCTGATGGCAGCCACACTTCCCACCAAGTTCACACCATTCGATGAAAACGTAAGAGACGGGAGGACCGACTGCTGACCAATGACTGGGATTGATTAATGCAGAGTTTTCAGTGTTGGAGGGATTGGGGATGGGGGCATCAGGGGCCCACATGGCATCGGAATCAAGCAGATGAGTGTCCCAAGCCCAGCAGACGGCAGCCAAGCAGTTCGATGTTTCTCCATCCATCCAGTTCTTGGTTTCCCCCATGGAGAGCAGAGGCAACCATATGTACCTTGCAGGGTTACTGTGAGGCTCTGCCGTGACAATGTGTGTGTCATACTCTGTACCGCGTCCAAAAACCAGCCCTGGAGAAGTGAGCCAGGGAGCGGAAGGACAGGAAAAGCGGAAAGAGATAGAGAGATGGAGGAGAGATCACTGCCCCCAGGAAGCGGTTGCAGGCTGAAGGGAGAGTAGGGGACCAGCTTCCAGGAAGATATCCTTTATAGGCTTGTGTCTCACAGCCCAGAGGGGCCCAACCATGGGGCCGCAGCACAGAGAGATGTGTAAGAATGACTCATAACAGAAGCAACTGATGTAAATAAAACGGCTGAGGCCTTGACCGTTGGAACTTGGGAAGTCCCCCTTTCCTGGTGTTCTATCTGTGCCAGGGAAATGGAAGAGAATTCCCACCTTCTAACTCTCAGGGCTTTAGGGAAGCTTTTATTTGCAAAGGGGCCTCACCCTGCCCAGACTTTCTGATAACAGGAACGGTTCACATTTACTGGGGGCTTGCAATGCGTCAGGCCTCTTCTCTGTGCTTTCTATTTATTAGCTCCTGATGACGCTTTCTTAAAGATAAGGAAATCATGGCACAAGGAGGTAAAGTAAGTTGCTCAAAGTCCTGTGGTTAATAAGTGACAGAGCTGGGATTCGAATTCAGGTTGCTCCCTTCCATAATCTTCATCAATATCCACTCTATACTCTAACCTCCCATGACCCAGAAGGATCCAAAAAAAAAAAAAAAAAAAAAAAGGGGGAGTTCTTTAAGCCTTGGTAGCAGCGCCACATTGACAGGGACAGGAGAAGAGTACAGGTGGGTTCTGTCAATCCCACCAAGGGGAGGTGTCCAGAAGGTCACAGGCTTATACCTGGGAGGATGGCAGTATGGGAAGACCAGTGCAAACCACAGAACCTCCTAGGATCTTCCTGTCCTCAGACATATGATTAGGTAAGTTCAGGTCCCTTCCCCATGGTAAGATCAAGGATTCTGTGCTTGGTCACAGCAATGGTCTGAGTTCAGTTAAACCAGTTTAGAAGTCTGACTCTTAGTTTGGAGCTGGACGACCTACTCTAGAAACTCTAGCTTTGTCTAACTACAAATAAAGCACCCTCCTTTTCTTCACTGGGCCCACAAAAGCAAGTTGGGAATCTATATTTTCTGAAGCATCTTTCCACTTAGAAATGACAACTTTCAGAAATGGCATCAGAAAAGAGGAAGAAAAAGTGACTGCCCTTTGCTAGACCACAGAGACCCCCTGATGTCTAGACAGGGCACTTGAACCCTAGATTGAACCCTCTTCCAGAGACAACTTCAAAATGGTGCTGGGTGTGCTCCTGGCTTTGCAAAGGATGAGAAGCTTCAGAAGGAAAACCTCTGTTATTGCATTATCTCTCCTTGGCGCCTTCTTTCTGAATAATGTATTTTCCAGTCCATGGTGAAATGTCCAGGCGTCTGAAGCTTAATGTCATTTGGAATCTGTTGATTTGTTCCCCTGATGTCCACTCAATCGGATCTGGATATTTGCTATTCTGAGTTCTCATGTTAACATTGGCAGTGGCCTCCTCAGACTCTTGCCACAGAGTCCAGATGTCTCTGGGGCTCCCAGAGACATAAAGGCGTAAGCAGAAATGAATGCAGTGGTATTCCCATGGGAGGATTAGGGTGATTTGTTTTCCTTCTTTATTATTTCCCGGCCTGCTTGAGAGCCACACTTACCTTCGTTGAGCCCTGTGATATGTTAGGCTAATTGGCTCTCCTGCCGAGCATACAGCTACAATCCCTGAATTTATAAACTTCCACCACAGCTGCATAGAATCCAAGAAGACCCTAATTCCTGGGTGCTGGCACTCTAGATTACTCTGTTCTTTGAGAAACAAAAGAAATTTTATGACTGCTGGGAAAATTGAAGCCAGGGTTGGCCTTGCCAAGTCCTCTTTCTCTTCCCCTGACCCGGTCTTCTCTGTTCACTCAGCCTCACGGCAACGCTGGCCAGCGTCGGTGCAGCCAGTATCCCCAGTGCGGGCCTCGTCACCATGCTCCTCATCCTGACGGCTGTGGGCCTGCCAACGGAGGACATCAGCCTGCTGGTGGCCGTGGACTGGCTTCTGTAAGTGCCTGCCGAGGGCGCTGGGCTGCGGATGTGAGTCCAGCCTCCTGGGGCTCGACCAGATGCAAGGTTGCAGCCAAGGTCTTTGCAAAACCCCATGACAATTTCTTCCCTCCCTTCCCTCCCTCCTTCCCTCTAACATTTACTGAGTGCCTCACTGGGAACCAAAGGTGAAAAAAGCATGCTGAGGACCTCACAGTCCAGTGGAGGCATCAGATAAATTACAATACAAAGTAAAAAGCCCAGCAATAAGGAACCCACCACGGATGCACAGGGGGGTCCTGGGACATTAGGCTGAATGAACAAAGCACAGAGAATCCCATTTTTATGCCTTCTGCAGGAAAGGCAATATAACCTTGGCAATAAAAAGAGATCAGTGGTTGCCTGGGCATAGACGGGGTGAAGAGACTAATTGGGAAGGGGCACAAGGAAATTGTTTCGGGTGGTAGAAATGTTTCCTAGGCACAGGTACACACAGGTGTCTATGTTTGTCAAAACTCATCAAACCATACACTTAGCTTGAGTACCTATTACCATATGTAAATTATAGTTCAATAAAGTAGATGAAAATAGCTCATGTAGGGGCGCCTGGGTGGCACAGTCAATTGAGCATCTGACTCCTGCTTTTGGCTTGCATCATGATCTCAAGGTCCTGGGATCAAGGCTCATGTCAGGCTCTGCGCTCACAGGGGAGTCTGCTTGAGATTCTCTCTCTCTCTCCCTCTGCCCCTCCAGCTATCAATGGTGTGGTCTCTCTTTCTCTCTTACTCTCACTCTCATTGTTAGTGTATAAGAAAGCCACTGATTTCTATACATTGACTTTGTATCCTGCCATGTTGCTGAATTGTTGTATGAGTTCTAGTAGTTTGGGGGTGGAGTCTTTTGAGTTTTCCATATATAGAATCATGTCATCTGCGAAGAGAGAGAGTTTGACTTCTTCATTGCCAATTTGGATACCTTTTATTTCTCTTTGTTGTCTGATTGCTGTTGCTAGGACTTCTAATACTATGTTGAACAAGAGTGGTAAGAGTGGGCATCACTGTCGTGCTCCTGATCTCAGCAGGAAGGCTGCAAGCTTTTTCCCATTGAGGATGATATTTGCTGTGGGTCTTTCATAGATAGTTTTGATGAAGTTCAGGAATATTCCCTCTATCCCTATACTTTGAAGCATTTTAATCAGGAACGGATGCTGGATTTTGTCAAATGCTTTTTCTGCATCGATTGAGAGGACCATGTGGTTCTTCTTTCTTCTCATATTAATTTGTTCTATCACATTGATTGATTTGTGAATGTTGAACCATCTCTGTAGCCCAGGGATGAATCCCACCTGATCATGGTGGATAATCTTTTTAATGTGCTGTTGGATCCTGTTTGCTAGGATCGTGTTGAGAATCTTAGCATCCATATCCATCAGTGATATTGGTCTGAAATTATCCTTTTTGGTAGGGTCTTTGCCTGGTTTGGGGATCAAGTTAATTCTCACTCTCACCCTTGCTATAAAATAAAGAAATAAATCTTAAAAAATATATAGTGTGCAATAAAAGGATTGTACTAGAAAGAGGCACCCACCCCAGTCTTGGATGGAAGGGCAGAATGGGGGAATCAGGCAATAATGAACATGGTGACTGAATTTGCCTGGGCACCAGATACCAGCCACCAAGCATTTTACATCTTTCACTTTCTAACAACTCTGAAGGTTTGGTATTATTACTCTTGGTGTATAGATGAGGAAACTGAGGTATAGGGAGGCAAAGTGACTTGAGAGTGAGGAAAGATTTGAGTCCAATTTGGCTTGGTTTGGGAAGCTGCTACATTCTTCATCATGGCTGTATTCAAGCTTCTGAAGGCAGTGAGAGCTGAGCTGAATTGTAACTGGTAGGTAGATATAGACAGGGAAGGAAGCAGGGCATTTCAGTCAAGGCCAAGGCCCGCCTGTGCAAAGGCACCGAGGCAGCAAACAGTGTGAGGACCTATGAGTGGTTTAGTAACACTGGAGCACAGAGTGGGAGGCAGGGTCTGGTGAAAGGTGGGGCAAAATGGAAACCCGGCATGGCCACGCAGAGAAGTTCAAACTTGATTGTGTCCACATAGCTCAGCTACCTTTCCCAGTATATTTACCAGTGAAGGGCATTTTCATACTATAAGACACTCACTGCCCATTCACAGGGCAAGTCTATCCAGATGGCCCCCAACAGGGAGATGGGAATCAATCCTTGCTAAGGACCTACTCAGTCTCTGATGTTCTGTGAGGTATACACTGATGCTTCCTGTCTAATCTTGGAGCTAAGCAACAGAGGTGGGGATGCTGTTGTTTTCAATGTCAGGGACACAGAGGTCCAAGGCCAAAGTGGCCACACAGTTTTTTTAAACTGCTCTACATGGCAGGGGCAATTTTTCTGACATCTATTGACATAGATTTTAAGAGCCAGAAGCCACCTTTAATGCTTTTGAGTTTCCTGCATCTAAAACAACAATTCCTTCCCCCTCCCTTTGCCCTTCCAAAGGGAAAAACACGCCCGTGACTGAAGGGAAGGACATCTGGAAAGCTGGAAGGAAGACTCACCTCTCCACAGAGCTTGCCTGTTGTTAAGATCTAGGTTAGAATAGAGAAGTGCTCCCCGGACGTAATCTGTACACCTCAGGAGGGCTGCAAGGGTGGTCATGATCTTCCTGACGGGATCTTCATCACCAGGGAAATGCTCTGAAAGTACCTTTAGAGGGAAGGTGAAGAGTAAGAAAAATAGCCTCATTCTCTGTCCCTGCTAGCCTCTCTCAGGGGCTGGGGGTGGGTCGTCTGTGCTAGCTCCGTTGTTCTGGGAGCCTGTGCTGGCCCCAGGGCAGCTTTTCTCATGGCGTCTGTCCACGAGGAGAGGCGGTCATCATGGTGGCCGAGATTCCGCAGTGGTTTATGGGTGGAAGGATTGGGAGGGAACAGGATAAAGGAGACAAAGGAGTGGGGTGGGTTTTGCTGG
The DNA here is from genome assembly GCF_964662115.1 of Mustela nivalis. Lineage (NCBI taxonomy): Eukaryota > Metazoa > Chordata > Mammalia > Carnivora > Mustelidae > Mustela > Mustela nivalis. The sequence goes on along the minus strand of NC_139028.1, from coordinate 93,034,671 downwards.
GGAGGAGGACGAAAGGGAAGTGAGGGCATTGTCAATACTTTAGGGTCAGTCGGAGCTCAATACATGTGTGCTAAATTTCACCACAGAGTTGTTGTGTGATAACCAAGGGCCTTTCCACGCAGGAAGAAAGACTGAGGAAACTATTGAAATGACCTGTGCTTCCCCTGTGACTTTTGCTTCCTAAGTCCTGTGCCGCTTGGCTCCTTGAACCCCCTGAAACGGTGGACTACTCTTGCCCGTGTGTCTACATTACCTCGTCTCTTCTTGGGCTTACGTCTGAGGCCTGAAATCCACCATTAGAGACTGATCTTTTTATAAAAGATCATTATAGAGATAACCTTCTCTCATGATCATGCAAATGCCTTTCTTTGAGTGAAAAAATCTGGAAATGAAGAAAGGGAGCTGGTACTTGGTGGATTCCGCCATGTTCTTTACATGTGGTAATGATTAATCCCCAAAGAGCCCTAAGGAGTGTTTCACAGATGACGAAACCGGGAATCAGAAGAGTTAAGTGTCTTGCCTATGGGCACAAGAGAGCTTGGGTGGTCAGGTCAGGACCCTTTACCACTACCCCCATCCCCGACACAACTTCCTACTTGACCAGGCAGATCTAGTAGTGGGCAGAAAGGAGAGAGGTGCTCAGTCAGAAAGGTTTAGGGAAGACAGACCTATTAGGGTCACCCCCAGTTCCACAGAATAGCCAGGGAATTTTTCGTTTGACCTGTTTTTTTTCCTCCTCCCCAGACTAAAACAAAACATCAGAAAAGCCTAAATGGGGACAAATGGGGTCCAGTCAAGGTCTCTGCTACTCCGAGAATTCAAGCCCTCCAGCCATTGTGGGCGCTGGGCTTCTTGGCAGTCATTTGCTTCCAAGCCTGTTGGATGAGAGCCATTTCATGAAACGTCTAAGACCCTACCCACTTCTGACCTAAATACTAGCGAATGGAATAGGAGGGCTGGGTCCTCCCCATCACCCCACACCAGTGCTCACATGTTCGTACTTGCGCCGAGAGCAGGGCGTCCTAACTCCAGGGCAGGAACGTGCCAGCAGAAGGGAGTTGGCTGAACCCAAAACTGATGATACATTTGGATTAACTATATTGATGAAACTCTATATGAGAAAACTCAATCCCAGGCTGGCGTGGGAAGGAAGGTACAAATGAAGAGCTGTCTTCTGGCTCTGGTTGGATCTCAGGTGTGGGAGGGGCTGGGGGTTCTGTGCCCAGAGAAAAGAAAGCAAACAGTCAGGAGCCCTGGATCTGAGCTCTGCACTTACTCTTTGTGCGACTTTGAGCAAGTTACCCTCCAGACTTCAGCTCTGTCATGTGAACAGTGAGAATAATGACTTGTCAGCTTAAAAGCAGAGTCTACACCCCATGCCCTTGAGTGCCCTACTGGTTTTAAGACCTGGACTAGGATTCTGCGGGTGATGGATGTTTGTATACAAATAAGCCTGAACGTTCCTTTTAAGAAGAGGGAAAAAAGGGAGGGTGGAGGAGCCTGGGAAAATGTGTGTAGGGGTCTGTAGCTAGGTCAGATCTGCTTTGAATTAGTAATGGTGGCACATTCTTGCTCACCAGCAAGTGGAGCTCTGGAAACATACTCTTGGTCATGAGCTCTGTGGCCACTGGGTGCCTGTTACAGTGTGAGTGGGGAGAGGGGGAAGAGGTGACACAGATGTACAGGGGGAGGCTGGCCATTCCCTAGCGAAATAGTCGGTGGTAGAGGCGGGGGGAGGGGGCAGCAGTGAAGTAGAGAAAAAGAAAAGGTGAAGGGATTTCTTTTTTTTCCTCTCCAGGCAAAGCTTGTAAGCTCTCATAACTCTAGCAATTTTTCAATTTAAAACCAAACAAAGCCTGCAGTGACATTTAATGTGCCACAGTGTTTGCCAGCTGCTGGAGACTGGCCAGCCTCATTACTGCCCGCCAAGCCCTGGATGCTTTTCGATGGGCAGGCTTGGCTGCTCTGTAAATGTCATGGTGAAAACGAAGATTCTGGGCCCCAAAAACTGCCGGAGTCCTCAAACACCGGATGGGTGGGGCTGGTAAAACCAGAACCTTCCCCAGGGTCCAAGAAGCCCTCTGTGTCAGGAATCCTCGGCACCTATTTCTAAGAGAACTCGCTGACACCGCTGTATCTTGGAGGGAAGCAGGAAGGAACCAGTACCAGGAAGAGGTAATAAATAACCAGGTCTGGCCACAGGTGGCAAAAGGAAAGCCAAAATACAGTGAAACCCAAGGGGATCCATGACCCACTTATCACATAAGATTGCTGGTGAGATCGTTTCTGGGGACAGATTTACTAGCTGGGGGACAGAGTTGAAATCGAACTTACTAGGGAGACTTACGGCCTCCCTCCTGCAGGGGAGCTCTGAAGCTCCCTGTTAGCATCCCTCCCTGGAGGGACTAGAGCAGTGATGCTCAAGCTTGAGCATGCGCCAAGATCTCCTGGAGATTCCGGAGGTCTGGAGTGGGGACCAAGAATTAGTATTGCCAGTGATTGCCAGTGATGCAGGCCAGGGACCTCACTTCCAGAAGCCATGGATTAGAGATAGGGAAGGGAGAGTAGGGGTCCCTGATTTGGGGATATCAGCACTTCGATTCTTTTTCAAGCAGGGCTTCAACTCATGACCCTGAGATCAAGACCTGAGTGGAAATCAAGAGTCGGATACGTTACTGACTGAGCCATCCAGGCCCCCTCGGTTCTTCCCTGAACACCAGTTGGCCGTTCTCGCATCTAGTCAATAAAAATGATGGAAAGGACTCAGGATACCGATAACTCATACTCAGCAAGTACCCTTTTAATATTAGACAGTATTCTAAGCACTTTACTTGGACCTGTTTAAAAGTTGCCCCAAATCATGAGGCAGGCAATGGTATTATCCCCATTTAACCATTGAGGAAACGGAGGCTCACAGAAAAGTAGCTTATCTTGATTTAGTGCATGTTGAATGGCTGATCTGGGACTCAAACCCGGATGATCTGGCTGTTCCTTGAGGGTCTGGGCCTATCCACCTGGATTCTAGTTCTCTTACTTGAGACACGTGTATGCACATATACACACAGAACTGGTTGAAGCCCTACTCCGTGTCTGGTGGAAGAAGAAATGAGTTCCTACATCTGCCATAGCTCTGAAGATTCTAGGGGCGTATGTTTAAATATTTTCTTTGATTTTCCAGTCCCATAGAATTCTCTCTACGTCACCCATTCTATGTCGACCCTAGGATGGGTTGTGACCCTTTCTTCTAAGTCCTTCCCTCTCCTGACAAAGCGTCCCTGGCTCAAGGTGGTGAAATTACAGATCAGGGGTGCGGTGGGGGTGAGGTGGGGGTGGGGGTGGGGGTACAGTCCTGCACAGCAAAATCACTTTTTAAAGTATCACAAAAGAAATATGGAAAAACAAGGGGAGGCACAAAGCTCAGGAGAGTGATAAGATGAAAAAGGGAAAATGTCCCTTTATCTACAATTGAATCTTGAGTTTAGTTTCACTGAAGTAATCACTTAATAATTTCAGGTAGCTTGGAAACAACAATTTAATATGAGGCACCCCTTTTCTTTTAAAAGAAGTCCTTTAGTGCCCACCACACCCCTCCTGGTCTCCTCTCCCTGCTCTATTTTGCCCTTCGGTCCCTGTCTCCCTGTGCCTTGCTCTTCCTTCCACCTCTGTGTTCGCCCCCAGCAATCAGGACACCTCTCTGGTTTTTGTAGGCAAGGTAATTTAGGCTGTCGGCATCTCCTTCCTCCTCCCTCTACATCTTGCCCTGGCCCCAACTTCTCACCACCAAGACAGCCAGCCAGATATTTGCCAAACAAAAAGATACTTCTCTTTCTAGAGTTTTTCCATCCTCTTCAACAACCCATCCCTGCCCTTTCTCCCTCACATGCCTGCCCACCCGCCTCCCTCCATCTTGCCCATGTCACCAACCGAGACCACGTGGTATCAGCACTCAAGGAGCTGGTGGTCTAGTAATGGGGACAGATGTGGTCAAAAAATCCCAGCCGAGTTGTGCTAAGTGCCAAAAGAGGAGTGTGCAAGACTTGGTGGAGGAAACAAAAGAGGAAGTGGTTTACTCCCCTCTTCACTTGGACTCCTGAGGAGGAGAAGGAGGAGGAGGAGAAGGATGAAGAGCCCAACTGGGTTTGTGTCCCGTGCACTGTGAGGCTTTTTATATGCAGAGTTTGGCAGAGGCCCCCTTGATGACACATTAGCGTTCAGGACACATTAGCACTTACTATCTTCTCAACATGCTTGGAGGGAGGGGTTATTTCCAAAGCTGACAAATGAGAAAGCTGAGTGGGAAAAGCTACGTTTCTTGCCCTGCCGGAGCTGGGATCGCAGCCCGGGCTCCCATCCAAGGTTCACGCTCTTCCCCAGTGCTTCAGCGGGCCCTCCTTCCCTTCTCATCCCCATGTGGCTTTAGCCCTCAGATGGTTCGGGTCGTGCCAGACTTCTTAGGTCTGGGGCCTCAGTGACCCCTCTGCCACACTGTGCGCTCTGCATTCTAAGAGGCAGACATGGTGGTTTGTGTCTGAATGCTAAGTTGAATCACATGAAATTGTCAATGTTTGGCTTTAGGGAACTGTCAAAATGGCAATTTCATATGGCTCAGTCCAATACAAGGAACCAGATAGATTTTGGGTGACCCTGCTCCCTCGGCTCTGTTAGTTCATGAGAACCAGGACTGTCCAACAATTTTAACACCCTCCTGCCAGAGGACTTAGATCAAGAGATAGAAAAGAGAGAAAAAGGACCATGGCAATTGTCTTTCTCCCAGGGAACCAGACCGGGTTTGTCAGTATGAATAAGGAAGGCAAGCCCCTCTCTCATCTTTGGTGGCCCCAGAGCTAGGGCACCTGTGGTGGTGGATCCCCTTCAGCGAACGATTCTGACCTCCCCTCCGTCTCCTCTTCATAGTTCTGACACACAGTGTCCAAACCCAAGGATAGCATCAAGCACTCTAAAATTCTTTTTACCAAGTAGCCTTGAAGTACTTGAGGTCAGCAGAGTTTCCTGAACAGTCAGGACTAGTTGTGAGACAAAACGAAAGTATCCGCCTGTGGAGAAATTTCCACGTGGGAACCGCAAACTCCCATATCCTACTTTTAGCTAGACTTGGACTTCCCCAGAGTTGGTCAGACATTCCCCTGGTGGCCTCTGCTGCAAACTAAAAATCCTATCTCCTGTCTCCCTCCATCTCCCTTTCCCTCCCTTCACCTTCTCAGTCAGTTGCCTCGAATACGTTGATAACAAATAATGGCATCACTTTCTCTTTCTCATTCAGTTTTCTATCCATGGTGAGCCATCTTCTCTCTCTGCCTCTGGCTTGTACCTGCCCTGGCTGGATCAGTAATGGGCTTCTTTGTCACTAAAACCAAGGGGGCACTTTTACTCTTCTTACCTGACCTCTTGGCTGTAATTGATATTCTCTACTACACCCTTATTTTTGAAACACGCTTCCCCCCAACTCTTCCATTTTTCTTCCATCCTTGCAGACTCTTATGCCTGTGCACATTTCTTGACTCTTGGTCACCCTCAGGGTCCAGACAATACTGCCTGCTCTTCTCACTCTCCATTCCCTCCAACGATGAACCAAACACACTTGTGGCATCCACCCATCGCCTCTTTAGGTACCGACTCCTAACTCTCTATGTCTCTCCTGATAGTCCATATTCCCAACCACTTGTGGGACTTTTCTTCTTTGCTGGCTCCCAGATTTCAGGCCCGGTATGTTCCAGCTGTATTGAGAACATTTCTCATCCCAACCTTTCATATCCCATACATATGGTGGCACTGTTCACTGGTTGCCCCAAACCAGAAACCTGAGAGGAACCCTTGACTCTTTTCTCATTTATTCTCTATAACCAGTCAGTCCTCAAGTCCTGTAATTCTGTCTTATAACCTTCCACCACATCTTCACTAAGTGGGTTTTGCTCTTTCAGACTTGTTCTCCTTCAGACCATTCTTCATACTAGAACAAGCATGGTCTTGCTCTCCAGTGGCTCCTCATCAATCTTGGGATAATGACCTGACTCTTGAACTTGGCTGACAAGGCCATACATGATTTGGTCAATTCTTACCTTCTGCCTCTCATCCCACTCATTTGCCTCCTAAATGCTCTTAGGTGTTCTTATCCTTTCAATTTCACATTATTTATTTCTTTTCTGCTGCTTTGTCTCAGACTTATCCTTAGAACCTAAGTTGAGATACTTCTACTCAAGTCTTTCCTGGGGCTCAAGCATAGTTAAAATGTCCTACCTACAAAATCCCATAGCACCCACCACTTATTCCTACAAGAACATTTTATCTCACTCTATGGGGGACACAGAGAAGTAAAGAGAGTGTGGGTTCCAGGGGGAAGAGGGAGCATGGGAAGGGCTTTTTCTTGTTCTTTGTTGCCAGTGCACTGGACATAATGTCCTGCCCACACTAAGATGCTCATTGTACATCTGTTGAATAAATAAAATGAACAAGCAAAGAACTCAACAAGTATTAGAGTCTGCGTTCTCTTCTTATTTCCACAAAGCCATTTGGATGCTCTTGTGCTCCTGTAATCAATCTTTAATGAGTTCTTAAGGCATGCCGGATGTTTCTTGAGAGGTGATTTGCTCTAGGTAAGAGAGTCAGAAGATCTGGGTTAGGGTTCTAGCTCTAAATCTAGGGCCCTTCCCATCCTGATTTTAGTGTCAGACATCAGCATGCTTTGGTTCTACTTGATCCCATCTTCATTCATTCCTGGCCTGATAACTATTTCCTCTGGTCAGTTCATTTTCCAATTCAAGGAGGCCTGAGGGTATGGGAGAGAATAGATATTCTATTCTGAAAAGTCGATTCAGTGGCTGCTCTGGAGAGTTGGGATCTGATGTCAAAGAAAGTCAAGGGTTGAGGAAATGAGAATTTGTAAACTTATATCACCCATTTGGGTGGCAATGGATTTGTTAAACTGAAAATTCATTAACCCTTGAGCATAGTGTCTTGTGTTTTTGCCCATATGATGGGGGTGATGGCTCTTCCCAAAAGGGGAAAGAGCCAGCATATAATGAATATTCACTATGGGTCAGGAACTGGTTATATCTTCTTGAAATCCTATAAAATAGGTATTTTGCCTGCTTGAGAAAAATTCTGGTAGGGGAAGTGACCCAGGTTTTATAGTTAGGAAGTGGCAGAGCTGGTTTCAAAATCAAAGATGTCTGGCTCCAGGGCACTTTGCATTGTGGATTCTGGAAGCTCAGTGCCTGTGCTTGAATTTGGTTCTGTGACTTTATTAGGATGTGTAACTTTGCAAAGTCCCTCTGAATTTTCATTTCTTAAATATGAATACTAAGTTTAGAAATTCCTTAAGAAATTGAAAATAGAACTACCTCTGACCCTGTAATTGTACTACCAATATTTACCCCAAAGAGTCAGATGCAGTGAAAAGAAGAGCCATCTGTACTCCACTGTTCATAGCAGCAATGGCTACAATCGCCAAACTGTAGAAAGAGCCAAGGTGCCCTTCAACGGACGAATGGATAAAGAGGATATGGTCCATATATACAATGGAATATTATGCCTCCATAAGGAAGGATAAATACCCAACTTTTGTATCAACATGGATGGGACTGGAGGAGATTATGCTGAGTGAAATAAGTCAAGCAGAGAGAGTCAATTATCATATGGTTTCACTTACTTGTGAGCATAAGGAATAACATAGAGGACATTAGGAGAAGGAAAGGAAAAGTGAATTGGTGTAAACTGGAAGGGAAGACAAAGCACAAGCAACTGTGGACTCTGAGAAACAAACTGAGGGTTTTGGAGGGGAGGGGAGTGGTAGGTTAGGTGAGCCTGGTGGTGGGTATTAAGGAGGGCATGTATTACATGGACACTGGGTGTGGTACATAAACAATGAATCTTGGAACACTGAAAAAATTAAATTAAATTAAAAAATACTTCTTGCAACATTTGTAGAGAGATTAAACAAGGTAATACCTGTAGAGCATATTTCTAGACATATTAAATGTGATATATCAGCTGTTGTCCTCATCACCACCATCACCATCATCAGCATCATCTCTACCACCCCTGCCTTCAGTTCATCTGCTTGCCAGTAAGGTAGATCCTTTTGGGCCATGATATAAATGGGTACTCAGAGAATTCCTCTTCACCTGAATGCTCTTTGGAATTTAACAATTGGTCAAGGATGTTGGGTTCATGGCTCAGGACACATGCCGGGTGGGACTGAATGTAGAGTTGAAACACAGCAAAGGGAACCAACGCTATGTGATGGATAAAGAACTCAGCGGGTTAGCTGGGAGGCCACCGTAAGGATTGTCCTGCAAATAGAGTTAATGTTTCTAGGGGGAGATGGTAGCTTAACTCTGCGTGTTTGGGCATTCTACCCAGGTGCTGCCAAAACAGACTTGAATTGACTAGATAAGATTTATAGTAATATTTAGAGTACACATCATCATGTAATAACTAATGTTTTGTGAGCTCTTGCTAAATGTCTCAGAGAATTCTGTGCTAAGCACTTTGTTATCTTATTTAATCTTTGCAACAACCCAGTGTTGCAGACATTTTTATTATTTTGATCTCACAGGTGAGGCCACTAGGGCTCACAGTTAAATGTTAAGTATGATGAGTGTTGTCCAGCAAGTAGAAGGAAACACTGGCATTTGAATCCAGGCTGTCTCCAGACGTATATATCTTTTCTTAACTATCATCATGAATACCTTCTCATCCCTTCACTCTGGGTCTTCTTACCAATCTTGGCTTTATGGTACTTAATTTTGTGGAGGACCTCAAGCACCAGTATTCATTTGTGTTCAGACTCTATTACCCTGAGGCAGATTCTCCAAAGCAAAAGGGAGGAGAGGAGCATTCTCAGATGGAAATATGCTCCTGAGAGCTGAAGTCGGGTTCTGATCTTTATTTTTGCAGGAGGAACATCTTTCTACTTGAAACCAGAGGCTGGCAGACTCACAAGCTCCTTGCAAGGAAGCCAGGCCAGATTCCTCCTGGAGTGGCTTCATTTCTCTAATGAGAAATAGATTTAATAGTAGCAACTAGAATTTATTTTAGGACTTTGTTCTAAGAACTAATTAAAACTTCCACTAATTTTAGGATCCTTATAATTTTTTTAATTAAAGGCTAGAGTGTCCTCAACTATGACGTCTTTAGCAACATTTTTGCCTAAATTCTTTCCTTTTTAGAAAAAAAAGGTTTTGATTTTCCAGCATCCTTCTCTTTCAGACTTCTAGTATCTCATACACAAGGTTCAAAGGACTCTTAATACCAATTGTACTAAAGGACCAGAGAACACAATTTATTCCTAACAACTCTGTTTTCCTGGGGTTGACTTTCTAAGAAGGAGAGTTCTGGACCATCCAGTTTTTTCAAATCAGAACTTGGGAAAAAGATTTGAGAAAGGGGTTTGCTTGACACTTCCTGATTCAAGAGGCACTCTGGAAGATTTTATTTTTTTAGGTTAATAGAGAGAGCATAGCAAAGTATTCTGGTTTTTCCAGGACCCACAGCCTCTGCGCATATTGGTTAGGGAGAAAATTGTGGCTGGGTTTCTCATCCATTAGCTGTGTCCGTGTGTACGTATGCGTTGTGGGAACAGTGAGGTGCTCTGGGAAAGGTATTGTTAGTTGCAATCCTTACAAAGAGATGAATTCTCTACTATAGGAGAATTCACAGGTAGAATTAATAAGTAACATAAGAGGAGGTAATCTGGAGTCTTGGAAGAATGGTTTACATCAGGAAGAATTGCTGGACACCACTAGTAGTGTCCTCTTACTTTCCTTCTACTTGTTGGAGCCTGGGTGCCAATTCTGAGATCTGAGAACTATTTTCCTCCAATGCTTCCTTCTCTCCTTTTTTTTTTTTTTTTTTACTATTGTTTATTGGGTTTTTTTTTTTTTAAGATTTTATTTATTTATCAGAGAGAGAGGGGGAGAGAGCGAGCACAGGCAGACAGAATGGCAGGCAGAGGCAGAGGGAAAAGCAGGCTCCCCGCTGAGCAAGGAGCCCGATGTGGGACTCGATCCCAGGATGCTGGGATCATGACCTGAGCCGAAGGCAGCTGCTTAACCAACTGAGGCACCCAGGCGTCCCCAATTGGGTTTTTTTTTTTTTAACCATCCATCAGAGATTTTGCTAAACCCTTTATATACATGATCTCATTTAATTTTCATACAAGCTGATGAAGTATGATTGTCATCTCCAATCGACCAACAAGGAAATCAAGGCTTATAAAAATTAAGTAACTTGCCCCAGATCAGACAAAGGGAAAATCAGAGCAGTCCCAGGTTTCTCTGGTTCTAGACCTTGGCCTCCTGGCCACCATGTCACTGCTCCTTCACTAAATGTTTTCTGTTCTTTTTTCTCAGGGACAGGATGAGAACTTCAGTCAATGTTGTGGGGGACTCTTTTGGGGCTGGGATTGTCTATCACCTCTCCAAGTCTGAGCTGGATACTATTGACTCCCAGCATCGAGTGCATGAAGATATTGAAATGACCAAGACTCAGTCCATTTATGATGACGTGAAGAACCACAGGGAAAGCAACTCTAATCAATGTGTCTATGCTGCACACAACTCTGTCATAGTAGATGAGTGCAAGGTACCTTTCCCCTTCATGGATATTGAGACCTGTATATAATAGTGCATGCTCGATTTCCTAAGGCAAGCACAAAAAATCCCTGCATGTATTATTGTCACATTTATTTCTCTGAAGGATCATGTAACCCAAGCTTCTGTGAGTCCCAGATCATCTAACTCTGTGTCTAACATACCAGGAAATCATCAGGTCTTACAGTGGGAGAGCTGATCACTTGCTTGGTTTGTCTGTGTGATGTAAAACAGTCATTCTGATGCCCCCTCCCCCAATCCAATGACTCCACAAATGTGATTGGTTTTCTTGAATATTTTGCCAAAGAATTTGTGGTTTCTAAAGCTTTGCTGGATTTCAAATATTCTATTCCTTGAATGAAACACCAAGAGAAATACCCAGAATCACTTACTTTACATAGCATAACTATTCCTTCTTGCTGTATATTAATTACATATCGGTCAAAAATACACCCACCCAACTTTGCACAACTATCTTTCCCTTAATTATTTTTGTGAGAAGGTGAGTTTTGAACTGGCAGTCATTTTGCTCCAAGAATGGGGGAGCTATTTCAAGTAAAGGACAACCATACTTCAGGACAATTATTCACAGATAAGCACGTTTCCTGCAGTGGCAGCCCTATCTTTCCTGAATTGTGGATGTTCTGGCCTCTTTCACAAGCTACTGGGTACTAAGTCTTCAAGCTTGATGGGCTCTGTCTAGCCTTCATTGTAACTAACTTGACATTGTCAAAGACAGAGTGTCATGACCAGAGTGAAGCAAATTTGGAGAAACCCTGGCAGGTGAGCAGAGTCAACTCTGCGGGCTGGGTTACTAATATGGTTCCAGGAAGCAACTGAGGGAATCTGTACCCTGTACAGATTTCTGATCCTTTTTTTGACTCCTGTTGACAAGATCTCATTTAATACTTAATTTCTTCCTGGGTTCCTTCTGGGTCATTCCAAGTATAAACCATGGCTTCTGCTGGACAATTAAGGGTAGCATAGGAGGGATTCTCTTAACTGGACTGTAACATAGATCCAGAAGTCTAATGGACCAGCAACAGTCTTTTGCTCCTCTCCTCTATATCAGGTACAGGAGTGGATGAGCCGAGGCTCTAGTACAAATTAAGGAAGGACTCGCCCATCAAGAGACAACTGCAAAAATTAATTGACTCAATGAAAATGATTCAAATTATTGGAAATTCAGATGTACCTAAAGCACATATTCCATTCTCCTGGAATGTTAGTGTTTCCCACATCTAAATGAACATGCTGGGTTATTCTCCATCAAAATGTTAGTCTGGGCCAACAAGGGTCCACATTCCCGTGGAATGGCTTTATGCTCAATTTAACAAGTATTTATTGTGTGCCTTGTGGGGTTTCGCTTAGCACCTCCATCTCGTTCCTATGACCTCCTCTATTTTCATCATTCATCAAATGTTTATTGGGGGTCCATTATCTGCCAAATCCTGAAATGGGCATGGAAGGACAGCAAAGCGAATGTATAATTTTGTAGTAAAGGCTTAAACCTCCTTCTGGTCCATTCTCTGTCTCACTATTTTTAAACAAGATGGGACATCAATGCTTCCCGCCAGTCCCCCACTCCTTCTTGCTTTCTGTTACCCAGGTGGCTGAAGGAGACAGAAATGAGATGGACTGGTGAGTGGAGCCCTAGCTTCTTGGCATCTTTTTTTTTTTTTTTTTTTAAGATTTTATTTATTTATTTGACAGACAGAGATCACAAGTAGGCAGAGAGGCAGGCGGGGGAGGGGGGGAAGCAGGCTCCCGGTAGAGCAGAGAGCCCGACGTGGGGCTCAATCCCAGGACCCTGGGATCATGACCCGAGCCAAAGGCAGAGGCTTTAACCCACTGAGCCACCCAGGCGCCCCATGCCCTAGCTTCTTTGAACCCAGCCAGAAAAAGAAAGAAATGTTAAAAAACAAAAAGCTGCTCTCCCAGCCACTTTGGAAACACAGGCCCCAGTATTCAACCATGATGACAATAACAGGCCCAACCCTGAGTGCTGCCTGGTGTTCCAGAGGCACCTGAACTTGACCTATGATTCTGGACAGCTCTTGATCTTGTTCATCACTCAAAGGCAACTAGGCACATTCAAGGTGAGAGTGAACAGACCGCTTTCTCCAGGCAGATAGTTTGTTCCTGGCAGTCTTTCTTGACAGTTCACTGAAGGGGAAACAAATTTGCTGCAGCTCTGGTCAAGATGTTAACCGCTTCAAGCATCGTCGCATCCTGTTGGCCTCTTCTATTTTCAAACTCTTGCCTTTGTCACCGTAGTTTGAAGTTGTGCATGAACTTTTACACTTTTATCAGAATAACTGCATGTAGGATGGTCATGGCTTGTTGCATGGTCTTTCTAGAGGAATATAGGGGGCCTTCCGGGGTTCGGAGGAGGAACGCAACGAACAGCTTTTATCTTCACACGCTTGGTTTCGTTTTCTGTCCCTGGCATGTTGTGTGTGTTTCTAACGCGTGCGTTTCACTTCCACTCGGGTAAGAAGAAGCTCGGATTTCTTTCAAACATTGCTGCATTTGTCATATTTCCATATCCTAATGCTTCCATAAATCCAGTCTCTCCATTATGTGGAATATCAGTCGTGGGTTTAAGTTTGCACATGACGTTGAGGACAGACAGACAGAAGGTAAGCTAGGAAACGACTTAGAAGCGGAGGGGTACACCTCCTGTTCGGTGTAAGGGTTCAGTTCACTTAGAGCCAGGGAAGCCCTGATACAGACAGGCTGGTGGGGATACCTGATTATGGAATGTCTGCGTTGAAATCATTTAGGTCCACTTGTCACGGATCTCTGGCTTTTAATCCCTTATTTTCTTTTTTCACATTTAAAGCCTGGATAGCGTATCTGGTATCCAGACCCTCTCGATCTCTGATTTTGCAATTGGGCACGTATAAACCGACCTGGCCTCCTTGGGACTGAACCTTTCACACGCATGTGTAGAACTAGCTGTCGAGTTCCGGGGGGTTTTCTCTGGTTGTATGGAGTAGCACAAGGACACGGTTTTGTTAAGGGCTGCATTCTTAGATGATGGGTCTGTGTGCAGCTTGACACGCCCCCAACCCTAAAATCAGAGTGGAAGTTATTCTTCAAACTGCAGATTGTCTCTAGCTCCTCCATACTCCCCAAGGCCAATGTGGACTTTTCAGTATTTACAAATCCATCTTGAAAAGCAAGATGGGCTCCCAATCTGCTGGGAAAGAATGACATTTCAAAGTAGTAAGGAGGTTGTAGAGCGAAGCTTGGATCTGGTGCTCCTCCGTATGACCCGTGGGGGAGGTTTTCTGGTTCACGGCCTGTTAGCTGGATGCTGATGATAATTATTTTCAGGTGACTCTGGCAGCCAACGGAAAGTCCGCTGACGGCGGAGTCGAGGAAGAGCCGTGGAAACGTGAAAAATAAGGACATGACTCTCAGCAAAGTTTTGAACAAACTCCCCAGCGTATCTTATGGTAAAAAGAGAATATAAACAAGCTGTCTTAAAAAGGAAAAAAAAAAAAAAGCATCTATTTCTGTGTTTACTTAATCTGCTAGCCAAGGCTTCAAGGATCTGTCGTGAGTCAGTGATAAGCGCGGTGCGGTGTCTTTGCCAAGTGATGCTTTGTAAATGCCTCATTTTCTCACCTGTGTTATTGTCCGAACGGAGGCTGCTGGAGGAATCCGTTTGAATTGAAGACACGTTCTGGCCAGCTTCCCTTTACTCTCTAAATGTAGAGCTGCGGATCCTCTTTTCCCAGGGGACTCGACTAAAGCATGTGGTGCATCCTGGGGACTTTGGATAAAGAGCAGACACTCAGTGTGTGATTCCTTCAGGTGTCGTCCCTGCTTCTGCTTTGGTACACACAAGAGATTCTGTTAGAAGCCTCTAGACGTAATCCTCTTGAAATGTCTTAGGGGTGGTCCATGTGTTAATTAAAAGCAAACCCCTGCCTTTGGGAACTCTGAGAATCTACCTTCTGTATACTCTCTCAATTAAATATTTCTAAGAGAATGGTAGTAGGAACCATGCTCTTCAAGGCAGCCAATTATGGAACCCACTGAGTTTCTGCTCTGCCCTATCCGGTCCTGGGAAATCATTACTGAAATTTCAAAGGTCTCGTAATTTGCTCTCAATGATGATAATGGATTAGGATGTAATCTGCATAGCGCTGCTGTGCATGTGGACAAACGAGAGCACAGCCAACATCAACTTTAACCAGAGTCAAATGTTCCAATTTGGTTGGCATTCACCTGGCAGAGTGAAATCGAGTGAGATGATTTGATTGATGCTTTACTTTCTTTGTTCCAGCTGTAAAATTCTTTTTTGTATTTCTAACAAAAAAAAAAAGACATTTTTAATCGCAAATTATTTCAGTCACAATCTCATTAACCTAGAAGGTCTAACCACTCTACTCTCCTCACAGGTAGAGAGGACAGTTACACTGGCTGTGCCGCTTTTAAGACCATCTCTCGATAAAAACAAAACACTGTCCAAGATCTAGCACATAGAGAGCTTTCTCTTGTATTCTCTCAAAGCACTTGAATCTAGTTACAGGGCACAGTTGAAAGCAGAATCAATCTGCTTCCCAGTCTTCTGTGTAGCAAGGAACAGGAAACAAACGTGCAAAATTCCAGAAAGGTGACATTCCTATGGCAAAGTCAAGACGGCCGTAAGCCATGAAATGGGAGCAGACGATGGCTCCTCACAACTTCAAGATGGCGTCTTCAAGGCTGTTACATTTGAGGAGTCAGTACTGTAAGGGGATTAGCACCGTGCCTTGTAGGCCATAGGCACCCAACGAATCCCAGTGGTGGATTGTGCACACTAAACTTGTCAGTTTCTCTACTATCCTTTTCTGTTGAATAACTCACAGTATTTTCCTAAGGTTGCAGGCTCTGGGAGATTGTTGGGAACTTGAACCTGAATCACTGAGAAATAAAGTACATTTGACTGACTTTGAGGAGTATGTAGAAACTTGGTCTACATATAGGAGTCAGGTGGTCATCAGAGACCGGCAGATGGGTGCTGGGTACACATCAAGAGTTGTACTGTCCAAATGCTCTGAGAATAGGTTGTACATAGACATCACGGACCCTTTATTGCCCATTCCTAGTGACTTTTCTCTTCCAAACCAGACACCTTCGGAACATATGAGAGACATAAGATTCTGATTGCTTTTGTCTCTCAGACCCTCATTATTTTTGGATAAGGACCACCATTGAGCAGTATTAAGCAGCTTTTTGCCTTTTTTTCTTTTTAGTGTCATTGGTCTTCTTCATTTTCATTAGATGGACAGTTAACTGGGTCACCAAGGAATTGTGAAATGCAGTAGTGGACAATAAATACACCCTTTAGAGCTGATACTGTGGGTCAAGAGGACAGGTCCTGGATTTAGCTGTGAAACTCTTATGGATTGTCTTTAAGTGGTGCTCCCAAGAGCTTTGTGATAGAGAAGAGAAGGATCTAGACGAGGCACCAAGGAGTTTGTGGGTTTTGCTGTTTAAGGCCAGCTTAGCACTTGTAAATGCTGACGTGTTTCTCAAAAGAGTGGTCTTGGGATTGTCTCCCCAAGACTCTGCCTCAGTGTCTTCCTGCTTTGCTTTGTCTTCCTAGTTATTCTATAAAATATATAAGGGGACAATGTGTTCAGAAGAAGCAAGGTGTACAGCTTAACAAAACATGTTTTTCTGGTTTTAGACTACCTGTAATACATTTCATGAGAATGTATTTAGGAAATCACTTTCATCTGGAAATTCACATCATATTACAAATGAATAATCTGTTAAAGTCAGGACTAACCCGAAAATCCAGGATGTATGTAGAGCTGACGTATGACTGTGATCTCTATTTTTTTAGGTCTTGTTCATTCTTCTTATGCCATGCCCACTAGGGCTTCCCTTGGCCAGCAAGAGTGCCATAAACAGGACAAACAGATCCAGAGTATACCTCTAAGAACCCTTTTCTAAATAAGATACCCATAATCTTTCCGTTATGTGCACAGATTTATATTAATAGGTTCACCACAGTTGTAAATGCTTATAACAGTCCATTAATATTTGATGATGCATAAGTTATATATGGACACAGGAGGCCAGATCCACACGCTGCATCCCATAAGGTCTGTAAGTCAGGGCTTTGGCAACACCATTTTTTGTTACTAACTCATTCACTCTTTTTAGGAATCCAAATCATTTTGAGAAAAAAATCAATTAAACAGACTTTCATCCTCCCCTTTATAATTTTTGCCCACAGCAACCCAAGTAGAACCACCATTTGATTACCAACTACAGTTCAATAAGCCAAATTTAATCAGCAGGAAGAATGGCTTCTCTCTCACGCTAAGGCTTTACCTTAGGTCTTTGGGAATATGCCTCCCATGCGGAGCATCAAAGAAATCAAGGCAGTCTTCTAGACCACAGAGGTCCAGGTCTTCAGGTAATAAGATCTGAACCACATAGACATCAGATTCAGTTCTTTATTTCCTGCTGGGTGTGGAAACACAGTCTTATTGCCTGAAGAAGTTACCTTGTCCGGTAAAAGACAAGTATTCGCTCCTCCTCTGCAATATTGGTTGGCCGAAAGAAAGGGTGCCAAATGCCTCAGTCTTGGATTCAGACTTGTGGAAACTGAAAAAGGCTTAGGGGAAATTCAATGTATGGGGATATGTATTCCCGGTAGGAAATCTGAGGAATCCCAATGACTGAGTAGAGGGCCTCAGGCCACTTCCAACCTTGCATGGGGAAGTATGTCACTTGCAAGTGTATCTAGTCAAGAAAACCTTTCAGGGTTGGGTAACTCATCTACCTGCTCCCTGAAAGGAAATCCAATCCTTCCATGTTTTTGCAAATACCACCCTTCCTTTTATTCCCAAAAGCAAACACTATGACAATATTTTACTTTTGTCAGAATCAAGGAATCTATCTGTACTATAGTTTCCCATGAAATACAGCAGTAAGTCGGAACAAGTACACTAATGCTCAGAGAGAATTTTTCTATGGTTCAAACCCTTAATGGGAAGGTCTTTGTACCTCTTGCTTGGCTTGATGGTCAAAAGTGCTCAGCAGTTATACCCAATGGAGGTGGCTCTTCTTCCCTGCTCTTTGATTCTTGGGGCCATACAGTTGTCTGGGTTGCTGTTTTTGCCTTTCTTATTCTCCAAATAAATTCATCCCTAGGCAAGCAAAAGGACCAAGCAGATTTTTTTTCAGTTGTCATAATACCCACTTGGACTATTAGGGTCACGCTAAGTGTCTTCTTCATCCCCTTCACCTACTTCACCCATCCCCACCACCCACCTTGCCTCTGGCAACCGGCAGTTTGCTCTATTTTTTCATTTTGTCTTTTTATCTTTGCTCCTTTGTTTTGTTTTTTTAAATTCCCCATATGAGTGAAGTCATATGGTATTTGTCTCTGACCAGCTTATTTCACTTAACTCTATATACCCTCTGAGAACCTAAAAAGAGTAAGTTTAAGCAAATAAGCTGAAGGAATCCTGAAGTGAGAGTTTTGTAAATCTAGTTGCCAGAAATGAGTGGCCTCAGGATCTCTGGTACTTTCTGGCTGGAATCTAGAATAAGGGCCATCGAGTGCCAACCCGGGCAGACACCATAGGCAGATTGTTCTCTTTAGGTCAAACGAGTCCAAAGCTGCTCATGCTATAGCTGCCCATGGTCTTCCCAAAAGGAAAACCCATGTTCCCACTCTTCCTCCTCCTTTCTCGTTCCACCTGTCATTGTTGCTGCTTGAGAGACCATTAGTAAAGCACTGCATGCGTTAGGGCAAGGGTTGTTTCTAGAAAAGAGGACAAGGAATCTTCTTTGAGTATTATCTCATTTCATAGCAGAACACAGTGAATTCACATGATGACACAGGGAGGATGAGAAATAATGCCATTGGATACAACAACCGTTTGACTTAGACTCTGCCAATGTTGAGCTGTGTAACTTAGACAAGTCACTTGATGCCCAAGCCTCATTCTGTCCCATACTTAAAACAAAGTGGTTGGATTAAGCAATTAAAACCCTCTTGGGGCCCTAAGAATCCATGATATTACGATCTCTGCTTGAATTTCTTTTTTCATAAGAGGCTTACTACTGTGAAGTATGACCTGCTTATATTTTAAGTCAGAGTGGCCCACAATACAGAATAATCAATTTGGATTTTTTTTTTTTGTCCCCTTGGGATGATATTAAATTCAAGTCTTTCTCTTCCTTTGATGTTTTCCAACAAGCTTGGAAGATGGCCACGTTAATCTGTAGTTTGGTTTTCTGGGATACAAACAGACATCCTTTGACAAAATGGCCCTTGGCCTCACTCACTGTCTTAGTAGAAGTAGCCATTCAGCTCAAAGAAGACGGTTGCCAGGGAGGCAAGGGGAGTGTAGCACCTCCCTCAGGGGCTGAGAATGTTCCTGCTGTAGTAACAGAACCCACTCTGAGCCCAAAGCACACAGTTTTCTGCACACCGTCTTAACTGCCAACCCACTATGGGACTTTGGGAACCTTTGGCAAATAAACTTGAACCCTCTTAGGAGATTTGGTGCAAGACTTACACACTAATACCTTCCCTCCCTGCCCACACACAGATGCACATAACCGAGCACAGGCTAATCCTGGGCTAAGTCCCTTCTCTGCAGGGATATTTGAATTCATTTTCAAATGGTCCTCTTGGTTTGTTTTCATCGTGGGCATCCTGTCCCAGCTAGAGAAGCTCTATCTTACAAGAGTGGAGTTGGGCTGGTTTCTAGGGTAGATATAAGGCACGGTCTGTCTGCAAGGTGCCGGCCACCAGCTCAGTTTTGGAACACACTCTTGCACTTTGTGGTATGGCTGCAACGGCCCCCTGCTTTTGTCCTTGCCCTGTGCCCATGCTTCTGCTAAATATGGAATAGGTTTGGTATTTACTTGGTTGCCAAAGAAGCCCAATTGTTTAGATTTGGGGAAGCAAGACATAAATGTAAGACAGAAAGGATTAGGCCAGGGTTTTTGTTGTTTGGTCTTCGAGTGCAGAAGGCCTGAGGCAAAGGCAGCAAGACAAAGGCTAATTCTCCACTGACGCATGGAAGAACCTGTAGACAAGCAAGAGAAGCCCGCACATTCTTACTTGATTCACTCAACTTATTATTAAATTATTACTCATGGTTTTGTTCATTTGTTTGTTTTGTTTTTCCCTATGTCCAGCCTGGCTTCACCTTCCTACCTCCAGACCAAGTATCTATTTTGAGATTTTTAAAGTCCTTCTGATTGTCACACAGGGCCCTTTTGTGCTGAGACTAAACCCTGCTACAGAAACAGAACCCACTCTTTTGCAGAGTCAACACATGACTTAGAGCATGGGTCATCACAGGTCTCCAGTCTCTCCGGAGACACCCCCGATCCCTGGGTGAGTGTTGGAACATAACAGCTGACCGTGACCCTTGTCATTCCTGGTGGAGACGGGAATGATGCTGTCAGGGCTTTGCTCCCTCTGGGGCTCTGCTTCTCTCCACGGCATCCATTCAGCCTGCCTAGAAATGGCCATTGCCTATGGTAGGAGAGAATTGCACGCACTCACCAAGAAAGCTGGTCTAGCACAGCTCTGAGGTTTCTCATGCACGCAGCGAATCCTCTGAGATGTGTGATCGGAAAGCTGGCCCACTGGTTGCTTACTTACTACTCCAGGAGAGTAATTGTCCTTACTAGGAACTCAACCTTGGGCATCCAGATCTTTCCATAAATCACCTTAACTTCCTCTCTTCTTCCTCCTCCCCCTGGGGAACCTCAGCATTGCATTCCCATGTTGCACAACACAGATCAGATTATCTGGTCGCTCTAGAGATTTGTATATAAAAGACTACTTTTGTGAGGATTTTTGTATATTGTTTTTCTATTTGTTTTTTACGGCTTAAGGAGAGAGCTGGCAAACTGTGAATCTAATTTGATCTTGCTGCCAGCAGATACATTTTGGCTTCCTGGTAAGAACCGACGTTACCAGGGACAACCCATTGCCCCTGTGATCAGTATCGCACCCAGCGAAATTCCTCCAGCCCTGTGTTACATTCTTTTTTAAACAAATCCCTGGACTTCTTTACTATTATTTATAAAGAGCACGAGGAAATGTATTTATAGTCCTGGATATTATATGTTTAATATTGATTTAGCCTTTAATAATGTTATAGGTTTGTATCTATTCTTCATAAATCACAGAGAGCTCAGTGTAGACTGAATTAATCTATTTCGTATCTGTAATTTTGCAGACAGATATTTTCTTATGGTATTTTCTATATAACCACATAGGTAGAATTATAACTAATTAGAGCACAAGACATTTCTACGGCAACTCAGAGCCTATCAGTTGTTTCCTGAGCATATAACCGCGTTCAAAAAATTTAAGAATCCTGTCCTTCACGCCGCAATGAACAAAATGACCATAAAGAACGAGGAATCACTTCAGTCTCTTAGCTGGTTAAGATACGCATTTAAACAATCAGTCTTTTCAACTTGAGGAATGGTGCTAATTCCTTGTTTTTCCAGCTAAGCATTCAAATTTCACCAAAGTAAGAAGACGAAAAATAACGCGATGAGCGTGGGATCATTTCTGTATCAGATCTTCCCCTGCCTCCCCCCAACCATTTATGTCAAAATTGGCTTTGGAAAACCTTGAGTAGAGAGCTTGAGGATGAGTGCTAGGAAGCAACTCAGGACAGATTTGTTGCAGTTCATGCTTGCCAAGCAAATTGCTAGTAAATGTCACACTGTTATGTGAATTGAGCACATATTTTTAAGAAAAAGGTTATTAGTACTAGCTATGAAGCAATACCCTTAATCACTGGGGCTGGAGGTGGGAGCTTAGAGTCACACTGAAATAGTTTAGAAGGAGCCCAGGTAGATTCTGTCCTCAGGTGAATAACGATCTATGTAATTCCCCCAAAAGGCAAATCAATAGCCACTGCGAAGACCAGGGGGTCTTCCTTCTGCCAAACACACTTTCTGATATGGTCGTAGCGCTAGTATTTTTGCCATGTTTAGAGAAAATTGTCAATTCCATAGAAAGTGTTCTGGTATGTATTTGAAACTGTTCCTCATTCAGCAAACAGATGAGAAGTGCCCTCAACTGGCAATGATTGTATCTGTGATTTTCGAGTCCAGAGAGCTGTTCAAGGCATGAAGTTCTTGTGTGTCTACAGTAACACTTGGTTCGTGCATGAAGAACAGTGCCTGTGCACTTTGTGTAGCTATAATGTAGGTAACTATGCGTAATTTCAGTGAAATGGTGTATAGATGTATTTTAATTTAATTTAAATGTTATCTTTAGCTTTTCATCTAAATGCGGTAGGCATGTTGATTGGGTGTTTTGGAAAACCCTATTTTTCCCTCTTAGATAACTAGTGAAGCACTTCTCCTCTTTTTAAATGTGATCTAGCGGTACGTGTCAGTGAAGAACTTCTCTATGAATCCTTTGTACCAATGATTGTGTGAAAGTCTGGGCATCCAGCATCTTTGTAAATATGCAATTCCGAGCAAGGGAGGGTTGGGTGTGTGTCATGATTCTTAGTGAAAGGTCATCAGACATCTGTCCAATGCATGGCAAGTACAGTTGCGGAGCTTCTGATGATCTAGGCCTAAGTCGGGGTAGAATGAGGACACTTATCTACAGCCTTCCTTTGCTTGGTGGATTGGACTCAAGAAAGATAAAAAGTTAGCCTGCTTATGTGCATGCTCACATCCTGTCCTTAGGTAAAGGTATGCCTCTCTGGTTGCCAGATACTGATCAGGATGCTCATGACTTAGAGGTTCTGAAGAACCTTGTCCCCCTTGGTTTCTCGAGTCATGTTAACTAACTGCCATGTAGGCAAAACCCCATAGAAGCACAGTTCTTGTAGTAAACTGTACAGACGTCCATAGAAAGAGCACTAGAGGCCCAAGAATGGTCAGTATAAAGCTTCAGGGTTACAAAAAGACAACTGATGAGGCACAGATCCCACAGATGTGAAGGAAGTATGACCTCTCCCTTGTAGGCTCCGTGTGCATGTTTTGAGTGATTGGAGATGAGATAACTAATGCAAATATCCACTTGCCTCCTAAAACACACATTCTGTCTCATGATCACTACCTGGAATGCTGTAGCATCGACAGTTCCCATCACCCCTTTCTCCTCCCCAAGGACAGAGGAAAATGGCCGTGCACAGTTGGGAACATCAAGTGCCTCTGTCTTTCACAAAAAGGAGAGGAAGCCTGCACAATCCCATGAGGGCACAAAGCACATTAATTTTCAGTGGCTTCTCCAGTGATTGGAGTGAGGGGGTACAGATGGCAGAACAGACACATTTTTCCTGGAAAATGTGGCCTCTTTAACTCCTGTCAGATTCCGGGTGGAAACCCTACTGAAGAAAAGCCAGCCTTTAGGTAAGGTTTCTTCAGAAGGTTCTTGTGTGTCCAGAATGAAAGATAAGAATAACTGTTTCCCTCAACTTCACCATCCCCATTGGTCTAAAGTCATGTAGCCCAGAGCACTGATAGCACATATGTGTTTAAAGACTAATGAATGAAAACAGATAAAAATTTCAACTAATTTTGGGGATATTTCTTCAATATGGTACTAGGCAATGCCTCATTGGCAAAGCACTTCTGGGGTAGTTGAGATCTTTCGTTTTCACCTTGAGCTTTCTTACCATGTGGACTGATTACTGTTAACATTTCATGTGTAAAATAACTGGATATTCTTTATATACTGGAAGCAATCTGTGAATCCAATATTTCACTAAGTGTTTTAACTTTTGTGTATATATCTCTCATCAATAAATGTGCATTCTGATTTCTCTTGGTCGTTGCCTCTCCTTCAGTTCCCATTTTAAACTAGCATTGGTTCCATAGTGGGGGAGGGGGTCTTTCCAGAAGTGTTTCTTCTGGAAAAACTGTGGACTGAAAAGTACAGTGTCCAAATGAATACTTTCCAGAATGCCTAGTTATCTAATGGAGTCATGTCATACCTAAAGTTAGTGAAGTGGACAAAAATGGGATGTAATCCAAATTTTCCCTGTGAATCACTTGGTCTATCTCCCAAATCTTGGGGTTTGATCCAGGGTTTATTTCTCAGTTATGTGAAATGCCCATCACAAGTTGCCTCAGGGACTCTGTTGTATACCATCTTTGCTGAGGGAGTCTGAGAGAGGCTTCATATCCATATTTCTGCAGGTGCCAAATTCAGAAGATACCGAATGTGTCAATGTTACCCTGAGTCTTAAAGCTTCCTCCCACATGTCATGGACCTCACTTGTGTTCACAGTTTAAGGACCAGGGCTCTACCTAACCTCAAGGGGTCAGGGAAATGCAACCATAACAGGAAGAACACTGGAAATAGTTGGTGAATAGCTCTTGTGACTATCGGGCCAAAAGAGTCCTTAAATCATTCATAAAGGCAAAAATATGAACATATCATCTTTCAGTAAGTTCAACTACACGTTTTTTCTCTAGTGCTGGAAAAATCATTGCTATGAAGGTGAGTAGCAAGCATTTGTCAGTCATGTTGTAGAAATAAAATGCATGGTCTTCAAAAGTAAGACCGGGCTCAGCATAATGAGATTCTTGCACAATGAAAGGTATATGATGCACATCATTTATATATATATATATATATATATAGATATATATATATATATATATATATGAATGGAGGTCCACCAAGAGAATGGCAGGTTCTTTTGACACATGGGGCGCCAGAATACTGAATAGAATGGCTTAGATTAATAGAATTTTCTCTCTCATTTTTTTTGGGGGGGATGAAAGAAAGCAAATATTTTAAATGAGTGAAATAGATAGATGGGATACACCACAATTTTATGAATGTCAGCGATTTCTTTAAACTGCTTGTGAAAATGGACATTTCTTTTTAAGACACACTTTTCCTTCTTCCCTGGGAATCAAATATATCTCACATCACAGCCATCTTCAGAATGTTATTAAAATTTTATTTACAGTGGGGCGCCTGGGTGGCTCAGTGGGTTAAAGCCTCTGCCTTTGGCTCAGGTCAGAATCCCAGTGTCCTGGGATCGAGCCCCACATCGGGCTGTCTGCTCCGCAGAAAGCCTGCTTCCTCCTCTCTCTCTCTCTGCCTGCCTCTCTACCTACTTGTGATCTCTGTCTGTCAAATAAATAAATAAAATCTTTAAAAAAAAATTTTATTTACAGAAAATACGCTTGTCAGTAAGTTTCTGGGTGGCCATTTTAAGACCGATTATATGTGATTATTGTAATTAATAATTATAATTATTACTCATTAATATTATTTTGGGGGTGAGAATAGAAGGATGAATAATGGACTCAGGGTTACAAGACATGAGTTCTTTTTCTTTTTTTTTAAAGACATGAGTTCTGATCTCCATATAGTCACTGAAGAGTTGAGTAAAAATGGTCAAGTCCCTTTGCAATTTGTAATTATTTTGGCATATTTAAAATTAGGGGTTTAGATGAGATCAATTCTAAGCTTTTGAACTCTGAAATTTACCTGTCGTCCTGGCTGACAGGTATATTTATGTATATATGTATATACATTATGTATGTATGCATACTTCCATCAAAGTGATAATGCCACGTGACATAGAAGCACAGGAAGATATTACCATGTGCGAGAACTACAGCATTCGATGATTTCCCTTGACCTTGGTGGTCCTCCCTATCCCCGTGATCTTCACTACCCAGGGGAAACTGACC
Source organism: Mustela nivalis (assembly GCF_964662115.1). NCBI lineage: Eukaryota > Metazoa > Chordata > Mammalia > Carnivora > Mustelidae > Mustela > Mustela nivalis. The sequence continues at coordinate 93,009,382 of NC_139028.1, read as the reverse complement.
CCTTAGGGGCTGTGTTTATCATTCCCCTGCTTTGAAAAAATGGTTTGATCTCACAGGTATGTGTGCCTGGACAAGCTTTGCTTATTTTACACCTTAGAAAAAGGGCCACATGTAGTCTTTTTGGATCTGTCTCTTTGTTACCTAATGTTGGGTTTTTGTGTTCATCCATGTCGTTACAAGTAGCTGTGGTTCATTCATTGTCACTGCTGTATAATGATACCAGGTGGCAAATATGTCACATTTTGGTTATTCATTTTCCTGCCAGTGGAGATTTGCCTCATTTCCAGTTGTTTCTGTGTGTCAGACAGCGCTGCTGTGAACATTATTGTGTATGTCCTTGACGTATAACCCAGGAGGCTTTGATATATGGGTTCCTAGATACAATAAAAAAAAAAAAATGTGTGTGTGCATGTGTGTGTGTGTGTGAGAGAGAGAGAGAGAGAGACTGGAAAATACCTATTAAAATCTTTTACATGTCCATGGCTCCTTCAGTGGGCCCACGTGTGGACCACCACTGGACCCCCTGCTATTCCATGCACTGTTGGCTGATTAATGAAGCCCATGTCACTAGTGAGAATACTGAGGCAAGTGAAACCAGAACGTTTTTAGGAAGTGTGAATTTAAGTTTAAACTGAAGCGGGTCACCTGGGTGGCTCAGTTGGCTGAGTGTCTGTCTGCCTTTGGGTCAGGTCATGATCTTGGGGTCCTGGAATTGAGCCCCACATCAGCATCCTGCTCAGTGGGGAGTCTGCTTCTCCCTCTGCACCTCCCCCTCTCATGCTCTCTCTCTTTCTCCCTCAAATAAATAAATACAATCTTTTTTAAAAGGTGAAAGCTGAAGCGTTCTTTCCTCAGACTCACATGGTCAAGCCTTTAACACAGCTCCAAGATCAACTAGACAGGACCCACCAGATCTTTCCTCTCTTCTTTACGCACAATGCAGTGGGCCCGGCAAGCTCCGCCAGATGTTAGCAGGCTGTTTGCTATGATGCCAACCGTTGTTTGAGAGAAGTTACAGGAAGTCACAGGAAAACTCCCCACCTGCCCCTCAAACTGTTAGCAGCCCCTGGAGCGTCATGCTGTGGTCCCACGATGGTGGACTGTGGAATCGTATGGGGCAGTGTGTCTGAAAAGGGCGGCTGCGTGGCTGCCACCCGAGGCCCCCAAACTTTGGCACCTCTTCTTCTGGGCACAGTGACCTAAAACAGGAAGCCAGGACTTTCTACTTTAAAGAGCCACATGATATAGAAGGTTCAGGCACCTCCAGGAAAGCTTTCATGAGAACGGGAAGGCATGGGTGGAGATGCCCACACTTCTGACATGGGCTGTGCAAGAACAGAAGAATGTGGAGTCCCTGGGAAAAAGGCAGATTTTTTAGCTTAGTACTTTTCTTGCTGGTAGTTTTTAAGGTTCAGTTCATTCATCCTCCCACTGAGGCAGGGAGAGGCAAGAGTTAATTCCTGCGTCACTGTGAGAAAAACTGAGCCAGAGTCAGGCTTCAGCTCGGGAGTGTTGGTTGGGTCCGTGTCGCTTGTCCAAAAAAGAGTGTAAAGAGCGTAAAACCATCCAATGTAAATTCCATTCTTGCTCACAAACATTGAAAAGCAACAACTTTAAATGCTTCTGAATGCCATAAATCAGACAAATAAATTGTTACTCTGTCCGTTTCCCCCTTCCCCACCCATGCTCTCTCTTTATCAGGTCAGAATAAATACACAAAATCCCAAGATCTATTTTGGTTGGTGATTCAGGGTAATCAGAAGTTAGCCTTCCAAATATTGTCTGGAAAAATCTAGTGGCCTCCAGTGAAGGAAAAAAGGGCAAATATAGAACTACAGTCATCTGTGGTAGACTCCTTTTGTTGCATGACTTGGTTCTCCTGGAATTCTCCAACGGCCTCTGTCACTTCTCAGATGTTTTCCAGGCCTGGACAGCATGCTGCTCATGGGAGGAGGGGCCCCGGAATTTCCAAATTGCCTTCATCTGAGTGAAAAGTTCAGATGGAATGCAGTTTCCCTTCTCCAGTTGCTTTTCTTCTCATCTCAAACTTTCCCCTCATCTTGGTGAAGAAGAGAGAGGCCATGCCAGACTGTAAGGCCAGAAAGGACCTTAGAGGGCAAGTATTTGAAGGCTAGCCATGCCTTTCTCAGATGAGGAAAATGGCCCCTTCATTTAAAATGAACTAGAGGTAAATGCAATGAGAACCCAAGGTTAAATCCTCGTTATGTACCTCTTCTAGCTCTGGTCTGTGGACTGTTTGCTGCCCCTTCTTCATCTGTGGAACGGGGCTAACCCTGCCCATGAAATAGGAGATCTGATGAGAGGACAACCACAAACTATTTGGCACAACACTTGACCCATCAATGATAGCCATCACCACCATCAAATGCATCATCTTCATCATCACTATTGCCACCCTTAGCATTATCAATTATAACTCCTAGTGGCTAAGCTGTAGGAAACCATGCTTCCTCTTTCCCAATCTGGCCCCTTTTCAACCATATCACATGGACACAAGCGTTTAACCCAGAACTCAGAGCTCATCTTCCAAACATCTGAGCTCTGTTGATAGACCATGACCTCTCGTGACCCAGGCTTTATTCCTTTACTCAGCGTTTTCTTGAGGATAATCATCCTTTACTTCTAGAGAAGCTTCATGACATCACGAGACGGTACTGCCTGGTGTTCCAGAAGACCCTCTAATACTTTCTTTTGTTACTTACCAAAGCTATGATCTCTAGCAAACACCCTAGATTTTTTTCAGGGAAAGGAAGTCTCAACCTGGCTAAAGAGACCTCTCACTGGGACAAGAGCCTGTGATGGCTTTTCCAATGGGAAACAGGACATCCAGGAATAAGTGAATTCTTTCTTTACTGGAAAAGCCCCTCAGGGAGTCCCTAGCTCACAGCATTGTATATACTGGCAGAGCCTACTCTCATGAGAAAGGCCGTTTCTGTGGAATGTGCCCAACTCAGCAGCACCCTACAAAACTCCCTTGGCTGGGTCTATTCTCAGCAGTTTTCTTCCCATCACCCCTTTCTCCTTTGCCTTGTCTTTTTCCACAAATGATGTTTGCCTTCTCCCCCAACAGTTTCAAGAACAGAACCTGGAGCCTTTTGGAGCCTTTTGGTTTGGGGAGCTCATCCATCGCCATGCTAGAATCATCTCAAAATAGTGGCCCCCTATACTTTTCAGCAGCTTCAGGGCATGACCATATCTTAGGAGCTTGCTATTTATGATTGACCGTAGCTACTGTCTGAGGTGGGATCCCTAGAAGCAGAACCTGAGACAGGATTCAAATTTCCATGATTTTTCTGAGGGAGTACTTTTCACAAAACCTTATAAAGAACTGAAGGAAACAGGAAAGGGAAGAGAAAGAGTGGAGCAAGAAGATAGTCTCAGGAAAAGTCTGAGTTGTCCTTTAAGGGGACTTTGAGTACCCAGATCCCTCAGTCATTGGCTGCAGGCTACTTGTGGAAGGGGAGAATAGTCTCCAGGATGAGGCAGCTCCCATCTGCTGAGAACCATTTTCTAGAGAGGGGAGTGGCTGTGAGTTGTTAGTTGTCAACACAGCAGTTAGGGGATGGATGCACCAACCCAAGAAAGGGATCTGAGTCGAGAACCAACAGCGTCATCTAAAACTTTCATCCCACGCATGCCTACCGTGTGGCAGGCTCCTGTGTACCTCAGCTCATATGGTTCCCACAACAATTCTGTGAGGTGGGTAGGTGTTATCAACATCCCCCTCCCCCTCATTTTACGGATAATACCACTGATGTTCAGAAACATACATCTAAAGAAAAAGCTGTCCTGGAGGTATTTCTAGTTCCAATGCCTTTCATATACTGGTTCTGTTTTCTCAAATAACTCAACAGAGTCTACTGCTATGTTATAGATGTTTTATGGTGTTTGAATCTCTATGCTCCGCATAGTACTCCTTGGTGTCTAATCTTGAAGCCCAGTCATGCATTCAAATGAGATTGGCCATGCTTGTCATCCTGTATGGTCCTGCATCACCTACTTAGTTGCCCTCTGCAGTCATGAAACCCACATTTAGAAAAGAGGAGGTCTCCAAGGATGCCCGGAGCCCCAAGCTACATCCATACGAGTTGGCCCAGCTGGTCAGAACAGATTATTCTCTTCCTTAAAGTGTTTGCTAAATCTACAGGACAGTGAACGCCATCTTGAGTGTGAACTCCAATCAGCTGAGAGTGAGGGAGACTCTTCCTGGAGTGTGCTCGCTAGGAAAGAATGACATTGATTATCAATGACTGCAAAGAAACTGGGAAGAGGGAGAGATTCCTGTATGTCTTCTCAGTGCCATTCTTGATTGTATGGGTCAGGATGAGTTGTAGGGCAATGGTATCAGCAAGATGAGCTTATTATGGGCTCACAGCATAGTTGCACCATGGGTCTGCAGGGGTCATTCTCCTCCATGTACTTTCCCAGGAACCCTACATTGATAAACCAGCTATGACCTTAAAGAGGTTTGTTGCCATGCCGGAGGGAAAGACAGCTCAAGGGAGGTTCTCACACAGTTAAAGGTCACCTCAGCTCACAACTCATTGGCCAGAATGAGCCACATGGTCCCGTGCAGCTTCCAGGGAGAGTGAAATGCAATCCTGCCTCCCTCCATTCTCAGGATGGAGGAGATCCAGAAACACTTGTGCCAATATGTTACCATAGTCTCCAGTCACCCAATACTTCGTGCAAAATGTACTCAGAGCCCCTCCCCCAAGGGGGCCTACACAAAGTCTCATCCATTCACGGCATCAAGCTCAAAGTCCAGGATCTCAGAGTGTCACGTGGAAGTTACTATATACAGTTTAGAGGTGGCTCTTGTTGCCCCAGAAATTGGTGAAAACAAAATGCAAGTTCTCTGCAGCCCCACCCCGCCCCTCCCCTCCATCCTTCACATACAGATGTTCCAGTGGTCGAATGGGGACAGTTTAATTACCATAACATACTCCCATCTGGAAAGGGGACAAATGAAAGATTGAGTCACTGAGTCATGGCATTCAGAAATCCTGGTGGGCAGACATTAGAGGGCCCCCTTCGCATAAGGGACATTTCTTGATTAGGTCCTAATCTGGCTCCCTGGGAGGGCTTCCCCAACTCCCCCCTTCCCCCCACCCACCATGACATTTCATTCCACCCTCAGAAGCCCCTCCTTCTCCGTCACACTCAGTTGCCTCATGTGAGGAGAGCAGATAGGAATAATGTCTCTTGCAGCAACAGCGTCTGCTTTCTGTTCATAGAAAGTTAAGGTTCAGGGCTCCTTTTAATTCTCCATTAGGTACAGAGTTTTCTAGTTGAAGTCCACAGTGTCTTGGGCAACTTGACTCTTAAAATCTTCATGAGCTTTATAAGTTTGACACTACTCAGCCTCACATGCCAAGAGCCACACCCTTAGCCCTCCTAGAAACACATCCTTTTCTCGTAATTGTGGGGACCTTGAGCCAATCAGGCTTGAGTCAGAGAGCCCTGTCATTAGATTTCTTGTTCTCTGAGCCTTTTTTTTTTTTTTTTTAAGAATAAAAGGATATGCTGGATGGCCCCATTAGCTCCTGCAGTGGTTTTAGCAATAGATAGGATGACCATGTCCTCAAATCGATTTTGTTTCTGAGACTGAGTTAGGGCATAACATGTCTATTTTATCTTTAATTTTTGGATTTCAGAAGTAGTTGTCTTTTTCGGCTCTACAAATGTTCACATTTCTAGAATCTCTAAGTAATGAAAATATTTGAGGTTGTGACAGCACACTGACCCATTTGGGGTCTCTGAGTGTCAGGACCTGTGATGGCCACATAGCAGGAGGGAGAGTTCAACTTTGTCATCTGTGGCCACAGAAAATTTGCAGTTGTCTGTACTGCAAACAATCACCTGATATATTAGAGAAACGTATCTCCTATTCTGGGGTTTCGGCTTAGATGTTTTCTCTTTGTGGCAGCCTCATTTGGAGGCAAAATTAAACCCTCCTTATGAGCCAGTTACTACCTGATGATGCCAATGGAAAGGATATATGATGGTCCGTCCTGAGGAAAGGGAACTCAGTCACCAGAGAGGCTTCTGAAGGCAGGCTGCAGGAAAAGACAACACACATCAAAGTCGTCTCGGCTGACACAATCTAAGAGTGTCATTTTTCGGGCGCCTGGGTGGCTCAGTGGATTAAGCCGCTGCCTTCGGCTCAGGTCATGATCTCAGGGTCCTGGGATCGAGTCCCGCATCGGGCTCTCTGCTCAGCAGGGAGCTTGCTTCCCTCTCTCTCTCTCTCTGGCTGCCTCTCTGTCTACTTGTGATTTCTCTCTGTCAAATAAATAAATCTTTAAAAAAAAAAGTGTCATTTTTCTAAGGTCAAGGTGTGGAGAGTTTAGAAATTACTCTTTTCCAAAAAAAAGAAAAGAAAAAGAAAGAAAGAAAGAAAGAAATTCTCTTTTCTGCACCAATTTCAAATTAGGGGTGAGGGTTTTTTTCTTTCTAAACAGCTGTGTTACTGAAAGCTAAATGATGAAAAAAAAAAAATAACCCAAACTGATACATTATCTTTATTTCTGCCCCCACGGAATGGGTGTCCAGCTGTTATCTGAAGAGATGAGTCAGGAAGATGGACTTTTTCCTTGGTCCAGCTGGAGTCTTGCTGTGGGGAAAAGCTCACGCTGCCTAGTGGGGGACCCACTGACTGCATTTCACAGATGAAGAAACTGAGGCCCAAATATGTTAAGTAAGGGGCCCTCAGGCATAGTATCTATTCAGTTGTTGGGTATCGGGAAGGGAAAGATATCCCACCTCTATTTTTCTCTTGGTATTTAGAGGCTAGGAGGCAGATTAAGTTTATAAGGACACTGCCATCAAGGCTTCCCTTGCCCAGCTCCACTACCGGACACAGCTGCCACGTTCCCACAGCTGTGAACCTGTCTCCACTTCTCACTTATCTGCGTGCTGTGTACTCAAGATTACAAGTCCTGGGGGTCCTTTTCACCAAGCTCGTCTAGCTCAAGTTCAAATCATGCTTTTGTGTTCCTCAGTGCCACTCTGTCCACTTGCTTAGTCAGGACCCAGGCGTCTCCTATGGGACATGGGTTCTGCGGAAACTCCTCTCAGAGACACTCCCTCGGCACCCCCACAGGCTTCCAGCTTTCCACACTGGCGAGACCAGGAATCCTGCCACCATTTATGAGCCATCTTCCCAAATCTGCTGAACTCTCTTTTTCTATTAATGTGCTTTCTTTCCATGCTTTTTGTGTTTGTAGATCTATACTCTTCCAATACATTGGCTATCATTTGAATGAGTCTTAGGAAGGAATATACATAAATGAAAAAGAGACATAAATGAGTCTTAGGAAGAAATACACATAAATGTTGACTCAACCTGAAAGTCTGAGATGGAAGATTCGTTCTCGAATGGAGCCATTGTGCATGCTGCACCCCCTCCCAGCGGACGGGGCCAAGCCCCACTACACTGACTCGAATAGATCCCTTGTTTAGATAGGGCATCGTGGAAGAAACTCTAAGGTGCACCGTCGCCCACTAGCTGGCCAGCTTCCCTTTGACATCTTGGTGACATCATGCTAACCCTTTAGCAGCCTGCCTGGTTGCTAATCCCAGCTTAATGCTAGGTTGTGACTTGGTTTGGAAGTAATCAGATATCATTTTCTTAGGCAGATATTCTGGAAAAGCTTCCAAAATATAACCAGTGAATCTGGTTCCTCTTTTTCTTTCATATAAGATGTGCCTCTTTCTATGATTCATGTGGGTCTTTAATCAGCATATATCATTATGCACCTACTGTATGCCAGAGCGCTCCTCTAGGTGCAGAGGCCACTGCTGGAAACACGAGGCTTACTAAGAGGGTTATACAACCAGCTCCCGATTATCTGAAAGTCTTACACAATTGTAAGAATGGAGTGGGGAGAGGGAGATGAAATATTGTGGACTTGATCTACCTTCCTGTTTTCTTGTTTCATATTTTAGTTTAAATTCTAGTTAGTTTACATATAGTGTAATATTGATTTCAGGAGAACTGATCTACCATCCTTATTCCCAAACCATATAAGCCAGTGTGTGTGTGTGTGTGTGTGTGTGTGTGTGTGTGTCTGAGAGAGAGAGAGAGAGATAGAATTTCATTCTGGGGTGGGCAATATGAAATGCAACTTTCTAAGATTTTCTCTTTATCTCTCTTCATTCCTGTTCCTTATCTCTCCGCCATGAACCCCATCTATTTCTGATATCCCCACAATCCTTTCTTCTGGTACCTGACAGCTCTGCCCACAGAAAAAATCAAATCTCTGCCCCTTTCAGGTCTAATTCTCTCAGCGTTCCCAACCTTCCCTGTTGGATGTCAATTGATTTTCTCCTGCAAGCTATAATTGTGCCACAGGGAATGGTGGGCTCTGTCTCCATGTCCTCTGCATTCTCCAGAAATGAGCCTTTGTCTCTGAAATCTGGAGGAATGGAAGGAAAAACTTGGCGAGAAATTGCCACCCTGGGTGGTGGCTGGATTTCCCCTCGATTACCCAAAATCAAACATATCTCATCACTTCCGGGCTTGATTTCCTTCAGAAACCCCTGTCCTGACCTAAATAACAAATACCAGTTTCTCCATTCATCTTGACAGTTCTCTTAGCAGAATGAATACCCTGGACTTAATATGCCTGAGGAATATTTGCACCTGCCTTACCACTAGTGTAATTTACCAGACACCTTACTCTTACTGGACAACAAAGAACATCTTATTCAAATCATGTTTCCCTAAATTCTAGGAGCAGGAAGAAATTAGTTTATCCAATTGTACTGATATGTCTTGAAATTCAACTCACTTGTGTAGCTAGTTACCAAACTTAGAGGATACTTTTTGGGAGAGAAAATATTTCCAGCTTAAAATTTCAGGATAAAGAATTTTACAGAAAATAGATGTTTGGCTGTCTATTTACCTTTTTCTAGAAATGGAGTAGATCATTCATTTTGTACTTTTTAAAAGATTTTATTTATTTATTTATTTGCCAGAGATAGAGAGAGAACGCACACAAGCTGGGGGAGCAGCAGGCAGAGGGAGAGAGAGAAGCAGACTCCTGGCTTAGCAGGAGCCCAACTCAGAACTTGATCCCAGGACCCTGAGATCATGACCTGAGCCAAAGGCAGATACTTAAACAACTGAGTCACCCAGGCGTCCCTCATTTTGTATTTTTTAAAAGATTTATTTATTTATTTCAGAGAGATGAGAGAGGAAGAGAGAGAGCAAGCTTGAACTGGGGGAGAGGGAGAGAGAGAATCTTCAAGCAGACTCCTAGTCCAGCTTGCAGCCTGACTCAGTGCTTGATCCCATGACTCTGAGATCATGACCTGAGCCAAAGTCAAGAGCTGGTGCTCAACTGACTGAGCCACCCAGGTGCCCCTTACTTTGTATTTTTTATGTTAAATTCTTTTTAAGGAAAAATAAGAGGCTCCAAATAATCCAATCTCTTCTTTGAGTAGCCCTGGATTCCTCTAGTGAATCCATTTAGCCAAAGGGATAATTCCAAATCAAATAGAGACAAAATCTGGTATAGAGTTGAACTCATCCCCAAACACCAAATAGCTTAATATGTGCTGCGTTTAGAACCAAAATCATCTGGGACTTCAAAATGGTTTAAAATCCGTTTTGAAGTCCCAGATGATTTTGAAACTCATTTGAAACTCATCAACACTGAAGCCAGCCCTCTCTAGGAGCTGTCACGATAATCATTCCTGTTAAAAGGATCGGTGTGTTGGAGCAGAAGCAGTATGGTGTAGGGGCTCAGAGGCAGCCCCGGCTCTGTGCTGTTCATGTTGGCATCCTACCAACTTCCTGAGTGACTATACTCTCTGTGTCTTAGCTTCCCCATCTGTCAAATAAAGATAATAAAGTACTTTATTCCATGTGGATCTCCTGAGTCTTGTTTTAGTTTTCCAATTGTAGCACATGCTTATGGAGCGCTCTGGGTTAGGCTTTGCTCTAATGCCCAAGATGTTGATTAGTTTAGTTTGTTAACTCTATGGACTGTGTTCTATCATCTCTTTAACCACAGAGAGGTTAAATCAATTAATTGGGTTACTGAGCTCAGCAGGTTTTAAACAGTCTCTGGAAGGTAACAAGTGTCTAGTCAATGTCCACTATCGCAGATGGCCACCCTCTTCTCCATCCCCATGCCCCCTCTCCGCCCCATCGTGGAAGGTACTACAACACTTGTTTGTGTCTCTCAGGCGAAGGTGTATAGCCCAGTACACATCATGGTTTTCAGCACGTAGAAGGTATTTGGTATTACGATTAAAGGGCTGGTAATTAATATTTCCTTCTCTTTATGATCTTTTGAATCCTTTTCAAAACACAAGGTATTGGGCACCTGGGTGGCTCAGTTGGTTGAGCGATCAGGTCATGATCCTGGGGTCCTGGGATGGAGACCAGCACCAGGCTCCCAGCTCCACGGGGAGTCTGCTCCTCCCTCTGACTTTCTCCCCTCTCATGCTCTCTCTCACTGTCCCTCTCAAATAAATAAAATCTTAAAAAAACAAAAACAAAAACCACAAGGTATTGATTAAAAAGAGAAAATATGGACCACCCGTGTACCCTGATCCTTTGTCCCACCATAAAGGCAACCCAGTCCACTCCCACTCTACACTAAGATTTTAGTGCAAGGACATCCTTCAGCTTCTTCTTTCGGGTTTTACTTGGAGGAGCCAAGGACCAAAGTCAGGTGGCAGGATCCAACTTCTTCATGGACCGGAGGAATGTTCTGGAATGTCCACTAGGGGGCACATTATCAACGGGCCAGAGAAGGCCAACAAGCTGGTTAAATAACAGGGAAAGAACAATTTCTCAAAGGACATGAACCTCGATGGGAAAATTGCCATTGATCCCATCCTTGGCTTGCCAGGTGAACATGCAGAACTTTTCTTGATTGGGTTTTACATAACGCTCGAAATTGTGCCGGAGGAGAAAGTGATCTACAACAGAGGGTCAGGGAGTTGAGAGATGTCCTCTTGAGAGATGTCCCAGCTCGGTGCTGCCCTGAGACAGAGTCCAGTAACTCTGCCCCCTAGGCTAGACCATGTGGGTGATGCAGATGCTGGGTCCCGGCACCCAGGGAGACTGGCTTAAGGGGGTGGAACAGCAGGCAGGCCAAGTGTGGCCAACCCAACCTGCACTGGACTCAGTAGCCAGCCAGCCTCACTGGGAATTAGAAGAGAGACGCTGTCCGTATTGGGACTCATGGAGGATTCTCTCTCTGCCGAATACAGAAAGGCCTGATTAAATGAGCACTAACTTGCTTTTACTACCTTTGTTCAGGTCTTGAACTTTTTGTATTCCTCTTACTTCTATTCTTGTCCTTCCGATAGCTTTTCCTGCCTTTTCTTTCTTCATTCCTTAATGAGATTTAAAGAATCCTTGGAGGAGGAGAAAATAAAAGGTACCGTTCTTTTTGAACTCTAGTAACCTCGCTTGAAGTTTGAATTGCCTGTAAGCCTTTACAGCTGAAAACCTGTCTCTCCACTTCTCCATAGGAGGGTTCCCAGTGTGGGCTAGGTCTCGGGAGTGAGGCCCCTAGAATTCCGACCCCATCTCCTCTCTCTCCTCATCCAAAAGCTGAAAAAAAAACGTTGAAGATGGGAGGAAAAAGGGGGAAAAAACCCGTGTACATCTGCTGTACCCCACGCATTTTGACATATATGAACTCATTTAATCGATCATCTGTCTTTCTGGTAGTAATGGCGGTTCCCATTTTATAGATGAGGAAACCGAGGCTCAGAGCCATTCAAAAACTCATGTAAGGGCACATAGGGAGTAAGGGGTAGGGTTAGATTTGTACTCAGAATTTTCTTTTAAAGACAGCCATTTTCTAATTCAACTTGAGCTGCCTTTCCTGAGGTTCTTGCCATTCTTCTGTAGGGAGTGAGGAAAGAGGAAGTGGTTTGGACTAGACTTCTGGAAAACAGTGGTCATCACATGATGAGGCAAACAGTCTGGAAGCCTGAGGGCGTAGGTTGAGGGGGCGGGTTATGGGGAGCCCTGACGGGCAAGCTACCGGTGTTGAAGCCCAGATGTCAACACAGGCAAGAAATGGGGCTGGAGGCTGTAGAGCTGGTTATTGAGAAAGAAGGACGGCTCAGCCAGACTTCCTGCTCCCCTGACCTTTTGCCAGGCAGCATGGCAGAAATCATATTGACATAGGACCTGCTTCTCTCCCTTCCAATAAACACAGCATCTATGAGGTTGTTTACAGTTTCCGAAGTTAATTCTATCACCAATGTGGCCTAAATGGTGAGTGTACCTTCACCTACTCATTCCCAAGCCCTTCCTGTGGTTTCTGGAAGCCTCCTTCAGTCCCACCAGACCCAGAGAATGAGGGCACGCTGACCTGGTTTGCAGCCTTCAGAGCTGACCTCTTAACTTGGACAAGTTCAATTTACCAAACTTTAGATTACGGGCAGCAAAGCACAGGAGGTCAGAGGCTCTGGACAGAGCTGAGCTCCGTTCCAGGCTCTACCCCTTTCTACGTGCGTATCTTAGGGGCAATAATTAACTCCTTTTCACCCCCAGGTGCCTCACCTGTTAAAAATAGGACACGAATTCTCCTTCATGGGTTAATAGGAACGACTCAGAGGAGTATGACTCCAGGAATATGTAAGCACTCCGTAGAGGGCTGTTGGGGCCATTATTGATCTCGGCCTTCTGATGTGTACTCAAGATCCAGAGCCGGATCCTGCCCTCAAGCTTGCTCCCTTGTGGAAAAGACAGACCCAGGACCCAATTAATTAGGTGGCACAGTAAGACGTGTGTTGATGACCCCGGACAAGGTAAAGGGGTGGCACTGGGAGAGGAAGGGACTTGGCCTGCGGAGGGATGTGGTGAGGCAACTTTCTGGAAATCTTGATCCAAGCTGTGGGTGGAACCACCAATTTGGTTAATCCACAGCCACAGCTTGAATGGCCAAGATTTCATCAAGGGATGCCTGCTACTCTTGCTTGCTAGACTCCTTGCTCTTTAGCCTGGCTTTGGAAGCAGAAGACCTTGCTGTGAAAATAGAAGAGCCTTGGAGCCCAAAATATTCTGGTTCCAAGCATCCTGAGTTAAGAGCTTAAAAGCTGATTAGAGCTCTGGAAACCAGAGAGGATGGTGAAGAGAGAGGGTAAGTGCCTACTGTGTGCATAAGGGACATGAATTGATACTCACTTAGGAATCAGTATTTTCGAGGACCTGATGGAGGCCAGACCCTGCCAGGTGTTATGACCTCATTTAATCCTCAGAGTGGCCCTGTGGAATTTTCATGGTCCTTCTTTTACAGATAAGAAAATGAAGGCTCCAAGTATTTAGGATGTGTGGACAGGGTTGAAGTTAGCCGACAGAGTCAGTCTTAAAACCCAGGTTTGTCTGATTTCGAAGCCCATGCTCCTTCTACTGTATTGGATAATCTCATGAATGTAGATTCACACAGGACGCTGCTTCTTCCTTTTCCAGTAAACACGGCATTTATGAAGTTGTTTACAGTTTTCTAAATTAATGCTCTAGCCAACATGGCTGAGAGAGTGCGTGTACTTACGCGTAAACATGAGAGGTGCCTCCAAGCACCAAAGCAACTTTCAACATATCACTCAAGGACCTATTACACTAATGACCCCGATCATTGGCTCCTTGTAACCACACTTTTTGCAATGTCACTTTGCAGCTCCTCCCATTCAGAGGTGAAACCTCTTTCCCACCTTTCAAGTCTGGGCTGCCCTTATGCTCTGTCTGGTCAGTAAAACATGGTGGATTGATGGAGATCCAGTTCCTGGTTTAGGTCTCAAGAAGCCTTATGGACATCTATTGTCACTTGGATTGCCGCCAAGGCTCGATCAGGCAGCTGGGGGCATGTGAGGGACACACAGGCAGAGACCACCCTCCTATCTTCCCAGCCATGCCAGATGAAGCCATCAGAGATTCTAGTTGACCTGTTGTTAACCACAGACACATGTGTGAGTATAATCACAGCCAGCTGAGCTCTTCCTGGGTCAGCAGGAGCACCCAGTCTATGGGGACACTCCTGAGAAATAATAAATGTTTGTTGTTTTAAGTTACTGCATTTTTGGAGTGGTTTTTAATGCATCGGTAGCTAACTGCTAGAACCAAAAATTTAATTTTCTTCTTAATAGAGCTCTATTCATTTACTGTCAGTACTTCAGTTTGGACGGATTGGTCCCTGTGCAGCTGCCATCTTGGGATCTCCCCTTGTCATCATTGTAGGAATTCCCTTTACTTTGCTCTGAGTCCCATGCCCTCCTCTTTCTCAGTTAACTCCCTTGTTTTGATGGAGTACATCCTGTGGGAATTGCCTGAAAACGGGTGGATAGGTTTGGAGACAATGCATATTTGAAATGCCTTCATGCTGCCCTTTCTCTTAATTTGTGGTTTAGCTAAATTCAAGTTCCAACTGGGAACTATTTCTCTCACAAATTTGAGGGCACTGTTTCATGGCCTTCTATGTGGCTCTTGAGAAATCTCATTCTATTCTGATTCTTAATCCTCTGTATTATCAATCTTCCCTCTCCAGAGTTATATTAAAAGATCTCTTTGCCTCGGTTGTGATGAATTTTTAAGATGATGTGCTTTAATGTGGGTCCGTTTTCACTCGTTGTGTCAAGCACTCACCTGGTTGTTTTAGTCTAGATATTTGTGTTCTTCAGTTCTGGGAAACCTTCTTGATTTATTCTTAAATGAATCCTTCCTCTTCATTTGCTCTTCCTGCAACTCCTATTATTCACAAGGTAGATTTCCTAGAATGGTTCCCTACTTTTATCTTTTCTCCTCTGCTTCCTTCTCTCTTTTCTGGGATATTTCTTTAATATTATTTTTCCAAATCTTCTATTGAGTTTATTTTTCAATTTGCGGTTTGGAGTTTAAATTTTATTTTATTTATTTTTAAAGGATTGTATTTATTTCTGAGAGACAGAGAGCATGAGCATGGAGGGAGGGAGATAGAGGAAGAAGCAGACTCCCTGCTTAGCAGGGGACCTGATGCAGGGGCTCCATCCCAGGACCCTGAAGACAGACACTTAACCGACTGAACTAGCCTGGCACCCCTAGAGTTTAAATTTTAAAGAGCTCCTTTTTTGTAGGTGTTCGTTCAATGTTCCTTTTCATATTAACGTTGTGTTCTTGTTTCATTGATATATGATCTCCTCTTATCTTAAGGTGGTTATTTATGATGTTTTTTTAAAGTTTTCCTCTCTGTAAATCATCTCCACTTCTGATGTGTAAGAGGGAGCCAAAGGAAGCTAAGAGCTCTGTGTCCCTGGTGGGGGTTGAGATGTGATCTTCATGACAGGTTGGTTTGCTGGGCCATTTCCTTGGCAGAACTCTCATGTTAGTATCTTCAGAGTTTTCTCTCAATCTTATCAGACTCCCCAGAAAGACTGAACTTCTGCCTGATGGATACATGCTTGGCTGCTGGCACTCTGGAAGTCAGGCTTGGGGGGAGAAGGCAAGGGAGTCTCAACATTCCTTATGTATGTTTTCACTTCTCAGGATGCTATTTCTAATGTCAATGGGATATACCTTGTTGCCTCTCATAGACCTTCGCTTTGCCCTCTTCAGAGAATGGATTTCTGGTCATTGGTTGAGATTCAGAAAGAACAGACTTTTAACTACTTGGAGTGAAGAGGGAGATCTGGAGTTCTAACTGCATCTTAAATAGACCTCAAAGCCATCCTCCTATTTTTAACCCCATCTTCTTCAGCACATCTCAGAGGTAGCTAATGCTGCCAATTTCTGAGCCTTTCATGGGGGTTCTGCATCACACATGAAATTGACCCGTCCTCACTTCCCCCCTGCTGGCTTAGGATTCAGCTTCTCCAGATTTGCTGTTACCAATGAACTGTCACTCTCCAGCTTCAAATTTTTGTTCCTATTGTCTCTTCTTCCATTCTTTTTGATCCCCCTGGTTTACACCTTTTTGGGATATCTCTTTATTGTCTTTTCAGAGGTTTGCATGAGAGAATGGAGGTGAGTATGTTTACTCTTCTCTCTCTGCGTGGGAGTCCAGTAGTACTTGGTTTTTAAAGAACTAACGCTTCAAGATGTCTTATTTAGTCTGAGCTATGTAGACCATACATTTGCTAGAGAAAATTAAACTTTCTCCCAAAGAAAACTGACCCTCAAGTGGTAGAAGTCCATGTGATTTTTTTTTTTTTTAAGAGAAAATGAGAGTAAGGTTTCAGACACTTCACAGACTTTTAACCTTGTGGTTCTAAATTACTGAGACAGCCAGATCACCACAGCTCTGCCCCTCCAAGGCTTCCATTCTCTTTAAATCAGAGACTCTCGAGTCCATTTCCTTTAGCCTTTTAATAGTAGCCTTTTGGTATTTTTCCAATAAGTACTTTCAACAGGGCAATATACATATCATGCTTTCCTCATTACTACTGGTCCATCAGTAAGTATACAAAAATCAGGGGAAGGGTGTGCTGTGACAAATCAAAGTAACAATGGTCGCTGTACATGCATGAACAATGCGCTATTCTTTGAAAACTCAACAACAGTGATTTATAGAAAGGCATACCTATTACATAAAGGTTAACGGGCCACGTTATTTTTATTCTTAAGTACAACACGTAACATTTCTAGGGAAGTCAGAGGTTCATTTCTCCCACTCCTCGGCTGTACTAGTATTGAATGAACACTGGCTATGGAATCAGTTCTTGGCATCATGGTCTCAATATAAAACTTTGAGAGGTTCTGCTGGAGAATTCCATTCTGCTAGGCCAGAATCTACAAAATATCGATATGAAAGAGTCTCTTGCCCCATTTCTTTTTTTTTCACGCAGTGCTAATTTAAAGACAAACCTCAGGAGACACAAAAGATTTACAATTGTAGGAAAAATTGCATCTTAAACTCTCAGCTTACTGGAATTACATCATTATTTCAAATGGAAGAGAATACCTCCTATTCCATGAACTCAGGGCAATATTGGAGGGCTATTACATTCAAGGGCTGGTTGCTCTGGGCCTCTCCCATTCCTGTCTGAGAACACAGAGGTATATCCAAGTGTGGACTACAACAGTAATAAAAGGAAAGATTGTATGAAATTCTAAAATAAAATAGAAAACAATCACCTATCTCAGACTGTTTATTGAAAATCTCTAGAAAAAGAAAACCATCCCTAACTGTGAGACTTGTAAGACTATCCATGACCCTGAAAGGAATCTGGGGACAGATCAAACCTGGAATAGCCCTCTTGAAACAAATCCTAGAGTGGCTAAAGAACCAGAGTGAGGGTGTCTGCAGCAGACCAGGAAAGCTCTTGGAAAGCAGGGAGCACTTGGACATAACAGCTGTGAAGGGGAGTGGCTAGATGTCCTTTTCTTTTCTATCCACTTGAAAATAAAGAGAAACCCGGACAGCTGGATATAGAACTGGCTGAGGAAGTTCACAGAAGGAAGTTTTCAAAGATGATGATTGAGAGGTGGTCATGAGGATGGATAGGGGAGAACAGAAATTGGAAAGGACTGCAGAAAGCAGGCCCCTCTTTTAAAAATAGTTCCTT